>NW_024040374.1:23578771-24820373 GCF_014851395.1 Micropterus salmoides | reverse complement strand
AACCTAATGCAATGGGTGACTTTATTTCACACAACAGACTTTTTTCCCCCCTGGGTCGACCATTGTTTTAAGACACTGCCACTGTCATCTGTGCGAGGATAATCCAAAAGGCCTCTGGCAATGATAATGTCAGAGAGGACAATGCTTGATTCTGTTCCTCCCTCTGGGAGAAGAGTGGTAGCAGTCATTTGGAAAGTGTGTCCTCTCCTCAACAATATGCACTTCACTGCTGCATCTTTTTGTCCATCTATTTCCTCCCCAGAAGCTTTCAAGCCAAATCCAGACACTGAGCCATAAAGTCAAAAAGGTTGGGTGGGAGCTAAAGTCAAATGTAATGAACACCCTGCCACCTGACATGACACTGTCTTATTAGCAGTATGATGGTATCCACGATTACATTGTTTCTGCTGTCGTATCAGAACAGGTTTTGAAAGGCAAGTTAAAATTCAACTCACTCAAAGTCACCTTCTGCATTTATGGTTAACGCCAAGTTCAGACTCAGCCTACTCCCGTTATGAAAAAACAAAATGGCCAGTGGCAGTGGAGTCCACGTGGTGAAAGGAACAGAAAAAGGCTTATTGAATTATTTACATCATAAAGTTGTTTACATATTCATGAAGCTTTCTGAATATTCCCGATTAAACTGCAGATCTCCATCCTCTGAAACAGTGCTGCTCATTGGAACATCTCGGAACACATGTGCAATACTAAAGTGCGTCTTATTGGAACTCAACTAATCTTTTATATGTTCATACTCTATGGAGGAGTGACCTGCCGTCTTGTATGAACATGTAATCTTAAACTAGCTGGCTGAGCCCTGGGATTCAGCTCTCACTACATTATACATGACCAAAACTATTACAACTCATTTGCCCATTTTGCCAGTGGGTGCTGCACACTATAAACATTAATGAAGCAAATCATCATTAGGTCAAGTCCATTTTGATTACATCGCCACCTATTAGCATACATAATGGTCAACGGGTTCAATGCATGTTTTACTGCGCTGTATAATACTGATACATTTCTGATATAAAGTGATGGACTGGACATAAAGAAGAGGAGAACAGGAGGAAGGGAAAGCAACAGAGAAGCATCATATTTCATCACATCCCTTTCTAAGAAAATTAGAAATGACAGATAGATGGATGAGAGGAAGGAAACAGAGAGAGAGAGAGAGAGAGAAAGAGAGAGAGAGAGAGAGAAAGAGAGAGAAGGAGAGAGACCTAATACCGGTCTTAGAAAACACTAGGTTCAAAGAAAGAGACATCTAACTGCTGGCAGAATTTCCAAATCACAACATACTGACAATTTGAGTATTAAAAGAGATTTCTTTGATTTAAATAAGAATGACTGGATAGGGGAAACAGAAACTTCCTGTATTTGTTCACAATATACAGATCGCCTCACACATACTTACCAAACAGTAGCATAAACATGCAGATAAGCTGCAGCATGCTCAGTGACCCATAAGCCTTTAGGGGAAAGGTCTCTAAGGCACAGTATGTCTGCACAGGACCATGAGGTAATTCAGCGCCACTCTGTTACTATGCACCCTGCAGCCCTCCTGGGGGTCCCAGGAGGGCTGCAGGGTGCAATGTGTTTGTGTGTGTCAGGGAGACTGCATGGCTATATTTAGGAGCATATCATGGGGCAATAGACTTACAACATGTCTCCTAAGCGCAAATACAGAAAACAAACAAAGAGAAGACAGGAAATAAAAAGCATTTCATATACTTGTAGGAGTGTCTAGAAATAGGTTTCTGGAAATGTTTCAATACAACACACGAGAGGATAAAGCCATTTGGCTCAAATGTGAATACATCTTTCATTAGATAAGTTGGTTTAGATGGAAATATTGGTTCAAATTATACTTCTTTGGCATGTGGACATATAAGAAATCTTTTTGGCAGCTCAGAGAGATGTAATGAACTGAGAGAGTGAGTCACTTTGGGCTGAGTTAGTTGGAAACAACACCATTATTGCCATATTTTCTAAACTGGGCTATTATTTACAGTGGCAGGCAGGCAGGTGTGTGCCATTTCCTGCATACTGTAAAGGTCAACTTTTGTTTATACTACACTTACTACAAGATCCTGCATCAAGTGTGACAGCAGTGAGAAAGCTAGAAGAGAAAGAAGATGTAAAGGAAATGCTCTTGGAGTAATTTGCGCCTATTATTCAAACCCATAATCAGAACAGCTGAAACAGCATAACTATCAAAGGGATACAACAAGTGGTTGTCTGAATAAACAATCCCATAGATGAATGATTTGTGACTCTAAGAAAGCATTGCTCTCTTTTGACGGCACCGTCAAGGTTTTGGGATATCAAGGGGAGCAACAGGTTTGAGGTCAAGTTGCTGAAGCCTCGAGGTGTCAGTCAATGCAATGACTTACTGGATGTGGACAGGTATGTTTGAGTAGCCAGTGCCGTTTACTGTTGCAACATCACATAAACACAGGATAGGACCATACATGTAGGCCAAATGACTGACACTTCATATGGCTGTCAAAGAACCAACGACTGGCTTTGAGGCATCAACGGTCCTCACTCACAGTCTAGAGTAATTGCTAAGTGACACAAGACATTCTTACATTTGAACATGTGGACAGAAGAATTACCAAAATGGCCACGTCTGCCAAAGACATTGCGAAACCGCTACTGAGTCCGGTCCGAGCTGACTGCAATCTCGGTAGGAGCTGAGCAGGGTTGACGATGGCAGCCAACCTGACAGCTAACGTTTGCTAATTAACCTGCGCAAAGCAGACTGAATAGATCAACCAAATGTCCGCAGGCTACTTGATGGAACAGATTACCCTCTATCAGAGCACTCCCGGTACTAATCTGTGATTGCAATCCTCCACAGTGATGCATCAGTGCTGCTTCACCTGGTCCACCAGTTCCTGGCGCGGTCAACTCTCAACTAACGTTAGCTAGCCAGCTACTAGCTAGCTGGGTTAGCTTGCAAGTTTAGAATTGCTATTTAGCTCCAGTCAAGTAGCTAAGCTTCATGTTAGCAGGCAACTCTCCAGTCACTGTGACAAGCCCTGTCCCGTAGGACCAGAGAGGTATTTCACCCCCTGTTCTGACAGCTCACGTTGGTCTAGGTGCATGTAGCATTGAAGCTGCTAAGTTTAGCTAGTTAGATGGAAGAGTGCAGTCTCCCCATGTACGTTAAGTTGCAATTAGCCAAATTGTCCTCGCTCTCTCCTTCAGTAGATGCTTGGTAAAAGACTAATTGCTCTTACCTCGCTATCCACTACATCGTGGTACGCGGGCGGGGGATCAAACCCTCCCGTCCCAGTCCGCCCGCTGTTTTCCCCGTCTCCACTCGAGCCCAAGCCGGGGGCAGGCCCGCTTTCCATCGGCTCATATCCATACCCGAGTCCGGGGCTTTCGTTTGTAAGGAGCGCCACTGCCTCGTTGATATCGTTCTTTGCTAGCCGGAGCGCTTTCCGTATCACGTCGGGGTCTGGGAACCCCATGCAGAGGAGCGTCGTTATGTGCTGCTCCTCTTCGGTCTCCATTTTTGGGGTGACTCCGTCTCTCAGACTAATAGTAACGGGATGTTCGGCACAGCCCTGTAGCTGTGCACGCCGCCATGTTTACAGTCCACTGCCGCTAGCCTGTCACGATCTGGCTTCCCCCACAACAGCGCCGACACAGGTGTTATGCCGAGAGCTGCATGCCAAGAACTGCATGCTCCTCGCGGGAGCGCGCACAGCGAAAGGTCCAGGAGGTTTAAGTGATGTATTTTTAACAGTGTCATTGGTGTATGGAAACATAAAAATAGAAATGAAGTTATCCACAATATCAGACGAACAATTCAGAGAGCGTAAATCAGAATATGTGATTGGGACTTTCTGTCTTAAGTTTCATTTACCATCTCATATTTGATGACTCTTGCATTGAGGAGCGGAGGATAGTCTTGAGCAGTTTCTCAAACAAAGTTGCAGCTCACCCTCTATCTCAGTGGTTCTCAAAGTGGGGTCTAGGGACCCCCAGGGGTCCTTGAGGGGGTTCCAGGGGGTCCCCAGCAAAAATGGGAATACTTTATTTTCATTATAATTCTATCTGTAAGTAGCACAGTGACAGAATGTCTGACTATTTCGGTCATCGGTTTCGTGTACTTTCTGTAATAAAACATCTAAAAGCAAAAATCCTATCAGATGGGGGACCCATGGGACAAAAATCATAAATCTTATCAAATGGGGGGCCGTGGTCTGTGTTAGTTTAGGGGTCCCTGATGTGAAAAAGTTTGAGAACCACTTCTCTAGCTCAGAAAAAACGATGCCTGCACATGTTTTAGCAGGAGGAGTCTGTGGAAAAAGAGCTACGCCCCATTCAATTCAATCAAGACACGCCTGAATGAAAAGATGGCTCTGCTTGGCCTGGTCTGGCTCAGCATTGCTCAGCCCAGCGTGGCCCAACAACCCAAAGCTCTTTTAACTATTCCAGGTTTACAATAAACATTTCAGTGTCAACTTCCCCTCCCCCCAAAGTAATATTGTTCACTGCCTCTTTTAGTTTAATTAGTGACCCTTATCACTGTTTGGAAAATTGACCTTTTAATTTTTTCCCTGACAGAAACTGGCTTTTGTAATGATTAGATAGCTAACAAAAATAACATGCACACTGTCAAGACACTCCCAGTGTGTTGATAAAGGAGAAGGTGGTTCAGCAGAGCTAATTTAGCTGCAGAGAAATGGATCTCCTGTTATTTCAGATGAGGTGAGTATCACACAAATATTGTAATGAAATTGGTTATGGTATCTAATTTAAAATATACTTATGAAAACAAGATGAATTGAATTAAAGAAAACTTAATATTATTATTGTTATATTAAATATGGTTTACTTATTGTTATTGGGGAATAAAACCTAAGCCTAAGCATGGGAAGAAGTCTCATGATTTATAGTAAATGGTGATAAAATACCGGATAAGGATAATATATATTTTTGGGGTCCAATGTAGGAATCATATCAAAACTGATGTTAGAGAAGAACCTTTGGTTTTTGTGTACAGATTTCATCAGACCACAAAAAAAGACAAAGTATCTATATACATATACATTCACTGAGAAACAAATTTTATTGAGGTTTATTGGACACAAGTCTGTACAGTGTAAAAAGTGCCACATATCATCAATTAATCTGCCATGTCAACTTTTCCAGGGGGAACCACTCATGCATTAACCTGGAGTACCCCTTTTACAGAGCGGCAGAAAAGGCTTGGATTGGCTACCTGTTAAGAAAGAAGTTGGAAGGAACTAAACGTTAAAACAGAAAACATATGAATTTATAGATAGAATATGATATGCTGGGACAAATTAAATTTAAATGCCTATTAAAATCATTTTGGACTAGCAATTGATTAGTGGACAATAAATATTTTTTGTAATTATTGCCGTTATTGCAGTGGTACACTACAGCCTCCATAAAACATACTTACAGATGACTAATGCCAGCTCTTTTCTTTGGACAAGTGTACTTTCTCCCCTTCTTTCTCTCTTCCTTTTTTTTTTTTTTACTTGATTGTTGTTTTACCATTATTAACACATTATCGATGAGTTGACAACTGTTATAAATGTTGCCTGAAGCTGTAGTAGTTTGCTTATATCACTAACACTGTTAGTTAAATCTTACAGACTGTAGTTAGCCCCTGATGCCTCACATTTATAGCCTCAAACAACATAAGGGCGTGGCAATGCGCGCGAGTGGTTGTGGTGGTTGGCGGAGGTCACGTGAACACTCTCCTCATGTGACAAAGGAAAGTCAAAATAGAAACAAAATGGCTGCATTTGGAGACGACGCCGCGGCGATGGATAGCATCTCCAGGGCGCCATCGGCGCATTCAGCGGCTCTGAACCCGGCTGGCAGCACCAGCAGTCACGGCGACGGCCCGGAGGATGTGGCCGACAGCCCAGCGCCTG
The DNA here is from genome assembly GCF_014851395.1 of Micropterus salmoides. NCBI lineage: Eukaryota > Metazoa > Chordata > Actinopteri > Centrarchiformes > Centrarchidae > Micropterus > Micropterus salmoides. Next base: position 24,814,437 of record NW_024040374.1, on the reverse strand, counting down.
CTCCCAAAAAGACCTCCATGAACAGTGAGTGATGTTCCCTTACAGCTTCCGTAGCTTGCTAATGCTAAAGTAGCAAACAGTAACCAATTGATTTTGATGTGTGTTATATTGTAACCCTTGTGTCACATTACTGTTTTTTCCCCCCTGTATTTGACTTTATTGTTTCCCCGCTGTGGATACATGTAGTGTTTGAACTGGATCAAGCTGTTTTCTATGTTGTATTTATTCTGATTCTGTTTGCTTGTGCTCAGGTGATGGTGGGGTGGAGACAGCAGAGGAGGCTGTGGAGCCTGCAGAGCCTGATATCAATGAGTTGTGCTCAGATATGTTTGAAAAGATGGCCATCTTCCTGCAAGGAGAACTAACAGGTATTTCAACATATTGCACATTTGCTAATTTGCTCTTCTTTCTCCTGCACACAGGAAAAGCTATATTATTAGGCAGAGCAGTAATTTACTCATGTACTCCTTTCTCATTTCCGTATTCACTACCATATCCCTGTGTTTTCTTTTCTCTCATGCATATTCTCCCCATGTCCTTTCATGCTCAGGAACATGCGAGGATTACCGTCTGTTGGAGAACATGAACAAGCTTACCAGTCTGAAATACATGGAAATGAAGGACATCAGCATCAACATCAGCCGTAACCTGCAGGATCTCAACAACAAGTGTGAGTGAAATACATTATCTGCACAAACACAATGTGTTGTTATATTCCTGTGTATTTGTAGTTTATCTGTTATTTCTACTGCAGCATGAAAATCTGGCTGATATGTATGTTTGCTTTAGATGCTAGCCTGCAGCCCTACTTGGACCAAATAAATCAGATTGAGGAGCATGTGTCTTCACTTGAACAGGCTGCTTACAAACTGGACGCTTACTCCAAGAAACTGGGTAAGACAGTGGTGAGACAGATTCTATATAAATTGTAATTCGTCACTAAATGTTATTGAAATTAATGCCTGTCAGTCTAGTAACATTTTTTCTGACATTGTCTAATCAACAACAGTATTTGTAGAATTCCACAATATACTTCCTTTACTTCACTATGTTTGGTGACTGTCTTGCTTTGCTTTGTCACTCCCCTACATGACTTTATCTATGTGCTGGCTATTTGGCCTGGTATGTGTGGCACAGACCAATAATAGTACAGGGGTACTTGCCTCTTTGAGCTCATATTGCAAAGCATTATAAGCTCCACCAGCAGATGGAGCTGTGACAGCACCTGAATGTTTCTACATTACAGTCGATCATTATCGGATCATGTTGCATTCTGACTTTAGCAGCCATTCGCTACAGAGTGATGAAGTCTCTGCCTTTGCTTGTCTTTACAGAGGCCAGATTCAAAAAACTGGAGAAGCGGTGAGGGGAAAGAAGAGGCAGACTGAGAGTTATGGTGCCTTCTCACCTTCTTGAATGCAGCCTTGCCTTCTCCTCTCCCTGCCAGTGCAGCCAGGAGCTGTGGGGAGGATGTGAACTGAGACTGAAATAACAAACAGTCAGAGCCACATTGACACCTAGAAATGACAAAGGAGGAAGCAGTTGATGGCACATAATTAGTACTGCAGAGCTAGGCTTAGATTTACCTCCAGTATCACTGATTATTGGCAGCAGTCATGCAGCTAAGATGTACGAGAGTGTATGGTGTATACCCACATTCTTTAGCAGAAACACTTTGTAAATTAATAATTACCAGCATGTCCTAATTGAGTGGTGGGATCAGAACACAGCAGACTGCCAGAAATGTGTACCATCGGAGTACATAACAACACTTAACAAATATCTACATGATAACTTCTGCTCCATAGATGTGTATTTGATAAACTCCCAGCCCTTTTAATCTGATCATAGACAGATATATTTCCACCCAGTAATATTAGCCTTACATGTGTATTGGGATTATTTGTTTTTCAACATTATATGTCCGTGCAGTATGAACATTACAACAAACTGGTTAACTTATAGTGTTTGCTACAACAATAGCTGCTGTGTAGAGAGCAGCTGAAAATCAACACTATCTCAACAGACTCTCTCAACAGAGAGAGTTTAAAATTTGCGGCTGAAAATGAAAGATATTTGATATAAATTAGTTATATCTATCTGTAGAAACTGAAAATAAAAACTGGAGTTTTTTTGTAAATAAACCATGACGTGCATAATAAATCATTGTATGACCTTTTGCTTAAAAATGGACCTACTACTAGCAGCAGATGGCAGTCCTGCACCATGAGAGACTTTGATGCATGAAGTAGTGTATAGCTTTGGAAAAACTGACCCAGTGCTGAATGAAGTTTAAGTTCCAGCCTTGTCAGAAAAAGAAAAACTCTGGGACTTGTGAGACCAAAAGAGGGAAACAGATGATACATATTTGACAATTCAAAGGAAAGGGTGACTAAAGATGTGTATGATGCCCTTTGCCTCCTTTGTTTCCTCCTTTAGCTGTCCCAGAGCAGAACCCAGAGCTCTTTTTGCCATGAGCAAGAGATTATCAAAACTGACAGGACCTCCCTCCTGTGTGTGGGCTTGTGTGTTGGGTTGGTTGGGTCATGCTCATATATGCATGTGTGTGTATGTTTGTGAAAGACGTAATCTAAAACAGGTCTCTGTCATTAGTCCTGTTGAGGCCCTGCACAGAGGGAGCTCATTATTTATACTGTAACATTATTTACTGTTGCCCTGCGATCCGTCCATCTATCCCTTTCCGTACCTTTTTCCAGGGCCCTGGGGCATAAATTCAGTTCCCCTCCCAAAGGCTCTCAAATCAAGTCTAGTAAATGATTTGAAGTTGTTTTCTGAAAGATAAATGTGAGTGCCAGGAGGCAGTAATCATAGGAAAATGTCTTATTTGTTTTGGGAAGTGCTGCAAAACAGGACCATACTGTAGCAATATAGTTTGGGTTTGGAAACTTATTATATTCTGTACTAAGTGTGTTAGTGGTTTTCAGATCGGGTGGATAGAAAGGACAGATGCAAGAATTGGTATGGGGTACAGATTTGAAGTCAGGCCATATTCTAGGCAAGACCTAATAGATTAATCAAATTGCGATGCCTAGAAGAAATGGAGTTATCTGGTGTACATGAGTATTTAGCATACAGACATGAGGGTGGTATCAGTCATATCACCTAACTCTCGGTAAGAAGGCAAAGAAACATATTTCCCCAAACGTCAAACTATTCCTTAAATGATTGCTTGTAGTCATAGAAAATCTCCTTTCAGTCAAGTCAAGTGGAAAATGTTACTCTCAAGTATAGTCTTTTCTCATGTACCTGTGTTAATTGCTGTTTGTGCGATAGTTAAGTGGTGGAGGTGGAGTATTCCAGAGAGAAAAGTCTTCTCAGACCTTGCAGACTCATTGGGTACCACCTGGTTTATCACTTTGGTCTATGTAGTGTGTCTCCATTCTCAGTCATGTAACATGATCATGTTTGACCCTATATAAGTTCAGAATGAAGATCTTTCAGCTGTACTTCGTGACCAACGAGTCATTTTTAAAGTTAATTACAGTAATAACAAGAAAACACATGCTTTCCCTCTGCTCCTCAGAAAAGACATCTCTCTTTTCTCTCCCTTTGTGTATAGGGCTCAGAAATGACAAAGTAAATGCTGATTCCCAGGGTTGAAATACACCACAAACAGCAGGGGACTTTGTGCAGACAATGAGCCCTCTGCAAATATGCTCTATAAAGAATCTAGCAAACCTCATTACCTTCCCAGCGTGCACTCTTTTACACTTATAGAGGAAAAACGCTGAGACAATGCATAAAGATATCTTAAGGTATGTCACATACAATGCCAGGTTATGTATCAGTTACATAGGGAATCATTTTGATTACATTACACTGTGGCTTCAACTTATACAGATATAATCAACTTAAAATACATATTACGCAAAATGTACCAAATCCTAACTTAACAAAGAAATTATTACACATCTACTGAAATGATAACGGCCTAAATTTAATTTGATCTGACAGACCTCAGGAGACTCCCAGAAATGTGACTGAGAAAGTATCAAACATGTCCGTCATCAGTTGCAGCAAAGGAGCTGTTTTCTCTGTAAGTCCAAAGTGGAGACTAGGCCAGTTAACAATAACAGGGCAGCGTGCCACACCACAGTGTTGTGTAACTGACAAGCAAGCACGAAGTTTGGGAAATTTCTGTTTGGCTGTGTTCATGAATGAGAACGAACAAGGACACTCAAAAAGCCATTTTCAAACCACATTTGTTCTGTGTCTTTCGGCCTTGCTCAAAGTTAGCATTTCACTTAATTGGGAAATGTCAACAAATTTAGTAGTATTGTGAAATCTCTCTTTATGCCTTTGTCTTTCACTCACTTTCACACACACACACAGACCGTGATGGGATAAACAGCCCTCCACAACTTCACTCCAAGACGTTTAAATACCCTCTTATGCCCCTGTAAAGCAGTGACACTATAAAGGCAGCCAAATGGCCTGAGATAAATGGCAAAGAGGTTCATGTTTACATCCATTTTGGATCAGCCAATAGATCTGGGGGGTATTTCAGTGGAAATATAAGCCACATGTGAGATCTGAGGGACTGAGTCAAACTTCAAATACTTTCTACGAGAAGGGCATCGCAAGCCACATGAGGTCAACGTTTGGCACCACGATCATTTACTTCACTCTGCTACTCACACCTTCATCAAATACTGGGTGCACATGTGAGGATGCAAGAACAGCGCAAAACATACGTGTCACATCTGATCCGTTTGAAACTATAACACCGGCGCCTGTCAGGTATGTAGTTCTTGGAACACTTTGACCAACGCTAGATGAATGCAATCCATTTTGATTGTGCTAAAATGTCCACACCATCACTCCATTGTTACAAATCTAAAATGAGACCAGATGGGACTGTGTCACAAAACTGTAGGTGTAGCATTATTTTGGATGGGAGTGGGAGCCCAGCCGTTCTCAGCAAGTGGGAGAGTCAGGGTGTCAGACTCTGGCTCCAGCCTCAGATCCAGCTCTGCTCCTTGGGGTTTAAAACTGGACTGAGGATGCTCTCTCTGCAGGAAGTCATAACCAGCAACGCCTGAGAACTGTCCTGTGTAATCCTAGTTAAAATGTGATCTTTCTTTAGTCCTGGCGTGTCTCCATAGGTGCAGCTGTTGTTTGTGTTCCCATTAAGACTTTCTGTGAAGAATCTTGCTTTCATGTGTAGCATGTCCAGCACCATGTCTAAATGGACTCAGCACCTCTTAGACCACACTCAGACTCGTTGGCACCAGAGCCATCATTGTGCATTTGTGTATAGCACACACAGTGACACTGACCACATACAATCTCTTGATGGTAGTGGCCCACACATTAACAGAAGTGGAATTTATTTCATAGGATATTTGAAAAACATGTCATTGGGCTAATTTTAGAGAAGAACATGCAGGTATAAGCTGTTTTCAACACTTAGTTATGCTTTACAACACATGCATTCATACATTTGCTAGTACACTATGTTACCAGAAACACAACTCCAAATGAAGTGTCTGCTAGATGTTTAAATTAATGGTAAAGGTTTCCGCATGTTTCACATAACAACCTTTTAAGGTGACACTATATATCACTGTTGTGTTTTGAGCTTGTTCCTCTGCCTCAAGTGGCCAGAAATCTATTATTGCGGCATTAAAAATCTTGCCTGCAGGCGTACTCTGCTGTAACACTCATCTTAATATCGTTCACAGTTTACTCGCATTTCAGAATATTCTCCAAAAGGGCTTTTGTGGGATGCATGGCGTGCGTGTGTGTGTGTGTGTGTGTGTGTGTGTGTGTGTGTGTGTGTGTGTGTGTGTGTGTGTGTGTGTGTGTGTGTGTGTGTGTGTGTGTGTGTGTGCATGCTTGCATGTTTCTGTTTTCCTTTTAACATGTGTGCATTAGCTCATCCAAATGAATAATATGTGTCCGGAAGCCATAAAAGGACAGAGTTGACTCATTTTAGTATGAATGTCCCAAAGGCTGTCCCAAATTGAGACGAGCACTCCCAACCAGAAAATAATGCAAAAGAACATAACACCATCTTAGCTCTGGTCTCAGTAATGAAACATGCAAAGATTCCCCATTCTTTCTGCTTTCTGTCTGCTTTCCGCTGTTTAGCTAGAGAACTACAACAACCTCTGTAGTATTACTGTTTATCAGCTTCGATCTCCACTGCACTCCAGTTCCATGGCTCTAATTATCCATGGATAACAAATAGCATGCACACTGTAGTGAACTGATGAATCCTGACTGCAGAAAGATTAAACCTTAACTGATAGGACAGTGAACCACTATCCCCTTCCTGTTCCTGTTCCCATTATGTCAAAACGTTATACAATTCATTATACAATTTTCTTTTATCATATCTAACATCATATCCTTATATTTCCTGACTGTTCTGAGCCAATTAAATCATTCATTTCTAAAACCTTTATATTATATATGCAGCCGAGTACGATTTTTTTTGATAAATTTCAATCAGGCTTATTCAAACTACTCAAACTCGTACTTTTTGATGCATGACTGCTCCATTCTGCTTCTGCTTCATATCAGTGCTGCATTTGGGTATATCTGGAGATGTGGGCAGAGGTCTGGAGCCAGACTATATCAGAAATTGCACATATATGATTTAAATCTATATAATAAAAGATGTTATGGCGCTTCGGATTTGTGAATCATGTTTCCTCATTGGTCAACATGTGGTGTGCCTTAGCGGTCAATTCTTGGTCCTATCTTGTTCTGAGTTCTGTACGCTTCCCCAAAGCCATGCAAACCATTTCTTATCAGAATTATGCTCATGATATGCCTCTATAACTTTCATTCAATAAAAACAATTTATATTATATCTATTATAATATCAATTATATACACTCATGTAATATATATAATTGTATTATTTTATCTGCATGTTTACTTATTAACTTTTATTAAATCAACCATTTTAAAGCTGTCCCTGTGTCTCTCTGAAACCGAGGCAACAACCAAGGACATGAAAGTGTTCTGCTTTGTGTTAGCAGTAAGTGCATGTGAGCAGTGTGTGAGAGATATTCAACAGAACATTGAATTAGACATGCTTTCACTTCCCTGTGCTTATGGGCAATATGAGCAGTAAGGGTGGGAGTAAGCCAAGGGACAAACTGTACAAAGACACATAGTCCTGAGGAAGGGCTTTTACAGTATATCTTAGATTGAATAATTAAATCAACTGAGCAGCTAAGTCCATTGAATGTTTTATTTTATACCGTGTAACAACATAACTGCCTGGGTGTTTAAATGATTAACCATCTGGAGCTGCTGTGATCTCTTTGTCTTTCTCAACTGGTCCCACTCTGAGTGAATGAGCTTTGGCCAGTTGTCCAAGCTCAGCGCACCAGCAAAGCAGAGTCAAGGACAGCAGGCTGCAATAATATTTACCATAATTACAGAGAGAACATAAACATAACTGCACCTGGCTCAGCTGGACTACCTGGTCAATTCTGCTCTCTGTGCTAAAGTCTGTAGTCTTTAGCTGGTCGTGCTACAGTAACTCTGTGCTGAGGTCACGTTGTGGTCAAGCAAAGTCTGCCAAAAATATCAGGTGGTTCTTTTGTCTCATTTTATGGGCTCCCACACCGACTTTCTTAATGTATTTTTGTAATGATTTGGATTTTTTTTCACATTGCAGGCTCAACATCATGTACCATTGGGTGTACATGACCACATATACAGTTTTTCTGTATGTGAGTCATTCCGAGTGGGAACCACCATTTGAGTCATTCTGATTTCCAGATAAGTTCTAGTGTGGGAAATGTCAGAATTCCAATGTAGTTATCAACACACAAGGTAAAAACATCCAAAAGTTAAGTGAGCATTCCTATGGAAGCCAGTTTTTAATAAGTCATACATCTACTGAGCCCTCTGACAGGTGACACCATACTTTAACTCTGACCTAGTGCCCTGAGTGCTACCCCCATCAAGCAAAGAGCAGATACCCAGCTGCTTGACCACACCTCATATCTACATTGTATCTGCTTAAGCTAAGCTACATTGGCTGGGCACACCGGCTTGATAGACATTTTCTTCTAAATGCCATGACCCGCTCATTTGTCCAGCAGTCATACTTGTCTAGTTCCACTAGTTTTATGAAACACTTTTCACTTGGACAGCCAGTGTCACCAAGCACATTTTACTCTGCGAGCAGGCTTCGCTGAATACGTCAGTGATGACTTTGTCATTATTTAGCAACCAGTGTACTGTGATTGTGAGTTTGAATCTCAAATCAACAAATAATGAGTTCTTCTGTCCATCGAAGAGTGACCACAATTGTGGATCCTTCTTTTTATTCTGTCCTGCAGTACTTAGCTGTTTATTATTACATTTTACACTCTCCCTTCGAAACCCTCATTATCCCATTAAAGCTCAGTCTACTGTTACATAGTTCACATATTAAATTAAATATTGCCTTACCTCTGGACCAATGGGAAAATGTTGTTAGCACTGCACTTAAACACATGCGTTCTGTGTGTGTGTGTGTGTGTGTGTGTTGCAGCAGCTACACATTTTACCCAGAAGCAGTTATATTGCCCTTTACAAATTGTTTGTAACTGAATCTCCTTATTTACCCTTCAGACCAGAGTTCAGCTTATCCTGATTGACCCAAGTTACCCTGGTGATGATGATAGTCCCTTTCTATTTAAACTTTGTGTATGAATAACCAGCATGGGGCTCCCCTATTCATTCTATTTAGAGTTAAAACAGGCACGTGAAGTGTGTGAGCGTGTTTTTTAGGTGTGTGTGTGTGTGTGTGTATGAATGGCCTCCACTTTCCTGTCCTCATTTCCAGATATTTAATCAATACTCATCTGCAATTATGGCAGTCTATAGTCACTGACATTAATGCACACACAGCTAATATGTTTGACAGCAGCATCTGCAAAGTAAAGATTACAGACAGTTATGCTCTATTTTATGCTATTCTTGGCCATAAGCGCTGTCCAGAGCTATGTTTAGAAGCAAAGGAAGTGGCTTGGTTATGTGGTAAACACTTCCTGTAAACACAACAGCATCCCATTTAGAGGGAAAAACATTGTAATGAGTTTGCAGCTCATCTGCGCAACCAGACTATGATCATAAATGCCAAATAATAAAGCCAGTTACACCACATTATTCGACTGTGTCGGGCTAGTCTGCTGAGAGGGAGCTACATAATTATGTCACAGTCTATCGCAGGTTTACAGGTGGACAAACAATCAAAACATCACTTGATAAAACACAGTAGATTTCTTGTGGACTCTTCTGAAGGAAAGAGAACGTGGTCCCAAAACATCCTCATGATTCTAATATCAGCAAATAAGTAGGGAGACGAGGAAACGGCTATTTTGAGAGCAGCGCAAAGGACCTTGACTGTGTTTATGAAATGTGTGTGTGACATGAGCATGTGAATGTGTATGTGTGAGACCGTTCCATAGGCGTGTCCATCATGCTGCTGGTGACCCTCAGATTCCCTCCTCTGCGACGTCATGTCACTTCCCCCCTTTGTTTCCCCACTCAAGAGGACCTTTCTAAATATGTCTTTTTGTATAAAGGTTCTCAACAGCCCTCCTTCCTCCTTTGCTTGGCAGCGTTATCTGTGTGTGTTTGTACATTAGGGATACCCTATATAGTTGGTCCCCAAAACAGGAACTGTTGAGATGCAGAGGAGGATACTGAAGGGTGTGTATTTTCCTCTCCGGTTTGTACCTGTATACAGTCAAGGATCCGTTTTCATAACACACCTTGCATGTGGTGAGGCGCAAATAGTGAGGACCTGTATGTTACCACACACTTTATTTGGATGTGACATACATACTGTCAAACATAACGTACCTCCCACACTGTAGGACTCACCTCTGCACAGAGTAACCTCTGGTCCTGACCACAGCAGTGTAAGGACACAAAGCGTCTCCTGAGGCTCTTTAGGAACTGCTAATTATATTCTGACAGGGATGAAGTAACCCTCTCTAGGGGTCACCAAGACAATGTTGTTGGCAGCAAGAACACAGTGTAATACTTTCATAATGTTATGGGACTTCAATAAAGGCTGTTCAGTGGTACAGATACTCAGAAATGTAGATACTGAAAGTACACACATACACATACACACCAATTTGAAGTCTAAGGGATGCACATATGCTTTTCTCCTCTGTGGAAAGTAGCTTTTGTCCAGGTAAATAAGTCACTTCCAGGCTTCCAACGCTTCCTAAACTTTCCAAGCTGTAGCGGTGCAACAATACGAATCTGTAGTGGCTATTCAGAGGCCGAGGTGTAGGATGTACCAGGAGGGAGAGCTGATAAGCTGACCTCAGGGGACCAACCCAGCCCAGACCCTGCCTTGCACATGGGACAGCAGCCATGCAGGGAAGAGGACAGTGGTGATTATAAAAATAGAATGAATTTGTGTTGTGTATAGCTGAGTGTGAGTTATGTATGTGTGTTTGTAATATAGTTTGTAATGTGTTTAGGTGGCATTGTTCATAGACTCGGGGAGTTCATGTAGCATTCTTATCCAACAGGTCCTCTTACCTAAATGACAATGACCCCAATGATCGTTGATGAAAATGATTATTATGAGCATTTTCTAATCTGCCACCTTTATGAGTAGTATGGGTAGTAGTATTACATTCTGCAATATCTGAGTATGACAACTCCTGCATAGTTGAGGATAGGGAAATGTTGTAGTCATGGAAAATAAAAATATGTTCATGGTATGGTTAGGTTTATGCAACTTTATTAATTCCAAATTTTGTAGTGTGACAGCAGCTGATTCAAACACATCACAAAATTAAACCAAAATGATTATGATTCATCTAACAGGGGACATGCATGTGTGCACCAAATTTCATGACAGTGTAAGAGTTAATGTAAGAGAAGTTAAGTTAATTCACATTTTTGAGGTAATTTACTAAAAATATATTTACAGTGTTTATTCAGTTCACGGCATTTTTTATTTGTATCACAGTTGGTATCTAAATCATTACATTTGAATCTGTAAATCAGCTACGATATTAAGCAGAATCTACCTCTGTGTTTTCTTTGCATTTACTTCAGTCTAACTCCTGCTAGCTCCTGATTGGTTAGTTCGGTCATGTGAGAGGGAGGAAGAGGAAGTGTTGTTGTTGTGACGAGGTGAAAAGTAAAGTGCTGCGTAAGAAAGTTATCCGTCTCCATCCTGTTGTTTTTCTCATAAAGAGTGTTCCAACCACCTAACATCGAACCCCCACGTTACATTTGGTGGCAGCGGTGGGATGATTTTGTTGGTTTTTCGCATTTGGTGAGTTTTTATTCCTCCGAACTGGGGAGATAGTCACTTTTGCTACCGGGATTTTTTTTTCTCACTCTTTGAGAGCACATGATGAACTGAACACTGTTAGTTGGAGATATTAAGGATTTCTGCAGTTTTTCTCGTTTTTTCATGCTTGTTGTGATTTTTGGGATTGGATTTTTCACACTATGTCATCTGATGAAGGTGAATCTGGGCAGCCTTCCGCTTCACAACGAGTGGATGATACGAGGGCTAGTACCATCCCATTGGCCCCACATGCTGTCTCCAGTGGCCTAAAAATTGATCTTCCGCCTGCTTTTAAAGGAGATGGGACTGAATCTTTCACGAGTTGGTCTCGACGCTTCGAAGTGGCAGTACAGGCTATGACTCCACCTGATGCAGATTTTTGTACAGTAATGGCCTCCATCCTCCCCACTCGCCTAGCTGACGCTGCATTTCTGTATTGGGACAGCCTCCCTCCTTTAACTCAGAAAGACTATGACTCAGTGAAGGGGAGGCTTAGAGAAGTTTTTGGGCCTCAGTACTCCCTGCCATTCTTCCAGACACATGTGAATGCTCGCCCTCGTAAACCAGGTGAAAGTTTGGATGTGTACAGTGCAGACATCACTCGTCTTGTGCTAGAAGCTTTTCCCAACTATGACCACAACGCTATAGAAGGTGAAAAATTTCGCCGTTTTGTTGCTGGATTAGATCCACTTTTACAGTCAAAAATCCATGAGATGGGTGCAGAGGACCTTGGGGACGCCGTGCGCATTGCCAGCCGCTGCGAGAGAGCACGTGCAGCACTACAACTGACTGCTGCGGGATCCATCCACGCACAACCTTCAGAACAGGTAGCCATGGTTCGTCCGAAACCTACTGATGAAAAACTTCTTCAAGCGGTTGAGCAGCTGACTCTTACTGTACACAGTTTGAAATATGAAGTAGAGCAGTTACGAGAGAAACACAGTTACCTTGCTCAGCGTGTTGACTCTAGACCTGATCGATCCTCCTCCAGTGAAGCTCGATACAGTACACGTAGTGGCTCTCCTTCACCATACCATGTCAGACAACACCCCAGAGACTATTACCCACCTGAGCAGTATTATGGTCGTGATCCTGAGTCCCGCTACGAACATTGTTCTCCTTCTCCTGTTCGTCAGAGATACAATGAGTGGAACAGCAATGACAGACGGGAACGCCAGCATTCTCCATCACGCCCATCCTACCAGTATCCTAGGTATAGTCGCCATGACGATGAGGACACTAACCAACAAAGACGCAGTCCTAGTCCAGCTCCACAGAGAAAGAGAGAGGCAAGTCCACAGACTAGGGGCACTGTCCGTTTCCAGTCTCCTGAAAGACACACCCATTCTGGCGTCAACCGACAGGGAAACTTTCAGTAGCTGCTGTTGAGGGGCAAACATCGGCTACTTGTTCCCAGCCCCAGAATGATACACCACCTTTGATGCCTGAGGACACCTGTTTGTGAGTCATCTTCGCAACCTCAACTCCCTTGCTTGACGGCATTGTCGGGTGCTTTGCCCTTTACATCTTCACGGTTTGCAGCATCCAAGGGCAGTACCACTCTGGGCTGCCGCAGTGCTCCCTCAGTGACCCCTCAAATCTGCCAGCCACAGACCAACTCCCACTCTCCCTTGTCCCCTACTTCTGGGACTGTTTCCCCCTCAGGCAAGTTGCTAGTTTGCCAGTCTGACACGGTCCCCTCTGCCATTCCTGGGCAAGGCTTGGGTTCTTCAGCTCGCCCAAGACGATGTCAAGTTAGACCTCCCAGATACCTGATGGACTATGTTCTAAAGTAAGACTGTTGCCTTGTTCTTCTAATAGCGGTTGCTGCTTCTCCGTATGTAATGTGAAACGGGGACGTTTCTTTTCGGGGAGGAGGAAGAAATGTAAGAGTTAATGTAAGAGAAGTTAAGTTAATTCACATTTTTGAGGTAATTTACTAAAAATATATTTACAGTGTTTATTCAGTTCACGGCATTTTTTATTTGTATCACAGTTGGTATCTAAATCATTACATTTGAATCTGTAAATCAGCTACGATATTAAGCAGAATCTACCTCTGTGTTTTCTTTGCATTTACTTCAGTCTAACTCCTGCTAGCTCCTGATTGGTTAGTTCGGTCATGTGAGAGGGAGGAAGAGGAAGTGTTGTTGTTGTGACGAGGTGAAAAGTAAAGTGCTGCGTAAGAAAGTTATCCGTCTCCATCCTGTTGTTTTTCTCATAAAGAGTGTTCCAACCACCTAACATCGAACCCCCACGTTACAACAGCATATCCAATAGTTGATGATTTCAAAACCACAAATATGAACCTTATGGTGGCGCCAGAGGAAAAGGCAGGAAATCTCAATAGAATACGTTGCGCGGAAACCATAAATGTCTTCTAAAAATTGTGCCAGTCCATCTGGTAGATGTTGAGAGCTTTCACAGGGTAAATGAAAACTTGCTAGCTGGTGGAACTAAAGGAAAAGTAGTCATCACCAGTGTAGTCAGTAAGATACATCCTCTGGGGAACAAGAACATCTATACAACATTTCATGGCAATGCATAGGCAGTCTGGACCGAAGTGGTGGGCAGACCACATGCCAATCCACCATCTCCACACCCTCACTTTCCACCTCTCTTCATAAAGAGCACACTACTTCCTTTGCGGGCACTAAATGTAAGCATTGTACCTAAATTGTGAGGTGCAGAAGCAGCCAATATGGACATAATCCCTCAGGGTACTCAGCTGGGTCAATAGAAACCAAAGTTGAGTGTTGGTAGGAGACAAGTTGATGCTTTCTACAACCTAAACAACCATGTGCACGACAATTAGAGATCACTTGTCAGGACAATGTAAACATGGGTCTTGCACCTGCCCAATGTTTTCTTGGTGTGCTAGTCTCTTTTCAGCAGTGGCCTCAGTTCTGGTATCATCAAAAGGTACGAATGTATGTATATTTTGTATATTTCATTTGCACATGTAAGTGTATGTGTAGGTTTTTGCTTTTTTCATTAAAACTGAAAAGTACAACATACAGACAAAGCGATATTAATAGATATTGTAAAACTGTGTCTCCACTGTCTTCTCTTGTCCTCTCTTTCCCTTCCTCTACCTCTTCATCAAGTCATTTCCATACACTTAACAGGGGATCCTGTCTTGGATCCCATCCGGAAATTCTATCCCTACCGAGCAGCTTCCTAGTCAGCTTCTTAAAGGGCATCATAGTCCACTGCTCTATTTACAGACCTGTGAGTGTGTGTGTTTTCCGGTATCACAGCTCTGAAATAGCTCTGTCAAAGAGAGCGCCAGGAGCCAGGGAGGCACCAGACTCACGCGGATGTCCACCTCAACACTGAGGGACAGTTCCACAAATGACTATCACACGAAATGCAGAATGAGATTTCCATATGCTCAGAAGTAGGGAATGTGAGGAAGGAGGAGGACAGAGTCAGTTGGAGAGGGAAAGAAGGAAACTGAAGATGAAGGCGAACTGAAGGGCAAAAGGCTTTTCCTGTGTGGAGTCTTTGTGAGGTAGACGAGCAGAAGTCTCAGGCCTGCTTGGTAGACTCCTTGGGGGTTTTAAGCACAGATAAAGGGAATGTGTTAGAAGAGGAAGTGAGTGTGTTGTTTGAAGATCTGATTAGAAAGACAATTTGACACATCGTTGAGGCTGTGCTGCACTTGGCATTTGAATAAAATACAGAATCTCACGGTTAGAGCTTGGAGGAGCCCTGACCAGCAAACTAACCCCTTGATCAAACTATTCAGTACCACCCACTGAACTCAGATCAGTTACTTGAGACCCCCACTAGGCCTCTTCAAGCCAGATAGGACTGTTTTATTCCCTGGCAAACTGCTGTTTTACCCCTCAGTCCAAACTAAACACATTTCAAAAGCAGGAGCCTGCATTCACATACACTCAGGCGCACATGTATGCATTGTCACACACACACACACACACACACACACACACACACACACGCGCTTGTTAGTGTGTCTGGCTGTAGATCAGAGGACATCAGTGCTGCAGCACTAACACAGAGCTTTGGAAAAACAGCATCCTGTGGGAGCACTGAGTCAAGTCCATCCATTCAAAGCAGCATGATAACACTGGGCCAGAACCCAGATACACACAAAAAGACACACAACATATTTGCACATAAACACATGCATGCATAAAGCTCACAACTGGCTACCATGCCCTTCAACTTTCATGAATACGCAGGGCCCCTGGGCTTTGATCACTCTTGGCCAACAAAAGGCTGACTAATGACTTAACAACAGAAACATGCGTTAACGACTTTTTCTCACTCTTTTATAATGTTTGCCAGGTTCTGCTAGTCTATGTGCTGTTTAAAAGGGGGAATACAACCGGCAGACTCATTCTACAAGAAGCTCTCAGACCACAGTTGTGGTACATGCATTAAAATCTAGAAACTAGACAGTGCAGTTTATGGAGAGATTGCAGTGTGAATGGTGGCTGTTGAAGGCTGACGCTAAACTGGATTGCTAACCTTAATCTTTGTATCATTTTGGATAATTCAAAGTTTTCAAAAATAAATTTCTGTGTTACAGCCCCAAAATGCAAGCTCTCATTTCATCCTCTGTCTGAAACGAGCTGTAGATGCTCCTGTCCCTTTACAGACAGAGAAACAGGTGCACTATAAGACCGCGAGACGGACTGTGAGACAGAGAGACAGGTGGACTGTAAGACTGTGAGACTGTGAGACGGACTGTGAGACAGAGAGACAGGTGGACTGTAAGACTGTGAGACTGTGAGACGGACTGTGAGACAGAGAGACAGGTGGACTGTAAGACTGTGAGACTGTGAGACTGTGAGACGGACTGTGAGATACAGAGACCCAACTCTTCCCAATGAAGAGAACAGTGTGTGTGTGTGTGTGTGTGTGTGTCTGTTAGTAGTAGTACCAGGTAGTACTAGTAGTAATTAGTGCAGTAGTAGTGGTTGTAGTAGCAGATGCAGTACTCTGGATGCAGTACACTTAACTTCATTTGAGAAATAGCTTAACATCTGTCCACCAATCGGAACACTGGACCAAGTATGTGTGTGTGTGTGTGTGTGTGTGAATCTCCCTTTGATCTCTCTCTGCTTATTAACATCACCTGGGCAACCAGCTATTCTATATAGACAGATAGGAAACTCTCTCTGAGACTTTGCCTCACATAAACCTCCCCAGAGACTAAACTATAGGTCGTATCGACAAAATGACCGGGAGCGGCAGAAGGCATTTGTGAACAATATGATATATTTTTTGTTTGGATAAAGTTGAAAAAAGTGGTACGTTCTGCTCTGGTCAAGAAAATTTGAGGAGAACTTACAATGGCAGCCAATGGAAAATTTTCTGTCACTCTTGTCCTTTGGAAGGACACAGAGACAAATCTATAACTCCAAGGGACTTAAAAAGCCCATGTGAGGAACCACAACTAAATTAACTACGTTTCTGGTGTAAAATTATGCATGAAGAGTTAAAATTGTGGTCAAGCCAGCGAGTTAAAGAGAAAATTCTAAGAAGATTTTCCGAGCCTGTTACACTGTAGTGATGATGTCACCCACTGTAACTCACGCAATACACACCCATTATAATCTCAGAAAAGAGCTCAAAAAAGCAGAAGAATGAAGAATGCTTGCAGCATTCACACCCAATAAGAAAGATACAACGGTAATCTTTCAATATTTTATGTGAGCCTCTGAGTACAGCAGTATAGCAGCTGCCCTTGTCTTATACTTTCATGAAAGTGGAACTGCTAGAGGAATGTTTGGGGGCTGTGTAGTCTGTAGTATGATCTCTGCTATGAGACAGTATTGGAAGGGAGGACTTACAAGGTCAGTGACTGTGGTGGGTGACGAGATCTAAGAGGCCTTGGGCTTGGTGAGGGAGTGTTTACTCGTAAATGGTCTGTGCGAAAATAGGTGTATTTGCAGGAATCTCTCGGTTTCAGTTTACATTAGCGTGTTTATGCATCATCTTGGGGTATGTGTGTGTTCATTCGTCTGGAATCAGAGTAATTTTGTGGGGTCAGCTGACCCAGTTCGCCTAACAATTAGTAGCTACCCTTACAAGTAGTTTATATTTTATGAATCTACGTTTTGAGCTATTTGCTGTTTTGTTTCATTTGTGCTGCTCAAGACAATGAATAACTACACTGGAAAAAAAACTCAAAAACTCAAAAAAAACAATGTGTCTTACCAGAAACAATGTCCCACTCACTCAGGATTAACTAGTTAACATGTAAGTGTTGTTGTGAGCATCTTAGCTTGTTTACATTAGCATTAAACTCAGCACTGTTGTGGGTAAGTACAGCCTTACAGGGCTGCTGGCATGGCTGTAGACTCTTAGTCTTGTTTAAAATATATTTCTCAGTGTTCTGAACACTACAAACACAATTTCAATCATTTCTATTATATTAGTGTGGTAGCAGAAATTACAGATGCTGGTAGCTAAGAACCTGGGCAAATCAAAGTAAAATGATCTGCACGGCTTAACACCAAGGGAGGAAAGTGAAAAAAATATGTTTTTGTGATTTGGGTGAATTAACTCTTTCAACAAAAGAGTTTGTGGCAAGTTGCACAAGACTGCATGATAAATGACCAAAATACAATGTGCACTCTCTGTGATGGGGCGGTTGGATGGAGGTGGGAAGCTGCTGACTCTGGGGTCAGGAGTCTGATGTCATTGTCTTGCTGGTGTTTGACAGACAGGATTTCCCATCAGCAGGTTGTTTACCTGGTGCCCTGTTTGACTAGGGGTGGGGCGTGAGACCAGCACCTGACCCCTGAGAAGATAAAACTGGAATAAAGACTCCCTCCCTCTCTTTGCACCCCTCCACCAGCCCTGTGGTACCAGGAAAAGATCAGTCCTGTCACTCAGCTTAGGCAGGGGTCCTCCATGAACACATTCATGTTCCCCCTTCTGTGCTTACACTGAACACACACCTGGTTTAGTTTAGTGGGGTCGAAGGTGAGGCATTCATGGATCATTATCATAGGTCATACACGAGGCTCTGAGTTAAGCTGCTCTTTTGATTGACACTACTCATTTGGCCAAGCCTCAGCATGTATTTATTACTTATCCTTTCCTATCATCAACTGATAAGAGATCCAGTTCGTGGAAATATTTCAGTACAGTACGTTCCCCCTCCCTGGTGACTTAACTGTTGGCTACAAGTTTTTCCTGTTAGAGTTGGCAACAATGCCCCCAATTGGCGGTCACATTACAATGTGAATAAGCAATTGTAATAACACTGAATGCACACACCCATATGGATTATCTGACAATGTCACAGACTAATCACTCAATTCAATTCAAGCAGAGCAAGCACTAGGCGACAGAGGCAAGGAAAAACTTCCTTTTAAGAGGCAGAAACCTCGAGCAGAACCATGACTCAGGGTGGGAAGCCAATGCAGAGAAGCTAAAACAGGAGAAATATGATCTCTTTTCCTGGTTCCTGCCAGAACACTTGCTGCAGCATTCTGGATCAGCTGAAGAGTTTTAATGGACTTTTTCGAGCAGCCTGATAATAGGAAATTGCAGTAATCCAGCCTAGAAGTAACAAATGCATGGACTTTTTCTGCATAATTTTTAGACAGGATGTTCCTGATTTTTGCAATATTACGTAGGTGAAAAAAGGTGGTCCATGAAATGTGCTTAATGTGAGACTTAAACGACATGTTCTGATCAAAGATAACGCCAAGATTCCTCACAGTGGTGCTGGAGGCCAGGGCGATGCCATCCAGGGAAACTATATCTTTAGATAATGCGTCACGGAGGTGCCTAAGCCCAAGAACAGTAACTTCGTTTTCTTTGTTTTATCTGAGTTTTAACATTAGAAAATTACTGGTCATCCAGGTTTTAACATCCTGAAGGCACATTTGAAGTTTAGCTAAGTGATGAGTTTCATTTGGCTTGATCGATAGATATAACTGAATATCATCTGCATAACAATGAAAGTTTATGGAATATTTCCTGATAATATTGCCTAAAGGAAGCATATATAAAGTGAAGAGGACTGGTCCGAGCACAGATCCTTGTGGGACTCCATGACTAACTTTGGCGCGCACGGAGGACTCATCGTTAACATGTACAAACTGAAATCAATCTGATAAATAGGACTTTTAGAGCGGTTCCGTTAATGCCAATGAAATGTTCCAATCTCTAATAGGATCTGATGGTCAATGGTATCAAATGCAGCACTAAGATTTAATAAAACCACTACAGAGACAAGTCCTTTGTCTGATGCAATTAGAAGGTCATTAGTAATTTTCACCAGTGCTGTCTCTATGCTATGATGAACTCTAAGTCCTGACTGAAAATCCTCAAATAAACTATTGCTACTGTGTGGTGAAAGTCACTCAGCTGTTTGGCAACTGCTTTCTCAAGGATCTTAGAGAGAAATGGAAGGTTAGATATAGGTCTATAGTTTGCTAAAACATCTGGATCAAGGTTGGGCTTTTTCAGAAGAGGTTTAATTACAGCTACTTTAAAGTACTGTGGTACATAGCTTGTTGATAAAGATAGATTGATCATATCTAGTAGAGAAGTGCTGACTAAGGGTAAAATGTCTTTAAGCAGCCTAGTCGGGATGGGGTCTAAGAAGCAGGTTGATGGTTTAGATGAAGAAATTATTGTTATTTTTATTGGTGCAGTTAGTTGGTAAAGATTGAGGGAAGCAAAGCAGTCTAAACATATATCTGGTTCTACAGCTGTTTCTAAGGTTCCTGAGTTTGGAGATAAGTCGGTGCCAGTTGAGGGCAGGTCTTG
Organism: Micropterus salmoides; assembly: GCF_014851395.1. Lineage (NCBI taxonomy): Eukaryota > Metazoa > Chordata > Actinopteri > Centrarchiformes > Centrarchidae > Micropterus > Micropterus salmoides. The sequence continues at coordinate 24,794,372 of NW_024040374.1, read as the reverse complement.
GTGAATTTTGTTTCTAATAGTTAGAATTTTATCATCAAAGAAGCTCATGAAGTCGTAACTACTGAGAGCTAAGGGAATACTTGGCTCAATAGAGCTGTGACTCTCTGTCAGCCTGGCTACAGTGCTGAAAAGAAACCTGGGGTTGTTCCTATTTTCCTCTATTAATGATGAGTAGTACGGTGCTCTGGCATTACAGAGGGCCTTCATATAAGTTTTAAGACTATCTTGAATTTTCCAGTTTGGTGGAACGACAATTCCTCTCAAGTTTCCGTGATATTTGTTTTAGTTTGCAAGTTTCAGTATTATACCATGGAGCTAACCGTCTTTGTTTAATTATTTTCTTTTTTAGAGGGGCAACAGAGTCGAGCGTCATTCGCAGCGAGCCTGCAGCACTATCAACAAGATGATCGACTTGGGAGGGACTGAAATTAGCATCCTCCGTTACTTTATGACTTGATAATGAATTTAGAGCTGATGGAATCGCATCCTTAAATTTAGCAACAGCACTATCAGACAGACATCTTGTATAGAAATTTTTGCCCAATGGTGTGTAGTTCATCAGTACAAACTCAAAAGTTATCAAGCAGTGGTCAGATAAAAAGGGATTCTGTGGGAACACTATTAAATGTTCAATTTCAATACCATATACCAGAACAAGGTCGAGGGTGTGATTAAAACAGTGAGTCGGTTCATGAACACTCTGAGAGATGCCAATTGAATCTAACAGAGAGATAAACACACTTGAGGAATGTGAGTATTAATATGACTGGGAGGGGTGGATTCATTTAGGCTAACATATTCTCCATCACCCAGCCAGATTTCAGTAAGACAAAATAAATCAATATTATAATCTGATATTAATTCGTTTAATAGTACACCTTTAGAGGAGAGAGATCTGATGTTTACGTCTGTGGATATGGAAATAAGAATTGGCAGTTAAGTTCATTGCCTTTTGGTTATGGTTTGTTATATTTGATTTGTTTAAAAGTTTATTGATTGATTAAAATAAATTATAGCTGCAGGACCCCGGTCGCACTGTGTCTTTATTAGAAAAAGTCTGGCCGGGCATTTTCCGTACCCCGATTACTGAGGGATGTTTCAGGTTACACAGATCAGGCTGAGTGGATTAGTTATTGTCAGTGTGACCTCATAAAGAAAGCACCATTTCACATTTCTGTGTTTATTAGGTTATGTAACTGCTATTGTTTTAGTCCTACTCCCTCTCCAGGCTCACACGTGTGTGAATTTTTTTGTCTGTGTATTATTACAAACGTAATTTAACTCTACTCAGAAGGGTTGAGGGATCAATCCCAAGGTCTCTTCAATTCATCAGTTCTTGTGTAAGAGCTAATGGCAGCACCGCAGCACTCCATCATTGACTTGGCTCACTCAGAGGGTTGTCATGATAGGGCAGAGAGATTGTAATACTAATGATAAGTCTGTTTGTATTGAATCACATGGGGCTGCACACACTTTGCAACATGTACACAGGTCAAAAACAAGTCCTGTTTTGAAATTATGCAGTCAGACGACCTCTGACATAAACAGCAATTGTAAGTCAATGTAAATGTTTAAAACATGAAAAGGGGCTGTGTTGGTGACAGCATGTAGTTTCAGGTACCGAAAAGCTGGTTTAAGTAATAGAAGTCTGAATGCCCATCAGAAGTCATACTATGAGACAAGATTGTACTGCTCTGGACATTTATCATGCTGACGATCGTTTTAACTAATCTACCAGGTAGTCTAATCCACCATGAATGTGCGCTTTCGCATGGATTTATATTGGCTACCTCAGCAAGTGGCAGCTGTGGTTCAGGTGGTAGAGCGAGTTTTCCAGTTATCAGAGGTTGGTTTGATTTCCAGCTCCCCCAGTCCAGTCGAAGTGTCCTTTCTGAACCCCAAATTGCTCCAGATGGCTTTGCCATCGCTGTGTGAGTGTGTGTGGTGAGCTTAGTATCATCGTGAGTGCTTTGGATAGGAAGTGCTGTATCACTCCTGATGAGCAGTTGTATGAACATGTTCGTAAATGCGTAAATATGAAGGTTGTGCCAGGTTCCACATTTTTGCCAGGGCTCTTTGCATTCGTACCCCAGCTGAGCTAATGCCTCAGTCAAATGTATGAGGAATCTGTAGTTTTTCAACTAGGCCAAATGTTGGTCTGATCGCAGCATTGAAGTTCTTTTTTCAGTAACAAGCAGTGTCAGAGATAATTTATCTGTTATTACATTACAGTTTCTAATCCCAGTAAATTTGGCGGGGATCAGCTTGTTTGAGCTAATATTTGATATCACTTACATCTCCGTGCAGGTGAAGTACTAATATAGTTCATCGGAACTGCTTGTCAGAAAGTCGAATAGCTTCAAACTAGAATCTTTGAACCAGGAGCAAATTCAATTTTAAAGTCCCGACAATAAATAAATGTTTTAATGTACACAAATGTTTTTAAAAGTGGATGATTTCTTTTTTTTTTTTTTTTTTTTTTTTAAACCTGTCCTGCCCAGCAGCCTGGTATAGAGTATAATGACCTGGATACCATATTGTGCCAGACAGATTTTACTTTAACAAGAGAGTATTAAAATACTCCTTTGTCTGTTTTATTATTTATTTCATTATGTATTGATTTGTCACCGGGTCGGATAGGGGGGCAGACATGGGGATGGTGGGGCACAAACAGACAGCACAGAGAAAGGACAACACCTGTAAGAGAAGGGGGAAAGGGGGATGGAAGGTGGGGACAACAGGGAAAAGCTGTGGGAAACACCAATTGCAGAAAGCAACGAAACCTGCACAAACACAAACAAAAACAAACAATAAAAATGAAAATAATAATAATAGTAAAAGACAACCAGCCGAACAGCAGCAATGAACAGCTGACATAGTAACTCGCACACACTAAATAAGCAACACAGCACAGCCACGAGAGCTGGAATAATAATTAATTAAATAAGTAACTGAAAGAAAAGCATCAGGAATAATTCTACCAGGGACAACCTAAGTTTGTTTGTGTCTATGTGTGAGACTGATTGTGTCTGTGTGCGTGTGGGTGAATGTGTCTGTATGTGTGTGTGTGTACATGTGTGTGCGCATAAGCCTGTTAAAGAATGTAGTTGTTAGTGAGGATGCCACGACTGTGCCACACCTACCCCAGCAACAGGCAGGCAAGAACCCCAGTAGCCAATAGGGGTGGGAGAAAGAAAAAGAACCCAAATGCCAGTTGACAACGTAATGCCGACGGAACGCAAAAAGCTTAACCCGCAGAAGAGCAGCGCCCGGACCGACCGCGGCGCGCACACAACATAGACCAGTGCTCCCCCCCCCCCAGCCCCCCCCTCCGCCGCGCAGCGAACAACCAAAATGCCCAAATGCCACGCAATCATCAACACCAATGCACAAGTGACGAGCCCAACGCGCACACTGCGCGAACACGGCGACACCCAATGCCCAGCAGCCCCCCGCGAATCCCGCGTGCGAGGTCGGGCAAACGAGAGAGAGCAAACGGAACAACGCGACAGCGAAAGCCAGCGGAGAGAAACACCAGCAGCAAGTCCCAGCCTGGCAGCAAATAAAAGTCCGCCGACCCCCAACCGCCGGAAAAAACTAAGGCCGCCGGCGCCAGCCGACATCCCCCATGCCCAGCACACCCCCCGGCTGCCGTGCAACACTAGCCAAACCAGCAACGAGGCAAAATCAACTAGCTCAGCTGCATGCCACTAACAACCCACCCACCCGTCAAGGGCCGAGAACTCCAGGCACAAACCCAGAACAAACCAGAAGACCCCCACCCCCGCGCCCTTCCCTCCCTAGCAGCGAAGCATCCCACACACAAACCCCCACCGTCCCCAAAGAAAAGAGACAGCAATCACTGCAGCAGCAACAGCCCCTCAGCCCTAGGGAGTCAGCAGATGCACCTAGCCCCTGGGACTCAACACGACCACAATCCAGAGGGCCACGACGCGACTGCGAAGCAACCATCGACACACCCCAAAGCACAATCCCTCCACACACAGGATCCCCGCACAACCACCAAGCATCCAGTCCGGGCACTAAAATCCAGAGGAAAAGTGGATGATTTCTGAGTAAAATCATATCGCGCATTTGTACCAACCAGCCCCATCACAAGTGGGCCCCTAGATGCTTAAGGCCATCACTGGTCACCACATTCAAGCTCAATACCTTCAGCGTGTTTTGCAAACACAATGACTGAGAAACATCCACCAGTGTCATGGTTTTGGGGTTTCTTGTCTTATGTCTTTATATTATATGTCTTATTATGTCTTTGGGGATTTGTTCCATGTCTTGTGTTTCCTTAGTTCAGCCTTCATCGGCTCATGTCTCATTGTGCCGTCCTGTTTCTATGTTTCAGTTCTTAGTTCTGCGTCTGCTTACTAGTTTGTGTTTTCTGTTTAGATTTTACATGTATTCTGTGTTCTGTCTTATTCATCCTGGTCCATTGTTGTTTGTTCTGGTTTTAGTCCGCTTTTTTGTCCGTGTCCTAATCTTTTTCTGTATTTTGATCATAGTATGTTTAATTTCCTGTCTGTGTCAAGTTACGTTTTTGTCTTTGAGTGCCTTGTCTATTCAGTCCGTCTTTCAGTGTCAGGCTCTCTTTCCTGTTTTGTTTTGTAGTTGTCTACGTTCGCTGTCTGTGTCTAGTTTTGCTTCCATTTCTATTTTGTTACATTGATATCTCACACCTGTTTTGTGTTCCAGCCCTGCTCGTTTGCTGTTGTATTTAATGCCTGTATTCGTAGGATCGTTGTGGCTTGTCACCTTTGTCGAGTGTGTTGTTTGTTCCTCCCTCGTGGTCCTGCTGTACCTTGCCTGTTGTTGGATCTGCTCTGCACCTGTGTCGTGCATTTGGGTCCTCAACCTGTTCACTCAAGACCACTCCTGACAACCAGCAATGAAAGAACTGCCCATCCGTCCTTTACCAACAACAGCGTATCGTACAAAAAACGTGTCTGATCACGGCTCCACACGGTGCTTTGGGCTCATTAGGTTTGATGCCATCAAAGAGTGGCAAAGAGGTACGATGACAAACAGAAGGGAATGACTTTTGATGGAGGAAGGGGGGTACTAGCCTCTCATCCTGCTGTTAGACGTTGTTGCAGCTGCCTCTGAAGCCTAGGGCACTCTGCCCTGGGACACGAAGCGTTGGAGGGGAGTCTTTGAAAAGACGAGTCGAAGCAAGAGGGGCTGCAGTCTTGGTGAGACTCTTGCTATGGACAGCGAGCCCTACGCGGGATGAGGTTTAAAAGGGCAACCCATTCCTTCGTATGGTTTGGGAGGGGCTTAGAGGAACGATATGGATGGCTGCTTTAAGTACAAAAAATGGTACGTGTGAGTAAGGATGGAGTTGTTTCAAAGCATCTTTGAGGGAGCTGTAAGTAATGTTATGAGTAGTATCACTAAATACTTCTGATGCTTCGTAATTTGTGATTTTATACAATAATAATAATTGACAAGTGATTTGATGACTTGCTGAACTCTGTGTGAATGTGACAAACAAAATACATCAGACAGAGAAACATACACACACATGACCGCTCTGATACACTAACCCAGTAACCTTTGACCTCCAGCTGGATCCTGTGTCCGGTCCAAATTATCCTGACATCATCCCAACCTCATCCAGGGGTTTCCAGTCAGGCATCAGCCTGACCTCAGGCCTCCCCACGGTACAGGGTCTTATCTCATGTTCATGGGTTCTCTTCATTTTACTTTTATCACTCACCTACAGGTATTATTACATGACAGGATTATGTTACCAAGACCACTATGGAGGAACAACAGTGCGTATTTATGTGTGTGTGTGAGTGTTTGTGTACCCAGTGGATGGATGGATACATGGGAGATGAGCGTAAAGTAAATGAACAGCAGATGTGAGCTTTGCTTGACAGCAGGACATATCCCCCCCGACACACACACACACACACACACACACACACACACACACACACACACACACACACACACACACACACACACACACACACACACACACAGCCTTGTCTCACTATCTTCATAGGGACCCGTCATTGACATAATGCATTTCCTAGCCCCTAACCTTAACCATCACAACTACATGCTTAACCTTAACCCTTACTTAACCCTAAAACCAAGTCTTGACCCTCAAAAAGCACTTTGGTCCCCAAAAAGCTGTTAGACCCCACAAGTATTGTGGAATGCTGATTTTTGGACCCCACGAATATAGTAAAACAAGCCCACACACACATGATTCATGATTCACACTCTCACCTCTGCATCTGAAAGTATTCAGCCTCCCTTCTTTTCATTCCAGTACCTTCCTTGAAAAACACTCAAATATATATAAAACAGGTGAGTGTGTGCATGTGTTTTTGTTATACTATGTTTGCGGGGTCCAAAAACAGGGATTCAATATACTGGTGGGGTCCAACCAGTTTGTGAGGACCGCAACGCTGGACCCCACAAGTTTAAAGGGTTCAGGTTAGAATTAGGTTAAAGTTATGGTAGGAAGTTTTGAGGAGGAGGAAAGAAGGGATGTTAGGAATGGAAAAAGGGATGTAGAGAAACAGATGAGTTTGAAGGCAAATAAGAGTGAAGAGTGGGACTGGCATGATTATAGGACACAGGTGTGTTTACATTACAAGGCAGTGTTTGACAATTGCTAAGCCCCTCAGCTGTGTGTGTGTGTTGACCTGGAGAAAAGACGATAGAACAACCCATGAGATCACCCTGACTCCGTCGCTGACAAGTGTTTTATCATGCATAACCTGAGGCCAGCTACACACCAGCTCTCTGGAGGGGAGGTAACAGTTTGCTTTCCTCATTAATGCGACATAATAGGGCCATTACATTTAACTGCCTCAGTATGTGTTATAGAAGATAAGGTGTGAGACAGTGTGTGTGTGTTGGCATCTGATTGTGATTTTGTGTGTGTGGGTGTGTAGGTAGAATGGTTTGGTTTGTTAAGGGCTTGTCTGTCACCACGTGTCATTGTGGTAATGAAATTCCAGGACATCATTATGAAGGGCAGCATTTGATTATGGTTATGAAGCACTGTGTACACATGCTGACCTGACTAACTGTTGTGCCTTACTTTTGCATTTTAATAGAAGCGTTTCCTGATCTGGCAGGATGACGTCATTTGTTCTGTTACAAATCTCTGTTTTATGATGAGACAATGCTATGGTTAAGGTTTGGTTAGGTTTTGGCACAAAACAATTTGGTTAACTTATATGCAGGGACAGATGATGGTTTGGGTAACTTCGTTAAGGTTAGGGGACCTTCGTTGTCATTAGCTATAGGGTTAAGGTCATGCTTTAAGACACACACACACAACATTGACTGTTCATTGGAACAAACCGCTGTGTCCAGTATAATTGTATTGACACATCCATCCGCCACGACTTCCCCCCTTACGTGGACTTTGTTGCTCTATGATAACATCACCCGACTACTTAGCTCCAGTCACAATTCCTGCAGCCGCTGGAGGTCTCTGTCATTTGAATGTGTCGTTTTAGGGCACTTGCTGGAACGACTGATGCTGTTGGTCTTGTTGGGAGGACAGTCTCGCTCTACTAAGTTTCAGAGGCAAATATTGTACTATTTCCTCCACCATGTTTACTTGACGACTTGAAGAATTAGCAGCAACCTGGGGGTTGGTTTGGACCCCCAAGGTTATGAGAGATGAATCGGAGTGCTTGCAAGATTATTACTGGACTTTATTGGCATTATTTTGGACTTTTCTCGAATAATTTTTCTGTGAAACACTGTATGTTTTTACCTCATCAGATCTCTAAAATTATTCAAAGGGAAAATCACTTTTTATCTGACCTGCTGACATGCAACCTGTGACGAGAGAACAGTAAACATCAGCGCTGATTATGATAAGCTCATAAAACATGATGCAATGATATAGTTTTAACTAGTCAGCATCACATGGTCCGGCATCAATATACTTATAAAATCTTACAGGTGAAGACATATTTCTAAAGGTTAAATCACACATGACAAGGAGGTCCCTGCACCCAGCCATGAAATAGTCAAGCACATAACCTCCTTTGAAACCACAAGTTGTTGTTTTTACAGTATTTTTTTAAACACGGTTTTGGTATGAATTAAACATGTAAAATATGACGTGTTAATTAATGAGTTGGTAGGTAGATTATTTTAGCCTTTGGACAGAGCCAGATTAGATGTTTGCTTCTGTTTCCAGTCTTTCTGCTTAAGTAAGCCAACTGGCTGCTGATATTTAATGTGATTGTTATTCCCCAAAATGCTTTTAATTGTACTCTGGCAATAACTTTGATAAAATGTTTACATTTAGTTTATATCTATATTTTCAGTACAGAAAATGATTACATGATGATTACACATGTGCAATTGCAAAAAGCACTTTTCAGCCTCCAGCCTGGCAAATGATGATAATAAAAGATAAAAGAAAAGGTTGCAGTGCTCTCTGCCACACAGAGGGAGGCAGAGAGAGCAGGGAACGCAGGTTAACCTCTCCAGCTTTTTTTACCTAACATATTTCTTTAACCACAAAGTTACCTTTGAAGTACAGCAAAATGTTCACAGAAAGTCTTCCCACTACTTGCAGAAAACCAGATTCCAGTGATCCCTGAGTTCATGTACAGAAAGTATTTTACCATTCAGAAACACTCCTACTGCTAAAGGAATGTATCTTCTACAGAGAAAATTGACTGATCCTTGATTCATTTTGAAAGACTGGTACCTGGTAGCTCACTTTTCTGGAGAGGTTTGCAGAGGGAAGGAATGGAAGGATGAAGAGGCAGAAGAGGCCACACAAGAGACCTGCCAGTGAACTCTGCATCCTGAGTAAAACTGTCAAGTCTTTTATTTTAACAACAGGAAAGCAACATGAGAGTGGGAGAGAGTTTGTCCCCCAGAGAGGGAACAGTCAGCAGTTTGTGTTAAGTATCAATTGAGAGTCTCTGTCCTTTCCTTTCCCTCTCAGTACCCCCGGGGGCAGAGGATACTCTGCATTGACAACCCCCTGTTCCTCCAAAGCAGGAAAACTTTTAATATCAGACTGCACTTTGAAATATCATCTGTTTCATGCTCAGCAGTCCAACTGGGTAAGCTTTGCGTAACACATGGGACAGTCCTCCTGCCTCTTCTCACGCCACGCCCCATCATGAACTTTACATGCACTTGTTTTCTTTTCTTTAGTTTCATATTCCTTTCAAGAGTGATGATTTAATTGGTGGCATGGGAGATTTCCCTTCCGTCCCACATTTTTGTCTTTGCCAAATAACCTATATTTTGCTATGTATTACTCAGTGTTTTTTGAATTCTTTGAGCTGTGATTTTGGAAGTGGGTCATGTTATGTGAGCTATTGGCATCATCAGGGCTTCATAAGGACAATATGGAGCGAAGTCTGTATTTGCAGTATTTTCCTTTCTGTTGAGTGTTAATGGTTTCTAGCAGAAATAAACCAATCTGTCACACAGGATGAATTAATGTGGATTTCATCTCCTAATAGTGTAAGTGACAAAATGCATCACAATTAAAAAACCAATGGTTGTAATCAACAGTAGGGTATTAGAGGGTCAAGGAAGAGATAAAGTATGACATTCTGAATTCCTGAAATTGCTCTGAAACAAAGTCAATGAGTACAATCATTGACTGTATAAAAGTATTTCCTCTCATACTCGACACTGTCTCTGTTGAGGATTACATAATGAGCAGCTCGTTCTATAGCAGGCCCAAACAGTTGCTTCTGTGTTATTGCTTTTGGGGTTACACTAAGATTTACTTTCATACCCAGAGAAACACATTCTTACCGCAGGATGTTTACGGTTGTGTGTGTGAAAAGTCAAACGACTTAGACGCTTTTCACTACTTCTTAGTCATGTGATGCAGTGGGCCTGTTCATCCTTTGGAGATAGAGCAGCATTGTGACGCCATTACTCTCTGGACTGTTTTGGGTGTAAACGGAAGAGAGAGTTAACCTGGGCAGAACCTGTACTCCTCAAATCACACACGTAATCCAGCCAGGAGCCCAAACTACCTCACATAAATACAGGGTGTTTTCACCCTGACACTTCTGTTCACACTTGCATGCAGACTCACACTCTTTTTGTCTACCTCCCCACAAACATATGTTGTTATGTTAATTTGTATGGTGTAAAAGCAAAGCGTGCATCTACATGCTAATCCACACACTTGCAAACATTCACGCACACACATGCATAGTTCTATGAGGCAGCAGGATATGGCCTCTCCAGGTCTAAAGCCTGTGCTGTTTTTCTTGGCACTGGACACAGCAAAGCCTGCTGGGGGATATGCAGCAGGCTCAGTGGTCAAAGAGAACTGGCCGTTCCCTCAGTACCAAACACACTGAAATACTCACAGGACACTTTTTAATCCATCTTCATCTCTGAAACACTGAAACAGAATCGGACACAGCGCAAATGTGCGGTTGAGTATGAAGAGGAAGGATACTGCACAGTAACTTCACAAGGCCACACAAACTGTCCTGCCTGTGTGCCCTTGTCTGTTGGCAGTCCCGTTATTATAAATCTGTCTGACAGATAACTGCTTGATGGTAGGAAACATATGGACAGTAGGACAATAGACAGTGGCAAAGAGAAACAAAAATCCCCTTCCTCTCTATTTGTTCTTTGTGTTTCACTCCCCTCTCCTCTCATGTAGCCTATATGTATACAATTCTTTGCCTCCATCTTGTTTTTTATTATCTTGTTATTGCATCCTTTCTTGTATGTTAATATTTTCAATATCTTCTATTTGCTCTTCACCCACCTGTCTTATCTTTGGCTTTGCAGTGTTATTCCCATCCTTTTCTTCTATAATAGCACATCTGCCTTCTGCCATGTTGGCGTGCATGGCACTGTGTATCTATGACCAAGGTTGTTTAAGTTTATCGGTGGGTGCCATATGTCTGAGAGTGGCACAGAGATCAGTTTACTGTCAGGGCCTTCTCTTCCCAGAGCATCTGCAAACCACAAAATGTTATGGTACCCTAATTAGTGCTGTCAGATATGTGTTATATTCTTAGGTTTACAGTTGACTGTGGTAAACTGTGTTGATCCCTGACTGAGGCCTGCATACATGTCTGTGTGTGCATGTACAGTGAGATAAGGTGCTATTGCAGGCGATATGTATAGGCTGCTTCATCAGACTATCTTTAGTTCCTGATTCAGCCACACTGTTGCAGCCCTTTGGAGTTTTTTTAAATCAGTATTACAATGTATACATTCTTGTAGCATGGTTAAGTCATTTATTCTAATACTATTTTGAATATGAAGTGTAGTTTTAGCCATGCTAGCTGCTCTATGAATGACAATGTCTGTTAGTGATTCTGTCAGTCCACAACTGTGGTCCTGACTGAAATATCTCAACAGTGTACCCAGAGGATGAATCCCTCGGACTTCTTCTAGTGTCATATTCATTTTAACATTTAAAATCTGTCCAATACTTATGTCTATGACCAAATACCTGCAAAACGAATGACATTCTCATTTGCTATAGCTGTGCATCATGTTCAAAGCTAATTAGCAAATGTTAGCAAACATTGCTAACTAAGTAAATGGTGAACATAGTAATCGTTAAACCTGTTTAACACCATCATTTTAGCATCGTCATTGTGAGCGTGCTCATGCACACCAATGTTAGCATTTAGCTCAAAGCACCTCTGTGACTACAATAAGTACAGCCTCACTGAGATGCTAGCAGCTGCACACCCTCAATTGACAAATTCAAAACTTGAACAGAGAATAGATATAAATCCCCACAACAGTTGAATGCCTTGTTTTACTTACACTAACTGAATTCTTCTGCTGTGTATTGTTAAATGCTAAATATATGTTTAAATAAATTTGAATAATAATCTATTTTTCTTCTTGTGAAAATGTTCTTGCTGATACATATCTAGGATGTTAGTCTAAAACATCCAAGAATATGATGGTAGATTTTGGAGCATCTTATATAAAGCCTGCTGACCCACACAGAATTATCACCCAGTTCTGCAATTCTTCTTAGCTGTTTGGGTTTTCGGGCCCATTCCTCATCATCCTCATTTCCAGGCACCGCGGGCAACAAAAAAGTTCTGATGTACACTATTTATCCAGCATCAAAGAGTAAAACAAAGTGAAACATTAATCTGATAAAGAGGCAGATCTTTCCCTCAGTAGTCGGTAGAGACCAAATCAGAGCTTAAAAAAGAATGTGAAGATTGGATTTACATTCATCCTGTGGCCAGAGACACAACTCCAGATGAATGCTTGATGTTCCATATCCGTTGACTATGTAATAGGCAAACCTTTTAAGGTAATATCAAGCTAACTAGTATGGGGAGCTGTCAGATAGGTAAGAGTTGTCTGTTAGGTATGTGCCAAAACATTTTTTCCATGTCTCAAAATACTGTGTTTGCAGTTCTAGTGGTTCACATTTAATTTTGAATGCTCAGTAAAATGTATATGTCTGTTTGTAAAATCAATTTACTACATAGTCAACTAAAGTATATGCAGCATATAAAATTTTCCTATTTATAGTGGAGTCTGAGGATTATTATACTCTACAGTGTCTTCAAATGATCACCTCACAATGCAACATAAGATGGCACTGTATAGCATGAGCGAGTTAGTACATTTGGTCTATGTTCTTCAGTGTTCATCAAAACATTAGGAACACATATGTAAGCCTACTTTTATGAGATTCAGCTTCTGCTCCGAACCTTCTGTCAAACAGTGCATGTGTTAACAAGTGCTTGCTGTTAAAACAGTGAAGTGATTACAAAAAATGCACAAAGACATGAGAGTTGCTTCGACAACTCATAGTTCACTTCCTCCTCTTTATCAGTCTGTGGAGATCCTGCTGCTCAGAAGCTACGCAGACAGCTCAGTGACTGAGCTTTGAAGCCCTGGCAACAGGTTACTTGGCATCCAGACTGAACACAGACCCTCGACGCAGACATAACCAGCTGAAGGAAGCCTTTGATGTCCTCACTGTGGTTTGTAAATTGATGAAAACTTTAATGGCAGCAATGAAGGCAGCAAAGAGCAAAACAAATGTGTGATTCATCTTCAAGGGCCCAGGAGTAATTGTTTCAGAATGCTTTAACCTTGAGCCAGTAAACTCAGGTTGAACAGCTATAAAAGAGGCAAGGTCGCTGTGGAACAAACAAACAAGCGTGCAGCAAACATATGTCTTCTCTAGGTACCTAAATTACTCCAACAGCAATATGCACTGTTGCATAATAGTGTTCATGCACCTTCTACACAAATACATTCATTTCATTTTTTGCATCTCTGTACCTCTAAGTGTGTTGGTGTGTGCTGTGATTGAGTCAGTGTGAGGCTGCAGGGTGTACGAAAGCTCTTTTAATGACTAACAGGCCAGTGTAGCTTGTGGCCATCCAGAAAATGTTTATTTTGATGGATAAGCCAAGAGCAGCCAGCTGGTTTGAGTTGGGAACAATACTGGAGATTCAGCCTGCATATGGTTTTGATTTAGCCCTCCCTCCTCCTCCGATTCTCAATCCCCTTTCTCCATCATCCCCCTTTCTCTCTCCACAGGCCACTATTGCCTGTATCTTCATTTCCTGGGAATCCTGCTTTCCCTCTTATCCTTCGCCTCACCTTCCCTCACTCCCCTACAAGCTCATGATGATTGGAGCTGACAAAATAATAAGTGACTCATATAAGTGCATCATGTTTTATTGTTGAAGATTAATAGAACAGAAAAAGTTGGGTAATCCCTAAATTATTGGCCCCTCTGCTCTACTGTACGCTCTCTGGGAGAGCAGAGGTGCTTATTGGCCTCTTTATCAAATCTGGTTTTCTCTGTATTGGAGCCAATGACACAGGGAATAAAAAAGTACATTTATGACTTTGCATTCATTTAGTAGAATTTAGCAGCTTCTATTTGGACAGGCTGCTGTGTTTGATTGTGTGCAAACTGCAACAAGAGGACATAGGTCAGCCAGATGAGAACTGTGGATGTGCGCCTGCATGCATGGATGAGTGCGTACGTGTGTATATGCATTGCCCACGCTATCCATCCTGTCCCACGGATCTTTCGCCACAGTGCTGGTGACTGCTTGGTGCCTGGTCATTTCAAACCTCTTCTGTTTCACCATGCAGGCTGTGGTGAAGCTCCTCTCACTCTGTGGTCTGTCTGTGGTCAGTGGCCTCCTCTTTGCACAGGATCGTTAAAGTGGGGTTTTTTTGCTCCTCAGTTTCCTGTTTCAAACCTACATACACACAGGCACTAACATCTAAACACAAGCCCACATGTGGACATGCATGCATGCACAATGCGTATGGGATGGAAAAAAATTTGTTTCTGTGGTGCCCATTAATTTTGTAAGAAGGTGTATGTCAGACATTGTGGTGGTGCACGGGCATTTCCCTGGCAGTGTGGCATTCTCGCATAAGGAAGTCTGCCAACATATTCACTCTTCTTGTGTTTTTGCATTTTTAGGCTCTAGCCAATGTCTATGAGACTTGGCACAGGCATTCATGATCCCCAGAGGATGAATTCTGCAAACATTGGTGATCCCTGACTTTTCAGCTAGCGCCACCAGCAGGTTGTGGTCTTGAGTACAATGCCTCAACAGCTATTGGATGGATTGCCATTGGATGGAAAAGTTGGTGCACACCAGCCACAAGCAAATTCTGGAGCAGTTCATTTGTGGTGGGAATGTGATCTGACCTCAATTTGACCCAATTACAAGGTGTACTTTGCAAGTTTAATCCAAATGTCTCCTGTAGCAGGTGCGCTTTGCATGCGTGGATGATCAAAACCAACAGTTGCCAGCAGCTAGCTGGAGTATGAATTGAGGTCTGACCTGGAATAACAAGAACGTATGTTGCCTGGGGTGGCTGTGGCTCAGTAGGTAGAGCTGGTTTCCTGTTAATTTGAAAGTTGGCGGTTCAATCCTGGATCCTCCAGGTCGAAGTGTCCTTGGGCAAGATACTGAAGCTGTTCCACCAATGTGTGAATGTTAGTTTCTGTTTGCGCACTTAGGCTCAATGTGTGAATGCACTGTAGTGTAAATGCTTTGAGTGGACGAAAAGACTAGAAAAGTGCTATACAAATTTACTTCATACTTCATATTTGGGCAGGACCTTGGCAACTTTAACATGGGCTTTTGACAAGAGATGATGGTGATGTATTGACACTGTTAGCTAGGTAGCTAGCATGTATCTTTTTTTCACTGAATAACTTGGTGGTCCCGTGCGTTAAAACAATTAGTAAATTTTGCCTCATTTAACTGCATCTCCTGCAAGGGTCCTTCTTCTTCTCTCTCTCCTCCCCCTTTCTGTTCCATCTTTCCTCTTTCATCCACCACGGCTAAATACCAACAAGTCCTCCAACCTAAATGACAAATTAGGTAGTTTGTCAATGCCTCCCAAACAACACATATGAGCCTTTCCTGTAACAGTCCAGCACAGGCTACCGGACGTTAACTACGTTACATAAGTCACATAACATTAAACATATGGTTACTGTTGTGAAACAGTTGAAGTTGAAGGCAACAAAAGTACTTGGTTAGAGTTAGGAAAACATTGTGGTTTGTGTTAAAATAAGTACGTTATGTAAGTCACTTGACAATCACGTCAATCACGTAATTGAATTCAGAAACGGTATTTAACTTAAAACTCAAAATAACTCAACATTTACTCGTTTCACATGAAACTCAAACCATTCTCCTGTGTGAAAGTCCTGGGTTTAATCCTCCTTATGCAAACTTTCTCACTATTTATAATACAGTGACCAACTTCCTTCTTTGCTACCATGGTACGGCCACTAGAGGTCGCTGCCAGAATAAACGTAAATGTGGTCGTAATATGGTCGCTTTTCTATTGGCCACCACTATACATCACAGCACGCAGCCTTGTGTTCACAACATTTCCAAAAAAAATGTTTTTATCTGCTATTAAGCAGGCCAGGCCACTGGGAAAACTCCCGATGCTCCCAATGCCAGTCCAGGCCAGAGACATCTAACCAATGAGTGGAGTGAATGTTCTCACATGGCTTGTAGAGACATTTTATGATTTGCTTGACTTTTTCCTGTGTGTAAAAAAAAAAGAAGAGCAAAATGCATCAAGTTTACTGACTAATCCACTTTTTGGGACCATAGCAAACAAACTACAGGTTTGAAAATACCCATGGTCTGGAATGTCTGGTTCCCCATTTACTAAACCCCTTACCACTGCTAACTTCATCAGTGGAACTTCAGAGCCTGTCGACAGCCATGTGTCTCCACCAATAGACAGTGAGTTGTCAGCTGCTTCTTTTCACCCGCCAAAGAGGAGCTTCATCGGGTGGCTATTACGTTTGTGGAGGGTCACACCATGCCCATCAGATCCCACCTCATTCTGTACAGTCTCTCCAACCAACCAGTAGGAGTCAGTGCTGCAGCAACAAGGACACCAACATTGGCAGGCCAGTACTTCTGCCACATAACCACAGTGAGATCCATAATTGCGCAACAGTGGAGTTTGACATCAAAGTTTGTGTAGACTGATACTTTTTGACAGTTACACGCTGAGCAGAAAAGGCTCTGGCAAGTCTGCCCCATAATCTGGATATGTATTTGTGTGTGTGAAGACTGTGAACACACTGCTGAACGTTCGGCTCAACTGTACCATTACCTTGGGGATTAGAGAATTGGAATTCATTGGAGCCATATTTGTGTTCTGAAATGATTGTTTGAATGTTTTGAATTAAATTACATTCTGGGTCAGAGTCATGATAGAGTGAAGTCAGAAAACAACCCTTGGGTCCTCATTACACACACACACACACACACGCACTCACACGCGCACGCACGCACGCACGCACGCACACACACACACACAATAGTATATGTGTGTAAATAATAAAAGTCAAGTATGTCATGTTGCTCAATCTGTGTTCAATTATGTGAGCAATCATTATTGAATCAAGAGTCGAAATAAGAGCGAGTGAGTTTAGAGAGGGAAAAAAGGGGGGAGGGAGAGGGGCGAGTGCACCTCTGGTAATGGTGGTGGTCTATTTCGTGAGAACTTATTATTTAACAGTAAAAATACACCATCAACCCCTCCAGATCTCCAGTGTTTATTGACTTGGCTGTGTCTTGAAATCTTTGCTGAGCCAGCTTGAACACTTTGTCCCAACAAAGATAGCACTTTCACACAAACACATGCATGCACACGCACGCACACACTCACACACACAAATTCTTTCTTTGAACACATGACTAAGTGTATTAATAATCAATCAGAGGGCGGTTTGATTCAGTCTCTCTCTGTGTACAAATAAACAAGAGTTTGATTCTGATTGAATCCAGAGATCCATGTGGATCTCATTTTTCTGACAAATATCTTCCAATAATGTTTTCCATTCTGTGGCTTTCGTTACAATACTGAGCAAGATATCAAAGTGCAGTCGAATAAAACAGAACATCTGTAAAACATACACGGCACTCACTATGACATACATGTTGAGAATGACGCGACAAAACACTGAGGATGGCTCCTTCAAATGGCTTTTATCGGTTTCATTTCACAGGCGAAGCATCATCATCTGTTTCTGAGTAGATATGGTTAAATCAATTTAAACGTTGCGCTGATCATTTCTTCAGCCGACATAATGCAACTTCTCAGCTATTAACGTGTATGTGTTTGTCAGGAGCACTAATTTGTTTATGTGTTAGCTGAGGCACAAGAACTCAATTAAGCCACTTAGTGGTTCACCTCTAAAATGAGTGCTCAATGCTTGGCCTCTGTACGGAGATCACACACGATGTAGGCAGCAGTAAAATCCCAGCTAAATGAATTCCATTGGTATATTTTACAATGTAAATTCACTCCTTGAAACTGTTCACATTTCAGTTCAATCCCCTGTTTTTCCTCCTGTTTACTTGCACATCAGTGTGGGTTTGTTTCAGGCATGCGTGCATGTATATGAACACGTGCATCTTATATTGAGTTTGTGTGTTCAGTGCAAGATTGGCTATGCTTTTTAATTCATGATCTTTTCACCATCCTCAAGTTCTTGTTTATAGTATATATAGTTTGTTATCCTCTGTTTTTGTCACATTCATGCATTTATTTTGTAGCTCTGTGTTACCTAGGACGAGCTAGCAACATTTGACACTGATGTTTGCATTTAATGAACTCAGTATGGTATACTTTGCAAATTCACTGGAGAACGTGTAAATTAGGCAGAAATACACCTATTGTCTTCAACTTTTTTTTTTTTTGTCAAAATAGGTAATATGTAACATAAACACAAAAAACAGACGAATCCTTTTGACACTGTGACCTTCACCTCATAAGTCGTTTTTCACTGCATGGATCGCTTACTTACTCTGCCTGATGCTCTTTGTTTTGTTCTCCTCTCCTCACTTTTGCCCCTTTGTCTCTGTCTCTGCTGTGTGATCAGGGAAAGTTGATCTAAACAGTGAGAGGACAGAACGTTCCTGATAGTCTCTACAGCTCTCGCACAGACCTCACACCTCTCTGTAGGGCCAGAGTTTGTGATGGAGTGTCCTTTCTTTATTCTTTGCGTGCATGTATGTAAGTGAGTTTTTCTTTCCATTGCTGTGAACTTACCGCTGTTGCTGCGTGAGTGCACAATGTTGCACATTCCTGGCTAGAGCTGCATTTCAGAAATACTGCCCAAATCATTATTGGCCATTGCTTTAGCTTGTATAAATCAGTGGGTGGGGTTTATTGCTTCAGGGCAAGCATGTTCAGGTGCTAGTGTGGTCAATCACATAACATATAGCAAAATGAAAATCTAAATACATTAAAGTGATTAATTAAATGCTGAGAATTCACAATATTGTCATTTGGGCCTTTCACACCCATTAAAAAGGCCATATGAAAAATGCTGTAGTGCTGTTTGACCCGGATCGAGTGGCTTTCCTGGAAACCAGGGCAAAGTAATAACGAGCTTTCCAAAACACTCCATTAATATCAAAGCTATTTGTTGTGGGGGACAAAGTTTATATGTGAACACAAATAAATGTAATGTGTGTAAAAAAAAATCCACT
The DNA here is from genome assembly GCF_014851395.1 of Micropterus salmoides. Classification (NCBI taxonomy): domain Eukaryota; kingdom Metazoa; phylum Chordata; class Actinopteri; order Centrarchiformes; family Centrarchidae; genus Micropterus; species Micropterus salmoides. Next base: position 24,775,356 of record NW_024040374.1, on the reverse strand, counting down.
AAACTCAAAAAAACTAATAAAATCAGTCAACGAGGAAGGTCAAGTCTGCAGGGAATAAAAAATAAGGACCATATTTCGCCCTTGAGGTTGAGTAAGAAACCTGAGCACTGTGTATGAACTCCTAATCTGTCAGTTTGGTAAATGTTCAGGGTTAAATCAAATTTAGTGCCTTTGCTGTGGTCTGGATGAGGGGGCTTTGCTGGGGGCCACCTTGGTGTTTGTTGGGAAAGCTACAGTTGGAGCGGGATTTTTTTCTCTGTTTCACCTCAAAGTGTTGTTGTTTTTTTGGGTGGTATAGGAGAAGAAACTTGCAAAGTCTCGCCATTTTTTATGAACACTTCTCTTGCTCTTTCTGACCAACAACCTCTCCTAAACACTGATGTTTCGACAGAAGGTTTCATATGAAGCTGTATTTCAAATCTGTTGCAGGATCAGTGAGAAAACAATGGGTCTGAGCTGAGAGAGCTGGGTCTCAGAACAATCGTAAGCCAGCGATGAAAAATTATTCTGTTGAGAGGTAAAGTATAGGGAGGCAATGAAACATTGCCGCTCTGGGACACCAAACCCTCTGGAAGAACAAGAGCTACAGAAAGACAGAGTGGAAAGAGAATAAAAAAGGACTGGAGTGGTGTTTCTGAGGAGCGATAAAGTTAATCTTAATCAAAAGATATTCAAGTGAAAGATTATACTCACTTGATTTCAAGCTGAGTATCAATGGACCATCCAAACCAAGTTATACATTTGGACACACATAGAAAAACATTTATAGTTTTTTTATTTATAATATTTACTGCTTTATTTTTTGATGTTGCACTTGTTTGTGTGGGGTTAAAGTTTTCTTCTTTTGGTGGCTGCGTCATGCCAACAGTCTCTGTAGCTTCAGGCTGCAGGACTGTTTTCTGATCAAAGCCTGCTCCGCAGTGATCACATTGGAAACAGTCCCATTCTCAGTCTCCCATGAACCCCATGAGCATGCAGGGGACAATAATCACATTTGTGTGTAAATATTTGAAAAATCAATGAAAAGAAATGGCAAAAAGGATTAAACCTAATGCATTTTATAATCTTACAAGGGCTAATTGGAGTGGTGTTTTTTGTACCCTACTATGCAAGAGTATGGCTTTGTTTTAAAGACAGTATGATAATTGAAATTAAATAAAGCATCCTTAAATTGAAAGGAAACAATTAGAGAGAAAACAAGTTTAAACCTTGTAAGTTTCAACAGGAACAACAGTGTGAGCAGTAACAAAAAGCAAAGTGTGGCCCAACCCACATGCTAGGACAAAGCTCATTTCTGTGTAAACTAAAGCGTATCTTTGTCTCCTTACTTTACATGAAATGTTGTCAGCTCTAATCAGCTCCACCTTGCACCCTGCATAACGCCTTGCTTAGTTCTGGATGGCACGGTAATTGTGCCAGGTTTGAACCATGACGTGATTTTTTTAGCTTTCCCATGATTCTCAACTTTTTGGCCCAGAAAGGATTTTTAGCAGAATAATTTTTCCTAAACTTCCTTTGATTTTACCCACCTTTCACCTTCCACTTTGTTACTCTCTGCTGAAATTAGGTCACCTCTACAAAAAGAAAGTGCCTCTAGCCTGCAGACTTTTATCACACACATTTATACTTCCTGTGTGACTGACCAACTTTAGCTTCACTCGTGGCGCTCACAATAACCCTTTCAAAACTCATTTCATTCTCTTTCCTTTATCGCCTTCTTCTGCTCGCTCTCTATTGCATTTTTCAGTATTTGTGAGAATATTAGTATTTCAGAGAAATAAAGACAAAAAAATAAAACAAAATGTGGAAACCAGCTGAACTTATATTGAGCAGGTGCTCCTCAGTCCCACTGGGACCATACAAACGTACGCAATAAAGTCATTTAAAGACTTACTGTGCAGTCACACACATTTACTACACTACACTATACAAGAGTAGGAGAAGTACTTCCTTTCTCTACTAAACTGTCATAGGCTGGCATTTTCCTGTTTTAATGTCATCATTTTGAAGTCTCTTTGAAAAATATGAATAAATCTTTGCACACCTGCCCACACATTATGGTCCATTTATTCAAAGCACTTCAGTCTTACATTTGACATGTTTTTGACACAGTTTCAATCAAAGTCAACAACCACATTACTTAGATGTCAGATTGACAGCAAGAAAAACTTTCTCATGAAATAATTTGGGTATTTGAGCCTACTTCCTAAAAACTACAACTAGAATAACCGAACAGCTCAGGCTCAATTAAACAGTTAGATCCCTGTTAGTCTGCTTCTGCCGCTGTGGGAAAATGGATGTGAGGCAATGATCCGCGGTCTGTGTATATCTGTGTGTGTGTGTGTGTCTATCAATGTGTGTGTGTGTGTGTGTTGGAGAGAGAGAGACAGAGAGACAGAGAGAGTTGTGACTAAAGTGGGTGACAAACACTCATTTTCCGCCCTGATAACCAGAGCAGTGGGAACTTCCTGTGGGCAGCACACTCACAGAGCAGTTAAAGCCCAGAGCCAGCCGTCACACAAGGCCACTTAGCAGCAGTGTAACAACAAAGTCTCCCATCAACAACCTTGCACTTACATAACACTCCACTTACATGTATGTAAAGGCATATCAATATCTTCTGACTGAAGCAGTCTATAGTGACACATTGACCAGTACAAACGTTTTCACATAACATTAAACAAAAAAAGGCACTTTACATGCAGTATAACATGAAACCTTTTTGGCCATATTCTTTAGCCCATTATCTTTTTGCTTAGTATAGCCCGATTTCAGGTCAAGCTGTTCATATGTGTTTCAATGTCACATTTACATCTGATAAATGTGTGTTGGAGTGGAATGAGTTTGGAAAAGCTTACAAGGACATGGTAAGTCCATTATTTCTGTTTTCAAAAAGCAGCAGTGCATGTGTTCATGTTTGGTCATACAAGGTGCTTTCTTACCACAAACATACACACACACACACACACACACACACACACACACACACATATGCACACACAAACACACAGTTTCAAAACAGTCCAAAAATGGGAAATGGTTTTTGTTGTGGAGAGAGTTACAGCCCGATTGCAGGTCAAGCCGTTCTTATGTGTTTCAATGTCACATTTACATCTATAAAAATTCAGATTTAAAAAAATATGCCTCTGGAGCAACTAGAGGTTAAAGGTTTTGCTCATGCAGGGACACATTGGTCACAGTGGGGGATTGAACCTGGGTCTCTCACACTAAAGGCATAGCCTTATCCACTGCCCCATCACCACCCGGTTTCTCCCATTGTGTATTATCATGAAAAATATTTTGCTTTGGAAATTTAAGTGGATAGCCGAGAAGTCTCAAGTTTTGACCTGGTACAATTTTGGAACAGTAAAAAATACAGTGGTAGGCAGGCCAACCCACACACCTTGAATTACTGTATTAGGCTTCTGGACTAATACAGGACTTGGTCTAAGCTATGTTAAAGTTGCAGTCCTCTGATTTTACACATCGGTCAGTTCATCTGTTAGTTATACCCTACTCAGCCTGGGAAAACAGTTGCATAATCAAGGGTTTCTGGATTTGAATTTGTTGACTACGAAAGCATAAAAGAAATCCTGCGTTACAACTAATTGGTGGAATGAAAATACATTTACCAGGCAGGAAGGGATTAACAAAAATTATGTGAAGTCTAGGTTCTTACGTTATTTGGGCGGGATCCACCCCAGATTATAAAAGCCAGTTATCAACCTCCCCTGCACCAATCCTGACATTAAAAAAATGTGCTTCTCACAAGTGCACCGACTTTGTGTGCAACACTAAATAAATGGAGCACCCCTTTAAAAATGCTCTTCATACGGCTTTGGAAAGACAATGCTGTGTCAATGAATGTTCAGCATTCAGAGAAGCGAAAGACTTACAGTATATTTAAAACTGCCATTTGCCATTTGGCTTTCCTTGACATCAGCCATGACTCTGACTTGTTTTAACTGATCTGAGACCCTTCAAGTCCCAAAACACTTGAAGGGAGAGCTGCTGATAACAGCGTGATATATGTCCCTTACAGAGAGAGACGGGATGACAGTTAACCAGAGCCTCTTGAGCCTCAGAAAGAAAGAAGGTGAAGGGGCCAAACTTACCAAATCAAAAATCATGTGTAATTCCCAAAATACTTGTCTGTCTGAATTGCTGCAGTCGGTGTTGTGTAAGCTTGACTTGAGTGAAAGATTGTTAAGAGCACATGGTGACATTATATCATGAGCTGTCAGAGTGTGTTGGGATGGTGGGTGGTGATGCCATTCTGGGTGTAGAAAGGAAAGTAATCAGACCCTTCTGAGGCCAACTGGGATCACTGTGTCGAAAGAACTAAATATAAATAAAAATTGAAAACCTGGCCCTGATTTGATCTTTTCTGTGAAATTAGCTACGGTACCACATATACCCACACACACTATGACAAAGCCACGCTCTTTACTGTTCCAGTCCGTGGGGGTGAATCAGGGTAAATCAACATCAACTTGTGATGATGACCAGCTTACATGTCATCCAATGTAAGGACTCACAACTGGCTTTCTGATATTCCACGTAGTCCCTCAGAGAGTTGTCGTTCCAACTCTGTGTTTGGGTGACATCACACAGTTACACACACTGATGATGTTGTTGTGATTCCATAGAAACGAGGTGGGAACACAGTAAGGTAGGGGAAAACTCTCCAGCATGACAGCAAATGTCACATGAATTACTCAAAAAGTTTGCGTGTGTGTGTATACAGTGTATGAATTCAGTACCTTCAATACATTTAAAGTCCAATTAAAATTACACCTGAAAACAAAGAACAAACTATTTATTGCTGTATGTTTCGCACAGCTCTCCACATCTGGTTGAACTGGAAATCCAGTTCTACACCTCAGAAGCCCCATCGAGGAAAAAACACAATGCCTTAGCTGTATCATGTTGAAGTAAGAGTCAGTTTGGGTACTTTCCTTCTTAAATGAGATGTTTGATTCCACTATAAATCTACAGGCTGCTGGCTAATATTTATCCTACAGACATTAGAGAGATGTTGATCTTCTCATCCAACCCTTGGCAAAAAAAAAATCAGTTTATTTCCCTAAATACCAAACTATTTCTTTAAATGTATGCAATGTTTTTTGATTGGTTGATTGATTTCACATCCTTGCATTGTTTTTACAAAAAATGTTAGTGATAAATGTGATAATGTTAGTGATAAACCCCACACATGTAGGCCTATTTTGCCACATTAATGAACATGTTTATGACAAAATGACACTGCACTCTTGGCTGTCTGTGTAAATTTTCTGCATGCCCATTATTTATTCAGGAAAAGTCTTTCTTTCTATGGACTTAATCTATCTAGTCCCACTGCTGCTGAATCACCAGTTGTTCCTCTGGTCCCAGATTCTCCACTTCTTCAGTCCTCTAGCTCTCTCAGGGGAACTCAGAACTGTATATATTTTACCTGCATCAATATGACTGCGCTGGGAGCCATGTTCCCTTCCAAAATGCACAGACACTCAGACTCTGTCAGACTGGGCTCTGGCTCTGTACTCTGCACCACTGGGACCAACGTCTGTATTTCACACACAGAGTAAGATAAATGTGAGTTGGAGTGAAATGAGTTTGGAAAAGCTTACAGGGACCTGGTAACTCCATCATTTGTGTTATTAAAAAGCGGCAATGCATGTGTTCGTGTTTGTTGATATAAGGTGCTTTCTTACCACAAACACACACACACACACACACACACACACACACACACACACACACACACAAACACACAGAGTTTCAAACCAGTCCAAAAATGGGAAATGGTTTTTGTTGTGGAGAGAGTTACAGGTATTTTCCACTCCAGCTCCAGACAGATCCAGCTCTGTCTCTTGGAGGGCCTGATAAAAGCACTATGACCCAGTTAGAAATAACTGATGGCAAACAGTCTGCATGTCACTGCAGTCTCTGACTCCATGCCTACTATACAGCATGTACACTGTGACTGCAAATTCTTTGGATGCCCATAATTATTCTGGCAAGTATTACTCTCTTGCTCAGTCTAAATCCAATGTGGCAGAGTTCTTAAATTAGCAATTCAGTAATCAAACCACCAATGAGAAGACCACCTGCTACTGGTTAAACTTAACTGGTCTATTTCTTGCCAAACATGACCAGAACACACTGTATTATTTATAATATTACAACCATTGGGGGAGCTTATGTTTGACTTGATCACATTTTGAGAAAGATTTTAAGAAAAAAAAATTACAGCTATTTTGCTTATTTTAAAGTTTGAGCAGATGTGAATTACAGCTGTCACTTGTATCCTGGCCCAACAATCACACCTTATAGTCATATATTAAAAAGAATTGTTTGACATTTTTAAGTTAGCATAGACTGTGCAGAGACAGAGCAGTCCTGCTGCCTCTTGCCTCAAAGCCGGTTTCTTTAAGATGTCTCTTGCTTTTGGTTCATGCTGCAGGACGGCATCAGAAAGAAAAGGAGTTGACTGAAAATGAAAGGAAACAGCAAGTGGGTGCATTGTTAAGTCCAAATATCAAGCATAGTGTTAGTTCAGGCAGGCAATGAAGTCAAGCATTTGATTTTGGCATCAGTTACTAGTTTTGTTAGCTAGTAAATGTTTATTTCTTCAAACAGTTCTCACACACAGGAACTTTGATGATGATGTGATATGAAATTGTACAAAGTAACTATATAATTAGTGTAAACATATCCAGTAAGAATTGAGTGTTCAGCAATATGGTGCATTCAGCCACTATGATGTATTAATGTGAAAAAATCAGAGATGGGGACTCGAGTTAGAGACTCGGACTCGAGTTAGAGACTCGGACTCGAGTGCGACTTAAGTCGCCCACACAGTGACTTCAGACTTGACTTGAGACTCGTCCTCAAAAGACTTCAGACTTGACTCGGACTCGAGGTGCGGGACTCGTGAACAATGTTTATTTTTTAGGAAACTTCTGATGAGCTTGCTGTTATTCCCCTCCCTCCGTTACCTATAACCTGCCTATGTAACACGTAGCATCTGCTGCGCACTGCTGCATGTGAGAGAGGACAACAAACATTGCAGCTGCTGAGCCATTCATCATAAACTTTGGCTTTAAAACTTCATGCAACAAGACCCAAACAAAGAAACGCTGAATGCAAAATAAGTTATTAACCTGAGGTGAGTAAACACCACCAGCTCAGCATTGGCCATCTAACGTTAGCTTGCTTCTTGCTTCAGCTACGACCTACGAGAGGTTTACTCTGACTTTCGTTCGTTATGAAAAGATGAATGAGCATTTGTTTACTTGCCAAACTTGTGGTGGTCGATTAACGTAATCATTTACGTCCCGCTGATCACCTTAATTATTACCGTTTGCTAGAAAGAGGTTACAGGTTTATTGTTGATCATGTAATGTTATAGTTTTATTTAGTTATAACGTTACACTGGTTTGAGAGTGGGGATGTGTTTACTTACAGTAGTATAAGCTGTCATTGATTGCACTGCACCTTACATGGTTGTGCTCTGTAAGTTAAAAACTGGTTACAGCTTTGTTGTTGACCATGTAACTTTACAGTTTTATTTAGTTAACATTACACTGGGTTTAAGAGTCTGGGAAGTGTGTTGACTTACCCACTAGGTTTGAGAGTCAACAGGGTTTGTTGCCTTACAGTAGATTATACGCTTATAATAAGTCATTAATTGTAGACGCATTGTACATTAGGCTACATGGTTGTGCTCTGTAAGTTAAAAACAACGCCACAATGCAACGTCACAGTTTTATTTAGTTAACGTTACACTGGGTTAAAGAGTCTGGGGAGTGTGTTGACTTACAGTATTTAATAAGCCGTCAATAATTGCATTGCACATTACATGGTTGTGCTCTGTAAATGAAAAACAGGTTACAGTTACAGTATTTCTTATAGCTATGCAGTTTTATAAGCAACCTGGATTGAACGCAGCAGGTGATATAACATTCGTCATAACCACGAGAGATTGAGACTTGACTTGGACTCTAGCTCAAAGACTTGTGAGAATCTCTGGGGTAAATATACCTGAATTGTGTGGAAAATAAGCTCATAAGCTAAGAAGGGAAGAAAGAAGGGATACAGACACTAAGAGAAGGGAAAGAAAATAATATAACATTTTAAGTATGTGTTACAGTATATGTCATGTGTTTTCTATCTCACCATGGTCCACTCAGTGTTCTTTAGCGTCACTGCTCCTCCACCACGCAGTCTACTGCTCTAATATAATTAATGTTTACGTTAACATTTTGAAATCTTTTATTCATACATGCACGACTAATATATGTAAATAAAATTCAATACCACCCGCCCAAAAATTTGTTAACCGTTAATGTCCCTAAGTCTTTGGGGGATATCCATTAACATGCTTTAATGCACATGTTAACTTGATTCAGTTGTGCTATATAATCAAATTTTTTTAAACGTGCATCCCAAATAGCATTTTCTATTGCAGCTCCGCTGTGCTGCTAGCATTTGATGCTAACTTCCGGGAACTATTCAGAACTATCCATGATCCGCCATTGCTGTGAAAAACTGGTTCATTGGAGTGTACGGAGATGACGCGACTTTAAAGGGACAAGTAGTCCAGTTCCTCCGGGGAGGGGTTCCATTCATTTCCTGCTGCCACAATATTTCCCTGAGCTGGGGAAGGCTTTGGGAAAGCATTCCAATTGCTCTTGTTAATATTTGATTGGTTCAGGGGCTAATAGCTTGCCTGACTTGGTTGCCATGTGTCATTTATTCGCAATAATTTAAAGTCACATTAATCACCTTATCATTGACATAGATAGCTATCTAGCTAATGGGCAGCATGGAGATTCCAGAACAGAGCCATACTGCCAATTATAACTTGCAATATCAGTCTTTGATGAAGTAGTCCTGACTGAAATTAAACATAGCATTAGTTCAGGCAGGCAACAAAGTCAAACTCCGCTCATTCCAGCATATCAGCGATAGCCGTCTTCAGCAGCACATCAGCTAACTGCTCAGCTGATTCCTCTCTTAGCATTCATTGGCAAATTCCAGACAAAGCGCCTATTTAAGCTGCCGTAACCTACCCGCCTGTTTTCGCTGCTTCCTATGCAAAGCTCATAACCACCGCCACCCCAACTCCACCTTTCAGGCTGTATCTGATAGGGATGCACAATAATTATCGACCCGATAAGTATGAATATAAGAAAAATCAGTCCCTACCTATCTCAGTACGCCACCCAACTTCTGGTACAGGCAATGGTCATCTCTCGTCTCTCTCAGTCAAACTCCTACAAATGGTCCAGAACGCAGATGGCAGGGGCATCCTTCTCTAACTTCAAGAAGCTCCTGGAAACTCATCTCTTCCGAGAACACTTCCTGCTCTAACCCATAAACTCAAACATGCACTTCCTGTGCTCTTCTTCTTCTGTCTCCTTACAATTTGCTTGTATTGATTGACTGATTTGTTAACTCTTCTTGCGTCCCGTAGGTGTTTATCCCATTGATGCCATTTGTGTCAATAGCTCTTACTGGTATTGTTGCTCGTAGATCTCTCATTTTATTGATGTTTGTATGTTGTTCCTCAAATGAAAGTCGCTTTGGATAAAAGTGTCTGCCAAATAAATACATGTAAGTGTAAATGACATTTCTGTTTATGTTTTGTTAAACAAATGATAGAGTGTTAATTAGTGAGCTTTAGAGGAGCAGGTATGAGCTTGCTGTTTGCGGTCTTTTGGATAAACTAAGCTAACCAGCTGCTGGTGTAGCTTCATATTTACCGTACAGACATGAGACTGGTATGAATCTTCTCATTTAACTCTTATTTCCCAAAATGTAAAACTATTCCTTTAATAATAAGATAATAATAGTGTTTCTGGAGGAGTAGTCTTTTTTTATGACTGACCTATACTCTTCTCTTCTCTATACTCTACTCTTACTCCCACAAAAGTCACTTCTGAAATTTCTCTCTTGGTTGACTTCCCTGCCAAGACTTTTTTTTGTCTTTTTTTCAGCACAATGCCCACGTTTTTCAAAATTCCCAGAAAAACAAAACCCTTGCTTTGCTGTCTCCTGATATTTCCCAACATGTCTCTGTAGAGCCAACACTTGAAATCACATCTAACTTTTGCATTTACACTCCGAGCATTTGCTTCATAGCAGGTTAACACTGAAGATATTTTCCCCACACAGTTTGTGGATTAAATGAGCACATGGCATCTTCTGTTACTTTCACCAGTTTTTCCCCTCAATTCCTCTCCTGTTCCCCAAGTTGGAAGCAAACCATGTTTGGATGCAGTGTCAGTGCAAAGAGAGTAAACAGCACAATTTGGCTTGAATTTACGATTTCTGGATGTCTGAGGTCTGAGCCAGGGCCATCCTCTGACCAATATGTACTGGAGCTGTGTTAATTTTCCAAGTTCATTGCCTTCGTGAAACTCCACACAGCAGCCTTAAATAGCTAAATGTGACTGAAACTAAAATGACTTACACACAAAATACCTTGGTGTCTCCAAGAATAAATACCTATCTAGTCATCCGCTAGTTACTCCAAACAGTTTAGACAAGAATACCAGCTCTGTTTTAAAAGCATGTCCAGTGTTGCAGAGGGGAGAGCTATGTAAAATCATAACTCATGACCACCCCGGTCACAGAGTCACAGAGGAGCAGTTATATCCCTGTCTAGGCATACCTTAGGAAATGTGATTTAAAGTTATTAGTTAATGTGTATCATGGGACGTGCCAGAACGTGCTATGCAGTGAGTCAAGCACAGTTAAAAGTAGAAAAATCACATGAAGCAGGGTGTCATGGCTTTACAGAGAGTGTTAGGGGAAGTCCAGCTCATTCCCCTCGTCTCTTTTTCTCTTCCCCTCCCTCCTCTCTTTTTTTCTTCCAGCATCCCCAGCTCAGAGTTACAGCCTGGCAAAATATTTTCAAAGGAGTCAGATGTAAATTCTTGTGCACTAAGCAGTCTGGTGTGTGTATTTCATGTGTGTGTGTTACACTGTACAGCTCCCACCTGCCGGCCCAGGAACACTTTGTTGTCCCAGTTACTGTAATGTGCCTTTTCCTAACAGGCTGCAGAGGGGTGTAGTCATTACTTGCGGCTGGTGTTCATTGTGTGAAGTCAGGCCCTGAGAGGAAATATCAGCACCTCAGTCTTTCTCTCTCACACACACACACACACATCTATTGCACTTAGAAACCTTTGAAGAAATGCCTGCGCAAGCCCCGCAGAGGAAAGTCTCACTGGTTGGTCAGCTGTGTGTGTGTGTGTGTGTGAGTGAGAGAGAGAGAGAGAATTGTTGGAAGATAAACACGGGGGGAGATACAGCTTCAGGGTGTAAGGGAAACCACTTACTCAGCAGTCTTCGAAACTTCAATCCCACACTCTTATCCTGACCCTCTGTTATGAGTGACGTCCAGGAAGGAGCAGTAGACATGGACCGAAGGGCATTTGTTATTGTGTAAACACACACACATACATAGACACATACTTACATGAGACGGAGATGTTCACAGGTCTGGCTAATGGGAAAGATAACAATCCTCAGGTGCAGAGTAAGAAAACAGACCTTTTCTCTCTGGCGATGAGTTGCATAACGGTACTCAGTAACCCAGAGACTCTAGAACGTCCAGTCCACTGGAGAAATGGAGCAGGACCAGGACTCATAAAAATATCTCTTCGGTATGATGTGGTACTTCACAAATGTCTTCTCTTCATTCTCCTCAAAAACGTGAATGACTGAATGATCCCCCCTCAATACACACACACACATACTGCACCACCACAACAGTCCATACATTATTTAGCCATTAGTCACTGACCTCTGGCTTTATGGGTAGCCTGGGGCTCTTACAGGCCACACGAGAGCTTAGAGGATGAGATGGCACAGTAGGAGCTTTGTGAGATGAAACAAAAACTGTGTCCAATTAAAATTCAGATGAGTCTTTGCTGCTGTCCCTCCCTAAAGCGCTATGGAAGTGTGCCAAATCGGTGCCATCCTCTCCCGGGTTTTAGGGAGGAGTTTGCAGGCTGAGCTGCCAGATTTGTTGGGTGTCCATAACAGACATGACAACTAATTAATTTGCCAGTTTAGAAGTGTTGACAAACAACAACATACCTAAAAAGTGAATGTGTGTGCTTCTTACAGAACAATAATTAAATCTTTAGTAATTGATGATAATTTACTTTCAATGCCTGTTCCTTACACTGATATTAGCTGTTGAGGGAAATAAACAAATGTGCCATTTATTGCCATATGTCTGTGTAGCCACACACAGACACAAATGTGTGTGGTGGTAAAGGCTTTATACCATGTGTTTGTTGATATGTGCTTTATTTTGAGTCTAGTCTCAAACAAACTTCACTTCTTGACAGTCTCCGATTGGGGAAAGGGCGTTTAGGTCAGAGGTGAAAGGTGATGAGGTTACAACCTGTGCTACAGAACCATTGCCATGGGAACTTCAGAAGCCCTGATGCTGAATGACTTCCTTTTTGCTTGTGAGCCTGTCTGAAAGGACAGGACAAACATGAATTTCTTCATTTGATGTTTTTTATATCAAACTTGCCTCCTTACAGTAGCTGGATCAACCAATCAGCTTGACACTCAGGTCTGCACTATGCATTGTTGAGACTTAGGATACCTGTGCAATAGCTCCTCTGCGACCCACCTGTCTCTGTTTAGATTCGTAATAACGTTTAGGTGTATCTTCGGAGAACCATAATTCAAGCCTAAAGGAGCAAGAGGGCCCAAAGCAATGAGTCAAAAATGGATCCACTGGAGCACAAAAAGGAGCTCAACATGTCATCATCACTCTCAATGACTCCCCTTTCTAACTCCCAATGAATCCATAAATCGCCTGCAAGATTTACTTGTTATAAATGAGTCTTGGGGTTTTCCACTGACCCAGACCTTTACTGTATTGTCTGTCGGGGTTTGGGTTAAAGTGACTTTATGCTGAAAGTGGCTCATGAAGTGGCCCTCTGCTTCAGCTCTGTGTTTCTGCAGGAAGCCACTCATTTGGATACTTGAGATGCAGACTGAGAAAGAAGCTATCCAGAACTGATGGGACATTCGACTGCATTCCTGCACAAGTATGTCCTGCCGCTTTGTTTACTTGTTTTGTCTAATATTGACCAAAGCAAAATTGTTCTTCCTGTACCCTGAGGAAAGATTGATTGGGGGTCTATTTGTGCATGTGTGTGTTCACGTGTTTGTGTACATGTGCGGTACGCCCCTGTCATCACGTCCAGGAGAGTTGCATGCTTTGTCAGCATTTATTTCCCACTGGAGAGAACACTAGTGAAAAGCCGTCAACGTGCTGATTCAGAATAGTTTATGCCAATCGGCCGTGATTTCTCACACTATACACATCGCTGTTTCTCATTATAATCTTGCAGGGTTGGACGGTTGTCAAAGGACAGTTACTGGAATTAGCTATGATGACATGTTTGCTTTGAAGGAGCCTAGAAATCGGGATTAGTGGTTGGATGTGCTAAGTACCCGCAGTGCTAAATGCATTAACACAACCAGTTCCAGTTCCTGTTCAAATAAACTGCACAAATACAGCACTGCAAAAACTACAATTTGCACTTAAGTGCTGATTTAACTACAGCATTGAGTAATGCTGACAATGAGCAGACCACCATCCAGTCATCACATACTAACTTAACATACAGTAAGAAAGCATTTGAGTTTCCCTGCTTTGATTTGGTTTATGTATTCTGTGTTGGAAAATTGAGGGGCATATTTGTTTTTATAGTGTGAGTCACCGGGAAAAAAGGATAAACAAACAAAAAACCTCAGTGAGGAAGTCTTAGGACGCAAATGAGACATACCAGCATAGGTTGTTCAATTGCACATTCTCATTTCACTACACTGCCAATGACATATTTCCTGAGATGTTTGGCAACAGAAATGATGGATTTCCCTGACCAACGGCTGATGTTGCTGCTCTACGACGGCGTTTAGAAAGCAGAGTCATTGTGAAACTGGGAAAAATTCTGAACATACTGCTGTCACAAAAGTCTACAAGTGAGCTAAAGCAAACTAGGGATCATAACGTTTCTCTATGAGGCCTTTCTGAGGTGAATTAGCATGTTTTGTCTGTGTTTGCAATTCTGCTGCATGCTCTGGTCTCCTCCCACACTGAAAACAAGCATTTCAGGTGGAATGCTCATTTATCCTCCATTATCCTCCTAAAAAGCTTTGCTAATGGCAGTTCTCCACAGTGGTTAATGCTTAGTATGACATGCACACATGTGACTAGATGCCTACACATGTAAGTGCAGTGCACATTCTATAGCTAAATATGTATGCATGTGTGGTTGTGTGCATGCATTGCTTTCCTCTTGGTCAGTCTTACCCAACATGAACCTCTCCGATTGAAATATGATCAATCACAGACTCCTGAGAAAATGAAAAGAAATGATCTCTAAACAGCTTAAGTATGTTTCAGATGTGCTTGTATATTGTTCCTGTTAGTCAAACGTTTATTACTTTTGGCATTTCATGTGGACCCACAAACCTTCTAAAACGTGTTACTATTCCTTAACCTATTTAGTCCATTGATGCCAGATGGCAGATCTGAAAAATATTCAAGTTAAAGCTATTAAATGGTTAAGGGATTTAACTTCTCTCTGGGTTGCAAACTCTGCATTCCGCAGATTTAGCTGTGCCAGATACATTAGTGTTTACATGACATGGATGGCATCAATACTAATTATTCCAAGATGATGTAAAGAACTAATTGATTCCCCATACCAAGACAAATTGACTGCATTAGTGTTTAAAGGTCCACTATGTATTTATGAGGTCTTAGTGAGGATGCAATGCAAACTGCACCCACACACCAGCATTCTACTTATGCTCACACACACACACACACACACACACACACACACACACACACACACACACACACACGCTTGACTGATACAGAAAGCTCAGCTGTTGCACATAGGCCTAAAGCAGTGGCATGCCAGTCAACACAGTCTGCAGGCAAGAAAATTCGGGAAGGCATTCTGGTCCTCCAAGTCACTCTGGGGGTTTTAATGCAGCTCACCCACCAAACCCCATTCTGACCCGTCTGGAAGTGGGTCATCAATAATCCCAAATACCCTGTCACTGAGAGGAATCAAGGGACCATGCATGCGTAATGAAGAGCGTCAGGCACTCCCATTTCCCTCATCTGCTCCCTCTGTGCTCCCTGAGTGTAATGGCAACAATGTGTGGCTGAATGAGAGGAGGGGCCCTGGAGGCCCAGAGGAGCAGAACTGTCTTAACTCCTCTGTGAGTCACCCCATGAAAAATCAGAACATGACGTTTTGTACTGATGTATTGTTATTTGTATTTGCTACACACGTAGCAAACATACAAGCAGATCGGTGGAGGATATTCAGAGGCTTATTTTAAAATCCGGTGAGGCTGGTGTGATATTGTATCCAGGTGGATTCTGACAGCAGTAAGCAGAGACAGTATAGCTCCAGGATAGCACGGACTATGAGTGCCAGGCATGCACACCTTCTCCTCTTACTGCTGGGCCCAGGTTCAAGCATGCAGGCAATGCTTTGGTCCTGGAATACCCCCCTCCTCCTCTATAAATGATAGTGACAACGATTCCTCCAAATCCTGCCAGCCATCGGCTTTGGCAGGTACAAGTGGCAGCTACAGTATGGTATCACTTCACCTGTCTCTCTGCTCATTGACTGAAAGAGGATAATGCCTGCTGCAGTGTGGTTGCCAGCTGAATGGCCAAACTTGGTAGGGTCTATTTTTAAGAAGGGAGAGACTGATGCAGAGGAAAACTGATATATGTTGTCTCCCTCTACTATATTTCAGTTCATGTAGGTAGTATGTGTTCCATGCTGGGCGGACCATGTGTATAAACACTAAACATCCCTTATATTATGTTATATAGATTTGGAAAGTTATCCCAACATTGAGTCGGTGCTATGCTGAACCCTAACTGGGTCATCATATATGTGCTGTAGTGCAGATTTCATTGACAAACACAGAAAGTCATTGTCCGTCATGTAAAGTGCCCTTGTGATTGTGAAGAGCACCTGGACACCCTGAAGGTTAGTTATCTGTATTTTTTGTAGTGAATGGGAAGAGATACTGTAAAGTGATCCAAGGTCTGTATAAGAGCAACAATCACCCTCAGCAGTAAAACCAAACGAGTGTATGGCTCACTTATGCTTAGTTGTATTTTGGCAACGAGAAGCTCCTTTTAAACAGCATTTTTCCCATTTACGTACAAAGCGCATCTTAGTAAAAATACACGTGTCATATGTGAAGAAATGTGATTTTCCAAAACGTTTTACCACAAAAACATTAAAAGGTGAGAAGCCCATGACCCAGTTATTCACAGTGATGAGGGGAAGGACAAGGATGCCAAAGTGAAAGTCATGCCTAAATTCCTCTGGCGTGAAATGGTTCAAGTCTGAGTCCAGCATGTGGATCGATTTCATTTCAGTCATCACAGATGTCACAATTTCTGCAATGCACATCTGAACTTAGCCCTTCCACTTAACCATCCAATACCCATGTACTTATCCTGCTCAGGGTCACCAGGGGAGCTGGAGCCAATACCAGCCTGTGGTAGGTGACAGGATGTGTACATCCTGTCTATCATAGGATACACACATTAAAAGACTCAGCGCAGGGCAGGTTTAGTGAACTGGAGATTTTGTGTGAATCTGAGGGTAAATCGAGTCCCCAAAGGTTACATTTGAGAGGTTAAACCAGGTCTATTGCAGCTGCTTATTGGAGAGCCTTATACTGTAATCTAATTTTCACAGATTGACACAAGTTTGTCAGCGATGTGGCCTTGGTGAGGGAACGACTGTGTTTCCAGTAAGTACTTTGAAACCACCTGCTGCTGCCAGATATCCTACCTCCAGAGACAGCTGTGTGAATGTGTGTACATGTATTTGCCCTTATCCATTCATGTTTGTGTGATTGCATGTGCACTTTGCGCGTGCCTTTGTGTATGCGTCTGTCGGAGCATCCAGCTCACACATTCCTATTGGATGGAGTCAGGGCTTTGGAGGAGACCCTGCTGCCTGGACTATTGAGTGTGTCAGGACTGTGAGGAAAACAAGAGAGGAAAAAGAGAAAGTGACTGAGGCCAGTATGACACACACACACACACATACTTAAAAAACTTGCTATATTCTGAATGCAATTTCCTCCTTTGGTTCATCCAGAAATCACTCTATAACTCAGGGGCAGCAGTTGTTTGCCTATGACACATGTACAGGTGTACACCCCCACCGAGGACCCCCAGTCCTGAGCCCTTAGGACGTCTCTTGGAAGCTTCTTTCTGATCCCGGTTCTCCAACCAGCGTTGGTCTTCCTCTTGTCCGGAAAGCCTCTGCCTGGGAGGCCCGATTACACAGGGGCTCAGAGGTGGATAAAGGAGGTGGATCTCTGCTATTGCTGTGTGTGTGTGTGTGTGTGTGTGTGTGTGTGTGTGTGCCGTAAACAACTACGCTGGTCTCCACTTTAGCATTCATAATAAAAGATTCAGCTGTTGTGCAACATTTTGTATGTCAGGGTCACTATTCATCGTTGTTATTATTTTCAGCTGACCTAGAAAGATGACTTCCATGCTGAGGAAAGCCCAGCTGGTTTAATCCAATCAGTGCTGCCATGGAAAGAAAAGCCCGACCAATACTGAATATAATGATATTGGTATTTGATAGTAATTAATAAATGATAACACTGGACAGGAACACTAACAGGAAATTAAATTACTATCACTTATAAGTATAAACACACAAAATAAGTTGAGATGAGAAAAACAGTTAATCACTTAATCAGAACTAGAGAAATCAGAACTATAATAACTGTAACTGTAAGTAACATTAAAATAAGTAGTGTTTGTTAAGAAAATCCAAAAAAAAATTCTAATAACTAAGACATTTTTGGGCACTTGCGGCAGCGGCAGCAGTTGGTCCAAAAGGAAATAAAGCTGGAGGTAGTATGCTTTCTGTTCTCAAGGCTAAAGCCAAAATTTGCTCTGGTGTTGGGTCTCTCACTCTTATGACAGTCACAGCGCCAGAATGACCCCTGAATGCTGCTTCCCGGAAGCCTTATCACACCTGGGCCACCGGGTTAATTAAGCTAAAGTTAAGCTAATTAAGCTAAATTAAAGAAGCCCTGCCCACTACCAGCCAACCAGAAAAAAAGAAGGCACTGCTAAAAAGCATAGGCTACTTCTCAACCTAAGAATATAACCTTTTAATTCGATGTGGTGTTTGTTCAAACTTTAGCTTATTTAAACATTCACCAGATACAGATCAACTTTGTTATTCATTTGGAGTCATCCATTTGACCATTATGTAGGTCCAAAATGCACTCTTCTTGTATCTCTGTTTTCAGTCTCCACCAACTCGTAAAGGAATTATTTGCCTCTTTAGCTGCTAAATGCTCCACTATGGTCACCAGCTGTGTCTTTCTGCTATTTAGTGCTGGGCAGTTAGTGTACAGAGGGTTTATCAGAATTTTGTATGTATGAAAACAGCTGCTTGCTAAAAACAACACTATGAGAGCAGTGACAGTGAATCAAAACGATAAATTTGCAGTCCTGCTAAACTGAAACGATGGTGCTTTAGTGCACAGTGGAGCTGAGAGGAATTGCAGAGTTGGATGATAATTCTCTGTAGGTTCATTACAAGCAACACCAAGTAATCAAGTGATCCATTAATAATAAGAAAATATTGATTATAGGTGGTTTAAATAGTTGGACATCACTGACCTTTTAATTATATGTTAAATCCTTCATTTACTAATACTTTTCAAGTCAAAAAGTAATGAAATAAAATATCAGCGCACTGGCTAATCTAAAAGCAGTTGGGCTTTAATTGTAAGTTTATGGTGCTGGTCTGAATGTTTCGTGGTGTTTACGTTGTTCCGAGCAGTGTAGCCTGTTCCTGAACCCAGCTGCATTAGCCTAATGTTGGACACTCTCAGCATATCTGAAAAGCCAACAGTGATTTTTCAACATAAAGTGAACTTGTGAACTCGCGTCATCTTAAGTTTGTTACACAGAATCTTCTCTCCCTCTCCACCTCACAGCACAGCACAATACACACACACACACACACACACACACACACACACACACACACACACACACACACATTTTGGCTCCCTACCTGGCTGTTGACTCTCCAACATCAAACCAAGCAGTCAAACCACAGCACAGCAACAAATCCCACTCCCAGGAGTGTTGGTCTTTGATCTCCATGTTGTTGCAGCTCACAGGGAACATACACAGACAGACAGAACCCAGAACAGGATTTTGATTCATGTTTTTTTTTTTTTTTTACAACCCTGTGAGAGGGTTCTTACAACATCAGTCTACATAATTCTGCTATAAAATATATGAGAATTTCACTCTGTGGATAAAAGCTAAATGGATTCCAGTTAAGTTAGAAAACATCACATAAGACCTACATAACTGCATGTAACAGCACTACGTCATATTATTTCACAGTGTTATTTCACATATAAAGATGGTGTCTAGACCAATCGCCTCTATCTGCTTTTATCCTATTTA
The DNA here is from genome assembly GCF_014851395.1 of Micropterus salmoides. Lineage (NCBI taxonomy): Eukaryota > Metazoa > Chordata > Actinopteri > Centrarchiformes > Centrarchidae > Micropterus > Micropterus salmoides. The sequence continues at coordinate 24,755,795 of NW_024040374.1, read as the reverse complement.
CTGATTAAATGGAAGTTGTAAATCATTGGATAATTGGCCCACGTTGATTTTTTAACCTCACCTTCAGGAGGAACCATACGACCTTTGACCACAAAGCAGAGGCAAATGGAGGAAGATGAATGGCGTCAAATAATATATTCTGAATACTTTAAGTGCAGCTTAATGGTTCTAGACTCGAGATTCCTATGTTGTACATTACATCACCTAATTAATGTGGGCTAAACTATGCTGTGTGCTTGCTAATGTGACAGCTTGACAACTGTTTTCGTGTGTGAGAGCCAAGCAGCGCTGGGTGTGTTGAGTGGAAGGGTTCCAGCTGAATCCACGTCTAGGAGAAAGAGACCTTCACCACAGCAACTTATACAATGTCAAGAAACCTGCAATGGTGCTAATGTTGTTATTCATATAGCAGAGCTGCTCAAGTGTATAGTTTCATTTGAAAATGTAATAAAAAGCATGAGTTTGCTAACCCAAAAAAGAGCAGCAATTGTGACACTCGCATGGGGGATTTTCGCTTCGGATGATTTACGTGGCAAAAATATTTTATAAAGCTCATCTTAAAGTCGCAACATCCACTTGGATGGAAAACAGACTCTGGTTCTTGGAAGTGATTTACCTACTACCCCCTTTCCCTCTCAGTTTACCCCCCATATCCTTTTACCCCTAAACCTCCTTCTTCTTCTACTTCATGTCTTTTGACTTCCATTTTTTCCCTTGGTACCACAACAATCTGTAAAGATTGCCCCCATATGTTTCAGAGAGGGATCCTACAACATGTCTGGCTCCAGGGCCTCTGACTGAGATACATGCCGGGCCTCTCTGGGCTCAGTAACCTATGCAACTCCCACTGCTCGGTACTTTACCTTTATATCGACCTGGCACCAGGCCCACAACGCTCACGGATCTCTGCTTTCTGTCTCTGCACCTCATCCATCCTCCGGCCTCTATTCTTTGTTATCCCCAGCCCATTGCTGACCCAAGTCTTCCTCTTTCTTTACATTTTACCTGAAACCTCCGCCCTCCATCTCCATGTCCTGCGTTCATCCCTGTAGAGTAGAAAAACCCTAAACTCCAATTTGATTCTAAATGTTTTTCATTTTCAAGGATTTTGACCTTACGTCAAGTTCATTGTACAAGCTTGTTTGGTGAAAGTAACTTGTTCCAACTATAGCTGTGACAGGAGGTCATGTCCAGGGAGAAGAGGAGATGAGCTTTGTTTGTGGGTCCTCTTCCCTAGTCACTCAATAATATCAGTAATATTGTTCATGTATAGCCATTTCAAGGATTATACCTTCTGAATCATTGAAAATCAGAACACACCGTTTCTCATTTTAATCCCTGTATAATATTACTATAATATAACTTAAAATAATAACTCTGGATTACAATGAGATGAAATACAAGTTAAAATATCACATTCTAGCATGTAATTTTTTTAAATATTCATATAGTAACTTTTTTTAAAGATTTTGCTCTGTTGTATTCACACCTTGCACACCCTGTGGCGTACCCAGCATTATCTTAATATTAATCTATCATCAGACAGTATCATATGTCATTCTCAGCAGTGAGACAGCTAACGCTAGCAAAACCCTGTAATAATGCGGAACAAACACACTGAGTGCATGAGAGCTGCTGATGACACGGACCAATATCACACTGCGAGTGGAAGCTAACTAGCTAGTTAGCTAACTAACTACGGTAGGGGAACAACTCGCCAACCCATCCATTGTTTCTGCATAACTGTCCAAATCCACTTTCAGAAATTAGTAAAAAAAAAAAAAAATAGCTGCAGTATCATTTTTAGATCATATTCCCTTGCTTAAATTTTATTTCGACTTCAAAGAAACGGGTTCCCGAAATTTGGAATGAGCCAACACTTAGTTTAATCAAAAGCAAATTTCGTGCTGATTATGTGAAATTTAATCTCCCCAAAAGGAACTTGCAACTGAGATGCAGCTCCATCGGGAAACAGGACATTGTGTTGGTACTGAAGAACAGGATCAGATTTGTCAGTTATATTAATTATTAAATTATTATTTAAGTGCTGTTTTTATGTCCTTTATATTTTTGAAGGATGCTGAAATGGAGCATCTGAGCAATAAATGGTCAAAAAAATGTGTTGTATATAGTTAGCTTTTATTATTATTATTTTTCTGTGTAAAACATTAACATATTAACACACGTGTCATTATGGTGTGTGATGTAATCCGATGTGAGCTTGAAAAAGACAGAATTCACCTATTAATTCATTTAGACACAAAGCAGGAGCTTTATAGATGTAAAAAAAAAAAGAAAGACAATATCTGTGTGTGTTGTTATAGTGTGCGTGTTTGCATGTGTGTGAGAGCGTGCATTATTGGGAGGTTTAGAACAGATTTTTCTAACGTGCACAGGGAACATCCAACAGAGAGATGAGGTGTTTGGTTACAAGTTGAGGGCAGCATTGGCAAAAAGATAAGAAACAAATGTCAAATATTCAGCGGGATATATTTCATGGGGAAGATAATGTGTTACTATCGAACCATCCAAGAGGCCTCTGTCCCCCATAAAGTCTCATCCATTCCCCTTCTTCCTTAACCCCTGCAGAGAGGATTTCACTCCAGCAGACTTTACCAGCATACGAAGCACAGCCTTCATTTGTTCTTTTTGTTTCAGCAGCTTCTCCTGAGGTGAATGATTCCATGTACATTAAACAATAGCGTGTGATTGATAAATGGTGAACTGTGAATCATGCAGGATGAGTCATTGATAAATGTGAGAGTGTTGTGCTGTTCCCCTCTTTATGCATTTTGTACTTTTTGACAAGAATGTGTTGCTATAAAGTTAGTTGCAAGTTTCCAAATGTGTGTGCGCGCGTGTAAGTGGATGTGTTTTGTTTCAGTTCCTGGTTTGAATTAAAGACTTCCCGACACAATTGAAAAAATATATTGCTCTCGGCCAAAAGTGTGTAACACATCTCTGCTCTTGATTTGAACAACACAAAGACACACACATGTGCATGAGGCCATGGTACATTGGTTTTATATTCAACAGCTGATTGCAGTTACCTCTTGTCAGTGTTCCCAAAAGGAACAAAAAACCGACCGAGGGCACCTCATTTAAAATCGGATTCAGTCTAACATATTACTTTTATAGGAGTGGACTCAGGCAAATGTCCATTTTCCTGCTTCAAACTCCACATTATTTGCCAAATAACTGAAGTTGTGAAATCAAGGGTCATTGGCACCAAGTGGGTCATTCCCAATGCAATCATTTTTGTCCTTTGCGATTTCTCAAATATTACGTTAATGTAGACTGTGGTAAAGATCCGTCCATATAAAACAGCAAAATGGCGGTGGTCACTGGAGGGTGAAAGATAAGGTAACAACTAACTAGATAAAAGAGAATTAACCGTAGTAATGAAGGCCTAAAACCGATTTCCAGATGATGGGGAAATGAGAAATATGCTAACCCCAAAATAACTGTTTTTGGTAAAATTTGCTAATACAGCCTAAACACAATGATCATTGATGATTATTTTGTGCACAGTGTAAAGATAATGCCATATGTCTTTACTTAATCATCTGTGGTGACACTCTTAGTTATAAGAATTGTAAATTATTGACATTATGGCTCAAAGCATGGCTCTAAGGAGGGCAAAACTGGCCTGTTGGTCAGTTGGTCCACCACTTTGTTCCAGATTTAAATATCTGAACAACTTTTGGATGAGTTGCTATGAAAAAAGGTAACATGAATCCATGTTGTGCAGATGAATTCTAATAACTTTCTCTGACTTTTAATCTTACGCCACCACTGGGTCTAAAGTTAAATTTGTTCAACTCTTAGTTTTATAATATAATCTAAAGAGATTCCCATCAGCCTCAGATGTACTTAGTCTTTAGTGCTACATAACAAATGGATAATACTTTAAAATACAGTGCAGAAAATGTGAGTAGACGCTAAAGAACGAGTGAGGAACGACTACTCGTCATGAATGAGTAGTTCCTGAACAACTTAACGGAAACAAATTTTTGCACCGTGTATTTCATTTGCTCTTGTTGAGAAAATCATCAGATTTGATGTGATGCTGCACCACATTGCCACGTTGTTAGATTTGACCAAAACTGTTTCAGAATTTGTTCCTAACCTAACCCCTACACAATAGACCCACTTCACTTCACGACATACCTAACCAAGTAGTTTTGGTACCTAAGGCTAACCACAATGCAACAGTTTCGAGGTCGTATCATGTAGCAGGCGTCACTCTATAACCAGTTATATTGTGACAAAATAAATCTACCTACCTACCTACCTGTAGTACTGTGGACCCACAGATAGACCTACTTGTATGTGTAATTATGTGATTGTGGAAAGAAAAAGTGGAAAAAATTATGTTAGTCAACACAACTACACTGTGGTGTTATGTTAAAGTTATTGTATATTTTTAACAGGGTAAATACACCACTGTGTTATTGTTAGAAGATTTAGCATTTTCTTTCTTGTACTGTTGACTCACTATAGCATAGCTTTAGCATTGCATTCCCAGTTGGCACAAGGTCTCTTACTTTGTAATCACCATGGGCCACACTGAGGCGTCATTTACATGTGACGTTTCATGTCTCAAAAAAATGTCTTTTACAAGTTATTGTTCTAAATGTTTGGTCAATAAAAATTTAACTATGGTGAGCAACAGATAACCTACAGAAAGGTATGCCTACTTCTAGAAGGGGAGGTGAAGTCAGTTCTGTGTTTGGGCTGTGTATTATCTGTGGTGACAGCCTGGTTAAGAGTTTATGGCTATAAAAGAGAAATATTACAAGTGCCCCCTCTGTTCTCTCCCTTTGGACTTTTCCAGAAGCAGTCTTTCAGGAGGTCCAGGTTGACTAATCAAATTCGCCATACAGATTTACAGGGCACGCTGCTGTGAGGAAAAGTATGCAGAATTCTTGTCTGCAAAACAATTCATCACAAGGCGTCTGAGGCTGTGTGAATAATCTCTGCAAGCTGTTTGTGGGATGAGGTCCCACGGAGAGACAGTCCTGTAGCGTGCATATCTGCTGCCATTTTGTCAAACTGCACATCATTTTCAGCTACACTTCGCATTGTTAACTTTAATCAACCACTCACACACAAATCACTCCCCTCCCAATCTTCTCCTTCACTTACACACCATCACTTCAAACCCGTCCATTAGCACTCTCCACTATCAGCTGCATGTCTTGTTGTTCACCAAAATGCGGCCCCCATACACCTGAGAGATTGGACGGGCGGTTATGACGGGCAACTATCATCACCTCTGTTTATTTAATCTCCGTCTTCCTCTCAGAACCCCTCTCTGTCCCTCTTTCACCTCCCTAGTTCTCTCCCAGGACTCGATCTTTGACTCCTTTAGGGAGGTCTGCACTTCTAGGAAAACCCCCTTTGGACCCAGCAAAAAGACACCACAAAAACAGAAAGCAGGACAGCACATGTACTCACATACACACACACATATACACACAGATAACCAACACACATGTGTTGAAGCATGCCAGTCCTCCCAGAGGATTCGGGATGTTTTGGCTGAACAAACACAAGCTTGTTTATGCTCTGAGGTGGCGGTCAGCAGCATGTCAAGACATTCGAAGAAGCTTTTTCTTGTTGTAAAAATTATTTTGGTGGAAGACAAACATGAGTGCTGAACCACAAAAGACTCTAAAAGCCCTCCAAGGTAAATCATTTTCTTCAACTTGAAGTGTCCTTGTCAAAATTGTCCAAATCACCTAACACCATTCACAGATATGTGCAAGCCATGGTTTGGAGACCATGAGTTGGACACTGATATGACCATATCAAGTACTCTCCATATGGTCTCTGCTCTGGGGTGCAGGAACATTACCCAAAGACTCAAGGAGCCTTGGGCCTCCCTGATCAAGAGACAAACAGAGAACCAGCATCTGCGTTGGGAACGATCCATAGCACAGAAAGCAAGGCGTGAATGATCTGGGACATCTGTAACGGACATTCCACTGAAAATTGCAAGAAACAATAGTGATTCAAGTGATTTGTGGCTGCAGAGGAATCTTGTAGAACAATAGCAAAGTCAACAACATTAAGATAAGTACATAATGTACTGCCGTAGTATACAGATGCACCCACTCGCACACATTTGCAGAAATATTGTATATACACACTGACACACTGATATTGAGCAGCAGTAAATCAGCTGGAATGTGGTTTGAATTCTCTGAGTCACAGTGGCTGGAGCCAGAGAGACATTGTAGTTTATCCCCAGTAGAGTTATGTTCCTGGTAGTAAACATGGGGGCAAGCCACACACCCACACAGTGACCACCCACCTCTGTGTCCTCTGTCAGGACCTATGGTCACGACACGGAACATGTGAACTGCATGACAGCCAGCATGACGTTGGCTCAACAATTTATTTTCTTACCTTAGATTGAACTCACACGGTTAGACATGTCTCTGGGACACACACTTTACACTACTGTACTTAGTGCAGTTACACTGCAAGGAGGTAAGTGCTGAGGGATATGACAGGTGACCATGGTGTGACCCACTACGCTTACTATCTTCTTGGAGGCCCTCAGACAGAAATCAGAAAGCTCTCTCTCTCTGTCTGTCTGAGAGAGATGGAAACTGTTTGGTCTCAGTGCTGGTGGGGCATGAAGACACGGCTCAATGGTGATTAATTTCATTTTCCCAGCTTCACTATCTTGAACCTGCAAAATATTTCTTTCCACTTTTACTGTCATACAGTGAGTTCTGATATGGATCCTACAGCCTGTGAGAGGAATAAAAATGAAGACTTGACTTGAATTAGAGTGTTTGGTTATATTGTCAGCTTTTAGAGACATAAAAGACATCTAAAAGACAGTGTAACTTTTAAGATTTGTGACATGGCATGGGCTTGCCCCAAAAGTCTTAAAAATAGCTCTTGGCCTAGATTTCTAAAACTTATAAGAATTGCAGTTAAAAAACCCCAAAGGAGCCAACTTACTATGGGAGTGGAAAACTTGGCTATTTGGATCAGCTATAAATGCTTTTGATTGACAACATCTCATACAAACAAGATTTTGTTGCCACATGTCATCTAATACTGCTGCTTGGTCAGTGACTCTCTGCTTAAAAATATCACCTTGTAGGAACACCTGTAGTTTCATTTATGGACTCACCTGCTGTCAAAGTCAGGTGACAAGCATAAAGAGTGAGAAAGTTTGCATGTGCAGGTTGAGGAGGTGGGACAAACAAACAGAGAACTTTAGCTCAGGAGTAATGTACCTAAGCAAACTTGAGTTAGTACTTATGTCAGGTGCGTAACATTTATTTCTAAACCTAAGTGCATTAACCATGCTTTATTTTAAAAGTCTTACCAGGTGTTACATATTTATTATTGCTAACTTGACCACGGAGCCCTGCGTGTCCACAAATGAAGCGAGATTCGTACCTACAGCATCCTGTTTTGAAGCGGAGGGCCACTGACCAAGTGGCAGTATTTGACAAGTTGGGAGTGAGAACGAAACACAAATAACCAATCAGACAAAAGGATTTACCTTACATTGTGGCATTTATATGTTATTCAACAAATATGGTGCATACAAAAAGTATAGACTATAAAGATATCATAAAATTACCAAAATGGAGACAAAAAGAAAACTAAACTAAATCTCAGACATGTGTGTTTATCTCTCTGCTGCATCTAAGCTCTCTTAAATTTTGTATTTTTGAGTCCAAAGACAAATAGCTGTTAGCCTTTTATCAGTTTGATAAAAATGGGCAGTGGTATTCCAACGCTGGATACAGGATGTAAGCAGAGAAGCACAACGGTCAGTTCAAACACATGCATCAAGGCAAAGAGAAGTGTCCCAGACAACAAAAATTATTTATGTGGCAGCTCCAGATGTACCCAAACAAACCTCACATCAAGCATGACTCACAAAATACTTTGACAGGAAAAACTCAAGGAGACATGGGGAGGAAGTCGTCGGCCGTCAAGGAAGAGAGACGAGGAAGAGGATGTTGCCTGCGACCCCCGCCAGTCACCTGGCAGAGCCATCAAACCCTCTCATTGTGCCAGGAACCCTGTGATAGCCTTTACTGGTCATTTCAATGTCATGTCCCTTTCACTATAAATATCCCTCTCTATGAGTGTGTTGTTCCTGGAAGCCCCCCCACCCCACCGACATGAAGGGAAGACACTTTTGCCTCATTGACTGCCCGTGTTTTTGTTCACTGAGAGTGATGGAGTTCCTGCACCGCCTGGCTGCGTGTCTTGGTGGAGGATTTAAGAGGTAGTGTGAGACAGGACAGGGGACATGGTCTGCTTGAGGGGATGCTTCCAGCGGGAGTCAGGTGGATGATATTACAGTGTACAGTTTACAGCACAGATGATAGCTGTCATAACACCCAGCCCTGTTACCGGAATCACTTCAGCCTTTTACAACACACATCTCCTTCCAACTCCATCTCTCTCTCTCTCTCTCTCTACGATTGCTAAGTGTTTACTGCCAGCTGCTTGCTGTTCTTCAATGGAGAGTGCTGAGTTTGCAGGCTGTGTTTTCACATTAGTCTTAATGACATGCCTAGAAAACCAAGCACTCCACTAAATTTTGCTCAGGGTTTCTTAGAGAGAGTGCACCGGAACTTTGTAATGGCTATATGCTAGATCTTACTGAACACTGAGTTTCCCCTTGCACTAATTAGCTTCCTTTATCCATACAGTGCCAGTGGCTATTGAGCAGTGCTTGTTGCTTCATGTAATTATAATACTATCCACTAGATGGGGTAAACCCTTGGTCTTCAGAACATGGTGCCCTCCTCTCAATAAATAGTTTGAAAAAGTGCTATAGTGGTTTACCATAGATTTACCATGTCATTTTGATGCAACTTAACATAAAACAATGGCAGTGATATTAATGAATAATAGTGCTAGCAAGTCAGTGATACCTGCTCTTTCTAATTCTCACATAGCAGACACTGACTAACAGACTGTTGTAAAGAGTATTTTCTCTGAAGCTGGAAGTGTTTTGTGGTGGATCTGACAACATTATGAGGAAACTAAATTACTGCCACATTTATTATAATCCCCCCCCCCGCTCTCTCTCAAAGTGTGTGAAGTTCAGGGAACTGCGATTGAACCCTGTCTCATAAGCCAGCTCAGATCCCCTGGTGTTGACGTTGTTTGTGTGGAGCCCCAGTCCAAGCAGAGTCAAGGGTCTTAGAGGCTCTTAAAAACTCTTAAGAGCTCCAGTCTGTCTCCTATTGACTCCTCATGGTATGCGGATGGAGGCCGGGACGAGGCTGTCTTTGGGGCTGCGGTGCTTGTGGGAACCAGAATCCTGCCAACAACTATGAGATGTTCCACTGTCAAAGAAGCATGTTTGTGTTTATACAATCTCAACATGTGCATGTGTGTGTATTTGTGACTGCGGCTATAGCATGTCTGATGTATGTGCATGTATATGTGAGTCACAGTGTGGTAATGCCTGTATTTACATTGATTCTGTATGATAGTGAGATCGTGGTTCTGGGTTCATTGTGCATAAAGCAGGGCATTCTCCTTGTCTCTATCAATCATCGTTTTTGTACTGACAGTCTTGGAGTCATGAGCCAATTAGACACCGCAATCAAACTGAGGATCCTAACTCATTTCTAACATAGTGCTCTGTGATGACTTTAATCTGGGTCCATCCCTCCAAAACCCTGTTCCCCACCCTGCTGGGGCCTCTATTTGGGACCATAAAACGTGGTGTACCCGAAATCTATAATGATGTCATGAGAAAAGTAACACCAAATGAGGCAAGTGTCAAAAGTGTTTCTCCCCAAATTGAATTACTGTATTAAAGCTCTGCTCAAACTCACACTGATTTATTTGTTGGACACTTTGGGGGCAAGGGAAACAGGCTGTAAGAATACTCGTTAGCAAGCAGTTGCTTATTTACACATCCAGCAGATATGAACCAACATTTGCATCCATTTTGAGCCGTGTTTCTAGCCACCTGGTGAATGCAAATCCAGTATCCACTCTCCTTTCAGCTCTGGTCTGATCTCCACCAACTCCAGACAAAAATAACTGACTCTTTAGCTGTTAAATGCTCCACTATGCTCAACACCAGCTAGACGCAAACTTTTTCTGTTTGCCGTTTGGTACTAGTACAGGTTATGTGCAGTGGACCCTGCTGCATCTGGAAACAATGCTGATGTGAGCAGTGAGAAAGAACCAAAGCACTAAAGCGGCGGCCCAAAAATGATTTAAAAGATGCTAAAAAGCAGAGTGAAAAAACGGAGTCATTATCTGTGAGTTTGTCTCTATGGGTAAAACCTTTCACATACCATTCAGGGTTAAAAAATAAATAGACTGTATCAGCTTTCATTTAAAACATGAGGTGCAAGAGGGCTTTGTGGACCATCTTTGAGTTGAATGTGTATTTAAGAGTTGATGAAATTTGCCCTACGTGACAGAACACACCTTCCAGTGGAACTTCCGTCTTTGTTTGGTAACATGCTTGTGAAATTAACAGATCAAAGTCAAGGCAGAAAATGTGTGTCTAGTGTGTGTGTAGTCTATTAATAATACTCCCACATGTCGGATTTCATAGAGAAAGGGAAACATGAAGGCGTACAGCATGTGTCAGATTGCACATGGTGAATTATGCTGTGTAGATGTGATATGTCAAATTGAAAGCAGTGAAAATAAAGGTTTTCTTAGTCATATAAATGTTCAGTCTGGAACAGTCACTCCAAAAACACTGTGACTTTAACTGATCAGTGAGTCAGTGGTGGATTCATATCCTGTCTGATGTCTGTTCAAAAATGAATGCTGAAGCTTGTTCAGCTATTAGCCTGGGGGGATAATCAGGATTACGCTCTTCATATTCAAACCATATTTAATTCATAAAATAAATATACACATTCCTATGCAAACAGATTTGCATTTAATTTCCTACAACACAGGAAACAGGAACTTCGAGACAGGAAGTGGGTGTAATGGCCTTTATACCACTTTGCATCCTTGATCCAAACAAAAAAATATGTGGATGTTGTGAGCGGATCCAAAACAATTATGTGTTTATCATTTTTATTTTCATATTTTAATCTATCTCAAGGATTGCTTTGACTTGAAAACCAAATTCCATAACCCCAAATCAAATCTAGGGCTGAGGGAAAACCCTTATCTGTTCCATGTTTAATCCAGTTGTTCCATAACTATCCAATGTCATTTACCAGGATTTGATTTCACTTTTACTGGGTAAACAGGAAATGGGATGACATTATCACTCGTTTTGAGCAGTTCATTATTCCATCACCTCCCACACAACTTTTTGATCGCTATATGAACATGAACACAATAACACTGGCATCTATCCACCCCCGGACTGTAGAAATGAATGAATTTCTGCATGAAAATTAAACTCTAATCTGCTTGAATCCCACTCATTTTCTAGTAAGCTCAACTGAAATCCTCCTCTCCTCTCCCACTATATTACCAATTCCTTCCACACTTCTATTATTGTTCACACAGTGTGAAATTAACCAACACTCCCAAACTTTCAAATGGGTTTGAAGTTCTGTTAGTTCAGGGGAGTCACCACACCCTACATCTCTCTCTCTCACTCTCTCTCTCTCTCTCGCTGTCTCCATCTTTTCCTGTGGAAATGGGATCATTTAGCTTGAGAGGAGATAAGCTGAGTGGACGGGGTGAATGAGGGCTTTTTTGTGTTAGGTCTGACGCACAGAGAGCTCCATTCCTGACAGCGCCCCTGCACTCCCTGAGAGGCAGGGTCACAGGTCAGACTATGCTATTCTTTTCATTCATCCTCCTGTCTGTCTGTGTTGTCTTTCTCTCTGATTCTGATAATGTGTACCTACAATATCTCTAATGAAATTTCTTAATGATTACATGCAAGCAGATAGGCTACACTCTCAGCATCACTCCCACTGATGCCCTTTTCTGATGGACGTCCTGTTCATGATAATACCACAACACCTTTTTTTGCCCTCTTCACTCAATAAACTTATTTTTCCCTCCTCCATATCCCCACTTCATCACTCATCTCAGCTCTCTTGCCTCCCTTCTCTACATCATCTCTATGATTTCCAGGCAATTTCCTTTTTGAGTGAGGAATATTTTATTCATAAATAATAATAAGTGGAGTGGAATTTCTAATCTCACTCAGTGGTCATGGGCGTCAAACAGGAGGAGGGTGGTGAACTTTGACATTTTGCAGATTGAACCGTTGCTAGCTAATAAAAAGAGATAACAAGGGAACGTGCTGACAGTGTGATAGGACTTCATAAATTCATGAGATTTTGATGGCCTCACACCAGTTTGAGTACTCGAGCCTTTTATTGTTAGCTGACAGGGCGTCTATTTTCAATAATGTTCCTCTCTTGTGCAGCAGGACCATAAAGGCATAATTGGACAGTTTGGGAAATACGCTTATTCGCTTTCCTGCCAATAGTCTCATGTCTATATGGCAATGAAGCTACAGTGGGTCAGCAGCCGGTTAGCTTAGCTTCACATAAAGACTGGAAACAGCTAACCTGGCTCTGTGCGCAAGTAACAAAGTCCGCCTACCAACACCTCTAAAGCTTACTCTTTTGTTTACTCTATACAGAAACTGGTGTAAAAATGTTACATCGTGGTTTTAGGACGGGTACTTTCAGACACAGCTAGCCTTTTTTCAGTATTTGTGCTTAGCTAAGGAAACTGGAATGGGACATGCTCTTATTTGATAATTATTCCAAGAGTTAGATGAGAAGAATTATACCACTCTCTTGTCTGTATGGTAAATATAAAGCTTTATGCTAAGCCGCTTAGCTTAGCATAAAGACTGGAAACAGTGTGAAACGGCTGGTGTCTGGTGGCAGCTGTCAACAACAACGTGTATTCACACTTCAGTTTTTGTAAAGAGTAAATAAACAAGATATCACTTATTAATTAGTGAGCTTAGCTGTCTTGGTAGAGGCCTTTTGTTACTTTTAGACAGAGCCAGTCTAGCTATTTCCCCCACTTTGAGTCTTTATGCTAAGCTAACCAGCTGCTGGCAGTAGCATCATATCACCACGCACTTCATCTGCTGGCCTGCATGGTGTGTAATATGAGTGTGTCCATGCTTACATACGTGCATGACGTTTTATCTGTGGCCTCATTCGCGAGGGGATATGTCCAGTTATTAGGCCTCATTTCCCTAAAGTGGTGGGCCATGGGGACCTCTGCCAACTAAAATATACACACACAGAGCTAATAACGAAACAGGCAGCACACACAGTTGTATTACACATACAGCTCTAAATATGGATGGGTACACACACAAACACATAATGTACATGCATCCAGACTTGGATCAGACTTAGATCACCTGTTTATCAGTGAGTGTGTGTCAGTTTTGAGCATGATTTGTAGTTCTTTTGGTTGAATTATGTGTTCCTATGCACAGCATGCCAACCTCATTCTTTCTTCACCGCTGATGCCCGCTCGTCTGTATCAAATCTCCCTCTCCTTCGCCTTGTCTTTGCTTCCCTTTTCCATCTCCCCCCTTCCTTTATTCAAACTGGAATGTGTGATATGTGGATCAGCAGACAGGGTGTGTAATATTCCTGCTGAGCTCCAGAGGGAAGGCCGGACAGGGGAGAGGTGGTGAAAAACAACTCTACTGCCACTTCCGCTCATGCATCCTTCATCACCTCTTTCCCACTGACCGAACGACAGTCACACACCTAACTTACTTGCACCTCCATGCAATCAGTTTGTCATGCACATATACAGTATATCTGACAGGGAACATGAGACAGGATCACTGATCGTATTGTGATAGCTTGATAATTATCTCGTGATCTCATGATAATAAACCATAGCAGGTCGGCAAGTGCGTTTCTTTAGGATAATTCCCAAAAACACACACAACCCTGCAATCATGAGTCCTGTGTTCTACCGAGTTAACCAGTAACACTGAAAACCACACTGAATTATCATTAAGAAATGATAGGGGTTCCGTAGTACTCAGAAAATGTTGCATCTGTCAACATATGTCATCCTCAAAATCAATTTAAAATTGAGGAATGATGTGTTTTTGATTTATAGGAAGATAACTAAAGACAGTGATTGAGGAAAAGAGGGGTTGAAAGTGAGACAGGGAGGAGGAGAATGAGGAGCGTGTGAGCAAGAGAACACATCAGAAACTGAGTCATTGAACTTTTTAGGATTGAAGACATGGACTGAAGGCAGGAGGAGAGCATTGCTGCGCTGCAAAGTGGAAGTAGATTTTCCATGCAGGCCTTGCAATCCCAGATTGAGAATGAAAAAAAGGAAAGGAGGGGACGATCGAAGAAGACAGAGAAATAACTGTAGAGTTTGGCAGCAGCACAGATAAAGAAAAGGGATAGGGCAAAAAAGTGCACAGGAATAACTGAGACATAGATGTGAGGAGCGGAGTGTGCAGCCGAATAGCACAGCATGTGTTTTTGATAAATTATCACTCACCTCTAACACACACCTCACATATTTTACCCGTACATGGACAGAGGGAGATGGTGTGTGATGGTGTTTGATATGTGTGGTTGTGCACATGAAGTCTCAGCAGGAGTTACAGTTACAGTGTTTGATTTTCTCCTTTTGTGAAATACAGACAAAGTTTTGTGAGGTGCAGTCAGATAATCATAATCATATGTATTTTTGTTTCCACAACATACACACTTTAAAGGAGGTATCCCTTCAAGCCTTTAGCTGTAACCTTTGACCCAAAACAGGGTGAAAGGTCAGACAGATAAAGGGGTAAACAGAAAGCAGGGTAACTTTGTGTAACGAATGGCCGAGCAATCAAAACAAGCCTTGACAGTGAGCTGACCACAACTCCTCCAAAACAGTAATCTTATCTCCGACACCACAGAAATTATTTGGACATGATAACTGACATGAATCATGGCCCTGTGGTTTACTCTTAACCTAAATCAGATAAGCATTTAAATAAACCAAACTCTGAGAGTGCGGCTTTGAGATATGTCACCATCTCCACTGATCTGGAAAACAGCCAACCACAACACAGAGGCTCTGTTAACAGGACATTTGACTCATAAGAACAAGAGAGACACTCCCAAAACCTCAGCCATCATCAGAATCACCTGTTCAGTAAAGGCAGGAAACGTGCAGATGGAGGAGGGAGGGAGCTAAAAACTGACTTAGCAGATGGCATTAACAGTCTGCTTAAAAAAAAAAAATAGTAGCCATAAAATGATAGCTGTGTGCTAGCCTTAGACATCTTAGATGACTATAGCACACCACGGTATAGCAGTTGAGAAAAACTGGGGTCTGACTGATTCCACAGAGCTTTCCTGGTAATATGATACTGTTCACCAATGACGAGGTCAGGATAGAGACACAGCTCTTTTCACCACAACACTTTAGACACGAAATGCACAGCAGGTTTATTGGATGTAGTGTTACAGTAGCTATCAGGGGATTCAGGCTGCTGTGTTGGTTCTGTTTCTGTGTTTATGACAGAACTGAGTTGAGGGTGATGATCATATAAAGAGTTATGTATTTGCCATCCTTCACTTGAGTAAAAGATGTAATGGTATGTAATGGCATTCAAAATTATACTTGTAAAAGTAGAGAAGTATCACAGTAACAACAAGATACACTAAATGTAAGTAAAAGCACTAACATGCAGAATAGCCCTTTTCACAGTGCTATGTATATTTTAGGATTATTATCACTGATGCATTAATGTGAGAGCTACATTTTCATTATAGTTGGCCGAGATAAAGCTTGATTTACTTTAGTATTTAGTGCTGAGCTGTTTAATTTGTGAAAAAACAAATCTCACAAAGACATTTCTGTGAATAATTGAGTCCTAAAAATCTTATTGTGCAGTGCAGTGAGGATATTTTTCATCTATATTATAGCCTTGATTTAAAAATCCCCTCGAAAAGAGTGTTGGTATCTTAAAAGAAGAGAGAATGGGGGCGCCATTAGCTCAGTCCGTGGGAAGTTGGCTTACAAACAAGCGGGTCGCCAGTTTGAGTCCAGCACGCTACACTGCCAAAGGTGGCCCAGAACCCCTAACTGCTCCCTGGGTGCTGCACAATGGCTGCCAACTGCATCCTAATTAGGATGGGTTAAATGCAGAGAACAAATTCTGCATACATTGTACTGTGTTGCAATTTTGAAATGGTTGATTTTTGCACAGCTGTTGAAATGAGTTGATTTACGCTGATTTAAGGTTTAAATACTACAGTTCACTACACTGGCAGGTGTTTTTTACTTTTTTAAATAAAACTTTAGTGACAAGTCAAGTCTTCTATAATAAAACAGTGTAGCTCTTTTCTAGTGTCAAACGGAGTAAAGGAAAAAAAAAACATCATGCAGCTGGAATTTATCGCACTCCTGGTATCTGCTTGATTTCTCGATCCGAGCAACTCCAAGTGATGATGAACTTCTCTGACACACTGAAGGGGCAGATTTGTCTGCAAGATGACATTTGCTGAAAAGCAAAACACTGCGAGTACGACTATAGCAGATTGAATGTGCTGGTAAGTGATGAAAACATGCTTGATAATCACGGTCGCTTCTGTTCTTTTGAATGACCTACAACGAGCTGGAAATGTCTCCGAAAAGACAGTAACAAAAACAGAAGCTAATCTTGTGTGTGTTTTTGCTGAGCCTCCTCCAGAAAACTGCAAAAAACATGGCAAATTTACCGGCTGTACTTAACCTCCCAATGTAAGTTTCATGATCACAAGATGACCAGGACAGTACTGCTGTTCCAGTTCCAAGTTCATCTCAGGGTATTCATTTGCCTGTCTGGTCTTCATTAACGTGCACTCGCTTTGGCCTGAACTTTTCATTATATTGTTGTGTTCTAGACAAATCTAGAGTGGCTTTAAGTAAATTGCGAAAGCTGACATCTGTATGACTGTGTGTATGTTGGACAGCGACCAGAAACCCTTCTCTGCCCCGCAAACTCTCTCAGCTCTCAGAGAAACACATCTTCCCTTCATTGTTAATGACAACAGACACTCAGAAACGGGAGAACCACATTTCTCTCTTTCCCGCTCCCTTTCTCATCTCGTCTACTCTTTCCCTACCTCCCTTTAACTGTGTGAGTGAGCGCTTTAGCTGAGTTTCAGTTATGGGAAAGCATGTTTTGTGCCATCTCTAATTTAACTCTGAGCCAGCCTAGCATGCTCATAGAGGGAGCAGTGAAGAGAGAGTGTGTGAAAACTACGGTGAAAACACATTATACAAAAAGACATACAGTAAGTGAAGCCAGAGGAACACGAACATGGTTTTCCCAGGCTCAGAATCCCAGAAGAAACAATCTTCTGGTCTCCATCACACACACACATACACACACAGGCATGCATGCACTGTACTCCACGCGCACAGAAACAAACACATGCACACACTGATGGCGCGAAATGAACTGACAAGTAAAATAAATGTGTTCAACAATATCAATTCATGTGCATTATGTTCTGCAGAGGATCGGACTGTAATGCCTCCTTATATGGAGCAGCTTTCGTAGCTGTGGTGGTGAACTCCTGCTGGAGACTGGTTTTGTCTATAGCCTGAGTGATTTAGTGTCCTAATATGTGAAGGATAAGAAATCTTTGTGTGTATTTTCTTGTGTGTACATATCAACAGGAACCATCAAGTAACCTCTTCATGGAGTAATTACAAGAACGCACTGAAGCTGCATTTGGAAAACTTCAAATCCCCGTGAAGCAGCCTTACACAACAGACCCACACAGTTTAGAGGAATGCACTCTGACAGCCCCTCCTACTATAATAAGGCAATAAACAGAAGGATTACCAGACCCAATTAAGAGTAAACCTCAGTCTCTGTCCGCACATTCTCCAGCTGCTCTGTGGCAACCCATGATTCAGACAGGAAACACTTAGTGTAAGAATACTTACAGCAGTGTGGTTTCATGTGTCAGGCACTGATGGGCACACAAATGAGGAGATCATTTTCAGAACACTATCTGCTGTGTGAAAAACATGTCTATCATGCCGTACATTGTACATTACCAAAGTATTCTATCAGGATGAGGTTTGATCATCGACATCATCGATCAGTCTTTTTTAAGTGTAATTGGGCAGATCAGAGTATGTGTGTCTTTGGGCTTCAGGCACAGTAATTATTCATCTAGTGTGTCTGGGCAAATGTTTGAACATAATTTAAAGAGGGCAGGGGCTAATGAGTTCACTTATGAATCAACCTCATCATAATGTTTTGTTTTCCAGGTGAGCTGCCAGATATGGGCAGAGAATGGCACGAGTTTTAATTGCAATCCAAGTGCTTTGATACATAATCAAAACACGTGAAGCTTGTAGCACAGGTTCAAGTAATAATGATTGTTCTGTCATCACTCCGGGGCACTCACCATTTTTATCCAGTGGGTTTGTAGGCTTTCCCATCATCCAGTGATCATTTGAGCGGAACAATATTTAAGCCAACTCACCTGGTTTGCCTCAAAAGGGTTAACAAGCTGACGTCTTTATCAAATAAAGCACCGTGGAGCACAATTTTGCGCCAATCGTCGAATGGCAATTTCCATAAAATCCACAAAATGTCATAGTTGATTAATAAATACTGAGTGTAAATACAGAGTTCATTTTAAGCAATGCTTGCTGTGAACATTTAACTCTTGTTAGTATGACCTCATTTAGTATGACCTCATTTAATGTTTAAAAAGGGATTTATTAAGCATTCATTATTAATAAACTATTCATTTGCATAACTTTTTGCATCCACTGATCTATACAAACATTTCCAAAATTCAATTAATTTGTTAAAGTAATCTGTATAAAAGATCAAATAAAATAAATCAATGTATCGTCACTAGCTAATTACAAAGATTTCATCAGCTTTCTAACTTAAAGTGCTTTTCACCACTACAAAATAAAAAACAGTGTGGCGCGTCATTCAGTGTTCTTCGCCAGTTGCAAAGGATTTGTGAAAACTTGATTTCAAATCTTAGATATTTCTCAATAACATTAAATAAATAACATTCAAAGCTAAAGCTGAAAGAAGAAAACAACCAGGTAGGAGTTTAATACTCAATAACTTCATGGACTGTCTGGGTGCGGTTTGATCAGATTTGATTCACTGTGGCGTGTCAGCACAACCCTGCATCGTGTCATCGCACATTGATTCAAATATTGCTCAATTCTCATTGGTACATGGAAGTGTGTGACAACTTTATTTTCCACCTGAGCCCTGGCCACTGGAAAACAGTGAGAAAAGCATAAAGAAAATACATACAGACATCTCTTATGTGAAACTGGATGAACGTATGTGTTTATATAGGACTCCATCTGTCAAAGCACCGAGGAAAATAGGTTTTTAAGGCTTTTAAACATGGTAATGAATCATTTACTAAGCATCTTTTGACATCAAAGAAAAGCTTACAGGACTCTGTATTTGGAAAAAGAATCAAAACTTCTCTGGAACAACACATGTGGGCAGTGGTTTCCTTAATTCATTAATCAGCTGTAACCTCTGTGTGGGCATGTGAGTCTTTGAAACATGCAGTGAGCTAGAATGTTTTAGTCACAAGAATCTTACCCTTCATACAGTACACTTTGCACGCATACACAAGCAAGCACACACAAGACAGACTTATGCTGTAATTTAAGCATTTACATAAGCAAAACTGTCTGGAGAGGCATTTTGCTCAGTCTGCTGTTGTCTTGTTTTATAGCAGTTGTAACAAAAAATCAGTGACACTGAGAATTGTATAAATCACTCAGAGCCATGAGACTCAACAGGCTTACTGCAGATCACATTCAAATTTCACATCTTCAGTCATGCTGTATAAATGGTGCTTCTGTGAATGTTAAATATAAAGAAATTCAAACACACACACTCTCCTGGGAACTTGGCCTACGTTCCACCTGAGTTTAGAGCCTCCCAGAGTCGGTGGTACATTTCCCAGCTCCAAGGTCCCTGCCTCGGTCTCTCTGTCTCTGCCTCTCTCCCTTTAGGTATGAAACACTGGAGCTTTGGCTGCATACAGAAAACTGCATGTTTGTGTGTGAATGAAGGATTGTGGGTCTGTGACCACACCAGCTGCCAGCAGGGAGAGAACCAGGACGTTACCCAGCTGGATCTGAGCCCTAACCTGGACACACACTCTGAACCTTTCCCCTGTCAGCGTCAGCATAAATCCTGGGACCCCTGAAACTAGATACATGCCCCCCTGTTTCTGTCCTTACCCAAAAGCAGACACCCTTCTTCTATGACTTCAGGGTCTATTAGTTTATGCTGATCTGAAACCACATTTGAATTCATGCATATTTTTTTGACCAGGTAAAACAGCATCCAAAGCAGCAATCATGTATTTCTAAACTGATGTTTAGACTGGAGGAAAAGTGAATTGTAATGGTGGCCCTATTGACATTAAGTCATAGAAAAGACATAAGAAACAAATTTTCTTTAGGGTGTATAAATTGAGATGCAGACTGGTTAGAAATGTTTCAAATAGAGCAAACAAATCTGTTCTTCTGAGAGCAGTATGAGACAAGAGACTACAGCAAGAGTTAGGTGATGGTACAGAGGATATGACACATGCCTTTGGTGTGCAAGACCCAGGTTCAAATCCCCACTGTAAAACATCCACAAATGTGCCCCTGAGCAAGACACTCAACCCCTAGTTGCTCCAGAGGTGTGTGACTTCTGATAACAATTGTAAGCTGATTTTTAAAAAATGCATCAGCTAAATTAATAAATGTAATGTAATGGGTTTGGATGAAATCTGGAAGTTTTTAAACCATTTGGAGGCTGAACTGTCAAACAAGCCATCCCAGTATCCCCAGGAGTTCCACTGATAGTGGACAGGATTTAAGACCAGTGGCAATGTTTACTACCAATGCAGGAAGTGGAATGGTATACCCTTTATGTAGCCAGGTGTAAGTGTGAGGAGAGAGGTGGAGAATGGGTGCATAGCATGCCTGACCTTCATGCAGGAGTTCGACATTTTATTTGTTATAATCATGATCCTTTTATAATGTAACATCAGCACATAAGGCAAATTGTTCAAAACGTTCTTGTCTGGAGATAGGGTTGCACAAACACATGCCGCACACACATGATCAGTGGCTGCTGGCTAGCAACAGCTAAAATTTGTAGAGTTGCTGTAATTAGTTGCATGCGGCAAATGCAGTGCTGGAGTCAAATTTGCACAAATAAAGCCATGTTCACATTCAGTTCTTATACACCTTTAAGAAGTTCACATGTCATGAGGAGTAATACTCAGCCTGTGAAAAAAGTCTCTGATTGTTGGGGTGGCAGCCCGGCTGACGGTGAGTGTCCTGTTTATTTCTCCTTGTTTTTGCTTGTTATTCTGTTTTCCCCTGGTGTTTTCCTGTACTCTGCCTGCCTCCCTGTGTCTCCTCCCCTGCGTGTGCTCTCCCTCTCTCTCTCCACCCGCTCCTGAGCCCAGCCAACGACCCGCACCTGCATCTCGTCAGCCACCTCCTCTGCCTGCCACACCTGCCAGCAATCAACCTCATCCCTGCCTGTATATCAACCCCGGTTCTTCACACCATCTCTGCTTGATCGTTGTTGCTCCTAACCTTGTGCTGCAAGTTCACTCAAGTGCCTTAACGCCCCAGTAGATCCTCTCAGTTCTCCAGCTCTTGGTTTTTCCCCCTGTGTCTAACCCTGTCTGTCTGTTTCCCTTCCCAGGTTCACTCACCCTCATCCTCTGTCCTGTCAGCTGGTCTCGCCCAGCGGTCGTCTCCTCTTGGGCTACCTCCATGGCGCTCCCCCGGCTCCCCTCGCTTCTCGCCAGTCCACCTGCCACCACGCCGTTCCCTTCCCCGGTCCCCTGCCTCCCACGGCTCGCTCGCCTCTCCTCCTCTTCGCCAGGCCCTCTGTTTCCCCTAAATAAACTACCCTTTTACTGAGTGTTGCATTTGGGTCCGTTCTGTCCTTTTCCGTAACATCTGATTATGTCATTGTGATTGTGATGAGACTTATATTTTAAACAGAAAGCTTATGTTATAAACCAGACAGGTTTTAAAAGAAGTGAGTATATAGGAGGCAGTCATCTAATGAAAACGCTATTGTGTTGCATTGTGGGAAATGGATGAACCTGTGTTTTTTGGAGTCTGAGCAAGCGGGAAGCTTCTGGTCTGAGAAGCGAGGCCAACGCGGAAGTCCCTTAAACCTGCATTCTATTGAACGGCCTGCAGGGGTGACTCCTCTGGTTAATAATGTTAAAATGCCCTACTTCTGACCTGATTTACCTCAGTAAACACTTTCATAAAGAGTTTATGGTCTCAATTTAGTTTCATGTCTTCTTCAATACAACATGATGTTCGTTTAATAAATTATAGTCCCATTTAGAGGAAAATAAAGCAGAGTATGCTTCAGGGCGGGACTATCTGTGATTGACAGTCGTTACCACGGTGACCTGTCAATCAAGCTACAGTGACTCATACCCACGCCACTGTGTAAATTTATCCAGCGCCGTTGAAAAAGCTTAGATTAGGAGTTGGCTGTTCATTTTCTCTGGTGAGTACATTTAGTTTTAAGACTGTTACAAAATTGTCAGCCCTGTTAAAATGATGGTTATAGGGGCATTATGTAGTTTCCAGCGCCCACTAGCGGTGCGGTTCTAAGATTGTAACCAGGTGTGTGCTTGTACGCGTGCTCGCTTGAAGTCATGAGTGAGCATAATCTGAAACACAACCAGTTTCATACAGAAATACCACAATAAACGCAGAATCACCAGCATGCTGGCTGTGGTTTTTCTCCAGACATGTTCAGGCTCTGTTACTTCAACGTTCCCATCTCAGAGGCAGATCAACACCTTTCATTCAGCGCAGCCAGCTGCATATCGGCACCATACTCCTGAAAAAAGGCAGAGTGACAGCGGCTATAGAGAGACAGGGAGAACAGACAGAGCTGGAAACTCAGGCTCAGGAGGAAACTCCCACTGCAACGTTACAGTAATAGTTTTATCTGCTGCAGGTTGAACTAATCCATGCTCGTTACATGATAACGTTACATTTACTGCATTTAGCCGACGTGCTACATCGTTAGCTCGCCTGCTGCTTTCAGTAACTATTTTTACTATCTGTGAAACTGTTACCGGAGGCTCAGCAATGTCAGCACAGCTACATGTATTGGATGATAATGAAACTGTTAGTGAGCTGGACTGAATATTATAATTAGATTGTGTCACACTTTGTAACAGTCAGACCGCACTAACTAACTTTACTGTAACTAGTGATAGTGGATGGCTCTTCCTCTGGGTTGTTGTGATCGTTTTGTTGTGTTTTATGTTATGTGGATCACGTTAGTTACAGCGACGGAGAGGTGGAGAAGCTGTGTACCTGAGTATCGGTAAAACCACAATAAATCTAAACTGGACGTTATGAAGCAAACAGCGGCAGGTCCGAGCTACTGTAGTGTTAGCTGGCTGCTCCTGGCTGCATCACTATAGGATAGTAAACAAATCGCTCCACATTTGCTTTTTGCCGTTACATCCTTTCTTGCAGGCTAAATCAACAGTGGTACACAGGATAGTGTGTAATATAATATGGGTCGCGATAGTTGGTGAATTAATGTGGAAATTAAGCGATTGGATAACATTAGCAACTGCTTGCTGTTAGCCTGCGAGCTAATGGCTTTCTCCGTGTCTCAGCAGCTTTACTAATGCTCACTTTGTTCTAACTCGACATCATCTGAACCTGTTTTGTCTGATGGGCTTCAGCACATACACCTTTATTGTTGTTTTGTATCCTTACGTGGAGACTGTGTTTTGCTGTGTGCTTGTGTTTTATAGTGTTAGTGGACTGCATGTCGTTAGCTGCCGTTTTGTCGCTGTATATTAAAAGCAGAATAGTGGCTGATGCAAGCAACGGAGAAAACAGGCGTGTGCTTCATTTCTAAGTGAGTTTTAAGCCCATTGACAATGAGGCAATGACAATTTGATTTATTAAAATCAAAAACTTACATACAGCCCCTTTAACATGAATTACAGATGCACCTAGCAAAGCAAGCTAGCTAGCTCAATACAGAGCCATTGACTCCACCGTCTCTTCCAAATATGGTCACGTCTGGTGCCACTGGTTACAAAAAATCAACATGGAGGCGCCCTAACGGCTGAACTCGAGCCTTCAAAACGGCAGTCCAGAAACCAATGGGTGACGTCATGATGACTGCGTCCACTTCTTTTATACAGTCGTATGAGTTTGACCCATATTAGGGATTAAAGGTCAAGATACCTTGATCTCTGCTGAGATCAACTTTATGGAAATGCAATTTTGCTGGAGCACACTACATTCCCACAGTGAATCCAGCACCATCTACAGTAAAATGCCTAGTGAGAAGGCTGGTAGCAATATTGAAAAATGTCAACTCTCTGAGGGAATGGCATTCTTTGGCAAAGTTTATTAAAGCCGCAGTCTGTTAAATTCTTGCTTTCACTTACTCTCAAATACCAAACATATCTGTCCGACCATGGATCTTGAGGACACAAACACAATGAGATACAAACACAAACATACAAAAGACAAGCAAACTGACAGAGAGCAGATAATAGACAGAGCCCAGAGAGGAGGAGACGGGTCACAGCAGGAAGCCAAGACAGGCAGATCACTGCTGCCAGATAGGAGGACTGTCCGTTCTGTGTCCTACAGCCATAAAAACCTTTTACCTTTCATCCTCCAGCACTCTGTGCTACCTGTTAACCCCTGACCTTCAAAACATGATCTCCTGCATCCTGACCTCTGACCTTTCACCTCTGGAGGTCATGGTCAGTGTCCGGCTATTTCTCTACTCTTCTAACTTCCCTTCATGCTTAGCTGAGATACCTATGAGAGGTTACTTTGCTTATGATTTAGTTTGATTAAAAAATAATAATCCCCAGTCCCCCCTCTTGCTAAACCAAATCAGTCATTCAGGATTGCCTGGAAATGAGCAACAACACATAAAAAGCAGGCCAGGGGTTGAGGGGATTGTTGTTGATGCAGCGCTTACGTCTGTAATCTCAGATGAGATTGAAACCAGATGTCGGGATGACGAGAAGTGGGAGGCAGGAGGAAGAGGAGGGAAGGAGCTGTGTCGAAGGTAAGTGAAGGGGAGAAGGGAAATAACAATGTGTAACCCCTGAGTGCCCTGCTTTTTGTCTTGAATACCATCCACATCTTTCCCTGAGAGAGAGGGAGATTGAGGGAGCAAGATCGTGCCACACCTCGTAAATCTGCACATTTTCCTGTCGTAATAATGTTAAAGTTCCATAACGTGAAACTTTAGATCCTTTGAAGAGGCCTCCCAACAGTTTACCTCTTGTTTTCCTCCTTCAGTTGTTTGTTATTTCAAGCATCTCTTCCTTCATTTTCTTTCCTTCTTTTCCTTCTGTATTACTCTACTTACAGAAGACAGCATATAAGGGCACTGAAAGCCATTCAAGTCCCGCAAATAAGTCTGAGAGAACAGACATACTGCAGATGTGATGACTGGCTTGTCCAGAGTGGAAGGCCTTCACCTCTGGAGTGTCTTGCTTTTCCATGGAACAAACAACTGATGAGTGACTCTCACAGCAAGGACATAATGCAGAGTAGTCCAATGATGCATTATCTATGTTAAAAAAAAAAAAGATGATGTTGGTGTTCCAGTTGTTGTGAGAATGAGAAAAATGTGAGGAAAAGGACACTGGAATCAACTGGTTCTGGTTCTTGGGGGGCCTTCATAGAAACTGTTTGACCGCCTGACACATATACAAGCCATATAGTGACATGATTCGCCTGTGCTTTAACTCTGATGGCTTGTGTTTTAAGACTGATAATTGTTGACTACTTAGCTCAGATTGCAAAAGTACAAAGTTAAAGGTTATGTGTTCACCAACCTACTCTCTGGTTTCTAAAGCGAGAGAGGGAGGGGGGTTGGCTGGGGAACTTTTGAATCTGGAGTTAGAAATTCAATACAGAAGGTCAGGCCAGTACCTAGTGTTGAAACTAGCTTGTTATCAGAGGTCGCCCTTTTTCTTAAGTGGAGTCTGGATTCATAGTGCGCTAAGGGCGCCTGGAGATGGTGACCCGAGAGAGCGGGGTTTCTTGCGGTGGGCCACTTGTCGCTACACAGTAAAAGAGACTGCTGTTTTGCCCAAAGCTTGAAACTTCATATTTGTCAGTGTACTCTTGATACACTAAAGATACACAGAAAAAATATTAATCCTTTCTTTCTGCCTCTCACATTTAAATCCATGTTCCAAGACACAAGCTTAGACACATGTTTCTCAATGGTTGGGGTTACAAAATCCAGTGAGACCAAACAATGTGTTTGGTAATGAAATACCAGACTGATAAAAATGTGAGTAATTGTATTACAGTCCAGAATGTAAAATATATTGAGATTTAATTGGTAATATGTTAGCATCAATAAATTATTACCACATTAATTGTAATGACCTTTTTTGTGCATTTGCGTAATAACTCTCCCCTTCACTTCTATGGAAGCCCACGCAGTCCCAAAAAATGTTACATGTTTAATTCTTTTGTAGTTTTTTTTCCTTTACAAAATGCTTTGAGCTTAACTTGAATGGAGGAACTTTGATAACAAACAGTGGGGAAAAGCTTTTGAGGGGGGACAGTGGTGTCCTAGCCTCTCATCCCGCTGTTACATGTCGTTGCAGCTGCTTCTGAAGCCTGGATTGCTCTGACCCGAGGCCACCGAGCACTGAAGGTGCATCTTTCACAAGACAAGTTGTTGTGAGAGGGATCAGGGTCCTGGCGAGGCTCTCACCGTGGAGAGCAAGCCCAACAAGGGATGAGGATTCGCAGGGCGAACAGCTCCTTCTGCCTCCGTACAAACTTGTGGGTTTGGAGGTATTATGGAAAATTGTGTCCTCTTACATTTAAACTTTTATGCATGTTCTTTTACTACTATTATTATTACTATTGTTATTACTAATTTTGTTATGGCTTATAGATATATATGTATTGTGTTTTTATCCTTAACCTTTCCTTCTTCTGTACTCCTTATGTTAGTCTGTCCACATTTACTAGGGTGTAGGTCAGAGTTGTGAGATTGTTTTGGTGTTTTCCTCTCTTGTTGTTCCTCTCCTCTCCTGGAATGTTCATTCAAGTCTGAGAGAGGATCTCCGTTCCCCAAAACATAGAAACCTAGACTGTGTAAATTATGATGCATCCCTTTGCTCGGGGCCAGACACCCAAAGCTGCCGTAGGCAGCAGGTCTCTGGACCCAGCTGCATATGTGTTGTAGTACTTCTCTGTTTATTCTCTTTTGTTAATAAATTCTTCAAAGACAATGGTTGGTTGTTAGTCAATCATTTGCTTAATCCCTCACCAGCAAGATACATATTTAACGACACTCACGTTCATTAGTTCAAACATGAGCACGTTCAGTGAACAACTCCGTCCAAATCACACAGACAGACTGATTTTAATTGATTTTTAAATCACAACAGGACATTGCTTGCTCAGTAAGTGGGTAAAAGAAGGTTTCCCGTGTCCAAGAGCATTACAGTCAACAACCAACAGGCTAGTAGACATGAATAGGCAACACTTAAATAAAATGGAGACAAAAACTTTATGCGGTGTGAGGCTAAAGAATGCAAGAGAGAGAGTTGGAGGCATGCTATTGTTCCAGCACAAACAAAGCAATTAGCAACATCCTGTTTGTGACAGGCTGGTCTTAGTTTTGAAAAACCACTTGGACTAATTATGGTATTTTGTAGCAAGAATGGTCTCATTTGTTTATAGTCAGTACCAAGATACACTTGTCTCAATCAAACTGACAGTAATGATGTCTGAAAATACATGTTGCATGTTGAACATTACTAGTTGAACACAACTCGCATTCGGAAAGCTTGCTCTGTCAAATAGCTAATGACATAATTGTTTTCCCCAAAAGTCAGCGTGTCAGCGGTTATGTTGTCAACGCAGCACACTTTCTTTCTCATTTAGGAATGAAGCTCTTCAACCTATGACGGCAATAAAGACATCACTGACATTCTCTCAGAGAAGCCATAAAACATTAATTGACAGTTATTGTTCAGACTCCCATTATCTTGTTGCTCTCCAGACCTCAGAAAGACAACAAACAAGCGTCTGGCTGGGACAGTTTACTGCACTGTGTCACACCTCTGCATTTCTTTAGCTGTGCTCAGTGAAAGTCTTATGTAGGGGGTCAGTGTTTAGTGAAAATGGTCGCCATCTATTCTCTCAGTGTTTGACTCATTTCCTTTCTTTATGTGTAACATCTGCGTGCATCAGGGGGGAAATGAAAGTGTCCTGTGAGGAGCCAGAGATGAAAGGTTTGTGGTGGTACTAAAGGAGTCAATTCCTGTAACTCAAATGTGTCAATGGTGGTTAGATAGTTTTGTCACTGGGTCATAGATTCGAGAACAGTGCACACACTTGTACAAATGCGTGCACAAGGAGAGTGTGGGAATGGACCGGCCGTTTTGGGAGAACCAAAAGGCAGAACATGGTGTTAATTGTGGGCCAAGCAGAGACAATTGTGAAATCTACCGTGAAGGCCTCCGCTCAGTCCATGTCACCCCATCCCCCCGTCTGTATGGCTCATCTGCTTCTGTCTCTCATCCCTCACGCTGTCGGCTCTTTTCTTTTCATTTTCTTTGCTCAAGTGCTCGCAAGCCTGCTAGCATGGCTCTGGCGATGGCAATATCGGTGGGTCCACTTTGGTCTAGGCTGAAATATCTTCACAACATGGAATGGACCATTTTCATGTTTCCCAGATGATGTGTCCTACTTATTTGGTGATTTCCTCTTGATCGACTTGTCCCTTTAGTGCTACCATGAGGTTCACATTTGTAGTTTTAAGTGAAATCTCAACAACAATTGGATTGCCATAACACTTTGTATAAATCACTCCCCCCTCAAGAAGAATTGTAATAACTGTATTTCTCCAACACCACCATCAGGTCATAATTTCAGTTTTTCAAATATTTTGGTTTATAACCAAATACCTGCAAAACTGACCACCCATAAGCCTTAGCTATACTTTGGATTTAGTGGTTGTTGGCAAATGTTAACATGCTAACACGCAAAACTTAGATGATAAACTAAGATGAATGACTTTGGTGATCCCTGATCTGATCTATTTATCTATCTACCTATGGATACGTTCAGTCTGCAGGCCCAAGTGACCCAAATCTAACCAAAGTCACATGGAATCTGATCTTTTCCAGTTCGGATTTGGGACACTTTCATATGTGGTCCAAATCCAACAAAGATCTTTTAAAATGCGACCCGAGTCTGGACATGGATCGGAATTGATGCGACTTTGATGTCACTCTAGAGCAGCTGTTTCACGCGGTGAACCAAAAAGCTCCACAAAAGCAATAATTAAACATGTGGCTCTCTTTCTCCTCTACCTTGCTATCATCTGCTCACAAATTCCGCAAGCTCTCTTTCGAGTTACGTGCATGCTACTTCTCCGAGCGGACGTATTGGGGAGAGAAAGAGAGTGAGTTGTGTGGCAGTTGCATTGTAAGGTGTCAGAAACCGTAATAAGAAGAACAGAAAGTTGTGAACACACTTAATTGGGGAGAAATGTGACCAGTGAGAAGACAATTAAATAGGTGAGTCTCTCGTGAAAATTTTAGAGAGTTAGCAAGTAGTAGCTAATTGGAGCTAACCATTGTGGCTTGTTTACTTCTTTACAACAGTGTGCTGTGTGTGACGTCATGTTATTCTTCTGCGCATGCGGGTCACTTTCAGGCCTTGGACAGTTCACACTGGAGTCTGATATGGGCCACATTTAAACAATAATGTGAACTGTAAAACAAAAAAATAGGATCTGGGAAAAAAATCAGAATTGAGCATTAAGGTCTGCAGTCTGAACGTAGCCTAATCTATGTCTTCATCCTCCCATGTCCTATTTCCCATGTCTCTGAACTGTCAGTCGTGACACTAAAGCCTCGTAAACCTCTGTGGATACCAGATACCAAATGCAGTCAATCAATGATTCCTGCTTTACTGTTGACTTTCAACCTTAATACACACACATTCCAGTAAATTCCTCAGAGCGAACATCACAGCTTTACGAGTACGATGGATGGGCCAAATGTCAGGAGCAGGTATTCAGCTTGTTGTCAGCAAGGCAGATGCATAGTCCCTGAGTGCTGAGCTCACAGTTGGCTCCCTGCAGGATGACAAAACAGATGCGTAAATGCTCCGAAGACACACACTCACATGGATGACCAGTAAATCAGGCAGTAGCCTCTGGATCGCAGCCAGAGGGACTGAGCTGAATTCTGACTCTTAATAATCAGCCAGTGGCTCAGCGCTGCTGGAGAATTTGTATGTGCGTGTGTGTCTTTTGTTTGTGTGTACGCATGTGGGAGCAATATGTGTTTGTGGGTTTGAGTCCAGTGTTGCGTGAGCAGGTGAACCACAGGGGTTTAAGCATCTCTGGCTGTATAACAGAATTTCCTTTGGCAATCCTGAAGAGAAAAGAAGACAAGACAAAGAAGAGGGAGAGAGATGCTTGCCTAACTCCATTTAAAAGATCACAGAGGCCTGTGTCACAGTCATCTAACCCTATTTCCTCCTCACATTTCACGGCTCTCTCTTCATCCTCTGTCCCCTTTCTTCTCGATCTCTCCCAACCATCATCTGCTCTAAAGGCACTAGACGAGAAGTTGATTCCCAGGAGTAATCTTCACTCTGCATTCACTTAACCTGTCTGACTTCATCAGTGGACACGGTGACTGTGAAAGAGTGTGTAGGTGTGTGTTTGCCTGTGTGCATGTGTGCATTTGAAAAGGTCAAGATGTCATTAGGCTTTTCCCTTGATGTTTCTGTAGTAATAATGGTGTTTGGTACAATGATCTTTGTACAAAAAATGAAAATAACCACCAATAAAACGTTTTTGCATCTGTAAAAATCATGTCTAGTAAAAACTTCAGAACAACCAAATCCCTGTGCTCCTTTTCTGACCTGTCCACTCCTCCATATGGGCCATGAGGGGACTGATGGGAGGGGGGAGATGTCTTTTCCATACAGGGAGACACAGAAGTAATGTAATGTAGGAAGATTCGATGTAGTCCCAACTTAAAGGTGGGGATTTAGGTTAGTGAATAAAGTCGAAGCACAAATCTGTTTGTAGACAAGTTGGGAAATAGGGCTTCGAAAGGCTTGTTGGAGAGAAATTGTGGATGTGAGAGCAACAGAGAGTAAGAGAGTAGGTGGACACAGAGCCCGTTTATGTGAAGATGACATAATCACCTGTTGCCCCTACATACAGCCAACATCTGTGAAATGTATTAACTTTCTATCCTTCACTCTCCTCTCCCTCTTTTTCCATCCAGCTCACCACCCATGCACAGACACTATGTCACACAGGGATAATGCTGTTATGTGTGAAGTGTGCAATTAGTTTTTATGTTCATACAGTCGTTACATTTCAGAAACAAGACTCTCAAACTGCAAATCTTAAAGGTCTATTTAAGATTGCTCTACTCAGTAATTGTTGAGCTGTGAATGTAAACAGTGAAAATACAGTGAATTAGCTAACATTTGAATTACGTCCACTTTGGACTGGATGCCAATTAGCACTAACTACAAAATGCAGCTGAAGTTTATGGGACTGCCTGATTAAATTTACAGATATTTTGTTATCAATTTCAGAACCCATCAGACATCATCTGACAGCGATTTAGCCTCTGGGGACGACGTATAATGGATATCCAGCCAAGACTTGTGGTTTCCAATTATCAATCTAGGAATCGTTCAGCTTTTGTCTGACAACAATTTGAATGCAGATACATTTTTAAAAGCTAATCTCTTTGGTTCCATGATTGATAAAAAGCATTTTGGACAATGCATTCCGCCTCTTTTGCACTCCACATGGACTGTTTGCCAGCATGCAGCCAAAGTCCGCTCAATTGTGATTGGTCAGACTACAAACCTGCAACAAACAGCTTCAAAATTCTACAATGCCTACAGTTTCTGCATATGCAGATATATGTAGAGATTATTTTGTTATAAACCAAAGTATCAGACAAATTTAAATTTTCATCTGATGATAGCTGGAGAAAATGGTTTACTTTTGCTCTTGAGGGGGACATGAAAGTGTTGTTGAGACATTTCACTTGAAATCACAAATATGAACCTCATGGTTGCACCAAAGGGAATGGTCAGGGGATCACCATAATAATTAGGATGCATCATCTCGGAATGATGAATGTATTTGCAAAATGTGTGCCAAGCAGATCTTGAGATATTTTACTGGATACCTGAAAACCTTGGCCTGCTGGTGGCACTAGATGAAAAGTCACCAGAGTAAATAGGATTAATCCTCTGGAGAATGTCTGTGCAAAATTTCATGGCAATCCATCTAATAGCTATTGAGATATTTCAGTCTGAACCAAAGTTGTGGCTCACCAGGCAGACATCCACAGAGCCATGGACTCTCCCATTTAAAATCGGAATACATGAAATAGGTTAATCCAGCCTTCCTGACTGTCACAGTTAACAACAGATTGATTTCTAACTCCCTTTTACACTCAATGGAATGAGGTTTCATTCATATCAAAAAGCTCCAAAATATCTCCCGAGCGAATACAAAGACAGTAGTGTTCTCATACAGGATCATCATCATAAAAACATGGCTCTAATCCTAAATATTAATCCTCCTGCCGCCTACACATGTGCCTATTGACTTATACCAGCATCCGGCACCCTAACATGTCCTTCTTTTAATCACAGTAGATTTACCAAAAACTGGGTTAATACTTAACAAAATCAGTCTTCTTTTCATTTACAGTATTTATATGCTGCTCCATTTTTCCAATGTATCTGTTTTTGTAAATGAGTTATTCCTTCTGTGAAGCTCTGTCTGAGACAACAGATATCCAAGTGATGGAAGAAACTGTTGCTATTTTTATCACTCATTTCATCCATCTTTCTCCATGTTTTCAAGATGGAAATCTCATATGAAACCAGCTCTTTCTCATTTTCTTTCTTTCTTGCATACAGGTTTCCTTTTTGGCCCTCTTTGTGTCCTGTGGGCAGGTCATATTATGTCTACACACCTCATGTGTGCAACAAACCTGACACACACACTGCCATACTGGAAACCATTGACTGCGAGTCTGTGCTTCCCTAAAGGAAGTGCAGAGCCCAGCGCAGACTGCTCTCCTCTGATTTTCTCCGCTGGCTCTCCTCTGGCCAGCGTGCATGCTTCCTCTGGCACAGCAGCCTCTCTTCTCACTGGACTGTGCTGCAGAAAAAAGAGAGCTCAGAGCTCCAGGCCTCCAGACGGCTCTCCTGGAGGTGCCACCGTCGCCGCAACCCAGCCCCATCTCTCTCTCACAAATGCTCACTCACAACATTCAAGCCAAACCAGAGCCACCTACAGTAGCACTCTTGTTATGCCATGATGCTTTTTATATCATGTGTGCCAGTGGGCCATTTCACTTAGGGCTTTTTGACTACAACCACTACATGACAAGAAAAAAAGTCTGTTAGTCAGCCTTGTTCTGGATCGCCAGCTGAAAGCCACACTAACCACTTTCACACATACTGATCCTGAGCTAAACACAAGCTAAAACACACACTTGCCAATACTAACGGCTGCATTCTTGCTTGTGACATACCTTTTGCTATTGCTTTTGTGAGTGTGATATTCACCCCTGTCCTTATTCAGCCATATGGCATGTGGATACATATGTTATCAATCTGTTGGGCTTCTTCTCAAAAGGGAAAGGTTTTCCACAGCAATTATGTTGGAATCTCTAACAAAGTCCAGTTGAGCAGAACGGGGTTAACTTGCTGCTGACACTTACCAGCCGTCAAAAGAAATTTATTATTCCACATTTAAGTGCATCAAAAATGTTGCTTAATTAGCTTTATTACTAACTTATGTTGCATTATTCAATTTATTCATCGTCATATTTGCATAACCATTGGTGTGTGGTGAAAACTGTGTATCTCCAAAATGTAAACTGAGGGAAAACAGCCTTGTTTTTAACATGACCGCTATGCATTTCTGAGTTTATCCAAAGGGTTTTTGAAAGGCTTTTATAAGACCAAGGGTGGAGGAATTTCTCAGCCCACAGAGGAGGACGTAATCCATCCAACTTGTGTTAAAATGTCAACATCACAAACATAGGAGTTACAAGGTTTTCACATGCCAACTGAAACTAGTTGTTTTTTTTACCCAAGTTTGGACACTAAGACGAAGGAAACATCAGCTTCACATAAATTCACAGAAATAAATGAGAGTAAACAGACGAAGTGGATGTACTGTCCTGTATGTGATGATGAAGGATGCACACCCAGCACACTGAGAGAGGTACAGCACTATGTAATGCCTTGGCCTCCCTGTGAAGGCCCTGTGCCAGCTCTGCTGCTGCCAAACAAGACCACAACATGGGCCTCTCTCTGCCTCAGCAGCAGGCCCTCTACTATTACAGCCACGCATGGCTGACCCCAGGCCTAACAGCTGTTCACAGGCTCCGTAAATCTCAGTTTGGTGCTGTTTTTTTACAACTGACCTCAGACCAGCTGTACTGTCACTGTCAATAAAAAGACTGCACTTTACAGCACACTAAGGGGAAACATGCATGCCACCATAAAGATAACATCAGTCAAATGATTGCCCTCAATGATGGCCTTTTTACACACATAGCTAACATAGCAAGTACCAGTCGTTCATTGCTAGAGGCTCTTGTCAGAGGCATTCTTTCTTTCTTTCTCTTCTTTTTCATTCTTCCTTTCTTGTCATGCTTGCATCCAAACTATAAAAATACATCAGTAACTTGTGGGTCACGTAACAGATCTGCTTAGACTTGGAGATTTTTACAAGTTTTAAATATATGTATGTTAAATACTGAATACCATTATGTGGACATGCAGTTCAAATGGTGGGCTGTGCATGATTACAGTGTAGCTTTTGGATTAAACACAGTGATTTTGAAGCCGATAAACACTTGAGATGTGTCATTCAGGCTTTTCTCTCCTTGGTTCAAACACGCTGTGGTGGAGAAAATGACACTTCTTGTATAAGTCAGAATCATAAACCATGGTGGCAGTTCTGCTCTTTTACTTTGAAATACACACACACACACACACACACACACACACACACACACACACACACACACACAATGACGCCAGCTCCTCTAGTCTGCCAGAGTGTGAAATCACACACACTTCTGGGCCCTTTTTCAGTGTGTGTGTCATTACACTTGGATTTCATGTGGTATTTTTGACAAAAGGAACTAAGGCCATGGTGAGGCCAAGAGAAAAAAAATCTCTTCTGCAGCTTCTACATTAATTAGTACTATTTTAAGCAGTTGTGAAAATTAGACCCTTTATTTACGGTGTGTAAAAGTAGCAATATCACAATATATAAAATCTTCCTCACAAGTTAAATTCCTGCAGAACAATCTTGATTAAGAACAAGAACAGAAGGACTGTCAGATAAATGTACTTATTTTACATTATCATCATATGTTTTATTCTCATAATTCATATATTGTTGTGGCTGATCCCTTTGCAATGTAGTGGAGTAAAGGTGTGAAGCAAAATTAAGTGGTGGTGATGGCCAGTGGATAAAACACATGGTGTGAGAGACCTGGGTTCAATTCCCTACTGTGACACATCCACCAATGTGTCCCTGGGCAAGATACTGAACCCCTAGTTGCTCCAAAGGCGTGCGACCTCTGATCTATATAGCAATTGCTGCCAGCTAAATGAATAAATGTAAAATTGAAGTACTGAAATAAAGTACCTCCAATTTGTAATTAAGTACAGTATTTGAGTAAATGCACTTAAGCTTCCACCAGTGGCTGCCTTCACTGTGTGCAGCTTTCTTATGTATAGGGAAAGCAACTGGATCATTTCCAGGAGCAAACAATAACAACAAAAATCCATCAAACCATACAAAACTAACATCTTCAAAACTTGCATTCAAAGTGATGGAATAACAGTCAAGACAAGCCAAAGTTGTGTTCATAATGAGCTTTTTATTTAAAAGCACATGTATTAGAGCTAAGTACATTTAGCAGAAAAAACAGCATTGCAACTATGTCTTTTTGTACAAAAAACGAGACAATAAAAAAATACTAATATTGAACTTTAATACAGGGTGTATTTTTTAACGTGTATTACAAACATAACTATTACAACCTACAATAGTTTAGTTATCTAGATACAAAATCTTTCAATCGATGCTTTTTAAGCAGCATTTTGTATAGAACACAGGTCTGTAATCATAGTGGATATATCTAAACATGTTAAGAAACGATATCTTACAGAGTTAATTTTAGTGATCTATACATTATTTATATATTTATAAAAACAGAGTGAAAACGGCATTGTGAAATGATAGGACGGACTATACGATGAGAAAGATGTGCAACATGGCGGAGTGTGTTGTTGGAGGATATCTGAGTAGGCTGTAAAAAAAAAGGGCTTCTGTATCTGTACTGTACAACTGTTAGTGATTATACAGGACAGGCTATAAACATACAAGGTTAAAGATGCTCCTTAGCAGAGAATAAAAATTATAGATCCACAGTTTTTTAATGTTCACCTGCTCACTTGCTCTGACACACAGTGGCACACAGACACACAGACACACACACGCACACCCTTGGCACAGCTGACTGTGTGTGTGTTTCATTTGACACACACAAAGTTTATCAACAGGGCTCATACATGTACACACAAATTCACACACACGAGATGTACATGTACAAGCACAAGCGTACCCATGCAAGCACAGGAGAGCACAGGACACACATACACACACACTAAGAGACAAAACTCCATCGCCAATGAGTGATTGGGTGGGTGGGAGCCCCTCCCTGCCAGCAGAAAGAGCCCAAATCATCCCAAAATAATGTGCCAGCTTTGCTGTAAAATCATCACCCACCTTCCATGGTGACAGACCGCACCCCTTCACTCTGCCCACCCATCCCCTTCCTGTTTAGGAAGTCAAACAGATGGCCCAAACACCAGGAAGTGGCATGGCACAGCCACACCTCTTATACTGGTGCTGGGAGGCTGGGAGATCTGCCTCCCTCCTTCCACAGAAAATTTACCTTTACTACATCTAACCCTCAAGAAATGCAACATCCCGGGTTTGGGCTGCTCTGAAAGTCCACTACAGAAAGCTTGACATGCTGATCTGGAGACAGAAATATTTGAGATTGGAGGCACAGTTTATTGGGTCACTGATGTATTGCCAATCAGTCAAAAGTTTCACAGACAGCCAAAGGACTACTCTGAAACCTGTTATACAGGTCTAAGAAGATCAGTATATGATCCCTACAGTGGCCTGGTACAGGGTTAATGTTATTAAAGCCATGCTATGCTAACCACACCAGGCTCAGTCGGCTTCTAGCAGTTCATATTTTTGTCTCGTGGATGTCAGCATCATCAAGTTTTCTTCCAGTTAGACATCTCAGGCAGCAAGTGGTGATAATGGACAATGAACTTAAAAACAGTGCTATAAGTTATATTTTTCTATACTGTTAATATTTCTATGCTGCTATTTATTGCAGTAATATCCTTCCCCGTAGCTAAGGAAGTTGTTGTCCTACGGCGATCCAAGGCCACAGAGAGTTCAGAGAGGGAGCATCACTGGAAATCCTTCTCTCCCTAGGCAGGGGGTTTGTCTTTTTTAAATGTCTTTTTGTCTCTTCTTATTTTGTCTTTATTCACAAGTGTTTTCCCCATCAAACCTCCACACCCTCAGCTCTGCCTGTCAAGTCATCAATTTCTTAATTCATTTCGTCTTTTAGCTTCAAATTCTTTTCTGTTTGTGCTCAAAACGATGGGCTCAAAAGTTGATTAGTAGTTAACATAATGGTAAATAATAAGTCTGGATAGTGAGAGTGGACTCTGCTGTGCAAATCTCAAATCTGACACCCTCATCCACAAAGCGCCACGCTGGGCACCGTAAAAGGGATGGAGGATGCCATTTGAGAAGCAGCTACAGTCTCTCGTCGCTACATTCTACTGTCCGATGGGAGGTGAGCAGCATTGTGATTGGCTCCTCAGTCACAGGAAGAAGTTGTTCGCCTCTCTCACACCATGTTGTGGTGGTTGTTCCTGTCAATGATGTCGGATGAAGGGAGCAGCTCCTTCTTGATGGGGGAGGGCGGGGGCGTGGCTGGCTTCACCCGGGGTTTAAACAGGTCTGACACATAGAACACCTGGTGGACACACATAGGGGAGAGCGGGGTGAGGAAACAGCAAACAGAGAGGACATAAGGAATCAGCAGAAAAAAAGAGAAGGAAAAAATTATCCCAAACCAAATAAAGATGGGATCAGATTGTTGGAGAATATGGAAATGGTTATTTAGACGTGTGTGTCCGGTTTTGTAATTTGTTTATATGAACCAAGTTACCAAATAATCCCCACATGTCTGTTCTTTAGCTATAAGGCTTCGCTCAAACATGTTTTTTTTTCTCAGATTAGCAGCAGTCATACTTTCTTGATATAAAAAAAAAAATCTAATGTAAATGCACAGGTGAAATTTGATTTAAAAAATCTTAAAAATCTTGACTCAAAATTTTTTTATATTAATTTAATACCAGGTGCACCTCTTAGCTGGATCTGCAAACAGTCTGGATAAAACATGGCTGGTCTGTAATGTGCATATGCACGCACAAGTTCTTTTATCTGCAGGGGAGCTGTGTGAATGAACGTTGCATTACTTCACAACGCCATGATGAGAAACTCCCTCTCGCCTCACACCGCCACACTTTATTCAATCCCAGACTTGCCGCACTGAGTAATCTGGCTGGAGGAAGTGATGTTATTTAAGATCACGCTAAACTGACAATCAAATTTAGTTAAGCATGAACCCTTGCTAATCTTCTCCTAAAAGATCGGGTGAATTCCCATTTTACTTCAACTGTGAGGTCAGTCTGGCAGGCACTCGCGGCAAACGAAGAAAGAAAGAGAGAGAGAGAGAAAGAGAGAAAAAAAAAAGAAATCTCTTCCTTATATCCTGATGACATCATATGTCAAACAGGAAAATGGGCAGGGGTGGACAGGAAGTGGGACCATGGAAACTACTGTCCACTGTAACAGTAGATTGTCGTTTCCACTTAAAGGGGTCTGGGGTCATTCATGAGCAACAGTGACTTCAGCTGCAGGCTAATACACACAAATACACATACACGTAATTGGCAGGCGCAGAAGCTTTTCCTTCCGTGCTGCCAGTCGAGGGCGAACAAAGGGACTGTGCCAGGGAGATGGGGAGGGCGGGCCGAGGGGAGAGGCTGCCATTCACTACTAAACTCTGAGAAAGAGAGCCCACTGTGCTCCTGCTCCTCGGGGGAAAACAATATGGATAAATCTCACTGGAGCAAATACACTGGGAAAATACACGGTGCTCTCATACGGGAATGTCCTTGGGAAAAACACATAGTGGCCAGTTCAGAGTTCATCTTTTGCTGTTTTCTGGAAAAATGGTGGACATACAGTCAGTGATCTATTTATAAAATAAAGGCTGTCTCATTGTGAGTGGTGTACTCAACACAAGGACATTCTCTTCTATTGCAGCTTGACATTTACTGAGCATAAAATGACCTTCACTGGTGACCTTTGACTGATGGATGACATCACACGTAGATAACATACATCACACACAGCTGCTCCCATCGTTTTAAAAGGGCCCTTTGTCTATACAGTCATTAGTTTGTGCAGTATCTTTACATGGGATTTCATATATGATATAATTAGGGGAGTGCATGGGGATATGATGTGCAGTCATATCTCTGAGAATCACCTGTTGTTGCTACATATACTATATATGTATATGTGTGCGTGAGTTTGTGCTTCTAATTGTGTGTAGGCAAGCCCGACACATAAAGACGCTGAGTCACACAGGAAGTGAAGGCACTAACTTGCAGGAACTGTGAATGTCTAAAAAAACCACTCATTAGACCCCAAATAAATGGTGAATTTGTTTGCACGCATATGAAACCACCTATGACTATAGTTGCAGCCTAACCACACAATACACTGTTGCATTTACACAAATGTGTTTTGCTAAATCTATATCTTAACCCACTGAGTGAAACTTTATAGGAATTGCTTCGGTGTTAATGGCTGCAGAATTATATTGCTACGGCTCTGTGAATGTTAAAGCTGAGGGAGTAAGATGGGCTCATAAGGGTTTAATACAGTAAATATTTTCTCTTTTATGTATAGCAACCTTTTTCTTTTGGCATTGTTCTGTATTCAGTCAGAGTTGCATCTGCGGACATTTTTTGTACTGGTTCCATTGTATACTGCGGCTGTTTAACTGTGGAGTCAAAACCCTTCCTATCAGAAGGATTTTTCATGTGGCCTGGAGTTCTTCTCTAATGTTATCATGTCACAATGTGTATTACTGTTTATGTGCGAATTTTCAAATAAACTACTTTGTATGTGTTAACTGACAGCATGGTAAATTTAGATTTAAAAAAACTAAAAACATTTTGTAAATAAAATATGACATCCTGCTTCCAGTTCACTGACCACACAGACACTGCTTCAATATTTGAGACCCTGAGTATGTGCAGCATGTCCTTGTATGTTTAAATCTGAGCGAGTGAAAGATAGCGACCTCTTGCCCCCTCCTCCTTTAACGCCTGACCCAACTCCTCTCCACTGTGACAATGAACCTTCGAAAAACAAATGGCCTCTGCCCCAGCTTTCTCTCTGACAGCTGCTTCCTGTTGGATTCGATACTCTTGACCTTTACTACGACACATGCTGAAAAGTAGGTCACTGTGTCTGATAGGAAGTGCCAGGTAGGATGGACGGACCATTTCCTGTGGTGGTTCCCTGATTCTCTGAATCACAGCCCCGCAGACATAGTCTGAAGTGTTTGACTCAAGAGATTAATCTACACATTCTAGACTTCATTTATCCGGCTCAGACACCATCTATCATCAAATGTGGGCTGACAAAGGGCTGTAAAGCATCAATTAACTTGCAACAAAGGCAACAAGGCCACAGTCTAACACGTCACTACATATGAATGTGTCCATACTTGGTTTGTATTGTTCATTTCCAGGCATGCACTGGGGGGTACACTGTGATTTAAGTGGTAACTGTAGTCTAGGGACACCTGGAATAGCAGTGACAATAAAGTCAAGGAGCAACACAGACAATTACTGAAATGTATTTGGAAGGAAGTCACCTTTCCACAAGGCCATATAACTCAACATGTGAGATTCAGAACAATTGGTCATAATCGCACTCTTGGGACTGACGTGCTAATCCTCTAATTTGCCCAATGTGCTCTCTTTTTCTCCGTCAGACTTTTGTATCGAAGACAAGTCCACTGTCTGTGTTTGGACACTGCTCCTTTCATGCATGTACACAAGCTCAGGCTGGATTAATGGAACACATTACCCAGGCTGCCATGGGGCTCTTAAAAATCCACTGTTTCTGCTTCATGAAAACATCTTATGAGACAATATTTCTCCAATAACAGCTGCTGCTACGACCACTGGGGTACGCTAAGAAAAACCTCAAAACTTTTGTCATGTCATGACCTTCACATAAAGCCATACATATAAACAGCAATCATTGTGCACCAAAGCGACAGGTAGTAGATCTAAGTAGAGAAGTGAACTCGTGCTTTCGTTCTGACATTTCAAGAATAATGATGGAGCCTGCACTTGTTAACTTAAGACCTAAAGATGTTCACACTTGGATTTAGTTTTTTCTGCTGGCTTTTCTGAGGCACTCAGGTTCATACCTCTTCTGTCCTGCCTCCACTCATCTCCTGTCAGCTCCGATGTGCTCCGCCGCTTATTGATAGGCTGAAACAGCCGAGCTAAATTATTCACAGATGTGTGTTTCTACTAAGACTGGGCAATTCAAAAGGGGCGTCAAGGACTGTAAAACTAACCTGACCGCCTAGATCGCCAGGGGTTTGACTACGTGTGTGTGTGTGTGCATGTATAAATATGTGGCGTGTATGCACATGGACGTAGACATTTTGTCTACGTGTACGTAAGCTGTCTCTCTGAGGGTTGTGGAATAGCTGTGTTAGATTTAACACACGCTCATCCCTGAGCCAAGCTGTAGACACGGCTCCTCTCTCCTGTAACTTCCCTCCCATCACTCCTCCTGCCAGATCTGCCCATCCAGAGGCTTTTTTTTTTCCTTGTCAAAACTGATGTCATCCAGGAGCTTCGCCCAGCTGGAGGAGCACTGATTTTGCCAGAGCAATACAGTCTATTGTAACTTGCTGTTTTTTACTCAGGATTCAGCTCTTCCTGGCACCCATGTTGTGTGTGTGTGTGTGTGTGTGTGTGCATGTGCATTTTAGCAGTGCCAAGGTCTGCCTAGGAGCCACAACTAAGTTCTTGCTAAATTTTATGCATATAATCCTTTCCACCTTTATGATTTGGATCATGTAGAAAGATAAGGGTTGCTTGTGTGTGTGTGTATGTGTATGTGCAAGTGTGTGAGTGTGTCTTTCCATACTTTTCCCAGAGGCAGCAGAGTTTAGCAGGGGCCTGCTGTGCTGAACCAGAGCCGCCAAATAAAAAACCCCACAATAATTAACAGCCTCATTCCTGTTTCAAAGGCTAATACTCTCTCTCTC
The DNA here is from genome assembly GCF_014851395.1 of Micropterus salmoides. Taxonomy (NCBI): domain Eukaryota; kingdom Metazoa; phylum Chordata; class Actinopteri; order Centrarchiformes; family Centrarchidae; genus Micropterus; species Micropterus salmoides. Next base: position 24,713,238 of record NW_024040374.1, on the reverse strand, counting down.
TCTCTCTCTCTCTTTCCCTACTCACTCTCTTTTTACACTGCCTCTTTTTTTCCTCTTGACCCAAATTCAATTTTCCTTGGCTCCGTCTAGCTTAGTGTAATGATGAGGGTTACAAAAATCATCTGGCAACTGCCGTGGCAATATGTCACAAAAGTAGTGAAGAAGGTTGCAGAGTATGGATTCGCACTAATACGTAGACACACGCACACTCCTGGACTAGGGCCTGGCTCCAAGCAATGTGTTATTCATTAAAGGGAATCAGATTCTCCTCACGCTGCCAGCTCCCGTTCTCTTCAGAAAAAGTGAAGTGAAAAGAGAGAGCTATGCGGAGGCAAACGTTATTCGAAGGTTGGAGCTTCTGTAGGATCCCCCACTTGTAAAAAAGTATTAAGATGCAAAAAGATATTAGGTATTAATTCATGCTCACATCACGCATGTTTTCATAAAGTTTGTATGAATAGGTGCACCTAATAAAGTTAAATTTATGTGTTCTCAATGACATGTGTGCACTCACTATGCAGTATGCCACCAGGGCTCCCTGCACAAAGCCTGCCAGGACATCAGTCGGGTGGTGCTTGTGATCGGAGACACGAGATAAGCCGGTGTAAAAAGCCATCATCAACAGGGTGAACTGGAGCAGTGGGCGGAGGAGACGAGCGCCACGCCATGTAAATCTGGACTGGAGATAAAACTGGGAAGAGAAGAGAAGACACACAGCATGATTTAATATGGACAGTGTTGTGTAAAGGACACACAAGATGTATATGATGTAAAACATGTAACCCACATCATGTTATTGATGGCATTATCAATGACACTGTCACTCCTTTCTGATGCCAGTAATGACCTGAACCCTCACACACACCAGGCTAGACATTTTCATAAAAGTCATTACGTTTAACATTTGTTGCACCTGCAGTGTGTGTGTGTGTGTGTGTGTGTGTGTGTGTGTATTATTACTGTCTGAGAGGCCTAGACTGAATCAAAAGAGGGCAGGCTGGCCAGACACGCAAAGAAACACATCCTCTCTTCCACACACACACTTACAAACTTGACTGCCTGAGACCCGGACATGAATGATTCATGGTTCAACATCCCAGCTGTAAAAACAACATGACCACAGAGCGCCACTGGAACACACACACACACACACACACACACACACACACACACACACACACACGTATACCCTGCACTTTGTTGGGATGAACTCTCTACCCTCTATTAGAGTAAATAGACAAAGCGGATGCACCCCCTGCAACCAAAAACCTTTTTCTTTGTCACGATAAAGACTGAGAAGAGCCAAAACAGGAACAACTAGGTCCAAGGCCAATGTAAATACATGGACAGCCTCTTTCTCTTTTTACCGACATACATGCACGGTGGTGAGATCAGCCCAGGTTCCTCAGACATCCTGCGTTTCTGCACCACTCATACCCTTAACTTCCCGTCTCTCACACCCAGAGGTCTGTTAGGGCCTCAGCCAAGGTCTGCCCAGCCCAAAACCTCTAGACGTGTGTCTTATAATCAGCTGGGCTAACAATACCTACAGACAGCCACAACGCCTCCCAGCAATCCCAGTCCACTACGAGCCCCTGTGCGGACATAAAGCTCCCTCGCACTTCCTTTACGACTCTATCATTGTTCTCCTCCTTACGGAAGCACAGGAAGTGATCCCTCCCATCCCTTCCAGTCTTGTTCTCTCCTCCCTGGCAGGGATGTTTAAACTTCAGGCTTCCTCCGCAGTGGTTCTCAGGTAGCGAGCAGGGACTACTGATAAGTACTTTTGTCTAAAGTTCTGCAGCCATGAATGCAACATCCGAAAAACCCTTTGCACAACATCCTAAACCTCTCAATTTTAAGAATGCTTTTATGGAGGATATAGGAGGAAGAATCAGCACTTGCACTTAGCCAAAACACAGAGTTACGATGACCTGCCAATCAACACCGCCCTGTCTGACTGAAGGGCAGGGAGTAGACCCAAATAACCCGTCTCAGCCTGATTCCGGTGAAGCATGCACATAAAGTCATGATAAGCGATTTAGAAAGGTTAATGACCTAAAATCTCGAAATTAATTCTCTCCTCTTTAAATACAGTCCAGACTTAACTAGACTGCAGCAGAAAGGCATCTGCCTTTCTGACCCAAGCCATCCTCCCAGAAATTTGCTGTGTGTCTCAAATAGTTAGATCTAAAGAAAACAACAATAAAACACAACAACAAAAAGAGTCCCAGCTGATTCCCATGACAGAGAGAGACAACAGCGACACAAAGTCTGGTGGTTTGTAAAGGAATCCAGCTCATTCCAGTGAGATCTTCTCTCTCTGGCTTTCTTGCTCTGACTCAAAGTCAGCGTTAAATAAAACAGAACACACACAAACGAGTGAGAAAGTGTGTTTTTCCTGCCAGCCCCCTTCCCTTCCCCTCTTCTGGTTCACACCATGCTGGGAGACAAAAGCATAGTTGTGGTAAAAACTATTTATATCACAAGCAAACTTATTGTTTTTATTTAACCAACAACATGCTATTTGCCTCAGTGACAGAAGATTCTTATAGGCACTTAAAACCCAAAGAAATAACCCAGTCCTTTGCTACCGGATAGTTTGTCTGTAGAGATGTGTGCACATTAGACTTAACAAAAGATAGCTCAGTTGTTCTCTGTGGCTGTGGTGTTACAGCGTGCCATGCAGTCTGTGTGCCATCTCAGGCTGTGACACTGCTGGTATCAACTCAAACCACATCAGACACAGACACAGCACTCAGACACGCTTGGCAGGAAATGAAATGCCAATTAGCAAATGACTGGAGGCCGGGGGAGGGAGTGTGAGGTGACAGCCACAAAATGACACTTTCACCTTGGTGAGCAACGAGGGAGCAAAGACAAGGGCAGAGGTTGAGGGGAAGTACCCATGAAAGGGGATGCAGATTTGTCAGTGCTTGTAGAAAATGGTTTCTTGAGAACCTGTTTTCACCAGAACTTTACTGCAGAGTGGATGTTCAGATTTAATGCATCTAGTACAGAAATGATTGGTCAGAAAATGTATCAATAATAAATTTGATGAATGGTTTGTCATTTTAAAGAATAGTTACAGTTAGTAGTTACACATGGGTAACACAATAATTCTAACTCAAGGAGACTTAAAGAGAGTGGGAGGTTCTGTGAATGAAAACATGATGTCACATGGTTTTCAGCTGGCAAAAACAAAAATTGCCGCAGATTCCTTTTTCCATTTGGAATGCCACCACTGTGGGCTTTGATTCAGGATGGTTTTGTATTCCAAAACATCAACTACAAATTGTTCCTCCTCTCCTCCTCTGAATCTGCTCTCTTCACTCTTTCTGTTAGACTGTTTGCACCAGCCTCCTCTGGCTATGGTCCTGAGCTCGCCACAGCTGGAACACTGGTCTCGGACTAGTGTGTTACTCCGTGGTCTGGATGCAGCACATCTCCTTTCCCTCGCTGTTTTTTCCAGGCTTTTTATTCACTCTCCTCTCTTTTCCTTGGTCTAACCAGACTGCAGTTGTAGGTTCACACAGAGGCTGGGAAATACCCGCAGCAAGACTACACTGCATGCATACACAACCATACACCAGAGCTTCAACTGTCAGCCCACTTTGAGAACCAAGACCACCTTGTAACCAAGCTCGAGCCAGCCAGACCCAAAACATTGACTCTCTTCTCTCCTCTTCAGATGGGGGGAGATGACAGGCGAGCTATGAGTTGGCAATTGTGTGTGTGTGTGTGTGTGTGTGTGTGTGTGTGCGTGTGCATGAAATGCCTCTAGGGTGCTAAGCCCCACCCGACACCCAAAACAGGTGGAGTGAGAGGGAGACATTGAGGGAAATGGGAGAGGACAGGAAGTGCACACGCAGCTGCTCTGAAGAAAACAGGTGGAGTGCATCCATCCCTTTCTCGGAGGAGTAACAAAAAGAATTAAACTATTCATAAACTGGGTGAGGAGATAAAGCAGAGGAGCAAGAGGAGGAGAAGTGGATAAGTGGATAACAGTGTTTTGTTTTTTTCTTCATGGATCCCCCAAACACAGCCCAACTGTCTTTCCATGACTCCCTCTACAATCTGTAAACCACTGTTTCTGTTCCTGTCATGATGTGTGTGCTTAAATGAATGTTTGTGGTGTATGTGTAAGAGAGTTTAATAGTTACTTACAGCCAGGTAGAGCATGGTAAACATTGAGAAAGAGGCATGTCCTGAGAAGAAGGATTTCCTGTAGAGAGAAAGATTATCTTTTGTCATGTTTTTCAGTTTAGTATTTTTAATACAGCATATACACTGTATATTGTGGATGTATTGGTGTTCACACAAACCTGGCCTCCTGTACGTCACTCTCTTCACCAGTGCAGGTATAGTTGGTGATGTATCCCAATGAACAGTTAATGGTGGAGAAATCTGGTTTACAAACATCTATGAAATGGGGTCTCATACGACCCACTGACACCTTGGCAATATCTGTGAACGACTGACTGACGGCACATCCGAAAAGAAACACGCCCATCTGCAAAATCACACACATTAAAGATTAGACATATATCAATCTCGTCAGTTAAGTCTGACCCTGTCCCCCTGATTTACTGTTGCCAAGCCTGTCAAGCGGTGGCTTTCTGAAACAACATAGGTCCTTAATTTTAGACGTAAACGTAGGTAGACAAAAGCAGGCTACTAATTTCTTGCTTGCAATTGTTGGTTTTGTGGCTAGTGACAGCTGATACTAACAGATTTAATCAACTGTAACTCGCTAGCGAATTGCACTAATGATAGCTTCATGAACTGGCTTAAAATGTGTCTCTTTTAATTTTTTTGTTTTTACATTTCCAGCTGATTTTAAACCGAGAAGCCTGTAAAGAGGTCTTAAGTATGCACTTTGGCTAAATACATGATATCATGCTAAAATACTGAGGCTAAAGTTACATGTCCCAGGCAAAAAGTCAGCATCCTCACCAGATGATGATCCATGTAGAAGACATGGAAATCAATTAACAGCATTGCTCTTATATTTCAGAGCAGAGGTATTCAGCCCTAGTATTATATGATTACAAAAAATGTAAGATCAGACTGTATTTCATGCTAAGCTACATTCTTACAAGACAAAGGTGAGGTTTATGCTTTATTGTTCGTATTTTCAAACAGTATGTTTCACTTAATATTTCAAGAGTAAGGGCTTTCAGGATGAGAGCTAACTGATGTGTTTGGCGAATGTACCACCATCTCCAAAATCTAATAGAGCAAGACAGCTTTTTTCAACCTAACCTGTAACCCACAAAATAATGTAGTATGAAATGCTCCTTGGCCTCAGAAGTAGCACTGGTTACTTCTCTTGATAGTAAGCATGTAGCTCGACATGCTAACAATTGTAGCTTACGTGAACAGACAAACACACTGTTTAACACATTAAATACAATACACACACTTTTATTTTGGTGAAGGTCACCATGCAAACTCTTTAAATGTTCAGGGGAGGGGTTTAGCGAATGGTCAATTATACAATAATCAGAATATGTATGAAAGCACCCTTTTGGAGAGCTGACCTGTTTGTAGAGAGCTGCGACATAGGGATTCCCAACAAAAGACTTGGTTCCCTCATGTAGCTGGTGAATCCTGAAGCATTCTCCAATCACAATCTAAAAGAAAGGATTGTTTTTTGAGATAAACAGATGACACTGATCACAAATAAAAGACAAATTCTAGCTAAGTGATGCTGCTGAGTCCTACAGCCGTGCAGTACATTTAGATTCATATAACCATGCATTAAAAACAATAGCGTTTGAGTGTGTATCATGCAGGATATCTAAAATAATTCCAGACTGAAGACACAGATTGAATAGAAAGGATGTATAAAGGACAAACAGGAGAGACAGAATGAGTGGGATTCACACACAGACAAACATGTAGAATGAGCATGGCCTGCCTTTCCCTCAGGCAGTTTTGATGTGATGTGAGATCATTAATGAGTGAGTGGTGATGCTCTGCTAAATGATAAGATGGGGCTTTGTATGTGGGATATGGAGAATAATGAGACGGTGAAGTGAAAAGGAACACATAAAAACTTAAACCAAGGATCTAGACTGAGTCAATATCTCAGTCAGACTGACTTTGATATAAGGACGATTTATATTAGGGTAATGGTCTGCTATAAGGCTTAAGTCAAGTGGGCAGACCCTGATTCCTGCCTCATTCCAGCCAAGTGGTTTTAAGTAATGTTAGGGCCCATGGACAGACCTCATCTATACTGAGGGGGCTTACGCCAAGCTAACCCTCAAGGCATGGATATGTCAATCATATCTGTACCACCTGGAGTATTTGACTGACGGATTGGCTGCTCTCCACTTCTAACCACATCTCCCTTTCCTTCCTCTTTCCACACAAGGCTTCAGTCTTCGGCCTACCTTCTCACCGAGTCTCTCAGGAAAATATTTACCTGCCCATCTCTGAGCTAGCAGACACTGTGAAAGTGAATGGCATTAAGACTCTAAACGTGTGCACATCTTGAGGCTCAGAGTTCCCAGACATCCTATGAAGTCAATACAGATACATAATGTTTGTGTTTACACGTACTGTGTGTGCATTGTTAGGCTTAATGAACACACCTTTCCTGCCTATTGAGTGGTCAGCTGGCAGGCTCACAGCCAGAAGAAATAAACATGGTGGTGTATTAGTGTGTGTATGCTATTGTCAATGAATTGTTCTGATCTGACCTTAAGATTAGAACCACAGGAGGCTGATACAGGCCAGAGAAGTTTATTTGGCTTGTCAGCATTTGCATTCAAACCTCTCGTCCCCTTCTTTATCTCCTTGTCTTGGTTTATTCCTATGTGTCTGGCTGTCTAAGTGCAGACAGGGCCTGTCACGGATATAGCAGGCATCTCTGATCAGAGCAGAGGGCTCAATAGGTGCCGGATGTGTTTATTTTGATCATCAATGAGTATGCTTATAGAACAGTATTTCACTATTGCTAACTCTGCTTCACAGTGAAAACACGGCCTGTCAGACAGCGAGACTGTTTCCCTTGCAGTGAAGATAAACAAGAGGCCCAAATGGAATCTGCTACCAGTGCGCGTACATGTTTGCATATATGTGTGTGTGTGTGTTTGTCTACATGAATGAGCGCAAGTGTGTGTGCGTTAAAGGAATGGTGTAGGCATGGCAGTAGACGCCACAAATGGAACACAGCTGTGTGAGACACGCCAGCTTTGCCCACACGTGAACATGTGAGGGAACTAACTAACACGAGCAGAGTCTACTGGTTCCAATAAGAAGAAGAGCTGAGCTGTTACAGTGTAGGTGTGTGTGTGTGCGTGTGTGTGCCCACCAGAGGCAAAGTAACATCTCAGTCTGGAAACTTATGAGGGGGCTGTGCCACATAGAGTGTGGGGGCTGTAAAGATCATCTAGCCTGACCACGTGGCACTAATTGACATACAAACAGCCCACCATATGTCATTATAACATGTTTGCACTAACTTGACCCCCCTCTAATCTCCTGGCACTACACTAGAGCAATTCCTTCTCTGGAGCAAAAGTCAAGTCATAGGAATGAAGAATTCATGGTGTTGCTAACTGGTTAGATGCCTCAGGCTTTCAGTGACGCACTGTGGGTATGGGAGAGAGCACTGACACAATTCACCCGAAGCAATGTGCAGGGCACAGAGGGCATGGAGTCAGGGTGCAGGGATACGAGTGGGAGGTATGAGAATGGACCAAGAACTTGTAAAATCTCTTTGGTCTCTGGCATGCATGCGTCAGCACACACACAAACACGCACTTCCTAATGTCGATTGGGGGTCATCCCGCTACAACTGACTCGCTTAGTAAAGTCATAAAAACAGGCCATTACAAATGCCTTGGATGAAAGCTAACACGGAAGAATAAAGTATGACGATGAAAACATTATAGAATGAGAGGACAGGACATAGAGCACATTAATAACAAAAGACTGGATTATTTTGGAAAATACTGCATGATAAATCACTCAAACTTCTTGATTAAGGGGCTTTGTTAGTGAGACTAATCTACAGGACTAAAGTACATAAGAGTTCAAAAGAAGTGAGTTTAAATTGGAGTAAAAGCAACAAACAGAGGGAGGTTTAAAGGTCGACTTACAGAGAAGATGGCAATAAGAATGCCAACACCAGTAAGCACGGCATCGCTAATGGTGTCTCCCTCTTTTCGGGGGTAGCGGATGGACTCGTCCAAACAGTAAAACCCACGCTGGTACGGCTTTATGGTGCTAGTCTCAATGATCAGGAAAGGCAGGCTAGCTACAAAGAGCACAAGGAAAGAGGGGAGCCAAGAGAGAGAAAGACAGGGAGAGGGAGAGAAGAAAGAAAGCATAAAAGCACCAGGTCAGTGACACAGACATAAACAGAAGAGAACAGGGGGGGCACAAGGAGCACACTGGCAATAGGGGATCATGGGATATGGCAGAAGTGGGTGGGGCTTAAGGACGCCATGTATGGTCAGCTTATAGCAAAGGAGTGATGGATGTCCAAAATCTGATGCAACTGACACCATAAATGAAAAGCTATGTAAAGACGACTTTTCTGAACATTACTAGATCTCATGTAGCCTTGTCACTCCTTCACAGCCACCATCATAAACCACCAGCCCTCCCTGTTTCTGCCGTTGGTGTTCCCCAACACCGAGTGCTCTTTGTGTATGGGGGGGAGACTTACGGACACCGCAGGCAGTGTCAACCCAACAGTAGTAAGCACTGAGGAACGGACGGTGCTTTTCTTGTATGGGTAGCTCAGGCTTGAGTCACTGCAGTAGAGACCCCTCTGGTATGGACGAACAGAGGTACGGTGTAGAACCAGGCTGGGCAGCATAGCTACGCACACACATGAATGGAAGCATGAACCCATGCACACATATATACATAAGGCTGGCTCACAGTCACACCTATTATAGGGAATCATACTCCATCATACAGCTGACTCCACTTACCTGTAAGCTGAAGAAAAAAATATCACATTAAAACACAATTAACAGACAAGAACCTTAACAGGTGAATGTGAGCTCAGGCTATCATTGATCAGGCTATTTACTCAACAAACCCCCTCCTGCTGCTCCTGTTAATAGTGTGACACCAGGCTATTGTATCTTCTGTATGAGATATAACATGTTAATTACTTTTGAGGTGTTTGTAGGCAGATATCTTTACCTTTGAACAAAGCGAGGGTAGCCGTTTCATCTTGTTCTCAGTTTAAAGTTCTCACTTTATGCTAAGCTAAGTGGCTGCTGGCAGTAGCCACATGTTTACTGTACAAACGCGAGAGTGGTATTAGTGGTCTTCTTGTCTAACTCAACAACAAATGGACAAACAGTTGAGAGCAGCACTAGAAGTTTGGTTGGTCAAATTCATTCTGTTGTTGGCTTCTTTAACAACACACTCATGAACAGCCACATTCTACTCTGATAAACGGAAAATAAATACATATCTCCAAATCAAAGGACTACAAAAACAGGCGTGCAAACTCTGGCTGGGACTTTTAAAGTTTTCCCTAAGGGATTTTAAAATGTGTGAATACCAAGAAAAACAAAACCAAGCCCACCCAACTCACTGGAAAATGTTTCGCATGAGAGCATGTTTGCCTTGTGTATGTACGACTGCAGTAGCTCATAAATAGAGGGAGCACAAGACACAAAGGCGTCCTGAAGACCCACACACAGACACACCGACATATATATTTAACAACAGACTGTGCAGAAACTATTCCCACATGCAGTTCATGTGGTTAGCTCACATCACAGGGATTATTTGACATTTGGGTCAAAGTCAGAAACCTGCACGTGAATGTTTCTGAACCGCGGCCGTTGTCTCACCAGTGATGGGAGAGGAAGATCCTGTTACTGGTCTGTCGTGAAAAACACAGCAATCACCAGTAACCACTCGAACGAATTTCATAAAGACCTCAAAACACACTTTCTTATGCATTCTTGTGGACACACTCTCAAGGCTCTCACAGCTCCTTAACATCCACACTCTGGCATCTGCTCCACTCGAAAGAACAAAGTCTTGTTTCAAGTGTCTACTAGATCACTAGGTGCATGTCCAAACTAATATGGCTAAATCACAGAAATGTCTTAATTTTTTTGCATTTTAATATATGTGGTGGTGATTTATGACCACAGAACATTATTATTTAAAAGCTTGCGTTGTGATCTAAAGCTCCAGAACAGCTGCTAAATGGACACTGGGGTGAGAATGTTATTGTCAACTTAATGATGAACATAGTAAAGCAATCTTGAGAATCTTGCTGGCACACTCGTCTTCTTCTTGTCTAACCATAACAAAACAATATTTCAAAAACAGCTGAAAGAGGCATAAAGACTTTGAAGCAGTTTTCTATTGTTTTGCTGATTTAGTGTAATTGAAGCGGACTATCTCTTTCTCCAGTGGTTGGCAGAGGGCAGCTGATGGGATGGTCACTGAGGACAGACACCTGCACAAACAGGATGCAGCGCCAGAGCTCGACAGCCTGCTGGTGGGCCTGCACAGGGCTGGGCCAGGCTTTGGTGGTGTCTGAGAACCACACTGTCCACACAACAGGTAGGGTTAGCTTTGGGTGAGCCTTCTCATACAGAATTACAGGGGGCAAGGCAGGACAGGAAAGTCAACACAAGAAAGAGTAGATTCTGGTACAGATGTGAGTTTCACTACACGTGAGGTCCAGTTAAATTTTTATTATTAGATTATTTTTAATCATTCAAATTTAATAAGTTAATAATTAGTGAATTCTTTTAAGTCCCTTCTTAAAACATAATTTAATAGGAGAGCCTTTCCCGATTTTTTTTTTTATTTTACTTTTTTTTTTTTTTAAATTAAAATATATTTTATATTTATCTTAAACGTGTATTCTAGTCTTATAAGTGTTTTCTTGTTTTTAGCATGTAATTGTTTTTATGTGTTTTATTGTTTTATTGTGAAAGCACTTTGTAACTGGTTTTTGAAAAGTGCTCTATAAATAAAGATTATTATTATTATTATAATAACACATTTTTCTGTGGTGAGGCAAACACAGAGCATATATTCATTTTTGCTTTACACTGACTTTAAGTCACATAATGAGTCCATACAATGTTTTGTTGGGTAAACACTCTGGGGAAAGCTTTGTTCAGAAATTGGATCACGCTTTGTCTCACGCCAATCTCTACTCTGCTTTTCCATTCTCTCCTCCTTCTCCTTCCCTCTCTTTCACCATCCCTTCACTCTGGCCTACTTGTGTGTGTGTGTGTGTGGGGGGGGGGTCACATGCTAATGAGGAGAAGTGAAAGGAGAGCAGGTCATGGGCTTAACAGACATGGGAAACACACACACATGCAAACACACACACGCTTAAAGGCTAAACCGATTGGAGAATGGCAAACTCAGGAGTTGACCAGCTGAGAGACAGAAAAAGGAAAGTGAGAGATTAAGCACCTTAACGCTATGTATTGACTATTTATAAAAGCCTCTGTGTCTACATGCTGCCCAGCCTTGACCTGCCAAGCTGTTTTGTGCCCCCCCCTTCCATCTTCCTGAAAACAGCCTGGTATGTGGGCATTCTCCTCATACCACAGTCAGCTATGAACCTCTCAGCACAAGCTAAAACACTCCCTAGCGCTAACCCTTACAGCCCATCTGAGCCCTGTCTGCAATCAGTGGTTGTGAAGAAATATAGACCTCTTTAATGGCAATGGGATAAAGAGCGAGTGACCCTCACGGGGCCCGCTGACCCAGAGAGAGGAGGAGGAGAGAGATGGGGGAGTGGCAGAGGAGTGATAGATAAAAACAGAAAGCGGAGAAAAAGAAAGAGGTGGGTTGGACTGTTGGCAAAAGCCTGGGTTGCGTCAGTGAATTAAAAAACAACTATTTTACAAGCTCTGTCATGAGGTCAGTAACATTCAGTGATGCCTGAGATTCACTGAAGACGTGGGAGCACCTGTAGTGCTTGCAAACCGTCCTACTTTTTTCACCACTACGGACAGAGAGGAAGCTAAATGCTCAATTTTGCATTTACTTCAAATTGTTTCCACCCTTCGTTTTTATGTTTTTGCCCTGCCAGAGAAGTTGTGTGTTCTGTGCTTTTACAGCCAACGAGCCTTATGAGCTATCAAGCCACTGAAGCTGCTTTTAAACGGCACAAACAGGCGCCTGAGAATAATTGAGGCCTAAACACCCCTCAATGGGGAGAAAGAGGAAGAGAGAGGGAGGGTTTAGAAAATATTAAGAATGCAGCAGGAGAACAAACACACATCCTAAGTGGGTGGCTAAGCGAGTTTGGGGAACAGTTCTATTTGTCTTATCAGATCTTGTCATGCATTTCTCTCTTTCAGTCCATGAGGAGAACCACTGCAAGCCACTACAGACTACTTACCACAGGTCAGATAGAGAGAGACAGAGAGAGAATGTGTGTTAAGGAAGAGAGAGAGAGAGGTATTTCTTTGGCTGGTTGAATTAGTGTTTATATGCAGAAGTCAAGGCAGGGCCTTTGCCTGTGCGTGTGTTATTTTCCATCTGTAAATCCACTCACATGTTCAGGCTCCACTGCATGCTAAAAATCACGGCACAAAGTATGTCGGTGTGTGTTTACATCTGGTTTGTGTGCAAGTATTTGTCGGTTTAATTTTATATGTGTAGCTTGCTATGTATGTGTGTGTTTGTGTATAGACACGCATTTGTTTGTGTGAGAAAGATTATCCAGCAGGCGCCCGTATGATTGGCTTTGGAGTTAAATTTGGTATATCAAGTTAGCGCTTTGATTAGCAGGACTAACACCGCTAAGTCTGATTTTTACATTTTCCACAGACATTAGGGAAGAAACATGAAGGGAAATGTCTCTTTTATCAGCTTACTACACGGTTTGAGCTTTGATTTGGATTTGCATGTAGATGTATTTCAACACCGCTCATTATAAGAGTTATAAAGAGAGATATAAAGTTCCTCTGTCCTGCAGGGTTAGGATCAGCGAGGTTCTATTATTTTCTCTCATCTTAAGACCGCTTGTACTTACCAGAACAGGACACAATAACTATTCTTAAGGCAGCTAAAGCTCTGCATCGCTTAAAAGGTTAATTCCCCTTGACATGGCACTAATTTCCCTGTAGAGTAACACCTGCGTGTCTACTTAAACTAGAGCTGAGGCAAGCTTCCCGTTCTCCCGCTCTCATGACTCTCTCACCCTTCTGGGTTTCTATTGGCATTTTAATGGGCTCTCATGGCTTTCGGGATCAGCATAAGAATTATACCGTGATTATGGTGAGCGAGCTGGAGTGTCAGCAGTGTGTGTGAGAGGTGAATGGGAGGCGGTACGGGGCAGAGGAAGAGGTATTGTGGTCTGCTCTAATGGAGGATTTCCTCCTCCTGTCTTTCAAACACACCATGTGACCCATCCTGACAAGGAGTGGGACCAAGAACTCAGAGAAAGGTTAGCGAGGGCGGAGTCTTGACTCCATAGACTGGCCAGTCAATCAATAAGACTTTGTTTTCTCTTCTTCTGTGATTTTTCTTACTGCTCTGCAAAAATCTGATAGCTGTTAGAGAATCAGTGGCTCAGCTCAGCCCAGAGTATGGATGTTTATCTAACCTCAATGCTCTTTAGTACTTACCAATTTCTTTGGGGGCAGGTTCTATACGTTTTTTTTTGTCTGTAGCATTAGAAACAAAACCTGTCAAGTCCCAAAAAACAGCATAGGATATCTGGTTAGATCGTAACCTTATTTATTTTTTATAATATATATGTTTTTTAAAAAAAAGAAAAGAAAAAAAACTTGAACGTGTGTTGCATTTGTGATAAGTGCTGAAACAATTAGTGGACTAATGGATTAGGCGATCAACAGAATATATCATGAACTACTTTGATAATGAGATCATCTTTCAGTTATCTATTTAGCAAATTTCCAGATGTAAAAATTTGCAAATAAAAATTATCAATGAGTTTTTCCTTGACAGTGTCGCCAAGTGCTTGCTCATGGTGGGAATTGTTGGGTCTCTGTTAAAAATATTACAAAGAGTACGGTCTAGATCTGCTCCATTAATGACATAACGTTTGTTTTGAATCGCCGCTATGTAAATACAATTAAACTCAACTGAATTGAAACCATGAATCAACCTGAGCCCTCTAATCCAATAATTTGGATAAATGCCCTCCTCCAGCAGCAAGTCACAGTACAATAACAGTGTGTGTGTGCAATCTCAAGAAGACATATGCGTGTGATTGTGTGAGAGAGATTAACCTTGTGTGTGCGAACTGTAAGAGAGAGTGTGTGCTGTTTGCGTGAATCTAATAAAACGAGGCATCAGACAGAATGACCACTTGTTGGTGGACAATGTTTGGACAGAACGAAGGCAGGTGAGCAGGAAGCTTGCTGAGTAGCAACAGCATATGGGGTAGAATCATTTGAACAGTAAAACCTCCAATTCCCTTACATTAATATATATTACCATTTAGGGAGGCCACCCACACAAACATACACATCAGCTTTCAACTAAAACACTGCTGTGACCTCTGAGGTTTTGAATGCGGCCCACCGAGCAGATGCCTCGGATGTTCTGAGATGTGTCACACATGATCAAACACTACACAGTGCTGTGCGCCCACACATTTAACTTTATCTTAAGGTCACTAAAGCCACGAGCTTGAGTATGTGTGGCCTTCCAGACATTTGGGAACGGAGTGCACAGGTTAACTGAGGTTCATGACAGACCCTGGAAGTAGCTACAGGACCATGGGTCAAAGGTGAGGGATGTGACATAGATCTAGGATTATACTGTAGGATACAAGAGCAGGGCACACACGTCCCTGTAGCACTGCCTATTATATCTGTCAGCCAGTGTTCCTGTGTGTGTGTGTGTGTGTGTGTGTGTGTGGCTATGTGGGTGTTAAAGTGGATTACTGTGGTTCCACTGGTAACTTCAGCAAAGCCTTTCTCGAACATGTTTAAGTTGTTGACCACAAAGGGCTTTAAAAATGCTCTCGCAATCCAAATAAACAAACTCAGCTCCATAAAAACCACCCAGGCTTTATCCATATGTATAATCATAAACTGTTTAGGAAACAAACATTCAGAAACACGTGCATGAACATGCACATGTGTACACTGATGCAGATGTTTGGCTCTAGATATCAGTCCTTTGTTTCCACAAGCTGCTGATGTGTCTCACACATATACAAAGCTCACAAATACACAAACAGACACACACACACACACACATATATACAGGAGTGGCTGAGGTCAGCAGAGTGGTGCGCAGAGTGAATCCCTGTCCTTTTTCCCCCTCTGTGTGAATGCTGCAGCGACCGGGGGGCCGCTGGCTCAAGCATGTGCTTACTCAGAGAGATTTTATTCACAGGAGCAAATGCTTTTTACACACAGGCATCTGTTGGGACACTCTCTACGGGGACTTTTACCAGCAGGCACCTGCAAGGGCAGCCTCAGAATGCTGCTGCTGGCTCTGCGTTGCTGTTGGCTTGTAGGCACATTTGAAGAGAAATTGGATTCAACACATTCTTTTTGTGGGAAATTAACTATGGTAATGGTCCACATTACTGCGTAGAGGAGGCAAGAGGATATATTTGAAAATGTCTTTCAAAAAGATCAGTTATTCATCAAGACATTCCTAATGCTTGGCCAAAGTGTCAGTTGAAAGAGGAGGACGAACGCACAGCTGCTCCAATGAAGTGACATTTGAGCAGCGCCCAGAGGCCAGATCAAGATGATTTTGGCTGGTTGGGTGGCTGGCTGGCTGGGCGTTTCTATGTTGTTGCCATAATGGCATTATTACCCCCTGGGACAAAAGCCTGGCTGTGGAGAAGAGGGCTGTGGAGTCTTTGAAATCTGACTCCTCTGTCTGGATAATGCTCCCCTAAACTGAACTCCTTTCTTGTACTCCTTTCCTATCATGCTCACCTCTGCACACAGCAGGAGCCGTGTTTATCTGAAGACAATAGGTGTCAAATTGGAGCTACAGTGTAAATGTTCTGCATGATGTTTTCTAGTATTGCAGGGAGACTCTCTTATATACAGGATAGGGCTCAGTGGCTGCAGCAAAGATAAGGCCCGCGCCAATAAAGATGCTGAGCCGATTACTGCACAGTGCTGAGCAGATAAGTACTGCAGCCCACAATCCAGTCAACAATACTAGAAGCAACAACGGCCATAAACCACTGACAGATAATCAAACGGCATTGAGTGCCAGGCAAGGAGTCTCACACTCTCTCATCTCTACCTCATTCACTCTTTCCCTCCCTCCATTTCATCCTCCTTCTGTCTGCCACTGGCCTATTGGTCCTCGTTAACGAAACAAAGGGCGCTGAGATGCATCAAAAGGGGTATTGTTCTCAGCAAAACAGTGAAATCTCTCTGACCCCCAACCCCCCATCTCTGGCTGCGCACAGCATGTGCATGCACACAAATACAGAGGATTGTAGTGGGCAATGTAGTAAGAGAAAGTGACAGACAGAGGGGCCTGTGTAACAGCAGGGAGGAGGCCCAGGCGAGGACAGTGTGGTGTAACAGATTCATGTAATGAGGCCTATAGTTTTGAGCCTGCTGGCTATGAAGAAGCACTGCTGCCCATGCTCTCATTTACATGAAATGCTAGTTGCATTGTTGTTTGTTTTTTAAGCTGCTGATCCCATGTTAATACGTGGAAGTATAGAGAGTAAACCACAGTTCTTATTTTCATCGACATTTGTGTTTATAAATGTGCTCACTGCCCAGTCACAGGATTCCATAAAATATTAATTTACAACACCCTGTGAAAGCTCAGAAACACGAAAGAATGACTGCCAACAAACATTTATCGTCGGGTCCAGTCCAGGTATCCTGTTTTATCTGAAATAAGCAGTTTGAGGGTGTTTACCGAAGAGGGATATAATTATAGATAAGAGAGTGGAGAGAGACAGAACAGGCAGAGGCTTTACTACACTATTGTTGTCAAAGTGTAAACTACGAGCTGTTGTTCATCTATTGTCAAAGTTTAATCTTTTATTGTGCAATTTAATTGTTTGCTAAGATAGGGGCAGGAGTTAAAAGAGATGAATGTGTCTGGTTTATATAACAGCATGAAGAGAGACACTCACATCAGTCAACCTGAGGCCTTCGGCTTGCCTACGGGAACCGCATGGGACACACACAAACACACACAAATTGAGCCACAGATGCCTCACACATGCTACCCACACACGCGTTGTAGACATAAGCATACACATACACAGGCTCCTTCGCCCTTTAAGCTATAGAGTCCACGTAATGACAGCTCCCGGCGCTCCCTCTCCATCACAAACCCCACGGGACACACATGCACACGCTCACACCCACACACCTCTAATAGCAGCCCTGCGCAGACACAAACCCCAGGGGTTTGTCATTTAAGTCCTGGACCAGCAGAAACCAGCCACATGTCACAATGACGGGCTGAAAATGTTACACACACAAGTCTGGCCACAATACCAACGCTACTCTCCATCACGACACAAAGAAAAACATACGTGTATGCAAAAAAAGTTAAAGTTAAAAACTTAAAATCACATACATTCTTAGAGGACTAGTAGCCCTATGGCCTGTTGATCTTTATCTTATTACATAACACAGTGCTTGTCTTCTACCAGAGGGCACTCCTCACCTTCAGAAGAGTCCCCTAACCATGCATTGTCCTGCAGCCATAACATAAACACACATCGTAACCCACCCTGAAGCCACAGATAACTGCATACATACAGTGATGTAATCACTGTAAATGCCATACACATATCGACAATTATCAGACCAGAATCTTGAGGCTGATCTTACATACTCCTCTGTGCATGGAGCCCTTGCCTGTGTGTAAGCACAGGGAAAGAGCACTTTGGGCACTTGTCCTATATGATTCTATTTTGTGCCTGACCTTTGACCTTATCTGACAGGCAGAAGAATAGACTGACAAGGAGCATCAACAGTGGGACTGAAAATGCAAACAACTTCAATACTGCTCTTCAATAGATCCCTATGTTAGATACTAATGGCTACTAGTAGAAAGTGATCTATTTTGTTGACTGTTACAACACCCAAATTAGTTTGACATGACAGACTTCATGGAGAAATGAGTATCCTGGCATGTGTTTTCCACAATTAATCCAACCTCTCTTTGGCAGTCTAGAGCACCACTCCTCTCAGAGTAAGCTCCTGCCCCTGAATCGACAGACTTACGCAGAACTCCTGATAATATTTGCCCTTAGATTAAGGTCAGCAGCTTTGGATTGGAGCTTGTGTTTGGGTTTGTGTGTGATGGCCTCCCACACAGTGTTTGATTACAGTTTTACAGTGATTACAGTCTACCTGACACTTGGCAAAAGCTACTTATCTGTTGTGGTTGTTAGATAGATGAGTTTCTGAGAGGTGCTACTATGGATAATGTGATTTCTGGGGAACATCAGACTAAATATTGCAGTGCACTCGCCTTCAACGACACTAACCAGATATTACTGTATTTCACTCCACCGAATACATTTACATGCCATCTTTCTCCATTAGTGCAAAACCAGTTAAGAAGAGGAGAGCTCAAGTGGAGGGGGAACAGGGAGGAAAGGAAAAGGGAAATGGGCTGGGAGAAAAAAAAGGACAGGATTTTATTTCACAACCACACCTACCTCCGACCGACACTACCTTTCCGTTTCCCACCCTTTCCTGAGCACCACTAGGCATACACACACACACACACACACAAGTCATGCCCCCTGGTTCACTCACTCCCAAAATTGCACCAGATGTCACATCAAGAGTCTTCGGCCGCAGCACTGCAGCCATATGAAGAATTTGAGAAATTCTGGAAAATATTTGTGGAGCGGCTCAGGATTGAAGTGGCTGAGGCCTGGAGAGGTAGAGGTTAAACCTCTCCAGCTTTAATGAGGGCTGTGTGACTGACTGCTGTAATGCTATAGCAGCTAATGGGGAGGTGGGAGTTGGGCAGAGCCATATAGGGTTAATGCTCCAGGGCCAGTTATAAAGCTGATGCACCAGGGCCAAAAGGTTACACTCCCCTCCACTGCTAACAGCAATCTCTATGTCTGTTGCTCGTGATGTCACCATAAACCGGACTATACTGTGTATAACAGATGAGAAGAGATCGTATGAAATCTGAGAAGCTGATGGGAAAAAGGCTTTCAGTCAACTTAGATCAGCATTTGAGGTGTTAGGCAAGCTTGAGCCTGATATACACAAGTGGTTTGTCACTATAGCAACAATAAGACAGACCTTGTGAAGCTTTTAAATCAACTTACAGGACTGAAAGTCAGTGGAGCCAGTCCTGGACAATCCATGTTTAAATTCTGCAAAAAGACCCTAGCAGCTAAAACTTTGAATGGCTTCCAAACCCAGACAGACAGTAACGTATGCACCCAAGCAAACATACAATGCATAGTCTCTTTTGCATTGTGTAAACCTAATCTGGGTTTAGGTGGGGCTACTTTTAGAGGTATGGTTTCCTGGTAGCTCAAGTCTCTTTACAAAGTGTTTTCAGAATAAACATCCTCTTTAAACTGGATGATAGTGGGCTATCGGACAGTGTATAGCCACATTCATGAGCTCATGTGAGACAGGGAAAAACAGAAGAATGAAATTCCGCAGTCTGCGGTGGAGTTTGTGTATTTATAGTGAGCGTACGGTGTTTATGTGTGTGTGTGCTGCTTATAGCGTAGCTAAATCAACTCTGCTGCTCAGTAAGAGTGGAACCCAAGCCAAAGTGAAATCAGCAGTTGATTCTTGTTGCTTAGCTGCCAAAATCGTACACTGTAACTCTGGCCTCAGCAGTTGTGTGTGTGTGTGTGTGTATTAGTTTTTTTCATTACCCATTCTGGTCCTGCTGTGTTTATGCATCATTAAGCTTGATTAGCAGAAGCAACATAATGAGGGAACCTTTTTTTTCAGTTTGTACACATGTGTTGGCATGTGTGATTATAGATGACCTCAGATGGCCTTTACGCAAACAGAATCATTAGCTGTGTGTGAGGGTTTTCCTGCCAGACAGACTGACAACTTATAGAACGGTGTGTGTGTAACACCAGCTGGCAGATAGGAGCTAATTAAAGGTAATGACATATTTATGCATTAACTAGCTGTGTAGTGTACACTACCTTTTTCTGATACGCACGCAGAGCTAAGTCCATTCATGATCAGGCATTCTTCTGTGCCCTCTACACACCCACATTCCTTGTTCCTCATTCAGGACCCCCCTTCTCCTGGTCTTTCTTCTTCTCTCTTTTAACCCCCCCCAAACTACTAAAGTGGGCCAACCAATCATCACCCAGCAGCCAGATTGTGTTTAGCATGACAAAGGAGAATCTGTGTGACCATCTGTGTGTGTGTGTGTGTGCTTACATGCATGCATGTGTGTGTGTGTGCGTGCCTGCGGGTGTGTGCATGCGTTCTCCTTACATGACTGCAGAGCTTTTACCAGCGAACGAAGGAAGTTGGTTTATGCAGGAAATTCACTCCATATGTGTTCAAAGCTCATCTACATTTATGTGGGTGCAGATAAAACAGTGTATCTCTCGTCTGAGGTTCTTTAATAATCAAACCAATATAAACCCACTGGAAAACTTTGTGTCTGTCAAGCAGATCTGCTTCTACTACACAGCACTTAAGAAAATGTGGAGTTAATCTGCACCATTTGTAACATCCTGGGTAATAAAATACCGTTCCTGTGAGGCGATGTCACATATTTTGTTACTACTGTTGATGCTTCAGTTTCTCCATATAAAGCTATTGGTGTGGCTCCCACCTGCTCCTCTAATGCCTGGTCAGCCACGCGTTCCGCTTCTCCATCTCCCTCTGTTAGACTGGAGAGGCATTCCCCTGCCACAACACATGCTTAAGCAATTATTCCACACAGTCCTCTGGACAGAGAGGGAGAAAGAGGGCTAGATAGAAGGCTGGAGGGACAGAGAAAGCAATTTCAAGTGGAGTGATCAGGGGCGGCTGGCCAGGGATTTGCAGGGTTCTGGGAGAGAATGTGTAGACGTTTAGCGCAACTCCCATAATCCTTTTCTAAAAAAGAGGGAAAGGAGAGACAGAGGGAGTGAAAACAGAGCTAAGAGAAATGGGGGCCACTGGAGCTTGAAACTAAAAGGACTGGGCCACAGTGAAAAACAAACTATCAAAGCAACACACAAACAGTGGGCACAGAATCTGGACGGGACACTAGCGGAATAACAAGTTAGGACTAACACACAAACTCTACAGCACAAACAAGTTGGACAGTGACATCGCCTCTGCTTCGGTGACAGTTTCATCAATACCTTAATAATTACACTACGATTTTTACTTCAGCCGTGTTACATCTCTACCTATGGACAGCTGGAGCTGGAATGGCACCTCTGGAGGTTAGATGGTTAGATGAACAAGGTTTTGAGCGCACAGGAGGGGTGTCACTGGCTATTTAAAGGGCAGGTTGCAACACTTCAAAACATTTATGCCCCAGGCAAGTTGGCAGGAGCATCAAATGCTAGGTCCCAATGATTCTCTGTGGACTTTGAAATGATCAATATATTCTGTGATGACAACATTTATTTATTAATGTAAATCTAGCAATGTACTGGGATATATTTATAAATGGGCTAATACACATATCATGTAGTGGGTTGTTGCATTGTGAGATTGTATGCTCTCCAGTGTATTTTCCTAACATTGTGAAAGTCTGAAAAAGTGAGTGTGGTCAGTGTTTAGTTCTCTGGCATGGTGCTGCGTTGGAACTGGATGATAAGGGGATGTTGCAGATTAAGTTGCCTTCGTGTCACAGATAACAGGCCATACTTTTAAAACGATAAGGCCTTTAGTGCCAACAATTAAAATATTGTTTATGCTTTTTTTGTGTGTGAATCCAGAGTTTCTGAAGTGGCTGCCTCTTAGTCTAAATCAGCTGATGTGAGCCCAAAAGAAACACTAAACAATTAAATTTATAGCCTAACAGATACGGATATTTCGCCTAAACGTATTCATAAACTTACCAAGTAGAAGACAGAAGATGTCGAGCGCTATTAGCAGTTTCTTCTTACTGTTGTCAACACCATTGTTGTTGTTTAACGTAGAGGTTCCTCCGTTCCTTGTCTCTTGGGCCATCGCTTTCTCATACATGTACTTTTGCATTTGAGAACTCCCCGTTTCAGGTCAAAAATCCCACACCACGCGTAAGGTGAAGAAACTGGCTTTCAAGTCCTTCAAAGATTTGTCATGCACTTCAACGGGAAACAAACTTCGCACCTCGGAGGTCTCGTGAAGTTTCAGATGTGTTGATGTCTCGTATTTCACTTTTACAAGAAAATAAGTAAAAGAATATATCTATATGAGTAGAAATGATCTGGTCCCGGACCTGCGCCGCGGACTCAAGAAAGAAAAGTTGTCTGCGCACGAAATGAATGGAAAGCCCGCTCCCCTTTTATCGCCCTTGGTTCAAAGACTTGGAGTGAGTGAGAATTGCGCTGCGCATCGACAGCCGCTCTTGTTATATCAATCCTTCTTCTTCTCCTCCTCCCCCTGCGCTCTTCAAGTTCCCCCAGCAGCTTCAAGGCTCAGCCCTCTTCCCTCTGCTAGCGGTGGGTAATCACCTCCATCCCTGCATGGAAAACTTTCTTGGTCTGGAGACCAGGAGCGGGACAGGAGAGTAGCGCCCCCAGCGGTTAAGCAAAGCACGACAGACGCACCAGAGCGATGGTGGCTCGCAGTTTCAAGTTATTGGAAATGAAGGTATTTGCTCCTTCTTTTCATTCCGAGAATAATTAAAGCAATTAGTCATTATTTTAAATGCTGTAAATGTAGTTTCGTCAGGTCTTGTTGAAAGATGTATGTTGACAGATGAGAGTGAAAAAACGAGGCCATACACTTTGTAAGTATTTAAATGTTTTATTTCTCATTACATCCTAAACAAGACGTTGATATAATTTGTGTATTTTATTAATAGGATACTGAAACTTTATATATATTGTGCCAGTACCCATACAAAAAACATGTAGGTAGAGGTTTATAATTCATCATTATTATTGACATTTTTCTGTGGAAATGTGTAAAGGGGATTTGCTGAACAGAAAAAAAGGATGTAGACAAACATTTAATCTATTTAATCTAAATTTTGAATTTCAAAAATACACATTTAAAAGTGTAAATTCTAATTTGATTGCTCTAGTCGGTGAAGCCAAGCATACACACTCTGAGGAAACGAGTATTAAAAGGCATATGATTTAGTGCTTCTTTTCTAACTTTGAAAGAGGTAAAGCGCCAGTTCCACAAATGCTTGCAGAGAGTGCACAACGTAGGAGCCGTTCCAACAGTCATATTGGATGTGTAGAAATTAATCTTACACTGCCATCTAGTGGTACAAGTAATAGTAGCCTAGTTGCACGAACAACTGTAACTCATTCATCACTTCATTTAAATTCTGTTCGTTTGTTTCTTGTGGGACTGATACTTTAGAGACAATGGCCAACAAAATAACCTAAATATTACACTGTGTGTGATATGACCTCAGGGAGGACGCTATCAATATAGGATGAACAGTTAGTGCTCCGATGGCCTCGACTAGGTAGGCTACTTTGCATAACCAAAACAAAGTAACACAACAGAAACTGAATCATTCATTGGTCTTCCATTCATCCCGCATTTAGCAAATGTGAGTGATGTCTTTCAGAACTACCATTTTTATACCCCAAATATCAGCATGTGTTGCTCACAGCATGATAGGCTACTCCTTTCTTTTTTCTTTATATAAATGTCTTACTGAGGGCGAATCATATGCTTACTTAACACACAGCAGCTAATCTGATTTACACCAAAGGTACGAGTCTTTAAAGGCCTGTGTAAACAGTGGCGGGCTAATAATAGCCAATCCCACAATCTCAACCATATCTCTAGTAGGAATATGCTCATTTTACACCAAGTTATCTAGTAGGCTTATAGTAGGTACAGTATTAATCAGGGCAGGTAATTGACAAACAAGTGCAAAATTGGACACAACGCTGGGTCGGTGGGAGATGGCAGAGGCCGCTGGGCTCCTGGGAGGGATAATCCCGGTAATGCCGTACAGGCAATTGCGACAGATGTCAGCTTGCCTCCAGGAAAGCAATTACGTT
Source organism: Micropterus salmoides (assembly GCF_014851395.1). Classification (NCBI taxonomy): domain Eukaryota; kingdom Metazoa; phylum Chordata; class Actinopteri; order Centrarchiformes; family Centrarchidae; genus Micropterus; species Micropterus salmoides. The sequence goes on along the minus strand of NW_024040374.1, from coordinate 24,689,147 downwards.
TATCTGCAACAGATTTCACCGTGAACCTGACAGTGTGCGTTTATCGGGCTCCGTTGCTCTCCTCTTCCTCGCAGTGAGAGAGAAGTGAAGGGCCCCGCCCATCCGCGCGCCCCACCGGCTACCAGGCAGCACACCCACCACACCAAGCGATCCCAGCCGTCGGTCACGGAGAAGATGGCAGAGCGGCAACAACAGAAACACGAAGGCAGGGTAAAAATCGGCCATTACATCCTCGGCGACACGCTCGGAGTGGGGACATTCGGGAAAGTGAAGAGTTAAGTCATGTTTTTGTGTCATGCCGACATTATTGTGTACGTTTGCACGTTTCAGCTGGAGTAACGTGAAGTAACGTTTGACGCCGTTCCTCTCCCTCAACGGACAGTGTTGAACTTAGCGGTGAGCAGTTTGCGTAGCTGGGTGGTGTAACGGCTGCGACAGAAAGGATTTAAAGCGTAAAGGCTGTCTGAGAATCTGTTCGCTTGAAAGTCAAATTCTTTCATCGAAGTCCCCTGTGTGTCGCTAACGTTACTGTCTTCAGCTATGACAGGTGTAATTACCGGTGGGACAACAGCTACAAGGAGATGCACACTCGAGCTCACATTATTATCGTGTAACGTTAAACAAGGTTACGTTAATGTCGTGGTAGGCTTCTTTGCCCCGTCTTGCGATAAAGGACGTCTGTGTGAAGCTTAACGGTAACGTTACAGCTTGCTCGATAGCGTGAGCGTAACTACTGTTCCCTGACAACATGTTTACAAACAGCGTAGTTAACGTTAGTCCAGTATGTTAACATGGCAAGCATGCTAAGTGATTACTAAGTCGGGAAAATCATTTATAGGCGCAAAGTTTCACTGAAGAGGCCTATCACGGGATGTTATTTCAGTATTCCTACTAGCTGGTTTTCGAGCACTCTGCATGACCTTGTGAGCTTTTACTCCGCGCTCACCCCGTCTGTTTCTTGAGTGCGCAGTTTATGGGATGTGTTAGCTTAGCAGGTGGTAAACCCCCCTGAAGTCATGGCTAGCTGCATATTTCAATTCTGTATGAGGGAAATCTTTGTATGCATCATAGCAAGCAGTAGAATCCATGCAGTCTGAAATCATTGCGTTTTAATACAGAATTAAATCAAATGTTGCTATTGATAATGGTTTGCTAATAATGGTTGTTTGTGTTCGGGGGAATGCCTATGTGGGAGTTAAAGCACTTCATCCACCATTTGTCATAAGTGATGTTTGTAGTCAAGCTGTGAGTAGGGGTTGGCAGCTACAGTAACAACATGGCTTCAGAGCCTCATGCAGGCAGATAGCTGAACACCCTAAACCTGAACAAAGACAATGCCTCAAGTAAGGGCTACAGTAAGCCAAAAACTTTATTAAAATATATATATACACAAAATGATCATAATTTACTGTTATGTTAAAGCTTGCTATACAACAGATATCCAAATCAAACCTTAACCCATTGGTACCTCTACCTCACTGTGGGCATCCATATATCTTGTGCCTAACCGTCTGTGTATGATCCCCTGTGAGGTTTAACCATCTGTGTGCTGTATCAGGCTATCTGCTTCATATCTGTATTATTTTGTTTTCAGTTGGCGAGCATCAGTTGACAGGCCATAAAGTGGCTGTGAAGATCCTAAACAGACAGAAGATCCGCAGTCTCGATGTCGTTGGGAAGATCAAGCGCGAGATCCAGAATCTCAAACTATTCAGACACCCACACATTATCAAGCTGTAAGTGGAGAAAGACGACGCATCCTGTATCAGATTCTCTGTGACTCTCTGTGCAGACAGACGACCTAGAGAGATTATGTAGTTGTTGTAATGTTGTCCTTTTGCTATGCTGTATTCCGGCATGCTTTGCTTGTTCCTGTTTGTTTACTTCAGCTGTCCTGTACAGACCATGCCCACAGTACCATGCCAGGAAGTAGAACACACAAACATACCAATACACACACACACACACACACACACACACACACACACAGGCCTGGAACTAGATAAAGAAATCTGTTCTGGTCAGTACAAATCTTCAATTAAGATGATATGAAGTTGCTGTATTTTGTCTTGGCTACTGTCTTTTGCTTTCCTTCTGTCTCCCCAGCCCTTTCGTCCTTGTTAGTCCATGTCTCTCTGTCTCTCGCAACAATCTCTGTATTATTTTTAGGCCAGGTTTGGGGTTAGTCCACTGTCACACTGTAAGCTATGGTAGATATGTGAGCTCTCAGGTCCTGAGCTGGAGCACTGTGAAACACTCTGTCACAGACATATTCACCCACACACACAATTATATTTTATTTATTACAGACAGCTTCAAGTGTGGACGCTGAACTCAGCAAAGCAGACTCTGTGTGACATATTGGATCTGTTTGTAACACCAACACAATATGAAACAAATTGAATATATGAAAAAAATAGGTATTAAAATGTCCCGGGGAAAAAATTGAAAAATAATGACATTGTGATTTGGTTTGTGTTTATTTCTCGTATGGTGCCGGCATTTTGTGCTACACCCGGTTCAACAGAAATTAAGTAGATTGTGATGAAGTGCAGTATCTCCAGGAACCAACCATTCATGAGATTGGGGCTGCTTATATTTAATTTAATATACCTGACCTTTATAAAAATAATGCCTACACTCAGCAGCCATTCATCACAGCTTAGCCTCACAATTCTTTGTATTAGCTAACTTCATGTCAATACAAATGTATGTTTTTGTTTTAGGTACCAGGTGATAAGTACACCCACAGATTTCTTCATGGTCATGGAGTATGTGTCTGGAGGTGAGCTGTTTGACTACATCTGCAAACATGGACGGGTAAGACATTTCGTCTGCCATTAATTGTCTGGTAGATTTGAGTACACACCCACTGGGTTCCAGTGGTCTGTGCATCATCAGAAATTGTTAGTTCACTAGTAACCACTGCTCAAATTGGATTAACAGTAATGCCGTTGCGAAGCAGTGGCTGAGGAAGCGTGTAGTCTGGATTACAACTTTCTATTAAACACAAATTAATGGATTCTTTTTTTAATTGAATACATGGCAGCGAAGTAAGACTTCTTTCTTTAGCAGTCAAACAGTCTGCTACATGCTACTGTTGTTACTTTGTAAATTATTTTATTTGAGATAAGCATGAACAATTTTTTTTACTTTCTGAATGTATTCTTCCTCTGTAGAGAAATTAAAATTACTGTCAGACATTGGTTAAACTGCAACTATCCCCATCACTTACATATATTTTGCACCAAAATATTTACTTATTATGTATTGTTTTGGCAGTCAAAGCACTGTACAAAATGATATGATTTATAGTTTGAGTCATGAAATTTTGTTTGATGACAGTGTTCCCACCACTGCTCCACCATTCTAACAGAGATGTTTATAGGTATTTTAGTGTTTAATCATGTTTAAATGTTCACTTGTAGTTTTCTGAGATTTAAAGGATGTAGTGAAGTGTGGAATTCAACACAAACACACACACATGTTCAAGACAGATACTGACAGCTATGTAGAGACAACCTCTTCTGGGGACTCTTTTTATTTTTAATAGAACAATCCTACTTGAACTTTATCTTGGCCCTGAGCCATAGCAACCCCATGACCAACCCCGAACATGATATATTTGTTCTAAACAAGACACCACATGACCTTCATTGTTCTTTACACACATGTGCTAAAGGTCTGCTTGTGAGCTTGTTCTGTAACACTGTCTCTCGTTCATACAGTTAGACAAAGCCACAGTCCAATCATATCCGTTCATGTTGTGTCTTCCAGGTGGAGGACACAGAAGCTCGCCGTCTTTTCCAGCAGATTATCTCAGCTGTAGACTACTGCCACAGGCACATGGTGGTCCACAGAGACCTCAAACCTGAGAATGTCCTGCTGGATGCCAGCAAGAACGCCAAGATAGCCGACTTCGGTAGGATCCCCAAAGAACAGAGTTACAGTTAGAGGGAGTGGCAGAGGGATTGGCTTGGCTGATGAATTATTAGTGAATTTCAGAGGAGAGAAAGCATAACAGAATTTTCTTGGGAGGAATAGAAAAACAAAGAGGCAGAGTTTATGGCAGAGCCGAGTGGAATTATCAAGTAATTGAACTGTTTAATTAGAGTTACGTGAAAGTTTGTTGCAGAGTTGTAGGACAAAGCCTAATTCTACACTTAATTCTGCATTTTTAGAGAAGTGTGAAATCACCATCATGCGCCCGTTTACCTCATTATTAAATGAGAATGAATTTCTCACTGAACACTATCTCTGCTGTGATATAATTGTTCTAGCTGATTGGTTATAAGACTATGCCTGATGCAAAACGACCATGAGCGAGAGAAATATTTCCAAAAACGCATTAAAGCCCTTGTGTGCAGCAGGGTGTGTGGGGTGGTGAAAGGTCCCCTAGCAACGGCCAGGTCTCATATCATGTCTGGCAGGAAGCCTTGAGGCCCAGTGTCACCTGATAGGGAAGGAATCGTTGGGGTGCGGCAGGGGTGTACAGCAGGAGAAGTGTTTTGGCTGAGAGCAACAGACACCGGTGAACAGTGAGAGAGAGTATTAAGGGAACAGGGATAAAAGATAAAGGGAAGGTCAGCACATCGCAGAGCGTCTGGTGTTTAACGTTTGGCTGAGGCCCTGGCAGGCAGAGAGAGGCTCATCCAATTAGATGAGCTTTGTGTTCAGAGCTTAGGGTGTTGGAGGGTAAAGAAGGATAAAGATATCAGTGTTGTCCACAGTGTATACTCCTCACCCTCGGTGTGCAGGGCCTTGCTCAATTTAACCTGTGTATCAAAGGATCAACAGCAATAACATGACAATAGAGGATTGTTTCATTAGTCTGTGTTACAGAGTAAAAACCAAAGGGTGTTAATATGTCTTGTGTTTGGGCAACAGGACTGTCAAACATGATGTCAGATGGGGAGTTCCTACGGACGAGCTGTGGCTCACCCAACTATGCAGCTCCAGAGGTCATCTCAGGAAGGTGTGTGTTTATGTGTGTGTGATCACACATATGCTAATTCTACAATGATAATCACAATTATTTATGTGTAGAGGACAATTATTTGATTACTATAATTTATAGGGCCTTCCTCAAAACTTTTGCAAAGTCAAATTTTTAAAATCTTGCATTGTTTACTGTAAAACAGGCTTTTATTTACTAAAATCACTGAATTGACCCTGCTTAAATTTGGGACAGGCGTCCATATGGGACAGGCCTTTAATTCCTTTTGCACAAAACTGAAACTACTATGAAAACAGTTTATTTATTTTAAAAAGTATGAATATTACTTGTAAAAAAATATTATATCAAATGATTTCAAATACACTTAATTTGTTTGATCTAGCTCCGACAGACGGCTTATGCACTTTTATTTTGTAGGCAGCAATGTAACAAAAACAAACATACCCAACAACACGGTGCAGGATGAGAGTGTGGCAGAATTTAACAGACAGAGAGCAATGGACTTCACATGACAGGATTCACAACTTGGATTCAATTTTATGAAAAGCTGTTTTGATTCTTTTGATCGGTGGTGCTTTACAGACTGAAGGAATATAAATAATCAAGGAACAGACACATTCGGACTTAACAAGCGGACTTAATGAGCGGACTTAAAGAGGCTTCAAAGGTAATGGGAGTCGGCACTTTTTTCTCTTGTACCATGGGGGTTACACCGGTAAATCTATATGAATTTGACTTTAGCTCTTATTTCTGTTAAATGAACTGAACGATTGAATTGTTGAGAGTCTAACCTATCTAACAATGTGTAGCATGTTCATATTGATCATACGTTTAAACATGAATATTTGTATGGGTTTAAGAGGTTTTATACATCAAGAACTTCTATACAAACCAGACTAGGCGTCTAATGGAGACCTGCGTTTATTAGTCAAAATGTGTTCCCACATCAGGCCAGTAAACAGGGTAGATGGCTATTTGGGACTCTTTGGGACTTAATTGAAGTTTTATGGTACATTCATGTTTATAGCTTGAAGTCTTCTTCACCGCCTTTGCTGGCACATTGCTGTGTTCCTGTACATTGCCGCCACCTGTAGATCAGTGGAATAATGTGCAGTCATTAGAAGGAATGTGTTTCGCATCACCTGCCTGCGTGCATGTGTGTCCTCAAGCGCATTCGAACAAAACAGGAACCCATATGTAATAAAAAAATGTCAGAAAGAGGTTAGAAACTCCAGAGGGTACCTTGAGTTTCACAGATTCACACTATGTGTAACATACCCGTACATAAAAATAAAAAGTCTTTCTTCACTTGAGCTAAACAAAAAAACTGGACTTAGTCTTAATAATCACCACATCATGAAAAGAATTTATCCCTACATAGGAAGGCATTTATATTAGATTTGTGTGTGTGTTTTTGAGTAACACTTAATTTTAGCACCTCCTATTAAACGTTTAAACGCAGTATATAAACAAACTACCTAGTTAAATTGTGTTCTGAAGCTTCCATTAATTATATAAACACCAGCTGTGGATGCTTCATTGGGGAAGTTATAGTTGTTGCCAAACATATCAATAAAGACATAGGGCCATAAAAAGTTACCTAATATCTACATACAATTATATTACATAACATTTACAATTACGTTGTTATAAACAATTAAACATTTATATATCAAAGCTATGTAATGGTGGTTAAAAGACCGCTGCTTTTCCAGAGGACCTACAAGAGTGACACGTTGTGTATGGATCGTTTTGTTTGTTACGTGTCACATCTCATCACTCTGTCAGGCTGTATGCAGGTCCAGAGGTGGACATCTGGAGCTGTGGCGTGATCCTGTACGCTCTGCTGTGCGGCACTCTGCCCTTTGATGATGAGCACGTCCCCACGCTGTTTAAGAAGATCAGAGGAGGCGTCTTCTACATCCCAGAGTACCTGACTCGATCTGTGGCCTCTCTGCTCATGCTCATGCTGCAGGTGGACCCTCTGAAGAGAGCCACCATCAAAGATATCAGGTACTCACCCTGCACGGGTGTCCCTGACAGAGGCCTCCGTCAATTCTTATTGTTCTTTTCTTTTTCTTCCTGATTATTCTCGCCATGATCGCACCTCATTGTGAAGTGTTGCACTGGTTTCAGGCACTGTGCTGTGCTGAGGATTGCAGTCTGAAAGAGTGACATTTTTCAGCTTCATGCACTGCCCTCAATACGCCATTGCCTACAAGTCATCAACACTGGTAGATGATTGCTTTGAACAAAATCAGATAGAAGTAGGACTGGTTAAAGTTGTGGGAGGAAATCTGAAGTTAACATACATACAGCAGTGTGTATCCTCCATTTTATTGCTACCCTGTTAACTTTAAAGATTCCCCAGATGAAGTGTCATTACACAAACACACAACTGTGTTTGACAACAGTTCAGTGACTTCATGCAGGTTTAAATGTTATATACTATACATTTTGAGAATAATCACCAACATAAATCCCCATTAGATTTGGTTTTATTCTGTTATAGTAGTTTGAGTTGACTGATTACTCTCCTCTGTCAGGGAACATGAATGGTTTAAGCAGGACCTGCCAGGCTACCTGTTCCCAGAGGACCCCTCATATGATACCACAGTCCTGGATGAGGAGGCCGTCAGGGAAGTGTGTGAGAAGTTTGAATGCACTGAGTCCGAGGTTGTGTCCAGTCTTTACAGCGGAGATCCACAGGTACGCAATCAATTAGTATTTTGTGACTATAATGTGACTGTTTATACCCCACCTGATTATGTATGTCCAATATGTATGTTTTTATATATTTCCGGGGACATCTTTGGCGTCATAATCTTCCCTGAAGATCATTTTTCACGTGACATTGTTTGAGTGGAGTTTGTCGATAAAGTTGGAGGCTCTTTAGTTGTTTTTTGTTTGTTTATTTCAACTATTACAATACATTGCACAGATATATATATCAGCTTATCAATTGAAAAATAATAATTTTCACAGCTTGTACTTCAAACATAAAAAACACAAACATTTATGGGAGATATAAACTTACAAATATACTATATACCTTATTTATCCTTATAACAACGTATTTTTCCAATTATTTGACAGCTTTTAAAAAAAAAAAAACAGATGTGTTTGAAGCAGTCTGGCCTTATGGATGTGATCTTGCGGACAAGACGGACGAGCTTCAGAGCATTGTTAGGAGATTGTGAGCCTGTGTTAAAATTCAGAGACTAGACCATGTCTTCTAATGTTGGTGTAAATCTAAACATAGATAAAGCAATAGGGCAACTTCAAACCAGAACTCTTCAGAATAGGTTAATTCATGGAATAAGTGAATTCAGTTTCTGTTTTACAGAAAGAACATTCTGGAGAAATGCCTACGTTAAATGTATGTAGTAGTTTACTACAGAGATAGTATCTATGTAATATCTTCATGTGAACTTTTACTGGAATGAGTAATTTGTTAAGGTCTGACCAAACTTTTTCTCTACTAAGATCTCTGGAAAAGTTTCCATAACAGAGGCATCTTATGACATCTCAGACATCTTAGGACAAACTTTGATCTTGAAAATCTGATTGATTGTTAGAAAATGCATTAAAGTGACCTTCAGAGTTGCTTCTAATGCATGGTTTTCTTTTAACATACTCTGTTGTTTCTCCATATGAAGTTAAATAGGAGAGAATCAGTGGCTGCACATGACTTTGGATCAACTTAGAGAGAGATGGCAGGGTGTACTGTTCTTGAGAGATCTCCTTGCTTTGACTCATTCTACCCACCCAGCTAATAGACTAACATTAGAGTTGTAATCTGAAGGTCATCTTTAGTTTCAGTGAATTATCTCCTTAGTCCTCAGTTAACTTTCCATCCTCCCTCTGTCTGTGCAGGATCAGCTAGCAGTGGCCTATCACCTTATAATAGACAACCGGCGCATTATGACCCAGGCCAGCGAGTTCTACTTGGCCTCCAGTCCTCCACAGGGCTCCTTCATAGAAGAGGGCATGCCGCTACCCCCCGGGGTCAAACCCCACCCAGAGAGGATGCCTCCGCTCCTTGCTGACAGCCCCAAGTCTCGTTGCCCTCTGGATGCTCTCAACACCACCCGGCCCAAACCTCTGGCAGTGAAGAAGGCCAAGTGGCACCTCGGGATCAGGAGTCAGAGCAGACCCTATGATATCATGGCTGAAGTGTACAGGGCTATGAGACAACTCAGCTTTGACTGGAAGGTAATAATATACATAATGTAATATGTAATATGTATATTACACATGCACATACACACATTATACACATAGGTCTGCATTCGAACTAGATTGTCTGTTTTTTTGTGTAGGTGGTGAACCCATACCATCTGCGGGTACGGAGGAAGAATCCAGTGACAGGAAACCTGGTGAAAATGAGCCTGCAGCTATACCAGGTGGACAACAGATCCTATCTCCTCGACTTCAAGAGCATCGACGGTTAGTGATAGACAAAACTGATTTCAGAACATTTCTAATGTGTAATATATACAGCACTGAAAAACAAGTTTCTTTTCTACTTTGTTTTATTATACATTATATGGCTGTACCTTACCGCAGATGCAAAGCTGGTGATGCAAATGCATTAGCAGTGCCAGAACTCAGCAGTTCAATTTGTATGTTTTGTGTTATAAATCCAGCGCAGACCTTTCTTTACAGCGGTGGCTCTCGTCCGTCCCTTAAAGACCAAACTCCCTCTCAGCCCCACGTGTATGCAGGATTGGGGCTTACTTTTGCTAGCCTTCAACTCAACAATCAATCATGATCTCAGTTAAATGGTAAAGTTGCTGTTACTGTTACCTTGTCTGTGGTCCTCCGTGGAATTGATGATAGACTGGGTGCTTTCTGATCAGGTGCCGTCGTTCTGTTGCGGCAGGCTACATAAGTTTAGTTTTACGGTGCACAGACTGTCAAATTACAGAGTTGTTGTTTTCTTTTGCTTGAAATAATCCCATACTTTGAACACTTTCTTCTTCATCCCTCGCTATTTTCTCTCTCTTCCTCCATTTTGCAAACAGCTCCATCATAATCACGTCATGTTCACTTGATCACAGCGTTAGCGCGAAGTGCTGCGACAGTAATAAATGTTCATGTGAAACAGTGTGCTATATAGTTATATGGATTAAACGAAGCATCGATGCAAAGAATATGCGTCAATGCTTTTTAGTAATCTATGAATCGTTTCAGCCCCAAACTTGATAGTCACCATTATTCTCTTAAGCCTATGGCATTTTACCATGCATAAATTGGCCTAGCAGCTAGTGAACCTTTCCTCTCCTCACAGCTTAAATGACATATCATTTATACTTACTAATTTAATGTTATTTTCCCTGGTCTGTGCTTGTAAAATATCCACTGTGTCTGCATCTTCTAACATTATATCGTCTATATTTTTCTTCCACGGTTGAATTTCAGCGTTATGTAACCTAACGACTTGAGTCACATAGTTCACCCATCACCTGCTCTGCTTCATTCCACTTTGTGGAACACACACACACACACACACACACACGAAGCCCCTCAGTGCCCCCCCCCCCCCTCCAAAGCAGTCAACCTGGAGGAAACACTGCATTGCTGTCGCCTGCTGTTTAAAGTTTATAATGTTGGATTACTATTTGTTATTTCATGGGCAATTTGGGATTTTGGGGTAATGCATAATATTTAAAAAAAATGAAGCATTCAATTTTAAAAGTTCACTAAAAGCATGATGTTTCCTAATAGTCAGTAGTCAATCAGTAACACAGATTCAGTGTTATATAGGAGTACAGGTGGCACCCATGACCTTCTTCTAACTCTAAAACTGCCTTTGAATTAAACTTGGAATTTTAGCCGTTGATGTACTTGCCTTCATATTAACATAACAGTAATTTGTTGGAATTGCACATGCAAAATAAAAGTGCATTTTGGTGGTGGCACAATAATTTTTACCATAATAGTGTAATTATGAAATTAAAACATATTAACCTAACCTAACACTGGCGACTTGTCCAGGGTGTACCCGCCTTTTGCCGATGTCAGCTGGCATTGGCTCCAGCCCCATCTCGACCCTGTACAGAGGATAAGAGGTTGAAGATGGATGAATATTAACCTAATAAACTATTCCTCTGTTCAATGCTGATGTTACTATCCTCTGCTAATCTGACCCCTCAGATGACATCATCGAAGCAGTGGGCTTTAAATCGGGGTCGTCCACTCCTCAGAGGTCAGGTTCATCGGCCGGTCTCCTCAGACCCAGACTGAGCATCGACTCTGCAAGCCCAGCGATTGATCTGCCCCAGCTCAGCTCCTCTCTCCCTGGGTCGCTGTCCGGTAGCTCCCCTCTACTCACGCCACGTCAGGGATCACACACCATGGACTTCTTTGAAATGTGTGCCAGTTTGATCACCACGCTGGCACGCTGAGACCTGTCAACTCCAAACCTCGCTGTAACCTGTTTTTTAAGCCAGCCTGATCCGGGATGTAGGGAGTGTAGGTGTTCAGAGTGACTTCCTCTTTCTGTCTCCTCTCCATCTCTGTTCCGGTTGAATTATACTGGATGGGTTAATGGAAATGTGAAAAGCAAAGCCTGTCACCTCAGATTAAGGAGACATAGAGAGGAAGCCTTTCTCAGAAAGGCAGATAGATAGCTTCTTTTTTTCTTATTTTGACAGAGTCCTTGGGTCAGAGTCTTGAAGTTTAGACATCTGGCCACAGTTTGTGAAAACTGATCCTGGGACTGGAATCTGTGAACTAGCAAAGGCCCAGTAAAAGAGAGGTCACAATTCACATGGGAGTCAGCAAAGGTCAAGTTCTCTACCACTCCTCCCACAAATACCCTTATCAACTGCTGAAATGTCATCACCCACCATAACACTTAACGGTGGGAAATCCTGCTGCATTTTCCCCAGTCACTGATCAGAGGTCAGTTTAGCTACTTGTCGTATATATTTTGATTAAGGCACTGGTTGTTAAAACTGACATTAAATCTGTGTCTGAGGGAACATTAACATGTAAGATTTTATTTCAGGTTTTACAGTATATAGTTTGTAAAGAAACAGCTTTTGTTATTCATTTATATTATATTTATATACAATCAGATGATGTAGCTGAAAAGGTAAATAAAGGTATACCAAATAACAGACTTTATAGACCAGAAAGAAGATTATTATTTAGATATCAGATCCATATTTATTTCTGAGAGATTGTTTTTCGGCACTGTAGTTATTTTATTCTAGCACAGCATCGAGAGCTTTATCCTGATTTTAAGTAGAAATTGTAGAAATTTAATGAACCTAGGGAGACGGCAGGATAGTAGGACGATAATACTCGGTATTGCACGGTACTGACTGTGTCCTTCATTTAGTGTTGAAGCGCAGAAACACACCACCTCCCGTGGGTTTTCACAGCCACAATATTATCTGACTTTTTTTGCACAGCAATGGATGTATTTCAAAGATACTGTGCTTATTGTACTTTTCTCTATTGCGCATTCAGTAACTGTCGCAAATATGCAACACACATACACAGGCTCGTTGACACTTCAGTCTAGTCGTTAAAAATCTGAGCAGTTGTTAAAATGCTGCTCACCCATGCATGTACAGATTCATTCAGTCATTTTAAAAAAAGCAAATCTTCGTCAATTTTCAAAATGGCTACTAATCGTATTAGCACTGATAAACTTAATTAGCCCTGTGTCCATCCTGTAGGTGGATAAAAATGAGGGGATGATGATAATCCAGGAGGAGTAAAAGAGGCAGTGAGATGGTGTGTATCTGCTGCAGGACAGTGTAAGCCACAGAAACCTTTCTCCAGATGCCTTAAAGAATGCAACACAGTCATTCTGTGCATATATTTATGGAGAGTGTGTGCATGAGGATTTCTGCAGAGGTTTGTGAGATTTGTAGAAAGTGTGAATCAGTGAACAAAGTGACGAGGGTCAAAACATGATGCTTTGGTGTTTTTGTAGCTGTGTGGGTCTCCTCTGTTTAGTAGTTGTCTGTTCAGTCTGCACTTTAAAACAGACGCCAGGAGTTTGCGGATTTACTGTACCTGTTGTTTCTGTCCTACGTTTTGATGAATGCCTGTGTTATTTCTTTTACAAATGTTTAATGCATTGTCTTGTCAGATCGTACCAGGCATTGTGTATCAATGTTGTCATACAATATTTTTTCAAAATCTCTTCTGACTGAATGTAAAGTGGAAGGTGGCGCTGCTCAGATGAAGCCTCTCATCTATCTTTCTGTCTGGCTTTGTTCTCTCGGTTTTAGAGCAGTGTTGTTTTGATGGAGAGCAAAGAACTGTTGCCTTTCTGCTGTTCAGTAAAACACAGAGGTTGGAGGGGCGGTACAGACTTTACTTTAGACTGGTGTCACAAATAGGAAACCCCAAAATGGCCAATAATTAATATTTTTAATATTCTGTGATTATATGTAATTATTATTATATTTTAATCATCATTGTTATCTTCACTTGGGGCAAATGATTGGCAGAAGGGCAAAGAGGCAGGGGTTTGTGATAAAACTAAATTATTAGTATAAAATAAGAGTGATTACCTAATATTTGATTATAAGGAGGAGAATTTGGTAACGTTGAAGGTTCCCACACATCAGTCTAGACTATGACTCTTCAACCAGTTGCAATGTTGTTGACTGAGTACTTTGTTGGACCTACAATAATTTGATGTAGACTGAGGTTCTAGTTTGTTGCATCGTGTTTGAAATGGGGTCACTAATGTTTGCCTTATAAGAGCATTGTGAAGGCTTTTGGTCGATTTCTTGACAGTCTTTGTTACTCTGCTGACACCCTTTATTACATGTATGGTGTTTTTATGTCCTGTGAGGGGTTGCCTTTCCACTGAATATACTTTGATGTCAGGGAGACCCTCTGCTCCCTGCTGCAAGACACATGCAACTGCTCACACACAGCTTTATAAACACTAATCCATGTTGTTCAGTCAACCCTCTGTATTACACTCTATTGCTGTGTCTTAAATGACTTGTCCTCTGTATTGTGAGGTCACATCACGATCAAATCTGGTCTGATCCATTATGCATTTGTTCCTGATTCTGCTCTTGACAATGTAACATACTGATCAGTGAAGTACACTATCTTACAGAGGCCATGGGTTGTATTTATAAGCTCCTGATATAACCAATATTTGCTGTCAGATGTAGTACTGTACCATTACAACTGTATGCACCTACCAGTGGCATGTTAGTCATGTAAACTCTAATCTGTGTCAGAGCTGGGAAACACATGCCAGAGGGCCTAATCAATACAGACTTTCCGTGTTGTACCAAAGTGAGTATTTTCAACAGCAAGGCTGTGCGCTCTGTTTATCTGTGGTGGGGTTCTTATGATTACCGTAACCTTAAATACCCCAGTGTATGTCATTTGTGTGTGACATGTCTGCACTCGCACTGGTTATTGTGAAGGAATGTGTATAAGAGTGTGTTTCAGCGTGTGTGTGTGTGTGTGTGTGTGTGCGTGAATGTGACAGTGTGTTTCACTTGTCTCTCCTCGTCTCTGTCTGATTGGGGTTTGGATTTCTCTTGTTATGCACTGCATGATGTTGCTGTTATGATTTGCACTTTAATGAGTATTTATTGAAAAACAATAAACAAACACATAAAAGCAAAATGTTTTTGTCCTAAAGGCTTTTTTCAATTTGGAAATTGAGACGCATGCATACACACCCATCACAGAGGATTAGTTTACTGTTCCAAACAAAAATGCACCCTTAGATGTCAACAATATTTTACATGAAAATGACCTCAGGGGATCATCACACTACTTTCTTTTTCTGTAATACTTCTTATTCATCAGCTTGAGGGAAAGGCTGCACATAAAAGTGACACCTGCCACTACATAAAAACGAAATAAAGAAAATAAAGTTTATGGACAAGTCGCTCCAGAAGGAGAAAGTAAGACCATTAGCAACTGGTACTAGCAGAAACCTTTTTTATATTATATGTGTTTAAAACTTTCAGCATATAAATACTATGACATGAGTAGTTACATAAGCACTTCCATAATCTGTAATTATTTTTAACAAAATAATCAGGGTAAATAAAAGTAGAAAAAAATGCTCATGTACAAAAAAGGCACAATAATACAAAAAACTGACCAATATCAAGTAAATGTTTAGAGTTGGCCATGAAAACAATGTTAATCAGTCCTATAGATGCACATGTAGAAGAGGACAGAGCATGAAATGAATGAAAATATATCCCTTGTGGGGTTCAGGTGGCCACACAGAGACTTTTTAATTATTGCTGATGACCAAACCTAAAAATTGATTAAATCTTTGTTCATTTGAAGTTTATTAGATATATTGCTATTTATTCATTTGCTACCAACACTGTAAACTGGTAACAAGTGTGTAGGACATTCATTTCATCCAACCCTTGAAACTGCTGCATGTAGACCAAGATCCTCAAGGTGGTGTCTCAACTGGAAAAATACCTGGTGTGAGAAAAATCTATATTTCTGGTATTTGCATGGAAATTATGTAATTTTCCTTGTAAGAACCTCCAAGGTCACAGTACCCAGAAAGCGTCTGTGTGTCTGAAACAGTTTGCAAGTCCTTTCCTGGGATCAGCAGTCCTTGGTCCAAGGTTCAAAGTCACTCAGAGCCACCAGGCAAACTGTCCCTCACTGGTTTAACAGAGTGCTTCACAAAAAAAGTTCTGGTTGCTGAGATGGTGTATCGCTTGTGGAGAAAATCCACTTATCTTGCTCCTCTTGTAAATCATCATACTGATCCACACACACAGTCGCCACGTAAATAAGGTCACAATGCAGAACATGAAGTTGCCGTCACAGTATTAGGTGACTGGCACAGGTCACAGCTTGAAAAATAACAGAGGGCAAATCCTGTTCTGCTGTTCCAAACAGAAACACATAATGTCAGTATGTGAAGTGCACAGTGATGAGTAGTGAAAAGGCAGTCCAGGTGGTTCATCCTTACCTTGTTTTATGATAATTACTCCATGGTCAGGTCAGCATACAGGTCAGGAGGAGGTAAAATGATCATATCTGTTTGATCAAAAGCTACTTCCTGTGTTGAGCTCGCTTCAGGCCTGTGGAAAAAAAGATTTCAAAATCACACAACCTTTCCTCTCCCACCTCCCATTCTTTACTGGAGTAAAGTATTCAGGTGCTGCCACGTTGCCTAATGGAGCAGCAGGGACAAAACTTTGACCACAGATCTGATCCCATTGATAAATGTGAAGAGCACATTACAGTAAATCAGCAGCTCATTCTCCTTCCAGGACACAAGCCAATATAACTTCCTGGTTGGAGAGTCCCCTTTCTGTCTCTCTTTCTCTCACAGACAAAAATAAATTAAAATGTCTTTTCATGCTCAGCAGCCAAAAAGGAAGTAAACTTGTCTGTCTACAGGTTGCACAACATGTTCGGCATTTTTCTTTGTGTGTGTTTTACATACGGGTGAACTGATTCTTCATTCACAAGCACAGGACCTGAGATGGAAACAAAGCATTTAGGCATTAATTTCAAAATCCACTTTTCAAAGGCTTTATAATGGGAATGAATGGATCTAACCAACTACGAGCTACTGCTATTAAGCATTTATTATTTACTTTATAAAACAGATTTGTTTAATGATGTGCAACATCAACAACACCATTATACAAAATAAAATTATATCATATCATATTGGATAGTATTTATATATTGTAAATACATTCTATATTTCTATACAGAATTTCTATAGTTTTAGTATAGTTTTTGTGGGATTTTCAGGCATCACTTACTTGTCTCTGGTTCAGTGCTGTTGTAAAAAAAATGGAAAAGCAAAAAGTTAAACCGAGTTTGTGTGTGTCCCAACATGTGTGTGTATGTGTGTATACGACTGGTGCACCGCATGTGCACCATGCCTACCTGGCTGCTGGCTCCACAGGTTTGGGTGAATGGAAAAATGTGGACAACTTCTGAAGTGCTTCATTTTTTGTTCTGATAAAAAGACAAATACAAAATTAGTATATATACACATTAAAAACTGGTGGAGATTGACTGTAAGAATGACGCTGGTAAACTCACTGCACGTAGGAGCCATCTGTGTAGATATCACTGCGACTGTGCTGATGGTTTATACTAAGATCTTTATTTCCTAAGAAAATAAATAAACAAGACAGATACATATAAAGCACCTTCATAACAACAAACCTGCAGCATAAATTATAGCATAATGTCACCAGGTAACCAACTTTGGTATATATATATATATATATATATATATATATATATATATATATATACCAAAGTTGGTATATATATATATCTTCCTGTTTACTCAAACAACCTGCTCATCCAATCACGACTGTGCATCAGCATTTTAAGTATGTAAACAGGGCTTAGAGATCACCTGCCCTACACTAGCTGTAACAACCTGAAAAACCTTGATAATAAAAAAGTAGGATGTTTGTTTTATTTCTTGTATATTGTATCGACATACTACAACAACACATGGAGGAGATACAACAGAGTTGAAGTAGTGTTAATAAAGAAGACAGGTTTGGAATTTCTTACCCATGTCTGGCATTGAGAATGTCCTGGTGTGACCCCTGCAGAGGAAAGACATTGACCATTGGACTTCAGAAAACATATAACGCTTTGCCACCAGTGACTAATCAGAGATCACTGTCAGCTGTGCTGCTCATATCTCTCTGTCTCAAAAAGTAGAATACATTGAAAATCAACAATACTGCCACATAGATTCACAGACTTACATTGGAGCCAGTGGATTTGCAGTGTCAGGGAGGGGGGAGAGAGGTTCGTCGTCGTCTACGGTCCACTCCTCACTATCATCTGTGACTGTACACATCAACATCAAAATGCCGCAGATCAACTCAAATATATATGCTGTTGTTATGAATAAGAACAGGAATATACTTACAACTTTCTTCTGACGGTGGATAGTGCTCCGAGTCCCTGAGAAACACGGCTGTAAGTCACCCTTTTAACTTGACGGTGTAATGCACAATGAGTGAGAAGCTGCATAATGCTTGTTTTGTCTGTATGTGCATAAATACCTGATCCTCGTGCTGATAGCCTCTGCCTCGAAAACATTGCTGTTGCGGTTGTTTGTAGCCTTCTTCCCCAGCTCCAACATCTCCTTGATGTCCAGCTCCACGTGGTCCACTGCAACATACCCATCTGGAAGACACCCACAAAGTAAGCGGTTGTCAATCAATGACTGCAGCGCATCAAGTTGCTTTTCGGTGCAAACATTTTTTTGGTTCCAAGCGGCCCAGAATTTATACAGTTGTTTGTGTGTAAGGGAGGTGCAAAAATATAGTAGCTTCCTCGTGTGATTTCCATTGTCTTCGTCACACTCAAGGTGTAATGCA
The DNA here is from genome assembly GCF_014851395.1 of Micropterus salmoides. Taxonomy (NCBI): domain Eukaryota; kingdom Metazoa; phylum Chordata; class Actinopteri; order Centrarchiformes; family Centrarchidae; genus Micropterus; species Micropterus salmoides. The sequence goes on along the minus strand of NW_024040374.1, from coordinate 24,670,829 downwards.
GTGTGTTCACGTCTTAACAGGTTAGAGAAAAGAGTTCATGAAACTACGACCTTTCTTAATGTACCTTCCCTTCTTTATGCACCCCTTTACCCCTGAAGTGAACACATTGCTAATAACAAGTTATTTTTGTTTTGTTTTTAACTCACAGTTGTTGCTGCTGTCCCTGGCCAGCCATTTGCCTTTGGGACAGTTGGTTGTTCGGATGATGCTGATGTTGTCACCGCTCTTGACGGGCAGATCATTCTTACGTCCCTTGGTCGTTACGGTTACTTTTGCCCGGTACATGGCATTCTCCTGTCCTGTGATCTAACAGCAAAAACCACATATACACAGTATGTACATATAAACACACACACAAAAATTGTTGAAGCACACACTACTTGCTACAGGTTAGGTGGAGACAGAAACACTTTTCTCCTGAAATGTGATCGGTATTAAAGCATAAGAGAGCAATATTTTGAGAAATTCCATCTGTTAAAAGAACTTAACACTAATTAACAATAATCCTAGAAGGACATACGACAAATCTTGCCAACAAGTGTATGTCCCTGTGTCACAACCTGAGGGAGAGCGAGTGACTCATTGAACTGTTACACTCAGTGTTGCTGCATGGGAGGTTAAATCTTGTTAATTCTTCTTTGTAGTTTACGTTCTATCTGAATTTGTCATTTTGTTGTTGACTGAATGGTCAGGATAACATTCATTCTTGTTATGTTACGTTAAAAATGTAAACTTTTGCTGCAAACCACTTTGGCAACATTGTTTAACCTAAACATTCATGCCAATAAAGCACATTGAATTGAACTGAATTGAAATTGACTGTGATAAATATGACATACACCTTTTAATAGACCTTTTCACGGCAGACATATTGACATGTCAGGAAAAGGTGTAAATAATAACTTTAAAAATGTCTGCTTTCCACTTAAGTGAGGTCCTGGCATTGTGCTTGCAGTCTGACTAGCATAGCTTACTGTGACACTTAATGGAAACGAGCCATCATTAATGTGTGACTGTGACTACTGTGACAAGTGAAAATGTCAGCTGTGAGAAATGTTTGTCTTTAGGTGCTTCATATTTAGTGACATAAACAAAGTAGCTAGCCAACAGTTATCTATTTCCTCGTCCTGCAGATACTGAAAAACATTACATTCAAAAAAAACATGTTTGAATGCTTTGAGGGCCTGCTCTGTAGAGCTGAAGGGAACCACAGAGTTGGTTAAATAATTATGGGGGTGGTGACGGCACAGTTAGATAAGACACATTCCTTCGGTGTGAGAGACCCGGGTTTTAATCCACTGTGAGACACCAATGTGTCCCTGAGCAAGATACTTAACCCCTAGTTGTTCCAGGGGCGTGCGATCTCTGACATAAATAGCAATTGTAAGTCGCTTTGGATAAAAGTGTCAGCTAAATTTATAATGTTTAATTATAATAATAATAGAAATTCTCTGTGGGTTCATCACTAAGAGTGACCCCATTTACATCGTAGTCATGTGATGCATTGGTAATATAAAAAAATATATTATAGCCGCTTTAATTATACTGGATGGCATGTTATTTGGCTTCATTGAAGTTATTTAGAGGAATGTATTGCCAGTTCTTACATAACTACAATGTGTACTATTCTTTCTTTTTGGTCAGGGATATTGGTCTAGATAAAAGTTTTTGAACACAAGCGGGACCTGATGGATCCTGGAAAAAGTCATGTTCCTTTGTTATAATATGGTAAGAATCTATTGCAGGAGTGAAGTATTATCACCAACAATGAAATGGATGTTGACACAGATTCCTTTTGAGCCTGCACATGTTGCTCAGCTCAACTCTTGCTCTGGGAGGAATGAATCCAGACAGGTTTGTATGCCAAGACATAACCCCACCCTCCTTGGCTGCTCGTTCAACTTCCATAGCGCCCTCCTCAGTCAAAACAACACCACTCACTTTGAATTTCTTCTTCATCTCGTTTTCCTTCTTTTCCCTTTCTTTCTGCTCTTTCTTTTCCCTTTCTTGTTTCTCCTTTAGCTCCCTCTTCTCCTTTTCCAGGCGCTGCTTCTCTTTCTTTTTCAGCTCCTTCTCATCCGGCCTGTCTGCAGCAGCTTTTTTGTCGCTCCTGCAGAAGAGAGAATGAGGGATATCGTCTTGTTTGAAAGGGACTCCTCGCCGCATGTTTAAATGGCAGAGGGGATTATGAGGGCTACAAAGGCAGACCAAACTCTCATCACTAACAGTGTCTGGATGATGATAAAAAGAGAACAGAGAAAAAAATAAAATAAAGGCCTTACTTTCCAAATCTGCCCGTCTTGGTTTTCTCTTCATTCTGTAAACACAAACAAAAAGATATGGCTTAATTAATTTTACACTCCATCATTAGATTCTCTGACAGATGAGCAACAATTGTTTTTTTAAATTGAAAAGGGACTTTATTCTCACAAAGCTACTTACTTTTTCCTGTGCTGCCTCAGCATATGGATCTGTGGAAAATGTAAAAAAGGTGCTAAAGTCAATGAAGAATCTAAGGGATGTTCACAGCAGGTAGAAAGATTATAGTATTCTGTTTTGATGTAGCCCTCAAGATAGACTCACACAACATTATTTATGTATGTATTATAATTTAACACAATACTATTGTGTTTGCACTTCTGTCATTTATATTTGTGGTTAAATGTTAATGCTAAAATTTCTCTTAAGTTTAATGTCACACTTCATCATACAGCCAAATACAGTAAACTTAACGAGTTCACTTGGTGAGCGATTTAGATATCTTATTGATATAAATGAATTTGATATGACGATATGCTGTAATTGTATCTGGTGTTCAAATGGTCTAATGTCTGATTGTGTTAACTGAAAAGAGTCCTTACTCTTTGGTGGTCCTTTGCGTTTCTTGCCACTTTCAGTTTTCTCTTTCTTTTTGGTGGCAGACGTGGGCATGTCCTCGTAGACATTTTCTGTACTCTTGTAAACACCGTTGTTGACGTCATCTCGGAGGCTGTGCGAGTCAGAGGGAAGAACAAATGGGAATCAAAACCAATTATCCAGAGATGGGCAAAGTATTTCAAAGCAAAGAGAGTAGAACAGTTCATGTCTCTTACCCTGCTGGTGGTGGAGATTCCTGAGCGGTAGGAATGGAGGATTCAAGTAGTGGATTGTCTTGGTCTCCAAATGCTGGTGCTGCATCGACCTCAGCTGGAGTAGTTATCCCGTTACTGTAAAACTCTGGCAGGTTCTTTGCATCTGGACTCGTGTTCTCCTCATTCCCCCACTCTGACGCCTGCAGCTCTGGAGAATAAGCATCTGAAGCCACATCGTCAAACTCTGTTGTGTCAGTCTTGGAGAATTCAGGAGGAACAGGGATCTGTGTAGCTGAGGGGGAACCACAATGTGAAAACAATGTTAGGGGGGCTGTTATAATAGGCGGTTTCCGTTTGGCTTCACAAAGTTTTAAGTGTAACAATGGTGGCCACACCATAACATTGCTCAGAAGGAGGAGGGGTGAATTCACTCATGTTGACAGATGCAGGACCCACAGACTCAAGGTCAGGGAGGACCTTCCTGGGTGGAGGAGGTGGAACCACCAGGAGCTCTGGGATAGGTCGCTCCTCAGCGATACCCTCCAACACTGGAGAGGCTTGCCCTGCAAAGAGTTATCATGTTGAATGTATGTGTATCATGATACAAATCTTAATGTACTTCTCTATAGCTAGCTTGAGAGCCATTTTCATTGTCATTTGAACACAATGAAAAAAAACAGTAAAAGCTGCAGCTGAAACACCTGAAAGAAGTTTCCAAACACAGAAAGGGAGAGAAAACAAGAGCCAGCTGAGTGGAAGAATTTGATTAGTGAGGAAACCAAACCGAACGGAAGCTGTTGTGAAATAACTCTGCAGAGCGGAGATAATGCAATTATGAGTGAAAAATCAGAACAGCTTAGCTGCAGACCTTACTTCAAAAAATTTTCTAGTCTTCTTTGTATTGTTTCTGTGACTTTGGTTTTCAAGACACTTGTCTTGTAATCTAAAGAACTTGTAAAGCACTCTGTTGTAGAAAGGTGCAATATAATTAAATTATAATACTTTTCTTCCTCTTAATGCAAACTATCAACAGTCCAACTTGTATTCAAATTTGAGGACTCTTTGGCTTATAGTGTCAAAACTGCTGTTCAAAGTTAGGATAAATATACATCCGTATTACTCCACCGTTACTTCATGAAATAGTAAATGGCTTGAGTTTGTTCACAAAGCTACATGCATGGACACCTGCACGTGCGCATTTAAAATGCTGTGTGTAAATAAAGTCCTTGTCAACACTGTCTTCTCAGTCAGTCAGTTTAACAGACAGTGTTTGTCACTGCGGCTCTCCGTCATAGTGATGGACATGCTGCTGTCATTGCTGACATACCTCTGCAGCTCTGCCCTGCCTGCTGCTCAGTTCTGGCACAAAGGAGGAATGTCAAGACTGTTCTTGTGTATGTAAGTGTGCCATGTTTTTAAACCCCAGTGGGGACTTAAACCGGAATGCACACTAACCGATGGGGACTCGTGTCACTGTGGGGACAAAAATTGAGGTCCTTATGGATAGAGACTGCTTTTTGGCTAGGGAATGCAGAACGTCAATGACTGGTCCCCATGAAGATAGTGACACATGGCTGTGTGTGTGTGTGTGATTATATCTTTAAAGCTGCTTCTTCTAACCAACACCTGAGGCAGCCCTGTGGCATAAACATTACTAAACTGCACATACCAGATTTTTTGTATAGCTGAAACCCCACACTAACAAATTATGTTCTGCAGCTGCACAGTATGGACAGTACGATGTCCTGATCATGAGATACGCTGGTCTGTACTTCAACACAGAACGAAAATCCCAAAATAATAGTCCACAAGAAAGCAAGAAACAGAGAGGTGAAGAGGAGGACTTTACGGGGATTAGTCCAGACTTACGGTGGCCAAAGCTGTTAACTTGTGCTGGTTTCGGTGAGAGGGTTTTCCCTGCCCGGTCCTCATAATCAATAGGCGGCAGCTCTGGGAGAGAGCAGGTAGGACTCTGAGGTGGGGCAATCTCTTCTAGAGGTGGAGTGGTGGAGTAGGATGTGGTGGGTTTTGCCTGCAGGCTGAAAACAGATTCTAAGATGTTTTTCAATAACAGTTGACTAAATACTATAACTGAAATGCAAATTCAGCCTTCATCACTCAAAAAATGACTTTTGGTACAGAACTGTGCATTGCATACTCTGCACTGATAAAGTTGTGTTTCTTTTACCTGGTGGCCTTCTTACGTGCCTTCTCCAGAGCATTGAAGATTCTCTGGTCAATCGAAATCCTTTTCTTGTCCCCCGCCCTCTCCAGGGCTGAGAGGGCTGAGACAGGATGCTCAGCTTTGAGAGATGATGAAATGGATGGAAGGTCTATGACTGGAGGAGGGGGCGTCTCCACTGCAGCTATGTGTACAGCCTCTATACCAGCCTCAGCTGCAATCTCAGGATAAGGAGGTGATGGAGAGGGAGCGGAGGCCACTGGAGGGGGAACTGAGATGGCACGACTGGGCGGAGGAGTTGGGACAGCGCTGGGTGGGATTGGGATGATCTCATTTTGGCTGGCAGGCCTGGAAATGGGCAGGGCAGGAGTTTCTATCTCAGGTGGTGTTACACTCTCTGTTGGGACTTTAGGGGTATCAGGAATAAAGGCAGGAGGTGGAGTGAAGTCAGGAGGGGCAGGGATAGTGAAGGGCGCGGGAATTTCCTCTGCAGCACTGGAGTCAGGCAAGGTGGGGATGTCTGATAGGAGGGCTTTTAGTGCAGAGATTTCAGGCTCTGGTGGCGCATCACTAATGTCAGAAGGTACTGGGATAAGTGGAGCTGGTCCAGTAATGTCTGAGTTGGAGGCGTCTAGGATGGGATCCGCCGTGACCTCGAATGAATCTCTTTTTGATGACATCTTGAAACCCAGGAGGCCCTTCTTCTTTGCTGTGGTGGATTTAGGTGGAGGCGTGGCTTGCACCAGCTCTGCAGTGCTCTCCTTCTTGTCTTTACTTTTGTCTTTCTTCTGCTTCTCATCTGCTGAATCCTCAACAAGCTTCTCTTTGCTTCCTTTTGTCTTGTCTTTACCTTTTTTCAGCTTCCCTTCACTCTTGTCTTTTCCCTTAGAGTCGGCCTGGATGAGAGGCCTTTTGCTCATCTTCTTCTCATCCTTGAAGACCACTCTGGGGGCCATCACTGTCTTCCCTTCCAGGCTCTGGTTAATATAGGTGATTAGGGAGGGGTGTGCTCCTGCAGGGAGGGTGTGAGGGGGGCTGTGGGGAGGAGGGACAACCTTTGGTTTCTCTGTGAGAGCAGGTTTGATCCTGGGTTGTTTCAGGAGGTGTTCCTGGTCCTGGAACTTGGCCCTCAGGGCCTTAAAGTCCATTGTGTCCTCCTGGTGAAAGGATCACACAATGCAAGCCTGAGTTGCAATACTGCTATTGTGCTGCTAATTGTGTGTTGTCATCATTAAAGATAGGGTTCTGCTTAGCTAACATGAAGAATGAAATCATGGCAATGTATCACCCTTCACAACACAATGATGGTTTTATTTTGTTTATAATTGCATTATGTGCATAATCTATCAGTCTTTCTGTATAGTTGAAGAGAGAAAGTAGGCAGACTTGATTTATAGTCATCTGCCTAAATCAGGAGAGTTTCAACACACACACTACACAGGAGGCTGGAATTTGTGTAATAAATGTAGTTGCCTGACAATTACTCTCCACAGTACAAACACTGAATCCGTCACAGCTTATTAAAGATTCATATGAAGTCCTTATGGCAGGAAGGAGAGTTACACATGTTAATACCATATTAAATATTATAATTGCAAATAGAATGGCTATAACATAATAAATGACCGTTAAATACACCTACCTTCAGAAGGATCTGGATGTATAAAAATTGCAACATACCTGATCCATTGTGCTTTTAATTATTATGTTCTTAGTGAAGTAGGTTACTTCTTCAGCCTCTCATTATGTGTCCGATGAAAATTCAACATTAACAAAAACTTCCAACACTTGTCACAACTCTGCGTGTTTCTCCTCAGCGCTGATCCAGAGAACTGTGCGTCCCATGAGCACAGGAGGTGGTTTCAGTGGAGGAATGAGGTTGAGTGGGAATACTCACACTGATCTTATACAAAAACTGCCCAGCTCGTCAAACGGGTCTGCCCCATATAACACCGACTCCCAGCAGCTTGTGTATTTTTTTTCTATCCTTCAGGAATGTTGCCGGGCTGGCACATATGTGACTCACTGTCATAAACCTTGTAGCTGGAGCTGTTTTGCTATGTGTTACATTTCTACTATGATATCTTTTTTAAAAATAGGTACAGCAAGCCTTTATCTTTGTAAAGCTGTCTATATTGTTTGTCATTGGGAGAAGTCATAGTAATGTATCATTAGACGCAGTCTGTTCTCTGTACGTTACATTTAATGTTGAGTAAAAGTAAACAGAGGAAAGGGAAACAAAAGAGGTCGGTCAACATTCCAGGTTTGTTACACAGAACACAAGTATTTCAACAGGTATGTGTGATATCACCACATGCTACAGGCACGTAGTATTCAGGCAGGTCTTATCCATGCCTTACGCCATCTTGAGCTTGTACTGACAGGTGTGTCAAAGACTCCGCCCAAGAGCTCAGAGCTCACATTGTTGCTCGTCGCTGTATGACTTACAGGCCTTGGTTTCCAGGCTACATGGTCAGTTTTGTCATACTGTACTTTTAAGAGAGGATCTGTTCACTGTTTATTTGGCTGTTTTTTAAAACATAAACCCACTGGTGTGGCCTGGATTGTAACATATTGGTAGACTAAAACACATTAAAACTGGACAGGATGAGAAACTTATTCTTAAAGGGTCGGTTCACCCACGGTTCATACACATTATGTGGGGTGGCAAAAACCTCACAGATGAGTATCTCAAAACCTCCTCAGGTAATACTGAAACGAACTGCATTGTCAGATAACACGGTGGGAAAGTGAGAAAATGTGTTTTGTTGTTGTGTGTGTGATTTGGGTGAACTGACCCTTTAAAAATATCAACAGAGGTTCAGGTTGTCCTGTATAATATGGAATTAACAATGTGTGTTAAAGTCAGTTTTCCTTTTCCATGGGGAGGATGGGGAAAGCAAGGCAAGAGAAAGAAGTCCTTGTTTGTAGTTGGTTTCAGCGCAGCAGAATGTGACATAAAATTACAACAAAATACTGTGGCACTTGCTTTACATTAACTAAAGACCCACTGGGGTCACCTCTGCCACGCACACACCATTAGGCGCACTCTCTCTTTCACACACAAAAACCCAGATCACAATTAAGACACAAGGAATATCATGTCATTTGGGATGTGTTTATTTGTAACAGTAATACATGGTGGAATACGTAAATCAAGAGAGAACCAAAAATCATCTAAAAACCCACTGTAGAATGTCATATTCATAAAGATAAAAATAATGTGTCAATTTACATTAAGAAACTGTTAGCTGAGGTAAAGTTAAAATCTAGAAATGTTATGTACTCAAACAGCAACGTTTCCCTTTTAATTCAACTTCTTTGCTCATCTTCTAGTTGTCAATTTTTTTTTGTTAATCAACATCGAAGTCCAAAAGAGTTCTCAGGTGATATGGGGACTCTGGCCATAAAATAGGGAGTCATTGGCATCACAGTTGATGTAGTTGTAGCAGAAGATGCTGCGGTCCACACACAGACGCAGCAGTTTGGCACCTGACGAACAGACAGACAGATGGGCAGAGCATCGCTGTATCTCAAAGACTATTCTAGGGGAACGCAATGTAGGGGAGAAGCATTCTGGACTACAGTGAGTGTGAGTGTTTCTGTTGCCTGCAACATAGAGTTGGAATATAGCTTTGTGGTACAGAAACACAGGGCTGTGGTGCATACATAGGCTTTGGGTAACATAAACTGCAAAAGCTAATTTGTTTGGGCCACAACAATGGAAGGTAGTGGGACTTTAAAAGACAAATAGGGGATATGTGTGGAGCTGGAATTGGGGTTAATAAGCGAGGTTAAGACAAAGACCTACAACATCCATGCATAAGAAAAAAATCAGAGGGCAAAATAAGGCAACAAAACATAGTGGGAAAACAGGAAAAAGAAAACAAATGTTGGTATTGCTTGGGTTAACGTCAAGAGTTTGCATAACTGAAGCCTTCCTATTTTATGGCACAGAAGTCCGGTGGACAAAATGGTTGTTGTTGTCATTATTTACAAAATGAGTTTGGCAAACCAACGATCAGATGCCTTAAAGCCATGTTAACTCTATAACTCCTATAGAGCTGACCCCAGCGGCTTGATTGACTTATAAAATAAAAATTCAATTTTTCAATTTCCTCTTCTTTTTTTTTAATTGGTATTGTACAAAAGCTATAGAGAATGAACAGTTCAATCACAGAATCTGTTTGACTTGCAACACTTCCCTCTCAGGGTCCTTTCCTCAGAATGTCTGGTCCTCTGGCCTCTGTGTGAGTCTGTCTGCGAGGAGAGACATTTGGCAAATTACTGTGTGTATGCATGTTAGAGAGAGTGAGAGATGACTGAGTGTGTGCGTGTGTGGTGAGCATATATAGGCTGCCGTGTGCACGGCTTGTGTGTAGTAGGTGTGTGAGTAGCTCCCAGAGAGTCTGTTTCTGCATAGTGATCCAGCAGACACTCACAAAGAATGGGGAGAAAACGCCCCAACCAACAAACCAATCAGAAGCAGTGATCCCAGTAACGGACCACCCCTGATAGGCCCGTTAGAGTCTAGCTCCTCCTGTGAGATCTCCTCGGTACTGATGCAAATTCTGTCAGTTAAAACGAAAAATGATCATTCTAATCCTGATGAGTGTGTGAGGGTGTGTGTCGGAGACAGGGAGGCACTGCTTGATTCAGTCCCTCCTTGGCAGCACAGTTTCTGGCCACACACAGGAGGCAGAGGAAGGAGGGTAAGGAGCGAAGACAGAGAGGAGGAGCGAGGGAAGGAGGGTGAGAGGGGAGGAGCAGGTTATGTCTGTAAGGCTGGGTGTGAGTCGCCACAGGGAGAAGGGAGGAGAGGAGAAGACAGCTCAGTGGAGGGAGAATCCGTCTCAGTGATTGATATCCCTTCTTGTCTGGGGTGAATGACCAAGAGAGCTCTCTCTCCTCAGGAGGAGAGCAGACTGCAGAGAGGAGGAGGAGGAGGAGCACAAGAGGAGGAGGAGGAGGAGAACAGAGGGAGCATGGAGGCTCCTCCTGGGAGGTTGTTAGCCGAAAGAGGTTATGAAGAAGGGCTTGGCCAGGCAGGGAGATGTGTCAGAAACGCACAGACACACACACACACACACACACACGCTGTGAGGGCTCTCCTCCTGTTCTCTCAGCGATGGTCAGGTCTGTCCTCCTGTGTGTCTCTTTATTTCTTCCCTTTGTTGATCTGGGCGTAGAGAGGGTCCTTCCCCTTCTGTTCATGAGAGAGAAAAACATCAGCGACTTCACACAGCTTTTACTTTTCTCTGTTAAAACCTGATTGGATTTGTAATGTCAACAGTTCATCTGAATAATTAAAAAGGGAGGAGCTGAGTTTCTGATTCTGATTCATTCTCTCATCCGACTGAACTGCAAGTATCACCAACCTGCAAGCCCTGACTAGTAAGTTCTGGCTCTGCACAGGTTTGTTAGGTCCTGTACCTACCATGGCCACCAGGTTGCAGTAGCACACTGCTTTGGAGGAGACGTCCAATCAGTTCTCCTCCAAGCCCCATTCAGAGCTCTCACTGAAAAATTCACCTCTCACTCACGACACGAGTTATTGTCGTGTCGTGCACGCACATGCATATTCTCTCCCACTCCGGGCTCCCCCCAGGACCAGTGTGAATCAGAGGTATAAACTAGTGCCTTGAAAGACCAGTTATGAGTCATCATGTCTGTATTTCTCTCCAACTGAGCTTGAAGACAACAGTGGATGATGGAACACCCTGCAGTCAGAGCACCAAGTCTGCTGCAGTCCCTCACAATGGACCAGTTATTATTGTACACATAATTACAGCCAGCCTCTCAATCGGCCGTGCGGACAACTTGATTGGAGACTACTGACTGGCCTATTATACTCTAGAACACTACTCTCACTCAGAGGTGCAGAGAAGTGTGCTTATAGTTTGGAGTCTACCAGCAGCTTCCACACAAGGATACGGTACCTAATGTTCATATAATCTGATGAAAACTGAGGATGTGAGGACAGCTGGAGTGATAGCAATTTCGGCTGATGTGAGAAAAGGTGCGACATTCTCTCAAGGCCTAAAGAATAAATGACGTTCCAGTAAGAGTCTAGCAACCTTCATCATATACAGCAGTTTCTGCTGCTGTCCAGTTAAATTATATGACATGAAGTGAATTTTAGAGACAACATGATGGGACAAACTAATGCAAACACGCATCTACGTGAGAATGTTTAACTTGAGCAAAAATATGATGATTATCCTGAGCTGTATGACTCCACTTCCGTAATGTAGAGTCAAGAGGAAGAGGTGACGGTCTGGAAGAAAAGACGGATTTCTGACAAATTTCTTTTGTTTGCCTGAGCTGCTCAATTTAAACATACACTATACACTTCACACATGCATGTCGTTGCAATGTAGAGCTGAAAAAAATGTGATGATTCATTGGTTAGTCGATCGACAGAAGATTCAGTCTTCTTTTATAAAAAAGCCCCCCACTAAATGTTCTCTGGTTCTAACTTCTCAAATGTGAGGATGTTGATCCCTTTCTTTGTCACAGAGTAAGTTAAATGTCTTTTTGTCTGTCAGACAAAACAAAAATTGTAATGGCCATTTTTCATTATTTTATGGACAAAACATTTAATTGATTAATTGAGGCAATAAGCAACAGATTTACCAGTAATGAAAATAATGACAGCAGCCCTTTTAAAGTTGATGTTCAAAACGTCTTGTTGTGCACTGGTTAGTTGTGGCCAAAACAGTAAAAGCAATTCTGTGTTGAAATTTGCACAAATCAAGCACAATCTGACTCATGTTGTATCTGAATACAGCTCTCTCATGGGACAGAGTAGTATCTGTGAGAAGAAAGAAGACTTTCTTAAAAAGCTGCTTCACGCTTAAAATCACACCAAAACCTGACCTGCATAATCTGGATCGGCTTTCATCTGAACAGAAAGGGTTTGGGGTGATGCTTTAGCTGAGGCTTTGGGCTCTGGGATACAGAGCTGTACCTGTAGGGCCGGCCAAGGCCAGACAGTCAGCAGAAAGTAGCTGCCAGCAGCCCTGTGAGAGGTGACAAAGAGGCTGAGACAAGCGGTGACAGCAAGCACATACTGCTCAGCCCCTGCACCAGAGCCACAGCCCGGCAGTGTCACCCCGCATCATCTAACCAGCGCTGCCAGCCGGGGCTGCTCCAGCTCCGTACACCCGGGCTGAGAGAGAGAGAGAGAGGAGGGAGGGACTGGGTGGAGGTATGAGTGATGTGCTGGCGTAGCACCAGCCCGAAGGCCAAAATATCTGGCCAGACTGGTACACGTGTGGACATTTATGTGCATGCGTGTGAGTGGTAGGCCCTGGGCAGGGGGAGCAATGTGAGACTGCTCAGTGAACCGTGGAAGCAGGCCATTTCACGGCTGAGACTCGGGAGCGTTCGCTGTACATGATGAGATCACCCCAGAAAAAAACACTTAAACTCCCACTAGCCTGAACACATGTCTGTCAGAGCCACACAGTGGGAGGGGAGGACAGGACATAGCCACCACCAAACACACACTCACAAACACACACGCGCATTATTTTTTTTTTGGCTCCAATATGAGCACAGGTGGTGACAGTATCGATCATTTGTGTGCTTGTCTGGGGAATAAGTGGGCCTAGTGCACAGGCGTGTTCGTTAGGGGAGATGTCTAAAGCCAATGTGATTGAGCAAGTAAACACCGTATGGGAGCAGATTCATTGGACCAGGACCAAAGCAGTCCACCTACTACAGAGGAAAAACTCTGTGCTTCTGGCCATAACAGTCAGTCTGCTGCCAGATTCACCACTCAGTACTCTACAATCCGTCCTCCTACTTAAGGCCCGTGTCCACCTGCTGCCCTGCAGCTTTCAGACCGACTGAATATGAAGACAGTACCAACGGGGGAGAGAGGCTTTTCAGCCAGCCCTCCTCCTCTCCTGGAGTGGGGAAGGACTAGAAGGCTTCTTGGGTTTTAATTAATGCCAATTATGTTGGGGCAGTCATTAATCTTGGCACCCCAGTATTAGCTGATGAAAACAAAACCCATTACATTTTTCCCTGTGTGAGTGCCAGCAGCTATCATTAAGGAGGCATCGTTGGGAATTGTGTGGGTGACGACACAGGGTAGGGAGGCAGGGATCAAAATGGCTCTCTCCTTTGGAAGCATGCCATTTCATGGCTGCGACCCAGGAGTGTGTGCGTGTATGTGTGCCCCTCCTTGAGTAGGCAGACCGCATGTTGACATGTCTCTAAAAGAAATTTCCAGCCTATACAAGTTGTGTGAAAGTTTTCCTCTAGGAAGATGTGAAAAAACACACTCCTCTTACAATACAACCCAAAAACTACACATATTATTACATCATGTAACATGCATAATGCATAAAAATGACAGCACACATCATTTTTATAATAATGCTAAACATTTAAGATCAGCATATTGCACATAACATTGACACATCCCAGAAGACATCCTGTTCGCTCAAGTGCACAGTTTATGATTGGCTGCCACACACCATTGGCTTTCCTACTGAGATATGTGCTATTTAGGGAACTGGGTGTGATTTAGGTACACATCACAAAGACATAATGAGGGCACAGAGCACCATGGTCAAAGTGATCATGCGTGATGAACTCGTCACACATTGTTTCAAAAACTCATGCAAATGCCACATCATAATAGATAGATACTTACGAAACTCTAGGTGTGGCTACGACAAAAATTACCAACACACGTAAGGTAATACAAGCAAATCCTCATACATGCACAGTCACACACATGACCACTCAAAGTCAGTCAAACACATGCCGTTCTTTGAGCATGCGTGACAGCAGGTGGAGAAGGAGAAAAACTCAGAAGAAGGAAGAGATGAAAAAAGATGCAGCACACTGAGACTGATGTAAGTAGGGGGTACAAGGGCAGGGAGGTGAAGGAGGAGGAGCTAGGGAGAGGAGAGGTATGGATACCTACCCTGCCCTGCTGCTATCTAGCTCCCAGCCTCTGGACTGGCCTGGTCTGGGCTAGGCTCTGCTGTCTCACTGGGGCAGGGTGACCCAGAGCCACAAGCCTAAAGAGGGGAAGAAGGAGAGGAAGGAAGAGAAATGTGGAGAGAAAAGATAATGGAGGGGTGTAAGAGAAGGAAATAAGGAGGAGAGGTAAGGAAAGTAGACAGAGAAGAATACATCTGAAAGAGGGATCGCAGGATTGTCTACAACAGTAGAAGTAAACAGGAGGCAAAAGAGAAAAGGCGTCAATACTCTGAAGGAGAAATTCAAAGGACTCTTAAAGTGAGAAAACACAGCCCACACAGCCTGTCTCTTCTCAGAAACACATCTGCAATACATACAAACATACTTAAACACACACACACATGTATTTTACTGATGTCTATTATGAAAGCATCTGTGGAGTTCATACTATTGATCTGCTGCTTTTTTCCTAAACCACTACCGCTTTTTACACCTCGCCCCTCAGAGAGTGGGAGGCTGTTTTCCAGCCTTTGCTCCATCTTTCCTGTCTTTCTTTGTAACCTTTTCGCGGCATTCACTCACTGCCGCCACCAGTGCACATTTCTCAGGGTTGTGTAAAGCTTCTGTGTGTTATTCAGGCCTGGTGACATTTTCAGCAGTGTGAAAGTCCTCTATTTTTTCCAATAATAGCTGGATTGGAGGCATAAAACTAATGTTTCACGCCTGGAGAGTGGAGACCAAAAGAGAAGAAAGAGGCAGGCATGAAAGAAACGCAAAAAAAGAGGGAAAGGCAGACTAGAAAAGTACTAGAAAAGTCTTCTTGGAAGTCACTCATTCTACAAGGACTTGGTCAAAGGGAGTTTCTCCGACCTTCCTAAAATCTCACTTTATCTTCTTATCTTTCCTTAATTTCACTCACTTATATGGATGTGCTGCTGGTAAAATAAATATTAATTGCCCCTGGAAGAAGAATTGGGGCATTATTCCGCCTCTATCTCACCAAAGATGAGTCTGTCCATATAGAAGTAGTGATGTATGGACACTACCTGGCTGGTATTAATAACAGCTTAATGATGCTTCTGACAATTCCACCAGCTAATTTAACGCTGTGTTGACCATACACACACACACACACACACACACACACACACACTCTGAACTACATACTTATGCAGGTACGCCACAGCTCATGTTCACACAGACACACACACTTCATGTGCACATTCAAACATGCACTGATACGAACACACACTAGCACACTAAGGGACACAACGGCATCGGTCCCCTAATCAGGCAGAGTGATTACCTGGCCCGCCAACACTGCTACAAAGGCTATTTATCAGCAGATCTCAACGCGCTGCGCAGGTTATAGCAGCATAAGGAGTGAGTTATTAAATGCACACACACTTGACTTTACCATCCTCTCTCACACACACACACAAACACAACTACACACACTTACAGCATCTTCCTCTCCACTGCGACTAGGGCTGCCCTCTGCTTCCCCAAACGAGTCATCTGTTGGGGGGTCTGTGGCGTCGGTGGGGGGGTCACTGACATGGGAGGCGGAGGACTTGGAGGGAGAGCTCTGCCTGGGAGCTGGGGTGGGTGCTGCAGGGGATGTCACGTTGAGTCAGACGTAGCTACAGACAGAAAATGCTACAGAAAAAGCAGGTCGCTTGGAGCACGGACAGACATGAATGGACAGAGTTCTTACGTGAGTTGGTGGATGGTGTTGTGGAGGTGACTGGTGTCAGATTCATTTGAGAAATGTCAAAGTCGTCACAGTCGTCCGTGTCCTGGGCAGTGCCCACACGGCTGAAGTAAGTGCTGAATGCCTCTGAGGTTCCTGTTAAACTGGGCTGTTCACCCTTTTTCGACGGCATGGCCGGAGGCTTTGCCAGCTGAAAGTCCTGCAGGAAGAGGTAAGCATTGGTCAGAAAGGCAAAAGTTAAACCTCACACAGTTACTTTAACTTTGAATACTTTGACTGACAGCATGGCCGTCAAATCTGATGAAGAGCACTTGATCACCGTGGCTAAAACCTAGGTGGCAGTGCTTCCTGTCTTGGTCTCAAGATGTTTTTTTCCTATCGTCTTGAACTTCTATCGTCTCAGCTCTTGTAGCTTTTTGGACTCAGACTTGTCTCAGCCTCCATAAATAGTCTCATCCATTCTTGTGTTCTTGTGTCAACCGTAGTGGGTTGGACTGTTTGAGCAACAAACTCCACAGAGGCTCATTCTAAATCTAGGTTGGTCTCAACGAAATTCCAGTTGTACCCAGGCCCTGCTCTTTGAGATTGGGATGCAAAAAAACAGTAAGAGTGCCAAGTTAAGGTGCTGACAATGTCCACAATTTCCCCATCTCTCTCCCCTTATTTCCTGTCAGCTATCTAATAAAAGGCATATAATGTCCCCAGAAACAATAGAAAAAGAATGATAAGATAAATACAGTTCCTGGTTTCTCTGGCTGATGTTAAATCATTTGGGCTTTTGCTGCTAATTTCTTCTTTTGCGTCATGACCACATTTTCTAAAAACAACACAAGGTAGAAAATGGAGTTCCCAACAGATATCATAATTGTGTTTTCATCAGAATTCTTTATTTTTTAGCTCCCCACCTTGAACATCTCTTTGCCCATCTTTCTCGCCCTGTCCCCGTGCTGCGGACTCGACGACGCTGAAGGGGAGGCAGCTGAAGCGCTTGCTCCAGCACCTGAATGGCTCTCGCCGGCGGGAGTCACAGTCGTGACGGGGGTGAGAGTCTGGAACATGGCGGCAGGCAGAGTGCCCACAGGTTGGGCAGGGAGGTAGGCTGTGGGGGGGAAGGCTCCGGCTGCCATGGCTGCCCACTGCTGCTGGGTGGCAGGGAAGATGTTGGCCTGGCCCCAGATGAGAGGCTGGCCGCCTGGCAGCACCTGGGCTACCGGGCCTAGAGGAGACTGGACCCCGAAGGCCAGCGGTGTCTGGGCAGCAAACGCCTGCTGGGACCAGTGGCCGGGGGGTACTGCTCCCATTGTCACATAACCTGGTGGTGAGTGGCAAGTTTGTAAACAGCTTAAGATTAAGATATACAGGAATATTTTGTAAAACCTTAATGAGATAAAAAAAAGAAGCCAGAAGAGGAAGTGATTAAAATACCCACAATGCAGATGCTCACCAGTGCTTTTCACACAGATAATAACCCATGCATCACAAGAGAATGCTGCCCTACTTCTGCCTGCAGCTAATGTGGTGTCTCCTAATGGTCATGGTGAACTATCATAATTACCTTTAGAATGAGGCAGAGTCATTATGAAAAGGAAGGGCTCACAGAACACACACTCATTAAAATCACTCAAACTCATCAGTAGAAGCTTATTCTATTATACACTTGATGGTCTCCCGTTTCTCGTGTCCCAGTTGATACCTACAGCAGAGAAAGCTGACATTTAACCTCAGCCAACCTGCTACATTGACATTTGAGAGACGAGGAGAGGGGACGAACAGAAGTGAGGGGGGAGTAAAAGGAGGAGAACCTTAAAAAATAAGTACACACTGATGTCTAATTCACAGAAGCCCTGTGCATACCAAGGAGTCTACAATCATCTCAGCATGTTTTATTACCTCTGACTTCCACAGTTGCATCAGCCACAGGTAAATCAGCAGCAGCTTAGGCAGCAAGCTAATAATCCATTTCATATTCAACACACAACCAATACCACCTTTTCTCTTCTTCCCCCTCTCCTCATCTACATTTCAATTCTATTCCGTCCCCCTCTATTTAGCAACCCCCCCTGAAGACCCCCCCACACACACACACACTTCTCTCCCCTCTGCCCTCTGCCTCCGAATCTTCTGACTCTCCAGCTCCCCTTCATCTCTTGTCTCGACTCTCTCTCCCGCTGCGTTTGTTTTCCCTCCGCTTGTAGCAGCGGTGTATTTAAGTAGAAAATGAAGGTCCTACCTGAGGGCACAGACGCAGGATTGAAGGGAGCAAACAGTTCTGTGGGAGGCTGCAAGCCCAGCGAGGGGTCGAGGGTGTTGGCTGGAGAAGCGGGGGTCTGCGCAGGGCGCGATTGGAGGTCGGATCGAGAGAAAACAATAATAATATAAAAATAATCGGAAAGTATAGTTAGGATTTTATAAGATTTAAATCACAAACCGTGCATGTATGACAGCTACTCACCGATGGAGAGGTGATGTCAGGAGGAGTGGACATGTCTCCAAAAATCTCTAATTGGTTGATATTCTGAGAATAAGAGAAAGTATACACTAGCAGTCAGGTACAATAGCTACACTGTTGTACTACATGCATTATCTGGGTCAGTTTACATTCCAGTGCAACATGCATCACACACTGCATGCAACAAGACACGAGCTTGGTTTGGTTGTGGTACCTACCTGAGCACTGTGGCAGCAACACAGAAGAGGTAACAGAGGGGTGAGGTGAGATGGGATAATGAGATGAAATGATTGATTATGATGACATACCTACCAAGAGTTATCACAGTCGTAGTTTTCTGCTACACATAAAGATGTTTTCCAGCAGCTGGTCCAAAGGCAGACTATCCCCCTCCACATCCCCACCCCACACCCCCCACCTTGCATCATTATAGTGTCTTCTTCTGGACAAGTCATTAATGTTCCTCTGTTGTAGTAGAGGATGTCTGGTGTGCCTCAGAGGAAACAGCTATCAAACACAGCAGCCTTTCTATTTGATCTGAATTTGTTCTGTATCGTTCTGTTTCCTTTCACAGTCTCCCCATGATCCTTTTCTTTAGTATCTCCGCATTAATAATATCTTTAGGCCTGGTGGCAAGTGAAGGAAACTCTATTTTTAGTCGTAAAGGAATTTAAGCCTTGAATAAATGGTCAGAGATTAGCATAAATCATGGTTGCGGATAATTTCCTTTGAAATAATGAATGTTCTTAGAATATCTTCCCTCTTGTTCTTTCTCGTAGGTCACACATAGACCAAAAAGTACTTTTTACATCTATCAGAAAATTGATCTGTGTGCATGGTGTTTAACAGTTATGGGTCTGGATGGGTATGTTAGGTTTTTTACAAAGAGAAGGGGGGAAGGAAGGCTGTAATGTGGACTATTGTTGCTGCAGAGTCTACTGCAGAAGATAAAGATCAATTCAACAAGATGCTAAGCTAGATATCAAAGATACAGAAAATGGTGCATCCAAAAGGACTGATAACAGGATTATATTCACAAAACGCATTTTAAGAAACATCCTTCTCAAACTAAAATGCAACAAATTCCTATGGCTGTTACTCAGTGTTGTGGCACAGGGTGCTCTGAGTCAATAACACACAGCATTTGCTAATGTTCTTTAAACAGAAACCCCCGGCACAGGAAAAATGCCACTGGAGCGAGTGTTCAAACAGTACAGGAAGTTTGACGTTAATAGACGTTCTGTCCACTTTTAGTTAAGTCACTTGACTCAATATTCTTTACGCATGTGGATCTGGGGTGGTGGGGTCAGGTTGCTGTGATTATCAGAGTGTTATGAATGCTTCATTAATGTGCTCTGAGCAGCAGCAGCACTCTGCAAGTGTGTCTGCAGGCGAGATGACCGCCGCTGTCTGCTAACCCTCCTGACCCCCACCCGTTCTCTAGCAGACACTCTGACCTTTACGTCCACTCTGCCCTTAAAAGACCTCTGCTCGGAGCTGCTGGGAGTGTTTTTCTCTAGGCTATACCACTCGTCCTCCATATTTTATGTATATGTACACATGCAAGTGTGAACGCACAGGTGCACCCATACGTATGGTACTCTACGCTACCTCTGCCTCAACCCGGTCACTATGCAACAGCGAGGTCGCATGTTTTATTCATAAAGGACAGGGGTCAAGAGTTGAGGTGATTTACGACTAGAGAAGAACAAAAGTGGAGCGGTACCGAGGAGGATGGGAGATCATCTGAGGATATGCCTAAAGAAGAAGTTCATGGGGGCTGATAGGTAACCTTTAGGACAGTGTGTTCCCTGCTTACAGATACTGAAAACCCTCCTAGCTTTTATCTGAACCCCAACCCCAACAGCACTGTCCTTTGCTGGATGTACGTAGCCTTACCTGAGTCACCATTTCCAGACCTAAGTCTATCAGATCCGCCACTGCCTGCTGCTGCTGTAGTTCAGTTTGTTCTTGCTGGAGTGGCTGATCATGGAAATGATGTTGGTGATGATGGTGGTGGTGGTGGTGGGGGTTGTTTTCTTGTCCATTCTGCAATCACAACCCCAGTGTTAGATGGCAGGTGGGATGAAAATGTGCTCACACACAAATAAATTAGTGGTTTTTCATGCACTCAGAGAGAGGGTGAGACAGAAGGGAGTGGGGTGAAATGAGGCTCATTTAAGAGGGGAATATAATGGTCTGCAGGTGTCACAAAACACACACACACTACCACACACATCACCATACACTCACTCAGGCGAAGGTACGGTTCTTCTTGACAGACTTAGAGCCAAAGTGAAGATTTAAAAAGGTTTAAAGATCATCCCTACCTTTAGTCTAAACTATAGCACTGAGCTGAGGTTTAAACCCTCTTTGTGTTTCTGTAAAGCCTGCTCCCCTGTGTCAGGAACCACAGTGTGAGACAGGCAGGCAGACACAGTAAGAGGAGCTGGATTAACTAACATGCTGTATGTGAGAGCAAAGGGAGGGAGTATGTTACATTTTATGGGTAAAAACTGCTTCCTTACTGCTAGCTTGCTCTGCATCATCATCAAGCTGGATCTCCATCAAAGTGAATTACAATCAAAAAATTACATGATATGTTCATGCTTTATTATCAGCAACAAATCCCATGAATAGGAATTTATCCAGCTAACAAATGTTGTCTGTACAGTCAACAGCTGATATGGCTTGTGGCTTCAGGCTTCTGAATTACGTCGTACTTGCATGGATTTTGCTCCCACCCCAGAAAAATCTGACTGTACAAACATCCTCCAATTTTTTTTTCAGCTATAGCAGAATGATCAAGGGTTCTGCCAGATCTTTTGCCAGCACTGGCACTGAAATATGATGTGCAGATAGCTCTGGCAAAGCAAGAGTAGTTGGTGCACTACAATATTGCTGAGTGTATGCTTTTCTTTGGATGAAAGCATGAAGTATGGCCATCATTAACTGATGATGAAGAACAATAACAGCTTGCCTAATACTAATCAGTTTTGGAAATACATTCTACTGGATGCATAATAGTTCATTTGAATCCAACTGATGAAATCCACCTAATCTGGATTTTTGAATATTTAAATTTACCTGACAGTTGGATTGAAACATACAGTATCTACTCGGCTAAAGGCTACAATCTGCTGTTGCCCATTCCTCTGCCTTTCTATCTTCACTCTCACTTTGTCCATCCCTCTCTCTCTTGCCCTGCCAATTATCCCTCTGTGCCCATTATACACTCTTGACCATCTCTTTGCCCAGGCCTTTATCTTTATCAGTACAGCTGCCACCTATCAATTAGCCATCTCCAGGGAAACAGTAATTACCTGTGCACATGTGTTCTGCATACAATTATCGCAGTCCCTTTAATTAACGCCACCTTGCTGATCCCTTACCGTCTGACTGATCACACAGGCAAACTGTCACATGCAAACACAAACACACACACACACACACACACACACACACACACCGTCTCACAACTCGGAACAAAACAGAACCGGACTAGGGACATTTTTCTCTCCCTTTAAGTCATTTTCTCTGTCACACTCTTTCACACACATACACTCACACACAGACACCAAAACCCTCAGCACCACACACACAAACACAATTTAGATGCAACCTTTATTTTAAGCTCAACGCAAGGCCAATAAAGACACAGATTCGAATTTACAGAAATGCCCCTTTTATATGGGTACAGTATATAATATGATACATATCATATCATATATCATACTAATTCAGTGTTTGAGCAGAGTTGATGTGTTTGGCTTGTTGGCGGTACTCTGCTGACCTCTACATGGTAGCGAGGGCTTCTGTTGATTCACACTCGCTCAGTTCTAACAGGGTCAAAAGCTCAGTAGATTGAATTGGTTTTATATGTGTGTCTGTGGGTGTTTTATTGATTTGTCATCGTTTACGGAGGTGACAGAGTAAACAACAGAAGAGATTGCTTTAAGACAGGATGTTGCATTTCTGCCGGTTCTATCATTTCATCTCAGGTGTAGTGGGTACACACACACAGCAATGATCCCATCTAATGCTAGTTTCAACTGTCATTATTTCTACTGAGGAGACGCCTCTGGTCACTCCGCCGTCAGTAATGTCACAACAAGTGCTATTGCTGCATTCATGCCATGTTGGCTGAATAGGAAGAATGAGAAAACATCTCAATTTTAAGTGTTAAAATAGTTAGCATCAATGCAAGCCCTGCAGCCACTCCATATAAACAATAATGTTGCCTAAATTTGTGATCATTAGGAATTAATAACAAATTCATCGTGTCAGCTATAAATCTCCTTTGTAATTAGCTGAATTGACTGTATTGATGTTAACAATGGAGTTTATTTACAGTACACTGGCAGCAACTGCAGCTTTGCAGCCATTTTATAAGGTGCACCAGTTTTTAGCTGTAGCTTTAGCAGTTCTTTTCACTAAATATAAGATGTATCCAAAATGCCTCGTTTCTCCTTGAGGCTGCTTATTGTAACAATAGGATGTGAATGCAGCATTTGGACTTCTGATGGAAAAATCCTGCTGTGACATCAGTGATGGAGGTGCAACATGCTTGAAAGATTCAACCCACGGAGAGAGCAGCACAGCGGCAGTTTTCTACCCTCTGGGTTAAAACCAAATTATATTGTCTTTAATACAATACATGCGGTTTGCCACAAAGTAAATTCTTAAATTTCTATGATCCATTTATATTTCTATGATCCTGGGTTATATTTACTCCCTCTGACTTACTGGGAAGCAGCAATTTGCTTTATTTAAAATAGGGTGGACGACTAGTCCGATTGGTTGCACAACAAGAGAGAAATATTGGATTTGTTCACGTTCAGACACCTGCCAACACAAAGGCAATCCAAATAGCAGCATGTGTTGTGGGCTGGGTGAGGAGAGAACAGAAATACTATGGTGCCTGTAAGCTTCTTACCAAAGCTGAGGATAATATGCAGCCAGAAAACTGCGAGACTGATTCCAAGCCTACCAAAATTCCTAGTGTGGGATTGTGACTGCCAGGAGTGACGTGGAGGAGTCCAGTTTTAGCGGTTTAAGGATAAAAGACTCACTGCAGGGGAATACACACAGAGCTGGTGAGCTCTGGATGGACTGAGGGAATACTGATCTATGGAACAGCAACATGGGCTCACAACCACACGCACAGACACATTCAGGACAGCAGCCTGGTTATTGAGAATGAAGATTTTAGCAGATTAAATCAGGCACAAATATAACTAGCATCTTTATAGGCAGATAAAAAAGCAACTGAGTTATAGTGCAGCCTGACAGTGGCCAAGGTCATCTTTCATTATAACAACTGGCAGTGTGGCAGCCACTAACAAGAGCTTAAAGATATGCCACACACACACACACACACACACACACACACACACACACACACACAAACACAAGTACTGTAAACACACATACAAACAGTGATTTAGATTTACTCTGGAAACACTCTTACTTATATGCATCAACAGGGTGAACGACTGTTCAACATCCTTCTATATAGATACAAAAATATGAGGCCATGCACATTAAAGTCAGACGTATAATTTATATCCATCAAAGAAAAGATATGACAGTGACAAAATGTGTGCTCAGCGCAATCTGGCGGGTCATGCAGCTTTGTATTGTATTAACCACTGGCAAACCACAGCCAGGCATGCGTCATAAAGCAAACTGACACGACACACGCATTCACACACAGTATTCTGGTTAACCATAAGGAGCAGGCACCACGGAGCATGAGGAGAAGGGCACCAGCCACCACAGCTACAGCACAAGCAGAAACGTAGCACAGCACATTGCACAAGAGCACTGGGTCCCAGCAAACCTCTCAGGGATAAATCACAGACACTGGATCACTGTGAGGGAGCGATGTTAACGGGAAGTAGAATCGCTGCAAAATTAGAGCTTCACAAGGCTCTACAAAAGGAGAGGGCACCGAAGGGAAAGGCTTTGCACTCGAGTAAAGGTGGGACGGCTGAGAGGTTTGTCTGAGAGGGGGAGGCAGGCTGAGTGGGGTGGTGGGACACGGACAAACACACGGTCACTCACTGGGTGTCGCTTTGGGACGTCATAGACCCCTTCCTTCTGCTGACTGGTGGGAACCTACACAATTGGCCAATGAAGTCAGAGAACAGCCAAGAGAGCCTGTTACCTCTGGACGATGAAACAGTCTTTACACATCACTGTTACAGCACTGCGACACACTGGATGCCAACACAATACCCTGAAACCTGACTCCTCAGGAATCAAATCAATCACTAGTAGAGTGTGAGTGTATGTGTGAGTGTGTGCAGGGGTAATCAGAATTAAAATCGGTGGAGTGAGAACTCATCCACTAAGGCTAATCAGTAGACTTATCGGCCTGCTGTGATGGTCTCTCCCTCTCGCTTTCTCCCTAATAAAGAATGGATAAGGCTTCTTATCGCACCCACAGACATGTAATAACTCAGATTGTCACACATGTAATATCTCCATGTCACACAGGCAGATCGATCTGACAGTGTGTGCAAGGAGAAGACACACTGCGCACTGATATGTATGAAACCTGGGATTCCTATGGTTTTGTTTCTCCTACAGTGACAGTTGGATGTGCCCTAATCAGAGTAGTAAATGAAAAATAGCACTGATGAAGAATGTGGATATCCATCTAGAACAGCCTGTCCCATTCATTCTCCTCCTCTCAATGCTTTCTGACTTCTTTTACATGTTTATTTCCAGAAGCTGCCATCTTTATTCATGCATTATTTCCTCTGTGGCTGGAGGCTGGCTGAAGCTCACGTTTCTTACGCCTGACGTGTGTGTGTGTGTGTGTGTGTGTGTGTGTGTGTGTGTTTGTTTGTACGTGTTTTTCTGTTTGTGTGAGCTTGTGCACGCGCCAGCGCTCCGTCTATTTCCAATCCATTTTATTTAAAGATCAAACGAGAGGCTGGTGATTAATCTTTCTTTCCCCCGCTTTCTTTCATCTCCTCTGGAAAAGAGGGAGGGGAGGAGAGAAAAAAAGAGGAGGGGTCCGCCTTCCACACAGGCCAGGAATAACCTCCACATCCCCTCCACGCACGCACCAAACCCTCCCCCTCTTCATCCCCTGGAGGTCTACCCACGCCTCTGAGGAGTGCACCCAGAGAAAGGCTTGTCTCCAGGGGGTATCAAGCTTTGGCTGTCAGGGCCCTCTAGAGGGTGTTAGTTGTTTGTACGCCTCTGATTCTTACAGTCTTTTATTTTCATGTATCTACAGTTTTATGGGTGAAAAAATAATCTATTAATTGTATGAGCAGTCCACAATATATCTATCCCATCAAAGAGCAATGTAGCTGCTCCTGATAGGCTAGCAAGTGGAAGATTAAATCTCTGGAGCTTCTTGTTGTTGGTAGCTTAACCACAGCTGACTACAAGATGACGACAATGTAACTGAGACACAAGCAGACAAGATGAGCTTGTGAGTACCTGATAAATGCTCTCTTCTGATTGGTCACGGATGGGCTCGTGTCCCGCCTCAAACACAATGTACTACAACGTCGGCAGCAGAGGGAGGACAGGGATGTAAGAAGCAGGACAGACATCGGAAGATAAAGAAATAGAGAGAAAAAGGTGATATTGCAGAGGAGATTAGTCAAACAGCATTGTCAATAGGTTCTCAGTGAAAAGCAGTTGAAGAACAGATAGTTCCTGGTGACACGTGGAGAATTTAAGCGGGAAAAATACCTAAAAGCAGCTGAGAAAACTAATCCATCTGTCAGCTTATCATGCATCCCAACTGGCAGACATGCACACAGACACACAAGACCCATGATCGCACAGATTCCTACAGTCTCCTACATATGTGGACCTCTAACCCTCCAAAGTGTACATATTGTGCTATTACCACACTGTCACACTGTAACCAAACAGGGGCTGTCTCCCCACAGTGCACACAGAGAGGAGCAAGCTGAATGCAGCAGGTGACAGCAGCGGGGTGATTGGTCAGGAAGTTACCTGGTAGACCGGGTCCTCCAGATCCTCCTCCAGTATTGTCTGCGGATGAGCGGTGGCAGGAGAGAGAGGGAGAGAGATCAAACGGGGAGGAGAGAAGGAGCAGAGGGGAGAAGACAGAAGAGAGGGAGGAGGCGAAGAGTTAAGCCGGTGGAGTAGAAAGAGTAGGCGGAAAGCACAACGAGACATAGCAGCTTCCCAGCATTCAGATAATCATTTGGCAATCATCAGAGAGAGAGAGGGGCAGACAGAGAGATGAAGACAAATTAAACAAGAGACGGAGAAAAGACAGAACAGAGGAAGGTGAAATAAGCACAATGGGCAGGTGGTGCCACTGATGAAACCTGAAAGTATGTCATTTGCTCGCTTTGATGTTTTTTCAAGCCTAACTTGACTTATCTGTCAAGAGTCTCTCGGATGAAGCTCATCATACTTATGGCAGATGATTAAGACACTGCTAAAAAAGGGGGGAAAAAAACAGGTAACAGAGAGTTGGTAAGTGTACCTGGTAGACCGCCTGCTCACACTGCTTGTCTTTCTGGGCCTTCTTCTCCATCTCCTCTCTCTGCTTTATCTCATAGATGAGCTGGAACAAGTCCCGAAGGTCCAGAATCACAGGCTCAGCCTAGGAAGACAAGGACACATTATTCACCCACCCTTTAACACACACACACACACACACACACTCTATATACACTAACAGTATCGATTAGAACCCATTGCAACCATGCCTGCTTATTGTAGTGTGGTGACTGAACTTGTCCTACCTCATGCCAAGAGATTAAGGCCATGGTCAGGCCAACATTAGCACTGCAATAGAAAACATTTTCACCTCATTCCTTCTCATTTCAATTAGACCTTGTCATTTGTTTGGGAATCCCGTGGGATAGGAGTCAGTTTCACCACTCATCATGGGACTGGGACAAGACAGGACAAAAAATTAACGGGAGTGGGTAGTCCAGGAATCATTATTGTTTTAATATATAAATATGCAGTTCAAATATTTATAAACGCTATTATAACTTCTGGGATTGGGATGGAGCTGGATTTCTTTTAGGAAGTGCGATGACACAGGAGGGAAAATCCACTCCCCTGACACCCTCTAATGTCAGTAAGATTGCTGCATTGGCACAGCAGTGTTCCCGATGCAGAGAGTAGTGGAAAAAAAAAGTTTAGCCCTACTCAGTGTTTACTGCAACCTTATCCAACACCCCGCTACATTGGTACATCAAATGTGAACAAGTGCACATTTTGTATCAATAACTTGGCCTAAATCTACTATTTGCCCTGCGATTGTCAAGACCAAGGACAAAATTATCGTAGCCATGATAGTTTTTCAAAATTGTAAAATGTTGCGCAGTGTTTTGACACAAGTTACTCAAACTGGACTTTCTGGATCATAATTTAACCCCCCAACCCCCTCAAAAAAAACCCCAAACATGTGTTTGTCTTATTGAGTGCTTCTTATGATCTGTGCGTCCTATTAGTCATGGTGAGTCGCAGATACATGAATGGGTTGTTGAGAAGTGATTACGGATGATTACATTATCATGACTAAACAAAGAAAATGGAAATTCCAGACAACAAATTGCTAAATAAATAAATACTGCCTATCATTGGGATCTGGAAAGCCGGTTGGGGCACACTTCCACACAACGACACACTAGACAGTCAATAAGCCTCTTACTTATCTACACAATCATTACATACGCTACTCTTTGTCTAGGCCTGGTTCAGACAGTGACAATTGCAGATACTAGCCTCTTGACTTACCTTGTACCACCTGTCTTGTCAGGGGAACAAAAGTACAGACAACAAACCAGTTAAGATGACTCACAACTTATTACTTCTGTCACAGCAGAGAGTCTTACACTACAATGGTGTTTCAGACCTAATCAATTATTGACTGATGCGAAGTGCACCAAGAGTTCACAGACTGAACGCTGCCTCGCATAAAGTAGTTCTATTTTAGTGTTTTCTTCCTACAAGATGTTCTCAGCCGCATATTGCTCATGACAGACACACTGGGGTAAACGGTGGCTCCTGCTGAGCCAACACTGAAACTTATTGTCACTCTGTCAGATTCAGAGATCCTTTGCATTTCACAATGCATGCTCTAATCTCCATCTTTTCTTGCCATCTCTTGCTCTCTCGCATCCTTTTTCGCTCCTCCTCTATCACAGCGTCTATCACAGGGAGCTGAGGCAAGCAGTGAATTTTAGAATCGTAAATGCAAGAGGCTTCGAGGATGATCTAGGAGAACTGGCCAGCTCATAGGATCATCGGGATGATATAACCTCAGTTCTGCACTCCTGAATCAGATGACTAATACATAGCCTAAGGCAACAGTGACGAATGATTCCAACAAAATGTGGTGATAAAGACTTTTTCAGGCTTTTTGGGCAAAAGATGACTCTCTCATCCACCCTGCATATTAATGCAACAGATTCACCCTCTTTTACCCAGATTAGATCCTGGTGTTGGTTACAGTTCACTGGCAGGATTTCTCCAGGATATTCCTCAATTTCTTTCTCGGTACATTGAATTTTACTCAACTTGCCTTGTTTAAATCACATTCATTTAGTGATTTCCTACATTATTTGAAACGAATCTTGAAAACCTCCAGAGAATGTGCATGAACATACAGCTACTTACAGAACTATACAGAACTTTAGGGGTTTCCCCAGGTCATGTTAGGGTCAACTGCTGTGCTAAAGTAAGCCAAAGGTGAGAGCCTGTGGCTCTCCAAAACAGTAGCTCAAACTTTTCTTCCCTGTCTGCTTGGTCAGCTGACTGACACAGAGGCCTCAATAAAGATGCACTCTGTGATTCATCTCCTAGGTAACCCACGGTCGACACATTATCTTTATTTTGTTTCATTACAGAGTGTCTGGCTCTATGTAGAAAGTGCACGTAACTTGAATGACAAACAATGACTTATGTAAGCATAGTGTCTTGGTTTGAACCAGCATCCAATAGAGGGGGGAACAACAACCCTATTTGGACACTTAGTGAATCTCTGTAGGTCTAGGAAGAATAAATATCCCCAGACAGGAAGTGTCCTTCAGATTTGGTTTGGTACTACATTGTGTCCACACTCTCTATGCTGTTGCCAGTCTCCCCAGCCAGGTTTCAATAAACAATGCTTTGTAAGACATCCAGAGTTTCGGAGGCCTTCTTTTGAGACAAAAGTACAAGAACAATAATCATTGAACCCTGTGCCAAATGGTGAATTATGACAAGCATTTGCTCCCTGAATCTTGGCTCAGACAACTTTGACTGGCACCCCTAATTTGGGTAGTTGATAAATGTGTTGCCATTAAACTAAGCTGGAGACACTGCACCAGAAAACCTGGACATAATCTATATCTGTACCCAGAAATGTACAATATACCTTGTGCACTGCAAACAAAAGGTAAAAAAGCATTAGGCGAAACTTTTCCATTAGTGAAAGCTTAGCTTGTCCTGAAACAGCAGCGAGTGAACACACTGTCCAGAGACAGCTAGACCCACCGGTGATGGCTGAACCACTTTACCACCACATTATTTTTCATTTGCAGTCGCTGCTATGATTTGTTCATGGTGGTAATTTTCCATATTTTTCAAAGAGATCAAAATAAAACATTTAATAACTGGAGATGTAATACGTTTAAAAAAAAAATTGGCAGTCAAAAAATTTGATGTTCTGGACCAAGTAGTCTTTTAACTCTCTGTAGCCTTACTACAAATTGGATACAAGGTTGCTTTTGTGATGAATAGACCTCTTCATATTAAAACTGTGATGAACTAAGAGACTGTCCACAAAATCCATTCTAACACAATTAGTGCACTTTCATCTCCACTAAAACTTGCTAAATAAAACATGTCTTTCTTGTGCTGAGACTTTGAATTGAGTGGTGAGCCAATTACTTTTCGAATGCACCCCTAAATTGGCCTTTTTGGAACAACCTAAAGTCTTATTCTTGATGACGACAGAGAAGCTTTGTTAATTCACTTCAAAGTGGTTACTTTCCAATTACAGCCCCAGCTTCTGCTCAGCTCTGTGCCTCCACCTCTTTCATCGACTGCTCCACAACTAATACTCTGAGTGCTAGTGATGGAGGGTTCAAATACCGAAAATGTGAGTAAAATATAATTGTGACCTTTCAACAGGCACACGTCAGATAAATGACAGCTTAGTTGACTGATGAGAGCTTAGCCTAGCTGTTCAGCAGGGTAGCATTTGGTTGGCAACAATTTTTTGAGTGCAAGTCTGGTTGGTGTGTGTGTGTGTCTGTCTTACTAAGTCAAAGAGCCATGGTTCATGGCTCTGGGAGGATGGATATGCCATTAGAGCTGGTGACACACACTCAAACCCTCATCGACTCACTATGGGAAATCAATATGGCTACAGAGCAAGCCAGCTGGATCCAGACTAAACTAGCCAGGCACATAGACACAATCATAACAGGTCCAAAAGAGGTACTCAATATCATATAGAGTATGTTGCTGCAGGACTGAACATGAACCCCTTCACACACAGAAACACACACAAAATCTAGAGACCTAGAATAAACAGTTTGTTTGATGAACACCAAAAAAAGGGACAGGAGCTGGTGTTCGAGGGTCCTTATCTAAATGTCAAGAGGTTCGTGCTATTGAGAAAAGACCCCGATGAATCATACATTAACCGACACAGGGCAGGTGCATGGTAAAACACGTACAGACCCTGGCTAAACACTCAAATGCACACACACACACATCTGTACACACAGATGCCTATACAGGCACTGACCGACTGTGCGGTCTTGATAGCCACAAAGCGGTGGTTCCCTTCCTTCCCACAGACGTAGCCAAAGGCTCGGTGGTCCGTGATGTCCTTGGCAATGTAGGAGATCTCGTGGACTGCATGATGGTGTTGGAGGACCTGCAGGAAGGCAAGACACAGGATGTTTAAACAAACCATGCATAGCGAAGCAAAAAAACTACGACTGTATTCTTGTGAGATTTTTAAGTTTTTCCTAAAAAAGTATGACTTCATGCAAATACAAATGCAACTTGCAAAGAATCTCAGCATCTTTTTCCCAACAAAAAAAAAACAAAAAACTGAATTTTAAACAGGTAGAAAATAAGTATATAGGGATTTAAAAAGCACCTTTCACCTTTCTCAAGTTTGATGCACTCAATATTTCTTTGTCGTCAACTGAACTGTTTGCTTCTCTTCCGTACCATGTAAAACACAAAAAACTAAGTTCTGTATTTTTCAACCTGGATTTTCCCATGTTTTTGTTCTATGTGACTAACTGGGACAACATTTTTTGAAATTGGTCAAGTATTGAGCGAGCGTGCCGCAGTCGGCAGCAGCGAAGCATGGCTTCAATGTAATGTTAAAGCCGATTGCGCCTCATCGTTTTTGCCACTGACCGGCTCAGATTGTTATTATAAGTGTCTGACAACATTGTGGAAAGGATCCCTACAGAGACAGACCTTTCTTACGTAATTTTACCTTGCAGAATGCGGAAGCTGCTGGTTTAGCTCTGCCTCGGTCGGATAGTTTGTTTGCGTTTTTGAGACTTTTGTGTTTTCATTTGTTTGTGTTATTGTGTGACTTTGGTGTTTTAAAGGGTTAAAAACACCAAAGTCACACAATTTCACAAACAAACTAACTGGCAAAAGTTTAGTGGACATACTATAATGGGGCAAAATTACTGCAAGGATTATGTTGCAGCCCTGTTTCCCTGTTCTGCCACGTAAAGCCCTGTTTTGTTCAATACTGGACCAGTTTCAAAAAATGTTACTTAGTCACATAGACACAAAAACTTGGGAAAATAGGGTCCAGGTTGAAATAAATATATCAAGTTTAACCAAAACATGTTTGAATATAGCATTTCATGACTGACAACGGAATTGAATTTGTTTTCAGTGTAAAAAAACAAAAAACAAAACATTTTGGACTTGAACACACACAAAGGTATAAAATTCCTGTACAGCTTTCCAAAAAAGCAGAAAAGAAAATCCCATGCAAACTCCCCCAGGTGTACAGACAGAAACAAGCACACAGAGACCTTGTATCCTACATTAAACTGTTATCTAGCTCCTCTGCCCTCTCCAGTTTACCCTGGGTGGGGAGTGCCAAGCTGGCATTGCCCATGGCAGATGGCACTGTTTTTCTCTAGGACAGAGGGGGGATCAGTGACAATCACAGCTCGGCAAGCTGTCGACTTGATCACTTCATCTGTGCCCTCGCTCACAACACACACAAACACAATTCACAACTTAATATGCAATAGCCCTCTGTTAAGTCACAGTAAATGTCCGCTTTGCTGTTATTGTCTATGCCAACTGCATGCTGGGAGCAGAGACACACAGTCAACATAATGACCCAGCGGCCCTTGAGTGCATGGTAGTGTTTGGAGCTCTATACGTCTGAGGCTAAACACACACTGCTCAATTTGAAGCTATTCCAGACGTAAGACACAAATTTAACATAGGGGAGTTGGAACACACACACACACACACACACACACACACACACACACACACACACACACACACACACCTAAGAGCCCCAGCAGAAATAGATAATCATTGCAGAAGTCATGTCTTCTAAATTAATAATTAGAGTAATGATTATTATTATCACCTCTGATTGACCTGAAAATGACAGCTAAGGCAGTGCATGTGCACACGCACACACACACACACACACACACACAGAGCTCAGTTGCTGAGGTTATTGAATTATCTCTGGGTGGGTGGTGAGGTGACAAAAGGGGACTCTGATTCAAAGAGAGCAGAGAATGAGATGACTGCATAAATTCAATTGCTCTGCTTTGTCTTGGTAGCAAGTACATCTTAGAGAGTAGGAACAATTTAGTTTCGGTTTAGTTTACATCTGGATCTGGGATGATTGCATAGCCAGACAGTGTCACTTTTCTGGAACAGTCTAGTGACAATATTGTTTAGAAATAATAAAACAGGTAAAACAGGTAGACTGTTACCACGAATGGATGCGCCTGGTCTTTCATGCGTGCTGTATAGAGGAATTGTGGTACTGGTGCTATTGGCTGTTTATGCCAGCAGTTTACCCTGGCCTCTATTCGACCTTAAAAAAAAATAAAATTATGAAAGCATCATTGCTGTCAAAATAAAAATCAGAACAGAAACTGCACTGATAAATTATTTTCAGTGTACTCTAAGGATAACCCTGTGAGATTAATGATGAAACTGAATGGGAAATGGACTTTTCACTTTTCAAATTGGCAGACAATGTACTACTTAGAGCAGGGGTTCCCAAACCTTTTCTGTGACCCAAACCGCTGTAACATCTACATTTATAAACTACTCAAAGACACACAAACAACAAACCATAAAAGTAAAATGTAAGTGAAATGTGTCATTATAATAGTACATCACAGCAATAATCATATTTGCTAAGTGTAAGATTTCTCACCACCTCATAACAA
This sequence comes from Micropterus salmoides, assembly GCF_014851395.1. NCBI lineage: Eukaryota > Metazoa > Chordata > Actinopteri > Centrarchiformes > Centrarchidae > Micropterus > Micropterus salmoides. The sequence goes on along the minus strand of NW_024040374.1, from coordinate 24,637,039 downwards.
ACATGCACTGAAAAATTTTTAAATCAATATTAAAATCAATTTGATGAAATGACTAAATATTCGCAATCTTGGATTTCCATAGCAGCACTCAAGCAACACTCTTCAATAGTCCAGTTTAAAGACATAATAAGTACAATAACCTTGTTCTTCTTAATTAAACTCGGACTCAGACTCAGACTTTTGCTGTGGTTTTCCCACCACTCTATACTGTAAACACCAGTTGTACCTAGTTGTTATTTGCAAATATTGTTAGATCTCTTATGTATGAGACATATTTACCAGCAAATCAGTGACTGCTGTTTGTGTTGCTAAAACATTCAGAATGTTTTTTGTTGCATCATCCTTGGTAAAGTTTGGACAGAACAGTGAAATGAAGTCTCTGGGGCATGGCCGTCGCTGGAGCCGACATGTCTGGCAGCAACATCTATGAGATGCCGCTCAAAAGTTGCTTAAATACATATATTCTCTGGGGAAGTGGATTGTTTGCAAAAACAGGTGGGTGTATCAAAACGTCAATACTGACTGTGTACTCTCTCTTCTCTCCTCTCCAGCACTGTTGATATGCAGTACCAGTCCTCTCACAATTTTACACACACACACACACACACACACACACACACACACACACACACACACACACACACACACACAGTGTCTCTGTGGGACTGTGGGCAGCATGCCCTTCAGCAGTTGCTGGCCACTGAACCAAGATGTCCCCTGTTAGGGTGGGAGTGGGGAGGAGGAGCAGCAGCAGGATACAGTTTCTCTCTCTCTCTCTCTCTCTCCTCCTCACATCTCCCTCCTGGAGGAGGAGACATCATCAGATGCTGTCCAGTCTCCAGCCAGTAGGACAGGACTGAGATTAGCAGTTAGCTTTGAGGTTTAATTAAATACTTGCAAGAGGTAGCACTTAAGAAACTCTCAGTAACTGATGCAAATACACATGCACATAATGTACTGTACCCATAAATAATGTTGGATATCAACAGTCTGACACTGAGGTAGGGCTGACCCCGAATAGTCGAAGATTCATGCTTCGATGGGCGGAGCCTGATTCGACTGATCTCACAGTTGAATCATCGCAGTGAAACAAGGATCATGCCATTTTGGCGATATGGGGGGGCTCAACGTCTGATTTTACATAGAACTACCAGTTTTCTCCCAATAAGTTAATATGCAGACTATAACAATATACATTTCAACGTTTAATGCTGTAACTAAATATGTAAAAAGGATAAAACTTTCAATAAATGTTTTTGAAGTGCGTGAATAAATCCAAAATTGTAACCCTAACCCTGGGTCGTCAGTGCGCATGTGTACGCGTAGCGTGTATGTGTGCAGTGGCAGAAGAGGAACGCTTGCTGAAGAGACCTCAGCTTCACGGTGTTGTGTCGAGTTGTCCGCACCTCGCGGGATTTTCGGGTTAATTTATCACCGTTGATGAACCACTTAAAGAATATTTTATCGTTTTTAAATAGCCGGCTACTTGAAATAGACCCGCGGGGAACCGTGACGTGCATGCAGTTGTCGGCAGCAGTAATGCACGTAAAAGTCTGCACAAGACCGTTGATTGACAGGCGAGAGAGAGAAAAGGGTCTTCAAAAAGCCTCAGTTTAGCTGGAAATTTACAGTGTAAGTTGAATGAAAAGAGACTGCAGCTCTGCAGCTTCTCAAGATTATAGCGGAGCTAACTGCCGCGCAGAAAAACACACGATTAAACTATCAGTCGACTATAGGCAGGACTTGACGATTCTGATTCGACTATGTAAATCCTTAGTCGGGGACAGCCCTACACTGAGGTGAGGAAGTGACAGAAAGAGTGAAGACACATATACAACATACACATACTGGAATTTCAAAGGCCCTAAAAATGTTCTCAATCAGCTTTTTTGTGCTTTTTTTACTGGTTTTTAAGTTGGCAGGGTACAGCTGGAAAAAAATAATCTCGCATACCCCCATCCACCAATCAGGATTTAGTAATATTGTCACAATCACAATCTGAGGGCACGCGGTGTACAGGATGTTTACAATGTCGCTTCATTCTCACCTAATTTCCTGTGTCTTCCTATATAGATATATAGTGTGTAAATCTCCCACCCCAAACGAACCCCTTTGTCTGCTTCCTCACCTTCTTCTCTGCTTAACTGAGAACTCCCCCGCCATGACACGTCCTGGTCTACACACTTATCAATTCCCATTCGACCCACGGTTCATGCCCTCAAGCTTGACCCTCAGTTCATCTCACCCTCCAATCTCGACCTTTCATTCCTCTGTGCCCTCCTTCAAATTATTGTCATAAGTGGGATGGTCTTTGTTAGTCAACATAAAGTTATAATACATCTGATAGGATCCAAAGTGAATGCATTGAAGGATCTGGAAGTAAATACCTGTGTTTCTCGCTGTACCCTTCTCTGTCTTGATTGCCTTGCTGCATCTCTGTCTAGCCTCCACATGAATACTTTCCTCCAGGGTGTTTTCTAAATAGCTTTCCATCAAGTTTTGCTGTTATATTGTCCTTTCTGTTGGCTGAACTGAACTAATTTGATCTTTCTGATTTCATTCTCTCATGCAGCAGCAGGCCGACTAGCTGAGCCCTTCACTCTTGTGAGTTCTTGACCTGACGTGGTGCATCGGCCCTGACGAGACTGACAAAAAGGGTTGAAGAGGGTAGGGCGCCTGTGTCTCAGTGCAGTATTCATGTGTGTGTGTGTGTGTGTCTTGAGAGAGAGGCTGGCAGAGAGAGACATGCTAGCCTGCCCTCTGTTAGATTAATGCCTCCCCTCTTCTTCTCCTCCATCTCAAGCACCACCTCTCTCCATCCTGCACGACCTTCCTTCCCTCCTCCAAGAGAGGGGCCATCCATCCATTCGCTCACCCATACTTCCATCCGCCCATCTGGCTGACTGATGCACAGAAGGGGAACGAGACTGTCAAGATCCCTGAACCTCAGCCGAACCATTCTCTCTCTCTCTGTCTCTCTCTCTGTCTCTCTCTCTCTGTCTCCTTCCCTCCCTAGCCATTAGAAGTGGTTGAAGGACTGATAGTAAGGACAGCATATCTCTATAGTTAATATTAATGTGCGGAGACAGAGGACAAGGTCTCCCTGAAGAGAGCTTTACTTTGACATATGCTCACTGATTCTCTACCTATCCCTCTAACTCTGTTTCAGTCTGTCTTTGTCCCTCCCTCCCATCATCTGTCTTTTTCACATCTTTGAATCCTCTCACCTTCTCCCCTTTGACTCTCTACCTCTTTATCTATCTCTGGTTCTTTCTCTTTATCCCTCTCGATCTTTCAGTGTAGGGAGTTTGAAACATCAGGAAGGGGAATGAGACAAAGAGAAATGAGGGTTATAAAAAGAGGGATGAAGGATTAAACCGGTGAGGGATGAGTTTGGCTGCATGCAATATGGCCGTCATTCGGGAGGCCACTAGGTACTGTGTCCTGCCTGTCTAATACCCCGCACTGTTGAATTACTGCTGGGTGCTCACACACACACACAAACATACAGTGTCAGTGACATCCAGCTCCTGTCGAGGTGTAAATCTCAGACTTAACACGTCACCCACTAAAGCCAGGTGCGGAGCAGCAAGCGTCATATTGTGTCTAAACCAGACTACATTCACAATCAGATCCACTGACAGCCAGACAGAGCAGAGCTAACACTGCACATTTGCACAACATACACAAGAGCAGCCGTTAATGTTTTACTCCAGCTGCCAAATCAAAAAATCCAACATGCACAGATGACCTTAGTGTGCTACAGTGAGCAAACCGAGCCAAGCACCTTATAACTTAAGTTTATGCGATTTAATGGGACATTAATTTTCCATTATTAACACAAATGACAGTGAAATGGCCTGTTTAGTGAGGGTGTCCTCCAACCAGAGCGCTAAGTATCTTGAGGAATGTACACGTTATATTTCTTGCTCAAGGATGCTGTGACAGGTGTGGCCAGTTGGGGAATCGAACCTGGACAGTAGCTGTCAGAGGATCCTTGAGGAAGAAATTCTAAAAGAAATCAATACGCTCTGCAGGATACTTTCGCTTGAACTGTGCCTACTCGTGCTGCAACCCGCATTTAACAACTGAATTCGCAGTTATTCTGTCCATAGAGGGTCCTCTATCTATGACCGGTCCTATTGTCGTAAATATCTCAGATGTCAATATTACTGCTGGGTCTCCGCATCAGTGTAGTGAAGAATTTTTTTTTTTGGTGGGTGGGGGGGTTACTTGGGTAATTTAGGTGATTCTATGATCTCAACCGAGAGTAAGAAGGAACAGAGGGAATCAAAATCCAACAGAGACAATTTAAAAAAAAAAAATTAAAGCAGTTGGAGAGCAAAGTCTGCCTAGATTCAGTAGATCAACCAGAAAAGCAGCCATGTAAGATGGAAAATGCATAATCCTGGAGCATAATAAAGAACCAGTGCTGTGGTTGTTTGCGTAGCGGCAAACAATGGGATAGCCATGTTCTCTCATCTACCGAGGCCTTGTTCTCAGGGTTTCAATTAGGGCCTCTTGATTTCCCCAGGGGTCCCTCTCTCTCATGGAGATGCCTCATTAACAGAGACACACACACGAGCAAACAGGCACACACACACAAACACATTTGCTTCTGAACTTACCCCTGACTTCTCATCAAAGATCTTGATCCCTCCAAAGGAAATGGTCAGAAACACCTTCTGTTTGTGTTCTCCTTTAGACCGTGCTGCTGCAGCTATTCCCTGCGGACAGAAAGACAGACACACATGGAGCAAACAACCACGTTAGAAGCAGGACAGAAACGCACATGCAGTGTAATGGGAAGGTGAGTCCATAAAGAGCCTCTCTTTGGGCACCTTCTCTCAGAAGGATTCTTTTCTTGTTGGATTATGAATTTTCTTTTACTTGTCAATATAAAATCGCTCTAAAAAATCATGAATAGAGAAATTAATCACAGAAGAGGTGAGATCCTGCAGCATCACTAGTCCATAGTCTTTTGATGCATGCTTGTGATGAATATTAACCACCATAACGTGGACAAAAACATGAATATCTGAAAAATATTTATTATTCACACCAATATCTGGTAAACCAAACACACAGGACTACAGTGCATTAAAGAATATATTTGTGAACAATGGCAGAGAAAGAACATTTTGAGAACACTGGTTAAAAATGTACAAAATAATTTTGAAAAATGACCCTTCCTTAAGTACATTAAGTACACAACTTTTTAATTGTAACAAACATTAAAATTATTATAGTTATTATTTAAGTCAAAAAAACAAATATCCCCAAATATCACATGGCCAGTACCAAGCTATGTTTGCTCTGTTCAGCCAAATACAAAACCATAATGTCATATCTTAGGCTGTTGAAAGGCATTGTGGGAAATGTAGAAATCCTTAATAGAAGGCGGGCAAAAGCAGACAAGGCAAGTTTAATTGCAACAATTCATGACAACATAACAGCTTGACTTCACCGAATGTGACATGCTGATTATTTATACCACTATAAGTGTATCTAATTCCCCTTTACGTTCACCCCACCTCCATTTGCATAGGTGAGTCACAAAAGGAGAAGAAAAGAGAGGGGCGAGATCAGAGAATTGAGGGAGTCGGGCAGGGAGAGGGAGGAGCAGTATGAAAGAAGAGGTGGAGAGATCAGAGAAAAAGAGTTGATGGATTTCCTGTCTGAATAAATGAAGAGGAGGGAAGCTGTTTGATCAATGAGCTGTCTATCCTCTCCTCACCCTTCTGCGCCTCGGCTGGATGGAGTTTTCACTACACAAACAAAACGGAAAATGTAATTTTCCCAATTTAAATACCTCCTGCAGTATGTGGATCCCATGTGTTAAAAGGCGATTAATAATGAATAAAGCACTCTACATACTGACTGTTTTCAAACTCTTTCAGCGTACATCTATGGAGGGAAAAAAAATCAATATCTAGGCTTTGTGTAAAGTTTTGACTGTTTTTGAACATTTTCTAGTGTAACATTATTTAGACATGAGTTTTCCATATGCACGCTACAGTAAAATATTCCACTAAAGCAGCTTGTTCATTAGGCCTCTATTTATAAATGAATAAATAAATGGCCTATTTCTCCACTCCCATCTCTCTTTCACCTATCATCCAAACTATCCCCCTCCATTATGCCTTCTCTCCTCTACTAACTGCCCCATCTGTCTACCTCTCCCTCTAATTGTTCCTGTCCTTGCAAATGAGACATTCACCCCGATTCCCCTCTCATCCATATGGCTAACCTCCTCACTTCCTCCTGCACTGATCATCGCCCCGCCTATAAAGGATAATGTCCTCATTTTTTATCCATCTCCTTCCACCCTTCTCCTCTGGTAATTTGCATAGAAAAATTGCAACCATACATGATTGCGCTTACACACACACACACACACACACACACACACACACACAGGCGCAGTTATTCTATGACTTACAAAACATGGATATTTAATTGAACTTTAGAATATGCATGAACTTGAAGAACTATTTACAGACAGACAACTGTGTTAGTTATTGAGGTTCAGTGGCTTTTGTGAGCCATGAAACTTACTGCGGCTAAGGGCGATCATGTCCACAGGATTTCTGGTTGTTAAAGGAATCCAAATTCATTCAGTCATTTCTACCTACTAACACGCAAAGATGCATGTCAGAGCAACTAAATTCTAAACCTAAGATGCATCAACAGAGAGAAAAGAAAAGAAGAGAGAGACTGTCCTTACCTTGAGCTTCATCATTGAGTCCTGGCAGAGTTTGTCTCCACGGGCGGCAGTGACCTCGTCCAGGCCGATGAGCTTGGCCTTGTAGCGGACGCCATCGCCCTTAAAACGCCTGATGAGAGCCGCCTCGCTGCGATCCTGCCCTGCACACACACACAAATGCAAACTCTGAAGTCTACAGTACATCTTCCAGTCAAGGACCTCCATCTACCTCAGACCAGTGCCATTACCTCAGGATCATCAATCACACAGACCATAAAAAACTTCAACAGTAATCCTACAAAAAGAAAAACAACCATGGTACAGGTCAAAGCTACTGATGTTAGCAACACCTTGTTATGTGATTAAGTCAGACTGGAGGCAGGCACTGAACCGTGCTATCATATGAATGGCACCGGTCAATATACTCAGACACATGAATCAATGCAGTTTGGCGGGATTAGAGTTACAACTGTGACATCTCCTCTCTTCTCTGCAAAATAATAGCATGACATTTTGCTCTCATCCCCCTGTGTCCCTCGGTCCTCCCTCTCTCCTCACCCTCAATTGTGTGCAAGATTGTCGCCATTGTGCACATGCATTAGTGAGTGTCGGCGATGGCGCGCGTGTGTTGACCTTGCTCTTGTCCAGGAAGTCTATATGTTATCTCCTGAAGTGACTACAACGCTCCTTGTCGCACACAATACAGAGCAGAGAGAGAGAGAGAGAGAGAGAGAGAGAGAGAGAGAGAGAGAGAGAAAAGCTGCTCATAAGGCTAAACTCACTTTGTGCAGTGCTATCTATCTTTCTCCCATTCTGTTTCTCTATCTCATCATCAAATATTGTATATATATGTGTGTGTGTGTGTGTGTGTGTGTGTGTGTGTGTGTGTGTGTGCGTCTCTGCGTTGTGTTTCTGAGTGTGTGAAAGACTGCAAGAATGATAGTGAGAGGGAGAGGCATAATGATAATGCAGCAAATTCAGATAATATATTGAGGCATTAGTTCTGTACTCTATAACAGCGTGACTCTTGGAAGGTCATAGTCGGAGTGATGGAGAGGTCCCACTCCTCCTCTCCTTGTTCTTTCACATTCCCTCTATTCACTCTGAGTCCCTACAGCATATAGTAGAAGCCTTTTAACCACAGGCGAGAGCATCGTGTTATATGGCTCTATTGAATCATCTTTGTCCAACACTAATCTCCCACCTCCCTCGGCTTTGTCTGCTGGCCCACACACAAACGTGGTCATTTTTAAATGCTTCATTTGCATTACCTGATTTCAACCATATATAGGAGGGGTTCTAGAGGTTAAACAATGGTCAAGGACATTTAAGGTTATAAAAGGCTCCATTATCAGAGAAATCACAGGATACTTGTGTTGGGTTAGCCCTTGCGATAATAACCTTGCACTAGGACAGCCTCAAATAGCAGGTTTTAAAAGTTTTAGGCTGCTGGAGATTATGTTTGTGGAAATTACTTTGTCTGAATATGAAGGAAAGATGGGCACACTCCATTGATAAAAAAGATACAGAAACACACACACATATTGGGTGGATGAGCTCATTCCTCTGAATCACTGACAAGGCACACCACTCAGTCACAGTCCTACTTGGAGTAAATCACGACTGTCTGCCTCAGAGTCTTCAGAGACAAAAGAGCTGACGAACATCTGTCCTTATTTTGGAGAGAGTAAGAGAGAACAGGTTCCTCTATTGTGTCAAGTCTCAGTTGGGCTGAGATGAGAGTAAATGATTAAACCACCGGAGGATTTTTCTGTTCAACGCAGAGACGTTTGAAGACATTTAAATATTGCCTTCATTAAACTTGAAACAGTCCCGTCAAATGTGCACATGGGCGAATACACATATAAACAACAGTCAGCAGCTATGATGAACCCCTGCCTCAACCCACCATCTCTTCCCTCTGCGTAAATAACATGAAACATGCTACTGTTGCTGTGTTAAAACACAAGACAAGATCTTTCACATCCAAATATGAGCTGCCTGTCAGGACACAGCTTTAAGTCTCTTTTGACTGCTTGTGAAAACAAACAAGGAAAATCATTTTAACAGGGTTGATAATTGTGGCTAGCGAACAACAGGCTTAAAACTAAATGTGCTCACCAGAGAAAGTGAACAGCCAACTCCTAATAAGCTTTTTCAACGGCGCTGGTTAAATTTACACAGTGCCGTAGGTACGAGTCACTCACTCTAGCCTGATTGAGAGGTCGCCATGGTAAAAACTCACAGATAATCCCACCCTGAAACATACTCTGCTTTATGGTCTATTTTCCTCTAAATGGGACCATAATTTACTAAATGACCATCATGTTGTATTATAGAAGACATGAAACCACCGATTGAGACCATAAACTTATTATGAAAGTGTTAAAGTGTTTACTAAGGTAATAAATCAGGTGAGAAGTACGGTCATTTTACCATTATTTCTAATAACCAGACTTCTTTTTGCAACCAGAAGAGTTGCCCCCTGCTGGCCGTTCAATAGAATGCAGGTTTAACGGACTTCCACATTGAATTCACCCAACTAGGCGAAAGCGCAAGCCATGGTGTGGCGATGGATGCAACTAAACTTTAAAAGTGCAAAGTGCAAAAGACACCAGCTATATGTGACATAGTGGTCAGAAGCAACACATGCAGGCAGGGGAGGTGAAAGAGTGGTGGAAGAAAAACTCTGTTTCAGACTCCCCCAAACTAAACATCCAACCATCTCGCCAAGAAAAGTAATGCATGGCAGATCAGATGGGGCTACCACATTTGTGAATAGGCTTATAGTTTACGGACCTCACTAAATCCAATGCTAAAGTTAGCCTAGCTTCCTTGCACACTTCTTGATGGCGTATACCTGTGCTGTGCTATCATCATCTGAAATCAGCTTTACTCATTGTGTGTATCATCATCTCTAACAAACAGTGCATTTACTTCTTCTAAACACATTTGCAAAGTCGATTTTTTTATCATTTAAATAGTGTTTAAACACTGTTTACATTCATGTTTACTAGCTTGAAGTCTTTTTCCAATAGAAACAAACAACTTGTATTACTTAGATTCTGATGAGATTGCATCTCAGTGTTTAAAAAATGTTTAGATCAAATACTTTTTATTGTACGAAGGGAAAAGCTACACTCATTTAATTGTAAAACCAAAAACTTGGATTTGAATGTTTGCTGTGATACATTTTGTTCACCTGGGAGTGTATATTACCTAAATGTGTGAGTGTTAAATAACCCTGGATGTGTCCAGCCGCTTTTGTTTCCCCGGAACAGCGGTTTTCATTTGGGTTTGACATTTAAGACCTGCTCCCTCCATCTGCATCCATCACTATTACTGCTGCTATACTTAGAACACCGAGGGAGAGAAACACAGAGAGAGGGAGAAGTTGAGAAAGGCCAAGAGGGGAAGAAGAAGAGAAAAAGGTAGAGGGGTCCAGGGTTACTTCTCCTGCTGAGTGGTTTATATTATTACCTTTTGGGAGCATGTTCCATGAAAGACCTCCCTGTGAGTGTGTGCATGTGTGTGTTTGCCTCTGTGTGTCAGCAGGGGAAGCATTCAGTCCGCTGTAATTAAATGTCTGCTATTGCTGTGACCCCGCTGAGCTTCAAACACAACTAATGAAAGAATCTTCCGTTTCATCTGTCATGGCTGCTCGTGGCGCACACACTCACACACACACTCACACACACACACACACACACACACACACACACACACTAGCTCACGCTCACACACATACAAGCTTCAAGTCTTGCACTACTTGCACAGAAAATACAACCAAACACACCACCTACCATACCAACACTAATGAAAGAATCTTATGGTACATCAGTCATAAGAGCTCCACAGGTGAACACACACACATATTGTTTCATTAACACACATTCACAAACATCTACTCACATCTGCACAGCCCAACTCATAAAACCACACCATACACTACAGAGGATACCAGTCGTAATATCTGGAATTCAGCTTCCTCAGCTACCGTGAAGCAATTACTAATACCGTATACAGTATATGTGTGTGTGTGTGTACTTGGTATGCAGGGAGGGACTGTCTGTCTGAAGCAACAAGCAGAGAGCAAGGAAAGGACATAAAGCGGAGAGGAAAGGATGGAAAGGAGGACTAGAACGTGATGGATGGATGAATGAGCAAGGCCTCCATTGGATAAATGTCACTCAGGATTAGAGCGTTATGACAGCCAGATCCCCCTGACTCTCTTCTCTTGCTCTCTTTCACACACACACACACACACACACACACACACAGTCTTCCACAGGTGATAGATTACAGGTGACTGCTGGTACAGTACATCTAGCCCTTCAGGGATGCCCCTAGCTTCGCCCCTGGCAACTGTAACCTCCTGTGTACCCCTCCATCACTCTCTCCCAACTAGTTCCCCTTTTACCCTCCTTTGGTCAGGTCACATTTATATTACATACATATTGAAATCAGATTTCTTTTTCTCCTTTTTGTCTTTTTCTCTCTCCACTTTCTGCAAAATTGGTAGACACTGCACATGTTTATTACAATTTGGGTCATATTTTTTTAGCCTGGTCATCATTTACATTAGTAATGATAACACTGTGTATTATAACATTGTGTATGATAGCATAAAATCTAAGATATGGAAACAACAACAGGTTTTCAGACGGATGATCCAAAACCACTGAGTATCGCTCAGATTCGGGGTGATCTTCAATGGCGCCGTTTTTCTCTATTCAAAATCATGGTGATCATCGAGGCTGAAGATTGAAGCCAAGGGTAAAGGGTTGTCAGTGTCAGGCCAACAACGCATAACAGTCTAGTTCATTCATTTCATTAGAAATTAGAGACTTAGGCCGTTAGTGTGAGGCCACTGAGTACAAAAGAGAGAAATGTACAAGAAAGAAAGGTGGACTTTGCTTTGACTTGTGATTTGTGACAAAACGTTGGTGCCATCTTTCTGTTCTTCGTTTCTGACGAACACCTGATATTCCTCTGAAGTGATGTTGGTGGCACAAACGCGGATGCCACTATTTATTTTCAGCAAGCCTATATTGTTTGCAGTGGCTAGTAAAGTGTGTAGCTTTTTTTTTTTTTACTCCTGATGAAGAAGCACCCAGAGGCTCTTAACTACAGCTGGGATGGTTCCCAACAAACACTCAACAGCACATGAGGGAACACATCAGTTACTCTCCAATTAATCCTGCTCCTAAACCCTGCTGCTGAATGTGTGTGTGTGTTTTTGTGCTTTCTTTACCTATCAGAGACTTGTTCAGATGAAGCACTCACTCATACCTGCTCTCACACAGACTCTTTTAAACCCAAAAACAGCATGTGCCAAGAAAACAACAGTTTCCCCCCTCAGCTCCATGCTTAACTCTGGCCAATTGATTTGGCACACAAAAGCTCACACTTGACTGAGTATACGCATATGCACATTTTACACAAACATAGCTATAGTTGCTGAAGTGAAATGCCTGGTGTAAACTGAGATGAGAAAGTGCCGTTGCCACTCATCAGTGCTCTGGAATTGCTGATATGCATTTTTCTGTCTTCATTGCAACATGACTACTGTTGTGTTTACTAAATGATGATGCTTCTTTTGAGCACAATCAGTTTGCTAAAATATGTGGAGTTTACACTACGATGTATTCATGTACTGCGTTGTGGTAAGTTGGAATCTACGCTAGAAGAAAACTGTGGCTCACCACTAGACAGTGACCCAACATCATAAAAGGAGGCTTTAGAGTTGAACTAAGTAAAGTAAGACTTGACTTCTTCCCCTCTTATCCCAACATTCCTTCTCTCTCCTCCTCTATTTATTTCCCCCGTTCCCCAGCGCCATCTCCCCGGGCACCCGCTGCTCCGACCTGGATGACAGGGGCACAGTCAGAGACCTGAGCTGTCTGTCCGTGAAACTGTGTGCATGCACGTGTGTCCTGAGGCATCCAGCTATCCTCTGTGGCAGAAAGTCATTAGAGCTGAAAAATACGTCAGGGACAGATGCAACGCACTTCCCATTATCACCCCCCCTCCCACAAACACAAGCACACACACACACACTGTGTGAAGGTCACTTTGGCAGAGATAGAAAATTTGACATGTGTATGGTGGGAGTTGGCGAAGACCTTTAAGGAGACTTTTTTCATTAAGTTATTTTTTTATAGCATTTGAAAGCACGTGCTATTTATTTATGTTAAACGTATTCATCTTTAAAGCTAAAAGTAATCTTGCTGACATTAATTCAGAATGAACATTATCGGTGGGATTTTTTTTTTTACATTAAACATTAAATTGTTAAGAGAAAAAAAGACCAGAACAGACATCTTGGGTCTTACACATGACTATTTGACTGAGCTCTTTAGCATTTTTAGATCCTTGATCTGTGACTTAAAATGCAGGAAAAAAACAAAAACTTCACAGATGTGCTTAATCTTCAGACAAGTGACAATGTCTGTTATAGATAACATGCTTCTACTGATGTATGTAAATCTAGTGGAATTAATTGCTGGTGCACTAAAAGTATTGGTGTGTTATCTGTTAGTAAAGCTTAAACATACTGAGATGCACACAGACACATATTTTGCTGTATGGAGCTGTAAAACTGTCTTAGATATGCACACACACCATGGGCCTGGATGAGTTTTGTGCTCGTTATTTTTTACTGCATATATCTTTGTACCCAGCCACGAGCCCGCTGAGGATTGTGCACACGACTATCATGGCAAGAGTTGATTTTATTGCTCACTTTCTGGTACGCAGAGAAGTAGAATTTTAGGAAATGCTTGAAGCTTATAATACGGCACAAAGAGCAAAACAGCACTGCTCCTTGCTCTGTGCCTGTATACTTTTCAGCACTATTGCTTTCTCAGAGGCAAAGTTGTTTTCAGAGCCCGTGTGTTCTGGGTTTTGTTTATTGCTTTCACCATAACAAGATGTACACTGTGTAATCTGGAAAAAGCACTCAGCTGAAGTTAGCAAAATGAAACCGTAGTTACTGTATGTACAACGCCTTGTTGATTAAGACCAAAATCTAAATGGAACTTTGATGATGGGGATGGCAGTGGCCGTCTGTTTTCATCTGAGAAAATGAATTGCATCCAACACACACAAACGTTCACAACATGAACACAGCGTTTTCTACAGGGGAATAAGGCGATCTAATCACCTCATCGCCCTTTCATTTCCATGTTCTCCCCATTTAATAACAAGCCAGCAATAGCTCTGCTTTAATTACAAGGTAATTGGTCGCACTAACGAAGGGGAACATGGCCTGTAACTGTGTCTATGTGCTTAATATGTGTGCATATGCATGCATGTGTGCAGTGTGTGTGTGTGTGTGCGCGCATGTGTTTTGTTTGTGTGTGCATTGGTGTGTTTTCTGGGTTCTGACAGGGCATCAGAGAGTGGGCTGTGTAAACATGCCGCTAGCATCCTGTCATGCAACGCTGAAGCGGTTCCCCATGTGGACTGCTCTGTTGGTCGCCCCTGAGCCGCCACTCTCTCTCTCACACACACACACACACACACACTTTAGCAAGGATGTTCATATAGAGCTGCAAAAGAAGATCAAGTAGTTCTCTAAGCCCTGCATGAGCTTCCACCAAATACTTCCTCTCATCAGAGTGTCATTGTCATTCATCTGTTACCTGAATACACACACACACACACACACACACACACACACACACACACACAATATAAACACTAAAAGACACATCTGACTGAAAAGTGTCAAAACTATTTGTTTCCTAAATCCCACCATCTGTGAGAACAGGAGGTGTGTGTGTGTGTGTGTGTGTGTGTGTGTGTGTCACTGAAAACACTAGAGGCCCTTCTTTCAAAGCATTAGGAAACACAGGTAACTCCTTAAAACACAGCAGTCCTCCTTTCATGCCAAGGCGAGTGTGCCAGAACAAAGCCTTCTCTCATGTCTGTCATCCCTGCCAAAATATGGAACCACTTGAAGTTGCTATCCTTCCCCTTTCTTTCTTTCTGTGTCTCATCTTGCATTGTGAACCCCCTACCATTCATTCACTCAGCTGGGGTCTTGGAAAAGAGGGATGGAGCAAAGGAGGACTGGAGAACATCATACAGCATGATAAGGAAACGGAAGCTCTGCCATCTGCTTAGTGTCTCTCTATGTCTCTAACTTTCTCTTATCTCCTCCCTGTGTAGACACTATCATCATCATCATCATCCTCCTCCTCCTCCTCCTTTGGGTCCAACTGAAATTAAATTGCTAGTTTTTGTTTCTGTTAACAGCACACAGATCTGCTTTGTAAATTACATGTCCAGAAGTTTTTATTATATAGAAAATCACAAAGAAAGGGAGCAGAAAGTGAGAAATGTATATAAAATCCTTTTGGGGGGCTTTGGCCTTTTTATTAGATAGTTATAGCTTAGCAACTGACAGGAAATATAGGAAAAGAGTTAGGGGTATGTAATGAGTTAAAGGTCTTTATATACACATATATACAGTATCTTGTGTAGCACACTAATATCAACTGAAGGAAATATGGACTGCTGACATAATTTTGCAGACTAATGAGCTTGTCGTAGCACCTGGAACAGTTTAACATCTTACCAAGATTGGTCAGATTAGATGCTAATTTTTTTATTCTTCAATACTTCTTCAGTTATAAATCACCTTTTGGTGTTACATTTTTCTTAATATTCTTTGCCTAAGACATATAAAAAAGAAAACATATTTTTCTAGTATTAGCACTGATGTTTCTTAGATAAGCACTGTACAGACAGCTCTGTTTGTGTGTTGTGAACTGAAATACAACAGCCTGTAAACATCCAACATATGAGAAATGTCCTTTCAATGCACAGTCCTTCAACCAGCACAGCAGGGTGAGAGTATTGGCCTCTATTAGGGCCTGTGTGTGACATCGGGACGTTTTTCCTTTTGTGCAAATTATGAGCAGGGAGCAAACTGTTGCTATGGAGACTGTGGTTAGTGATGCGGTGGGCAAAGCCACACCAACTAGTGTGGAGGAGAGGACTAAGCTGAACATACTGAGAGGATCACAGAATACACAAGCTACCCCAGGCACACACAGACACACACACAGTCCAAGATTCAGGAAAGCAAATAAAAGGCTTTCACTGAAATATATTTTTCTCTCTGAGTCAGGCGTTTTGAATGCTTATTCGGTGTGGTCACATTTGAAAGCTTTTTTAACATTCAGGGCAAAAGAGTGTGTCATTGGAGCTGCTGCATAGAAAGAAGATGTGGGTGTGTGGAATGAGATGCCTGTCTGGGAAATGCATTGAACACATCTCACCAAAGTTATCATAGTGCTGAAAATGGTCGATGGATAAATTGATGGGCAAGCACTGACTGGTTGGACAGGTCACAAATTTTCCAGAAATAAAATGATGGGAATGAAGGGCAGCAGATAACAAGAGAGGGCAGAGAAGAGGCAGTTATCTCTAAATATAGTTTTAGTGATGGGAAAGCCACCTTTGGAAAGTGTGTGCCACTATCTGCTAGTGAGAGTGTCATTTTTGTCTTCTATCCCCCCATATCCACTATTGGCTTTCACTGACAACCACAACAGCAGACAGCCAATTCAATTCAATCTCTGTCTGATTGGAGGGAACAGATCTGATTACCTCTCATAGAAGGCACACACAAACACATGCACCACACACACACACACACACTCAAAATACCATTGTTTGTGCTCTAAGATTCCCCAGGGAAAGATATCAGAGTAAATGGCTGCGGTGATTGTGCCAGATAGACTGGATGTGTGCATAATATCCACACGAAGTAGATAATGTGTTTGCTAATCGCACACCAGAGACGAGCAAACACACACACACACACACACACACACACACACACACGCACACACGCACACATCCACACACACACAAAGGCTAACAGCTGCACAGCTATAACCCTTAACCACTCTTTTCATGCTGTTGGCTGCCAGCTACACTGTAGAAACACCCTCCCACACATCCTCATCCAAATGCCATTGTGGGAGAGTCGTGACTTTTCAGAGTTGTGATGACAGTTGTCTGCGTGTGTTGACAGCAGTGGAAGTTATTATTACTTGTAATCACATTCTGAGTAACATCATGAAAGACAGACACACTTATGTGAATGTTTTACATTTATAACATTTAATGATGATATAAATACGATACTGCAAATAGAAAAGGAAAAAAAACCCAGCATCATCTGTTGGCCAAATTGGGCGATAAACCCAACAATACAAAAGTCAGTGTTGCTAAGTATGCTTATGTAAGTAGGGTCTTAGAAATGAATGACATCCAAGTGATTGCTGGTTACCTGCCAAAGCGGCTGCTTGGGAAGAAAAGCTTACCAGCTAACATTTGGCTAGCCACAGATATTCATTCACCACCCTGAAAATGTCTGTAAATATTGTAACAACAATTGGGCATCATGCCAGCTTCACAAAGAAATGCAAAAAACCAGCAGTTTCACTATTTTGAGCTGTATCTTTATTCACACTCATTGTTTAGTTTTGTCAGAATGGAGCCAGCGTAGAAACTGAACTTCACGCTGCATCAACTGTGAATAAATACTGCAGACAACTTGGGTTTTTTTGTGTTATACAACTGTACTAAATTAGAGTACTGTAAAACAAAACTGTCTCTCTTCCAGCTTAACAGACCAATCTTTGTACCCAGTTTTGCGTTGAGATTCCTCAGGAGGGTGAAGCAAAAGCAGAGCATACATTCATTAAGCATGCTGTAACAGTTTAAGTGTTATCTGTAATTATATTAATTACACCACATTTGACAAATGCAGAGTTGCTGAAATCCTACGTGGTAATGCCAGAATGATTTGCTTGCACAGTGAAAGTGGGAAATGCGATTCAAAGATCCCAACAGTAAGGCGTCTATGGTTCGTCGTACTTCATTAGCAAGGTGGGCGCTGAGATGTGAAAGTTTTAAGTGGAGACAAAACTGTGCGCAGCTGTTGCGCTCTTCACACATGTCAGATTGGCTTGCTGTTCTAAATAAAACGTGTGTTTGCGCTGGCAGACTGTCAGCTCTATGTTTTATTGATAATGAAGAATATCAAAATGAGTTTTCTTTTAAAAAACTAACAGTTATGCTAACTAACAAACAGCCACTCTAGGCATGTTACTGGAGCTGTATCTCTATGAGTAACTTCAAAGTTGCAATACACAGACACGAACAGCCCCGAACGTCTTGTGAAGGCAATCCAGTACACCAGTTCTGCCATAAAATCTACTTGTATGACAGTTTTTGTCATAGAAGTGTCAATTACATCTTTTAGCACCGAGGTCAGTGATGGTGTGGTATTGGACTGCATTATACTGAAATGTGTTTCTCTAAATCTGCCACCCTCATGTACTGGAAGTGAGTGTTAAGGACAAAAAATTAGAAACTGTACAGTCAAGTACAGTACAACCCACCTTTAACCATGAACTCAATAAATACAATTAAATTGTAAATTGTAAAGGCATTGCTACTCATAAGCCTAAAAGGTTGGTCTTCATGGAATAATTATGCTTTGCAGGTACACAACTGGGGGAGGAAGGAGGCGGGGGGGTGGAGAGAGAAAATCAGAGAGTTGGAGAGATGTAATCTCTCTGGATTTATTGAGGATTAATAAAGACTATGACACTTCAAGATTTAAGCATGACCAATAAGACAGACTAATGCATTGTCACAGGAAGCAGAAAGCGGCAGTTATTTAGCTCAGGTAATGTAAATACTAAAGGTCAAATGTTATCTCAATCTAGTCATGGTAATTCAATAAAACCTTCTGGTAGTGAAAATAGTTATCTTAGAAGAATGACCCCTGAGCTCACCAATAAACTGTACTCATAGACCCACAGATTCACACTGGTGCACAGGCACACACCATCTGTGATTAATGTGTAACACGCAGCAGTCCCATAGTCTTTTTCATCACATTCTTCACCACAGAACTGTGAAACAAAAGCCTGAGATTAAACAGCTCTCCTTCACATTGACTCATTAGTCTCTCTCAGTCTCTCTCTCTCTCTCTTTGTGATCAGTCTCTCCTCTGTGTCTCAGTCATTCAGGGCAAGGTCATTTAGGAGTCAGAGCAGTGGGCGGAGGAGGAGGATGAGGAGCCAGAGGAAGGATACTACAAGAGTGAAGGACTATCCTGCAGGGATTCTCACAAGAGCAAAGCCGCCATTTATACCCTAATGATGAGCAGCTTTTCAGTGGACCCATTTTCATTCAAATCCAGCTACAGAAAGTAGGGGGCTTAACAGAAACAGAAACGTCTGTAAGGTCATATACATGAAGCACAACAACAGGAACATTATCAAAGTTTCCTATTCCCAGAGCACGCTCGTTTCTTGTGTGTGGTATATTATTGCATTTGACTTTCATCACCCTGCTGAGTGTGTGTGTTTGTGTGTGTGTGTGTGTGTGTATGTGCGTGCGAGAGACATAGAGAGAAAGAGAGTTAGAGAAAGGGAAAGAGAGAGACAGGGGAAGAAGGCAGAGAGGAAAAGCTAAAAACCCTCAAGTCTGAATGCTGAAGGCAAACCATTCATCTTTCCTCTCATATGCTCTTCTGGGCTTCAATCCCAGTCCAAGCGTGTGCATGTGTGTGTGTTTGCATCTCCCCACATATGGAGAGCAGTCTGAATGATGAACATGATCTCCATTGCAGCAGAACAATACTGTTTCTAAATAGGACATGAGAGGCATTCAGCCTTCACACACTGTGTATGGGGGAACCAACGCTTGTTTGCAGGGGCTGAAGCGCATCGTGTGCAATGAGGCATCTGCTGCAGGTGATAGCGAGTGTATATATGTGTGTGTGTGTGTGTGTGTGTGCATCCATTAAGCGTTGTTCCCGACGGTGTCCGGAGCTTTTGCTACATCAATCAGATGCTTATTCAGAGAATGCTAGGCGTCGCTCTCGCAGTCGGGCAGGTGGCACCGAGCAGCTGGATGATGGCTGCCAGTCTGGCCCCTGGCATCACCTCTGCTCTGAGACCACCCAGGCCTGCTCTCATACACCTGCTAGCTACCTCCCTCTGGAGCTTTTCACACCTGGATCTGTTTGCTTCTCACCAACCACAACATCCCTGCACCTGTTTTGTAGCAACCTACTGTACCGTAATACCCCCACACCTCTAAATTAGCTATGAACAACATCAGCACTGCATTCTGTTGCCTGACCCGAATCCATCATCAACAGTAAATGAAGACACAATTAATAAAGATTTTTAAAAAGGAGCTTACAAAGGTGTTTGTGTATGCCGGTGTGTCTAACAATAGGTTTCAGAGGGTACAGCCTTAGAAAGTAATTAGTTTTTGCAATATACTCTTCTTGGTAATTCATCAGTGTAACAAATTTACATTTTGATTTTCAATGATTACATTACAAACACTGACCGAGTATTATATTACTGCATTATAACTGCAACCTCAACAGAATTACGGAACGATGCACTGAATGCACTTTGTCACATACAACATGGCAGAGGACCCACCTACACCACTGGTAAACAGACTGGGATTGTTTTTCAACGTTCAAACATGTTGCAAGATATGGTACCCATATCTACGGTCAAATCCATTTGGGAGTTTTTCAGACAAATTCTGAACAAAGTAGCAATAACACGTTAGGATTTTGTCCGAATCTAAGAGTAAATAGAGTAGTAGTAGTAAAGGGATTTTCTTTCCTCATGGAGTCAGGAGTAAATTTATTTCACTACACAACTTAGAAGAGTAATGAGCAATAACTACCTTAACACTTTTTTCAACTGTGCAACAGGTGTGATAGTGTACATACCTTTCCGCTTGGAGTCCCGTCTGACGCTGCTGGGCCTGACCGCTGGCTGTAGCTCTGTCTCTGTTGACATCCTCAGACTCCAACTGGGCTAGACTCCGCTCCGCTTGGCTCCGCTGGGCTCCGAGGGTCCAGTTCACAGCGTCAGTGACGGCTGTGGGTGCGTGGGCGCCGGGTGTGTGCGTGGAGGCGCCAGGTGTGTGTGTGGGCACACAGGCTCATGGGAGAGGGATGGGCTTTAGCCCTGACACAACATCCCACACACACCGACAGAGAGCTGGGGAGAAAGAGAGGAAGAAAGAGGTTTGCTTCAGTTAGGTTGTGTTTACTCCTGGCAGGCGAAAACTAGCAAGAGTTCCCAGCAGGCATGAGAATGAGCTTGTTTCTGATCGGGGCCTTGAGTGGATGTTGCCCATGGTAACAGACTGGAGACACCTGCTCTAAACTTCCTGCTTCCTGTCATTAATGTGTCTCTGCAAGGACACAGCTTGGAGAACAATCCCACCTCTTCAAATCACTTTCTGCCACAATTATGCATTAATTATTTTAAACAGGATTAAAAGCACTACTAATTTTCAAGTTTTACACCACATGGCATCTGCATTTAGATTAAAGAAATTAAAATTCTGGTCTCATTTTCTTAGTTTTATCCATCATTTTTATCAGTTACCATTTCACTGCACTCTGATCTAGGAACTCACTACAACAATGTTGGGGCAAGAAACACAAGCAGTCAGACAATCCAACAGGCTGCAAACAAGCAAACGGTCTAACCAGATAATCTAAAACCACTTAATTTGGAAGTAAAACCAAATGTGACACAGGGACACAGAAATATGGGTTATAATCCCTTATTGCACAGGAAAATTGCATGCGCAGAACAACAGCAGATCAAAGTTGAATCAGTCAGGCTGTAAACTGTGATGTGTTTAGAAGGGATCCTGGGTAATAATTTTACCATATTAACGGCCAAGACTTGTCTGACTTTTTCCAACTTGTTGACAATTAACTAACCATGCTAACAAACCAGGCTGTATAAATCTGTAATTTTCCTTTAACCCTATTACCAGCCTCGTTGCCCTTCCTGGGCCCTGTCCAGTGCCGAATGGGCCCCTCCGGCCCCAGCATTCTGTCCCTTCTTTGCCCATCTGCCACTACTTTATTCTGAAGTGTTGACTGGCAGCGACTACTATAATCTAGCAGCCAAAAACACTCAGATCCACACTCTAACCCTGTTGCTTGAATGCATTAAAACACACAAATGCAGACAAGCTCCTTTCTTGCACAGAGATGCTGGAGACAATAGGAGACAGCTGCAGGTTGACATGCTGAATAATGAATCCAACTACCTTCTGAGCTGCTCTTCACCTCTCCTTGGACTATCTGTCTTGACCTCGCTTTCCCTCTCCGTCTCCATCTAACAACGGCTGAGTACAGACTTGAACAAAACGAAAAGACGGGTGCTTCTTGGGGAAGAGGGAAATCTCTCTTATTCTCTTCCTCCCCCTCTCCATGGTGTTTCTGTGTGAATAGGAGGCCCCTGTGAGCCCCGGGCGAGAACAGATGAATTGAGAGGCTTTTAATTTGCTGCAGACAGAACAGAACAGAGTCCATTTAATTCTGCCAGCAGAGGCCATGTCGGCAAAATGCTGACAATATTCTTTATCTGGTCCAAACACACTGGAAAAGTGTGAGTCACTCCAATTACAGGCATTATCAGCAGCACTGTTCCACCAAATGGATGGAGAGAGAGTGAGTATGAAGAGAGGGGTTAGAGGGAAGAGAAATGAACAGAGTGGAAAGAAAGTGAGGGGTGAGTGAGCATAGAGTGGGTGAGTAAGATAATGAGCAAGGGGTAAAAGGGGAGAGAAAAAAGCCCAAGGAAGTAAAATAAGAACAGAAAGGATGGAGTTCGAGTGGCTTCAGCACTAACCCTGAACATGTCCCCCTCTGTCCCTCTCTTCTCTTTCCTTTTTGTTCTCTGAATTCGTTCTTCTCCTTCTAGCTGTGAAGTCTTTCAGGCAGCATCTGGAGCTTGTGTTTAAGAAAGGCAGTCCGTTAATCCTCGACTTGGACCAGAAAAGAAGCAGTCTAGAAATTCCCCTCACTGCCTTAACCCAGAAAATACAGCTTTTATTCTAAAACTACAAAAAAACAAGATTCAAAGATCTGTTTCTGTAGTTTTACATTGGATGTATAATCCAAAATATAGGAAGAAAGAAGAAATGGCAAAATGAGCTGTTCGTGCTCTGTCTGCTAAATTGCTCCTATGAGAGCACCACTCGCTATGTTGAAGAAGTCCAAGTCATCCAACCACCGCAAGCAAAACAGCCACTACTGCCACTGGTGAAAGTGAGCAAGAAACAAGACTCTCAGGCTGAAAATGAAAAATCTGCTGCACCACCAATCTCCAGACATATAGCTGCTTCTCCGGAGAGTCGGGGATGAGTTCTACATCTAAGCTACAGTCCCTGGTGGGGAGAACAAGCTCATTTCTCAAGAAAAGCAGCCCATGTCTGGCTTTGGCTGTACAAATACCCTGCCTCGTACACACACGCAGACAACATGAAGGAAAGAGCAGCACCATCAAAAGCCATCGTGAACACTGTAGTGGCAGTTTGACCTGGAATCAGTGCGCGAGCTAAAAGTAGCAGCAGAGTAGGCTGTGAACAAGGCTTAGTATGTCTGGATTTAGACAGCAATCTGAAGCCATACCAGAGGAGATAGGACTGGAGGAAAAGAGGAGAAGGGAGCAAGCAGTAAATTGGACGTCTGTAAATGGGGCGCCGCCAACAGGCACGAGGGGGTGATGTGAAGATCTGGCTTCCTGCGTGTGTGTGTATGTGTGTGTATGTGTATGTGTATGTGTATGTGTGTGTGTGTGTGTGTGTGTGTGTGTGTGTGCACTCCCCTGTATGTGTGACTTGATAAACAGGATGCTGCCAACAGGAGCTTAATGCCCAGAAATCATCTGCAGCTACAGTAAAGTCTGCCAGGCGACAAGAAAGAAAGAAGAGAAAAGGGAGAAGGAGGAGGAGGAGATGCTGGCTCTCCACCTTCCCCTCTCTCTCCCACCTCCCACTCTCAGGGTAATTGTGTTCTGTCCATCAGGCTCAGAGTTAGATTAGCAGCTCCACTCATTCAGCTCTACTGCCATCTCAATAATGAATAATCATAGAGACCACCTCTACACTACTTTTCTCACTACCTGTGCTCTGTCATGTACTGTTCCACCCCCCCCACCCCCACCCCCCTTCAACCACGCCACCTTTGTATCCTGACACCAATGCAGAGCCTTTATCAGCAACAGCCTCTGAGCTGTAATTGTTGATGAATAACCATGACTGTGTGTACCAAAGGTTATCCCATGGTACATTCTCTAATGGCTCAGATGCCTGAATGATAAACAAACAATTTTTCCTTTAACTACATTAAGAGTCAGACACGATCTCCTAGTTTTAGTTACCCATATGGTTAAATGCACCATGAAATGTCAACTGAATGTCATTTAGCAAACCAAAGAGAAAAATAAATGTCAATCAAAGCCAATCTGGAAAAAGCAAAGGTTTACCTCAACAGCAAAAATATGAAATATGGAGACATACCAGTTTATTATCTGCAGTAGGTAAAACACAGAGTCCACTCAACTCCGGTAGTCTGGCCAGACTCAAAACGAGACGGAGAGCAGTGAAGAATGAAATGGAGCGTAACGGAAAAGAACGGAAGAAAGGGTGAAAGATTAACTAACAGAGGTTAGAGGACAAGACGTACCACGGGGTGAATGAGTTAATAGACTGTGCGTGTGTGTGCAACAGCAAGAGAGAGCGAAAGAGAGAGAGATATAAGAAGAAGAATAGACTGGAGAATATGAGCTGTGGGTTAAAGTTCAGCGTCACACCCAGATAACCACTGCACTTCACTTCCCTTTTTCCAATAGTCAGCCAACCTCAAATGAAGTGCATTGTCACTTATCTCACATTCATTAGATTAGCATAGGACAAAATACGATTGACAGATGGTAATGATTAAATGCATGAAAGTGCAAAACAGACTGTTCAGGATGGTTTAGGATACAGGTGCCAACTAGGGATGAAAAGTTACAGTCATTTCCATAATCAAACCACAACCTAATGATCAACACCTGATTCATCATTAAAAGCTTAAAACACATAAAACAATGCTTTATATTAATTTATTTAAACAATTGTAATGCGCTATTTTCAGAACACACAAAGAGTAAATTAGGTATTTGAATACTTAATTAAATAAAAACAAATAATTCTGTCACTCAAAGCCTCTGCTCAGTGCTCCCGCTCTGCCTGTCATTCTGCAGCAAATAGCCAAACAAAATTCAAAAGACTAAAACTAATAATCCTGCTCAACTAACATGTTTTCTTGACGACATTATAATGAGAACATGTTAGGCACTTAAAACAAATCCGTTCACTGTAACTTCTTGTTGATTGATCAACTTTTTTGATAATCTATTAAGGGGTATCATGTTTTTCGAGCAACATGAATGTTACCTAGTTCCACCTTCTCAAATGTGAGGATTTGCTACTTTTCTTTATCTTATATTAATAGCAAACTTAAAATATTGGAGTTATGGACTTTTAGCTGAGCAAAACAAGCTGTTACCTTGGATTTGGGAAATCGTGATCTGCATTTTCATTATTCTATAGACCAAATAACTAACCGATTAATCCTGAAACTAATAAGCAAATTAATCAATTATGAAACAAACAAACTTTTTTGCAGCCTTAATACAAAATAAGATAAATAGCACTAACTTAAGACAGCAAACACAGTTCTTTAACTACAGCTGTTGGAACTACGAATAACACCATCTTACATTGCATCAAAGCTTCAAAAGTAGAATACTAAACAGTACTAAAAGCTGAACATAGAAAGACCTTTACAAATGAAAATGTCGAAATGCATATGATCACAGCTCACCACACCTTAGAAAGGCTGAAGCGTGATATACCAGGGCTCTGCTAAAAAGGGCCTTTTTGACACTGATCTAAATAGCCATTTCACCCCAATGCCACATTAGCAGAGCTGGATTTCAGACAATTCCTCTTGAGGTTGAAGCATGAAAAATAAAAAATTTTGTCTTTAGTGGTTACATCTGTACCACATACTGTACAAACAACAACAATTTATAGCAGCTGTCTAGTGGATAAAGCACCAGCTATTTCAGCAGGCCTGGAGGCCTATAAGAACAGCAGTGCAGCTAGTTCAGCAGGCAGTCAGCCAGCCAGGCCACCAGCCAGCACAACAGCACACTGCAGGAGGGAAACATGGAAACACAAAGCTGCTCTAGGTACTCCACATGGCTCCCTGCCTGCCTGAATGACTAGAAGGAACATTCAGCAGAGGCCTCATCAGGAAAAGGTAAACATTCACATACACACACTTTCCCACCCACAATCCCCTGCCAGAAATAGGATACCCCACAAGATGACAGATTCACGTGCGGATCGCAAATTAACACAAAAACATGCATGCACACTCACACGCTTCACATCGTCTTCACCTAACCTATTTACAGACACGGGGCTGTAGAAATCAAAGCGCTGCGCTCTCTTTGGGGAATTCCTCCTATCTCATGTTTTAAGGGGAATAGATGAAAACGAATCTAGCTCCCCCTGCACCTCCCCTATGTGTGTGTGTGTGTGTGTGTGTGTGTGTGCGTGTTTCCTCTGCCTTGTTAATGTGCTAAAATGTAAATTGGTCCTGCTCAACAATGTGCGTAAGGCTGTCTTTTTCATGCAGGTTGGAAGCTGCAGCTTTGCTGACAGACTGTGGGTATGCCTTTATTAACAAACCCACACTCTGATTCTGTCTGTCTGTCTGACTGATCTCCTCCTTCTGCCTCCTTAAACCCCACTCTATTATTCTACTACACCGGTCCGCATCATTATCATCTTCTCTATAAACACATGAAAAACACACTTTGCTGAACTCCCACATTGCTCTGAAGTTGCGGCTGATCATTTGGCAATTCATGCTTTTGTTCAGTTCTGCTGCAGCCTCTCACACATCCAGACCTACTAGATGTTGGTCCTCATGCCCAACACTAAGCAACATATGGAAGTGGTGCTGGAGCTCATTCCTCTTTAAGAATGATTCAGTGATTTTGTAGTGAACACAAGCGGGCAAATGTCAGCAATATGGTAAAGGGTTTTCATGATCAACCAAGAATAGTGCAAGCACACACTAGACCAGGGGTCGCCAAATGAGTCTGGCATTGGGCCAAATTTTTTTCAAGTCATTAGATGGCTCAGCACAGGATTCCCGGTAGTAGGGTTGTATGTTCAATTCTTTACTTTTCAAATTTTTTCTTCCTTTTTCTACAAGAATGTGAAGAAATCGTATTACATATCAATTAAGTGTCCACATCAACCTATGGACGCTTATTTTCGTTCCCCAGTCCCCCCCCATCTCCAGGCAGAAGAAATTCCTGCTTTTCTCAGTCATTGGAATCCTATCTCACGTTTTCTGACACTTTTTCAGAGGTATGTCAAGCAAGCCAGAGACTCTTTTGTATTTCCTTCAGAACTTTTCTAACGTAAAAGCTCTCCATTAAACATAAAGCAATGCTGCAAAAATTTTCTCGCACTTTTATTTTGTAGGCACAATCACTTGAAAGGAAACGATTATATGAGTAACTTTCGCTGCCAGGACCGAGATCTGTTTCAGCACCAGCTGCTATAATTGTTTTTTTCTGCTATCAAAGTAATCTGGCCACGGAACAGATATTATTGCTGATGGGCCAGCATTGGCTTTTAAATAAATCCAATTACTATGGCATCTTTACTTAGTTAACTTTATCCATAAGCATTGGGTGAATGAATGAATACATTTTGTACAGGACAGACAGACAGCAGACACAATAAAGAAGAGGACTGGAAGTTTTGCAGTGGTATTCGCAGTAAGTAACCGTGCTCACACTCAGCTTCACAATGCCATATTTTAAAATTTGGCCTGTTGCAGTCAGTGTGTCTCCAGCAGCTCTAAAGTCAGAGGTTCCTCTTTGATTTGGAAAAATCATCATCACTGAGCTGCAGTCATTGTTCTGCTGGCCTGTTAAAAATGTCCACTCGACATGATTTAGATCCCCCACAGCCCCTCTGGACCCCCATCAGCAGAGCCTTAAGTGAGTGATGGATTCGCTACATCTGTGGAGTGGAAGAAAAGAGAGGAGGATTCGGGTGCATAAAAATAGAGCTGGAGCCTGCCGGAGCAGAAGACTTAATGAGGGATGCAATCATCAATTATTCAAAACACTTAATCATGGTGTCGCACGATGCTGTTGCACAAACATACACATGCACACGCAGACGTACCACGGGCTTTTCAAACTGTGCCTCTAAAGGCAGACACACAGAGACAGATAGATGGATGAGAGGAAAATAAAGATGCAGAAAATTACTACTGTTGCTTCACTCTGTGTATGCATCATTTTCTACTGACACAGTTAACACAACAAAAGAACTTATGGACAGTAATGGGTAAACATTACATAATCCAGGAGCTGTGTCAAGTGTGCTTGCAAACACGCATGGACACTGAAATTTGAATCCATCCATCATCTATACCCACTTATCTGGTGCAGAGCCTATCACACCTCACACAGGGCGAAAAGGCAGAACAGGTTGCCAGTCTGTCACAGGGATATCAAAAAATAAGAGCAACCATTCAAACTCATATTCACACCTACTGGCAATTTGGAGTTTTCTCATTCCACTAACCTGCATGTCTCAAGACAAGGAAGCTGCACCCAAAGAAAACCAAAGCACACAAGGGGCCACCATTGCCTGATAATCAGACTGAATTGACATTTTCTTTTCACTATATTCATTTAGCTTGTTGATGTTAGCCCATATCTTGCTGGGAGGTGGGGTTACTTTTTTTGTTTTGTCCTAACCCATTAGTAGCAAGTGACGTTTCCGTCCCCATACGTCATTTTCATTAAACGTGGAAGCCACATACAGTCTATGCTTACAACATGTACGGCTGCATCAGTCGCATCTATGCTTGACATCACCTTTCTCATTCCCACCTACAAAGTTTTGTTGATTGGTGGGCAGTTTCTCCATTCGGCTTAAATAGTCATCAATGGGATTCAAAGGTCCAAAACCAAGTTGGGGACATCATGCTAACTCCACAAAGAAAAGACACCATCCATCTGATGGATTCAAGCTTAACCTGTGAGGTGACACTGCTAAATATAGCTCTGCACCACACTTCCCATTCAAGAGATTGAGGGATCCAATACCCTGGAGTGGCACAGTTGTACATACTGACCTTTTAAGTGGATCGGGTATCAGCCATGATGTGAGCCATGATGAAGAGAGATCACCGGTGTCGGATCTTATTTGGTATCAGGAAAGAAAATGTTTGACCGGTGCATCGCTAGCCCATTCCCAGACTATTTCTCTACAAACAGCTCACTAACACAAGTGAAAACACAAACTTTCACGCATATGATGTATGTTTGTATCCCTATAAACATTACAACAGTACAAAGAACCGTTTTGCTCAGTCTCTGCACATGTCTTAAAGTAGGAAAGAAACAACAAGATAAAGAGAAGGGGAAGGGCTGAATGGCAGAGGAAGGGAGTAGGTAGTGAATTAAAGAAGCTAAGGATGCTTTAGGCTAAACCTTCAACAATAACAGCCCCGATATTCTTCACTTGCAAGCCGCTGGCGAGCCCTGCCTGAGCAGCTTGCTGCCAGCTACTTGTACCAAGACGCACATGTGGAGAAGCCAACGGGCATGCTTTATCGATGGCCCCAAACTCTGTCAGTCTGTCCGTGCGGCCGGGGGGAGGGACAGATTCTCCACCTCCATCCTCTGAGCCCAGTCAGAGCGCAGAGGGAATGTCTAGGTTCAATCTACCCCTTCAAACCCTTGGGAGAAATCCCCGAGGGAGTACAAGTACATCTTCTCACCGGCCCTCTCTGTGCAGCCTCCTGCCACTAGCGGCCATCAGTCAGTCACAGTTCCTGCCTCCTGCCCGTGTGTCTAATCGCCCACGCACACTGTCACAGTCGCCTGCCCTTCCAGTTAAAACACAGACAGCCAAACAAAATCAATCTTTACTGAGTGTCCGTGTTTAATAAGGCCCTGTTGTTTCTTATGGACTCTGACAACATGATCAGCCCCCACACCACCCCACACACTCAAAAGGCGCACACACACACTCACACACGCTGAGGAGTAACTACAGCACCAATGTAAGCTGGATATTTAACACTTTCTCGCACTAAACTTCATATTTATTTGCTGTCCAATCAGTCTTTTTTCTCACATAGACAGACAAGGACATACACACACACACACACACACACACACACACACCGAGCCCAGATAAAGACTGCGCCCTCTGATGTCATCAACAGAATCACCACGGGATTGTCAGACTTGGTTCACATAATTTTAAATTCTTTTGAAGTTCGCGCAAACATTTCCAGCCAAATACACACACACACACACACACACACCACAGTAATGTGCAAAAAATCTCACGCTGCATATGGAGCAGTCTGTAAGAGTTCCTGGAGGTGAAACTTTCTGCCAGCTCTTGAAATAGACCCTTTTAGCACCCTATGGTCTATTGGACTGCTGGTCTGTCTGAACTCTCACAGAGAGTAGAGGGGCTATTGGCACTTCCCTGTGGAGCTCCAAGTCGATACAAACCTCTCAAAACTCAGAAAAGGATGTACTTGTGTGTTTCTGAGCTTGTGTGTTTCTATGTGTGTATTTGAGCGAGTGAAGTGGGTGGGTGGGGGTGTTCAAATTCAATAGTAATTTTTCCATCTTTAAGCAGGCATCTGAATGATGTCATTTGTTCCAGTCATGCATTCACTGTAAATACACTCTGGTGCGGATACGCACATACACACACGGCATCAATGTGATACAGGGATGTGTATGTAGTGCAGGTAATGATGGTGTGCTAAAGCAGAGTCCCACTCACGGCCCAGCCTCTCAGTGCCATCCATCATAGTGCAGCTGCTAATGATACCAATACATACACCAGTGCAGGGGGGAGCAGGGGAGAGATGTGTGGAAACCAAAAAGGGGGACAGGGATAGAGGAAGAGGAAGAAAGGAAGCCAGAGAGGAAGACAGTTCTGGGAAAAGTGAAGGATTTAGCTGGGATTAAAAGAGACAAAGAACAATAAGTATTTCACCGCAATTACTGCACTGTAGGTTATGTTATATATAAATCCCTGTCATGCCATTACAGCTAATTTGAATTTGCATTTGAGAGAGGCAAGGACAAGGAGGAGGAGGAGGGAAGAGGGAGCTGGTAGAGAAGAGGCAACCAGCATGAAGAGGGAAGGAAATGTGCTGTCACAAGCTGAGGAGTGAAAGACTATCTGTGTGACTGGAATAGGCAATCTGATCTGATTCTCCCAGCCCTCCTCCTCTCTCTCAAATACACACAAAGACACAGACACACACATTCAGTACTGCCCACTGCCGAAGAAGCTCATTGCATCTGTGTTGATTAATATTAAAGGCTGGTGGATGCTCCTTGTTCGACTTGACTTCCTAGATTCTCAGGAATAAGACACATTTTTGGTCAACATTCATAAACGTCTCATGAAAAGTCATGCTCAGTTCCTGCAACAACAGAGACAGAATATGTGTACATCGTTTTGGTTTGTTAATACTCCAAATATGGAGATTTTCAAGCATTCTTAAAGAGCTCTTCAAAGCATGATAAATGTTTTATATAAAACCATTTGACCATGTTGCTGTAACGAATATTTAAAGGGTTCTTCTTCCAAAACTTAGTGCTAAGCCTAGTTCACACTACACGATTCTTATCCCAATTTGCCGCTCAGCGAGCTCGGTGACAGTCAGGCTGTGATCGGGGGTAAATCAGCGGTCGATCGGCGGTCGCCACTCGTTATGTGTGAACTACACAACGACGCATCAAAACGGCTCCCCGACACATTTCTGCCACATATCTAGCATGCCAAATATCTGGAAGAGTCGGCCGACTTGACATCCACATCTAGCCAATGAGAGCAGGCAGCTGGCAGAGCAGGCAGCTACTTTTTCACCGCAAAACACTTTTTACTCACCTCCAGCTCTCTCTGTAGCTCAGACAATCCCTGCTAGCTGCGTGTGCAAATCCATTCTTTCACCCATATTTTTTGTCTTTATAGTTGCTGTCTTTATAATAACAAACAACAGCTGTTTCATGTTTAGGTTTGCGTCATTTCACGTGAAACCAGCATCATTGTTGTCAGCTCGCGTAGTGTGTGTAACCCCCGGTCCCCGATCAATCACGCAGTGTGAACGCCACAACGACTTCGAGACTCCCGTCACAAGATGGTAAGTTGTGTAGTGTGAACGGCACGGTCATCGACCGACGCTGAAAGTCGTGTAGTCTGCACGAGGCATTAGTCTATTTATTAGTCATTAGTCACACCCAGATTTTATCCTGCCAGTCCGGGGATTGAACCGTTCACAAGCTCGCTTCTCTAACCTTTAGGCCACCACTGCCCTATTGACACCAACAACAGCACAAGAGTTCACTTTTGCCAAATTCATCTTTTGATGCTAAACCAGAGAGAGACAGAAAAGGCTGAAGCACTTCTTTTCTTCTCATCGTATTCCCAAGACACATCATCTTCTTCCCTTCCTGGAGCAAGATGAAGGCCAGTGGGGCTGTGAAATTACCCTATCAGATGTCTCCAACAGCTAAAGGAGAACTCTGAATATGCTAATAGACAGGAGATTAAGATATGTAGCTGGGGGCACAACCACATGCGTGCGCGCACACACACACACACACACACACAGACTAAATCCTTTTATTCTATGATTATAGACGACAAAATTATAATGGTAAATCTCAAGAGCAGAGAGAGTGTTGGAAAATGTTACAGTGTCTTTGATGAGGATATAGGTAATGAAAAGGGTTATTTCCTATGTGGGGCTGAACAAAAAGAGAGATAATAAAAAGAAAAAGATTAAAAAGAGGCGTGTGTGTGTGTATGTATAATGATCTACAGATAACCTAGAAAGAGACTCACTAGATTACACAGGACAGCTGAGGAAATCCCTCCCCTTTTTCCTCCTCCTGCCTCTTCCCTCCATATTTCCCTCAGCCCTACTCCCTTGTTACCATTGCGTTACACAAACAGGTGCAACCCCTCTGACCCCACTCCACCAGCCCCCCCAATCTCCCCTTCCTCGATCTCCTTTAACAATCTACCCATGAAATATCGCATTCCTCCCTTCCCTTTGTCTCTTCTCCTCTGTGTTTCGCTCTCTGTGTGATTGCTCATCTTTCTTCATTGCTCTCCCTGCCTCTCTCCCAGGGCTTGCCATCTGTACAGTAACAGGTGCGCTGTGTATGTGACTGATGTGTTTGTTACCTGTAGCGCTGCCTGCAGCCACAGCCTGCGTGGAGAATAGCTGCCTCTGCCTATCTGCCTCCTGACCTACTAGCTACCACTCTGCTCTCTTTTTCTTCTCCTTTTCCACTGAGTTAGATGGCGACAGGATGAGGAGAGGAGCAGGAGATGAGCGGTGTAATGAGTTGGGGAGGCAGCAGCAAGCTGTCGTGTATTTGTATGTGTGTTTGTACATGTTTGTACCAGCCGTGCTGTGGTGGTGTGTTCACCGTGGTGGAGATTGGGTAATTAGTCCCACCAGTCTATGAACATGTACGTATAAGCAGATATGGGGGTGTGTATGTGTGTGTGGACCGCCGGCTCATCTCATTAGTCTCACAGGTGAGTGATTAAACGCTCTGCAACACCTGGAAGTGTATCATCCATCCCTCCCATCTCTGCTGTTGTCTTAATTTACAGCTATACCCCAGAGAACTCCCCTGGCCCAGTCACAACACACTCTGCAGGATGGCTATGCGCACCTTTCGACACACACCTTATCACTTACTGACATACCTCACTCTAGAGCCTTTTTCAGACGTGGAGTCTGTAACATTGCTGGGTCATCTACCCATTGAAGTATTAGCTTTTGGGTTTTCAAACCCAAGTCTTCATTATGTATACAGTTCCAAATTAAAATACATTTGTGCTGGTATATTGAAGGGTTTGTGGTTCAACCCACTACCACTACCAAAGTGTCCTTGAGCAAGATGCTGAAACCCAATTTCTCCGATTGATTAGACCAATGCCTTGTATGGTTGTGAGCTTCCATTCTATTAGATGGCTGTTTGGATATTTGCTATTTGGTAGGTGAGACAGCAGTGACACCTTCATATCAAAATAGAGATATGAAGGAAAATCTGTTCTCTTACAGGTTGCACCACTGATGGATTTATTGCGCAGGTTAAGGTTTAATGATTATCCATGGTGAACACTAGAGATGCTCGTCCCCAGTTTTCAATATAGGATCCTCTAAGTTTCCTCATCAATTTCAAAAGCAAATTTAAGGAGAGAGATTGAAAACTGAGTTTTGTCAACTATTATTTTACCCTGTATTGTAAAGGGGAAAATAATCAGTTTGTGTGAGTTTGAGTGATCTCACATGAGAAAAATCTACTCGCAACTTAAAACTGGCGATTGCTTAAACACATTTCTTGAAATGATGCCTCTTTTTCTAGAAACTCTAAACACAAATCCATAACTTCTCACTCAATTCCCCAAACATCCTATTTTCAGGTCAAAATGAAGCTCTCCACTTTAACAATTCAATCTTGCTGAAAAAACAAACTTTGCCCTCAGACATAACGCCCAAGTCCTCAAACACACCCACTTCAACACAGTCTTATACACTGGTAAGATAAATTCAAAACAATATTACAAAAACTGGTTATAAGTTATGTTGCTTGTGGTTCTCCCCTTCAAAAACCTTGTAACAAATGTACATTTGGACATTTTTTATTCCTTTGTGTTCTATACAGTACAAAACACCAACCAACAAATTATTCTGTCCCAGCATCCTGTTTTTGGCCTGGGACAGGTTCTCGTCCTCCTCCTCCTCTTTCTCCTCTCCCTACAGCTCTTCCTCCTCCTCCTCCTCGGTGATCTCTACCTCTTCCTTCTTATCTCTCTGGATCCATTGTTCCAAAACTGATTGAACTGACTCTGACCCTTTTATGGGTCTATTGAAGGTTCTGATTGGCGTGTTATCAATTATGATTATTTGTGTTTTCACATGGGTAGTTGTGTGCTAATTGCGCTCAAGCTGTGCTGACTTGAGTGAACAATGTTGAATGTTAGTGCTTTCTAAATGACCACATGTTGTATGCAATGAGAAATGAAGGGATTTGTGTAGAGTTTAGAGAATTTTGTGCACTTTTTGAAAAATGGGAGTTACGGTTTTGAAATTTTAGTTCAAAAGCAGGGTTATAGTGTTTAAGCTATTAATATGATAGCATTCAATTCAGACTCAAGCTATGTTGGCGGTGTTAAAGAAATGTTTGCTGAAACCAAGTGAGATTACTAGTGTAATGTTTATGGATAAGTGACTTGGAGATTTATTTAAAAATGAGACCAACATGTAAAATCACATTTGTGTAATGAAGTGGATGTCCAAAAGAGGCTTATGGCACTTTGATAGGAAGGAATGGTTGACAGAGATGAGAGGGAAGAAGAAGAATCAGGGAGGAGTCCATTGGGCTGCTGATGTAGATGGGGGTACAGGAGGAGTACTAGATCATATCAGTTTTACGTCCAAACATCCAGCTAGAGCACAAGTCACCCAGACATGTAATGAATAATATACATATAGTCACAGCTGGAGGCACTGTGTTGTACAAAACCATAGAGGAAGCCACAACGGTGGGCAGACAGTCATAAGGCTAGTTGTATGGGGCTACTGGGATATTAATGCGTGAGTGTCCCTGAGGGCTGACATGTGATGGATCTTAGCGGTGTAGGTAATAAATTGTGGAGGTCAAACCACTCTGGTGAAGTGGTACGCTCTGGGGGGAGGCCACCTGATAGACAATATGGGCTTCAAATATTCCCTTCAGCACACATTTCCACTTATTCCTCCGGCCTCCGTTCATCAGACTGGGAATCATTAAGTTGTTCTCTCAAGAGAGCCCTGTTCCAAGGTAGTGCAAGGGGATCACAGTAAGAACTCATTCGAGGGGCGATTTACAGCAAAGGCCAAGGTAAGAGTCTGTTTTCTCCAGGCAAGTGGAGAGTCTCCAGAGAGGGGGCAGACAAAGAGAGGTGAGACAGTGGAGCTCCAAAACCCATTAGACAGCCACACAAACGCATGAGGGCACAAGCACAAGCCAGGTGGCAGGGTGCAGGCAAGGGGTGGGTGAGGTGAGCTGGGCAAATCACAGCAGCAGGTAGTATGACTAATAACAGCAAAACTCATTGAGGCACACCAGGCAATCACAACCATTTCTCACTTCACTTCTCTCTGTCTCTCACTTACTTCTGCTCCTTCTTTATTCCTCTCTGTGTCATTCACATCTTCCTCTACCTCTTTCCCTTTCTAGGCGGCTCCATTTTAAATGCATGCCCCAAATAGTACCTTTTTCCTCCAACTTAACTTTTTATGTCCCTTTTCATTTTTTCTCCAGACGGACTATTCATAATGGCTGCTGAAGCACTTCGCTGCTTTATGACTTGCTTAAAGCACACAGTCCTTACAGATGCTACATGCTGTAGAGAACAGTGCTTGGTCTGCCTATGGAAAGATAAATGAAGAACATTCTCTCCTCACATAGAAGTATCCTTTTACAGCACATCTGCAAAAACCAGATGCCACTTAAGACTGAAGCAATGTGAAGCTGCAAAGTATAGAAAAAAAGCATGTGTACTATTTGAAATCATACACACACTAAATATTTTGGTCCACTCATCCACATCATATTATCAACTTCAAAATAAGCCCCTGACAAATAGCTCCAGCTCCAGCCACGGCTATTATGGGTGTGTGGGTGTGTGTGTGTGTGTGTGTGTGTGTGTGTGATTGAAACCATCAAATCAGTTCACAGTCATTTAATCTTGCAGCTCTTACATCTTGCCTATTCCATTAATCCAGCTTTATGTGCACACACACACACGCACGCGCCCCAGAGTGAGTGTGGCCACATGGTTGAATGGGTGGTCTTTAACACCCTCATTCCCCAAAATTACTTATCATTCTCATCAGCCCTCAGACTGCTATGGATAGAGAGCAGTCATTATCTGAACGCATATCCAGCTAATTGAAGGCTGCCTATCTTAATACTTAGATATAGAATGGGTGGGAGGGTATGTAAGTGTGTTTATGTGGGTATGTGTGAGAGAGAGGGAGAGGCAAAAAGAGAGAGAGATAGGTCATGGCCTAAGGGTAAGGGGGCCATCAAAAGCACTTTTATAATGAAAAAAATAATTTACCCTTCAGTTATATGTCCTCTTCATCATTTCAGTCTGTGTGTGTGTGTTTGTGTGTCTTCAGCAGCCCAGTAGAGTGTGTCAGTCTAGTAGATGCTCAGTGGAACTCGATCAAGGAGCACAAATGACCTGAGAGCAGGTGATTGAATCCTCCATTCGTCCTTAAAGAGGACCCCTGACTGAGAGGCTGACACACACTCACACACACACACACACACACACACACACACACACACAAAGAGAGAGAAGATTGCTGGATCCTTAAATCTGCTGAATGCACTTTCAGTCCATATTTAGAGGTAATGCCCTTCTGCTAGATTTGGCATTAGCCAAGTCCAAAGCCTGGTTTGTTCACTAAAGATACTTGAGGCAACACTGTTCACGTTGACACTGAATAATATTACCGATCCCACTGAGAATCAACACCCAAGTCTGCAGTTTTGCACAAATATCAGCCGCTTTGAGCTCAGATTTAATCTGACAGTTGAAATACACCAAAACTAAGCCAGTTCATATAAAACAACACAAAAACGCAGCTTACACAAGCTAGTTCATATGGTGAAATATGTTCAGTGTGAACAATTTCTTACACACTGAACATATGGTGAAATATGTTCAGTGTGAAATGGTGGAAATCCATCGGGAGCGGCTAAAGAAACTTTAGAAAATTAAAAACTGCGGGGAAAATGTAAATACTGGCACAAGAGGGACATATGCAGGGTCATTAATGTTTGATTGTGTAAGAAGGCATTAACATTAAATATAAATATATTAGTGAAACTAATGTATGTACTTTGGAGTTTTTGTATTTGTGTATACAAAAGAAATATTTTCCGTCCAAAGTCATAGCAGTGAGTCATCATTTCAGCCAAGCCTGAGATCAAATGTTGGCTGAGAGACAAGGGAGGTCTGAGTAATTGATTAGCAGCACTTGCCTAAAGTGTGGTGGTACTAGGTGTGATATCTCACAGAAGTCTTCATAATTCTGAC
Source organism: Micropterus salmoides (assembly GCF_014851395.1). Taxonomy (NCBI): domain Eukaryota; kingdom Metazoa; phylum Chordata; class Actinopteri; order Centrarchiformes; family Centrarchidae; genus Micropterus; species Micropterus salmoides. The sequence continues at coordinate 24,599,202 of NW_024040374.1, read as the reverse complement.
GAGATTCCTGCATTATCAAACTTTGCTTTCCTTTAGCAAAAAGATGGCAAACTGTCCATTACTGGCCCAAACAAACCACAAGTTGGTGCTGAAGAGCTCTTTTACAGTTTAACCTGTGTATATCCACTCTGCAAGGTATGAAGGCTGCCCCACTGAGGTGGCACAAATCCTAAAAGGGTCAAAATGTATGGGCATGCCTCATGTCCCATTTCAGGTGCAGGCATGACAATGAGTGTTTCTCATTAAGTCTCATCTCATACAGTAAAATAAATTACTTTTGTAAATTTCTGAAATCAATCTGACATCATTGATTGTCATTGCTGGTATAACATATTCTCTATTGAGCACAACTTAGTTTTAAATGCAGTAGGCCTGTTCATTCATAATCTGCCCCTCCTCTCAGGGGTGGCTATAGGAGTTGAAGTGACTGACCTCTGCACAGCAGGCCCAAAAAATGGTCTAAAAGAGACACTGCCTGGAAAAGTGACAGACTGCTTCCCTTACCTCTTTAAATGCTTTGCAGAGTGAGAAGGGCCCAAAGAGTGTAATGTGCACAGTGGGAGGTAGATAGTTTGATGGGCAAAGAGAGTAGCAGTGCGTGTCCAAGTTTTTACACATGCACAAGCGTGTGTTCATACATGAGTGTTGACGACTCAGCATGGAGGATAAATGGCCGAGGCTGAGCAGTGAAATGGCCACTAACAGCTCTGCAGCACCATTCACACTGAGAAGCCTCAGATTTTACTTACCTCAGCCTTAACCTCCTCTGAGCTCCTTCTCTATTATGCCTCAGTTAATTTTCCTAACACATTAAAGTTTGTCAATTAGTCTATTTATTTGCAGAGGAAGAAACTGCATAATTGAATAATTAAATTCTTAATTTATAATGCTACAGTTACAATGTGTTCTACCTTAATAGGGCTGTTTAAAAGAAAAGTTACACATAAAGCACAGTAAGCAAAAATATAACAAAAACACTAAAGCCTAAGAGGTTTTCCACCGTTGCTTTAACACTGTATGAAAAAATGAATCCCATTTTGATCATTTTATGTTTCTACCTTAATTGAAACTTAACTTGGTTTATGGGTTGCAAATTTCATTAACCATGAATCCACATAAAACTCCATTCTGTGATCACAAAAGTGCTTGGGTGCGACACTGAAGTGATCAGAACCAGGAGCTGAAGCACACAAGTTTGTAGATGAGTGAAAATGATTGCAGATGTGTATGCATGTTATGCATGAGCAGTCAATGTCTGTGTGAGCTCAGCAGGCTGAATGCAGCAGCATTTGGGCATTTCCTCTGAGCCCAGTACCTGAGCCAGGCACCAGATGCTCCAGGAAGGCAACTCCTGATGTGGTTCCGACCCAGGGACAACTCTTACTGTATGTCCTGGACACAGGTGGCACAATCTGCCCCTCTTCCTCCCTGTTTCATCTGCTTTAACAGATGTCTGACACGCAAGGCAGCACAACCCTTGCCTACAAAGGACTGAATTAGATTACCAGCTCAGAGTCTTTCAAAACAACACAGGGTCAGACAGGCTATGTCATTTCTACATGACTGAGAAGACTGCTGCACAGCTCTTGCCATGCAATAAGTTACCTTACTGTGAAACATCCCTGTGAATTAGGTACAGTGAAGACAAAAGCTAATGATGGATATTGAATTGTGGCTAATCTTTGCAAACAGAGAGAGTACGGAAAGACAAAGGGGAGAATCATGGGACGGTTAAAAATTCATTAGTGAGCAGCCACAGAAAAGCACAGATGGAGATAAAGCAAGAGAGAGACAAAGACAGAAAGAAAGAAGGGGAGAAATATAAAGAGGAAATCCTCCAAGGGAAACATCTTTCCATTCCCGTCTCAGTCTGTTTCTTTCTCTAACTTTGTTGCAGTCTCACAGTGAGTGTCGAAGTCAGTGGAGCTGTTCCACAGGGAAGTGTAGCTAACAAACCCCCCAGCAAAACTGAGAGCCCACTCCCTTTCTCCCTACATGCATTCATTATCTATTGTATTCCTTGAATAAAGAATGTGATACAAAACCATGCCTCCTTTGTACATGGCTGGATGACAGGCAGAGAACGTAAATTAAAACGTAATTTATGATGCTTTGTTTGCTGCCTTCTCTCCAACACCTAAAATGTCAAAAGGAACATGTAATAATGCGGTCTAGTGCGGCTCGACACAGTACATCACTGGTGTGTGTGTGTGTGTGTGTGTGTGTGTGTGTGTGTGTGTGTGTGTGTGTGTGTGAGGTTTAAGGAGTGGGGTGGTCAGGGATCTTGACTTCTGGGGAAATGAGAATGTAAGGCATTGAATTAATTGAAGTGTTAATGTGCTGTGACTCCAGTGTGGTGCCTGTGTGTGTGTGTGTGTGTGTGTGTGTGTGTGTGTGTGTGTGTGTGTGTGTGTGTGTGTGTCTTTACCTCCTGCAAATGCCTGCTCTAAAGTGCTTTTGTTTGCTGTGAAAACTCATTAACAAAGTGAACACCTTTGCGATTTCACCCCAAAGTGCTACTCACTGGAGAAAGAAAAGCAGGAGGACCAGCAGGATGTAAAAGAAAATGTGATAATGATGATGTTAAATACTAATGGTGATGTGAATGTTAGCAGCAAAAAAGAAGAGGAACTCAAGAGTCTCAGTTCAATATTCAACATCTCATCTGAAACAAGAGGAAGCCCAGAGCAATGCTATAGGCAGATAGAGATGGAGTGAGAGAAGGGGAAAGAGAGAAGAGACAGAAGTGTAGAGAAAGATGTATAGTCATGCAGAAAAAAATCCCACACAGGTGGAACAGGGCAGAGATGGAGAACCATAGACAGAGATTAAGTAAACCCAGAGAGGACACTGTGAGGGTAAAGATGTGAAGCGGCGATAAAGAACAGATAAGCACAGGAATATAAACAGACTGGGAATGAAAAAAAGCAATTACAATGATTGTTCACTAATTTTCAGTATGAAACTGGAAAACTGCTGGTAACCCAGCTACTCTGATCTACTGTACTGTAAATATGAAAATATGTGTGTGAGGACCATCAAGGTCTTGTGGTCCATCCTGTATTTTTACAACTTTTCTAATACCTGTTGTATGTTCTAAAATGGCCACACATTTATGATAGCAAACACATAATTTACCACTTTCTTCTTAGTGATGCATACAGTACATTACATCATTTAAGGCTAACAGGCAAGGTCCTCTGTAAACAAGTAATCTTTAACTATATATACAGGTTGCCCTTTAATTTATCTGCTTATTCCCTTTCACAGTCAGAGTGTAATCTAAAACTGAGAAAACTGGCTGCAAAGGCAGAGCATGCCAAACCCACAAAACAGTCTTTTTGCGATCAAATACAAGGAGAGTGTGTAAAAGTGTGTGTGTTTGTGTGTGTGCAATGGTGACTACAAATGCTAATCCCAGTGGTGTGGACAGATTGCGAGTGTTTTAAGAAGATTACAGATTACAGGCTGCAGAGGCAGATTAGCTGCCAACTCGATCTGCACCTCTGGATTGGACTGCCCTGCTCTGTCGCTCTCTCTCTCTCTCACAGCCCCTTCTGTGGTGTGTGTTTACATGTAACAATCCTTTTTGTGTGCCTGTTTATATTTGTAAGAGGTAATCATGATTGGTGGTAATGACGGTGCACATCCAGTGTCTTCAGGCATGTGTGCGCGTCTGTGTGATGAATACTGATTTGCCAAGGTATCAAAAACACAAATCACAACTGCCTTACAGTGAATAAAGGAAATAGGGTACATATAAACACACATACTCCCAGTGGGCTGTGAACATGTTTGCGATGCCAATTATATCTGAGAAAATGTCTCCCTCACACACACACAGGACGTGGATCAATGGGAAGGGCAGCCAGCCAAGAGCCAGTCAATTCTTCCAACTTTCCTTTCACAGTAACAGTGGAAGCCCTACTGAAAAAAACAACAGTATTTAACATGTTACAACCTGTTTCAAATAATGCAGCAGAGCAAGTATAAGTTTCTCTGGGTTTTCTTCTTTTATTACCGTTTTCATTTCATAAGAATTCTACCTTTGACACAGGTGCACGTTTAAGAAGGATAAGAGCTGCATATTTAGCTCATGCACCGGAGAAGATAACCCTGGTGCACTGGACTTAACAGAGGTGAGGGGAGGCCTTAGCAGGAGGAAAAGAGTGCACAGTTGTTGTATAATTCCAGATGTACCCAAAAGGAGAAGTACAATGGCTGCATATTTTGATACTGGGCAGGATAGATTTTCCTGCCGATTGGGAAGACATGTTTGTAGAGATCTGTGCATGTCGTTGAGGAGAAAGTCAAACATGAAATGCATTTACACAGCTGTTCTCCTTTGAACTTAAAAATCATTTTGTCATATCTGCATTTGGAATATTTGCCCAGGAGCTGACCAAAATAGCATCTCAGTAAGGAGTTTAGCGGATACAAAAAACTGTAGTTGATGTAAAAAGAGCCATTGACATATCCATCTTATGGAACTGTAGCCTACATTAAAAAACAAACTAGTACTAATGAACCCAAAAGCAAGTGAACCTGGGTTCTGAATTTGGAGTTGTGTTGTTGTTGTCAAGTTTGATATAAAGTGAGCAAAAAAAAAAAAGATTCTCACTGGGCTTCCAGGTCAAACAAAGAAAGTAATAAAGGCAGAGAACTTGGTGAATGTTAGTTATCGACATGCACACATTTCATTCAGCTGTAGCTGCCTGCTCATTGTTTTCACCACAGCTGATTTAAAGAAATGCCACTGAGACACAGCCAGCGTGGAGTATTGAGTAGGTAACTTGAATAGGCTGTCAATTTATTGTAGCATTGAATTGTATCCATAGCAACAAGTGTCACTGGGGTGCAAAGCAGGCAGCAATGTGAATGATAAGGTTACAGTACAACGCTATGGTGTAAACAGGTTATGGCAGGAACTCGACTAATACATGTTATTTAAATGTCACAGCGCTTAAAGGCAGCAGTTTGTAATATTCTTACTGGCTGATAAAAAATGTGTTGTTCTTGGTCCTGTTGGGTCTAGTGAAAGTTAATTTGGACTTGGATTGGAACCGGCTGGGGACAGGTCCTTTCAGGTGGTTTCAGGGGCTCTGGCCACCCTTACTTTTAAAGTGCTTTGTTTCGACACAGTTAAAGAAACACCTTGAGCTTGATGAAAACTGTTGTGGTTTCTTTTTTACAGCTTGTCATTTCTTTGTAGACATTTACAAGGAGTCAGATGGGTTTCTGTCACAACACAGAACTAAAAAAAAAAAAAAAAAAAAGGCTTTTCAAATATCAGCGGTAGGCTACACCATGTTCCCAACTGAGATACAGAGTTACAAGCTCATTTTTTCAAAAGCTGTTCAAAAACTTTAAGAACTGGAAGAGTAAGCAGCGACTTTCTGTTTAAGATTTAGTCCAAAATTCATTCAAACTGTATTGTATTATTTATGATTTATTGTTTTATTAATTTTCTTTGTTGTGCCTTTATTGTATGTTGTTATTTATTTGTAGACTGTGTTCAGCACTTTGGTCAACAGTGTTGTTTTTAAAGGTGCTATATAAATAAAGGTGGATTGGATTGGATATACAGTGCACAGAGACACAAGACCTACTATCCTGCATTGGAAAAAAATAAATTGCAAGAAGCAGACTGGGTTGTGGAAAGTGACAGAATGGGCAAGAAAAAAAGGGGGAGGCTGGGACAGAGCAGACGGAGACAAGAATTGAAAGAGGGAGAAAGAGAGCCTTCAACTGTGTTTTCTTTGAGTTTCCACACAATACAGGGTTTCTATGACGCCCAGGAGTCGCCTGCTGGGGCCATCCAAGTAAGAGGTCTGTTTGGCAGTGGAGGAAAACGAATTCAAATCTTTAGATTAAAGCAGCAGCACAACAACATACATTTAATTACCTGAAAAAGTAAGTAAGTAACTATACAATCATAGTGCTATAAAATGTACATACAGTACTTATCAAAAGTACTCCTTTTAAGGAATAGTCGCTTTCAGGCTGCTAATGATTCATCTGTATATGCTGTATAACTATCAAAGTTGTAAGTGGTCTTACCGGTACTTGTTTGGTAGTAGATTAACAAATGGACATGCATTACATTATGTATGTTTTACATATAAAATCTGTATCTGCTGAATAACTAATAGAAGCCTTCAGAGAAATATGCTGCAGCTGAAGTACAACACTTAGACTTACCATCTGACATGCAGTACAACATAGGTATACAGTATAACAAATTGGAAATATTTAAGTAAAGCGACACTACCTCTGAATAAAAGAACAGTTGTTGAGTACAGGTGCAGGTGGTTGAAAAAACAAATACTGAGTAGTGGTTTTATTGTCCCATTTTAAAAGATGTTCACAGGATAGGCCTACAACCTATTCACATTCACACACACACCTACTACATGTATAGGCTATAGGCCTAAAACTGATGCAGGTTGCGTGTGAGACAGAAAGAGAGAGGGTACAGAGTGAGGAGCTGCAGAGCACCACAGCTTCATGATTAATGCGGCTTTTAGCTGCAGCGGAGCCTGGGCCCCCCAAAGCAAACTGACCGGGTCGCCCATTCAACTCTCCTTCCGTCTCTCTCTCTCTCTCTCTCTCTCTCTCTCCCCAAACCCAGTGACCGAGAACCAGCTATAACCTTAACAACAGTGACTACATTTGTACACTAACAACATCCATGTAACCTCCACTGTACCGCGTTTCACTTCATTTCACCCCACTCCCACTGTGAGCCAACCCTCCAAAGTGGACAAAACCCCACACATCAGGAACATTATTGCAACCGCTGCGGGCGATGGAAAGCCCCCGGTGCATTACAAGAGCGTGAAATAAGGGTGTGTGGCCATTCACTTGTAAAAAGTAAAATAAAAAACATCAGGCCAAGTGCAATGAGTTCTCAAAAACATATAACTGAATAGGCATACCAAAGCGTCATTTAAGTCGCAAAATTCCCACCAAGCATGATAAGGTTACTATAAAGTCACCATAGACTATAGGCTACATCCTAAGATCTCTTTCGTTAAGGGCTATTTTGCAATTGCTATGATTGCATCACTTTAAAAATAAAACAATTATGAATAATCTGGTGTTGAGTCTCCGAAGGGCGCCTACAGGAAACTACACACGCCGGGGAGCGGGGAGACAGATGCCAAATGCAGCAAACCAGCGTCTTTCCTCCCGCCTAACATCCCACAAACACACATTCAGCCCTTGACCACTATGTTTCACTGAGGGGGTCACCCACACCCGCCCAACACACACACACACACACACGCACGCACGCACGCACGCACACACAAATCCCGATGCACCAGCGGCAGCAATCTAATTCATTGCAGTGATACGAGCAGTGCACGCTGACTCCACAGGCTCTTCTATAAAGGTCCAAAACACTAGCCTAACTATCACACACTGATCTGAAAGTACACACTTTGTGGAGCAAATTCGTCACTAGTGCTTCCGTTCAGGCACTTTGCATTAGCGCACTTACCTTTGCACTACAGCGAAAATGAGCACAGTTAGTTCCCATTTTGTGAAAAGGCTTTAGAATCCATTAATTCCCGCGTATCTCCTCCTGGTTTATTCAGACATCCACAGTGTGTTTCAGCAGGGACAGTAATCCAGTTTTCCATCCCGGGGAGAGCACTTGCAAGCTTCGTTGCATCTTTTTCCACAATCCCCACAAAACTATGCCAGGCTTCTTTCAGCGCGTTTTTCTCCCCTCCTAGTTCCTCTGCCCCCTCTCCTTTCCTCTCCCTCTCTCTCCCTCACAGAGGTTGCCTGGTTACCTCTTTCTGTAGGCTGGTTCAGACCGCCGGCCGGCAGCCAATCACTAGGCTGGGTTACACTTAACCCCTCCGCTGCTGAACTGTCCTGATTTCCATCTTTCATGGAGTGGGGTTGGAGGGAGGGGGGCACTGGGTGATGGTGAAGGATTTGGAAAATGTATATTAATTATAATGAGCAATGAAGATGAAAGGCAAAGGAAAGAAGGAGGGGCTGATGGTTTTTAAATTAGGCTTGAAATAAAAAGTTGTGGGCAAAACGTCATCAGGCTTGTGCTTCACTGTTTGGTCAGGAAGTGTGTTAGTCGTAGTTTAGAGGCCGTGAAAGGATGAATGCACCGTCCAAAGTTCATCATCATCACACGCTCATGCTTTTTTCTTACGCACGCATAGTAATTCTGACAAAACTCATTGAGTCATAAATGCACGCAAGCAGTCGTCATGCTGCAGCCTTCACCCAGTCATTCAGCATAGACCACTGATCGATTAACTGCCCCTGCAGTTAAGTCGTGCAGCCTAAACCGTGTGTGTGAGTCATGGACTTGGCAAACTCACCATGTTGTCTAACCTTCTTTCTCTGAGTGGGAGCACACTTATCATGAGTATTTGGAACTAAGGGGTTAAAACATAATGTAGGTCCAAAGACAGAACATACTGTTTCCTTACTGCTGTTGATTAATCAGCATAAGACCGACAACAGCAACTATGCTGACCTCAGTGAACCATAGAATTTTGCTATTTCTTGCCTCTCCTCCATTCTTCCTTAAGCCTTATCCCCTTTAATCCACACCTCCTTTCACTTTTCTACCCCCACACCTCCTCTCCCTTTCTCCCCCACTTCCTCGCCTCAGATCATCCTCCTCTCCAGATGTGTGCTGCTGTCAGGGGTTTGGGATCCTCAGCATGGACACAGTTCCTCTGATCTCTGCAAAGACACAGCAGCCTTCCAACTAAACCTCTTCCGTCCACATTCACACAAGGATGTAGGTTTGGGTTCTAAGTTGGCAGAGAGAAAAGGGTGGGCTGCGATCATGATATATGATATATATTATAAACAACTTGCTTGATGTAAACGGCCATCAGGGGTGTTAAAAAGGAAAGGTTTTTTGAACAATATACAGTATGTGCCAAAATACACTTATAAAAGCCTTTGTTTTTCTTCCTTTTGAAATCAGAAAAAAATAGCATTATATTTTTGACAAGTCAACGAGAAGGCAAAATAAACTTAGATTCCCTCTTGAATTATCACGACTGTAAGATTCTAATTATAACCAAATTGCTTAAATTGTGTTCATTGGCTGACATTAGCTTGCCTGAAACAATACAGCCCCCTCATTCACTTCAATGAAGACGCTGCGTTGGCACAGCAGGAATGCCGACTCAACCTGGCTTCTGCTGCGCGCAATGCAACGTCATAAAGCAACACACTGCATTGGCCAATCAAAGATGTTAAACCGCACAATCTAGGTAAATGACTTATAACTACATTAATACAATCCACTGCATTGAAACCTTATTTCTCCATCATTTCTCCATCCCATCAACCTCACGTTTCCCCATAAACCTCTCTCTCCTCCTCCTGTACTGAACCCTACCACCTCATGACTCCGTCCCCACCTTCTCTTCCTTAGCTGCTCAGTTTTCCTACCTAAGTATAGCTGTACTTTACCTTCTCTGTGTGTATCTGTGCAGAGCCCTCCTGTCTATCCCCCTCCCACACTTCAGTATCTCTGCCCTTTTTGCCATATCTACCTCCCTCAGTATCTGCCTCCCTCCCCTCTCTCTCTCACACAGTCTCTGTCTGTCTGTCTCAGCTTGGCTGAACAGATAACTCCTGGATGCTCATGTGGGTAAGCCAGCAGCTAGCTTTCTCTATTTCCTCTCACTACTATGTCTCTCACACACACACACACACACACACCTGAGTAGATGTAATCGCATGAACACACACATAAACACATATACCCTTTTCAAAGACACGGTGTTCTTTAGGGTAATCCATGGGAATGTCCAGATGGATATGATCTCCAGTGAGAACTTGAAGGTCACCTCCCTCATATATACTGTTCACACAAAACATTGTTTTACAGAATTAGGATTCCTGTATTACGCACATACGCAAAGAGAGGGAAAGAGGCAGAGATATAGAATGGAAAAAGAAAAAGATAGGGAAAGACAGGGAGACAAGACACAGAGAGAGAAAAAAACAGAGGGAAGGAGAAAGAATAGAAATGTATGTGTATTATCAGCGAAACGGGTCAAACTCGTTAAAGGCAACAAAGGCAGCTCTCTAATTGCCTGAGCACAGCTCGGCAATGCTGAGCTACAGTAGCTCATCATTGGACATACAGTAAGCCTGATTAAAGTCCTAAGCTTTGTGATATGTAACATGTTGACCAACAATTTTCCAACTGCACATGCATCAGATTTATGGCAACAAGTATTAAACATGTTCGTATGGATGAGGGAAACTCTGGATAGAAATGATGCCAATGAGCTCAAACCGGTGGATCAGCAGAGAAGACAATGACATGGGATTTGGGGATGATGAGATCTGGATCACATGGTTAGAGCTCCAACTTGTAAAAAAAAAAAAGTGGAGCATCAAACAGCAGGTCTTCCTCAGAGTGACAAAGGGCACTGGCAGTAAAAACATTTTAAATCTTCGCACCCAGGTTCATTTGGCCCATATTCTAAAGTGATGTTAAATACGCAAATCCAGTAGTGTAAAATTTTTTCAACAACACAACGCATCAGGGTGAGGGTCACCCATGTTTTGCATTCATAATGCAACATAATGATGCGCTGTCACATACATAGTCTAGGTTCTAGGTGAAAAAGCAATCCTTGTTTTAAGAGCTCATTCTGTTTGGACGACATACATCAGATCAGACAACAACACATGATAAAATACTTTTGGTAAACTGAACCATATGGACTAAATAAAAAGATAATTTTATCTTATTTTCAATTACGTGTTCTACAGTATGATGTTTTTATGATGTATATTCATAAATGTTGTCCATGGCATTGGCTGGATGTATGAATAATTTAATAATTTAATAATAGCCGTGTGCTCAGATTTCATCCCTCCATACTATATTCAAACATAGCTTACTGTAGTCACATGACATTGTAATCAAACATTGGTTGTCGGCTCTAAATTACTCAGTCTCCTCTAAAAAAGGCGTCAATGCGTCTGGAGGTGAATTTGAGAGATGCATGCAGCCTGGAATGAGATTAGCTTTGACCCAAATGCACAAACAAGTACATAGTGACCTGTCTCACCTACAGACTTCCACACTGCCTATTTAGCTACAAACACCAGGTGTTGTGTGCGGATGTGGCGCGAAGAGTGGATGAACGAGAAAGAGAAGGAAGGCAGAGGTAGATGCAACATAGCTATGAAGCTGGACTCCCCCCACCCCCCACCTCCAAAGATGAAAAATCACAGCATAACTGTAGATATCAAAGCACGCCACTCTTCAATAACTCATGTATCAGGATATCAAGCACCTGACAGATGTGAAGAGAGTAAAAGAGCATGTGGAGATGAGGAGAGATGGTGTATCAGAGAGAAAATATATTGACTCTGAAAACTCTCTATGTGCACACCCATGCAGAGGAGTTTTGAGATGAGTTTTCACAATGTGACAGGCCATTCTTATTGTATTCTCATATGTAAATAATGTGAAAAAGAGACAGAAATGGAAATGGAGAGACTCCCGAGGATGATCACAACTTAATCTAGGTGGCAGGTTGACGTGTGTATTTGGTTATGGTAGAGGAAGGGGGAGCAAATGTTTATGTGTCTGTGTGTGTGTGTGTGTGTGTGTGTGTGTGTGTCTGTGTGTGTGTGTGTATCCTGCAGGGGGTTAGAAGAGGGTTAGATATAAAGATGTGCTCTGTTGAAATGTCACACATGTTTATGTTTTCATCAGGATGTCTAACTTTGAAGGCTTTTACCTCTGGGAGCAGCCATCATATTTCATTAACAGGTTTAATGCATATGTAGACATGGGACACACACATTCCCCTTAGAACAGAGGGGAAGTAAAGGCTACCTAATACCACCTCTGTTTGAGTGTCTCAGTGAGCCCTGCTGCTGAACTAATTGTACTCTATCAGCCCTGACACCCTGCCCCACTATGAAAAAACTGTATCACATGTCACTGCAGCACCAATAAGTCTTTAAAATATTCTTCTGTTAAAGCTTAATAGTAATGTGCTGATGTATTGACCCCAATTAGGTGGTTTTACATACATTACTATAATGCATAAAAAACACAACGCTCCGGTCAAGCTGTGAACATTGCAAGCTCTGGTGTGGCACAAGTGTGTGACACAGAAAAGACAATTATTTGTTAGTTGTTTTTTTTTAATGAGACAAAACAATAAATTAATTAATCTATCGTAATTCTAAAGTATTTTGTGAATGTGTACATGTATCATAATAGGAACATCATTTGTGTCTGAGAAGCAATTAAAGGAGGTTATTAGCAGAAATAAATTAACAGGGTCTTACTGGAGGTGACAGGAGGCAGTGGTGATAACATTAGCAACTGTTTGTTTTTGTTTTAACCGAGAAAGAAATTGTCAATGAAGCTCTAGTTTCCCTCCCAATTTTGCTTGCCAGTGAAAAAAAAGCTTGCAATGCGGTAGAATAATCTACAGCTAGATTAAACAGGCCCACTGTTTTAAATTACTCAAGAATTAAACATTTAATGTTACAAAAGTAGGTGTGTTTATCTAAGTAAGTACATGAAATAAAATGAAGATAAGCATGTGTAGATGTAGATTTCCATCACGTTTTATACATGATTTGACACTCTTTTAACTGTGTAATTTCGCTGTGCCCTCCTCTTCAACAGTGTAAGGGCACCCGACTGGAGAATTAGTGCAACCTGTTTTTTTCTGACGTTTGCCTCCAACTCCTAATAGTTACTGTCCATAACAACAGTGAATGAAAAAACACATTTTTATTTTCTTCTGCTGATTTTCTGGAAAGTCTTTTAAAATATGTGCTAAATTTGGATAGAAATTTGACTTCTGAGAGACATTTCTAAAATATAACACCGACTTGACCCTTGTGGAAAACAATTGTCCCGTGTCGTCTTGAAGAACACAAACACAGACAATATCTCTCATGCTTATGATGGGCTGCACACTTGATGTTGTGAGATCAATTAAGATAAGTTTTCCCAGCTGATTCAATAGCCTCTGTATTCTAGACAGTAGTGTTGCTTGGGCATGTAACATTGTTCGCATGATGAAGCTTGGAACAAAAAAAAAATTACACAAACAGAAGAATTGTGATTTTGCGGCACCTGTTCAAACTGCGTGTACCAGGGACAAATCCTTACCGCAGACAGCCAGTACATGTACACTTATCTGTGGAGAAATGCATCAATGGCATAAAAATCAAATACAAAAGTACATGTGTCAACTGAAGAGTTGATAAGAGGATCTGCTGTCCACTACTCAATTACTCTTGGCTACCCTCCGCTCCACTGGACTGACGAGTTATGACACTGACCTCACTCAACCTCTGGTAAACTCTGAACAGAAGGGGTTAGAGGAAAAGTGTGTGTGTGTGTGTGTGTGTGTGTGTGTGTGTGTGTGTGTGTGTGTGTGTGTGTATGTGTTGAGTGGGAGGAGAGGGGGGTGATGGTAGTACTGGGAGGAGGAGAAGAAAGGGAATAGAGGGCAGAGGAGGTGGAACAAGTCAAGCTGACATAGTTTCAGTGTATTCTCAATATTGTAAATAATGCAAGATGGGCTGTTGTCTTCATTCATATTTAACTGGTTCAGTTACATATTAGTACTCAAGCTCTCTCTCTCTCTCTCTCTCTCCCCTTCTGTGTGCCAGCATGTATGTCCAGGTATGTGCAAGTGCTACAAGTGCAGGCATGCATTTAATATGATAAACTCACCTTTTAGTTGAGGTCATAAAAAACAGGCAGGATAACGGCTTGGAGTTAATTAAACATATATCAGTATTGACCAGCTCACACTCTCTCTTGTGCTGCTTCTTTGGCAATGATTCAAGAAAAAAGTTAAGTGACTTTATGAATTCATATAAAACATACGTAGTTAAGCTTTTACACTCCAAAAAATACTTAATTTCACTGCTTTGATAACATCTACCAACTGAAAAGCCCATGGCCTCAAAATATCGCCCCATTTACTGTCACAGTGTTGCTTTGGGATGCGTCTCTTGACGACTCTGCCAAGACAGCCTTGACTCTTGTTTATCTCATTTTCATGTTTACAAACCTAGAATGAGCAATATCACAGGAATAACAGATGTTGGTGGGAGAAGACTTTCCGTACAGCAGAATGCCCAAACACAAGGCTGAAAGTGAGGACACAGTGGGAACTCCAGACCTCTGTGTACCTTCTGAGGCCTGATAATACAGCTAAGTGCAATACATTAGTTCATATGGTCAGACACAGTGTTGATGAAACCCTCTAACCTCCACCTCAGCCTCAACTCACAGCATGTGTGTTTGAGAGAGAAGGTGTGCTTCTGTGTCGGTGTGTGTCTATGTGTGCCCAGGTTGGTGAGTGAGGGCTGCCTGGGGCTCATTGCTCATCTCACTGGGTATAAATAGAAAAATAGAGAACCAGGAATATAAGAGCATCATAGTGTGTCTGTGGGGTGGAGAGGCAGCTCAGAGCTAAAAAAAAAAAGATACAAAAACCCCCTGATCCAGTAGCAGGTGAATGCGTTGCTGGATTCAAAGCTAAAAAAATGTTCTGTACATATGAATGTAACAGCAAGTTGTGTTTGTAAAACTGAAACCATATCAGATCAGTAGTATATATAAATATATATATAAATATATATATATAAATATATATATATATATATATCGTTGTAGGCTATAGGATTTAGAAAGAATTAACCTTTTATGGTGTTGAGGCCTCCCAACATAACACCAAATCAAAATGTTGAAGATGTAGTTTAATCTGACAATGCAGAATTGATTTTGCTAATACAAAATTTGCACTTTTTAAAAAATTTTAACAGGTTCAAAACAATCTATTTGGAGCTGAGTTTGCAGCACTCGTGTTTCTGTGTGTTGGCTCAGACCCTGGTTTGATTTTTGTGATTAATGAGATGTGTGGAGAGACTGCTGTGTATGTTATATGAGTTTATATTCTAATCTAGTCTATTTGCTTTGTCAACATTTGCTATGTGTGCTAATTTAAGCTGTGTCTAATAATAACGGCCTCATTCACCCTTTCACTACTCCCCATATAACAGACAATCTATCGGAAGCAGTAAATTAAGATTTATGAATCATCATCAGCATTTTGTGTCATCAGTGACGGGCTAGGAGTCGCACAAAGGCAATCTTTGTATCTATAAAATGTGACACATTGCAATGTCGATGCTGATAGTTAGCAGAAAGTACTTTATTAATTCCTTTGTGGGGATTTGTGAGGGCACTATTTAGTACATAAAAATCACACTTGAATAAAATAGCAGAGGGTAAATATAGCGCATAATATAGTAAATAAGGAGTGATTTCGGACACAGCCAGGGATTTGGTTTAGCAGTAGCTGAACAAAAGATAGAATGAATAAAGAAAAACAGAACAAACAGCACGTTATGATGTGATGACAGGGAAGTAGTGTTTGATGCACACAAACAGTGTGCTATGAGAATTAAATTCATACCTGGACGTCCCCACACCTGGTGTCCATATCACTGCTCCTCAAAGAAGGAAAATGCACCTGGAGGGAGAGGGGGGGGGGGGCATAGCATTAAGAAAAAGCACTTGTCAGGTAGCCCATTAGAGAACCATTACAATACCAATCTCTGCTCCCCATCTTTCCCTCTCAGTGTGTGTGTGTGTGTGTGTCTGTGTTCTCTTTGTGTGCCAGCGGGGAGATGAGATCATTACCTGTGACTGCGAGGGTAATGTCACACACAGCCTCAAAACACACATAGACACACACATAAGCACGAGCTCACAGGGCCACACACATGCACACGCACACTGGCAGACTAAAGAGGCTAATGTGACTCTGCCTCAGTAACAAAACTACGGTGACCGTGGGGCTTGTCTCCATTTGGATAAGCCAGCCTGTTTTACAACCTGCTTCCAATACCGGCAGACGAGAGAAACTAGAGGATAGAGAGAAGAGGGAGAAATGACAGAAGGATGAATAGAAGGGTATCTAATTGGAGACATGGTGGGAACGAACAGCCATCTCTGTCTTTCGGGTGGTGAAAAAAAAGAGCTGTGCTATATAGAGAAAAAGGTACAGCTGCAGACATAAAGTATGGCTCAGAATATGCTAATCAGCAGTGGTGGGACTGTGAATGACAGATAAGGGGAGAAGTAGAGGGGGACGATGGGAGGGGTAGAAAATGGGTCAGCATGTTGGGATGACTGGCCTGGCCTCTAATTAACTTCTCCATCAGTCCTATGGTTCTTACGTCATATTACTACTACAACATGAAACTGCCTGCAGTGTGTGTAAAGGCAGAGGCATGCTTCTCTTCCTGCACTTAATGGAACAAAGATTTGGTGTCATCTGGTGAAGTTGTGGTGGCCGTTTAATACTTGCACGGATTTTAAAGTGGAAGTTAACGCGTCCAGTTTAGTTCCAGAGTTTCATTCAAACTCATCTCCCAAAGAGAAGTTGGATCAACCAATCAGCTTGCTTCTGAACTGCTGAGCCACAAGCAACACGTTCTGCAGATCCGGGAGGTACAGCAAACGTTAGACCCTTCTCTACGTATATCTCCAAAGACATTTACATGTATCTTCACAGAGGTATAATTACCACATAAGCTTTCAAATGGAGGCAGCAAAGTGTGTGTGTGTGTGTGTGTGTGTGTGTGTGTGTGTGTGGGTGTGTGTGTGTGTGTGTGTGTGTGTTGGGTGTGTGAGGTGTATTAATCTAATATCATGGAAGCTTATCCAGAGTCTCCATTGCTTTTTGAATCTAGTGAATTATTGTAATACACACCATTAATACACCATGACCTCACAGAAGGCTTATTAAAGGCTCCAATTATGAACAATAATAACATTTCAGGGATTGTGTTATCAATGTGATACGGAATCTGTCTACGCTCTCACTCTCTTATTCCAGAGGGGAGAATTTTATGTACTGCAACTACTATATAGTTACTTATTGTGTTTCTTAAAGGAAGAAATGTCCTTCTCGTTCCATACAGCATGAAAATAAAGCTTAAAGGTGCACTCTTTGTTTATTCTACTGCTGTGAGATGCACAAACTGTGTCAGCACACATTTCACCCCTCAGACTGAACTACATATGGTAATGCTGTGGCTGTCTCTCTCCCTCTGGTGCTTCCCTTCTCCAGTCATCTCCTATTCTGTCTCTTTAATTGTCTCTTTCAATCTAATTTTATTTTCAATTTCAATTAAGCATCACATTAGCATTACTGGTAAGCACAAAAAGCATTAACAATGCAATTTACAACAAGTGTGATTTCAACACATTGTCTCTCTCTTGCCCTGTCTTTCACCTCCCAGACACGAACACCCACCATGTGTCCCTCTCATAATCATGTTGCAATCATGTGAAAAAGCGTGAGAATATTAAATATTAACTGCACATTCATTCTAGGGAAGCAGAATATGAAATGAATTAATCATGGCGTACAAGGCTGTCTAGATTCTTATCTTTTATCCTTATCTGCCTTCATGTGCAGTGAGGATGCTTTGCAGGAAATTAACAGTTGCAATTGAGAGAGACCAGAGTATGTACTGTATGTATGTCAGGGTTTTCCCTGCCATTATATGGCTTAGGCACAGAACTTGCGTGCAGCGTGTTTACGCCAAGCCTAGGCCGTATGAATGAGCATCTACGCGAACCGACACACAGGACGGTGGTGAGAATGAAGGTGTTAGCCAGTCAAAGGTTGGCTTAAAGGGTCATTTTGGTATTTTTAAACCTCTGTCCTATTTTCACATATGTTGTGGTCAAAATGACTAGTAGGTACAAGAAGGTTTGAAATCCATGCAGTGGATGGCTTCAGCGGGCAGCTGAAAGGGTGTTACCGGGTGTTACTTGGATCCTTTCAATGATGTTGTCAGACACCTGGTATAGCAGTCTGAGCCTGGAGGTGGCAAATCTAAAAATAAAAATAAGCACTTTTTGTGGACATATGTTGCAGCCACTGTATGGATTCCAAAACCTCTTGCACCTGCTAGGCAAAAGATGTGACAATAGAGCGCAGGTTTAAAAATCCTGAAAAATCACCTACAAATACACAGTAGCTTGTGGAGTGTGTGGGGTTGGAAGATGTGGGTATTTACCAGGCAAGGAGGGTCTCACAAAAGATGGTATAGAGTTGTATTATGGGAAGTGTAGGACTGCATGTTAAGAGCTTGACCCACACAAAGGATTAAGGTTCAGGATCTCTGTTGATACAACTTTGACCATTATACTTTGTTGAATTTGTCTTGCCGAAATCCCCCAACTTCATACAGTTCAGTGTCTCATTGTATTCTTCTATTGAGGCACACGAGAAGAGGAAACTCAAGGAGTTTATATTAAAGCCACACTTTAGGACTATCTCTTTTATGCTTTGGGAATGATTCTCTCTTAACCATCTTTCTCTCTCTCTCTTCATCTCTTTGCCACTTCTATCTCTCCATCTCTCACGCTTGATGGCCCCCCTACATGCTCCTAATAACCCATGATGAGTCCTCCACACTTGAGCACCCTCCCATCAGACACCCGCTGAGACTCACGCACACACACACACAAACACAATACACACACAGAGACACACACACACAATAAACAAACACTCTCTACCCCTCTGTGTCGGACATAGAGGGGTGTGGATGATGACAGCCGTCAGCATGGCAATTAATGGGCCCATCCCCGGGTTACAATACAACAGAGAGGAGAAGCTGGTAAACAACATTAGAAAATATGGCTAGACCCTAACAGTATAATTAGCATAGCGGGCTGCTCCCCACTTAGACCCAAAAACCCAAAGGCACAGCCAAGAGTGACGCAAAGACGTGGTGAAGGAGGGAGACCAAGGAGAGATGAAGTGTAGAGAGACGTGGAATATGAGTACAAGAAAATACAATTCAAGGATAAGATAAGGTTGCTGAAAATTTGCTCTGTTTTACAATAAAAGAGGGCTAGATCAGGAATGGATGGAGTACCAAAGCCAAGTAAGCATAGAGAGAGTGATGGAGGTAAGAAAGAGGACTGAGAGGGAGGGCATACAGGAGAGGTGGATGAAGGGAGGGAGAAGAGAGTGGTGTAGACACAGGACCATGCCAGTAGCATACTGATGCTGCTGTAAGACATGCAGTCAGCGTGGCCTCGGCTAAGCAACCAAGCATGTGCTGCAGAGGGCTGGGCTGCCTCATGAAAGTGTGTGCAGTTTCACGTGTGCATGTATTGTTGATTCTGCTGTGTGTGAAATAATATAAGGTAAAGATGGGATTATAGAAGCACATGCACTTTATATGAGTGCATGTGTGTTTCTGAGTTTGTACGTGGGTGCGCACGTGTGTAAATGTCTGTTTGTGCACAGTGAGCTGCAGTGGGCGGTGGGTTATTCATTATGCTGTGTGTGTCTCCCCCTGCAAAGACCCTGTTATCACAACACAGAGCCCCGGCAGCTACTGCGGTCTGTTGCCATACCTTACTCCCATGGGAGCTCCTATAGCATATTCTGCAGTATACTGGAGCTCCAACAGAAACACATACCACCATAACCCATCACATGAAGTTCAACCCATGAACTCCTGCTGATCGACATAGAAGAACATAAAGAAAGTAAGTTTCCTGAGAGGTCATGTAATGCTAATTTTCAGGTTTGTAATTATATTTAGGGGTTGTACAAGAATAAGTTTACATGGTTTTATTTTCAAAAAACACCATATTTTTGTCATACTGCACATTGCTGCAGTAACTCTTTTCACTGTGGGTGTTAAACATGCTGTTTTAGCTACCGAGTGAGGCCTCTCCATTCTGTTAGATCTTTGTTGGGAGTGGCACCTGCCCAGTAGCTACAGACTACTAGGCGGGTCCTGACAAGCAAGTAAGTGTGATCCAACACAAAGCTGCTTCAGCCAGTGGCTGTGGCTTCGGTTCAGTCTTACATGATCTGCAAACACAGGACAACCAGAACCAGCTTCGCAACCTAAACTGGAGCAAGACGTTTTAAAGTGGAAAGTTATAATATAGTTTTGTAAGATAAAACTATAGATATGAGATGAAATATACATTTGTAACAAATGTATATCTCATACATAAAGTTTTAACTGTGCACTGTCTCTACATCGCAGTAACAACTTTATGTCCGTTGACTGCCTGGAGGGTATCTAACGTTATTTTAATTTCATGCTTAGGTGTACCTGTGGAAACTGCTCGACAACACCCAGGCATGTATTATAACAAGTGTTACATAGTGACGCAGATAAGTTAAGATTACAATCAAACTGTTTTCAGGCAGTTCAGGAGCAGTGGGAGACAGGAACTCCCTTTGGGGTGGACTTAGGTTTGCAAAGTCAAAAAGCCCAATTACATGCACGAAAAAGATATATAACTAAATACCCTATAATGCAAGAATTAATATTTTTTATGACTTCATGCCCCTCCAGTGCAATTCCTGTTTACACGAGTTATAAATACACATAGCACCCTTTTTGCCTTTTTCTGCATGCTTTTTTTTTTTTTTAGCATTTTGTAGCAACAACTTGCTCTGTCACACTCTTTTTCTTTTCTTAGCCTTCTCCATCAACATCCTCTACAGTCTCGCCTCTGCCATGATTTCCATACTGAGAATACAGAGCTTCTTCTTATAGCTAGCTAAAGACCCAAAGTTGGTGGTGTGTTATGCAGTGCCCTAAAGCATTACGCACTTGATGGAGATCGTACTCACTCCACTATAGTGGGAATGAAAGAGGCACCATTCTCCTTATTTCAAGTCAGTGTACCATCAAAATGATTTGGAAGCTGTTATTTTAAGATAAAATAGTTGCATAATGTTCCATTTTGCCCTGTTATAATTCATTTTTATGTACTTTGTATTAAAAAGAAAAAAAGGAAGTGAATCATATTGCAAGTGTCTATGTCATACATCAGCACCAATTTTAATTACATTTAAATTCTTTACACATAAATTCGCAGCAAAACAACAGAATTGTAACTGCTTCCTACTATAAAGTATTGCCAGAAGGCTGTCTGTGTGATCTTGCTTTTCTCTTCCTACTCTATTTGACTCTGTCCAGGAGACAACAGGAGGTCTGCACTTCCTTTGTGTCTCACTCAATCCCTCATCTTTACCCGTATCTCAGAAAGACATCCAGAAATGGATTTCATTCATTAGCAGAGATGAGAACCGCTTACAGGGGGTACAAAAGTGTCTTTTTCTGCATTTCTAAAAGTGTGCCACATTGTGAAAAATGGGAGGAAAATAAAAAAGATGCAAAAACGCTCAGCAATGTTCTTCTCCATCTTTAATGAAAGAGATTGAGAGGAGCTGTCGCTTTCTGTCTCCCACTGCTCCACCACAACCTGATTACTGTCTGATGATGATGGCACTACTTCCTGACATCTAATTGAAATAATTGTGTGTAATCACTTTAAAAGACTGGCAGGAGACACGCAAGCGATGAAAAGTAGTTAAGAAAGGCAACGGCATTTTAATTGAATCTTCACAGAAGCATCTGATTCCATCAAACAAGTCTAAAACCACCAGGAGACAGGCAGAGACACAGCGGTGGCACAGTTCAATTGAGAGATGAATAGTGGGGTAATGGGTTTAGGGGCTGTGAAAGTGAGCAGGGTTTAGGTGGATATGCTTCAGCCATTCCCTCATAGTCACATACTTTATCCCACATAATCTGTAAGAAATCTTCAGAGTACCACACTGTCTCCAGGTTGACTTTCCCAGAAACGTATCTTTAATACAGTATTTCACATGAACAACCAAGCGAGGATTTTTATTTTAGGACTGTTATTGCTGATGCTCTAAAAAAAACACCTTTTCTGGCTGGGCAGCACCAAAGCCGAAGGCTTGTCATCACAAGGCAAAGACAGGTTCTGTTGGGATGAATATCGGACTTAAATGCTGGGTCTGGACCTCCATGCACAGCCGTTACTGTTTCGTGGGCCTGTGGACTGTAAGGGTTCTCTGTGAGTGTCTGAAGGCCCCATATCACACTGAGAGCGCAGGCTGGGGAGAGTCTGTCCATAGCCATTTCCCTACTCTTTAATCTCAGCGGCCGACTGGAAAGAGCAGCGCTGCACATTCCATTAATGTAAAGTGGGGCTTGAAGGCCCGTAATTTATTGGCTCTGCAGGCTCGCCTCCCCTCATCTCACTCATACTGGCTCCTGGCCACCAAATACTCCCCCTGATACCCGCCGACATGCAGCACCCTGCGCTCAGCGTTTTACGCTATTTCACTCTCTTTCTCCTTTTACCGCTCCCCTTCCTCTATACTCCTCTCCCTCCCTGCCTCTCTTTGCTTCTCCCTCCATCTACACTCTCTTCATACCTTTGCCTTGATATCTCTCTCAATAGTTATCTTGTGGTACCTATCTTGCATACATACAGATATTCACTCTGCAGAACCCATCTACAGTCAGAATGATCATAGTATTTCATCTCAGTTGCTCCCAAAGCATTCTGCTATGAAAGGAGCCATGGATGAAGTGAGGTTCCCAGCTCTCTGAGCCTCTAAATAACTGCTTTAACAGACAGTTTAATTACTATCAAAATGACCAGCCACAGACTACAGAAGAAAAACAGGGACACAACAAACTTGTTTTCCCTGTTGATCCTCCTCTCAATCAGTTCCCCCTTCAGTCTGGACTAATTGTCATGATCTGTGCTGCTATAGCAAGCGTGCCTTCCTGACCATTAAGCTGCCAGGATGCCAGACAGTACCGGGCTCTGCCAGGTCAGGATGGGGGACAAGCGGGTAAGAGGCACCACAAAGGTGCCAATGTAGCTGCTAGTTGTTAAAGTTAAGCCTGAACTGTGGTTACAGTGGTATAGTAAAATCAGTTAAGACAGCACATGACTGGTGTTTCAGAGGAAAACGTACTTGCTCATAACTACGTGGGTTGAATACCCAGCAGTGTTGCCCCTGGCTTGGCTGAGCTCTCTATCAAACATCTATGGGTGAGAAGCTCTTTAAGAATCATACTGGTGTTGCAGCACTGCCATCTTGTTGCAGTGTCTGCAGACCTGAACACAGCTACACAAAGCATGTTATTTTGTAAGAACAGAATACACCAACCAAACCCCCAACAGGAAAACACAGTTTTCCTTAACCTCTGACACCAGTCAGTAAATCTCCTCAGTCAGTCAGTCCCAATGCTGAGACAAATGCTGAGGTAAAATAGTGAAAGTCTAAAAGCTTCAGACAGTGCAACAGACTGACCAGCACATGAGCTCATATTATATTGACCATACACTATTGTAACTGTTTTGTAAAGTCACTGTATATATAGTCTAATTAAAGACACAACGTTTATGCATAAAGAAAATCAATATATTGATAACAAGTTAATGAAGGCATTTCATCAAAGCCATTTGCAGAATTTGTTTGATTTGCTTTTATTAGTTTGATTATTTCATTTATACCAGTGGCTATAATAATTTGACCATAATTAGGTAATCAGCAGTGTTACGTTATGGTAAAGAGGTTATTTTATGCTCTTTTTCAGGTTCATAATTATATTTAGGGGTTGTAACAGAACAGGTTTACATGGTTTAATTTTCATATATCATATTTTTGTCATACTGTACATCCTCAGTTCACCCTGTATGTTGAAGGCTCCGTTTTAGCTGCAGAGTGAAGCATCTCACTTCCGTTAGATCTTTGTTGGGAACTGCACCTGCCCAGGACCTATTTAAGAACTACTAGCCAATCAGAAGCAGAATAGGGTGGGTCCTGACAAGAAAGGAAATGTAATGCAAAACAAAGCCACTTCAGCCAGTAACTGTGGCTTTTGTTTAGCCTTACACGACCCCGAAACATAGGCAGAACAACCCGAACCAGGTCACTGAAGAAAAGGCTATACTACAATCGAGCTGTTTTCAGGCAGTTCAGGAGCACGGTTTTCTAAGGGAGATGGTTAACTCCCTTTAGGGTGGACTTTGGACTTCTATCATTTTGCAAACCTATTATATGCACACAACATTACATTCAAATAACTGCAACTTTATTCATCCCATTCTGTTTCCCACTGAACGCTCCTTGAAAGTAGTATTTGGTCAATCATCCATATCCAAAAATTGCCTTTATGCTCTATTTATCCATTTATCTCATGTATTGTGTCTTTTGTTGTTTAGTTGTAATTTAGTTTTTAAAAAATGTGTCCTGTTTGCTTAATCACGTTTTGGTTATTAAACTTACAACAACACAGCTCTACATATAATGATGCAAGTTTTTTTTAAACCAATAAATTGGTTATTATTTTTATTACTAAACAGTAATAATAATAGAAACATAATAGCATTTCACCTACTTTGCCACTGATGCTTCTTCCCCATTTGGTACTCTAATAATCTTAAATTAGTAGATTGGTCAATCATATTTTCACAAGACAGAATGTGAGATTGCAATAAAACTAAGAGGGTGTGAAGGAATTTTCCTTCTTTAAGGGTAATATCACACAGGGTTTCCCCAGATTACATAAGGCTCATTTGCAGAGCTA
Source organism: Micropterus salmoides (assembly GCF_014851395.1). Lineage (NCBI taxonomy): Eukaryota > Metazoa > Chordata > Actinopteri > Centrarchiformes > Centrarchidae > Micropterus > Micropterus salmoides. Next base: position 24,574,710 of record NW_024040374.1, on the reverse strand, counting down.
AAGAAAGCCAAAGGTGACAGCCTGTGACCCTCCAAAGCAATAAGTTGAACTCTGTCTCTCCTTTGTTTGGCTGACTAGACTGATGCAGCAACCTTGATGAGGCTGAACTCTGTTGTCAAGGTCATAAGCTTTATTTTGTTTCAGACAAACTGACTGCCGCTCTAACAAAGTGGTGTATAAATGTATAGATGGGTGAAGAAAACTTTATTTGGACATGTGGCTAATCTCATTGGGTCTAAGAAGGTTAAATACTTCCCCGCCAGGAAGTAATGTTCAGATTTGGCTTTGGCACTAAACTGTGTTAGTACTTTGTAGTGCTGGTGCCATTCTCCCCAGCCGGTCTTCAATACTTCTGCTTAGAATTATAGAAAGAGAACAGCTGAACTGGCACTTGTTAGACTTGGTAAAGAGTTTTTAAAGCCACCATTACAAGAGGAGGTAGGTACAGAAGCAGCAAGCATTCAGTCTAAAGGGATGACACAAATCAGAAGATAAGAGTCGCATATTGTAGGTTAATGGTATCTAATTGCAGCAGCAGTGAATTAAACATCTACATTCCCTCATATTTCCATTGTTCATATGCATGTGAAAAAGTATCTCCTATCTGTCTCTTACCGCCATAATTTGCAGACTCACTAAGTGGTAGTTAAATGAAAACAAAATTGAATACAGAATTAGTGAGACTATCAAGTAAGCAAGCAGTGCAATATTTATGAGCTGATTAAACTGTGAACGCGGTCAGAGAGAAGCCGTGAGAGGGGCGCAATTGGCCAGTGGGCCGCCTCTGACTTATTCATGCTAGGGGCTAGACATCTCTCTCTGTAAATTATTCAGACCTTTTCTTTGTGTGTGTGTGTGGTTGTGCACGCATGTGTGTTTGAGAGCAGTATATGAGGGAATCATTAAGGTTATGTGTATACAGCCACAGTAGGGATCCTCTTTAGAGGGGTCACTGCCCATGCTGTTGAAATAACATTATTATATTGCCACTGTGCTCGTGCGTGTTTGTGTAAATCCATCAGTGAGAGGGGTTTTCCATTTAGGGAATGGATCCTTGGGGATGTATCATAGACACAAAGGCCAAACTGACTAAGATAAAGAATACATGATGCTGAGGTGGAAGGGGGGAATGAAGAAAGAGAAGAAATGGGAAGAGAACAGCATTCTTGTTCCTGTTTTTTGTTGTTTTTTTTGTTTTTTTTACATACGTCTGTGAAAAATGAGCCCTTCTGCTTTTTTTCCACCTCAGAGAGGAATGAGTACATGATGGAAATGCATGTCTTTTCATTATGAATGTATTGTCAGGACTGACTGTAGGGTCCTGAGAGGGGTGCTTGTGCATTTTGACAGATTAACATGTGAAATAGCTATGCTAATAGCTATGCTAATCACGGTTCGGAACGCATGTTAGCACACTTTAAGCTTTTCACAGCAAACAGCCATTGCCTAAGCTGTGAATAATGACCACTTCAGCTTCTGCAAGGATATGTAAGCACTGGGCCGCTGATAGATAGGGTTAGTGGGCAGTTTAGAGAGTAGGGAGCAAACAGTAATAGAGGGGAGACGGGGTGGAGAGGAAGAGGAGGATGAGGAAGGATGGAAACAAGGTATGACAGCTTTCTGCATAATTACTCACATCTGTCTCACCACTCTCAACCCCTGAGTAACATTCATCTGACAAGAGACAGAGAGATAGGAACAGCCCCTTACTCAAAATACTTGTCTTGTGGCTGTATTACATCATGTATGATTGAGTCTACTATCTGCTGAAGAATCTCTGTCTCTTCTACAACAGATTTCTCCCTGTTATTTTTTATGGCTGGTACAAAATGGTGAATCTAAAGAAGCCCTTGTTCTTTGATTCTGAGGTTCTCATACATTCAGTAAAGCTGATGTCTAAAGGTGTTTCAGATAGTTGAAGTTCTTCCATTAAGCTGCTTTACCCTTGTTTAAAGCTGAATTTGAACAGACAATAGCACTGTGTCCCAAAAATTCAGTCTCCATATTCATTACATTGAGACCATTGTGTTGTTGCAGCAGGCAGCCAGAAATAGTCCAGCAAAAATAAAAAATAAATCACCATCGACAGTGCAGCATTGTGCTGATGAGACAATGATGACTGCCACGATAACTTTCCAGATACACCACCATGCAGTGTCATGTTATCTGATCTTTTGGCTATTCTCACAACAACATGCAACATGAAAAATACTATACGTAGTCACACAGTGACAACAATAATCATAGCCACAAAACTAAATGCTATATACAGGTGGGATGGACTCAATTTAACATCTACTGACCATGGGAGGTGGAGATATTTTACTTTTAGATAGGATACATTGCACTTGATTGGCAAAAGACATAAATGCGTTAGAGCAGCTCTACTGAAACATATGCAGTGTATCTGTTGTATAGCTTGAAGAGGCCTTATGAACATTTGTGAACAAAAACTTAATTATTGGCTACATGGAAGGTAGTGCATCGATCTAAAAACTTAAACTTCTTTCCACATGTGCTTTGTGGGATTTAGACCTGTACTCATTGCTGGCCACTTCAGAACTTTCCAGTGCTTTGTCTTAAACCATTTTTGGTATGCATGCTTTGGGTCAATGTACTTCTGTAAGACCCATGACCTCTGACAGAGACCCAGCTTTCTGACACTGGGCCCTACATTGCACCCCAGAATTTTTTGGGAGTCTTCACATTTTTTAATGCTATGCACACAGTCAAGACATCAAGTGCCTGAAGCAGCAAAGCAACCCCAAAATATTAGTGATCCTCCACCATGTTTGACTGTAAGGACTGTGTACTTTTCTTTGAAGGCCTCATTTTGTTTTCTGAAAACAAAAGAATGATGTGCTTTACCAAACAGCCCTATTTTAGTCTCATTTGAGGATTTTTGCTTCCTCAGGTACATTTTGGCAAACTCCAACTGTCTTTTTTATGTTTCTTCACAATGATGCACCCAATGGACACTGAAAATATAATATCTCTGGAAATGGACTTATAGCCTTGAGATTGTCCATGCTTTGGTTCTTAAATCCTCAGACAACAACACAAAGGTTGAGCCAACCTTTCTCCCTATTTTTCTCCATGGTTGTAAGTGTGATTTCTATATTGCCAGCACCTGTGAATTGCAACAGGTGAGTTTAATTACAAATTAAAGGAGTAATACATGCTTGAAATACAATTATTTCTGAAGATTTTGAAAAGGTGCCTGTTGTTCCAATGCTAACAGAAGAAATAAACATGACAATACCAAATAATTTGTAACAAATTTCTGGGTGAAGTAGTGCATTATGTGACAGACATGCAGCAGTAGCCATAATTTTGGCCATGACTGTACTGTAAACAGCATAAACAGTGAAGTTGATGGGTACAAATATTCTAAACCACCATTACAGTCCTTTGGTAGCTGGCTTGGTGTAAGGACCCATGTGTAAAATGCCGTACTGTTCGTTGTTTGGGGTGGTGGTGCTCTGTGTGTTAGTGGTAGAAGGAGGGAGAGGATGGACGGAGGAAAGGCAGAGCGGATGACCTTTGAACCCCTCCTCTGGGACTATGGTGGGCTCTGCTGAATAGTCTTTCCTCCTCATCTCGCTGCTACACGGTCTACATGGTGATCATTGACAGATGGATGGTAGTTGCCACCTTTGCTCCTGTGCAAACTTAGCACACATGTTCCTCTGTCACAGCCTGGTCTCCTTTACATATCTCCCCAGATTCACCACAAGCTCCCCAGAGAATACCTCATCATAATGACGAACATATACTGGGACCCCTAAAAAAACCTCTTGCACCTCTCTCCTGCTATACTCATTCATTTCCATTTTTCCGTCTTCTCAGCTTCCACCTTCCCCATGTCTGTCCCTGGATCAGCTACCCTCCTGGTGCTTTCCTATTTCCTCTGTTTTTTTTTCTGCATTCTGGCCAGGGAGTGATATTAGAGACTGCAAAGTGTTCTAAACCTGGAGGAAATATGTCTGTAAAGATGCTGTCTTCATGTTTATAGAGTAGCCAGGACTCCTCACGGGCACAGAAAAGTGGATTCACACAAAGGTGAGAACAGGACTAACATATTCTGCAGGAAAGATGATTTGTCACTCACTATTTTAAAGCAGGAAAGCTAAAGCAAACACTTGATCTGTAGGCCCACTGCCAAAGAGCTATTAAGGCAAGCTATGTCACTGCACTTACAAACACTTAAGACAATGTAAACAGGCTAATGTTAATGAAAAGAGACAGACTGACTTCTTACAGCTACCATTTAGCCTTGCATTTAGTTTTGCACTGAGGTAACAGCCGCTGTCATGGGAATGCTAATGAAGCTAAGGAAAACAAAGCCTGGTTAATGAGAGCTCTGAGATAAGAGAGCAGAGGCTAGGACAGACATGTGCACACACACACACACACACACTGCGACAGGCTCTTCTCCTTCGACACTAATTAGACAGGAAGGACTATATGTGGAGGAAGAGCTAACTAACCGTCCACATCAATACTGCATCTTGCGAGCCTGTCTCGGCCATTGGCCTCAACGACACGGAGGGAGGAGGGGACGGAGAGCAGAAGGAGGAAAGAGACAAAATAGAGAGAGGGCAAGACATGGAGGGCAGAGAGAAATTAATTTGTGGGAATGAAGAGGATTTCTGGGTATAGGTGTGATCCACACATGTGACACATGTAGTATTAGATCTAATCCACGTATTATAGTACATGAAGTGATGAACAGCCACCTGGAGCGAGCTTCGTTGTCACCTCTGTGCATATATCCACCAGCTGGACTCACATGCAGTTTGTGCTCACACATGTCTACATTGTATTTCAGAAACATGCTCACACACATACACATACACACACAAAGATTAACACAAATGCAAAAGTAAATTGATGGGTATAAGCAACCACGTTGCCTATAAAAAAGGCTCATATACAACTAACTTGCATTGGCAAACTCTGTTATGCAAGAAATGTAATTCGGCTCAGTTTACATTTCCTATCAACATAACAAGGAAGTGTTTATATTGAACATATGTGCAAACTGCAAACTACCCATACAAATGCTCCTTCTGAAAGTGTAAAATGTTCACTGTTATTGTATTTAATTTCCTTTCACAACAAAACCTCCTCCTGATAACTAAAGCATGATTCAGCTTTTTACGGTTAGGCCGAAAGCACTTGGAAAAATTAAAGTATTGGTCTTGGTTGATTCTACAGCCACACTAGCAGCTCTATGAAGCTTTATTCAAGCACAGCAGTGCTTTGAACTAAATGCACATGTCAGTATGCAACGTTTGCTAATTAGCACTAAACACAAAGTAACCCTGAGATTGATGGGAATGTCATAAGTTTTGCAGGTATTTGAAAAGAAAACAAAGTATTAAAGTATGGAAATTTTGACCTTATGACAACAAGATGAAAAGTAAGGGGATCAAAGTGATCACCAAAATTCATCCTCAGGGGAAACATGAATGTCTGTAACAAATTTTCATTTAAACTATCCAGTAGTTTTAGAGACTCAAATTTCACTCAAAATCATAAATGTCAACCTTGTGTTGTTAACAGAAAAGACAAGGGATCATTAAAGTCAAGAGGATACACCATCAGGAAACCTAAATGTCTGCCCAAGATTTTGTGCCAATTCCTGCCGCTAGCATGACAATATTTAAGCAAAACCGCAGTCTTTCCTTAAACTTCCTTGTGTTTTGGTAGCCTAAACTTAAATTATTTGTGTGACTCATACCCCTGACCTCATCACTACTATGAACAAAATAACGAAAACTAGATGTGAAAAAACATTCTGAAACATTAACTGAAATAATAAAAACAATGCTTTACAAAAACTATAATATATATATATACTAACTAAAACTATATTGTAAGTTTGCAAAACTAACTAAAAGTAACTCAAATGAAAGTAAAAGTCATTCGTTTTTGTCTATTTATTTATTTATTTCATAGGACCGAAGCCTACATTTCAGTGGATATAAAGCCGGGGGAATTGACGTTGTGGGGCAGTGGCTCTTGCTGGACCGGCAGTTTAGTTGTGCGTGCGGTGACTAGCAAATTAGCAAAGTCCGATAGGCACCTGTTGGTGAGCCACGGGTGTGTTATGCTTTTCTCCTCCACGTGAAGAGCTGGCCGTGTGGCTGGCCTGCCACAATTGCTTTATCCATCAAGAGAGCCCGGGGTCAGGGCGGCGTCTGGCTGCAGCGTAGCAGCTGGGAACTGCTGTTATGACGAGAACCCCATGTAACGTTATAGGGAGGCTAACTTAGTCGGGGAGACCCAGGTAGGGATCGTCTGCGTAGTTGGTGGGATTTGAACATTTTTCCTATCATCTTTTATACATGGCTTACATGTGTACAAAATAATATGAACGCAACAACTGTACAGTTTAGTTTGGGTTGCAGGTAGTGAGTCACTGTCTTAGTGGTTTTCTTTTCCTTGTTCTGTTCTGATGGTCTGGCTTAGTGCTCATCCTGTGTATGGGATAAAGTTGTTCCTTGCCCACTGATTGTGAGCTCCCCTTGTACTGGGTTAACTGTCTACTGGTCATTATATTTACTGCATGTCAGCCAGTCATACTTGCCTTCAGGGTGCTAGGGACCTGTTGTTTGTGGCTCTAAAGGGGGCCTCCACTATCTCCCAATTTCTTAGCTGTCCATCAGCTACATTTATTGTATTTCACCTATTTAACCAAGAATGATAGAACAGACTGATGTAATTATTATTATTATTATTAATTTCTTGGGACCACTGGGAAGTAGGATTAGGGTAGTTTGCTCTTAGGGTTTTCTGTATGTAGGTTTTAAATTATACCGTAGATGTAGCATGTGCTTCATTTCAGATTTGTAGCATTTATTTAGACAATGTGTTAGTATTTCAAATATATATATATATATATATATATATATATATATATATATATATATATATATGCATGCTTAGTGTTTGGGCCCCTACAAGCTTCAGATAGCTTAAAAAAAGGTGTCCCTTTTCACAAATCTGCATTATTTCTAATGATTGTACTTGCATTTTAATGTTTTGTGAATAAACTAAACTGGACTGAACTGAGCTTGGCATCGTGCAGCGACAAAGACTAAAACTAACACTAAAACTAATAAAAACTAAACTAAAACTAAGCATTTTCAAAAAATAAAAACTAAACTAGCAAATTCACGTTAAAAACTAATTAAAACTAAACTGAAATTGAATACAAAAAGTCAAAACGAAATAAAAATAAAAACTAATGAAAAATCCAAAACTATAATAACCTTGGGGTCCAGGAGTGGGTCTGTAATGGATTTTAGGTGGGACAACACAAGGCATTCAAAGGAATTCATAACCACAGAGGTCAGGGCGGCGGGTCTGCAGTTGTTTAGACCAGTGGTCCTCGGTTTCTTGGGGACAGGGATGATGGTGGAGGCTTTGAAGCAGGCTGGCACATGCCATGTCTCCAGTGAGGTGTTAAAAATGTCTGTGAACACCGGAGACAGCTGATCAGTACAGTGCTTCAGGGTGGATGGAGAGACAGAGTCCGGCCCAGCTGCTTTGCGTGGTTTCTGCCTCCTGAATAGACCGTTGACTTCCCTCTCTGTGATGGAGAGAGGAGGGGAGGGGGTGGAGCTGGCCAGCTCTGAGGAGGGCTGAGAGGAGGAGTCACGGGGGATGGTGTCCGATTGACTCTCAAAGCAGCAGTAGAACTGGTTCAGCTTATTTGCGAGGGGAGAATCGTTTATGGAGTGGGGGACTTTGGGTTTATAGTTTGTGATCTGTCTGAACTCTCTCCAGACAGAAGTGCTGTTGTTTGCAGAGAACTGGTTCTTTAGTCTCTCTGAGTACAGTCGATTATCTTCTCGCACCTCCCTGCTAAACCTGTACTTTAACGCCCTGCACCCAGCTCGGTCCCCACTCCTAAATGCCTCCTCCTTTTCTGACCTTAGCTGTCTGAGTTTAACTGTAAACCAGGGTTTGTCATTGTTATATGAATCAGAAGGACCATCACATGATCAGAGTGTCCCAGGGGAGCGCGTGTGACGGCGTGATAGGCACCGCTAACTGTGGTGAAGCAGTGATCTAAAGTGTTCCCCTCTCTGATTGGACTCTGTATTTGGGGAGTTCTTGACTAAGATTTCCCCTGTTAAAGTCACCGAGAACAATAACAAGGGGGTCCGGGTTTGTCTGCTCCACACACAGTATCTGGTCGGCTTATAAAAGGGGGTGGAGCTGCAGATAGAAATCCCCCGATGGAGACTAGACAGTGGTGGTAGTGTGATGAAGGACGGAGAAGATGCTAAGGGATCTGATGAGAAGAGGCAAGGCTTCTGCTGGGCAGAACCGCACCTGGATCTGGGGAGCAGGAGGTGAATGGGGTGGAGGAAGGCCGTCTCGATTTGTACTGAAATGACGGCTGTCAGCGAAGGAGAGAACAGATTTAAAGTGTGATAGTGACTTCCTGATGGGCTGAGCTGATTGTTGTGAAACCTGATTGGAAAACAAGGTGGGAATGCCCATAGTCAGCTGTTAGGGAGAGAAAGTGAATGAGAGAGAGGGAAAGCGAGAGATTTATGTCAGAGTCAGTCTTTCTGGTTGAACTGGGCTTCATTACACATTGTTCTGCTGCTGTATACATTGTGTGTCTGCTGACTCTTTTTGCCCATTACTCATGATCATGTTACTTATTTTAGTCACTCAACCAACATATTTTGTTCATTTAAAATCCAGAAGTCATTGAATTGGTTGTAAAAAAGTTCCAATCATACAGTAGACTCCTATACAAGACTCATTTGTATTTATGTCAAATGTGCATGGGGTTATTGCATATACTTTGTAACTTTACATCTTTACTGTTAATGCATATGATTTTCATATGTTTACATAAAGTATTGGCTATAGAGGGTTGATGTCACTTCCCCTTCCGGAACACGCTGGACTGAGTGGCAGAACATCTGTTACCGTGGCTGCGTTTAGCAATCCGGGAGTAAAACAAGTGATTATTGGCTCAAATTAAAGGCAGTCCGACTCGACAGTGATCCTTACTGCTTACCAAAGAACCAGTGGTCCAGCTCTTTCCCATTTTAGATGTGTTGTTTGTGTTTTAGCTGAAGTAGTGCTGCTAATTTTATTTGTGGTTTTCAGTTTAAAACTTGATAAAATGGTTTCAGTGTGTGTATGAGTATGTTTTGAACATTTTCAGCACATTTTAACAATACTGATAATACTGATAACAATGTTAATTTGTTCACTGTAATCGTGATAAGAAATTTTCATACTGTTCTCTATCTCTAGTATACAAAAATGTTTCTACAGAGTTGATGAGAGTGATGTTAAAGGCCACATGCAGCACCACCAGAAGTTGACCAGTGTTTGGTTTTAGCTAAGTTAAAGCCTGTTCTTCCAGACATCCTCTCCCTGCCCCCACCAGACACTGTCTACCCTCCATCTCACCTACTGTCTCTTTCCCTCCGACACTCCGGGAATACTAACCACTGGGCTTTTCCCCTCCCTGGGCTTGACCTGATATTGCTGCCACTCCTCTTCCACGAGCCCGAGGCAATGGCTGAACTTAAACTAGGTTAGGAATGGGAATAGAAAAAAGGTGCAGTAACACCAGAGAAACAGCACATAGAGAAGGGCTAGCTTAATGAACATCCAGTAAAGGTTTGGGGAGTGACTACCACTCCATCTCTATCTCTCATGTGAATCTTTCTCTCTCACTATCCATCTATCACATCTCTACCTTCCATTTTCTACCACTCACTTCCAATCCTTCCCCCTCTCTTGCAATCTAGGGTCCTTTTTATTCATCTCCCCCTCTCTGCATCTCGCCCTCTTTTGCACTCTCTCTCATTCTCAATTTCTCACTCTCTCTTGTACAATCAATCAGTTCTGAATTACTCATTTACTCTGTCTCTCAGTGCTGCATATTCTCTCTGCCACAGAGGACTCCGTTAATTTTCTCCCCTCCCGCGCTCTCCCTTTCTCTATACTCTGCTTGATAGAATCAGATGCTATTTGTCTATTAAGGGGCCACAGGGATATTTAATAAAGGGCCTCTAATAACTTTGTGGTTGCATGTGTGTGTGTGCAGGGAGTGTGCATTTCCGACCGGGCGGGTGAATATCCTTCCATTCTCCACCTTGATGAGGAAATTAACATGTCCGATGTGGTGATGAAAAGTCATCTCGACGCCAATGGTGAATGTCGCAGTTAATTTTCTATTTAGCTACAGTAACCCTAACCAACTCTAATTGATTAGGTGATCAAACGTAATTGGTATTAGGCCACAGCTATGGATTCATTTGTCTTTTATGAATACTAATTGACCCCAGGCTGCCCCTGTGCCCACACCTCTCCCGTTCTCTGGTGCGCTTCCTTTCCTCTGCAACACTTACTGGACCTGCAAGTCATCATACAATCTTCCCACACCTTCACCAGCCTGTGTGTGTGTGTGTGTGTGTGTGTGTGTGTGTGTGTGTGTGTGTGTGTGTGTGTGTGTGTGTGTGTGTATAGCTCTACACCGTGTCAGTGTGTTTCTCTCCACTTGTGTACATGTGATTAAGGATTCGTCTCTCAGCTGCCTTGCCCCCGAGCTTTGGGGAGAAAACATATCTTTTTGACTTCCATTATTTGTGCGACTGTGTGTGTGTGTGTGTGTGTGTGTGTGTGTGTGTGTGTGTGTGTGTGTGTGTGTGTGTGTGTGTGTGTGTGTGTGTTGGGCACTTGAATGTACACCGCTATGTCCTTCTGTGAAACAAACTGGAGCAGGGAAAACTGCAGGCCTTTGGGAATTAATGCGGTGATGAATCTAAATAATCTAAACAAGCATAATTTCCTCAATCCATGTTTGACATTTATGAGGCCTGGTAAAAAATAGAATGAAAGAAAATGTGTCTCCCCCTCTACTCCCCATACTGAGCCTCTGGCAGTGGCGCACACGCACAAACACACACACACACACACACAGATAAACATATAACCACAAGCCAAACATATGCACAAAAATAGAGACAAAAACAAAAAATAGATGCTCGCAAATACACACATGCAGACACCCAGACTTTTCCTCAATACATCATAGATCAGTAAACAGTAGAGACTGTTACCCTAGCATGATGTCCTCTACAGAGCCAGACATTGATTGAAGCTGATCAGAAACAGATATTGATTGAGAATGATTGGAGACTTTGCTGCTTCTTCATCAGCTTCTTAACAGGTAGGCCATGTTACCAGACTCCAGATAAGAACACCAACACACCCACAAGACTAAACTGAATCCTTATCAATGCTAAGTGTCTTTATGGCAGAAGCATAAAAAATCAAGATGTATATACATACACACACACACACACACACACACACACACCTTTTTTAGCCCTGCAGAGGCTGAGGCTATAAGGCTGTCATGGCAACCACTCTGCAAAGGTGTGATTGGTCAAGGGCAGACGACGTGCAGAGAAATGTTTGCTGAAAGGAGGTATGTAAATTTGCTACACATAACAGGAACATGCAGTTCAAACACACAGGCGCCACAGGGCACACACACAGAGTCCAGCAGTACTCAAGTTTTCTCATGAGGCAGAAAAGACACGTTCAAAATCGGTGTATCCTAAATAATGCGTAAACAGATATATACTGACAAGTCAGGGCAAAAATTAATTAGTTAATGCCATAATATAGGAAGTGACAAGTTGGTTTAGATGATCGTCAAGAAAAAAACAAAACATGCCCACACATTTAATTAAAAATATGCAAATGTGCTCACAGTTTGGAGGCTATCAAATTCAACTTATCAGAAAAAACATATTTTCGGACTACATTTCAATTACAGTCTGTCTGTGCATTTTTTACCAACTCCACTGAAACAGAGAGTGGAGGTTTCTTCCAGTGGTCTGAAATTAGACATCTAACACAAGGTTTGTCTTTGACTAAATGACAATTGTTCTAGCTGCAGCAGCACACAGACAAGATTAACAATCAACATTATTATTTTTGATTAGAACACTCCAACCACTCGTGGAGCTTGATGAAAGACCTAATGGGAAAATTATGAATATTATTTGTTGTAACAGCTGTCACAATCACAAATTGTGTTTTCTTTTGCTCTCTCTCACTGTTTAAAAAAAATAACTACTAAATACTCCTGTCATGTGTGCATTGTTAGATTTGTGTAATTTGTGGGTGCACAAAGGTACACCACATCAAAAGGGCAGTGTGGGCGAATCCAAGGCCCTTTGGCGTATCCCCTGTGTCCAATTAGAGAAGAAAGAAAATCAAACCAGTCAGCCTGGAAAATGATCGATCACACTGACCCATTGTGAGTAACATACGTATATGTAACAATGTCAGGCTATAAGCTGGGCTAATACATCAGCTAACACGTTTGTTGACCCCGACATACCCCAACAATCCCACTGTGCCTGGAACATTTGGGCTGTGGATAGTTCAGCAGGCTGAAAATGACAAAACTGTCACTGTATCATAACAGTCTGCCTTTATTGATGATTGATGACTTGTCTAATTTTGTTCCTTTTTTGAGCATGTGCAATTATTCAAAGTGGACTTTGCACTATGGGCTTTAGTTTACACTAGTGGTATAAGGTTAAGATCTATGCAAATCAGCTGTGGTCATTCCATATCCACATAGAAGAGGTATAGCACTCTGAATCCCTCTGCATTACCCTAATTAATCATTCATACTTCACATCTACATATTCAAATTACCTGAGATTAAGCCACAGCAAGTGGGGGAGGAGACAGCAGGAGAGATGGGGGCATAAGTTGCAGGAAAGAGGAGAGGAGAAAGCAAGAATGAAAAGAAAAGAAGAGTGGGCTCCTGATTAAATACTTATTGTAAAAAAGTTTGTTGATGTTAGTTTTTTCTTGGATTCATCTTGGGGCCCATGCAGCATCCAAATAGCGTAGCAGCTAGCTGTTAGCCTGTGAACATGCAGTGCCTTCTGTATTAGCACTTGGGTCTCCTGGTAACTCAGAAGAAGCTGTGTGCTGTCAGAGCTACAGCACTAAAGTCTTTAAGGCCACAGCTGACAGACTCCAACCTCTGCCCTATTAGTGAACATACTGGGAGCCTCTCTGCTCTCTTCTTTCTGTCTTTGTGTGCCTCATCTGAGAGCCTTGATTAGGGCTTTAGGGAACCAGAAGAGAGAGAGTGTAGTGATAGAGAAAGAAAAAATAAAAAGACAAAGAGAGAACGGGAAGAGAGAGGCACTATCAGAGGGAGAAAGAATCAAGATATTCAAACTATTTAAAAAAGTGTAATGCTCCGTATTTGTATAGCGCCTTTCTAGTCTTTTCGACCACTCAAAGCGCTTTTACACTACATCTGCATTCACCATTCACACACATTCATTCACTGAGCCTCAGTGCTGAAACAGAAACAAACATTCACACACATTCATACACTAGTGGAATAGCCTAACTTTAACCTTCCGATTAACAGGCAACCCGCTCTACCCCCTGAGCCACAGCCACCCCACAATGGGTGGATTCTATATATTTATCTATCCATCATTCCACAGGCTCACGTCAGTTGATCTCCAATGCATTCCAGACAGTCCACTTCCTGTATTACGGTTTTGTGCCATGCACCTGAGTGTGTTGATATCTGTCTGGCGTCGGTGATACCATCCAGCCACTCTGTTTGGTTTTCCTCTCCTCGATGATTCCTTCATTGAGTCAAACACCATGTTTTTCACCAGTTGTCTTCCATTCTACAGATATGTCTGAACAAGCTGAGTTTCCTTTTTGTGATGATTTGAATGATATTTCTTGTATTTCCCACTCTTCTCCTCAGTACTACGTTGGTGATTTTGTGTTGCCTTCGGATGTGTACACAGACGATACGCAACTATTTTTTGTTTGGAGATTGCAAATGTCTGATATATACGTAGCTAAGAAATCTGCAACAGAGACATGAGGAAAGTATTTAACTCTAAGACAGTGTACAGAGGAAGGGAGGAAGAAAGACAGAAGTGTGACAGAAGATGAAGTGCAGGTGGAGGTGAGCGAGTACATGAGAAGCAATGTGGTGCATGGTGAGGGCTGTGTTAACCTGTGTGGTATTGATGCTGTGTACCAACCCCCCTCTGTTATCACCTACTGGTACCCCTAGGGCTCAGCACACACAAGATAATCTTTGCATCCTGGAGGAGTTGTATGGGGTCATTGAGTCAGGGCTGGGGTGGGGCAAGAGAGCTACATTTGGCCAACAACAGGGCGAGTTTAAGGAATGGAGGGCCCAAAGTCCACTGCATGTCTCTCTCACAATTAGGTAATTGCACTTAACACAGCATGTGCGCAAGCCCTGCATGTGCCTCTTGAAACTTTTTCTTGCAACTAACGATTATTTTCATCATCAATGGTTTCTTCAATTAAGTGATTAACGATTTAGTTCATTTAATGGTGAAATTAGGAAAATGTGCCAATCACAGTTTCTTGCAGCCCAAGAGGATATCTATACATATTACTTGTTCTGTCCCCGATATCCAACATTTAACATGATAAAAGTAAATGCTTAATACATTCTTTAAATCATCATTTTCTGTCAATCCACTGTTTCAGCACTACCTTACATGTCAGAGTTTGTTTCACACATGAAAATGCTCCTCACTTAAGGGAAAGGATGAGAGGAAAGCTGTTATGGCTGCAGAGGACACACACATCCACAGAGCAGACAAGCCACGCACACACTGAGCATGTTTCAGCCTTAAGATAGCAAAGGTTAGCTGGAAACTAGGTGGAGGGGCTGGTGAAGGCTTAGAGCTGCAGGTAGGGGATATCTTGAGTGGGAGTGGGGGTAGGAGAGTCAGGCTCGGCTAATGACTGGGTAGCTGATGAGGAGAGAGGCTGGCTGTCAGCGCGAGCCTGCAATTGAAGGTGGGTGTGAGCTTCCCCCATGGATTCCCTACATTCTCTGACAGCTGCAGCGCAGTACAGACTGTTCACACCGAGCCGTAGTAATCCTCACCTGCTGCTACTGGCTGGACTAATGCGCATCTCCCTATCAGCTGGTTTACACAGATGGAATGTGGTGCATACACAGACCACTGGAGAAGGAGAAATAAATCTGATGTACATTCTGTTCAGAAATTAATGCACAACAATGAGTGGCTGTTCGATGTAAGGTGTATTTGACAGCAAGAGAAACATTGACTACTTTCTCTTAAGTAGCTGACTGACCTATACGGCTCACAAGAAAGACACACAGAGAGACATTTATTTCAAAAAGCCATTTTGTTATGGGATATAAAAAAATCCTTCATTTTCTATTTCGATCCATAGTTGAGTGGTGTGTTTGGTAAAGTATAGCTCCCCAGGGAGTCTGGGCCTGTGATCTGGCAGTGCTGCAGGTTGAAAGGGAACTCACATCTGCCAGTGCCTCAAATCCACCGCATCAATAAACCAGACTTAAATGTATTTCAGTTTACCATTTGCTCACATCGCGCTGGCATTTCAGAACTCTTTACAGCCGTCTTTCTTTCTGTCCCTGTTTTTCTCCCTCCCCCTGCCATGTTTTCTTCACTGACAAGGATGTAGCATTTAATAAACCTGCCATTCTCTCGCTTTTATTCTCTACCGCTCTCTGCCCTTTCTAAAAGCGAGGGGATTTGTGGCTAACCCCTGCTGTATTAGTTTCTGTTGACTTTGGGTTATCAGCATACTTTGTCTGGCCCAATGGAAAAGCCGTGTTGTGCCCTGGCTGTCTCCTAACTGGCGCACACACGCACGCACACACACAGCCATTCCATATAACTCACAGGGAAAGCTTGGAACAAATCTTCTGCATGGTAGGTCGCCGAGGCCTTGAGGACCCCTAACACTTAACACGGTCACCCACAGATGTGGCCTGCATGTAAAGCACCGAGCGGTCACACTGGATCCACGGTTTTCAGCGGAAGGCGAGGGAGCAGCGGCGAGGTGAGGTTTGGACAGAACCAGAGACACGCTCCACTGGACCACACAGACGAGCTGCTGTCGCTCTAATTGGCTGCAGAGCACGGACGAAAGCCCAATACACTACACTCATATTAGCCTCAGCTTTAAGGACAATAGCAGCTGAAGGACCACAACAGCAAAGCAGACAAGAATTAATGATAGCCATTATGGCTGCCAGCAACCACAAACCGTTAATTTCAAACCAGGTTTTTACAAGACGGGTAATTAAGGGCTAAGTTTGCCAGGCTGCATCTTCTGGCATGGAATATTTCCGCTTTTAGTGTAACACATCTGACAGTGAGATTCAATATTTAGATCTCAGCCGCCACCTCTAATCTGCCTTGACTATAGCTTTGGGCTATTTGGCAAAAACATTTATGTTCGTTTGGTTAAATGCCTTAAATTAGCCCACATCACTCTGCTCTCAGTCTGACCTGTTTAATGCATCCTGACACCAGCAATCCTCTAACAAGCGTCTGAATGTGCACAGACATGGGCTCAGCAATCCCTCCGTGCTGCTCTACTCCAACAGGGTAATTCAAAGACTCATATTTTGGTGAGGATATAAAAAGGAGTGGGAGAGCCCAAGAGAGGAAAGAGACAGAGAAAGGAGGGAGTGTTTTTTATGCTGAGAGTGAAAGGATTTTAAGTAGTCTGCGTAAAGAGGTGATGTTAATTGCCACCGATTCCTCTCTCTTGCTCAGTTTCTCCTTCATGTGTATGGCGTCTGGCTAACCAATTTCCACAGGCAGCATCACGGAATTTCTGTGTGCAATCAGATAATACGCAGAAGAGCCAGAAAGACTGAGCTCTGTGTCAAGATAATGGCTGGATTTAAGGAAAATCTCATCACGTGCCTCTTCTTCTTCTCACCTGCAAGTTAATCAGAAATACAGACAGGCAGAGGAACAATGAAGAAACCCATGTCTGCTTGTGTGCATGCATATATTTATGTATAATATGTAAAAGAATGAAACATGAAAAGAGGAGACACATCCAGAGGGAGACATGGGGAGGGGAGTCTCGGCATTCAGAAAAGGAGAAGCAAAGAAATCCTGGAGATGAGATTCTGACAAGTGCACGACATTCACCCACTCTGACAGCCGACTTGGTGAGAATGACGTTGGTGGAGAGCAGGAATGAATAAACTCCATCTGACACGGTGATGAGCCCCGACCTTTCAGGATGAGAGGAGGAGGATGTAGAGACAGGACTCACACTGCTGTGGGGGTGGCTGAGTGACACAGAAAGAGAGAAAGATGGGGGCCCTTGTATGCATTTGTGTCTGTACATGCGTACATGTACAGACACACACACACACACACACACACACAGTGTGTGTGTTTCGAAACCGTAAGACACACATTCCCATGCACTGTGTTACAGTAAATTCCTTCAAAATATGACATGGATCCAGTGTGATAGAGGCAGAGTAAGTGTAGTGGAATGTTTAACCCTGCTCAGGGCTGCTGTGTTGGGCTAAAGAGACCAGACTTGGCCCCATTGTCTCTCCTCTTTCGAGACAGGAACTGATGCGAACAGAAACACACACAAATAAAACTGTGCATAAGTTTGCTTGTGTACAACTGTGAGACTAAACTATGAGACTAAAAAGACAAAAACAATCAGAAACTAAAAACGACTGATGGATGTTTGAAGCATTCCCCTCAGATTAGGTAAAACCTGTACAGCTTCATGGTTGCCTCTCCCCTTCTGCTCCTCTGCCCCCCAGCTGGGTGAGACATAACAGCTAGTGACAGAAGTTAAGTGATTCCCAATCCCACAGTTTGCACAAAAAAACCCGGCAGCAAAACACTGTCTTGCACATGGATACTCATACATGCACTCACACACACACACATACACATCAGATTAACAGGACAACTGCGGAACAGATTGTCCTGTTCAATCCGCCTGCATGTATGCATATGTTTATGTTGTTAGGATTTAGTTTTCTTGGCTCCTGGCAACATCTCCACGGAACAATTCCAATGCACACCTGCTCATGTAAATGAACTAGTAGCTAAATACATCTCTTCTCCTTGTATGAGATTTATGTGTTTTGAACGTGGTCCCTGACAAATTAATGTACTGAACTACACTTCTATACATCCTATGCTGACAGTAGTGTCTCTCTCTGTCTTCATCTGATTCTTGATGTCAACATCAAGGTCTTAATCCCACTCTCTTCACCCAGAAGTGAGGTAGGAGCAAACGTCTAGACTAGCCAGCAAGAGTATATATCAACAGAAGTTAAAACACTTTGTCAGCAGTAGATGTCATACTTCAAAATTATGGCATAGTCAGACATATACTCACAAGCATGTACATACACACACACCCCAACTCTGGCTGACAGCAGGAGGTGAGGAAGTAGTAGAGATGGGCATATTGCTCCTTTAAAGATGCCGATTTTGTGTTGACTGAGCAGCTCTGCTGCCATGATCAAAGACATGTGAATAACTAGCTGAAGAGGATCTGACGGCCCTGCTCGTGCACATCACAGCTCGGAGAAAGAATTATCAACCACGGTAGTGGGACTTTGCGAAATGAGTTGCTCTGCAAACAAAGCAGAAACATTTAAATGATCTTTACATCAAATTAATATATGCAAACATACATGGATGCAAAGTGAGCGAATAAATGTGCAATAGACACAGAGTGCTGAAGTCCTATAAACTAAAGGCTCTCTATCTGTGTCCATTCACTCCACTTTACATCCACTGTGCTAATTAACATGCAAGCAAGAGCATTTGAAACCATTAATCAGGCATTTACGAGGCATTAAAAAGGTTATTTGCCTAATAGATAAAGAGTGTGTAGTGAAGTAGTGAGGTCTGTAGCACTGGTAAGAGCTGCGTTGCTCCTTAGTAAAAACCACTGAACTTCCTGAGCCTCAACTCACATCACTGACAGAATAAATGACCACAAAGTCACACATACACACAGCAAGCCACACACAGAAACACACACTAGAGGGAGAGTCAAGCCAGTGACCCTTGATGAAACAGTGATAAAACAGTATTTAATACATACATACATATTTTTTCTTGAACGGGAAATTAGGCCAAAAGTAGCAATTTGTGACAATCAGGGAGTGAAAAACAATTGCTTGGTTCGAGTCGTTCACTGAAGACACTCTTTTTTACTGTCTAATAACTAAAAAGTATTACATTTTAATATACAAAATCCTATACTATATGAAGATATAAGACATTTAACATTTGCTCATCTGGAAACCAAATGAGAAAGAAACAAACAGACTATTGAGCAGCAGATAGGAAGTGCTCCTCATTAGTGTTTTATTAAAAAGCAGCCTTTAAAGTTATTGTGCAAGGTTGTTGAATTTTAATGACCCCTCACTGTGCTCCAGATAGCAATCTGGTTGTGAACATAGATGGAGACAAGAGAGGAGAGAAGTGAACAGAAAGGGAGATGGAAAGGAGAGGAAAGAGAGATGAGGATGGGAAATAAATGGAATAAGAAAGAGGAGTAGAAGAAAGTGAGAAAAATGTCAAATGGCAAGAACAGAGAAGATGAAGAAGAAAGAGTTGGAGAGGGCGTGATCCAAATTAGTCTGATGATGAGATAAAAAGAGGAATGATGACATAGCTGCACAGATCTCAAGAGACGACCGAGCAGGAGGAGGAGAGCCAGACTGGGGAGAGGAAGAGGATTAGACACTTTCTATCTGTCTAGATATCTGCCTACAGTATGTCCATCCTCTGCACCAGTGCTGCCTTCCAGTGAGTCAGACAGCAGAAAAACAGTTGGTGCCTGTAAGCTGTCACTGACATGTGTCACATTGTGATGCCACATCCCTGTTGTGATCTTATTGCCTGAATGACAGCTTGTTCTCTCTGACATCAGCAGGACACACACACACACACACGCACACACACACACACGGTACAGACCACAGAGAGTGGGTGTGTTTGTGTGAGCATATATGACGGTGGGCACTGTGCAGCCTTGAGCAGTCTGTTCAGCATCGTAGAGCTTCTTCATTCAGAGTCATCCCCCCCTCCGATGCTTTTGATTTCCACGACAAGGAACCTAAGGTAACTCCTCAATCACTGCAAGCTGTGCCGAGTAAGAGTGTCACAACAAGAGTGTGATGGAACCACAGCTGCTGCCAATGATGAACAATATACTTTATGTGAAGGTTTAAAGCTTCACTAATCAATACTCAAATGACAGTGTGTAATGTGAAAGGTGACAGTGATGTACCCACAGAGAATGATCCCCTCAACTTTACAAAGTGTTGTAACATCCTCTCGCTAATTTATTTGTTTTTTTGGCTCATCACTGTAATTTCCAGCAGCAGCAAGCAGTTGTTTTCAGCCAAAAAGCTTTGATATACCCACTATATGCTCCCTGCCCAGCAACAACTGGCAAACACAAAGTTAGACATCACTGCTCATTGTGTCATTTATAGCAGCCAGCTGTTTTCATTGATAAAAGTTCAAATAAACCCAGTGCACACCACCCGCCCAGTACCAAACATCAGACAGACACAGTTAGCGACTAGCTGGTGAACATAGTGGAGCATTTAGCAGCTTAAAAGACGGCTGTTTTTCATAGGAGTAGACTAAACCCGAATAAAAACAGATATGAAAACTGGACAGGTAACACCAACTGTTGCTCTGGGTTTGCTGGATGTGTAAATGTTGCTGACATGTTCACCATAGCAACTACACAAAGTACACAGTGATGATGTTGTGTTGACAGCTTATTTAAGTCCCAAAGGGTCCACAAAACCACTTAGTGCAGCTTTAATGAGGTGGTATTATGCTCATTCAGGTTCATAATCTTATTTAGGGGTTGTACCAGAGCAGGTTGACGTGGATTAATTTTCAAAAAACACCATATTTTTGTCATACAGCACATTGCTGCCGCTCCTCTCACCCTGTGTGTTGAACGCTTTGTTTTAGCTATGGAATGATACATCTTGTCTCTAAATGATCTTTGTTGGGAGTTGCACATGCGCAGTTCCTAGTTAGGCGCTACTAGCCAATCAGCAGAGAAGGGTGGGCCAATGAGAAGCCGATAAACACGGCTTCCTTTCAGCTTACCAGCTTAGCAACATGGACTGGAGCAAGAGTTTCAGAGTGGTGTTATTAATCTGTAACAGATGTATCTTTCATCCATAAAGTTTTCACAGAGCTCTGTCTCTACATTTTAGTAACAATGTTATGTCCATTGACTGTCTGGAGGGTAGCTAGTGTTTGAAAGGGAGATGAGAGGTTTGTGCTGCAGGTGGTGTTTTTCCACCTGTGTTTATGAGGGCGTGTTGGAGTAGTCGCTTGGCGAGCATTATATGAGGCAAATTTAGCATTTATCCCTGTGACATCACAGGGATGAAAGGGAAGCGGCTGGACTACAAACGATATTTTGACTTTCTACATC
Source organism: Micropterus salmoides (assembly GCF_014851395.1). NCBI lineage: Eukaryota > Metazoa > Chordata > Actinopteri > Centrarchiformes > Centrarchidae > Micropterus > Micropterus salmoides. The sequence continues at coordinate 24,553,341 of NW_024040374.1, read as the reverse complement.
ACCAGTATTGCAATCGGTGATAAGAGGCGCAATGATCAGAGCTACAAGCTTAGGAATAACACATGCAGCAATTATCTATGTTCATTTTTGCTTTTACTCATATTTATAATCACCCATGGGAGGAAGGACACACATACACAAACACACAAAAGAAAATCCTTGCATGACAAGTAGCAAACATTTGGCCTCTCGACTTCCTAAATGGCAGTAATTGTGTTTTGGAACTGAGTGACTGGCAGAGTATGAGTGGCAGAAATGAGTGCAGTGGAAAAGGTCGTTTAGCTCGTTCTGACTAGCAGGTAGCAGCGGTTAGGATGCGGCAGCCGTGATTGGACCATTGAGTTCCAGCCTTCTTGATTCCTCTATTGTTTCTGATGTAGGGCTGAGATACACAGAGGGACACACACACACACACACACACTTACACTCATATGTGTGTTGTCTCCCCCCGGATGTCGTGAGTCCGTGTTTCAGAAGGCTCATTGCAGTTTGACGCCCACTTCTCTGGCTAAACGGGTTAGTTTTTCAAATGTCAGATCACGGTGGGAGAGTGTGGCGGCCCTCCGATGAGGCTATGATTGTTTTCCCAGAAAAATGGAATGAAGGCAAAGAAAGAGGGAGAGCACAAGTGGAGACGATGACTGCTTTCCATTATTAGCCTGGCTCATTCTACCGACAGAGGAAATAGTGAGGCTCTCTCATTCTGCTGATCGATCCCTCTGTTCTGGGAAGATGGCCAGCACAATACGCTCTCTATCTATCCCTTTCTCTCCATTTTCTCCCTCTCTTTTTTTATCTGTCCGTCTGTCATTTGGTTTCTATTATGTTTTCTCAGATAATTGCTTTTCACTGCAGATAATTCTTGAAGTGAAGTCCTTCGCCAATGAGCAAATTGTCATAAAAAGTTATAAGTTCTTACATTACAGTCCCCGTAAAATGGAATCCAGAGCTCTGTTCATGGCGTGTGATAAAAGCGAAATACGAGTACAAGTTGACGGGTGAGGGTGTGTGTCATCTTGATGGTGGTGCTCACCCAGAGCCCAAAGCCAGCGACTGATTATACACGCTTTAAGGTCACAGCAATAAAAGCTAAAGAAGCACTGATGAAATATGATTTGAGTCAAACACATTTATTACTCTACTTGCTGTAACTTACTAGGTGCACTGGCATTTCATTGAAATTGCTAAGCATGGGGATCTCAACAACAGCACATCTCCCTGTGTTTAATGTTCTTCTGCAGTATAGACAAAGTGAAAAAAAAAACTTCAATATATAGTGGATTGGAAACAAGCCATCAGCGCTCACCAATAAATTAAAACAATGCACTGCTGGGCTCATGAGACATTAAACTTCACAAAACATGTGAGGAGTAAAAAAACTTAACTGCAGCAAATTTCTACTAAGGCACTTTTGTATTTTTTCATCCTGTATCATCATTTAAGTATTTTATAAAGTAAATAGGTAGATTATTTAACAGCTAACAAAAGGATGGTGTTCACTAAATAAGACTTGAAAAGGATTAACTATGTACTCTGTTACAGCACTGATACTTGCACTGCATTTTCACATGTGCTCTGAAAAAGGAACAGCTTCTATTGAAATCAAATATGTGATAAGGATTTTTTAAGGCTTAGCTGGTGGTTGAAACAAAACCAAGCAAAGCAATATAACCTTAAGGGCCAATTCTGGGGTTCAAGCCAACACAGACTGTTAGCAGGTGAAAGCTTTTGAGCTGGACCTGGTCCAATGTGGTTTAGATGTGAAAAAAGCAGCGAAATGTCCCTTTGTTGCATTTTCACTAATATAACAATGGTTTCATAACAAGGCCTTAGCCTCTCTGGGATAATCTAGTTTAATGACTGGAATTGAAATAGTGATTTGTTATACTATTCGCTACTAGAAAGAGTAACATTATTACTGTCACGCAGTACGTCACATCGTGTCAAAATTATACTCTCTATTATCTTAAGTATGAAAGGCAAATAACAATATAGCAGTTTTTTACATTTATCTGACACTTTTATCCAAAGTGACTTAAAATTGCGACACATGTCAGAGGTCGCTCGTCTCTGGAGCCTAGGGGTTAAGTGTCTTGCTCAGGGACACATTGGTGGATGGGTCACAATGGGGAATTGAACCCAGGTCTCTCACACCATAAGGCATGAGTCTTATCCATTGCACCATCACCACCCCATAGTTATGTAAAACTACTACTGACATGGTTTCCATTATGACACTGTTCATCTGTTCATTACTCTAACATTGTTACACACTGAATAAGTAATGATGATTCATGTTACTGCAAAATGTATGCAGAGTATACGAACTTAACTTAATGTTTAAACAGAGACTTTCATTCTCTCCTGTAAGCCCACATGTAAAGGATTTGTGGCATCCCCTATTGGCCAATTTTTAGATAAGTTTACAAACTTAGTTCAATATAAAGATCTACCCAAGTTGTGTGATGATTGGACAAACTTACTGATTTATGGCACAAGCTTTACCAACACCCTTGTTTGGCAACAGCAACACCCCCTTATTGGTCAATACTGAACCCCTAACCCTAACATTTTGTGAATGTTTCAACAGCTTGACAATGTTTGGACAAGCTGTCAATAATTTATAGCAAAATCTTTGCCAGGCCCATGCACATGTTTGCAGCTGGTTGCACACGTTGTTCAACAGTGTAATGAAACATCCTGCCAGTTTTGTAAAGTTTAGGGCAATTTTGGGCCAGGTGAGGGGGAGGAATTCCCTACATAAGTCAGCCTCTGTTCTCTTGTCACAAAGTATGGAAATTGCATATTTCATTGTGAAAAAACAAACAAATAAAGAAGTCAATTGTCTTATTTATAGTGATATTTATTAAAAATAAGAGTAGCACATAGTAAGTGATTCAGCTGAAGGGCAGATCTCCACACCAAAGTGTGCAGAGAGAATCTGACCAGGAGAAACAGATAACTAAAACATTTATCACTATAGAGAAAAGATGTGGCATCTAGGAGAAAAGCCTTTCTCATCCTTGAGCCACAGTGGAAACTTATTTCTCACGGGGAGTCTGCATAAGACAAAACAATCTCACAGAAGTTCATTGTATGAAAATACCGGTACACTTGGTGGACACCACACAAGATATTACAAGTGCATAGGGTAACGATATGTGGGATATTATAGGTATAGGTAATGATTAATTTTGCCCTTACAGAAGGGGGGAAGGGAGGGAGTGATTTCACTATGGCACCTCAAAATGCACACTAAACCTTTACCATCACCTCAAATACTGCAGTACGGAAGAGGATTAGGGCCACATGTGATAAATCAATCTGATTTCTCCAGAATTCTGACTTTAAACTCAGAACTCAAATACATTTTTCACATGTGGCCCTAATCCTCCTCTGTACTGCAGTGTGGTACTTTGCTGTGAAGAAAATATGCCATTCTTTGTTGACAGCCTGTATTACAATTCAATAGAGCACAGGGGGGAAAAATAATTAATTGATTAAATAAATATATTTGGGTTTTGGACTGTTGGTTGCACAAAAAAAGCACTTTGAATATATTACCTTGATCTGCATTTTCTTTTTATACTTAGACATTTTATAGACTAAAGTTATTGAAAAAATAAAGAACAGATTCTATGCTGCAGTCCTAGTGTGACATGAATATATTGATCGTGTATTGCTGTGTTCGCATCTAATGGTGAGGTATTCTGTCTGCTGCGGCGACTCTCTAAATAATTCATGAGACAAAGCTCAGAGCAGAAGGGCCATCCCTCAATGTCAAAGATTCATCATCCCAACACACAATCACAGAGTGAGCTACTTCGACTTACTTCTGACTTCATAATGCAGACTGACAAAGCCAAATCACAGTCATGCAGTGAGAGGAAACTTACAAAGAATCAGACACTCAGGAGAATCCTCAGCACAACACAAAACCTGTCACACACACAATCACCTCCCACAAATCGGTAAGAAAGTGTGTGTGTGTGTGTGTGTGTGTACACCCTTCCCATGTGGTCAGCGGAACAGAGACTGCATTGTCACTGACAGAGCTCCCTGTGACATGGAGGTGTTGACAGGTAGCACTCCTATGGGACATGTGCAACCACAACAAACTAGTACGCCACGTGCCAACACACACACACGCATGCACACAGGACGTGACGTGAAGGAGTGAGAATCTCAGTGACAATGTGGCATCCTCAGCACATCAATAATGCAGCGCCTCTGACAACTGGAGGAATCAAACTCCCCGCACCTCCATCCTTCTTTATCCCCCTCTCTCACTCTCTCTCTCTCCCCATGTCGCCATCTCTCGCTCTCTATCCCCCCATCCATCTCTGCTCACTTCGTTACCCTCTCCTCTGCTGCGGCAGGAAGATGGAGCGTGAATTAGAAAGCAGGCAACAGGAACAGCAGAGACGCTATTGTTCAGACAACTTTGCTGGATAGTATCGAGAGTGACAGAATAACACATTTGGCCTTATGGGATCTAAACACATCTAAACAGCTGAAATGGATATGAGTGCTTATATGTCACAACTGTGTGTGTGTGTGTGTGTGTGTGTGTGTGTGTGTGTGTGTGTGTGTGTGTGTGTGTGTGTGTGTGTGTGTGTGTGTTTGTGTGTGTGCATCTGTGTCTACAATAAATGCATATTCGGTTAGGCTGTTAGCCACAGGCATAATAGTTCAGCCGTTTAGCTAGCTTGTCACATCAGCTACACATACACAGCGAAATGTCAGTCATAACCAAAGAGCAGCGTGACACAGCAGCCATCTGTAGCCATGACAGATGAGAGCTGCTGGAGACACTGAGAGTGCGTATATACAGTACAGACACACAGATAACAGAGCCGGAGGCCTGCTGAGTTTGGATGTCACCGCAATGGCTGTCACCAGCTGCCATGCCATTGTATTGCCACATAAATCTGTATTTTCTGGTGCCCTGTGTGTCCGTCCCTTCCTTGTCTGTCCTTCTCTTTTGCTCTGTCTGTTTCGCAAGCATGTGTGAATCAAAGGATGGTTCAACGTTGGCCTTAACTTTTGTAGTATTTCTGTTGGTTGATAACAATGGATTCACCAAGTTGAATCATGGGTACAAAGCGAACAGAAACTAAAAAAGACACATAAAAATAAGACAGGTCTTACACAAACTCCCAGGTCTGCCACATTTATTTGGTAGTAAAAACTTCCTGGTTCAACTCAGTGACCTACCAAACTTCATGTAGGTGCACCTCCAAAAAGTGGTTTTCATAAATTGGTTAAAATATAGGCTATTTCAAACTTTGTCTGATCGTCTGACTGCTGACAGCAAAGCATTCCCAGATCTCAGCAGTAACTTGTACAAAGGATGAAATAATTGTCATCATAACTCAAAAAACTGCAATAAAAAGACCACAGTTGTAATAAACTTGAATTTTCCTTTAATATGGAGGTTAATAATATGTTTCTGCAGAAAGGCCTGTGCATTCATCGTACCTGGTGATTCTGTCTTTTACTTTCTCTCTCTCTCATTCCACACTTCCTTCCTAATGGCTGAGACACAGTCAACCATGTGACTGGTCACAAATGCTAATGATGCATGGCTAACGCAAGACACTCTCCCTCTTTCTCTGAACAATTCCTAACTGCTATACCCGCAATCTAAATGGGTCTGACAAACACGCTCACATGCACGCACACACCTACACACACACACACATACACACGTCACAGACATCAACTCATCCATATAATGCTGACAGCCAGTATTGCTCTGCAGAGAGATATTACTTAGCTGTATTGTATTGCTTGCACTAGCAGCAGAGAAAAGCATATTACTCACAAATGCCATTTAGGCGCGAGACTGTGGTTGGCTGCTCCACACAAGCTGTGTGCGCTCGTCCTGTGACCAACTGCTTCAGTGCACCACATGGCACTCACACAAGTCACTACAGTGCTGTTTAGGCATAGTGACACAAACTGTTAAAAGGTTTAATTCTGAAAGGCCACTATTTTTGGGCAATAGTTGTTTCCTTGGTGCTATTACAGATGAGCACAAAACCATGGCAAGTTTTCTAAGAATTTCTCTCCTGCTGCGATGTCAGTGGTGTGTGTCATGGTGGTTGTCTGGGGAATCTAGGGTGGGGTGGATGGGGGGGGGGGGGTATGAATCCCCTTCCTTTCAAATGCACAAGCATACTTCCCTTCGCCTTTGAAGGGAAGCGCCACGCGTGATGCCACAATCTCCTGATGAAACGGGAAACCAGAAAAGAGGATTGGCGCATGGTCCCTCCAAAGAGACACCCTATTTTCCCCCTCCCTCCCTTCCGTCTCTCTCCCTTCTTCCCCCCAAGTGCTGGCAGGACGGGCCAACAGAGCAGGAGACTGTTTGCCATCTCCCATGGAAGCGCCGCAATCTATCTCTCTCCCTTTTTTTCTCTGTCACACTTTCTCTCCCTCTATCTCTCCTTCTCTCTGCGCACCCTTCATGCTGCCACTGGAGTCCTGTCGTCCTCTTTATCTCCTCTAGGCCTTGTGTTTTCCCTCTCTATCCCGTCTTCTCTGTGTTCTGTTAACCTTCCATTAGCAAGTCTAATGTCAGGCCTTCCTGGCTGCCTACTGCATGGCTCCCGGCTCTGCGCTTTCCAGGCACTATGACAATGTTTTCCTCTAGCCCCATTAGTGCCTCCTCACACCACTAACAGCCATGCAGCACAGAGAAGGATGAGAGGGGTGGGGGAGGAGAGAGTGGGGGGTGTATTGGGTGAGACTGGGGAGAACACACTGGGCAAAGTGGCTGGCCAAGTGAGAAAAAGGGTGGAAAGGGGATTAAGGGAGAGTGAAGGGGGGAATGATAAAAAGGGAAGGAGAGGGCAAGGGGAGGGTGAAGTGGGTGGATTGGGAAGAGGGTTGAGGGGTGGGTGGGATATGAGGGGGCTGGGAAATTAAGGCCTTTCCAATACTCCTGTTTAGCAAACATAATTTGCATAGAACCGATGCGGATGGAGTTCTGTGTCACAGTTATTTGCATACATTTGCATAAAATTAATCCCCTTCCCAATTGCCGCAGCGATTGTTTCTGATGCAGAAAATAAGTCAACAAAATGAACTGACGCATCCAAACAAAGCAAACATATTGACACAGACGCACGCTGGAAGAGAGCACAGGGTGAGTTTGGGCCACTGTATGTATGTGTGTGTGTGTGTGTGTGTGTGTGTGACAGTGCATCCGTGTGCACGTGCGTGAAGCCATCTGCAATAATTTGAGGTCATCTACTGCTTGTTTAACAAAACAGAGGTTTTGATCTTAAACAATGATTCTTCAGCTTTCCTTCTTCCCAAACACACACACAAACACACACACACACACACACACACACACACACACAGGGATAAAGTCCAAAGAAAAGGTTGTCAAAGAGCTTCACATTTGCACTACTGATAGATAGTTGTATACTGTTGGCTACTCTCTCCACTTCTGCAGTTCAGTATCTTGTGCAAAGGCACCTCAACAGTACGGTGATGGTAGCACACTTTTCTACCCATGGGAAATGTTGAACTTTAACAGATTGATAGCATGATGAAAGATTACATTAATATGAACATGCAATATGCACTGTGTGTATCAATAGATAGATAAGAACATTTTCTTTTCTGCCATTGTGGTCATTTTCAAAGAGTGCAAAAATTCAGGTACAATGCACTGCAGAGTTTCTAACTCACAGAGCATGATAACAACCAAGCATGAATCTGCAAGCTCCTTCAACATGTACCCGTTATGTGTTTCAATAGCAAACCAAGATCCCAGAAAGACACATCCAAGGGCAAATGCTTCTCCTTGCAAATTAATTCCAGGAGGCTCGGTGTGAGGAAAAAGGAAAATAACGACATGAAAGATTCCTTCACTAATCATTTTATCCTGCAATCAATTAAAACTACTGAGCATGAAATAATGCAGATCCTGCTCTCAGGCCGAGTGGGCATTGATCGAACTCATTTGGATGGTTTTGCATCCTTGCCCGCGTGTGTATCTGTGCACTTGTTTGTACGTGTCAAAGCAAAAAACAGAAAGAGTGAGAGTCTGTTTATGGTTGGGTTTCTGAGTGTCTGAGCCCATCTGTGTGTGTGGCCATTGATCAAAGGCAGAACCCCAGTTTGCCAGTGAGGAGAGGAGCCAATTGATCAGAAATGGCTGTAATTGGAATCTAAATAAGACCTGCAGCATCGATCCCATCTCAGTTCTCAGCTCCTGGCTTCTGTAAATGCGGGTTTGCTCAAGGCCAACCAGCCCACCTCCTCTAAACCTCCACCTCCAGCACACAGCGTTTTGCATCAATAACTGCTAAAGTTAAACTCTCACATCTCGACTGTGAGTAACTTGGATGATTGACTAAGCATCCTATATTTTAAAATATGCTGCCTGTAATTTCTCTTTTCACTGCACCACCTACTCAATGAAATGCAGTAATTAGCCAAAGTAAGGGAGAGTGATTGCAAATGCCAAACGTTTTTAAGACTCAAACAATAGAGCAAATCAAGGTGGCTGGAAATACAATGTCCAGAGTTACAGGTGCCTGGTCCACAGGCACAAAAGTGGCTGCTTGAAAGCATGTACACTTACACCTACACACACACACACACACACACATTCCCCTACAAACAACCTCCACCAGCAAGATAAGGGCTAAATTATGGGATCTGTGAGTTGCCTGGTGAGAGCAGCGTCATGAAGACAGAATGCAGCAAGTACCAAATGGCCTTTACACTGTTTACGTGTTTTTATTACTGTGTGTCTGTGTGTGTTTAAATGGTCATTCATGCATAACCACAGAAGAAGCCACAGTTTTACTCCTGTCAGGCATTTAAAATGCATTTTTCTGTCATACCCATTACTATCATATAAAGAGATGGAGAGGAGGGATATACGTTTAGACGTAATAGGAGACATATAAAAAACAAACATGTCCTTCAGAGTGTTTATGCATTCCTATTTACCAGTACATGTCATTCAAAAATCACATTAGTATTGCAAACACATCAACACGGGAACAATCCTGGAAGCATACATAGTGCAATCTCTCCCACAAAGCAACTGTACACAAACACACTCATGAACACAAATAACAGAAATGTCACACCTGTTACCAAAATGATATGTAAAATGTAATGTAATGATAGGCTGGGTGTGATCACAAGGAATAAGAACTTACGTGGTGACTTAAACATCAGTACATTTATTACCAATAAAGCCAAATATCTTAATATAGTCAGTTAAGTCATGAGAGAAGATTTCTTCTTGCAAAGCTATTGCAAAGCTAAGTCAAAATATTGTTTTCACCTTAGTTTCTCCTCTGCGTGACCATTGCCTTTCCTAATTGCAGTTGTTACTGCAATACACTATAATTAGTAATTTAGCACCACATTTGCATATGCATATCACTGAAGTACAGCCAATGAGGGAGCGACAAAAGTGGTGAAAAAAGGGGGCGTGGGAGACGTGGTGGTGCGAGGCAGCTGTGGTTGCCATGTAAATGCTTTGTGGGAAATCGGACATACTGCACCATGTGTGACAGCTGACTCCCATTACAGTATTACAATTTGATGCCACAATCTCTCCATATGCAAAGCGTGACCTTTAATGCTAATCCAAAACAGCAGAACATGGAGCTTTCTCATAATGATGATGTCTAGATTAAAAAAGCTTGTTTGCAAGTGTGTATTAGGAGGGTGTGTTTGTATTAGCCTGTGTGCATGAATCTTATTGTTTTTCTTGTGATTGTGCATTCAGATGTTGCCTTATGTATATATGCATACGCAATATATATAATACAGATCAGCTATATGCAGATATATAATACATCAGTGTGTGTATGTGTGTGTGTTCTGACTGCCTGTTCCTCAGCCACAGCAGGAGAGCTGCTTGAGTGTTAACGAGGCTGTTAATTAGTGTACTTCAGAATGTACATCTAATGAGTGTGTCTTTTACAGCAGAGAAACACGTGCGCACACACACACACACACACACACACACACACACACACACATTTTCATACACATACAAGGATGATGAAAAACAGCATTTGGATAAGGTACACATCTGGCAAATATCTCTTTCCATTGGAGAGGAGAGTGTGTGTATATGGAGAGAGATGGTGCATGCGTGCTGTATGTATGTGTTGTGTTGACTGTGTTGAAAAATGCAGACCAGCAGGAAAGATGTTGCTGGAGGCATTTCTCAGTGTGATGTGAACTAACATTCCCGTACATGGAGAGAGACGAGCTGGAAGTGAAGACAGTTCTGTGCCTTCTGCCATCTCTACTCTCCATCTGTTTACACACACTCAGTGCTCACGCCTACTGCTGCTGTCAGATTCAAGACTTGTACTGCTGAAATGTATGTTTTTGGGAGGAACTGAGTAACATCCAGTCAGATATTCCAATTGATACCAGGGCATTTTGAAACTACACAACGGGTTTGTAATGGGTCCCTGTGGGCCTTTCGGTCATAAAAAAATAACAGCGCTCAGAAAAGCACAATTCAATTCCAGTCAGAAACGATAAAACATCAAAACTGGGGGTATGAGGTTTTTGTCTGACAGCAGCACCATGATGCAATGCTGCTACATTCGCTGTTGTCCTGTAGCCTGAGCCAAATCAGATTTTCACATATCCACAGCCTGCGTCAGATCAAAGTATTAAAGTATTCATAAAGGCAGAAGACCAAACGTGCACTAATATTTATTTAATGCCGTCTGTGTTTTTGATAGACATTTCTCAAGTGTGCATACATAAGGCAACCATCAAACACTGAAATCATGTTGAACCATGATTGTTTGGATTTGAATATTTGAATTTGGCACAAATTCACATTGACAACATCTGAATGAGGGAGGGAGAAAGAAACACACACACACTCTGAGAGAATGAGTGCCTGAGCGAGACAGAAAATAAAACTTAGACAAACAGTCAAGAAGCCACAAAAAAACTGTGCAAAACAACAAATTTTCATCTCCTGAGTTCTGCCACAAACTGTCTGCTCGACATAAAAGCAGGACTGCCTTCTCATAATGTCTTAGATACAAACGTGTCCCAAACAGCACGTTTATTACGCAGTGTTGCAGCAGAAAGCTTGAGCAGAGACTGTAAATTCCAGCTCTCAAATCTCCTGTGAGTTCAGCACCAAGGACAGCTCCTCTGCTGCTGCTCACTAAGAACGTTTCCACTTTTGGAGGATTTGTAGAGGCCAGATAGGCTCATGTATAAACTTGAGAGTCCGGACAATATGGGACTTTGTAAAATGAATTACATTTTCCAGCATGACTAGTTCTGACTTTATGCCAGTAAATGTAGCATGCAGGTCTTTTCAGTCCAGAAATGAGAACTCTAGTGTTACTGTAGGACTCTTGCGAGTGTACTGAAAACACATTGTTACTGTTGTCTACTACCATAAAATCCCCACAAGAAGGATTGAGAGCCATTCTGGATCTTAAACCATAATTATTTTTTTGGGGGGGGGGGGGGGTGTCAAGAGAGTGTATGTAATAGTGGTGTCATTCACCCATACTACCACATAAACATGGCTTGTACAGTATCAGTCACAGCTTACAAGAGTGGTGATAGAAATAGTGATAAGAAGGTACTAACCTCTTACAGCTGTTCCAGGGGGATGCGGGGGAGAGAAAAAAAAAATATTCAGTGTAACAAAACAAACAATGTTCCGAGCACATGTGAAACTGTCGTTGTTACATCTAGTTACATCTAGTGTCATAGCCTTTCATTATCTATTAAACTTTGATTATTTGTTGAGTATAAATGGTCAGAAAATGAAATGCCCATCATAATTTAAAAAACAATGTCTTCAGGTGGCTCATTTTGTCTCACAGACAATCCCAAAACCCCAAATTATTCAATTTATGGTGAAATAAATAGGAGAAAAACAGCAAATCTTCACATTTTAGAAGCTACAAACAGTAAATATTTAGCAATTTTGCTTGATAAACAGTTTTACTGATTGACAGGTTATCAAAGGTTTCTAGCATTCGACTACTTGTTTCAGCACTAGTGTCATCCACCCACACATACTGTATGTCATACACAAACGCTCATACACACAGACATAAGTGAGGTCACCCACAGAGGAGAGTCTGATAAAAATGTTCTCAAAAAGTGGATGAATGCCAGAACTGCAGCAGAGGTACATCATTCCCTGGCCTCTGCCATGAATCACTCACTCTTTATACACTCGCACTCTCTCATTTTCACACATATGCGGACATATGCCTACACATGCTCATATATGTTCTCACATACTCAGAAATGCCCAAATACACACTCACACCCACAAGCCCTCCATCGCTCTTTCACGTTGCAGAAACTGTGTAAGTGTGCCCTTTCTGCGTGGCGCACTGCCAACCACTCGCAGCACATTACAGGGGTGTGACCCCTGCATGTGCTGAAAAAGGAAGCATTTAACCCCCTGCACCTTTTCTGCTGATGCACTCTCATAGAACCTCATCCTATGTTTAATATGGACCAATAAACAGTCAGCACACCACTTTGGCAATGTGTCTAAGAAAATGGTTGCATTTGAGTCTGTGTGTGGGCAGCGTCGACTTATGCATCCTGAATTCCATATTCTATATGTTTCTTTCAAGTGTGTCTTTCTATTCCCGTCTGTAAGCTGCAATGGATTCATTCCTGCTGTGGCTTTCTATCAGAGATAACATCAATCTACAAGAGTGACATTTAATCCCAAGCCTGGGCAGGTAGAGAAACACACATTCATGCACATGGCACACACATACCAAACAAACGGACACACACAACATTAGCTGCTCGCATACAGAGACACAAATCAAAAGCCGAGCATAAACCTGTGTGGAACAGAACTGCTAGAGGAAGACAAGCTAAATAAAGCTATGAAAAAATGAAGACAGAGGAAAAGGCTTGGAGGGAAAGTGTTTCCCGCATCAATCTATTGGTTGAGACGTTGACAGAATGGCTTAGAGATACAGGTGGTCAAGGAGAACGAGGAGCTGATGTATAGACGTCTGTGGTCTGTTTCTCATTGCCAGGGTTTCACCGGACACTTCAGCCCGCAGCCCTCTTTTTGCACCTGGCATCTCTGTATCTCTACAGCCACACCTACCTCTCCCCTTCTCACCATGTGACCTAATCAATCCCACCTGTTCTCCCCTGGTACTCTTCTTTTTGTTCTTTTAGACCTTTTCTCATTTCACATCTTCTCATTGAGGAAGTCACTGCAGTGTCCTCATTACCAACAGTGGTGTCATTTTCTCTACAAGCACATAGCTTTTTCCTCCAATGATGATGACTTCCTTTAATAAGGTCATGCTGAGAAATCCTGTGTGGGTCTGTGCGTGTCTCTGATTGTGTGTGACAATATTCTTACTATCATCATCAGATGCATCGCCACCTGGCTTGTCACAAAGGGAGGAATAAAGCACCAAATGAAAAAGAAGTAAAAGAGCAGGGACAAGAATACACAAAAAGCTGTTTAAAATGGTGAGAATACATGAACAAGAGCACCGAGAGAGGAGAACTATTACTGAAGGGCACCAAACCAGCAGGGCTCTGTAATCAATTTTAATTAGCACTGCGCATCACCTGGAGCCATATATTTTAGACAGCGTTGGAGCAAGGTCTGTCAGAGAGCACGGCCTCTTTTGTCACACACTGCCAACCTTCTCACTGCTCCAGTCGCAGCGGTGCCCCAGTAGCAATCCAGTCACTGTCATTATCATCTTCTGCCAGCGAAGGTCCAATTAATCAAAATCGTATGTTTAGTCCTGTCATCAACACTTTATTTTTTACAGTATCACATCAAGCTCCTGTTTAAACTAGCATCTCCGTCCAAACTCTTTTAGCACCCTCTCCAGCTGGACAGCAATGTCAATTGTCTGTAGTAACAGCAGAAGATGTTTCGCTGGTAGTGTTTTAGATTCAGATACAGGAAGATGTATAAATGTACTATAATTGCTTAAGTGTATAATATAATCACATTTTATTAATATGAATATCAAGCTAAACTATACTGTCACAGCAACAAAGATCCAGTCTAGCAAGAACCCGGTCGATTGTCAGGAAAAGTTATAAAAATAGGAATTTTTGAGAAGCAATAGTGAGTTTTTTTGGCTTAACGTCTTATACAAATTCGATGATCAAAGTAAACATACACAATGATTTCTGGCAGCATCTGTATACCTGCAGAAAATACACTAGCAAAATATGGAAGATGTTTTTTTGGAGCACCCTTTCGCACGGTGTGAAATGCTGCCTTCACAAGTTGGTCTGAAGGCAGCTTACTTGTTTGAAAAATGCTGCTCTGGCTCTTTGACACAGAGAGCCGCCAATCAGCTTTTTTCCTCTGTGTGGAAAGGATTCAAGAGGAAAGAAAATAAGACATAGTTACTGCAGTCAAAGCAACAACCATGAGGCAAGTTGAGTACTTATTGCTGGCTGTCAGAGGCACCAAAAAAATCCATCATGTGCATCATTCTACAAATACACGTTTTTAAACCGGTCGTTTCTTTCCATGCTCATGTTTTGAACGTTTAGTTAATTATCTGTCCTGTGTTTGTCTGGGTTCACCACTGGTATATATAGGTGAAGATGGGTTCAAGTGCTCCCCGCGACCCTGTACGCAGGATAAGTGGTTGACGATGTATGGATGGATAGATGGGTTCAAGTGCTAATTCATCTCAAACTAATAAGACTGCACAGACTGCTGTATTACTGAGTGTCCCTGACAAACACACGCATGTTCCCACCGCAGTGCAATTAAAACACTGATTGACTAAACAGAGAGGAGTGATGGCTCCCTGGTAGAGTGACAGCGACCAGAGTATGGAATCTGTTCCACTGTGAAGAGTGACACGTTATATGATTAGACAGCATGCTCATGACAGCTGCTACAGGTACGCACAAGCACACCCACAGCGAGAGAGAGAGAGCGAGCGAGTAGGCTTGGGACTAATGTTGCAGCTCAGTTACAGCACAGTGTAATAAAAAGAATGCTTGAATCTGCAGTATAACACAGCTAACTCCCCCTGAACATACACATTACTAAGTCACTACTAATAAAGGCTCACAACCGAGACACACAGGCCTACTACAAAACTCTACAGCGGCTAACATTTCATTAAAGGGCATGTGAGTGTGTGTGTGTGTGCGCATGCATGCGAGAGAGAGAGAAAGAGAGAGAGATTTTTGCCCTCAGGCTTTTCCTCTGATAAACAGTTGCATTAAAAGATTTCACCCGCATGGACACACACAAAGATCAAAAAAGCTACATACAGACATGTACACACAAAAAAATACACACACATAAGTGCACAAAAATACTGGGGGTTAACCCTCGTAAAGCCTTTTTAAGCACACATTCCCAATAGGGAGAAACCATTACCAGCAAAGCTTTGGTGTAAAGGGACCTGTACAGGAAGTGATGGTTGGAAAAATACCCAACCGCTGAGTTTGATAAACACAAAGCCTTACTGGTCACTCCAACTGCTTGAACGGTGACAAAGCGAGTGGGGAGCGATCATGCAAAAGAGCTGAATAGGCTACATACAGCGAGCAATAGCATTTATGATGAGACATCTAGAGAGAGAGAAAAAAAATCACCGCACATTCTCAAACAACACTCGCGTAGGAACACAGACAATACTATCAGAGACTGGGCCCCTGATAGTATTCATGAACCATCTCTTTAGCAGCCATGTATATGTATGAAGAGGTTGCAGTGAGGCATTGGGACGGGGGAGTCACTGAGGGGGACGTTAAGTCTCTTTATAGAGACTTCACAAAGCCCCAATCCCCCACATTATAGGAACAAAATTGTCTTTTTTTTTGCCGGCGATTTGTTTCACATATCTATCTATGCAGCTCAGCCTCAGATGAATCACTGTCGTTTTCGATCTGCACTGCATCTTCAGGGTGAAAATATTGTAAGGAAGAGCAAGATTTCTACACCAACTTATTTGGTATAGACTTCGCTAAGAATCCACCATATTCTTTCTTAATGATGCCCTCATCTCTTGTTTTTTAAACTAGCATCATTCAAGCCATTTTTTAAAGACCATTCCCTGAGGCTTTGGTTAACACTCTAACACATAAGCACTCGCTAGCTGTTGTTCACACGTTTCTAAAGACAAGGTGCAAATTGAACGGCATTGCTTTCTCTCTGAAAGTCTAGCACTTTCTGTGAAAACAGCACCAAAACAGCTAACACATTAGCAATTATTAGCCTGTGTGGAAGACAAAACACAACCAGCCTGAGACGTTCCTCTTAGGCTCATTCTGAATAAACAGAGGGAAAAAAAGAGGACAGTTCAAAATACACATACATCGCACACACGGGAAAAATAAAACAGGGAACTGACAACAAATGAATGCATTGTCACGGGAGTGCACTGTTTTTTTCTGTCGCACACACACACACACACACACACACACACACACAAAGCACTTCGATATCCCCCATCCATTCAGTTTCTATTTCATTATGTGTCTCTGGAAGTCTTCTCTTATTCCAAAGTGGTCCTTGTTGCAATACAATTAGTCCATCAGCTTTTAAAACAATGGACCTTAAGTTGTCTCTGCTGTTCATTTTGTGTGTCTAGTTTTATTACAATACACATTTTGTGGGTCTAGTCTTATTACAATACACTTGAGATTAAATTATACTCTTTATTTCCATTTCCTCTATGAGGTCTGACCTTCAAATGTATCAGCGCAGATCAGAGCCCAAAGCCTGAAAACTCTAATATATCCTTTTTGGCTATTTGCGGGGAAATTACATGCAGCACAATATTAGAGAAAGAAAATGAGATGTATAATGAAGAAGTGATCCAAAGTCTATCACAAATTTGCCAGGGCTTGGACTTCTGTTTCAATCCCTTCATTGTAGTGCCACGGTTGAAAAGAAATTGGACTTGAAGTTATATTAACATCAAAATTGAGACCCTAATTTATTTAGTAAGGTCTGTTAGTCAGCAAGCATATTAAAATGTGTAAAGAGGTTGGAGTGTCCTCATCTAAAATAATAATATTTCTTTTATAAGGATGAAACACCACAAAACTGTGATAATGTGCCGCATCAAGGGTATGGAAACGTTATCGGAAACCTAAGGGACACAGTTAAGACCACAATTCATTGCTCTTATATCCTCAAATCTCCAGCTTACAACCAATTACCTCCCTCAGCCAACCTCAATAAATCACCATTCTCTGTCTGATCACAAACCAGCTATCCATCCAGACAAGCAATCCTTAACCCAGCAACAATAACAAATCTGACCCCAATGCAGCATTTAGATGAGACCTGGACGGAGGAGGAGTGCGCTGTCACTGCAGTGCTGACCTCCGACCCCTGCCCTTTGAGCCTTGATCTGATTGGCTCTGCCCAAAAAAAAGACCCATCCCTCAGAGAAAGAGAACAGCGGCTTCCAGTTGAGTGCATGCTCATGCTCTCTCACACCCACACTATTCCAGATCTGTATCAGTACTGGAAATAAATTATATATTTTGTGGCCTCATACTTGACTTGTTTTTCCTTTGTGGACTACAAGACTAGTACCTTCTGCAAAACATTAATTTGGTTTGTTTTCTTCTTAGGCTCATTAATAAAAAAAAAAGGAAAAAAAAAAGAAATATGCACATAAGTTATTTACATTTTTATTGTAAATGTTTGTTTTTCAACAAAACATACAGCATAGCAACAATATAATTTATTCAAACTTCAGAATACACAGTATGTCATATGTAGTAAGTTTGTCTCAAATGAAGAAGTTAGACACTTGTGTTTTATAGGCCCTTTTCCTGGCAGACATTGTGACATGTAAGAAAAACACAGGTGTAAATAAAGAAAATGAATGATGGTTGATTTCCATTTAGCTGCTTCGGGTTTCTCACTCCTGTCTTTGTTTAGGCTGTCCTGATCAAATATTTCTATACTGGATGTATATATCTCAATAAAACCATATTCTAAAATGAACAGGAAAAAATATATATATATTTCACAGGCACACAAACATATAAGCACTTTTCAAAAACAAGTTACAAAGTGCTCATATGGACAAATATTCACACACACAGGGGCATTGTTTTGGCATGTTCATGTATCCTCTCATCTTGTCACACAGAAGAGGGAAGATATAAATTATGTGTGCCTGCACACACACAGAAGTGACTGATGACTTGGTGCAGGTGATCAGAGACTGGTCGGAAAAATCCCAGTGGCTCATGTATTCTCAGGGGAACCACACAGAAGTAGCAACAAACAAACACAGCCCCTGATAGTGCTCATTTAGGGTTATTACAAGCACACACACCTACTGAAAAATACACACGAGTGTGGAAGGTAGCGATGTAGTGTGGTATTGTCCCTAGGGGAAGATAGGATAGTACAGAATCAATAAACCCAGAGGAGGTTTGTCCATCTGATCCTCCTCAAACAGACACTAAATACAACACAATACACTGACACACATACACACACTGCCTCTCTCACGGTCTCTCTCTCCAAGGACATGTAGCAGAATCCACCCACTATGAGGTTTGGATGTTATAAAACATGCTGTAGCCTTGAAGCTCAGCGCTGCCTCCTAATAACCAGCTAATCCAATCAGGTCAAGCTAAAAACAGACCAAGTTTCAGGGCAAAACTTTGATGCTTTGTCTGGCTGATTTAGACGCTCATATCACTCGATGCCTGGGAGAGAGGGCTAATGAACAGCTACTGAAACTAAGATAAATTCTTCTGTCTCCCACACTAACTCATAATGCATACATTGTAATTTATGTAATATTCTATAGCGTTCAAGCAAGGCAGAATCATTAACCGCACCATTACACCTAAAGATAACACGGACAGTTTGGCTCATCCACCAGCCGTTTGCCATCTGTCTCATCAAACTGTGTGTGCGTGTGTGAGCGCGTGCAAACACAAGAATGTGCACGTTTGTTTGTGTGCGTGTTTTTCATTTCATTGCTTATTAAGTGTCTTACCAATGCAATCCTTTTTTAAAAATTGGACAAAAAAACCATTTGTGTGTGTGTGTGTGTGTGTGTGTGTGTGTGTCGGTTTTTGTAGAAATCCATAAAACCAAGCAACAAAATTTTATCATTCCTCTTTTTGCAATGTTTATCTGTGCGTCAACACTGTCATAACACACACTCTCTTTGACATGCCAGGATACAAAAACACCTCTGAAATGAATCTGTAAAGGAAAGGTTGCTCTCTGTCTCTTCCTCCTGCTCATTTTGCTCGCTCTGACTCTCACCTCCCATCATTGACGGACATCCTCTGTTCTGAACTGCTTTATCGAGCTGCAAGTTGATGAGATACTACTGGCTACAGCCAGTACACAATGAAAGACACACTATGTATCTCAGAACCAGCTCTGGTAATAGCTTGGGGGAGGGGTCCGCTCTACAGCTACTCATAAGAATGCAAGGGCAATTAGATAGCTGTCAGTATCAATGAGAATGCCTTTCTAGAAGTACAATGTGTGGTGCAAGAGAGGAGATGAGATCTGTCTATAAACCAGTGAGAAGAGAAAAAAAGGATGGGGAGATGAGAGGAAAATAGTGGTAAGGCTTGTGAAAAAAAGGGGGGGTTACTTTGAGGGAGGGACAACAATGGAGAGACTAGTGATGTAAAAAAGAAGAGGTAGTAATAGCAAAGGGTCTCTCTCTCTCTCTCTCTGTTGCACAGACAGGTAAATTTGTCTCCTATGCAGAGCCTTCACAGACCCACTCAAAAGACATTCTATTGACCTTTGTGGTTCCTATAGCAACACAGAGCACGGGCCAGCATCTTGTAACACACACACACAAAAACCTTTCTTGAACAAATGCAAGAGTTTAAGTAAACACAAATAAAGACACAAAGCAAACACAGTAAGTAATTAAAGTACTACTCTGACTGCTATGAGTTTAACACAATGAACACCTGTCCCAATACAAGCTGTGACAGCACCAAAATTATTATCTTATCTCCAGTGCATGGCGCTAAATGCTTTTTATGCTGACAATGGCACCCAGTGTGTTAATCAGAAATCAGATGAGACTAATGATACAACGAGGCCACTCTGGTAGAGGTCTGTGATGGACAGCGTGTGCAGTCAGTCAAATGTTAGCAATATAATAGATAACAGGTGAGACATTTTCATCCCTGGAGCTATTTTGTGCCATTACTGCTGGGCAATTGGAGACTTCAAGCTGTTTTTGTATGAAGAGCAGGTGTCCAAAGTTAATGCTATTGCACTATAATCTCCATTAATAATTGATCTACAGACCACTGAATGAAAACCAGTACCAATTTGTATTACTACAAAAGCTTATCTGATAGTAACCTAAGGCAGTTTTCAACACAATATCAATCCTTCCACCACATGCTGGGTCGCCTAACACTCAAGCTCATGCATACAATCGAGCTTGTGCAAATTAAATAGATGAGTTAAATCAAGATAGCTTTCCTTCTGACCCATAACTGGTTAGGCTGATTTGAACATTAAATCTAGTTTCTAGTCGCAGTTTGTTGGTTAGTTAGGGTCTGTGCATCATTTCAATACCATGTTCTTTTTAAACAGCTGATTTGGACTTCAAACATTGTTTTGGTTAAGTTAATGAGATGCAATAAAGTAAAGCAGCTTAGTCCACAGTATGACTCTCACTATCAAATGGAAGAGAAGAGGAGGAAAATACTTTACTATAATTGGTTCATTAGAATTGTCTGAAGCTGTTGGATCTCTTGCACACAGCAAATAATACATTCGGGCATGCACATGCATGCATGAACACAAACATGAACACACCAGTGTGTGAGTGTGCACGTATGTGCTGTACAGACAGACACGCACACAGTCAGACACACACTAATACTTCAAACAGGCTTGGATTATACAAACCAGTCTCTTGTGTCGAGGAAAGACATTTTCAGTGAATGCATAACATTAACTTTGCTTCATAAAAACACACACACATATGTACAATATATATACATCTCTCTGTCAATCGATGACAAATCAATTGAAACCTCTGCTGCATGCGTAGTGAATATGCGTCTGATTTTCAGTAAAAAGGGAGATGATTATTAAGACATTGAAATAGACACAGCCTGCACTGTGAAATGTGGCGAGGCTTCGTTTGTATCAGAGTCAAAAAGAAAGAAAGAAGCAAAGACACTCAGGATTCAGCTGTTCCCTTTCATACGCGCTCTAGGGGTTATTGTTGACATCCTCCTGTGAATTAATTCAATTTGGAAGACAGCGTTAGCATTGATGAAACTGGGTTAGCATCGACGTTAGCATTCAGCAGAGAACAAAAGTCATGATTACCAAAGCGCAAGCTGCAATTGCTAACCCCATTTAGATATACGAGGGCAGTGCTAACCTTATTCAGCGGCATTGCAGCAGCTAACCTTATTCAAAGTGAAACCCACATCTCTTAAGACCCTTTTAGCAGCCATGTGGAGTTAGCTAATTGTACTCTGGGGCTTTTTAGATGAGAACTATGTGACAAGGTGGCTTTTGAGTTCAACCCCACAGAAGTGAGATCTGTTTTCCATTTCCAAAGCCTCAGCTAGAGCTTCAGTAACATTTCCTGCATCTGCACCTGTTTGTTAGAGATGGAAAGACAGAGGTAGAGAAGACAAACGAGCAGGAAAATACTGAGATGGTGAGAACATACACTCACATTCAAGTGCCATCCACTTTACTTCCCTATATTACATTCTGACCTCTTCTCATTTTCCCCCAGTTTTTGCTTCCCTACTTTTTTATATCCCTTATCTCTTCATTCTCTTCCACTATGTTCGCTCTTAGCTTCACAATTTTTACATTCGTTATGATTTGGCATCATACCAAAAGGATTTACTTTTCCAATTTAACTCAAGCAGCCTCTCTGTCTCTCTCTTACTTGCATTTTCCCCAGCCCATCCTTCTCCTCAGAAACACACACGCCGTCCACAGCCATTTGCATGGTGTCACATTAGGACAGGCTGTGAAATAGTAACAAACAAGCCCATCTTAATGTGACAAAGTACATTTGTCTACATAAGGAAATGAATCAAACGGAAGGAAGCAGGAGGCAAACAAACGAGTAGTTTTTCATTTAATTTGAGGACATTTTCATCAGAACATTCTTGTTCTCCTCTTGTTCTTTTATTTCCTTCTCACCAACAGGTATTGTAGACCGGAGGAGTCTTTCTCTGTTTTCTATAATTACCAGTTGCTATCTACCACACTACTATGCAAATATGGAAAATGTCCCTCACAGTTACAATAAATTTGGTCTGATTGACAAATATATACAAGACCCGAGTATAAACTATGAGCTAGATACTGTACTTCAACATTTGGATAATTGTAAACTATCCCGAGCCACCTGGATACCTGATGTATATACTGCAATCGTTAATTATCAGTGTAAATTTTTCACATCTGTTGACCGACATGGCTGCCTTTGCAAGGCTGCTTACAACTCCTTGTGTTTCTAGTCAAAGAGCCCAGATTCATCTCTCAGCCTAGCACTGTATAGACACACCCAGCTCTTAGCTGCTCTCTGTAATTTGATTTTCTAGCCCTGTGATTGGATTACAAGGCTGACATCCATGTCCAAGCTACGAAAGCCATATCTATTCATTCGCTGCACTGGCACAAAAAAATAAATACACACAAATACACATACACTTGTCTTAACTTGTTTGTAACTCAAAAATTAGCAGATACTTTAGAAACCTCTTTCAAGTGGAACATCTTGACAGCACCATAGCGATAGCCTTCGTTTGGTGAGTTACTTTAAATTTTGAAATGAAAATCTATATTTCTGCTAAAATAAAAAACACCCTCTTGCTTGATATACACAAAAACCCACACATCCTGGAATTTACACACATACACATGTTGTAGGCAGCGCAGCCTTGATGTGAAATTGATTACAAGCTGTTCATTACATGAAGACGAAAATCCCTGCTCCATCTGAATAATCCTCCATAGCACTCACACTCTGTACATTAATCTTACCCTTTCCCTCATGTGAGACACAAGAAACATAAGTGTGGAACTACACCCACGGCTCACCTGCAATATTTACCCAGCACTATGACAAATGTTGCATTTAGATGAAGGTAATTTCCACACTGGGGAGGATGTGTGAGCTTGCAGTGATATCTTATTGGGACTGATGATTGAAGGAGCTGCTACACATGGTCCAGGAGCTGAGGATGTGTCAAACTTTAAGTTCTTTTTTTTTTTAAAGAAATCTCAAGACCCATCTTTTTTGTTTAGCATTTTCCTAATTCATTTTTTGTTGCTTTAATTGATCTTTTCTTTTGTGTCTTTTTGTTTTACTTACCTTTTTACTTTTCTATTTAACAATTTCTATTTTAAACCTTATTTTCTTTTCTATGTTTATCTTACCTGATAACTTTGCAATGCAAACTCTTTTATTACTATATTTTTGTTCCATGGTTATGCTGGTATTTTAACACATTGTCAAGCATTGATATAATGCAGTGTTTCCCACAGGATCTTAAGACTATAACTATGGTGGGTGGGCCTCGGACCCTGTTGGGGGGTTCTTACTTTCAATGGACACATGTAATATTTTGTATACTTTCTGTGAATATTATCCAATTAATCTTAATTCCAGTAGGCCTATAGACACCTTATTTTGAAAACCGGACGTTGTCACATGTGTGTCCTTGTGCTAAAGTCATCAAGTCTGACCCAGTTTGATAAATAATGTTGTATATGGTTCTCGTATCGCGTAAAATTAAGACTTCATAGCCTCTCTTCAGGTAGGACTCTCACACTGCAACACTTGTCTTTGTAAAAAGAGAAACTGACAAGATAAAGTCGCTAACCTGCCTAAACTCAAATTGCTGGAGTCAAAAGCATTTTACAAGCTAAAAATGGGTCCATGGGTCAGAAAAGCTTTGACTGTAACAGTCTCTCTCTCTTTCTCTCTTGCCCTCTCCTTCTACAATCATCACTCATGACATGATGATTGGAGGCAGCATATGTAAACAAGTGAGTGGCCTCTGACTCAGTCATCTCCGCTCTAAGTCCTCCTTACACATAAACAAACAATTTAGCATGTTGGAAGAGCACAGACTAAACAAGACACATGCCAGTTGGAGAAATAAAACAATTGCTATTTGGAGACAGACCTTACAGTATATACCAGTCACATATTTCTCTGCCTCTCCTGTCGCTCTTCCTCTGTCTGTTTTCTTCTTTTATACACAGCTCTTGGCTGTCTTCCTCCCTCCCACTGCTTGACAGGAGCGGAGTGGCAGTCATTTCTAATGCTGTTAATACTGGTAGAGCATAGACTGTATAAAAGAAGTGGAAGTAGCCACTGTGATGTCACCCACTGGTTTGTGAAATACTGTTTTGAAGCCTTTAGTCTGGTATATAGGCTGTCACCATCTTGAGTTTTTTGGAAGCAGAAGTGACCATATTTGAACGAGAGGGTGAAGCTAGGGAATGTGTATCCCCATTGCTACGTCCAACAGGTCGCTGTGGTAGCGACATGTCAATCACAAGGTAGCCACGCCATAAAGTATATCCATTTACATTACATTTATTCATTTAGCTGACGCTTTTATCCAAAGCGACTTATCAGAGGTTGCACGCCTCTGGAGCAACTAGGGGTTAATTGTGTTGCTCAGGGACACATTGGTGGATGTGTCACATTGGGGAGTTGAACCCGGGTCTCTCACACATTGCGACATCGCCACCCCCTGGCTCTATCATCTTTTTTACTCAAAATGGCGCCATAACTTACAAAATGAACGTCATACTGTATTGAAGAAGACTTGAAACCAGCGAATGAGACCATAAACTCATTAGGGCTCACCGGCATTATTCAGGGATAAATAGGGACATTTTCTCATAGACTTCTATACAATGACAATTGAGTGAGTGAACGAGAGAGAGACAGAGTGAGTTGATGTTTGGGTGTCAGAGTGTCGAGGTGTGTGTGCGTGCATGATCCAGCAAGAACCCTCGCAGATCAACGACAGGAATCAGTTCTATGAGTCATCATCAAGATCACCGAAGGTTTCCCCCTCAATCTTTAGGGCCGCAGGGAGCTGCCGGCCAACCCACACACAGATAGACCTATAATGACGAAGGAGCTGAGTCACCGTACACCCACCGTCTGTCTGCTTTTCCACTGATTAATAGCTCTGATCACAGGACCAGCAAATGCGTGTTCAAGTCTCACTGTAGGCAATGTTGACTTCTCTCCATTTTTTTTTTAACAATTCAAAAATAGTAGAAGATAAATTTACTTAAATTAAATTAAGAATACTATTCACTGTTGAGTCATTGCCAATAGTCAACGCCAAAATTCTGAAAACATGAAAGTCGTTTTTAACTACAGTACCGGGGATCCAACACATGGAAGATGGCGACAAATGCAGCTGCAGCAACAGCTCCGCCTTGACTCGTTGAAATGAAAACCAGTAAGACTCGTGTATGGAAAATGGGGTGGAGTTTAAAGTGCTTTAACAAGTGTAAAGACAATTATACCCAAAAGACAATAATACAAAAACAATACAAGATAAAAGCAAGAAAACATTGAAAAGACTAAAATACACATTTAAGATAAATATAAAATAAGTAAAATAGAATAAAATAAAAGGGATAAAATAAAGTCAAATAAGATAGGAAAGAGGAGAAAGGCTCTCCTATAAAAGTATGTTTTAAGAAGGGACTTAAAAGAGTTCACTGACTCAGCCGACCTGATTTCCTCGGGCCGGCTGTTCCAGAGCCTCGGGGCCCTGACAGCAAACGCTCTGTCCCCTTTAGTTTTCAGTTGAGACTCTGGAACAGACAACAGGCCTCTGCCCGAGGATCTCAAGGTACGTGCTGGTGTGTATGGGACTAAAAGTTCAGAAATATAACAAGGCGAGAGGCCATGAAGAGCTTTAAAAGTGATCAATAGAATTTTAAAGTCAATTCTAAAACATACTGGGAGCCAGTGTAATGAAGCTAAAATAGGGGTAATGTGGTTATATTTTTTTGTTCTGGTTAAAAGCCTGGCAGCTGAGTTCTGGACAGTCTGGAGTCAATCAGTAGATTTTTGGGTTAAAGAAGTGAAAAGGCTGTTGCAATAATCCAGGCGTGATGAGATGAAGGCATATAAAATGGTCTCGGTGTCCTTAAAAGTTAACATAGATCGAATTTTTGCTATATTTCTAAGTTGATAAAAACATGATTGAATAAGCTTTGTGGTGTGCTGCTCAAAATTTAAATTACTATCAAACCACTTTACTAGGGAACCAGCAGATGGCAGTATTTGCCATCTGCTGGGACCCAATGACCAGGATTTCTGTTTTGTCTGAGTTCAGCTGGAGGAAATTATTTCACATCCATTTTTTCACTTCACAAAGGCAGTTGTTAAGTGAACTCAGCATTCCAGGGTCTGTGGATCTGACGGGCAAGTATATTTGTGTGTCATCAGCATAAATATGAAAATAAATACCATGTTTATAGATAATATGTCCAAGCAGATACAAGGAAAACAAAATGGGTCCTAAGACCGACCCCTGAGGCACACCATATTTAACTGGACAGAACGAAAAGAGACATAGTTGTTTACAGACACGCAAAACTTCCTATTTGACAGGTAGGATGAAAACCATTCTAAGGCAGTACCAGAGATCCCCACCCAGTGCCTCAGTCTGTCTAACATGATGTTGTGATCAATGGTGTCAAAAGCAGCGCTAAGGTCCAGGAGTACCAGGACTGAGCACATACCTTCATCAGCAGACATTCAAAGGTCATTGGTGACTTTAAGCAGAGCAGTCTCAGTGCTGTGGTACTTCCTGAAACCAGACTGAAACTTTTCAAATAATTTCTTATTTTCCAGTACAGTAAATGTCTATCCAACACACAAGTCGCTATAGGTGGAGTGAAGGACTGTAAAAGTGCAATACAAGCCATTTCAATCATCAAAAACAGAAATCTTAAACATTTCACACGTTAGTTTGTAAATAAAGTAAAGGAAATATTTAATTAATTGTGCACATTGCAGGGTTGTAATTTCCATAGTTGCTCATTTATGAATATATTAACATCAAATCACCTCTCATCTGTCCTGGACATCCCCTCACAACTTTCAAAGCTGTTAGTTGTTTTTTTTAATGTTCAAATGTTTCTTATTTATAGAGTGTATGCTCAAGTGCTTGGTTGTTTTTTTTTATTGTGGCATCAAACTGGGTATTGAGAATTGTGGATATTGGTATGGACTACTAAATTTCTGGTTCATGACATCCCTAATTGCCAAAGCATGAATGTAAACCTAAACACAGACAAAGTTCATTTGGACTGTCTCCCTCTTCAGGCAGTTTAAATGGACCTTTCCTCAGCTGTTCTTCCAAGTCAAAATTAACTGACATCCAAACACCACATATGAGACAACAGAAATATCTATTTTACATTTGAAAACACACATCTACAGAAATTCAACATTTGACATGCAATTGCCAAACCTGAAAGCATGAATGACATGATGAATCTCATAATTGAACACAGATTGCAGTTTTGTAGAGTTTTGTTGAGTGTTTTTTCCTTTGATGGAGATGCAAACAAATTACAAGCAACCATATTAACTACAGATGTCCAAACCTTGCTTTTTTCACGAATGTTCTGATGTAGGCTAGAGGTATGCATACTAGCTGCGTGGTTCAAGGAATGGCAATGTTGGTCGGTCAGTCAGTCCACTAATATCTGTTGGATGGATTGCAATTAAATTTGGCACACCCTGACTTTGACTCCCTGAAATCATCAGGTCAAAAGTTTGTCCAGGTTTATGAGCAAATACTTACAAAACTAATTAACACTGCCATTAGCCTCAGCTGTACTTTGTGTTTGGAGTAAATTTTAGCATCCTAACACGCTAAATGAATATAGTGAATGCGGTTAACATTAAACTTGCTAATCAGCATGTTAGCATTGTCATTGTGAGAAGTGGGAGTTAGAATTTAGCATTTAGCCCAAAGCACTGCTGTGCTTAAGTACAGCCTCACAGAGCTGCTAGCATGGCTGTAGACTCCTAGTCTAGTTTCATTTCTGCACCTACCCCTTTCTGCAGGGTTTCTACCTTGCCACTCCTGCAATAATGATCCTAAACACAGATTTAATATATTCTGCATAACAATTGTGTTAGGTCCTGCCTCACCTGCTGGATAATGTAGGGCTTTGTGACCTTAGCTTCCTCAAAATCCATAAAAAAACTGCATAGTGTCAAAACATTCTAGCTCTAACAATAATCTTTTTTATTTTGCCTGTTGGATTGGAGACATTGACTATCCAGTGGCACTACAATTTATATTCCAGTGTATAATTTGTGGCACTTGGGAAGTTTATACACTTGTAACAACATAAAATAAACATGAAACCCCTACCCTCGCCATCCAGATACTGAAGCGTGAAGTCTGCGTCCACATACGGGAAGGTAGTCATTTGTAACACTGAGGATAGAGGGTCTCACGGGCTTTCATACTATGAATAATTCAGATTCACACACCACTGGGTTAACTCGGTCACTTCAACTATATACACACAAACATGTTGCACATGCATACACAACAATAAAACCGCCACCAAGGACATACATCAGCATATGCACATACTGCCATTAATTTCTATTTTTCTATATCTTCATCATGCTGGATCGTGCGCACAATTAGGCTATTATTGATGTATGATTCATGTATGAGGGAGATTTCTTACCAATTAACTTTTATAAACATTGCATACATGCTATTCTGTCATTACCATAAACTTTACTCACTTTAACTCAAAGATCAGGAAAAAAAACAAGCTTTCTTAGTCCCACTCAGTCATGAGCCTAAACGCCATGATTCATTTAAGAGAAAGCACCAAGCGAAACACTGGAAAGGCTTTGTACAGCAAGCAGGGCAGGTTGGGGGGGGGGGGTGTAAATGAAAACGTCACTCCTTTTTGTCGATATTAATTGACCCCATTTGGCTAGTTTCGGCCCAACACCCTTTATTACTCCGCACCCATGAAAAAGTGAGCTCCCCCTAAAGCCATGGCATAGTTCGCACACTGCACACTTTTCCATCATTGAAGCATTAAACTCCAACATTTCCAGTGTTTCCTGACTGTCTTCTGCAGCTGCTTTATTTGCTTTGAGTCAATATTTTCTTGGAAGGAGAGCTGCGTTGACCTTTCACCTCGACCTTGGTGAGATCAGCAGCTTTCACCACAGAAACCCAGTGACTCAGGACTTTTCAGCTTGTTGCTTGGTAACGGAGCACAGCGGCCTCAAAAACACCATCTAAATCCAGACATCCCTTGTTCATTCTCGCTCTCTCTTCCTTGCCCCGTCTGCTCCAACTGGCTCTGCTTTTTATCACTTCATCTACACAGAGATGAAGTGATAAGCAGTGAGAGTTAAAGAGAGGAATTAGAAACAGGGACCTACTCCAATTAACGAGCTATTAAAATGAAATGATACTGCAACAAGTTTGTTGTAAATGGTCGGCGCCATTTATCTTTCTCCTGCTGCCATCGCTTGTCTTCAATAGGTTTCATCACATTAGCTTATTATCCCTGCTGAGACACATGAGAAGAAAGAAATTTACAGAATAGAAGACAGCATGTCCCACTGGGGGTAGGTGAGGAAGTAAAAAGCAGGAAAGAAAGATGTAATATCTACTGAATAATGCTGCAGAGAACAGATGACCCCCTTCACCTTCTTTTCTGCAATATTTTTCTCTTTTTTCTCTGTGCTGCTTCATTCTGCTTTGACTGGATAAGACAGCAAAACACTATGTAAAACAACACTACTATTCATCTTTCTTCTCTGTCCCTCTGCAGGACATACATATTCATTGAAGATCCCAGTAGTTTGCATGCATATGTGTGCCCATATGCATGTGTACGTACATGTGCACCCACTGCAGATAATAGCTGAGTACCAATATGCATAATTCACATTCATCAACGCAGTTTAAGATCATAAGGAGTTGATATCAATATGCAAATTGGGCATTGTGACAACAAACACCAAACAGGCGAATGAAAGAAGGCTGGGGACTTGGACCTACCCAAATGGCACACACACACAACACAGGAAGAGAGAAAGAGTTTGGCCTTGGCAAGCTCACGTTAGGATCCAATATTCAGTACCCAATATTCTTCACAAGAATTCTAGGAAACAAGATGTACTTGTGTAAAAAATAGGTAGCTTTGTGCCTGTTTGTTCTTGTGCACATTCATGCGTATACCATATGTGAGGAAGTGTGTGCTCAGGTGTATACACGGTGTGTCCCTGTGTGCAATGACTAGATGTGACTCTCACTGCGCTGTGGGACATTGTGTGATAATAGGTGTAACATCACACTGCTTCAGTCCAAACTTCCTCTGCGCTATCTATACTTCCTGTCTGTAGGGAACAGCATTAGTCCTGGCAGCTCCTACTCTACAACACCGGCAGAGTTCCAACTTCTTTCTAACAACTGACTGCGGTGGATAAAGTGGATACTATTACAACAAGGAAAAAATGTTTGCTGATGGTCAACCCCTGACTGACCCCTTTACAAAAATGGTAAGGAGGGCAGTTAATGTGTTTGACAGATTTTGTATTAATCAGATACATAGATATAAATAAGGGAACATGTGAGGAAAAGTGTAAATCCACAGGAGATTTAGTAAATAAATGGGAGATGTGGTAGGACACAAGGAGATCTACGTAAGTAGAGAATGATGGAAGGCATAATACCCAGTGTGCATCTGTAAATACATCTGATTAGACAATTATGCTGGGCAGAGAATAGAACTAGGAGGTAAAACATAAGCAGTTAGAGACAACACCATGTATTTTCTGCCAAAAATCAAGAATTCCTCTCAGGAAAGGCTTCAAGAAGTAATCCTGCAGATACTGTACATACTGAACATGAGAATGTTCAGTATGTACACACAAGAAGAGGAAGCATATGATTTGTTTGTGAGAAGTGAACTCGGTTGAGTGAAACTGCTCTTAGGGATGCGTGTGTTGTTTTTCAGAAAAGAGGGTTTGTATAAACATGCAAATTACAACTCATCCATACACATGTGGTTGCACAACTAACAAAATGAACAAAAAAAAGGGTGATTGGCTAGATAAGATATGGGCTGGAACTGAACAGCATCAAGCTGAGCTACTTTAATATCCCGATGGCGCCAAGGAAAAGGTTTGTTTTGATTAGGCACATAAGCACGCCTATACAAGAGCAGGGAGACAGTCTTTCAGATTGACAGGTTCCATTGTGGGTGGGCTGTGGTGAATTTGCATGCGCTGTCACGGTGATTTCACACAACTTAACCTGTATTTCTCCCTCTGTGATGGTGCAGAGCTGGAAGAGAGGGGCCTGATGAGATGGAACACTTGTAAATGTCTCCTGTTCGGAGCAACAATCTCTAGGGAGTCCTCTCTCTCCACTCTGTGTATGTGTGTATGTGTGTGTGTGTGTGTGTGTGTGTGTGTGTGTGTACGCGCCTGTGTCGCGCACTAAGGATTTGGAAGCTTGCAGGAGTAGTTATATCTACTGTGTTAAGTTTGGAAAGGTGGCAATTATAATTTTAGTGGAAGTGACAACATTCTGCAATTATTTTGTGTGTGTGATCTGACGTATGGCATATTTAAAAGTAGCAGTCAGCCCCGGGCCACTGATGGGCTTGTCTTGTCTGGGGACATGTGCACCAGTGATTGTTGGGAGAAATGGAGGGGGGGCTACGGTGTGAGGGAAGTATTGTTAGCACAGTTCAGTTTTAGCGAGCTAAAACACAATAGGGGACAAAGTTAGGAGGCTATTCAGATAGATTCAAATCGGTAGAGGGAAAGAATCACTGCTTTCCTATTTCTCACCCCTGAATCTATTACAGTTTTGACAAAATAAAGTTAAGATTTTGCTCAAAATGTTTGACCTTTGACCTTCTCAATGTTTTTCCTGAGACGTGCCAGAAAGCATAAGAAGCACCTACTTGGTCTGACTCATCCTGCAGACTGTTTTTCATAATTCAACAGCTGCATTTTCAAACACAACTAGAATAACAAAAATATCACGATATTACAGTATGACTGGGTTGAAGTGAACGAGAGAGCGAGAAACAATCACTGGCCCCCTGGGCGTCATTCTGCTCCTTGCACACAACAGGAATTAAGTCGTTTTTATGGACTGAGTATCAATGCAATCGACTTAGAGGCCCAGGCTCTCAGAAACAGTGCTAAAACTACAGGCCCTTCTCAACTCTTTCTTTTCAGTGTTTCTGACAGCTACAACAAGCAGAAAGAAAACAACAACAAAAAAAAATGCTTCATGCTATGACCACACTATCAGATTCCCTTCGTTTCTGTCCCTAACTACCCTTGGCTGACTCAAACACAAACTCAAACACTCAGCATAAATGTCCTCTTACTCAGCCCTTCCCTTCATCCTTCCTATAATAACATGCATAAACAAATTCAAAGTGAACTCCAGTCCCTCCCTGAGCACTGTCCACCATATGGCCTGAGAAAAAAAAAAGTTTTAACATTCAATTTTCATTCCAGTACATTCATTAGTATTCATGAATATGCAAATCCAACTGTCCCAGTTGAAATAACGATGCAGGCTCCCACTGGGAGGTGTCACCGTTGTCAGGGGAGAAAAAAGCCAGCACCCTTCCGGTTGCAGGGACAGTGCATACGTGTGCGTGCATGAATGTGTGTGTGTGTGTGTCTGTGTGTGCATGCAAACCTCAAACAGATGCTCCTGTATATTTATGACCCGTTTGACTGCTGTCTCAGAGCCATGGGAATAAAACCAGTCCCATAGCATCATCCATACACACACACACACACACACAAACAGACAGACAGACAGAGGGGGGATACCGGGGCTTTGAAGGACTTGTGAACAACCTTAACAGATCTAAAGCTACAAAGTAAGATGCAAAGTAACTTCCTCTCTTGTGAATGTGAAGAGTAATGAATGAAATTGAAGAGGTGTGGCTGTATCAAAGGCAAACTGATTTACAATATATAGTAGCATACGCTGTACTGTGGAGGGAATAGGAGAGAGACTTGGGGACAGAAACACACAGTCAATACATATGCAAAGTTTCTCTGTGCGAAGTAGCTGTGTCAGCAGCTCTAGTGGCTCACTGCAAAATGAAGGGTAATCTCTAGGTAGAGAGCGCTTAGGGCGCGGAAATACACACCCCACTCCAAGGGAAAAAGGGGGGAGAAGAAGAGCAGCTGCTAAACGCTTCAGCACAGTAAAAAGGGACTAACAGTGGACACAAAGTTGACAGGTTTTCTTGCAGCGCCAACACAACATGGTGTCTATTCATGACTATGCTGGATGCCGAAATGGAGAGGCACTTATCCAAAATACAGATGGGGAATGAGACGGAGGAGAGGGAGGAGGAGGACGGATTGGGTATACGACAAAGCTTGGATCTTCATAGTGACAGTATACTCTAAAGAAAACTGAATTTGGCGCACAGGCAAAATGTGAGGTTTGTAACGAGAAGGAGGCAACAGACTTCAGTGTGTGCAGTGTGCCCAATGCAGGGCAGTTTACGTTTTGGAAACTTTCACTCAGCCTCATACATACATACATTCATACATACTTTGAATGCACCTTTAATACGATTGCTTGACAAGGTCACGTGATTGGTGATGTAGGTTCTTGTGTTTGACCTTTAGGATGCGTTTCCATGTTTCTCTCCACTGGGGCATTAAATGAACAGAGCAGACGCACAGAGTGGCAATTCAACAGCCTTTGAAAGATGTGGATTTTAATTTTGTTAAGAATATACTGCCAACCTTAGCAAACAGAAATGAAATGTACAGTATGGTGGGGATATTTCACTGTTTCCCATATAGTGTAGAAAACTGATTCCACTCAACTCCACCAGTTTTTATTTATGATAAGTATGTGTGAAAATGAATTTGAGAGAGCACACTGACTCCAAGTGTGAGTCTGTGGGAAACACTATAACGGAATATCTACCTCAAAAACACACGACTATCCACAAAACATACGGCTATTTTAGTTTGTAAGCAAATCTCTTTCAAGACGACTTCAGTAATACCCTGTACAGTATTTCTTTCATACCAGCACTTTTGCTTTTCACAATTTTCACTTCTTTCCAAATTATATTTTTGCAACAGAGATAAACACGAAATGAAATGGCAACATGCTTCTGTCATTTTATATTTTGACTGTTGTAATTTGCATTTTATAATATTCTTTTTTCCATTTCAACAAGAAAAAGGTCTTAATTTGATAACTCCAGCAGCTCCAATGCTGCTCCAGGAAAAAGAGAGATTCAAAGTGTTTTTTGAAGAGACGGAGAGAGTGTCTCCGAGGCAGGCGATGTGACACTGGGGATACGACATGGCTGTGGTTAGGTGCACCATAACCAGGTTATGGCTACAGCAGTGGATATATGGAGACAGATGACAATGGCTTCTGTAACTGTACCTGCAGAGGGACTGTGGAGGAACATCAATCCAGCTGTACACAGAGGACCACAATCCAAACTCTTATTAAACCATAAAATGTCATAGTATCTGTTAAAATACATATGTTAGAATTTCATTTATACCATACCATTTCCCAGATGGAGGATAATATGTGTGAGCAGCTCAGTATGTCAACAGGCCATATTGGACAGTGACAATGACAAAACCAGCGAATACAAAATTCTGTAATATAACTTTAAAACACTTACAGTGAGCCAATCTAAAATAATCTTTTTATACAACTTAATGTCTTTAGCGATATAATGATTCTAAAGTATTTTGCAAGCACTAATAAGCATCTCTGAATTAAAATTTATATCCCTAATGTCTATAAAGTGGGTCTAATTAATTACATCTATGTATTTTAACTATCTAATAAATTAACACTATTCCTGTTATTACTCACACATCCCCACTCTTCTGTTCAGTATATGATATTGGTTCAATGAAAGCTGCAATCCACAGCTACAACTCAAATTAGACAGAGCCAAATAAAGGAGTAAATTATAGACCATCCTGCTGTTTTATCTCTTTTCTGATACAAAGGAATTTGCTAAAGTCACATGGCTTTGTTGTAAAAGAAATGTTATGCACATTGGTTGTGTAACCTGGTTAAGCTGGAGTGCGTTGATCGAGGTATGGGGAGAAAAGTAGAATGTTTTCCACTGAGGAGGTTTGACTGAATATGTTTTGTGGTTATTGACAAAAGGAGAAAGACGCGCGCACACACACACACACACACACACGTATACACACATACATAACATGCACTCCACTGAGAGTAGATTCATCTGAAATTGCTATACAGCATTACTGAGTTTACTGCAATCAATACCCAATTGTCATGCTCCAAATATGGCCCATGAGCAGATACATCACACACACACACACACAAAATATCCACATATGACCGACTCTTCCATCTCACTCGAAGGACTTGCAGGCTGTTAAGTCAGTAGGTGTTGGAAAGTGCGTGGAGGTCTAGCATTCCTCATTGGAGAGCAGAAGTAGAATAACACATCTCCTCTTTGTGAAAGCTTGACGGGTGTTACCGGCTAATTATTCCCCCAGCTCCTTCCTGCAGTGTCACGGCTATAGCTTCCCCCTCTCAAACAGCTGCTCTGCTAATTACCTCTGGTGGAACGCACTGTAGTCTCTCCCTCTGTCTGTCTCTATTACCCATTCTTTCTCCCTCTCCATATTGTCACAGTTAAGGCATAGAGACACCAAGCTGAGACTGAGGACCATCTAATAATTCTATCCCACAGTGAAGTCATGTTCTTCTGCCAGTATGTGACAGTGAAAGCAAAGCATGCAAGCAGAGGGACTCGGTGTGACGCCGAAGCTCATAATAAAAAATAAATAAACACACATTTTAATGATTAATTATCCTCGCTAAGGCGGAATGGACTTACTTTTGTGTGGCTTTGTGTGTTTGTCACCGTATGTGTCAACGTTTTGTGTCCCCCGTTTGTGTGAGCTGACTGCGGTGACAAGCTAAAGCGTCAGGATTAGCGGGCCCCTGCCTGTCACTCAAATAGACAAGCACACACGCAGACACGTCAGCTCTGATGCACACAAACTTACACGCAGACTCACAAACACACTGTACCTACACACAAGGGAGCGAGTAGAGACGCAAGCAGGTTAATTGACTTCTCTTTTAGCTGTGAGGTATTCTGAAGGAGTCAGCACATTCAGAGGAGAAAGCGCTGGGTGAAGAGATGCTACTGTCTCTCTCTCTTTGACTGTCTCTCTGAGATGGGTTGAGTCTGAGGAATTATTATACAGGACAAGGCCTCTACTGCTGTGGTATGAATATGATAATGAAGTGTACAGGAGAGAGGATTACACTGTAGCAACTCTCCCATTGGTCTAATCCAGGTTCACACACTTGCATAAAACACCCGAGTGTTGCATGCGTCCCACCAGCACAACACTGATATGGATGCAACAAGCAGCAGGTGCAGGCTGTTTACACTAACATAAGAAAAGAGAATTGAGAATTGCCAGTAGGGGATTTGCAGCACTGCCTTTGTAGCTGAAATAATGCTGAATCAGAATGTGCAGTTTGCACTGTGATACACTATCACTGGTGTGCTTGGGGAGTTTCAACAGTTTCAAATGAAACTGTATACAACAGCACAGGGTCTGCGTAATAAGCATAAATATTATTTGAATTGTATGCCGACTATAAGAAGATTAAGAGAGCTGGCTATGCAGTTGTTTATACATTGAATAGTTGTATGGCATCTGTGCCACACTCTGCTTTCAAAAGAGGCTATTATAGTCTGCCATGTTACCATTTATGCTGTAGAGGAGGGAAAGGGATGGTTCACGGCGGCTTTGAAAAAAGACCCCAAACAAACCAAAAGATGCCGTGAGCATTCTGTGACTAGAAGATTTTTAGAGTAAGCTGGTAATTGAGCACTATATTTTGTTGGGTGGCACCCCATCCTGTCGCCTTCAGAATTATGGAAGATGTAAAAATCCATACCTGGAGACTTATCATAAACAGTCCAGCTCTTAGTGAGGCCTAAAACAGGCTCCATCGTCACTGGCAGTGATCCAGCAACCACATCTGTACCATTCAACTCTCCATTACCTTCATTCCATCCCCCCATTCATCCCTTCATCCATCTATCCATCCATCCTCACCTCATCTCCACCCTGTCAAAACAGCGGGGCCGTATGTCAGCCCAGCATGTGTGTGCACCTCTGCTCGTGTATGTGTGTGTGTCTTAGTGTATGTGCTTGTATGTCAGGGCAGCAGTAGTATGTCATGGTCATCTCCTGCCTGCAGAATCATGTTATTGATTGGACGCATGTCTTGATAGACTATAGCTAGCCATGACTGATCACATGCTGCACAGCGTGTCATTGGCAGGGCAGTCACAGCACCTGGGAGGACAGACAGAGGAAGCAATAATAAGTAATATTGGGAGTGGGGGTATTCACCTCTACAGTAAGACCTCTGCCGTGTAAAATTTCTAATGTAGAAAAAGGTCGGGGGTCTGTGGATGATCCTGAGTAACCAAGACATTTGTCTTTGGAAAGACACATTTCAAATGAAATGGTTTTTCAAATGAAAATATGTCAATGAATTAAGAATCTCAAATCTCTGAACTAATGCAATGAATCTGCATTGTGTTGGCAGCAGTGTACAGTACTGCACTGGCAGATATCTTAAAACCTAAGCACATAAAATCAAAACTGAATTGTCTCAATGCCATGACTGCTGAGTGAGAAAATATGGGGGGTTTCTTTGTTAGACAAACCCCTTAAAGAAAGAATAAACACTAGGAGAAAGAGAAGGGCATAAAACAGCAAAGCAAGAGTGTGAGGGAGTAGAGTAAAACAGGAGGAGGCATGCTGATATGAGGTGGTGCACTCAGACGGAGGCTGATAGGCCTGAAGGTGAACCAATCAATTATTCTCCACCGTCAATAATTCAGAGTAGACCAGGCGCTCTGTGTGTGTGTGTGTATGGACCAACACACAAACACACACACACACACACACACACACACACACACACACACACACACACACACACACACACACACACACGCTGAGCAGCCAGCCCAGTGCCCTGATTTGATTTAAGATGACCAGTCAATGTGGATTCAAGGCTTCAGAGGACTGAGGCTTTAAATTATTGCTCGGCTTAAAGACAGAGGGGGAGCAGTATTTTCTCCCTCCATGGCAAAGCCCTCTTATTCCAGCTCCCTGTCTCTTCAATCCCGCTTCTCCTCTCATTCCTGCTCTTGGTCTCCTCCGTCTTGACGTGTCCCAAGCCACCAATGGAGGAATACAGGCCCCTCTTGGTGTACACCTTTGCTCTTTCGCACTATGCTTCCTTACAAAATCTTTCTTTTTCCCGTTTTCTTCCTGGCTCTCCCTCTCTGCCTTTGTCTTTTCCTCTGCGCGCAAAGACACACACACACACACACACACACACACAATCCATTTCTCTGTAATTGAAAAGATGCCCTGGCTGTTTGCCACACTACTAAAATGGATCAGATGGCAGAATATCCCTGAGGTAGTACATCTCCAACAGAGAGAATTAAAGAGAAAAACCTCTCTCTCTCTCTCTCTCTCTCTCTCTACCCCTGTCCCCCCCCCCTCTCTCACACGCACACACGCAGAGTCAGACACAGTGAGTAAGGCTGACTGTGCCATTCCTAATGTCCCGGCACTCTCCTTTCTTTGTTTCAGCCCTCTATTACAATATGAATGGGCCTGTTAAAGTAGAATTGGACCATTTGTCTTGTGTGAGTTTCTTCTTCCCGACACAAGGACTAGAAAATGACTCCTCAGCTATCCAATAAAAGGCAAAAGTCTACGAAATCAAAGCAGACTGGAGAAAAGGTTCTTTTTCTCCTTTGCTGGGATGATGGAGAAAAAAAGCTACAGCACTACATCAGCCATCAACGATCCACATCCCCAAATAACAAAAGCAAGTAGCCAATGACGAGTCAACGCAACTAAAATCATACCAGTTCATCAAGTTGGTGTGACAGCAGGGTGAGATCTGTGTCAGTGTTTATTTTTGTTGTCTGTGAGAAAAGACTAAGACAGGGCTTTTGACAAACTGACAGAAATGCAAAGGTAATGCAAAGATGAGCGTTGAGCCATGAGTCATAATCAATAAAAAGGGACTCTTGAGAGATAAAATAAAAGCGTCTAAACACCACGTCAGCGATGGATGTGTGGGAGTAATGACTTGGTGCCACACAATCACCACCTGGCAGCTTTGCATTGTTTATGGAACAGAAGCTGAATTAAATTGAAAAAAATGGTGTGTGCAACTATGCATGTCAGTCATGATGAGCAGCAGGATACCAGCAACAAGGAAAAGATTTACAGTTTTTTTCAATGGCTAAGATGCAATGATCAAAACTGAAGTCACTTTTTCAAAACTTCGGAATTACCAACATGCATATTGGCACTCAAACCACCAAAACACTTCATACAAGTCTCAAAATAAACTTGTTCAACCAAAACACTGGCAACAATTCTCACTCTGAAAGCATACGATCTCACTCGCATACGCATAGGAGCCATTATATGTGGGACATGTCCCCCCCACATTTCAAAATCTGTGTTTTGTCCCCCTCACTTTTTCCCGTGATTTCGGAGTTGGCTCATAGCCGAGGCGGTTTGAATGACTAGTCAGTCAATCAATCACACACTCCGCATCAGACATGATTAAAGGTTGAAATGCGACAAAAATCATGTTGGCCTATAGAAAACGTGACACAAGGCAAAGGTGGTGCTGAAATGTTAAGGGAGAAAAAAAGAGTTCGCTCCAGGCAGGTGCAGCAAAGTGCCTCAATATTACCTTTATTTTGTGCTGCTGTTACTCATAGCCTACCTGAAGACAGCAGTGAGGACTCCTGCTGCATCGTGGGTAGAAACTTGTTACAAATAACGCACATTTGCAAAATAAATAAATAAAATAATAGGCACATTTTCATGTTCCTTTTTTAAAACTGTACTTTTACTCTTTACTCCAGTATTTTCTTTAGGCCAGTAATCTACTTTTAATTTCGCTACATTTTCCATTCATACCTTCATAACTTAACCAGTCTGTAATCTGCATTTTACTTCATTAACCGAAATGATCCAGTCTGTGTGCGCGAGTTATGCAGAAGAGCGCCTGTTATCGGCCGCTTGTCACAGTCACAGAGCTGGGCAGATGCAAACATTTAGAAAATGCATTTTAGAAAAAAGACACCTTTTTTTGTTTGAGGCTTTATTGTTCTAATAATACAACTGAAATCCAGTGAGCGCACACCATAGCACTGCTGGCCGTGTTGGAAGGCAGCCTGCGTCGCTCTTTAACAAGCCGGCAAATAAATACTTTCGCTTTCCATTAATGCCGCATTAAAAGTGTCTTCACTCTCTGCAGAGCAAACGTATAGGCCTACTTCACACTGTAACATTAGTTAGATAATCACTAGATTGATTCTGATATATTAACAGTATCCTGTTGTTGAAAAGAGCATCGCTTTCT
The DNA here is from genome assembly GCF_014851395.1 of Micropterus salmoides. Classification (NCBI taxonomy): domain Eukaryota; kingdom Metazoa; phylum Chordata; class Actinopteri; order Centrarchiformes; family Centrarchidae; genus Micropterus; species Micropterus salmoides. The sequence goes on along the minus strand of NW_024040374.1, from coordinate 24,512,778 downwards.
TTTGATGGACATTAGCCTGTTTATTTTATATTGGTTACTATTTGTTTTATAGCGATGTCCGACGGTGTGTCCATAAACAGAATGTTGCCGGTGAAACGAATCTTGGCTTTCACACAGCAGCTACCAGCTGTTTATTCAGGAAACAATCATTTTTGAGATGCACAGAGAGAGAAGATATGGTGTATAAAACAGTCCTGTTGGGCTTTACCATAGATTGTATATAAAAATGGACGTAGCGTCCGTGACGTCACCCATTGGTTTCTGAAGAGCCGTTTTGAAGCTCAAAATTGGGCAACCAAAAATGGGCAAAGAGGCGGGTCGTAGGTGGAGCTGAGGTGACGTGTTGCTGAAACCACTCCCGCCTAGCTCGATGTGACCGAGTTAGCTTATGCTAAGGAGCTAATGCTACATGCTACTCTGCAGTGCTGTACGGTGGAGGTTGGAACCTGTGGCTGGTTGTTACCAGTTTACCGACATTACCAGCTACAGTCAAGGTAAGACACCAGAAAATATTAAAATAAATCCCATATCTGTTATTGACATTATACTTCACAAGGTTTTAAATTCTTTTTAATATATAAATGTTGTAACGTTAACGTTATTTTGCAACACTAAAGTTAGATTTTGTTGAGACCAACGGTTAACTTAACGAAAACGTTAACTATGAATCAGTTAATAATTACCTTAAGTTTACTTAACGTTACAGCTCAAACGAACAATTTCAAGCAAATCAATTTACATACCGTTGGTTACGAGCGGTTACGAGTCGTTTATTTGGACGTCACCTCAGTATGTTACTTGTAATAAACCTGATAAGCTAGCGGTAGAGTCCTCAGTTACATGATGGAAGCTACATATCTTGTAAAACGTTAGCCATGGCTGCTATCACGTTAATTAATTCCCCACACCGCTATTTTGAGTAACGTTGCTGCTGTCGGCAGGGCTGTGTGGGATTATTGTCTGGAATAGGACATTTGTGAGAGAAAGGTACTTTTTATATTTGTCACAAGATTGTTGTTGAGGTTCTGATGCCTCCACATCTGCTACTCAAAGCTTAAACTTTGAGTCTAAAATAATGTTGCTACTCAAAGCTAGACATTTGACAGCTGATTTAAAATTGTCTGTCTTAAAAGGACAACATAAAAACGTTTAAAGAGTCTCCCTTGTTCCATTTTCTCCCAAGTATGTGACATAATAGTCCTGTCAACATTAAACCATCGAGGCATATTTTAGAGGACCATCTCAAAAAATTTGAATACTGAGGAAAAGTTCATTGTGAGCATCACAACCAGACTGAGAGAGTTAATTAGCTGATTAGAGAGCTCTTCTCCGGTGATTTCTGTATAATTTATAATACAGAAATGTATTTTTATTCTAAAATGTTTATACATTTTGAGATAGTGGAGTTTTTATTTCCATGAGCTGTAAGCAGTAATCATCAAGATGAAAACAAAAAGGGTTTGAAATGCTTCACTTTGTGTAATGAATCTAATATATCAAAGATTCACTATTTGAATTAAATTACATTAGAAAATTAACTTCACCACACTATTCTATTTATTAAAGAATCATCTGTATTTACTTTATATTTTTTATCACCTGAAGAATTTATTACACATTTTCCTCACAGAGTCACACTGTGGATCATGTGGTCCCACCTGCTGCCAGAGAGCTGCAGAGACCTGGAGTCCTCATTGTGCTGATGGGGTGGACTGACGTGGAAAGGCGTTCTCTCCGGTTCTCTCCGGTTCTCTCCTTCTGTTTACTTTGACTTTTAAATATTGTCCATATTTGTATCATAGATCATACAGTTATTATAATGATAGAATCTGCCTTTAATATGTACTTAGAATCAATCATCCCCACTGATGAACCTCACAAAGAATAGTATAACGTTATCGTTTTTAAACAGTAACGTTACACTTGGAGGTGCACGGCTCTCCTCAGGAGAGACAGCTAGCTCAAATAGTGGCATCGGTGCTCCTCGGTGTGACAGTTTCAGGCAGAACTCCGCAGCCGCTCCCCCCTCAGCTCTCTGCCTTTAAACCCTTCGTTTCCATCAGGATCAGGTGCAGCCACTTACAATAGTATCTGACTAGTATCTAACCGAACAGTGATTCCGTTACAGGACATAGCTAAATCTCACATCGCCCATCAGTAAAAGTTACCGTTAACATAACGGCAGCTAACTGAGAGCTGACACACACTAACTTACTTACTTACACTAATTTAGCAGCTTGGGGCTGCTCGTATCTGGCTAATTAGCGTTACGAGCTAACGTTACGTTAACAAGCTATCTGCCGACAGCGATACCTGTTAAATGTTAACACATAAATAAAACACAGGAATTTCACTCACCAAGTAGAACACGGATTTCCTGGAGGTTCTCTCTCCAACGAAGTGCACAGCCTGCCATTATTCATCCGGTATCTGCATGCAGAAATGTCCAAAAGGCTCTGACAGGCTGAGCCTCAGAGCTCCGTGTGGCTGAGTGAGGCTAACAGACGGCGGACCGAGTGCTAACAGTGGCAGCGGCTAATGGCGCCTCTCAATCAAAGTGGCCACGCCCCTAATAATGCAGAACTTTAAGGCTTAATATAATTTAAACAGGTGAGTTATAGAAAAAATTCACCCCCCTCACAATTGTCACAAAAGGCAAAATTAGTGATTTGCACTAAAACCATTTTTTGAACCAGGCTGTAAACATGTTTTATTCTGCCGTAAAGTTGGGCATTTTAAAGTGGGGGTCAATGGAGATTGACTCCCTTCTGCAGCCAGCCTCAAGTGGCCACTCGATGAATTGCAGTTTCAGATACTTCCGCATTGGTATCGGAAGTGAGAGCCGGAGGTTGCCGCTTGGGCTTTACACATGACGCAGAGCTTCCTCTGTATGTAGGATTTACCTGCTTCAACAACGAGCTGCTCCGTGTTACTGTCACAATAATTATTTGCGTTATAAAGACTATTTAGATGCTTTAGGAATAATCAGATTGTATTGGCTTCCTGTGCTACTGCAAAGCAAGCGGTTTGGTTGGCCACATTTCCATAAAAGATATAGGCAACAATAGTGGCTGGGCAGTAAGCTGAGATTTTAAAGTGAACTTATCAATACCTTCATGGAGATTTAAAAAGGAAAATAATTGTATTGAACAGAAATAGCTAAAGATAATCAACCAGCAAAGCTAATTGCATTCCCTAGAAATAACCATGTTGCAGCTGTTTCCAACCTGATGAACAGTAGATGAAATATATTATTATACTTTTACTTGAGTAGAGAATTTGAGTACTCTACCCGCCACTGGGCAGCAGCACCAGTACTTGCGCTGACATGGTGAACATGAGAGAGACAGCAGAGATGAGTGCAAGAGCAGAACAGAGTCAAAGCCAGCACAGTCCAAAGCAAACCAGTTTATGGTCAGATTGATGATGATATGACTTATTGGGTTATCTACTCAAGGGCTCAGCTGAGGTGATTACTTTACTTTAGGAAAGTTAGAGAGGTGTTTCTAGTTTTGAAAATGTATTTTAAAGGCTCATTTAGTTATGTACTCTACTTGATTAAAATCCTCAAGAATGCAGGAATAAATGTCTCTAAAGACCCAGAGGCCCCGACAAATGCTTTATCTGGAGAGTGGGCTGACCAAGGACAAATTCCTGGGCCACTTTTTAAAAAACTTGTGTCCTGAAGTGTGTATGTGTCTCTGCTACGTGTCCATAAACAAGTGAAAAGTAGTCAGTGTTCACACAGAGACGAGCATCCTGCAGTATTTTAAGACGAAGAGGACAGAGGTCATAGGAGCAGGAGTAGAACAAACAGAGGAGGACAAGCTTGTAAGTTGTATGGATAGGTACTAGACGTAGTAAATTCTAAAACTCACAAGTAAAAATACTTTGTTAGACCATTGGCATGTCATCAGAGTTTGCATTCAAGACAGTTCTGTGTTCACAAACGTGTTGCAGGGAGAGTCAGGTCCAAGTGAGACACAGTTAATATCACAGACCGCTCACATGTGTAACATTAGGATAACTAAATACATTTGTACTGTGGCTAGTTAATTAACTCGCAGCTGTTCCATGGTTTTCATGGTATGTGGTCGGTTTTGTTCTAGTTATATTATTCTCCCTCTCTCTGACCCTCTCCCTCACCAAGTTTTTCTCCATCTTCTGTCACTACAAAGATCCTTTTTCAGCCACACTAATAAGTACATTCTGTTTTCAAAAGTCATTAGAAATGAGCAGTGCTTTATTTTAAAAAATAAAAATAAACGGAGGAGCATGCCCCCGAACCCCCCTAGCATTTCAGCGCCCCCCCAGGTTCAAAGTTGCTCCTACGCCCCTGCTCACTCGTAACACACTGACCTACAAAACACTAACAACAGGAAGAATTACGTAAATATAATGAAATTTTATCTTTGAAATGTGACAGATTTTTTCATATAAATCAGTATTTCATATAGAATACAGTTGTTCTCAGTCACGTTGGTACATTTCTCAGATCAGAATTGAAATTATACTTGTTCAATCTCCACATCATCTAGTCACTTGTGCACATAGCAATTTCTCAGTCTTTTGAGAAATTGCAAATGCTTTGACACATTTATGCAAATGATTATGTATATAGTTTACAAATACAAATAGTTTTGCAAATTTTAAGGATCATTCTAGAAATGTACCAAAGCGACTAAGAACAACTATAAGAATAACACATTTTTTCTATGTCATTGCATTCAGTAATTGTGAAAAAAAAGTTCCTGAAATTTCAGTGCTTAAATACAGTTTTTCTCAGTTGTTTTCACAGTAAAACTGAAACCTGAGACACTCTGACCAAAACCTGTAATTGGTGCACCAACCCCTTGAACCAATTCTTCTAAAATTCAAGCACATTTCCTGCTTTACACTCAGCTTGCAGTTTTAAAACTACACAGTTTTACAGTAAAACTACATTCAAAACACTACACACATTTCTACACACACATAGACGTAAATGTTCGTAAACGTTATGCTATTCTGCAGTTCTGTATATTTCTGATTACTGTAAAAATGCAGGACATTTGCATTCATTCTGTTTTGAATGTGTTTTTAACAGTTTTGGATATAGTGTGTTTGCAGCACATTTTTTCAGATGCTGATATATAGTGTTTTGCAGGTGGTGAAGTAGTCGTGAGAAAAGTGTTCATGGATTTTGGAGAATGTAGTCATTGAATGCATTTTGTGTGAAAGCAATGAAAAATTCACAGTTTGGGCCACATACACTTCTGTTTCGCTGACTGTGTGAAGAGTTCAGTTTTCACTAATGCAGGTTAGCAATTGAAAAAAAAAACTGTAATTGGGTTTGGCTGGTAAGAATGAATATATAAAGAAATAACACAGTGGAAAGTCAATAAATTACAAGAGTCAGTTACTGCCAATCCTTATGGGATAAAATGCACCATTATTCCAATTTATTTCAACTGTGTTTGTGTGGCATTTTTGCATTTGATGGAAAGATGATAGTACAAGATCCAAGTCACAATAAAACAGCTTTATGTTTTTATATATAACATACACCAATGCAAGGATATGTGTTGTGTGAAAATGTGTGTGTACATGTTTAATAACATCAGAGCAGTGGCCCTCTGTGTCTCGGTTCAGCAGACAACAGGTCTGATTGGATTAAGACACTCTACAGTGGATTAGTCATGTCTGGTGAGATGCTGGACACATGGAGAAAGAAAGAGGGAGAGCAGTGTGGCTGTTTCGTGTGTGTATTTAAATCTCATAACTGTATGTATGTGCGTGAGTTTAATCTCCTAACTGTGACAAAGGGGGTTTTATCACAGCTCATGTACGTGAATGAAATCCCAGGATAAATGCAGATGCTATAATGGAGATTGGCAGCTCATTTAGTTTGTAAATGTCCCAAACATCCACCACTAAGCTGAAAATGCATCCTAATTGCCATAATAAATAGCTGTGAGTAATGTAGGCACAGCGCTGTCCTAATGTGTACTTCTACATTAAATGATAGACATATTCATCTGAACCATCACTGAGATCACCAAACATCATAAAAATTGTGAAAAATGTCCCCCAGAGTTCATCAAATACAGGTTTAGTTGTCACACTGAAAATGTGTGTATGATGTTGGTTTTAATAACTCATAAAACATCATAATTGCCTCAGTTTGGAGTTCGTGGCAGGTGGCTGACTGTATTTTAGCTAAGAGAGAGACGTTTAATGCAGACTGTAATACCTCCTGACATGTAGACAGGACAAGAAACAGTCTGAACTTTAACAGGCTAAATACTTTCAATTTTTAACTTCATTAGCATGATATAACTTGCATGGACATGTGGTCCATCCTTTGTCAGGATGACATATGGGTGAAAACGCAAGCAATGTAGACTAAAGTAATATGTTTAGGGTTAGTAAATATCTACTCAAAGATGTTTGTACACTCGTATGCATCATCCATTATGACAAAATATTTGTTAGTATATTATTGACTTATTGGTTTTCTTTTCAAACGTAATATACCATTTTGGTCCAGAATGAAATATCTTGACAATTATCGGATGGATTGCCATTTTATTCTGTACAGACAGTCATGCTTCCAAGAGGACTCGAGTGATCCTAGACAGAGCACCACCGTGCCTTACCACAGCCTATCCGCACCACTGTACCTTGGTGGCCTCTTACGGTACAGTCGGACTGAACTTCGCTTGCTACTCAATTCCATGTGGAGTGGGTGAGACACAGTTGCTTCTGGTCACGAATTGACCTGCCTTTTTTCGCTTTCAGATTTAATTGCAAAAATGTGAAGCTCTCCGATGTCGAGCTAGTGTGAAAGAGGAGGTGGGACTGACCTCTCAATCTGAAAATGTTTTATAACTGCGGTAAAATAAAACAAACAGCAGTAGAGGGAAGCTGCTTGGCTGCAGTGAGTGCAACTAGACAGAGACAAAAATGAATAACATGTTTGAGAAAGCACTTTATAGAATGCTGTTCTTAGCCCCGCTAGCTCCAGCAGTTTATGTTTGCAACCTTATCCACACCACTTCCTATCACCCCTGCTTTTGGCCACACTAAGCAAATAAACTTTGCTAGGCTGCAGCATCAGGAAGGTGGGCCATATGTAATAGGAGCCTCTCAGAGGCAGCCACTGGGGTCGAAGGAGGAAGAAAAACACCAGTGCAAGAAAGCTGTCTTGCTGTGGGGTAGGCAAGAAACTCCTTTTGTATAGACCTAAATTAAGCGAAACAAACATCAAGCTGTGAGTTGTTAGTGCACAACTGATGAAACACCAGAGGATACTGGGTCTAACCCCCACCACCCAGTTTGAGTTAAGCAACATTGCAGGTGAATCATCTGACTCAGCCGGCCTGCATCCTGTCTTTTGGCATCACCAACCTCAGTATATGTCCCAGCCTATAAAGAGCTGGTACTGCTGCAAGGTTTAGTGTTAATTAATTCCCTTAAGACACAACAACAAATTAGTTTACTCGTACTCCCATTAAAAGTGGTTGTATATTAAACATGCGTAAAAAAAGAAAAAGAATTATGAGGTATGGATCTACAAACACATGTGTGTCCTGCAGCTGTACTTTTCCTACGGTGTGTGTATAATGCTAGAGTGTGTGTCACTTGTCACAGGAAGTGATTCGAGTCAAGTTGGAGTCATTCTCGCGTTAGGCATGGTATGCTGGTGCATCTACTCAAGTTTATTAATTGACATAAAGAACCCTAGAATAAAACTGTTATGGGCCATAATTTATTAACTGTAATTTTGAAAGAAAATGAGGGTCTTGCTAATTGCAGAACAGTGCAAGTGCAGACTAATCTGTCACTACCATTGCTGCAAATGCACATTACCTTCTTTCATCTAATTGTGTGGTTCATGTTGTATAGTATAAGGTGTATAGTAGCGGTGTGACGATATATTTAGCTCACAAGAACAATAGTCACAATATGCAAAACAATGTCCAGTTGCCCTTGATTTTAACGTTCTTTGGATAACTATGACCTGGATGACTGAGAATCTTCACAGACATGTCTTGTCTGTCACTCTGTCACCGTTTATTGCTTCCAATAGGTACCCAAAACGCTGCCACACAATCGTTTTAAAGGTGGGGGCATCTTCTATGCTAATTTCACCCTCACACTCAGTCATGCTGACATCGTGAGACCCCTCAACGAGAAATGTTGTCACGTTTTAATATTGCGAGATCTCTTGGCTCGACATCTCATCATTCCCCTAGTGTATAGTGGGTGTGTGTGTGTGTGTGTGTGTATGCGCGCGGTGGCGGAGGTTGTGTGTGGTGGTGACTCCACTCTGCCCTTCCCTGCAGTCCTCTCCTCCCTCCTGCCACCATGGAGCAGCCTGCCTTTTAATTACCTGGACCACGATAAAGAGAGCAAGCAAGCGAGCTAGGGAGGGAGTGTGTGTGTGCCGGCAGGGAGCGAGTGAAGCGTGACATTCCAGTGTGCCTCATAAACTGTAAACTGATATTGTCTCTGAATGCAAACCAAAGAGGAGAAAAGAGGAGGGAAGGTGCAATTTGGGGAGATGGAATAGGAGAGGAGGTGTGTGTGTGTGTGTGTGTGTGTGTGTGTGTGTGTGTTAAAATCAGAGCAAAGCGTGGCTCCCAGTGTGCAGCAGATTGCCTCAGCTCACACCACTGCCTCCGCAAATTAATACCATTGATTTTTCTTTGCCTGGCGTCCAATACACACACACAGAAACACACCCCAGCTGGTCAGGAGGTAGGCAGAGGATAGTGGATCTGTGGATTGAACTGCTGGAGGAGTCTTTACCGCCTCCTTTAACACACTCACACACACACACACACACACACACACACACACACAAAATGAATGATGCGATGCAAATGAAAGGAAGGAAAAATAAACTGTCAGTTGTGATAACTCCCCTAACACAGGGACTGGCAAAGGCACAGAAGCACACACATGAACACACATACACACACCACAGTCAAAGTACTGGAGGCCTGCCAGGTGAATGAAGCCAGAAGCAGAGGGATTGTCAAAGTGTTTTGAATGCTGAGAAATATCCAAACAGATAACAAAACGCATATTAATACTGAGCCAGAAAGCTGAGAGGCGTAGCAGGGAGCATCTGACACTGACTGACATACAAATCAGACAGAGAGATCCAGTATCAGATGAAAAGAAAAAAGGGTTGGAGAGGAGAGAGACAGAGACTGCCCCCTCCCCGAGCTTCCTGATGAATGCATCTGATTGCAGTAACTAGAGGGCAGCTGGAAATTATCATTAATAATCCCCAGCCAACTCTTAAACATATGTCCTCCTCCACTGCATCACCAAGCTCATCTATCACTGTGTGAGTGTGTGGGTGAGTGAACAATTTTTGGCCTCTTCTTAAGATCAATTCACAGAAAAAAATGGAGAGTAGGGTGTTTAGGAGAGTAGAACCAATCTATTTTCTTTTTTACCTGACACCCCAACGACAAGAAGTGATGCCTCTGGTTCACTTCACCATCATGTGTGTTCCGTTTTCAGGATGCTTCTGTGGATCTCATTGAGCTTTTTTTTTCTGGATTTGATCCTTTACCTAGAAGTGCCCAAATGTGTCTACTTCTAAAGGAACTCAGCCATACATTAAAAATGAAACAGGGCATTAAACAGGAGTAAAAATGTATACTCCATTCAAAATCAGGCACTGCACTGAAAAGGCAACTCCAAGTGAAGACATTCATCAACACCAATCCATGTCATGTTTGAATACTTATTTTGTCAATTTGATTTGAATATATTAATTTCATTCATTCATGAAGTAAACGTGCCAAACAGTCAGTTGTTCATGCTAGGGCTGTCGCTGTGAAGTAATTTCCCCCGCAGTAATTTGTTGCGGTATTATCGCATTTTTGATCAATGAAGTCATTTGGTGCCACATAGCAAAGTAAGCGTGTCTGTGTATCTCACCTCACTGCACAGCGAGCCGCTAACAGCAGGTTTACGGTCCGAGCAAACTACCTGCTGGGCGCAGAGCAAAATAATTTCTGTAGTTTGACCGTGTCTTTTTCACACATAGCTATGTCGTTACCTTCACGGCATGTCTATCAAGTCAATTTACATGCCGCAGCAACGTGTACACACACACACACACAAAACAAAAACACACACACACACCCTGATGTGGAGCAGAATGGGCTTCCATTCAACTTTAGCAACTGCACTGTAGCAACATTATAACAAAATTTCCACAGAAAGCAACATGAGAAACAGCTGCAGGCATCCGATACACTTTGTACAGAACAAACTATCAGAAGATGGTATTTTCAGCTCCTGATTAACCGTGATATTGACATTTTGTAGGCTTGATGAGTAATCAAATGATAAAGTTTTTATTAGCTTGTTGAAGCTTCTACGTGGAAGTTTACAACAGTTACAGTGGATTCCAACAGTGCTGAGTTTTCATGGCCCAAAAAGTGAAACAAAGTCTCAAAGTAGAAATGAAACAAAGTGCTATCAAAGACAACTTCAAATAAATAATATCTGCCATGAATACAGTGGAAAATATAGTTATGGCCTGACCCATGTTTTTCTATGCAAGCTTGAAGGCACAGAGTCAGTGTGAATTGATGCAGCTCCTGTCTGTTGTGCTGTCAGATGGTAAAATGGCTGCTCTGCAGAGGCCATATTTTTGTGTGTAAACCACTGGGCCACCTCTGCACAGCGACTTGCCTGCTAGCCTTGTGTGAGCCATTTTATGGAGGCGGAGTAAACACTCTCACAGCAGAGTTTATCAACTGGTCTCTCATCACTGTACAAGGTCACCCATTCTCAGAGAGAGCACTGTGTGTGTGTGTGTGTGTGTGTGTGTGAGTGTGTGAGTGTGAGTGTGAGTGTGTGAGTGTGTGTGTGAGTGTGTGTGTGTGTGTGTTTTACAGAACTCCCATGTCTCGGAAACCTTGGAAACGGTTGGAGCTGTAACAATAAGGCAGCCTGTTGAGCATTGAAAGCTACAGTCGTCTGCCTGAGTATACACATACTCTCGAGTACACACATAACACGCATGCACATACGCACAGACCTGCCATCTCTAATGATGATTTATGCCGGGCCCGAGGGCAGGCATGCATAACTGTAGCAGTCACAAACACACACAGATCCACTCACACATGCTCACACAGCTAAATACACAGGGATACTGTATCTCCTTCTCTCTGTCTAGCTCACTCTCCATCTCGTGCACCTCTAAAGAGGAAAAAATGACAAGATGGATATGTTGTAACAGCCGTGAGCATCAGGGAAAGAGCAATGGTAAAATGCATATTGAAAGATGGAATAAATGAGAGCTGGGGAAAAAAGCATGGAAGCAAGAGAGAGAGAGAGAGAGAGTTGTCTCCCTGTTGACTACCATAGTCTATGCTCATTTACCATGTACTATCTGCAATACTGCTGTAGCTGTCCAATCTCTTTCTAGATATTTCCTTTTTGCTCTCTTCTTAACACAGAATACACTAAGCTCCTGGTCTTATTGAAAACACATTTCTCACATGGATCCTCTCTCTGCAGTGCGTGTCTGTGTGTCTGGAAAAAGGAGAATGTGTGTGTATATTTGCCAAATACAAAACAGGTGAATAGATGCACTAAGTATGTCTAAACATACTTACATTTTATAAACATACAGGTCACACCAACGCACACACACACATTAACTCTGCACACAGGCTGCTGGTGAGATCTGGTCTCAGTCAAAATAATTAGAGTGAGTCTCAGATGCTTCATTCATGCTGTTTGGTTGGTGTTATCAAAGGACCAGGACGACCCAGAAACTCTCCCGTTTCATCACCAATCAGTCAGTCGAGGTGAAGGGAAATGTTTGTCTTGATCAAATTTAACTGAAGTCATGTCTTTGCAGCGATGCAAATTTAGATCATCTACAAGGCCACAACACTCCACTCACAGCAGCCACTAACTAAAATCCACAATAATGCAATTCCCTGTTTTGTAGATGTTTTTTTTTAACAATAAAAAGGTACACTATGTTGTTTATTTTCATCTATCTGTCTGGGGACTTTTGTCTGTGGTCTACAAAGCACTGTGTGCTGTTTAGCAGAATAAACATTGTTTATAAATACATTTCCAATTTTAATTGGGAGCGTCTGACATTTTTAATTTGTCCCCCTTAAAGGTGCTTTAGGGGGCGATGTGTCCTCAGTGTTCATAGCATTTGTTAATCAGACTACATCAACTGACATCAAGTAAAAATGAATTATGGGTAATTCAGTGGCTTATCTGGCATAGCTGTGAAGTCTGGTGTTTGTTTATAGAGCAGATGCTACAGATGGTACATTGTGGAAATTTTACTACTGACCTTTTATTATAAAATACACAGTGAATGATGAAAATAAACTGAAACAAACTGAAAGAATTCCATGGCGCTACATTAGAGGCCCAGGTGTTTTCAGTTACTCGGGTTGATTAGACCTCTAAGCTGGGAATTGGGTAATGTCACTCAAATCTATGGACATATTCAATTTCAGCAGCCTTTTTAGCTCCAGCACTTAAGTTTAATCTGATTAAACTTTGACATGCACAGTTGCGAGGCTCTCCAATATCAAACCAGTTTGAGGGGGGTTGGGACTGAACTTGCACTCAGGAAATATTTATTGTTCATATTCCTGTCTCATTTATATAACTTCAAGGCAAAAAATTCAAGCAGCAGAGAAGAGTAGAACTACGTGCAAGGACAGTGACATACAGCGGGTTAATGACAGTAACGTGTTTGATAAAAAGTTGCATAATTTACATCTTTGTAAAATGCTATCATTAGTCAGCTAGCTCCTGCAGTGTATGTTTACAACCCTACCTACACTGTTTCCTGTCCTGCTTGCTTTTGCCACACCATGCCAGTAAATTTAACCTGACGAAATCTGGTCTGCATCTTTATTTAAAAAGGATACGGATACGTACAACGTTGTCCCTGTATTTATATAAATACTGTATCAGCTGGTGACTCCATGTGTGTCAGAGTGAGGTCTGTCCATATTTATACTAATCAATTATTTTTGCCTTGACCAAAACCACTGCCAAGCGTGTTAATCAGCTCAGGACATTCCATCAGACCACCTGGATAAAATGAGCGTGTCTCTCATCTTATCCATTTAATTAAACTAATGCCCCGGAGTTGATGCACTGGCTGATGCTATAAAAAAAGCCAATACTGCAGGTAAACACGGACGCTACAGTTAGTTACCCTGCTACAGAACAAGCTTCAGCATGACATAAGCTGAAGCCTAAGCATGCTGTATTCATATATCCAAGTGCTTGACAACAAACCGTGAGTATAGCTCATGCCGCACTGAGCGATCACATTCCCAAGCGCTGTAAGAGGATGACGACACTATTTTCATGATAAAATAATTCTAAATCTGTCTTTCTTGCTTGAAAAGAGATGCGTATTGGAATTTGAGAGTTGGCATAGATTCACTTCCATGATATTCATGCAACATGCAGGGAACGCGAATCATTTTAGATGGGGTTTAGTACAGTCTCTGAGGTTTCAAAGAAAATATAAATTATCAACCTCTCACTGCTGTGCGTAAAGATACAGATGGTGAACTTTGAATGTGTTCTTTCTTTCTAAGATTACTGTGTCAGTGGGGAAATTAGAGAAAAGAAACCCCTCTGAAACTGTACCATCTGTATCTTTACACTTGGTGTCAAGAGGGTTGCTTAATTGGGGCAATTAAGCCCATTTGAAACTGGGTGAATACATTTACAAATTAGGTTTTGTTGCCATTTAAAATTTCACACCTTTGCACGGCCATGGTGAGTATAATAAACAGTATACCTTGTAGTAAATTACTATAACCAATAGTACATGTACTGTCTATAGTCATAGCAGACGCCCATGTCCTCCTAAATCAGATAGGCCAACTACAACTACAAATTAGTGACAACCTAACTTATTCAAACTGTTATTTTCTTCATGTGAGTAAATTCTAAATTCAAACTATTACCCACTATTGTGCTATTAAGGTACTTACTAATTAAGTAGCAAACGTCATCTAACATGATGGCAAAATTGCAAAGTCAATGAGACGTCTACCCTAACCAAAGTGTGCACCATCATCATCATAACCTCTGGGGCTCTAATTACAACCTCAGTCATCCATGAACATGGAAACTCTGAATTTCTTCTCTTGATGTTTTCTTTCTTTTGTTTTAAGGTTTTCGGGAACTTGAGTCAGAAGCGTTGCTGACGCTTATTGATTAAAAATACCCATACATACATATCTCTCTCTGTTCTCCACTCCCCTCTTCTAACCTCCTGTCTCCTCTCTTGGTATCCTCCATGCAGAGCAGTAGTGTCCTTGCAGCACCCTCAATCAACCCCACACAGGGAGTTGCAGGCGGTCCAAGCCTAGTCCCTTGAGTCCTGGCTGGGTGACTTCCAACCCCGGTCCCCCGGCTTCGCTCCAAGCACTGGGCCTGAGAGCTGGCACCTAAGGGAGGCTATTGTCCGAGAGAGATTAACCACACATGGCAGCTATTGTACAAAATGCACACACATGCAAACACACATCTTGACAAATACAGAGCCACATATTCCCTCAACATATCAGGTTTTGTTTAACATCAATGAAGATGTGAAATGTTACCAGGCAGATTATCACCCTGCAGCACTGTAAATTATCCTATTAGGTGAGCAAATGTCATGCCACACATACCACACCAGTGGTATGTCGACACTAGTACTTGCACATGCTGTGTGCCCAGTAATTAATCCTGCTGAGGATATTGATTTTCCATTCACAGGTATCCACAAGTGGATACATAGGGCTGTATCTTTATCAGCCTCCAAACACACACACACACACACACACCTGTCCAGGTGTAATCCTAAGTGTATCCCTGTATAGTTACAGGGACCTCCAACATACACACACACACACACATACCAAGACACAGCTGTAAACACAGCAAAAAAAACACTTGTGTTCAGTACAACATGTATATTTCCATGCAAATATGCAAAACAGGGTCCATGTAAGTGGTAGGTTGAGAGCAAATGCTACTTACACACAAGATATATGCACACATTCACAATGCTAATCTCCCCCCCCCCCCCCCCCCCCCCCCCCCCCCCCCAAAATAAACCCAGCAGCCTGGGGATAGAGATGGGGTGATGGCAGAATAGATAAGAAAAAGTGGAAGAAAGCAGAGAAAAGGATGTGAGCTGCTGTGTCCCACATACATACACCACACACTCCCTCCCTCATTCACCGCTCATCTCCTCCCTCCTCCCTGATTATCACCCCCCCAACACACACACACACACACCCCCTTCCGCCTCTCCCCCCTCTTCTCACCAATCTCTACAGCCCTCTTCACCCCTCTGCCTTCCCTCCCCCCCACTACAGGATCCCAGCAGCAGCTCACAGGAGAGGTGGCACAGTTTGAGGATAAATTTAGAAATGAGGTGCAATCCCAAGGCCGGCACAGAAAAGAGGAAAGTAGAGACATCACATGTGTGTGTTTGATCACATGAACACACACAAACCAATGTATGAACATACTCTTAGCACATGAAGAGCGCCACAGAGTGTAATAAAACAAACATACAGAGGCATGGTGACGAGGAAGGACCGAGAAAAGAGAAGAGTCATGTCTCGCCTCGTCATACTCCTCTGTTCGATGGGTGGGAGTTGTAGTGTGAATCTTAATGCCAGAGCTGACTGGACCCCCTGACGAGAGGGAGGGAGAGTGTGTGAAAGAGGGGTGGAGGAAAGCAAGTGACACTGGGCTGATGGGGAGACGGGTAGACAGGAGGGAAAGAGGAGTGAAAGTGACTTTGAGGCGACGAGAGGACGCTCGGCTCCTTGAGGTCTAGGGTTGAAAACTCATCATCTCAGACAGACCCATACCCACAAACACACACACACACACACACACACACACACTTCAGCCTCAGTGTGCAACAGCTTCTCTGCTTCACTGCCCAACCCTGAACAACCTCTTTCCTCCCTTATAACGCTGCCCTCCATCTCTCCCCTCCCTTCTCTTATCCAATCTTATTATTACTATCTCACCTCTCTTCTCAACCGTTGCCCCTTCCCACTGCTCCTCTCCCCTCCAATCCTGTGGAATCCATTCGACTATCCTAATATTCATCACGAGTGCGTACATTTTACTATGGTTGGCCAGCAGAAAATAAAAAATCTCCACCCCTGCTGGTTTAGTTTCATTCTCTGCCTACTGAGATAGTCACCAAACAGGACTCTCAATGACAGGTTACCTGGACCTCAGTGACACATCCATACAGTCAGCTAGTGTTTAGGACTGATGCACTTTTATAGTTTGTCTTAAACTGCACTGTATACATTACATACACTGTGTGTATTAACAGGTAGAATGAGTTGGCCCCTTTCACTAACATGATACCAAAGATGGATAATGTGAGAGATTTAAGATTTGTTTTTACAGCAGTTTACCATTTTAACAACCACACGTGCCACATACCCATCAGTCTGTGACAAATCAACAGTGAGTTCAAATTCCTCTTTAAAGAAACATTCAATGCAAAGTGCAACATTTGAGTCAACCACTTAACAAGGTCCTGATGAAATATAAGCAATTTGACCATTTTTATATCATAATTCACTGTTTATCCCATCTTTATCAATTTCTGGCAGTGCTGGGCAGTAATGTATTACTTAGTAAGGCATAACAGAAACATGATTACTTTTTCCGGTAGTGTGAGGGATTACAAATTGAAAGTCAGTATTTACCATACAGTAAAACCAGCAGTGCTTTGTTTTTCTTTGCTATCTTATCAGGAGTTTAATGGAGGCTTGATTCTTCTTGGGCATCTGTATGTTACTCCAGGGCATCTGGACACACTGCAGGGCAAAGTTAGCTGTTGATGGCCTAAGTGTTAAATACAGAAGATACAACATGTGGGCATGGAAGCTTTGGAGTTGCTTCTGAACGTAACACAGTGTAACACTCACGTGAAGGGTGACAGCCATATATGGCTGGCTGCATGAAAGTAGACATCTTTTCAACTCTGCCAACTGAGAGAACACAGATTGACATCATGTGTCTCACACTGCAGTGTTTTAAACACAGCTTCAGTATCATGTAAGGAAGATACAAACCATTAAACATTCAAACAAATGAAAGTGTTGTCAAAGCACTAGCTGGGCTGTGAGTGTCTATTAGGCAGCATTAAAGATTGTGTGTAAGTGTGTGCGTGTTTTTTGCACTTTCATCTGTCACACAGCAACTCTACAAACAATTAATGTAATACAGTTTGGATTCAGAGTCTGCATTGTAATGGTAATGTGTTTGAAAAGCTCGAAGTCAAAAGCAATTAGAGAGATAGACTGAGCGAGCCCCGTAGCTTCAAACACAAACCACTACACACAGTGAATAGGATTCCACTCGATGGTAAAAGGAGAAAAAAAAGACATCTATCTGTGGAATTTAGTCACAGTGCAGCAAGCGTAATTTGATGGTACAATATGTTCATGTTCTGCAAAGTCAGAATTGTTGGCTGGTTTCACAGTACACAAACACAGACAGCTACCCAACCAAATATATGCACTCTCATACTTTCGGTTTTGTGCTGCGACAAACAAATCAAAGGAAATGAATGAACAAAATGAAAGAGGACAAACAATGTTGACAGTATTTTAAATAAAAGCCAGAGCGCAAAACTAAAGAAAACGTGAATACAATCCTTTAAAAGAATGTGTGAATCTGACTGAGACAAATAGTTTAAGAGGGGGAAAAAAACAGAAATGGGCACGAGGGATTACTTACACTTGGCTTTTGACAGACTTGCTGTAGGAATAAACACTATAGGGAGTGGTAGAGATCAATAGTCTCACTGCTATAAACACGCACACAGAGAGCCTGGTTTGGATCAATACTCCTGGTGCAACAGCGTTCCAGTAAACAACATTAATGAACACACGTTTGAATCCAGCAAATACCTCACCCAACAAATTACGACATACAGTAAGGTCTCACGCACACTGAGTGTGTAACAAATATGTAAAAAAAAAAGTACCTCAACAACCCATGTAACAGGCCTGCAGACATGCCTGTTCTCTCTCACACACACACACACACACACTAAAAAGGTGCATATGGGCAGCTTGGCAAATCTATGGTCACCCTAAATGACCAACGCACATGCACACACACAAACATGCTTGAGCACGTGAGTAATTTGACACACATGTGGACACTTACACACCCAGGCTGAGGGCTAAATAAATCACCAACAATCAGGATATAAATGTGAGCTAGTCGTGCAGGACGGCATGTGAAGCAACACTAACCACACACAACCACACACACACCAAGCACATGCTGTGCACACACACACACACACACACACACAGTCTATGTATGTGTATACATAGACTGGTGGAGGCCCAGCAGAGAGAGAAATATTGGAGCATCATGCAGGGAGGGAGGTGTGTGGTTGGGAGCGCTGCTGAGTGGGAGGGCGAGTAAAGCTTAAATCCATTTACACAGCATGCAGAAAAAAACGCATTTTACAGAGCAGATGGGGAAGGACAACCTGACCAATGCTACATCTCTGACGCACCCTGCTGAATCACTCCACCTTAAAAAAAGCATAATCTCATATGTAAAATGCACTAAAAGGCTACTCTTCTATGTAATGGCTGATCTAGTCAGTCCCTTTCCAACCCATGTCTATGAAGATTCTCAGTCATCCAGGTCATAGTTATCCAACGGAGGTTGGTTTCCAACCCATCTGCAACTCCAGGATTTTAGTTGCCCTGGCACAAGGGAAATTCAATCTTGGGACTTTAACAAGATATCCATTGAAATGAGACACGTAAGTAAAATCAGATCAGAAATCAGATTAATCTCTTGAGCTTTACTGTCAATTAAAATTCAATTTCACCACACATAAGCCTATTTTGTATTTTGATTTCTCACCCACACACCTTTAATCATCTCAACATACACTCACAGATCTCTTTGGGTGTAACAGTAAGTGTGTGTGTGTGTGTGTGTGTGTTTGTGTGTGTTTGTGTGTGTGTGCGTGCATGTTTAGCCTGTATATGTAGGTGTGTGCCTGAATCAGTTTGTTTTGTGTGACCTGATAGTATCTGGACAGCAGTGCATTTTCCCTAAAAATTATGCTGTCTTTGGCTCCTCTGATTCCATGAAGGGCGGGATTTGAATATTAATAGGTGTTTTAGCTGGCAAGCTGACAAGGGGATACTAAATGTATTCAGCTAATGATACAGAGTTTGCTGCTTTCACAGATCGACTGTGAAGGTGGAGCATCAGGGAGAATTAAATGTTTGTTGGCTGGCATTCAAATTAACTCACCTCAATGTATACTCTCTCTCACACACACACACACACACACACACACACACACACACACACACACACACACACACACACACACAAGGACATCAGTGAACACAGATGTGCACCAGTTTCAGTACACACACAGTGCCAAGACAGGTGTCTCCGCACATGTCACAAACTGCCTGGTGATAGTCTGAGTACAGCAGATGTGGTGATGTGATTCTCACCTTACCAACCTCCAGTGTGGAGGACACTGTGCAAAAAAATCTGTGCAGCCGTAACAGAACATGAGAAAAGGGCTTGGGTTTAACACCGAGAGTGATATTACATATTGTAGAACACAGTGCTCATATTGTGTAGAGATACAGGATATAAACATTTCTTTGAGTGACAAAACTCATAAAGTTAAACCGGGGGCGGAGCTAGACTATCAGCACAGTGGGGCTTCATCATGGGGCCCACCTGCTACCAAGTAATTTATACCAAGTTTACATGACCCTGGATTCACTGCGTCCATCTGCGTTGCGGCTGCCGGAGCTGATCGCAGCCATTCTAGTCAATGCTTGTGCTCACAACAGAAGACCTGTAGTGCGTCCCAGAAGTTTCTCTCTGCTCTGGAGAGAATATGCAGCCAGTGTATTTTTGACGGAAGACACGTCAAGCAGCACAGAGCGGACAATCCGGGCAGGAAGTCAGACATGGAAACGGCATATAGAATCCAGTCAATTTTCAAAATCGTATATCAACAATAAACACAGTTAAAATAGACAAAAAAGAATCAAATTAATTGCTTAATCACAGTAGAAGCACAAAAAACAAGCATTAATCACCAAATCAACAAAATCTAAACATGTCAGCAAAATCAGGCAGGTAAAACGCTCTTATTCTGAAATGCTCCCTTTGGGAGTAGCCTCAGAATTCCCATGATGCATGACGGTGAAGGTAGTAAAAATTGCTAATAAGTTTTTAGTTTGTTTGAAATACAAATGTTACTTTTTGAATTATGTTTTTTAAAACGTGTCTATATAGTGTTTTTTGTTGGTAATTGTCATTTTTGTGGTGGTTTAGATTAGATTCCCTCAGAGGGGTGTGGAAAGATGAAATAGCTGCCACGTACACCTTGAGGGTGGAAGGGGAAAGACCAGCAGAGAACCGGTCCTGGAGGAACTCAAGCACCTGAACCACTGGGCAGGTAACAGGGTCCACCGACTGCTCCCTACACCAAGTGGAGAAAACACTCCACTTCAGGCCGTACATCCCTGCCATCCCTGCATCCCTGCCCGGCCCTGGAGCTGAGGAGGGTCTCGACTGCTCCGGCTGTTAGACCCGCCTCTAGATACTGTGCCCCCTCAGGGGCCAGACCCACAGTCGCCATACGGCGGGGCAAGGGTGAAGAACCCGGCCCTGCGCCTGGGACAGCAGGTCTCTCCTCAGCAGGTCGCTCCTGGACGGTCACAGCAGACATGATGTCCGAGAACCACACCCGGGTTGGCCAGAACGGGGCTACGAGCAGTAGGCCGACATTGTCCTGGCAGACCCGCTGGGGGAAAAGCGTACAGACGTAGCCTTGGCCAGCCCAACGGGGCTGGAGGAACGAGAGAAAACCATAGCGGGCAGTGCGTAGTCTCTTGAGACGCAAACAGATCCACGTCTATGGGGCCGAACTCTCCGCACAAGAGCTCCACCACTTCGGGGTGAAGTCTCCATTCGCCTCAGCCCCTGCCTCGACAGCAGGTCTGCTCCCTGATTCTGCGTCCCCGGGAGATACATCGCCCTGAGCGATAGTAACCTCTGCTGGGACCACAGGAGGATCTGACGCGCCAGTCTGTACAGAGGGCGCGAGCGCAGACCGCCCTGGTGATTCAGATAGGCCACCACCGCAGTGTTGTCGGAACGAACCAGGACATGGTGGCCTTGGAGATCGGGCAGGAAACTCCTTAGAGCCTGGAACACCGCCAACATCTCGAGACAGTTGATATGCCACTCGGACTGATGCAGGGTAACGCCGGCTTCTCCAGGGAGGACGCAAGTTGAGGTGACAGATAGCTTGCAAGCGCATCCTCCACCCGAGGCATCCTCCCATAACCATAGTCCCTAACCCCCATCACATTACTGTAGTTCAGTGATAGGGGTGTGGAAAGACGTGTAGAGAAGGGTCTGCCCCATGATTACTCAGTTCATCATGTAAATCAGGAAAGAATAGCAGAGACCGGCGTGGAGGTGGCGTGTGGTGCTTAAGAAACCTTTCATCAAGCTTACCACTAGCCTGTGGTGTCTGCTCCTCCTGTGGCCAGTTGATGTTGAGCTTAGCCACGGCTCTAGTCACCACCTCCAGCAACTCGTCATAGTCAGGCGCCCCCTGATGACGCCGCCCCGACACCCGGAAGTCATCGTCACATCACCACTATGCTTAGCACGTCCACCTCCTCGGAGTCAGATTGCTGCAGCGTCTACGGATCCAAACCGCAAGCGGGAGAAGCCGAGAAATGGGCTCCTGAACGAGGAAAGGAAGCGTCGGAGCCAGCGGATGAAGGTCGGGAAAAAGCCTCAGCAGTCCCGAAATCCTCCGACAGATCACGCTGTGAACCCCATGAGTGAAGCCGCCGGGCCGCCTCAGCGGCCGCAGGGCCTTCTCCACAGGGAGAACACATCCGGCCATCCTCGGAAAAGAGAGCCATGCGGGACCTCAGTACCCGCATGGAAAGGGCTTCGCAATGGCCGCAGGCAGCCCCCTCGAGAGCTGCCCGGGCGTGCTCCATCCCCAAACATGAGACACACATCTCATGAGAATCTCCATCCATGATGTACCGAGGGCAAGGAAAAACACACCTTCTGTTCTTCTGGTTGCCGGACATGCTGGTAGACTTCTTCTTTAGGTAAGACACACTGCTTGTAGGACTGGAGCTTTCTTCAAACAACAGAGCGCCTGCTGAATAGAAAAAAGCTAATGATGAGTGTGTACAGGTGTGCTTTATACTCCTCCAGTTATTCCGTCACACCTTACCGTTCTAGCAACAAACCAATAGGATTGGAGTGATTTCATTCACGTTCAGACTTGCTACGCCTAGAGGCGTTCCCATAGTGTCGTAACCGACGCAGTTTGAGTTCCCTCGAAGGGGAACTATACAATATGTACAGCAGTGCAAATGTGATTATGTTTACCATTGAATCTATTTTGATAAGAACAGAATTGGTTTTTGGTTTTTGTAGGAAACAAACTGCATGCACCGTTCTTGTCTAGCTGTGTCTACAATGATCTGGCATAAGCTTCGCGGCTTCTTTCCAGCAGTGTCAACAACAGTTTGTCGTCCTCAGAAACAACTGACAGCTTGTTATTATAGAGAAGTACAAAGGGATTGAGTGTCTCATTCCATCCCTACATTTCCTACTCTCTTCACTTCCTTTTATCCTTTGCACTCTGTCCATCTCTCTCCAGAGGAATCACCATCTGCCCAACACTTTGATAGGGGTGGACAAAAAATGAAGGCAGTCAGGACAGAGAGAGAGGAAAAGTGCTGCTCGCTGAGGCTTCATTACAAAACAACCACCGCTTTGATGTTTTCTTATTTGGCATTATCCAGACAGCGTTACAAGGTGTATGGATTCAAAACGAAGGTTCATAACTGCGCAGTTCCAGCAATGAAATGCATATTATTAAAATGCATTCACTGTACATGGACTTGTGTAATTAGTTACGCAAGTGGTCAAATTTTAAAAATAAACAAATGACTTATAATTGCATTGTATATGTTTTTCATGCTACAGTTATGACATTATTAACATTTTGACAGTGATGTCTGAACTCTGTGTCCCCACATCCATAAATCATAAACCTTTCCAAGCTACTGTGATGCTCTCCTCCATTTGACTCTCCTCTGCAGACCCATCTTTTCACCATAGTTTATAGATTTTAAACACTGAAAGAAAGATTAAGAGATAATGTGTGCACAAACATATGAAATACACCCACACAAAAATTGATAATAGTGTAAATGATCTGTGTTATGGCAGAAAATTGTGTCCTCTTGCATTTAATGTTTTATGTATGATCTTTTAATGTTATTATTATTATTACTATTATTGTTATGTCTTATATTTGCTCAATCCCTCACCAGGAAAATCATTTCTGCGACAATCACTATTCACCCCACTCACACATTCAAACATTGATAGCAAAGGTCCACACCAGCGTTTCAGAATTTATGTCCATCTACATTAAAAAGACTGAAAACTCACATCTAGTGAGGCCATTCACATAAACTGGGCATGCTGGTGTAAACAGGAAGCCAATAGTCTACTCTGCAGTTGCATTTGGCCAAAGAAGACAGTACAACAGACGATTGACCAACAACAAGGTGGAATTGTTACTGAAGGTAATACGGGCGTACAAAGCGAGTGTGGCGGCGGAAAGTAATGCAGAGCACAAGTGTATAAGTACTATTCGCAGTACAAAATATCTTAATAAAAATACCAAAACATAAATTCTGTCAAAGTCCTCTGTTTTAGTCTGGACGGGAGGTGCAAATGTAGGTCTGTGTTTTAAAACGAAAACATAATAGTGTGGCTGTAGCCTAAGTGGCCAACTGCTCATCAGAAACAGAAATTAACATTCACACGCACTCACACACAGATGGCAAAACCATCTTTTAGAAACTGGCACAGCTGTTTAAAATTGTTGTATGAGTTGAGTAATGTGACTAGCTGAGAGGATAACAATTGATCACCATACCTGCCAACTTGTATTCCACTTCATCCAACCCTTTTGGGTTGAAAATAGCAGGTGCTCTTGGATGGCCCCTCATTGTCATTGACCATATGACCAAGCACTTTGCCCTGTGATTTGTGATCTTTGTGATTTGGTTGTTAAAAGTGAGCCAATGACAGCCCTCCACCTCCTCAAAAAAAAGCACACATGCTCTTGCTCACACCAATAATTCTTCAAAAAGATCTGTTCCTTTTGGTTTAATGAGGGGAGACATGAAACTCTGCTTAAACATCACAAGAAGCAGCCCCAAGGCACTATGAGCGCACACACACACACACACACACACACACACACACACACTGACGCACACACACTCACATTAACACAATCAAAATCTTTCCTTCTCTGTCCTCATGTTCATGGTGTCACTCATAATGAAGTATATTTTGCATCATGAAATAAACAACTCCAGTATCACAGAAGATTTGCAATTTACACACACACACACACACACACACACACACACACACACACACACACACACACACATTTCACACTGTCTGTGTGAGAAGAGTCCTACAAGCAGTGTGGGTTTAATAAGAAAAGCAGACAGTGGGATGAGGGAATCTCTTGACTCCTCTTTTAATGCCAGGTTCTACCAGCATCTCCTCGCTTTCACACATATGGAGCAGGATTTAATCACACAATATATTGTATGTGCACATTAAATACAACTTATTGGAACATCAAAAATGCTGCACCATGTGAACCGTCAGTTGGAAATGCTTGTGTGCACTCATGCATACATAGTATGTTTGTTGTCTACGTGCATATGTGTGTGTAGCAATCAGTTGAGCACCTTTTGCTTCGGAACGTGTAAGCATGGTTGTCTAATTTAAGAAGTAAAATGGTCAACATCACCACAGATATCCTACGTGAATAGAGAACAAGAAACAAGCGCAGAGGTGTAAATGAATCGCGAGGGGGTAGGAGGGGGGGGAGCACTGAAAAAAGGAATAAAATTAGGGGTGCAGGGAGCTGTAGGGTGAAGTGAGTGTGAAAGGAAGAGATGGAGGGATGGTGAGATAACTAGAAGGAAGGATGCAAAAGAGGAGTTTTACCATTCCACTGGGTCTCATTAATTTAACCTAATCAGATAATATATTGCTGAGGAAACACTTGTACAATATCCTGCACAACACGTAGTGTATGTGCGTGTGTGTATGTGTCTGTGAGGATGAACATCCTATGAGCTACCCACAACCTGGCAGTGGTATTTTTGCAGTTTCCTGTGCATTCAGGTGCAGGATGGAGGCCTAAGTTCAGTTATTATCAAGAGGATGTCCTACTGTGAGACAAAGTGAGTCACCATGGTTCTGTGTGTGTGTTGCCTGTGGATAGAACGAGACAGTCTGGATGACCCTCTGTTTGAACACAGCCCTCTCACTGTCTAGATAATCTGTCTGAAAACATGCTGCCCAATCCTGACCCTAGAGGCAACACCATCAGAGTCAGAAAAAGAGAGAAAGAAGTAGGAAAAGACCGACAGAGGCCCAGATAGTAGGAGACAGATAGAAACAGAGACAAAAGGGGGGGGCAGAGTTCCTCTTCTAAGTCTCTCGCAACTCACACCGATCCTCCTTTCTGCCAAAACTCTGTTTTATCTTCCTGTCTCTTTCTCCCAGGCTCTCAAATAAAACATTCCTGAAGTGGTCATGCTAGGCCAAAGATGATGAGGATGCATAAGGTCCTCGCGGATTCTCACAAATGTCTGCACATTAAGTACACACTATGCCTCTTCCTGTGAAACAAGTCCGCTGAGACACAAGCAAGCAGACACCACAAGCAGACGCACATTATATTTGCACATACATATACACACAAAGGCATACACACACAGCACTCTTTGTTCCTCCGAAGCTGTACCCTTTCATGTCAGAATGGTTGGCCTTATTTGTAGGGAGTCAGTCCCCCGCTGAGGCAGACTTGGTCTGAACCAATCCAGCCCAGAGTAGGGGGAAGGGCAGAAGATTCTTGATGACAGATGAGCGATGTATACTGATACCAGTTTGTGGAGAAGGGAAGGACTTGGTATATGCGAAGATGGGGGGGTTAATGAGCTGGGGCAGAGAGAAGAACGAGGGAAGTAAGTATGGTGATGGGGGTTGTGGACCATATTCTCCTTGTAGTGATCCTTCACCAGACTGCTTCAATAAACACACTGGGGAATGACCCTTTAATTCTAAGCCAACATTTAGCCTGGTGCACACACACTATCACCAAGGGAGACATGTGTGAGGCGTGATTGAAATTCTGCATGTGTCTGCAAAAATTCTGATAAGTAAAGAGGGAAGACAGACAAAAAAAATTAAAAAACTTCTGTTTAAAGACATTTTCACAGCAAAAATATCAATATTCTACCAACAATACACTCATGGATTTAGAAGCATAATGCTCCAAAATTCTTTAAAACACTTGTACGTCCGTGACATTAAAAATCGTAACCTACAAACCCACATCCGCCCAGTCTAGGCTAAGAGGGCATGAAATGGTTGAAAGATGACCCAATTAATAGCGACACACAAATGCATACACCCACACACGCATGTATGTTTAGCAGGCATGTAAGTGTTCAGAGCAGACCCTATTAATTCAGCTCATTTAGCCCCAGTGCAGCTATTAAATATAAGCTTGCCCCAAAGCTCACAATGCAACACTATGGTTCAACCCCCACAGTCTCTCTCTCTCTCTCTTTCTCTCTCTCTCTCTCTCTCTCTCATCAAGAGTAAAATTCCAGTGAAGAGATGGTATCGGTTTTAGAACTGGTGCAGAAGTCAATCCAAATACACCCCCTGGTGTACACAAAAAGGCCAGTCTAATGTCACCAAATACTGTTTAATCGTAAGTCACAATACCAGGGCACACAGCCAGATTCACAGCTTACATTAGTCATTTAACAGGAAAAGATTTGTAAAAAATAAACCATTAGTATTTCCAAACCCATTTGCATGTAAAATTTGTATTTCTACATGATTGTCGCTCATATGAATTTGATATCTGACCAACTCTGAGGGGAAATGAGAGCTAGAAAGAAAGAGACTGTGGGGGTGGAGGCCAGCAGCAGCAGACGCAAATTAGGATTAGAGGAGTGTTCATCCCTCCTTTTCTGCTCTTTCATTAGCGCACCTCTGAGGTGTTTTTAGAGGCTGTTGGAAATAAGCCGATTTCACTGCTCAAGAGGGCTCACCCACTACACATTAACATTACCCAATGTGGCACATAGGCACACACACACGCACACATAGAAACTCATATTACTCTCGCTGTCAATCATGGTGTACTAACCAGTAGTATCTGCATACAGAGCCAATGGCTGAACAGTATGGGGGTGAAAAAACGAAACAAAGCAAATGTCAAAAGGGGTTGAGTCTGATTTTGATGCAGAGCAATTCATGTCAATTCAATTAGTGTGAAGGGAGACGAGAGCATGTCAGCCTTATCTATGGCCTTTAGACTATCTATGAGCTTTTGTCAGATAGAGCTGGTGAACAGGGAGCAGATGGATTAATATGCAGAGGGGTGATAGAGAGGCAGTAGAGCTATGAAGCCCAGATAGTCATGGAGATAAACTAATAACTAAGATAAGACCCTCACATACAATAAGTCTTAAGCTTGTACAGTTCACACAGACCGCTACTGGCACGCTGCAGTCAAGGCATCATATTCATCTGCAGAAGGAAAGAGGGAGGAGAAAGCAAGGAGGTAGGGGACAGTCTAATGTCCTCATCTTAGACGCTTACAGTAGGACAGACAGAGAGGAGTGGGAGAAGACAAAGAGGAGACAGAGAGAGAACGGCTGGAGGATGAGGAGGGCATTCAGAGTGTGTGTGGGAAGGAGACAGTATGAACCAGAGGACAGGCAGATAGACTGGAATACTACAGTAGACATGCACTGCAGACCAGTGACAAAGGACACTGCAGGACAGAGCTGCAAAACAGAGTGAAAGCTAAAGCTGCCTCCAATCTGAACCAGACAGCAGGCCTGACCTAAGGTCTGCCAGTAGGAGTACACAACAGGAGGAAGCAGTTCAAAGTCACTCTGTGAAGATACACAGCGAAAGAGCTGCAGGACAGAAAACATGAAAACACAGCAGCATCAGGACATCTGTGAATATGTATTCAACACCAGCAAGTAACCTAAAGTTTTCAGTATAATGCAGCCGCATCAAACACAAGTACATGCACAGCCTATGAGATGTAGCAGCACGGACAGCTCCAGCCTCGGGGTGATCTCAGTGCACTGTTTCCCAAGTAGCTCCTGTCCTCAAAGTCTCTGATCCAACTTTACCTCGGTTTGTGGCTGGTGACGGGTTGAGAAGTACAAACAGATCTACCTGAACAGGAATATAATTAAAGTGCATGGTATAGTGCTTTTTTTGGGCCAGGTGCCCAAGTGCAAAGAAACAATAACTTGCTTTAAAAAAAACTATGGGAAGGCTGGGAATATGCACCATTTTATTCGTTTGTATCTACTAGATCATTTACTTTAAGGATATACAATCAAGACTGGAGGTTTAGCGTGGGAGATGCGATACACAATGTTACCAGAGATTAATTTATTTGCTTCCAAAGAATGAGAATATGATGAGCTAGGAGGTTAGTAAAGAAAAAAATGACCAGGAATGGCACAAATAAGCTTCCTAACCCAAAATACACTGCTCAAAAAAATGAAGGGAACACCAGATCATTCACACTCCTATGAAATCAAACTGTCCACTTAGGAAGCAACACTGATTGACAATCAATTTCACATGCTGTTGTGCAAAAGGAATAGGCAATTAGCAAGACACCCCCAATAAAGGAGTGGTTCTGCAGGTGGTGACCACAGACCACTTCTCAGTTCCTATGCTTCCTGGCTGATGTTTTGGTCACTTTTGAATGCTGGCGGTGCTTTCACTCTAGTGGTAGCATGAGACGGAGTCTACAACCCACACAAGTGGCTCAGGTAGTGCAGCTCATCCAGGATGGCACATCAATGTGAGCTGTGGCAAGAAGGTTTGCTGTGTCTGTCAGCGTAGTGTCCAGAGCATGGAGGCGCTACCAGGAGACAGGCCAGTACATCAGGAGACGTGGAGGAGGCTGTAGGAGGGCAACAACCCAGCAGCAGGACCACTACCTCCGCCTTTGTGCAAGGAGGAGCAGGAGGAGCACTGCCAGAGCCCTGCAAAATGACCTCCAGCAGGCCACAAATGTGCATGTGTCTGCTCAAATGGTCAGAAACAGACTCCATGAGGGTGGTATGAGGGCCCGACGTCCACAGGTGGGGGTTGTGCTTACAGCCCAACACCGTGCAGGATGTTTGGCATTTGCCAGAGAACACCAAGATTGGCAAATTCGCCACTGGCGCCCTGTGCTCTTCACAGATGACAGCAGGTTCACAATGAGCACATGTGACAGACGTGACAGAGTCTGGAGACGCCGTGGAGAACGTTCTGCTGCCCGCAACATCCTCCAGCATGACCGGTTTGGCAGTGGGTCAGTAATGGTGTGGGGTGGCATTTCTTTGGGGGGCCGCACAGCCCTCCATGTGCTCACCAGAGGTAGCCTGACTGCCACTAGGTACCGAGATGAGATCCTCAGACCCCTTGTGAGACCATATGCTGGTGCAGTTGGCCCTGGGTTCCTCCTAATGCAACACAATGCTAGACCTCATGTGGCTGGAGTGTGTCAGCAGTTCCTGCAAGAGGAAGGCATTGATGCAATGGACTGGCCCGCCCGTTCCCCAGACCTGAATCCAATTGAGCACATCTGGGACATCATGTCTCGCTCCATCCACCAACGCCACGTTGCACCACAGACTGTCCAGGAGTTGGCGGATGCTTTAGTCCGGGTCTGGGAGGAGATCACTCAGGAGACCATCCGCCACCTCATCAGGTGCATGCCCAGGCGTTGTAGGAGGTCATACAGGAACGTGGATGCCACACACACTACTGAGCCTCATTTTGACTAGTTTTAAGGACATTACATCAAAGTTGGATCGGCCTGTAGTGTGGTTTTCCACTTTGATTTTGAGTGTGACTCCAAATCCAGACCTCCATGGGTTGATCAAATTGATTTCCATTGATAATTTTTGTATGATTTTGTTGTCAGCACATTCAATTATGTAAAGAAAGGAGTATTTAATGAGATTATTTCATTCACTCAGATCTAGGATGTGTTATTTTAGTGTTCCCTTTATTTTTTGAGCAGTGTAGTTTAAAAAGGTTGACTCAATGTCATGTTTTCAGAAAAATGTACATTCTTACATTTTTATATATATTGAGCCGACCAACCTTTTATTAAAATCACTCATTCACATAAAGTAGTTAATTCTGGTGCTAGTACATATAAACATAAGGGGGGCTGGAGACAGAAACAGATGGAGGTATGTGTGGGGGAAAAGGGAAAGGCAGACACAACAATTGACAGACAACAAGCAGGGAGGGGAGGAGCAAAAGGTGAGCAATTAGCGTGGGTCCAAATTTTTATGCACACACACACACACACACACACACACACACAGACACACACAGACACAAAGGGCGATAATGGCCCTGCTCCCTATAGCACCGTAAGGACATCAGTCCATCCATGACAAACGCATTCACAGGCAAACCTCTGACCCTCTGCCATGGATAATTGTGTGTGTGTGTGTGGGGGGGGGGGGGGTGTTGGCCAGCATAGACAAGCTCAGTGTGGAGCTGGACAACAGGCACTGGCTCCACTTCAGATCTAATAGATGGGGATCAAACTGTTAATAACCTGCAAACATGGATCCAAATGCTCAAGGAGAAACAAACGTGCCAACACAAAGATTATACCAGAGAGAAGAAGGCAGGCAGCAAGACAGAGGAAGTATCAGGAAGTAAGAAGTAGAATCACAACACTGAGGACAGACAGCAGAATCAGGACCATCTTTTAAATCACTTCTCAAAACTTGTGTTTATAGACCAGCGGCAGTGTGATGTGTTGCCTTTAAAGCCCCCCTCCAGTGTATTTTGACATTTCTATGATATTTCATATTTTTCTGAGTCATTTCCTTAAAATGTTGATTACCCACATAGTTCACCAAATATTTTTTGACAATTAGCTTAATTTTGTGCTCAAAGTTGTAAAAGTTGCTTAGTTATTAAAACGGGGTGGTGACGTATGTCATTCTCCAAGCTTGCGTAGGCGCACCTTCATGCGCCGTCAAAAAACTGTCACGCCGCCACGCCTCGTTAAGTCAGAGCATCAAACTGATAAACATCGCTGTGAGCTAGCTAACCAATTTATCATGTAATTTACTTAGAACTTACAGTAGGTCTCTCTGTGTCTGATTGTTGGCTTGTCTTTCTAGTTTACTTAACGTTAGCTAAGTTAACTAAGTTGTAGTTAGCCAGGTGTAGTTAGCTAACATAGTTATTGCAGAAAGTTAGCTAACAGAGGGTCTTCATTTTATTTTTTAGTATCCTCCTCTTGGTTTAGTGTGCTGTTCATTTTCATTATGGCATCTGTGCGTGCGGTGTTAGATGACAGATGACAGAAAACACGTTGCACTTTCACCTGCCACCGTCTTATATACAGTCTGTTTTACCAATGCATCGGCGAAGGCACCCCCCACATCCCGGTGGTACAGTAAGCGCACCATAAAACGTAGTGGGAGTTATCGTGTGCAGTGCGTGACAGGTCCATCGACTGTATGATTGATAACAGCTGATACGTGCACATTAGTTTCTATCATGGGTAAGTAATAATCCTGCCAGCAGTAAAGTGTACTAAACTTGTAGTGTAGTGATGTTAACACAGCATATCGTTAGTGAACACCCCAGCCGGTCAATCTGGCTGGAGGGGGCTTTAATTCTACTTTATTATTGATACTGTATAACTTGATTTTATCTTCATTCATTGTCTTTGGTTGATTTGCTGTTTTAAAGCCTTTTATCAACCACTCTGTATCCACTGAGCAGCATGCTTTCACTGTGTCTGACAAAGCAATTTGTAAACATTGTCCACTGTGAATTAAGTCAATTACTATCATTCATTGACTGAATTTGTCTCAACTCATCTGCACTTCTGTGGAGTGAGGCAGCTTTGTGGTGTAAAAGTCCTCTCGCAATCACAGACACCGGTTCAAACTTTCTATCCACTATGCAGAGCTTCCTGTTTAACAAGTCCAATGGAAAATGAACAAGACAGGGCTATCAGAAAAACACACCACCATCAAGGCTTAGGAAAATACCAAAGGAGCACAGAGGCTGATATTGCAAACCCTCACTGGGGTCTTTAGTAATCAAACATAATTTTCCTCGTCATAGTGTTCTCACACACACTGATAATCATATTCCCACGCACGGTGGCACACACACACACACACACACACACACACACACACAGATGCATTAATCCTGGCAGCCTACACGAGGATCTTTCGATTGATTCTGTTGCAGAGCAAGTTAATTTAAGGGTCAATGTCCCACTCCTGAGACACCCTGCCCTCCACTGTTCCAGCTGCCCGTTGTGTGCAATTTTTTCCCCCTCATTTCTCCCACATCCTCCTTCTCCTCCTCCCCACCATCTCCCTGTCTCCTCCACTCCTCCACTCCTCTACTCCCCTCATCACTCTCCATCTGCATCCTCCTTCTCCCCCCCATATCTGTAATATAGGTTGTGGTTTTCTTTCAGCTCTCTAACCTTAGCCACCCCAGTCCTTCTTTGTCTCCTCCTTTCTTTACGTCTTCTCCACAGAGTCCCATTTTCCATGTCCGACTTACCGTAACTACCACCCCCTCCTCTTTCTCTCCATACATTTAGCATTTCACCCAGTCAGTAGTCAGTCACTAGTCTAGCGAGGGGAACAGTAAAGTACCTGCTCAAATGTCATCAGCATCAACTCTGAATCTCAATCATCTCAAATGGGATGAAAACGGGGTCTTGTAGAAGAGGGGGGTATGGGTTTGGAGCTCTGAGATAAAGCTGACAGCACACATTGGAGGTGGGTGGGGGGGGTGGGGGGGGGGGAATTAGATTCCATTTCCCCACGGGTGTCTCGCCTGGAGCACAGCCCTCTCCAGGTGACATTTTGACAGAGTAGGCCTCAGGCTTGTTGTGCTAAGGTTTGCCGTAGCTCTGACTACACAGATGAGATCTATAATTGTGGTGAGCTAGCCAGTTAGCTCTCGCTTGAGCCTGTCAGGAAGCACGCAAGACACTTCTGAAGACGAGTGTCTGCTCAGAGCCATTGTCTGGTATTATAGCTGGAGGTGACAGGGCTATTAAAATGCACACGGGAGTCTGAGCACAAGCATGTGTGTGTGTGTTTGTGTGTGTGTCTCGCAGTGATGGGTGGAAAGAGGTGTCTTTGGTATAATCCACTCTGTGACACAAACCTGAGTCCTCTCTCTCCCCCTCCCATTCCCTTCTACCTCCCTCCACCTCCTGTCTCCCTCTCTCTATCATCTGGCCCTCCCTTATTCTGTCTCTCCAGAATAAATCTTTAATGGAGGTTTTATTGTTCCTGATCAGCATTCAGCACTATGCATGTTTATGCAGGCTCATCACACACACACACACGCCTCACCTGTGCCTCCTTCTGACTTGACTGTCCCAATTTCACGTTCTTGCTCTCTATATCTTTACCATCCATTATTTTTCTCTTTTATCATAATCACAAATCAACTTAACTTCTCCACAAAGAACCCAAATTCTATTTCACTTTTTTTTAATTTGATTTACTATAATTCCAAGAGTAAACTGTCCTCTATGCTTTTCACTGAAAGGGTGCTGTTGTGTTTTTTGTCCTACCCAGTGGGAGGGAGTGTGTGTGAGAGCAAAAAGGTGTTATGCTGGGAATGTAAATCCTGATTGGGGTCCTTACTCGGTGGACCAGGAAAAGGATGTTTGTATAAGCAACAACAAAGACAATGACAGGTGAGGCTGGAGCTATGATTGATGTGCATCCAACTGAGGACTGTATGTATAAGCGTGTGTGTGTGTGTGTGTGTGTGTGTGTGTGTGTGTGTGTGTGTGAGTGAGAATACTATGTGTGTGTATTAAAGACTCAAAGGTAAAATTGTGGCAATGCGGTTCCTCTGTTCACAGTGGGAGAGCAGGGGAATTATAGTATCACTGTCCTGCAGTTTACACACACACACACACACACACACACACACACACACACACACAACTAAAAGTGCCACACTTGGGTGTACATCAAAGCATTACAAGGACAGAATGTCCCTCTGAGAATGTACTATTGAAAATGAATAATGTTTTGTGTGTTTATAGGCTCCTGTATACAGTATGTAAGGACAACATATACAACACGGTGAATGATTTCTCAGCTTTTAAATGTATAAGCTTGTGTGTTTGTGCATGAATATGTGTGTCTATGCAATGCACTCTAAGGAACATGTTTTGTCCTCTGACAAAAGTCAGCGTATCTATACATTATAAACAGTGCCGCTACCCAGCAGACCCCCACAAAGTCACAGCCTCACACATTCAAGCACACACCAAAGCGCACACGCCATGTCAGATAAACGCTCAACTTTATATTCCGAAGTTACAGCCACAAGCCTCACCAGAGACCCGCCTTTGTGCCTTTTGTCTGGGTATAAATGTATAAGTGTGAGAGATAGAGAGAGACAGAGACATGAAAACTATGAATGTTGCACAGATGTAGACAGAGATACACTGACTGAGGGAAGAGAGGAGCAAGGGAAAGGGGGGATAGGAGCGACCTTGCTGCAGGGAAGACTTCTCCACAAAGGCTCTCTGTAGGGTATCTGTCCAGCACACATCACACCCCAAGGCTACATACAAACACACACAGTATACAGTGTGACATACATGTACACACACGTATGTCGTTGGACACAGACACATGAAACAGATTTCAGAAAGAAATGGTGCAGAGATAGAGGGGCCCGAAGGTCGGGCTGGTTGATATGGCTATAAATAATATAATTGGGTCTTTCCCGGTGTGTAATGTGCAGTCACGTTACCTTACTCAGCCATAAAGTGTGTATATAAGCACAGGTTGCAGTATAATAGCTACTGAAAGGCTGTGTGTTGTGTTCACCAAAATTAAATCACAATGATTCGTAGCTGCTATCTAGCTAGCTTTTTACCGTCTGGACCAACTCTGCTGTGAAGAGTAGAAAAGGCCGTAGTAACGTTAAAGAAACAGGGATTTTTATTTACTTTCTGTGCTAGCAAGCACACCACATAGCTTTCAGTAACTATTATTCGGCAACCTTAACTTATCTACACACTGTATGGATGACTAAGGTAACGTAACTCAGCGGCGAACAGCGGAAAACACTGAAAACTTGAATATGACAAACTGGTCATCTGCTATATAATAATAATAATAATAATAATAATAATAATAATACATTTTACTTGTGGGCGCCCTTCATAGCAATGAAGAACACCTTACAGATTAAAACAGTTAAAACACATTTCAAGAAGGCAATACAATAAAGAAAATCAAAACATGACACAATTTAAAGATTAAGATAAAATAGAATAGAGTAAAACAATTTTAAAAAGCAATTCATCATGAAGCTGGTGGAAGATGGAATTATGTGGGGTAGGCCTTTCGAAATAAGTGGGTTTTGAGCAAAGTCTTAAAGGAGGATAGGGAGTCTGTTGTACGGATGAATAGAGGGAGGGCGTTCCAAAGGTGAGGTGCACAATAGCTGAAGTCACTGAACCCCATTGTAGATGGAATGGGGACAGAAGGAATGGAAAGTAGTGAGGAAGAAGAGGATCGGAGAGTTCGGGATGGGGTGTAGGGCTGAAGGAGTTCAGAGAGATAAGGAGGAGTAAGATTATGGAGTGTTTTGAAGGTGAGAAGAAGAACTTTAAAATCAATACAGTGTTTAACAGGAAGCCAGTGCAGTTGTTTTAGAAGTGGAGCAATGTGTTCAGAGACTGGGGCTCTGGTGATAGTACGGTCAGCAGAGTTTTGGACCAGTTGGAGTTTATGAATGAACTTGTGAGATAGACCAGAGAAAGGGAGATACAGTAATCAATACGGGAAGTGACAAGAGCGTGGATGAGAGTAGCAGTGTTATGATGTGTAAGTGACGGACGAAGGAGACTGATGGTGCGTAAGTAGAAATAAGCAGACCAGGTAAGATTATTGATGTGTTTTTCAAAAGAAAGTGTGCTGTCGAGGATGACACCAAGACACTTGACGTGGGGGGAGGAGGGGACAGTGGAACTGTCAATGAGGAGAGCGAAATTTGGACATTTTGCTAGGGTGGATTTGGAGCCAACCAGGAGAATTTCAGTTTTATCACTGTTAAGTTT
Organism: Micropterus salmoides; assembly: GCF_014851395.1. Classification (NCBI taxonomy): domain Eukaryota; kingdom Metazoa; phylum Chordata; class Actinopteri; order Centrarchiformes; family Centrarchidae; genus Micropterus; species Micropterus salmoides. Next base: position 24,476,399 of record NW_024040374.1, on the reverse strand, counting down.
GAGGAAGTTTTGAGTGAACCAGGTTTTAACTTCATCTAAGCAGTCAGTTAGAGAAGACAGAGGGATCATAGATGTAGGTTTGGTGGAGAAGTAGAGCTGGGTGTCATCCGCGTAGCTGTAAAATTGGATATTATATTTCCTGAGAATAGAACCAAGGGGAAGTAAAAAAATTATAAAAAGGAGGGGACCCAGGACTGATCCCTGGGGAACACCACTGGTGACTGGGGAGGGTTGTGATTGAACATTTTTAATTTGTACAAAGTGAGTGCGGCCAGACAGGTATGATGTGAACCAGTTCAGGGATTTGTTGATGATACCAATGGATGCTAGACGGTCCAGGAAGATGTTGTAAGAGATGTTATCAAAGGCAGCAGTTAAATCGAGAAGGATGAGTATGGTGTTGGCTGATTTATCTAAGGTGAGATTGTTAATTCCAAATCACACATTAACTGATATTTGAATATATTCTATATATCGCCCAGCCCTCCACCAAGGGCAATCTCTCTCGCTGTCACTTTAAACAGTTTTACTCACTTTCTCCTTTTTATTTCACATCTCTGTACACTACCTTGGAGGTGTTTGGAGCACTTAGAAATCCAAACTGGTGATGAATGGAAAGGAGGAGTAAAAGATTAACCACAGCTGCAGTGGCACTAAAGATGAATTCACAAAGAATGAGTTGTCTTTCAGAGGTTATTGCAATATTCTTGTTAGCGTGTTAGGCTATGAGATACTGAATGATGTTCAGATGAAGGTACTTTTACATATGTCCGTGAAGGTTCTCAGTCATCCAGATCATAGTTATCCAACAAAGGTTGAGGTCAAGGGCAACTGGACTTGGTAGAAGACACTAGAAGACGTTTCATCCCTCATCCAAGAGACTTCTTCAGTTCTGACCGACTGGTAGGGAAACTCAACTATATAACCTCTGGGATTATTAGCTAGGATCATCGATACTGCTGGTTCGTTAGTGCTCCTGGCTGTGGTAACGACAGTCGTCATGGTCGTTAGAGCCACCCATGACCAAGGCATCTTCACCTGAGGCCAAGAGGAAATGCTTGTTTAGTTTCCTGGGAAGTGATGAAAGGACAGCATAGTAAGTGGGGGATAAGTGGTAGTGTAGACCCCCTCCTCTGTTCAACGACGGCTTCTCTGACACCTCTTTCAAACCATCCATCTTCTCTGTCTAAAATGTGCACCTGGTGATCCTCAAATGAGTGTCCTTTATCCCTCAGATGTAAATAAACTCTTGACCTGTCTTGACCTGAGGAGTTAGCACTTCTGTGTTGAGCCATGCGTTTGTGTTGTGGTGTTTAGTTTCCCCAATATACAGGTCTGTGCATTCCTCACTGCACTGGATCGCATATACTAGATTGTTTTTTGGTGTGCGGTCTTTGGGGTGTACAGGCATCTATCTGTCTTAGCATGTTCTTGGGTTTAAAAAACACAGGGATGTTGTGTTTGTTGAAAATCCTTATGAGTTTCTCTGATACTCCAGACATATATGGAATCACAATGTTGTTGCATTTGACCTCCTCATCACCTGTAGTGGTGGTCTTCTTCCTGGATTTTGTGGCTGTTTTCACAAAGGTCCATTTAGGGTATCCACAGGCTGTAAGTGCCCTCTTCAGGTGGTTCTGTTCCTTCTCTCTGGCTTAGGCGCTTGTTGGTATGTTGTCCACTCTGTGGTGCAGGGTTCTGATGACCCCTAGCTTGTGTTCCAGTGGGTGGTGGGCATCAAAAAGTAAGTATTGATCCACGTGTGGGTTTCCAGTAAACCCCAATTTGCAGGCTCCTGTCCTCTTCAATGTATACAGCACAGTCCAAGAAAGCCAAACTGTTGTTGTGGACATCTTCTCGTGAGAACTTGATGTTACTGTCCACAGAGTTGATGTGTTCTGTGAAGGCTTGCACTTCTTGGGTTTTAATTTTGACCCAAATGTCATCGATATATCTGTACCAGTGGCTCTGTGCTGTTCCTCTGAAGGAGTTAAGGGCTTTACCCTCCATTTCTTCCATGTAGATGTTAGCCACAATAGGTAACACTGGTGAGCTGTTGAGTTGTCTGTAGAATCCTTCGTTGTATTGGAAATAGGTGGTGTTTAGACAGAGGTTGAGTAATTTACAGATCTAGTCAGGGCTGAGGCTGGTTCTGCTGACCAGGGTGTACTTTTACATACTCTCACCCTTGGCAGATGTCCTTAAACACATTTTGTCTGTAGATTCACAACCTTATGTATCGAGAGTCTCTATCTGCTTCTTTCTGCTGGGAAGTCGAGGGCTTAATTCCACGGGAAGCGGAGAAAAGACAAGGTCTTTGACAGTATTCTGTCCAATATACAACAATATAAAGTGAATATGATTTTAAACTACAAATACAACAGCCAAAATGGGACCACATAACATTGAGATGAACAGTATAATTGCTCCATTACTCCATGGCCAAGGAAAATACTAATTTAACTAAATCTGATAAATCCCTTTGACATTTTAACCCCAATACTAAAGCAGTGTGCAATATAAAACACAAGTTAATGCTCCGTAATGACATTTTTCTAACAATGAGGAAAAGGTTCCACCAAACCTTTAAAAATGTATGATGAGTTGGACCCAGTTTCTCTTTTTTCTGCAGTAAATTAACTTGCCATAGATTATATACTCTAATGGTGCTTTCAGACCAAAAGCAAAGCGAGCGTTCAGGGCGGTGAGTTTACATACAAAGTCAAAGCAAAGACGCATAGAGCCGCGATTTCCTGTCAGGCGGCGCAAAGCGACGAAAAGGGGGGCTGGGCTGGCGACGCAAAGGAATTTGCGTGAGTTGAATATTTTCAACTCAAGCAAAGAAGTAGCATAACGCTGAGTCGCGATAGCCTATCAGTGTTGAGATTGTCCGTACGTCACAGAGGCTTCAGAGTGTTGTGTGGAGTGGGCCAGGCAGAGCAGGGGATTGAAAATCTGCTGGTCGGCGGAGAGCTGCTAAACTTGGGAGAGAGGAGCAGGGAGCAGCGCTGCAACCATTAGACAAATAAACACCCGTAGTTGGTCGGATTCTGCTCTGACAACTATGCCGTTTACTCGCGGGAGGAGCTCGGAGTTAATTATTAATTGTTATTTCAACGTTGATTTATCCTCACTGGAGCTTCTCAACAGCTAGCTAGCTCAACAGCACATCCAGTTCCAGTGTTGTTGTTAGCGTCGTTAGCTCTGACGGACTACGACTTCATATTTATATAAAAACTGGACAAAACTCGACATTATTTGGAGAAAAGAAAGCAAGGAGGTTGTACTATCTGGTGAATTCAGAAAACATGTGTCTGTAACTTTATTCCAGCTATCATTGTACTTTACTGTGCCCAAGTTAGCATAGCATAGCCCTGGTCGATCCAAACTCCATTCAGAAAACAAACATTTTAGAAGTTGTTGTCCTGCTGTCTTGCTGACAGACCTGACAAAGCATCAATTCATATGTTTAACAAATCTGCATCATGTTGTAGTTATTTCGGCATCAGTTTAATCCATTTATTGCTATTTAATCACAGCAAAATGTTTACTTTGGATTCATACAGCTATAGTAATGTCGAGTTGTGTTTAGTCACATTATCGTGTTAAAATCGCCGGCTCGCGTTGTTTGTGAACACTTGCAGCGAATGTACTCACTCGTCATGAGGCGAAAATTCGCGGTTGGTCTGAATGCCGCATAAGGTGTCCTGATATAAAATATAATGGGTTTGGCAGAGGAAAAGCCACTACAATTTGTGTTGTGGTGTTAACGTTAGTTTACACAGAATAACGTTTTGATGGGCTTTTATGTCTTTTAATCATAAAGACATGTTATTACAACCATGCTCTGCAGATCTCATCCCTCCCAGATGTGATTTTTTCGTTCCTGTCTGTTGTGACGCCAGTCTGTAATTTACAGTGTCCTTCATTATCGTACATTGTACAATTGCAAAAGATATTCAGTATACTATCAAATATGACCGCTAGAAGTCTGGAAGCAGCAAATATGGCAATTTCCTAGAAAGTCTGTTGTCCATCAATGTTTGGTTGATTGACCAATTGATTCATCAACTAATTGTTTCAGCTTACCCACCTTACCACATCACCTATCCTCCCTCCATCAGTGCATCTCTGTCCATATCTGTGCAACATTGACAGTTTGTGTCTCCATCTCTCCTGCTCTCAGACACTCACACTTACAAGTTTATACTCAGATAAAAAGCACATTCTACATGAATTTATTTTTTGAGGGAAGGTCTCTGGAGAGGCCAGTGGTTGTAATTTGGGAATATAAAGTTGAGTGTACATCTGACAATGGCATGTGTGCTTATGTTTGTGTGTGATTATTATGTATAGATACAGACTTTTCAGCGGACAAAATATGTGCCTTACAGTGCATCACATAGACACACATATTCACGCACAATACACAATACATACACACCTTGGCACATATACACTCCCAGTACAATACCCATTCTCACCCTAACTGGGTCAATCCACAATCTATTCTGCTGGGGGAGGGGAGGAGACATGGGTTTAACTGAAATGGAGGAAGCAAACACCAGAAAAAGCAGTCTCGCTGGGAACAAACCTACCAGTGGTGAATCTAGGACAGCTGCACGAAGGAAGGGAGGATGGAAGGACAGAAGGAAACCAAATGAGAATGGGTAGCAGTGTGTCACAAGAAAGTAAAAGAATATTTGCACAAGAAGAGCAAATGATGAGAGGGTAGAGGGCAGGAAGGGAGAAGAGAGAGAAGGATGAGAGAAGAGAGAGAAGAAAGAGGCTGTGGAGAGGACAGCGGTTTCATTAGTGAGATTGATTAGATGAATGGAGAAGCTAACAGCCTCTCTGCTCTTTAGCTAAATGCCATCTCTGGGCCTATCAGCACCAGCTCCAACAACAACACATAAATTAGGAAGAGGAAGAAAGAGAGGCAGAGAAACAAACACAAAGAAAGCATAATCGCCGTCACAGAAACACACAGCACAGTGTGCCTGGGGAGGCCTGAGAACACAAACAACGGCAAATGGCTGATCACCTCATTTGGTCGCAGGAAATGTATGTGTGTGTCCAAGCCCATGTGGAAAAAGGCCCTTGAGAGACTTGAACCTGCTCCTGATTTCATATTACTAATACGTGTACTATCAACCCCCTGACATCCACACAAACACACACACACACACACTCTCGCACACAGTCACTAATGACATGCAACCCCCCCCCCCGGGGCTTCTTTCTAAAATGTTGCCTTTTACATGGAAACTTAACAAGTGTGAAATTAGAAAGGTTACCAAATAATTCACACACACACACAGAATAACAAAGCATGTGGCAGAGAGTGGAGCTCAGATGGGGGAGAAGTCCTAATTGAAAAAGCCTCTTCCTTCCAGGAGTTTTCTGCTGAGGAGAGACAGCACAATAAGGTAATTAAAAAAACGGCTGTGTGATACGCCAGGGTTTATCACGCGATTGTCACACGCTGACTGATATGAATTTACATAAACAAATCATATTTTCTGCCCTATTAACTGTATGCAAAAGAGTGTTCTTGTTTGGCTGTTACATGTGCGATATGAGAAGATGTACAAAATACTAAGAACTACAATTACCGCCTTAAACAGTCCTTCTGCTGCTGTTTGACCGCTGACATTTGTTGAGTGAACCTTCGGTTCATGCTTCTGCGTAGCAAATTCATGCTCTCAGAGATCAATAGAAAGTCCAGATGTTACATCACATCTAGCTGCTTTTCCACTGGCTTCTGTAATTCAATGCAACCTCTCATTAAGGATTTTTTTTCATTGGTTTTCCTGTTCCTGGGGTTTGCGATCATGGGGTTCCTGGGGTTTGCGATCTATGTTCTGTACATTAGAATTTGATTGATTAATAAAATTAAATATAATTAATTTGTTGGCGGCACGGTGGTGCAGTGGTTAGTGTGGAGTTTGCATGTTCTCCCAGTGTCTGCGTGGATTCTCTCCGGTTTCTGATCATTGGTGATCTAAATTGTCCTTAGGTGTGAGTGTGAGCGTGAGTGGTTGTTGGTCTATGTGTGGCCCTGCGATGGATTGGTGACCTGTCCAGGGTGTACCCCGCCTTTCGCCTGATGTCGGCTGGGATTGGCTACAGCCCCCCCCGCGACCTTGTACGCAGGATAAGCGGTTGACAATGGATGGATAATTCATTTGTTAGCGTAGCAGTGTCTGTGAAATGTAACAGTTTCTTCCTTAAGTCGAATTCATACTTTACACAGTGTCAATGAGGGTCCACACAATGTAAGTGTTGTCATCCACCGACGTCCGTGGCCCAAAATGTGTGACCGAGCAGACTTTTTCATTGTAATTTCTGCTGTTTAAAAAATTTCTGTGCTGTTCGAACTTCCTCGTCCCTTCTCTTAGTTCACCACTTGACTGGTCTCAGTCCGTCAACCTGGTGTGATGCTGCGTTCAACAACTTCTGTAACTTTTCGAAACAAACAAGCAGACAACAGATACTGCGACTGGCCTTTTTTCATTCTTATATATTTTTTCACTTTGAGTGTATAACCAAGTGCAACACTGAATGCCTTCTAGGAGTGACTATCCAAAAATGTGCACCTTTATCCACGATTAATGCGTCTTGCCCCTCTTTTTGATGATCAGCTTTTTACTCTTCATTGTGCACAGGTATAAAAACTTTTGTCAGACAAACTAGGTAATTTCAAGCATAAATGGTGTTTTGTTAAAGGCTGCTAAAAAAATGTATTAAATAAAGACATATCCTATTTTGTTAGGGTCCCTGTCTGGACAAATGGAGGTAACATAACACTGTTGAGCAAAGCTATGTTGTAGATCTGGCTTTCTTGTAATTTGTGTTAAGACAAATGTCAACGTGATTTTGAATTCTTGCTTATGAAACAGAACCATGTTCCACTTTCACTTCCACTCTCTAAAAAGGGTATGACATTATTATCTTCATTTTCAAAAATATGGTTAATTGCAGAGCTGCATAGCTGGGTGGGAGCTGGAGATATACATTAACAGCTGCTTGGAGGCACACACATTCACCGGTAGACTGAGTCTCCCCAGCTATCTTCACCTTTCCTCTCCCCCCCTTGTCATTTTCACTCAGGATGGAGCACAGTTTGCTCTATTAAATCTGTAATTATATGCAAATTATATGCAAATCCCTCCCAGAGGAGTGGACTGCTGGAGGGAGGCTATCTGATGTCAGTGTTCAAGAGAGAACCATTGCCTCAGGAAGAACCAGACAAGAGAAAGAGAGTGTGTGTGTGTGTGTGTGTGTGTGTGTGTGTGTGTGTGTGTGTGTGTGTGTGTGTGTGTGTGTGTGTCTGTCTGTCTGTCTAAGAGAGAGAGGAAAAGGCAGAGCTGTTGAAAAAGGGCTAGGGCATTGATTGCAGCTGTAGAAAAATGTTTTTGATTTATCTTGGACACAGGAGCAGAATGGGACCTTCAGTATCACTGCATGGCAGAAAAACTCAGTCGGAGAAAAATAATACCCTCAATCTGTCCTCTGTACAGCTCCAGATAGGAGGAGGAGAGAGAGAGAGAGAGAGAGAGAGAGAGAGAGAGACTGGAGAAATGTAAGGAAAAAGGAAGAAATTGTGTGTGTGGGGGGGGGGGGGGGGAGTCAATGAGACCCTGATGCAGCCATGCCTGGTGTCAAGAAAAAAAATACACCTTTCACTGAGAAATAAAGCTTCAACTCCCTCACTGCTGCATTCCCTCTGACATAGCAACTCATCTGGCCTTGCCTCACTCACACCGCAGAGAGAGAGGGGTGGGAGGGTGGGGGTGGGGGAAGGTGGGAGAGAGGAGGAGAGAGGGAAAAGAAGAGGAGAGAGGGGGACTCAAAAAAAAGAGGGAAACTGCATCACTCTGCTTTTCTGACATCAGCAGTGAAACTGTGTGAGAAAGAGCAGTGAAAAGCACTACTACACATACACACACCTTGTTCTCCCACTGTGTACGATGCGCCATTGCATATGGACCTACTGCTTGTCAGAGTTACAAACCCTGAGCCAGGCTCTTGGCATCAGTGCTGTGTGTGTGCTCCCTCTCACCCACGTCTCTGTCCGACTGTCCAACTTTTTTTTTTCCTCTTCCCAGTTTAAGCTCAGCTGTGGCTTAGAGATAAATACATAAAGTTGGAGCTGGACACAGAACACAGTGCCCATTTCTCTAGCCCTTGCTCACTTTCTACAAACATAAAACCAGGGGGCCATGTGATGGTGATAAACCAGCACTATGTTTAGCTTTAAACATAAAGATGGAGTCCAAACTTCTAAATTCCACCAGGACGGTAACATTGTAGGTTGGAAGCTTCACTGACCCACTATGTATGTGTTTATTTAGTATTCTTGTATCTCAGAAATGGCAGCCATCCATTAGCACCTACCCAGCTCCCCCCTGACAACAAAAATAACATTGCACCAGTCAGTCAATCGAATCAGAGGTGTGAGAGTCTGGAAAGCTTGGCAAGCTCATAGGTAGCCTCATACTTTCATTTCTCATTTACTTGACTATTTGTTCCCTACTGACATACACTACCTAAACATACCTTTTCAGTAATGTCCTGATTCATTATGTACTACTGTGCTTTTTGGGTGCTGTATATCTAATGTTCTGCTCTACACACAGATGTTGATGTGCTCTGTATGTACAGTCAGTCCTCTGCTGTTTACCAGAGCATGGCCGGGGTTAAATGACTTTCTCAAGGGCACATCACTGGGTTTTGAGGGTGAGGACACTGATAACTGGTTTGCTACCCTCTTTACCCTTTTTCCTACAGTGCACACACACACCAACAACACATCCAGGCCCACAGACACACACAGATATAAAATATTGTAGATTGTTAATGTGAATTGTTTCACAGTGGCTTAAGTATAACTGAAATCAATAAATCAAGGGTGTGTAAAAATGTACTGTATACATTACCAACCCGTTCTCACTCCCCAACTCGTCACATATGGACGTATGGTCAAGACCCATCGGCGTGAGTTTGTAACGCACTGGGAATCCCTTTCATAGTTCAACCCAGTGGGGTAAGCCCTGTAGCGTCAGATTTCAACGTTAAAGGCAGGTAAATGATATTTGACAGAAAAGACTGTTTAAGGAGGTGGTTGGGGTAGATGGAGAGCCAGAACCCAGACTTTGAACCAGGGGACCGGGGTTCGTATCCCGTGTGAAACAAGAAGAACATGAAATATTTTTATTTAAGTTACGTGAGTTATGTAAATTGCTTAAGTGACGTAAGTTAACTTGCGTGTTAACTGAGGTACGTAGTTATTTTACCATGATGAAACCATGATCTTTTTCTAACCTTAACCAAGTAGCTTTTGTGCCTAAACCTAACCAAATTGCAATGTTTCACAACTTTAATAACGTGCCGTTTCAAAATGGCGATGTTTTGAAATGCTAGCGTTTTATTTTGAAAGTCTAACCGAATGTTGCATATTTATTGTTGCTAACTTTACTGGACGTTGTATATTTGTTGTTGCTAAGAGTTACTAACTTGACCGTGGAGCCTTAAACATCTTAAAATGACGCTAAAGGGGTACCCTGGGCATTCACAAGTGACGCCAAAGGGCCTTGAACAAGCGTCAATGTGTGAAGAGTCGGGAGGGAGTATGTGTTGCAACTTGACATTACGGAAACAATCTGAAATCGATGTAACAATAGTTTGAAAGGTCATTCGTGTCAGTATCATGGCTTAAGCATTAACGCAGAGAGCTGACTGAGGGTGAGTGAAAGAAAGGATTTGGGAGACACATCATTATATTCCATCATTATATAATGGACAACTCACACGGTGCTGTCAGCACAAAGGATATGCAGTATACTGGATTAATATTTAAAATATTTCTGTATTTACCTGTATCTGTATAACATTTTTGTGATTCGACAATTATAAACAGAGTTCAGCCACTGCAAGCACAGTTAAGAAAATGCAACAATATTGTCACATCTAACACTGCCCCGTGTGTCTCCCTCTCTCCCACTCTTCACTATCAGCAATAATGAAAGACCATTAAAATGCTTTAAGAGGGTGGACTGCAGGCTCTTCCGCTTTTCTAGGCTGATAAAGAAGCAGCTCTACTGTGAGTTGGTCCCTGGGTCCCAGCCGCGGTCGAATGAGCTGCACTCAGACACCTGCTGCTCATTAACCACAAAAGAGAAAGGTGACCACTTCAATCAGGATATTAAGACAGGAAATGAAATGGACAGAGGAGGTACATCTGGGGGAGCAGGAGGAGGACAGGAGGAGATAGAGCTCCTACAGAGTGTCCCAAGGTTAAGAACGAGGAGAGGAGAGGAGAGGAGAGGGGGTTATTCTTTGGCATTGTGCCCAATTTAATGTTGTGTCCCTCATCTTCGCTCAGATGAAAATTCCCCAGCACTCAGATGTGTGTGTGTGTGTGTGTGTGTGTGTGTGTGTGTGTGTGTGTGTGTCTGCCCTGTCCACCTGACATCTCTTTAACAGTAATAATGTATTCCCTCCTATTAATATGTTATGGATCAGAGAGTATATTATCGATCAGCCAGCTCAGCCATATTGTTAACCCTGGTCCACTCTCTTCACCCGCTGCCTCCCTCTCTTTCCACTGCTGCAACACTGAAGGGTGTTCTATCGGGAGGTTTAAAGTCCTCACTTACAAGCTCCTCTCACTGTCTTTGCCTTGTGGTTTTGACTTATATGGACTTTAAATTGCACATTACCTTAATCTCCTATCTTCTAGCTGATACTGATGTATAGTAAAACATAACCCATGCTAAAATTAATGTAGGAAACAATGATATATAGAATGCCAAAGATTTACTGCTGGTCATTTTTTAAATAACATTTGTATGTGGCATAAACAACATCCACAGCTATTCTAATCAACTTGTCTTGATAGAATGTATGAGAATATGAGAACATGATGAGCACTGTATTAATCATTTGGATAACATAGTCACATGCCACCAAACAAAGATTTTGCTTCATCCAACTTACTTGAACCACATCCGACATGGTGGTAGTACCTATCCTCAGTCATGGATCTGGATCTCTATGAAGTCATGGCAGTGGTTGTGCCTTTGTTTTTATTGTCAGCACAGACAGAACTGATGAAATCCAGTTAGAAAAGAGTTAGAATAAAAAGGTGTGCCTAAAGTGTAGATACTGCATCTCTCAAAGAAGATATGTCTTCGACACAACCAACACTGCCATACTCCATCACCATAATTGATGCTTGAGATTCTGCTGCATTGCATTTCACTTACAACAGGCCCTTGAATCCGCCTGGAAAAAACAGTGACTGTGCACTTTGTTCCTGCACCCATTATTTCTTCTTCTTTTCTCCGAGAGGTCTGCACAGACAGACCTGTTAAGGTTGTAAAGCATACATGTACATATACACATAGAGAATGCATAATTATTACAAGAAATAATACATTTAATTATCGTTAGTTGTGTTGTTTGCATTAAAAAGGGGAAAAAATGGTGGATGACACAAACTTTTCTTTAAATATGGCTACTTACAATGTGTCCAGACATAGAACAGCCTTTTTCTTACACATCTCAGACATCAGCAAACCCTCACTACTATGGACATTTACAGGGGCAGCGAAACACAAAACAGTAGTCAGCACTCATAACCAAGATGTGAGACAGCATCAACAGCATCACACACATACACCCAAACAACACTTCACACATACCAGAGCTCATGACATTCATAAGAGGAAATGAAAAAGAGCACGGCCCTGTCCGACTGCGAGACAGTGATTGTGTTGAGTAAATGTGATTACCTGGGAGTCAGGTAAGTAGGGCCTCTCTGGAGGCAAACGCCACCGAGTTATTACACTCTTATTATTCCCAAACTAATATCATAGCCTGCCAATCACTTACAACACATCCCTTAACCACACGCTGACAAGCGTGTTGGTGCCACACAAACTGGATGAGAGAGGGGTATACACACACACACACACAAAAGTACATTCAAAGAGAAAGGCCCCCACAAAGATCAACACTCACAATTATACATGGTGAGAGAGCAGAGCATGCAGAATGAATCCAGACACCGGCACGCACACTCATCCGACCAGGCTGCAAGCCAGCAGACATTTACACACACACACACACACACACACACACTCTTCCTCAGAGGGCCCCAGGGCGTAGGAAATCGCCCTCTTCATCTGAAGTGTAGAGGAAGCCCATTGGCCAAATTAGATTCTGCCGTTTCCTGACGGAGTTAAGCATCAATCTGCGGTGCTGCACCATGATTCGCCGTGACCTTGGCCTATCATAGCGCAGCGTCTGGGAGTGCTCAGCAAGGCTCTTAATCAGACCTGGAGGACATGGGGCCTGTGATGATATTACTCAGCCTTTATCTCTCTACACACGTCCCTCTGTTTCTCTGTGTCTGTCTCCCAATCTGCCCTCTCCTCTTCCCTTCATTCACTCTCAGCTCGAGGGTGAAGAGGTGCCCCCCCCCCCCCCCAAGCTCAAATGGATGCTTACCTAACCTGACCTCTGAATGTAATCCATGTTCATTGATCCAATTCTGCGCTGACAGTTTGCCCTCACAGTGCTCACCAAACACAACAAAACATGGCCCTCGTGTATCAAGAATGACCCATTTTCCCTCATTCTATTCAACAGGTGCATCAACAGGTCAGTTTCTGCATCACTGATTGCACTCAAATATCCTTTCTCATACACACACATACATACATGACCGTTTCCTAAACAACACACACACCCATCCACATTCCAGATCTGCTGCAATCCCATTGTGAATGATGAGATTGTGCTGAGATGGAGATAAATGAGCTTTCATTACAGGCATGATAGCACCAAGCAGAAACCAGAGAGAGAGATGAGAGGAAGAGACGCTCTCCTCCTTTCATTCCCTCCGTCCATCATTTACCATGTCCAAGGGTACTTAACACGTAAGACACAAAAGGACAAGGTACATACTGCAGATATACAATAAATATGTGCATTTATATAGCCTGCACTTATACAAACACACACATATGTGCACCACGTAAAAGAAATATGTGCATTTATATTGCTCATTCACACACACACACACACACACACACACACACACACACACACACAAACACACCTATACAGTGCTTTAAACCAAACTCCATCCATAGAAGCTATATAGCAAACACCTACATAGATAATGGAATTATCTGTCAGGATCTATCAAGGGAAAGCTTTTTCCTCCACATGGATAACACACGTATCCTTAGCTGGAAACATACATACACACACATTTATGCACACACAACTTTCTCAAACCCACAGCCATGCTGCATGTATCAAATGAATACAGTAAAGGCATACCATTTTAGGTACATTTGGCCCATTTGATGATTGAACTAGATTTGTAAAATCAAAGATATAAAAAGTCTGTCTCATTGTTGGCAGACGCTCTAAAGGAAAATGTAATTGGATTTTTTCCCCTCTTGGTTTAACAGATGATGTTCTGCTGTAAGGAGGGTGGAAAGTTATGAGCGCTGCACAGCACCTGTGTACACATTCAGACACACTTGTACGTAGGAAATACAGTACAGCAAACAGTGTGATATTACAACTGCCAGTATGATACAGTGGACCTTTGCTATTTTCAAACAAAGTAATATTACTGCTCATATGCACTCTATATCACTGCCAATATTCACATATTCTGCACTGTAGCAATACAGACACAAGAACAACATTTTTACAACCTCAAGACTACCAATAGGCAGCAACTGTGTGTATGTGTGCCTGTGTGTGTGTGCCTGTGTGTGTGCCTGTGTGTGTGCCTGTGTGTGTGCCTGTGTGTGTGTGTGTGTGTGTGTGTGTGTGTGTGTGTGTGTGTGCCTGTGTGTGTGCCTGTGTGTGCCTGTGTGTGTGTGTGTGTGTGTGTGTGTGTGTGTCTGTGTGTGTGTGTGTGTGTGTGTGTGTGTCTGTGTGGGCTTCTGCTACTGAGTCACGCAGGGTCCAGAATGCATTAGTTAATTCTCAGTAGGCTAATGTCTAATTGTTACCTAGAAAGACAGGACGCAATGGTAAAAAAGGAAGCCAAAAGACAGAGACCAACAGATACAGGAAGACCATCCTCAAGGCGTTGTAGGTCAAACCCTGACTTTGCTCACACACATACAAACACAGTTGACTCTATGCTTCTCTCTCAGGCTCTGGCTGTTGTACAAACACATGCGCATAAACATGTGGACACAAACATTCACTGAGGCGCTGGATTGGGTTGGAGCCAATGTAATGACTTGCAGGTTTTGTCTTTAGACATTTTAATTGCTTTTTCCATTTTCCTGTCCATTCATCCTCCCACATCCCCCTGCTCTCTACCTAGCTGTCAGTGGTAAACACATTCCAGCACATTAAACTGACCAGTTAATGTCTAAAATGACAAATTTAACCTCTAGAAAATTAGCAAAACTCTAAGTGGCCTTCAGAGGAGATTCTGGACAGTGTTCAACCTGCTGAAGTACCCTCAAGCAAAGCACACTAATGTGTGCTTTGCTTGAGGGTACTACAAAAGTGACAGCAGGAAGTAAAGACGCACTGACCGCATTTTTCTTGGCCTAAGTCTGACCTGCTGACTCTGGCCAATTCTCATACACAAACATTTTTGGAACTTTTCTTTAATGGAGGTATTTTTTTTCTTTCTTTCTCTATTAGGATCCCTATTAGTACCAGTATAAGCATTGGCTATTCTTCCTCCCACCAGGTTGCCGGACATTCTCAAAATAAAAAGTACCTCAGGTTAGGCAACTGGACATCTATTTTGTACAAATAAAATCCAACTGAAAAAAAACTGCAGTATAACACGGCTTAGTGTTTCCCACAGAAGGAGAACAGGGGGCATATCTGTAAATTTTATTTGAAGGAATACATTACCCTATTTCTAGTATGTTATTTCTTATCTCAGCCTTTTAATTCTACTTAGTTCTCCACCTTATATTTGTATTCACTCACAAACTACTTTAACCTTTTCACCTTCCTTTTCCCTTCAGACACACACACACCTACACCTCTGTCTCTTACTGCACACACACTTGCCCCGCCCCTTTCGGTAAGTCTAAGTAAAGCCCAAAAAACTTGTGTTTTGGATTTTCAGCAGCTGAGCTTGGAGGAGGCTTCTTGTTAATGACGTCGTCTATCGAAACGATCAAGATCAACATGGTACTGAATGACACCGGCACTGGTGTGTTCACTGATCACTTGTTGCTTTACTTTGTGATCTACCCAAGTAAAGCCTATGTGGGGAAATACAATTTATTTTGGCCTGATGTATCTCAAACTGCAAACTTTGTGTCTTCATTTGTGTGTGACTGGCTGTGACAATGGTCAGTTACTGTTTATACAACGCAGCATGCATACATTTTTTAACGGCATGGAATCAGATATGTGAGACTGATCAGCCCAGTTATAGCCGATCAAGCTGAAAACCGGCCAATTCCGGTCACAGGCCAATCGATCAGTGCATCTCTAGCAGGAAGGTTTAGCAGCGAGGAGCACCTCCTGTAGATGAGGAGGTTCATTGTCTTGCTCAAGGCTCATATCTGTAAGTAAGACTGGACTAACCCTTCCTCGCTACATCCGCTTGCCGATTTCATTAAACTATTGAAAATATTCTGCAATAACGGTTTGTATCTTTTCAATTGGCGACAAGTGTTGTGGTGAGGCAGGGCTTTCAGTGTTGGGTCCTGTAATGCATACAGTTGTAGATGTACAGTAGATCAAATAACTACATGATACAATTTATACCTGAGGACCAGCTCCCTCTAACACAAATGTTCCTTTTATTCTCCAGCCCATCAGTGCCAATAAGTAAGCATACTACTAATACTGTAACCGCACAGAAGGACAAATTACATCTCGAAAAGACACACACAGATACTCCCAGAGAGCTGTGAGAGCATGCTTCTCTAGCCTGCAGCCTTGAGGCAGCGCCCAGCCCACAGTGATTGATACTCCGATACAGACGTTTCCCTCGCTAGCCAAGTCCAAGCCAGTAAGAAAACACACACACAAACGCGTCTGTCATCCTCGCTGAGCTCTAGCTGGCACAACATACATCTCCCTCTCTCTTCTGCTCCATCCATCTCCAGTATTCTCCATTTATATCTTCTTCTCTGTCTTCATATCAGCATCTCTATATCTGGCTTCTGTGAGGATGGATCTACAACATGTCATAGAAGAAAATCTCTCTTAATACTTATCTTCTTCTCTTACAACTCTTTCTTCAGCTCGGTACCTTTTTCTCAATTTGAAGTCAGCACTGCACTGAATTCCAGGATTAAATGACATGTCAGAGGGAGATATATTTACACTTAAATGCATTGCAACAGCATATTTCTGTACTCCATATAATAAGAATCCTTCTTATTGTGCCATGCACAGCCTCTGAATACAAATTCAAGCCCACAGCAGACTCTCACACTCTTTCTTACTCATCCCTTTAAGTGCTGACACACACCTGATGGATCCTGTGCCCGATCCTCTTCCTCTGCTTTGCCACCCCACCACGAAGGTCACTGCTGGCCCGCTGTCGGAGTTCTCCTCCTGTGTTCCTCTTCTCTTACTATCAGTCCCTCTCTTTCTCTCTGCTTTGGCCAGAGAGAGAGAGAGAGAGAGAGAGAGAGAGAGAGAGAGAGAGAGAATCCTTGCCTGTGCAGGAAATCCTCAGCTGCAGACAGAGACACTTACAGAGAGTAGAGCCAAACTGCAGCTGAAGCACACTGGAGCAGCCAGCTGACTGAGCTGTGGAAGTGGAGGAGGGAGGCTAACGTGGCTAAGCTACAGTCTGCACCACAGCAGCCTACAGACACACACAGCCAGAGAGCTCAGAGAGTCGCTAGCTCAAAGCTCACCGCAGCAAAGCTCAGAGTCAGCAACCTAGCCCCCCTCCCCACCTGCCTCTCTTGCTCTGCCTCTACCCCCTCCTCTCCTCTCTCACAGTTACCACATTCCACCTAATAGCAGAATCCATTCTTCCTCCCTTAACTAAAGTATACATCACTCCCATCCTCAGCTCTCGTGTTTCTCTTCAGCTCAGTGATTTACCTTCAGCGAGGCTTATGATTTTTACATGTAAGCTACATCGTCTTATTTTCAGATATCTACTCACTGTCTCCATGGTGCGTTTTGTGTTTTTGTGCACAAAAGAAAGGGCAGAAACCTTGTCAGACATTACCTGTGCAGTTCCTTGTCTCAAATATCAACATGCAACCACTAACCAACAATCTTATGTTCAATGCTGTATGTACTAGGCATCACTTTGCTGCAAGACATACTTCCCTTTGGGGAGGATAGCAAAGTTAATATTGAAGTTAACAGTCTGCATGTGTTCATGCAGAGCAGTCACCTCTCTCAAGTAAATTTACTGACGTGTTCTTCCCCGTCTACTTGAAAGAGTGCTCATCAGTGAGTGGAGTTTTTAGTTGGAATGAAAACCTGCACATTGTTGGTTGTCCATGGCACATATCTGTCCACCACTGGCCTAACAGCATCTGGCCCTCCCTTACCATTTTCATTTGGTAGAACTACTTTCTGCCAAATGAACTGTTCAAAGTAAAACCTCGGGACATGAAACAAAAATTATCTGCATGACTAGATACCACTCACTGTACATGACAAAACCCTTTTAGTCATTTGAGTTAACTGACCCTTTAACATGCATTGTGGCATACAGACCACACAAATGCACACTTATGACAGCAGGGGACACAGAAATGGAAGAGAGGCGGTGGCATTCGGATGAATCCAAATCCACACGCTGCCACCTTCACCGCCACCATTTATCATTTAATGTATTCATCCTCTACAAACCTAATGCCCTGACAAAGACAGGCTTATTCAGCCCTCCTTAACATACCGATTAGCCACAGACAGACTACACATACAGACACCCGCACAGAGGAGAGGGAAGAGATGAACACATAAACAGTAAGAGGGGAAGTCAAGTGGAGCATCATCCATTGGGAGAAATGAGCAACCTAGGGAATAAGTGACAACAGTAACTGTATTAGACAGGGTCAGGGTGGAGAGGTGTTGGAAAATCATTAACATATAGCCTGCTGAGAAACATGTGAAAAGCGCTATACAAATTCAATTTATTATTATTATTATTATTATTTATGTTCAGAATGTTAAGATTGTTGTGTGTTATTGTTGAATTGTTATGTAATAGTAAAATGTCACTACTTTTTTTTTTGTGGTTGATCTAACATAGTAACTCCGTATGTCACACCATGTGGGGATAAAGCCACGGTTCAAGGGGGGCAGGGAGAAGACAATGACAAACTTATAAAGAGTCTGCCACAGTGCTCTGCCGGCTTGTAGAACAAACAGCCTTCGCTCGGTCTTCTTTAAAAATTTCTTCCAGCCCTGTCCACCCCTCCTTTCTCTCTCCATCCCTCACTCCCGACACGCTCGCATCCCTTGCTCTCCTTCTCTCTCATCTGAACAAGGACATTCAGTGCATCACCTAAAAGTGTCATCTCCATCTCCACTCCATGGCTGTTGCTATGGCCACAGCAATAAACCTGACTGTACTGCTTCACTCCACACTGAAGGAGAGTCTGTACAGGATGTTTGTATGCCCTTACATGCTCACTGTGTCAAATCTATGAGGAAACACACACACACACACACACACACACACACACACACACAACTGTCTCATTCTTCACTGCAGACCACATTTAGCGTGGCTTCCCGCAAATCTATACATCAGGACTCACATGGGTATTAGAACATCATAACATCTAGGAAATTAGTTTCGTCAGGAATACAGTTTCCGTGATAAAGATGTTGTAAGCGGCCACAGTCTATTGACAGCTGTCGAGTGTGGCTATAGGGGCAGACTGATAAGTGAGTGTGTTTACTGTCATTTGGAAGAGAGGGGATAACATGTGAGTAACAACTGGCTATGTGGAATGTCGTTTCCTCTCCCTGCCACTGTCACATGCTCATTAAGAGCATCAGAGCATGTCATTAACATACACACATGCGCTCACTAAAGCATATCATTAAATAGATTTAATTATCTAAGTTTCTTGAGTCTCTGAATAGCAACAACAAGTACACAGTGCATTCAACTTCCAAACAAATGACTCTCGTCAGTACATTTCTAATTAGTGCAGAGAAGAGGAAAAAGATTGGTATTAACCTGGGCTTATTCAGTCTGTGTGTGTTTAAGTGTGTGTGTCTGTGTGCGTGTGTATTCATTCTCAAGTAATTATATTTCCAGGCAGTGCTGAGCAGAGAGGGGCAGGCCTGTGTGTATATTCCATTCGGCTTATCAGACGTGTCCAATCCTGAGGCAGATCAGATCGAACTGTAAAAGCTCATTAATTACAGATGGTTGCTGAGCGACAGAGAAGGGGGTGGCGGCTGGTAGGGGTGAGGTAAGGGGACGCATGGGTGAGGAAGTGGATGAGGTGCAGTATAGGAATGCTGAAGCTGAGAAATAATTGAAAAAAAATCTCCCTCTGGTTTGTATTTGAGAAGTAAGCACTAAGCCAGCACAGATATTGAGATCAAAGGGTAAATGTTGCTGACCATCTCTGCTGATGGGAGGCTCACACAGAGCCATTCATACACGAAAAAGGCTCACACAGCATCAAAGAACACAGGAAGATTAAAAGGTGTTTGGTGAAGCATTGAAGAGAAAAAAAAAACCTGGGGGGGGTGTTTCTTGGATTAAATTTTATTTTAGCTGAGTGACACTGATTCTGTCTTAACACATGATCATCATCTGGCAAATGAATGGCAGTTCTGCAAAGTCACCTGTTGTCTATCAGAGTTATGTCTATTTGTATGTACTGCTTTAATTCATCAGTGGTATCCTCCAATGGACTTTTCGACCACTTAACTTCTGGAGAAGGATTGCAAAGCATCTGGAACCAAAATCAACTTAGTAACAACTTATTAACATGTACAACTGTAGATTGATAGATTATAAAATGAGAAACTTAACCCTTCTTAATAATGACTGACATTCAAATAAGCCATCAAGCCTGCATTTATAAATGTATGGTATATCAATAATAAAGAGTTTTTAACTACAGGAAGCAAAGAGATTAAATGTTAGCCTACAACTTATTAAAAAGTGGTACCATATAACTTACATGTAGCAGTTCTTTGACACAGTACTGTATGTAGTCCTGAACAGAAATGGTTACAAGAGGTAATGGCAAAATTCTTTGTGAAATTAGCCATGGCATTATACTGTATGTTGGGACCACAGGGACTTCACAGATGATGTGTTTCATTTGTGTGGATATAAACTGAACTTTCATCATGTGAGTCATTGAACTTAAGTTTCTCAGGAGTCCTCCAGGACATCACACCTAGGTGTGAAATCAGTGTGTGACCTCGACTCGACCACTGAGACAGGTGTGTCCCGCTCAGACTGTCTAATATGAAAAATTAAAACGAATAAGATCTTCGTCTACACCAGCGTTTTAGAGTTGATCTCCGTCTACATGAAAACGCACATCTAGTGGCCGTTCACGTACACTAGGCATGCGTGGGCCAGTGTAAACGTAACGACGTAAAGTAGATGGTTTATTCTGTAGTTACAGAAGATTTGGCGAAAGAATAAAGTAATGCAGACAAAGAATCAGACCAGATTTTTGGGGGGATGGACCAATAACGAGCTAGGACTGTTAGTGAATGTAACACGAGTGTGTTTCAGCGGTAAACCGTCTTCGATTCATCACAAAGTAAACGGTGGCATGCACAGTGTAGGCAGATAAGTGTTATTTGCATAGTCCAGAATATTTTAATAAAAATACCAAGTCAAAAACTCTGTCAGAAGCCCTGTGTGTCTGCTTTGCGTGACTTATGAGACCCAATTAGAGAGCCAAGCGTGAGCGTCATCATTTCTAAAGTCCTCCGTTTTTGCCCGTCTTCACTAAAACGCAGGACGGGAATTGCAAACATAGCGAAAGGCTCTGTTTTAAAATTCCTGCAAACCAGCTCAGTTGGCCAGCGGCTATGACACAAACTTTACCTTCACAAGCTAACAAAAGCAATGAAGTAACTTAGCGCTGAGCGGCTAACTTTGAGGAGAACAGACGGAGCAACCGGGTCCTCCATCTGCATGATCAGAACATGGCACAGTTGTGGCGTCCCAGTCTCACTAACAACTACATTCTTTAACAGGCTTATGCACACACACACACACACACACACACACACACACACACACACACACACATTCACCCGCACGCACACAGTCTCACACATAGACACAAACAAATTTAGGTTGTCCTTGGTAGAATTATTCCTGATGCTTTTCTTTCAGTTACTTATTTAAATTAATTGTTATTATTCCAGCTCTCATGGCTGTGCTGCTTATTTGTGTTTCTTGTTTTCATTTTTCTCTTGTCTTACTACGTCAGCTGTTTGTTTGTGTTTGTTTGTTTGTAGTTGTTTTACTCCTCCCCAAGCCCCCCTCCCCGTTCTATTGCAGGTTTCGTTGCTTTCTGCAATTGGTGTTTCCCTCTGCTATTCCCTGTTGTCCCCACCTTCCATCCCCCTTCTCTCGCAGGTGTTGTCCTTTCTCTGTGCTGTTTGTGCTCCCCCATCCCCATGTCTGGCCCCCCTGTCCGGCCCAGTGACAAATCAATACATAATTAAATAAATAATAAAACAGACAAAGGAGTATAGTAATACGCTCTTGTTAAAGTAAAATCTGTCTGGCACAATATGGTATCCAGCTCATCATACTCTATACCAGGCTGCTGGGCAGGACAGGTAAAAAAAAAAACACGACACAGGAAAAGACTGCAACAGAACCAAAATTTTTCCCTGTCTGACCAATCCACAACGGACCTGCCAGCTAACAACTAGCACACCAAAGCAACTGTTCTTTCTTTATGGACTGGTAACGTAACTGGGCTTTATATAGGTTCACATAGTTTAACAGTGTAACGTTACTAGCAGGTGCATAGTTTATGGCTCATTGCAGAGGGGGCGAGCATCTCTAGTTGGCCCTTATACACTTTTTTCACACTAATACTTAATTGTTGTGAAAAACAGCAAGGGAAACTGAAATACAGCAGACAGGCTGCAAGCTGCTTTCACGTCTGTTTGGTTCATCTGGTAAACCAGGACAGTGACGGTTTATGCAGCACTTTAATGCTTGTATATATTTATTTCTTTATTAATATTTATTTGGTGTCACAAAGAGCTCAAGAAGAAATAACTGATTTTAAGCATTATTATTGTTATTCGACTGCAAATCAACCACATATTATGAATAATGGAGTAGAGACCGGACGAAGAGGAGTCGTCTTGTACAGCAATGATTCAGGGCTTATTACTGTGGGATCGCTGTCACACTCTTTTTAATGGACTTAATGAACTGACAAAGTACACGAAGAACAAGCACAGCATTTTTAATAGCTTTTGACCTATTAATCAGGGAAATGCACACATGCTGATGCGCATACGTGGTTACCAAATTATTTGCATAAATATATTAATGACTTATACAGATATATAAGATCGATTCCTGAACAAATGTAACAATCAGCACATGGATTTATCAATACTTTAGTTTATGAAATAATGCTAAAATCACATATATGCAAATCTTAAAATCATGCGGTTGGTTCTTTTGCTTTCACATCCCAAGCAACCCGCACCAGAGTCCACCTTTTTCAAGCGGCCATAGTGCAGTTGTTTGGTCCATACCAGAGTAAGATAAGCCCAAACGAAAGGTGTGAAAACAAAAAGAGAAGAAGAGTGGTGAACAGAGGTGGGTAGAAAAAAATCTTTACTCAAGTATAAGTACAATTAGTCCTATAAAAAATACTCAAATAAAAAAAAGAAGGGTGCCGATTATGATTCGCCTTCTCAAATATCCCAGGCAGCCAAAACAATGAAATAATAATAACAATAAAATCGTAACAATGAAAAGAATTATGGTGGCAATAAACTCAGGAACACGTCATTGCTGAACGAAGTAGGGTAAGGGTAATATATAGTGGGAGACCTGTGCATTACGCAAACAGCCCAATAGGACAGTTTTATCCTTCCATATTTGCTCTCTCCCTTATTCTCAGTGATAGCTCATCTTGGTTCATTTTAATTTTGGTAGCAAAATGCATACTAGATAATAGACTTGATTTAATGACGGAAAAAATGCAAATGTAGCTAAGTTAAAAGTAGATTACTAGCCCAAAAAATACTTGAGCAAAGAGTAAAAGCTTTCAACCGTGAACAATTTTGTACTGATGCATCAGCTAAACCAGCACAGCTACGTGAAACTTAGCCCGTAGAAAGAAACTCATTCAAAGAAACTCATGTAGAAAGAGACTCAAAGTCATTACAATTTATGAGTAATTTGTCCAATATTGCAGCTAGATAAATTGATGTGCTTTCTGCCCCCTAGAAGCACGCGCATCTCTGTGATGACGTACAGAAACCCGTCTATACTCACCCTTCAAATAACTTCACTAAACCTTTATACATTACAGTCAAACTACCGGTTTCCTTTTTCTTACACATATACTGTTAGCTACCAATCATCCACAGACAGCGTACGCAGCTCCCTACACAGCTAATCAAAGTAACAGAACTAGCAGTAATACCCCATCCACCCCCACCCCTGGCTAACACAGACACAGACACACACACACACATGTACAAATATATATGCATGTGGACTCATGCACCTCCTTTTTCCATTAGCTGGTGATTCTCAGATGAATAAAACATAGTAGATGATCATGCTGCAGCCTGCAGATTATAGCAAACGCATACATACATACGAACACACACATATACTGCACAATCACATTTATGGCAAGACATGAGAAACCAATTTCCGTCCGTCACACCCACGTACAGGTCGAAGATAATAATAAAAATGTAATTGGTACACTCTTGAAAATACTGGTGTTTGATTTTGGCTCCATCGAACTCCCACATATTCACCCTCTTTTGACCAACACACTGGGAATATGGGCAGTGTGTTACACAAGATTTTATTTATCCTATATTAGGATTTGAAGTAAGGATAGCAACAATGGCAGAAAGCCTTAAAGAGAAGCTTTTCTGTTATGATTTTAACATTAATACAGTATATACGGTGCAACAGTAGAAATGTGTCCACCAGTGGAAACTTAGCTCAATGATTTCCACTGCGGGAGCTCAGTGTAATAATGGATCCCGTTCACTAAATGTAGCTGTCACAATTTGCACGTTGTAGTTTGGATTTATAAGTATACATTGTTCTTATATCTGCTATATGCAGCATCTTAAGATTAATAAATCACCACATTAATTCTGTGACAGAACCAACACCAAAGAGACCTGTGGCCTTTAATGGTCTCTTCACTGCATTTTATTTGATGTGGCATCAAGTAAGGATTTTGTACAGCTTTGCAGCACAAACAAGCACCACAGAAGGAAGCAACTATTTCAGGAATATTTGGTTTTATTTTGAGAAACACTAGCATTTACAATGGCAACTATTTATTTACATCAATTCTACCAAGGTATCATAACACATTTGCCAATGATATATTGATGTTTTAAAATGCTATGTGCAGCACATTTAAGTACCTCTCAGCAATAACTCCCCAAAAGAGCATCTCTCTGTTTCCCTCTATTTAACCCCCCCCCCCAATGCCTTCTGCGATGTCTGGGTGTCATTAATCTGACGGTGGTGGAGTGGTACCCATTACAGTCGCACACCCTAAATCAATGACTGATACATGGGGGTGTATGTGTGTCTGCATAGCTGAATTTTGCGGTGAAGAATTATGTGATGTTCCTTCTCCTCTTCTTTACACTGTCTTTTGATTCCTCTCCCCGCATTGCTGATGAACTTACTCTACAGGAGGGCCTAATGAGCTGACGTGCCTTCATGAATAAAGAGAGAAACCACGCACACATATATACACGCACACATATACGCACATATGACTCAGACTGTTTGTTTTAAAGAGTGAACAGTGTGATAAATCACAAATGCTAGTTAGAAGTAAATATTTGCATGTGCTAATTGGACTCATTAATGACAGAGATATGAGTGGGGGGTGGGGAGGGAAAAGAGATGAGTGACTACTTAAATATACACCACTGATCAACTATCTAATTGGAGCTTTGTAATGCACATGCACACACACTGAGAACTGTGTGTGTATTGGTGTGTTGGGCTGTGGGAGAGAAATGATTAATACCTTTCTTAGACACACAAACACACACACACACACACACACACACACGGGCGAAGACTCCTCACTGAACCCCTGTCTCCAAAGAGGCTTTCAAGTAAATTGAGTTTGGGTTTAGGGTCCTGTTTATATTAATGAGTCCACTGCCGGTTGAGTTAGACCCAGTGCTCTGTGTTATTACCTGCTTGATAATGAATGCCAGCTTGACTAGCAGCAGTCAATGGAGGCTGCCACACACAGCAGATAATGCTGCAACTTGCCACTGGCTTGCAAGAATAGATTAGCTGAAATCTCCCTAGACGAGAAAATGATGGCAAATGCAGAAAGAAACTGAGACGGACCTGGCGGCTTGAAGGACTTTGACAATTACTATATACTAGACCTTGATCAAATAGCATTAGCAAATAATTGAATGCATTTGTTTTAACCTTCCTGGAATAGCAGATTGGTGGCATTTGCCAATGCAATGAGTGCCTGGAGGTTTAAACTATTTTAGAGGTAATTTGGTAAACATCTCAGTGATTAACTTATCCCACTATGGAAAGCACTGTTCATCACTTACACTAACACAAAGCATTGTTACCAATACAATCTTAGCTATGGGTCAATACAAGTGTGCTTCATTGGTATTCAGTAAATGAAGACTAGGCATCAACCTGTTGCTCAGCCCTACAATATCTATATAATGACATAGTAGCTGTAAAAAATATAGGTTTGAAGGCTCAGGTAATCACAGTTTTAAGAAATAATGAATAGTCAGTGAATCAGCTAAAAGACCACTATTATGTGAATGAGTGTGTAGGTGGCGCATGAAGGAATCACCTGATCACCAGCTCATCTAGGTGGCACAAATGATTTCATGTTCCTGCTTAAGACCTTCACTGTGAGCTCCATTATAGCAGTTTAATTAAACCACTGGGTATGGCGTCATTCTGTCTACTCTCACTTTCCTCAACTGTGGTAAAATGTTACTAAAACATTGTTATAGCAATTGCTTTATGCACCTACATGGTTATAGCACAAAGAAGCCTTTTCTCTCTGGATGGCCAAATGTTATTCTAGGAAATAGGAGAAATCAGTGACTTAAGTGGTGCTCGATCACAAAAACAACTCCACCCATTAGTTGAACATCACAAATTGATGATACATAAATACAACATTATCAACAACAACTTACATCGTCTGAGCCTGTGAGCAAACTGTGTCAGCACCTTGAACTAGAAATACCAACTCTCCAAAGGTACTATTGACGCTCGAAGGCCAGGCTGTGTCAATCTGAGAGTGCAGCTAAGTTAGCACCTTATCCAAAAGTATTACTAACTAACTATTGACTGCAGAGAGGAATGACTCCAATCATGTAAAATATTATGAATACAAATATGACACCTTCCATCCACACTTCTCATGGCACACTATGAAGAATCACACTATGCACACAGCTACAAACAGCGGGTCAGGCAGATCGTGGACAGAGAGGCTTAAACTGGTGAAAATAATTTTCAGGAAGCTGAAGCTTCCATGTTTTCTGGCTTTAAAAGAAGACAATTTATTGAAAAGTGTATTCAATCTGTAAGAGTTACCTTTCTATAAACCCTCATGCACTACCTCATTTCACATTCAAATTAATAACACCGGTGTGTCACTGTACCAATTATTACAGTTGCAACTCAGTCCGCTTTCGTCTTTTAGTTTCCATTCACTGTTTGTCTGATAAAACAGAAATGCCATCAGAATGAATCTTTAAAAGGTCAGAGTGTGCAAGGCAGCAGCAAGCCTTCGTAAATCTTGTCTGGCTCTTGAGTTGGTTTCAGACTACTAGCTGCAAATGTTGTGAGCCAGGTGGGATGATACTTTTTCCTGCTGTAGTAAGCTGTAGTAATGGTAGCCTATAGCTAGATGTTTGAAAGGCTACAGAAGTCCATCTGCAGTAGCAAACAGTGAAATCCACCAGCTTTGCTCAGCATGAGCAGTCAACATTCTTCATGTGTAGTGATTGTGAGTATGGTACGCTGCGGGTATCACATTGGACTGGCCTCTCAGTGTGTGTGTGTGTGTGTGTGTGTGTGTGTGTGTGTGTGTGTGTGCGCGTGTGTCTCAGTGGTCTGCTGGTTCTGTATGAGTGAAGCTTCAGCAAGCTTTAATAATTCACCAGTCTCTTTTAGCTCCCAGACAAACTGAGTTTTCACCAACAGGGGATTCAGGGAGCAAGCAGAGAGGCAGCTTTGATTTAACTTGAGTCCAGTCTTTCTCTCTTACACACACACACATACTAAAATGCACAGAGGCTTGTGGTACAGTTCTCTGATATGCTTCCATGCAAACACTACCCAAAAAAAATAAGGTAAAACCTAAATCACATATCAGATTTCAATGAACAAAATTGTTCATATATAGTATGGTCAAATTGTTCAGCTTCAGTTTACAGAAAAAGTCAGAGAGACAAACCAAAGCGAAAAAGTTAACTCACCCTGCGTTCACAATAAGGTTATTTTCTTCAATCAAGTTTCCCTCAGCACTCTCATAAAAACTAAAATACAACAGATGTTGTGACTTAATTCTGCCTGCCTGCCCAGAATTGCGTGCACCTCGCAGGTGATAACGGTAATTTATGCTGAGAAAAGAGGTGGATGCAAATCTCGGCAGGTAGCCTACAAAATTTGATCTGCCAAATTAGGGATCCACCTCTTTTAGGTCCTTTTCAGACACTTTGCTGTGCTCATTAATCAAACGGTGTTATCCCCACATATATTTACTGAATGTCAAGTAATGGTACTTCTACTAAGTGTATTAAAATATTAAAGACTCTAAACGTTCATAAAGTATATACTTCATCATTTCAATCATTTAACACCATTGATGGACCCCACAAAGAATAATATAGCATTTAAAAGCAGGACTATTTGGAGGTGCACGCAACTCTCGGCAAGCAGGCAAAACTTGGCCTAACACCGGACTTCAGAGTTACTGAAAAATCTCTGCAGCGTTGTCTTCCGCCGTGACCCAAACAAACCCACGTTGCATTCTGCGCATGCGCGCCTGCTTCTGGGAGACACTGGACAGTGTTTGCCATGAGATTATAACAGCGCGGTTAACCGTACCCGTTCTCATGGTAATTAAAATGTGTATGGTAATAACCATCGGGGATTTTACCATGGTTAACCGTTAAACCGGTAATCGTTTCATCCCTACTATACAGTGTGGCAAAGTCTGTATTTGTAGGTTCCTCCAAATGTGGCCTCCTTTTTTTGAATTTGGAGCACATAGTCATTGTAGCCCACAGTGTGCATCCCTTCAGAATCCATTATATTTCAGGCCAGCCACTTGTTTAGTCCATGCAGGTGTCCCATGTATGGTATCCAATTACTGTATTATTTTTCTCTTTACAGTTTATGATTACCGGTCATGGTTTACATGTCATATTTACTGTTTATTTGTGTTTGTTTTTTTATTCCAGTATTCTTTATGCTCCGCTAAACTACATTTGGTACCAGTCCATGACCATGCTGTATGTACCATAATTGCATTACAGTTTGCATTCACACATTCCTCTCATTACCGGAACCAATGAAAAATGTAGGTGTAAAATAATGTAAGCAAGACTTAAGTTACATTTACACTATATTGCCAAAAGCTTTGGGTCGCCTACCTTTACACGCACATGAAGGTTAATGACATCCAATTCTTAATCCGTGGGGTTTAATACAGAGTTAAATGTAAATGCTCCGTATTTGTATAGTGCCTTTCTAGTCTTTTCGACCACTCAAAGCGTTTTCTTTTTCTGCATTCACCATTCACACACTGAGCCTAAGTGCTCAAACGGAAACTAACATTCACACACATTCATACACGGAACAGCCGCCAGGGGCAATTCGGGGTTCAGTATCTTGCCCAAGGACACTTCGACATGCAGCCAGGATTGAACCGCCAACCTTCCGATTAACAGCCAAACCGCTCCACCTCCTGAGCCACAGCCGCCCCAAGTTTACCCACCCTTTGCAGCTATAACAGCTTCAACTCTTCTGGAAAGACTGTCCACAAGGTTTAGGAGTGTGTTCATGTGAATTTTTCACCATTCTTCTTGAAGCGCATTTGTGAGGTCAGGCACAGACGTTGAATGAGAAGGCCTGACTCACAGTCTGTAATTCATCCCAAAGGATCGGGTTGGGGTCAGGACTGACTGTGCAGGCCAGTCAAGTTCTCCACACCAAACTCGCTCGTCCACGTCTTTATGGACCTTGCTTTGTGCACTGGTGCACAGTCATGTTGGAACAGGAAAGGGCCTTCCCCAAACTGTTTCCACAAAGTTGGGAGCATGAAATTATCCAAAATGTCTTGGTATGCTGAAGCATTAACAGTTCCTTTCACTGTAACTAAGGAGCCAAGCCCAACCCCGGAAGAACAACCCACACCACAATTGCTTCCACTTTGTTATAATACCACTAACTGTTGACCGTGGAATATTTAGTAGTGAGGAAATTTCATGAATGGACACAGGTGGCAACGTATCGTATAGAGTACCTGAATTCACTGAGCTCCTGGCCACGGACAGTATAACCATGCTGTGAAAAGACAACTTGACACACTCTCAGATGAAGACAAAATTCAATATCTGCTTGGAGGAAAAACTGACATTGCTGTGGAAATAGCTAAATATGTCAGGGCATGACACAGCCTGAGGGAAAACACACATGACCGCCACACAAAGCTGTACTGAGCTCCTTTAGAATCTGCCTCCTCCAGTAATGGTGAGAGTCTTCTATGGTTCACTGTGTACTATTTTTCAGTGCCACTTATTCAGTCATATAGTCACTTGGATTTAGAGCATCTGCAGATAAGATGAAGCACTACTTTTTCCCAAATGACATTACAAAACCCGAGCATATTATACAGGCTATATTTTACTGTAATTTTTATAGTAAACTAAAATGCTAAATTTGGTTTGTGAATGGACGGCTCACTAACAGAAAATAGGCTCGAGAGCAATTCAGTCTTGGATTACAGACCTTTGTGGGCCTGAGGCAGTCCTGCATGAAGGAGCATTTTGGCTATATGCATAAAGCAAAGAAAATCCATGTCATGGGTCCATATATATACAGTACATTAAGATGGTCTCCTCATGTGCAAACCCTGAATTAAGTTAAAGCATTGAAGTCCATCGCCTCCTCACAAAACAACTTAACACAAAGAACCACAACTCTTTTTAACTCTTCAGAATAAAAACGCACAAATACACGCACACACACACACTTGTACTAGACTTGTATGACAGTGATCAGTATTGAAAAGGCTACATTGTAAACCCATGTCTAATTTCACAGATGCTGAACAAATTGTCCTCTAACCTAAAGAAGAATGTGTTTGTGCGGGTGGTATAATTTGTGCAACTGTGTATGTGTGCGTGTTTGAGTGTGTATTCATCTCAGATTCAGACAATGAGAGAAAGTCAGGGAGGCGTGACGAGAGCTCAAGATGCAGGGGGAATATCTATGTGATTGTGTCTGTTCGTACAACTTGACACTTGGTGTGTGTGTGTGTGTGTATGTGTGTGTATGTGTGTGTCTGTGTGTGTGTGTGTGTGTGTGTGTGTCTGTGCGCGCAAAAGGTTGGGGGATGTGACCAATACAGTACATCTCTGCATTAGGCTGCAGTGCAGAATGGCCGACAAAGCTTCAAGGATTCAGAAGCCGCCATGTATCTTGCTTGATGCAAGTTGACAGTTTCACTTCTAAACCGATTTACTATGAAATGACACTCACACAGCCTCGTATGGAGTCAGATCAGTCTCAAGATTGATGAATGCACACAGAGGGATTCACAAATATATTTGGAATTTATATATATATGACTCCACAAAAATATTTTTCAAAGCACACAAAAATATGTATTATTGTAAATAAATGTAAAACAAATTCACAAATAGGTTATAAACAAAATAACTAATAAACAAATTAGGTTCACAAATGTATCTCTGATGCACACAGAAATATTCCGTTTTACATAAATGTAATAGAAATCCAAAAAACAAATGTATTTTAAAGTCTTTGCAATTTTTAAAAACATATTTTGGATTTTGTTTTGCTTATGTACACTGAATAACCAAACGTGTATTTCTTCCCCCTTTACATCACAGTGCTATAAAGTTTATTGGATGTGTGTGTATTTGTGATCCGTATCTTTCTCTAGGTCTACAGATGTCACTTTTTGAAAGCCCATTTCACTCTTCAAATTCATCCCAGCATGTAGTGCACTGAATCAAAGAGACATCCATACATTATAATATTCAGGGTTATTTAAATAAATCAGCATTTCATCAGGAGAAGATTATGAAAGCTCTGCAGACCTATCAGGCGACATCAGAGTTCAGGTGTGAGTTTATTGCTTTTTTCAAACTGGGTGGGGGGTTTTCAGCCAAAAACTAGAAAATCTTTTTAGCTCCAATAACAAAATGACAGCTCAGGAGATTACCTCAGTGACCACATCCAGGACAGAGTTCAACCTTATTACAAACAACATCTCCCTGATGTCTGGATAGATGTGAGATGGTCCTCTGGGAATGTGTGTGAGGATGAGAGTGTGTCTGTCCACTTTATAGTGTTTACTCTTTGGAAATACACATACTACACTTCACACACATCAATCTACCTCGCCATAAATAGACTGTCAGAAAAAGTAGTTGTTTGTGTTCAAAGAGAGGCCAAAAAGGAATCAGAGAAGAGACAGAGCGACAGAGGTGGAGAGATCGAAGGGAAGCTGTGAGTGTACAGAAGAGAGGAGTGATTCTGAGTGTGGCAGGAGGTTGTGCCTGCTGTGTTTGAACCCCCATCTACATCATATTTATAAAATGATTCTGACATGTTGATTTTTCAGATCTTCAGCCTAACCTTATTCAAATGTTCTGGAAATTTAATTAAAATATTACTGGGGCTCAATATTGAAGATTCCTAAGGAGATTACTGAGTTTGAGATCCCCCTGTTCACTTAAACCAGCCTTACTAGACGGCATATAATCATCCCTCTTGACAAAAGAAACAAGGTCATGGTTTATCAAACTGGCCATGATTGCTAATTGGTCATAAATGTATTGCTTTGTTATGGAAAAGTGCAGATCCTCCTCTTGTCTCCATGTGGCTTCAAGAAAAGTCCTCAAACATGGCATCAGAAAAATTAATGAATCAAAAGGTTTGGTTTTATGAGCTAAATGAGAAATATTTCATATTCATAGTTGTGGGATATGTTTGAAATTTATCGTATCATTCCCTTGTAGTTTGTATTAAACTATATTTCATGTCTTGTACAGTTAACTACAACTCATGTAACTCATTGAGGCCTATGGCAGCTATTGTGCAACCTGTCTTTATCTCGAGGTGCACAGCTCTAAGTAGTGAGACTGTCTGCTTTCAGTAACTGTTCTCCTTGGAGAAGCTCCTCTGTCTGTGATAACATGAAAGTTCAGGCCCGTTGTAAGTGTTGTAAGTGTTGTGTGAACTTGTTTTTCTGAGAAGAGACCTTGTTGCTATAAATTTGTGTGACATTGTATCACTCTTGGTCAGATACTTTGAATACATACCGGGGATGGAAATTAACACCCGCCACCCACCAAATGCAGGTGGATTTTCCATTTGGCGGGCAAATGTTGGATATATTCGGCATATAATTTCTATTTGAAGGTAATTAGCAGCAGACCAGCGTTCTTGCTGGTTGTGTGTCGCACTTAAATTGGTCCCCGATGTACCAAGGTATCTAAAGTCGCGTAACACACGGATTAGGAGCGTTCATTGGTTTTTGTTTATGTTCTTTTCATGTTACTTGTGTTTGATTGGGGTAGATTTGTAAGAGGTGGGCGTTAGGGGACAGGCTACAGGAGTCGGGATGGGAAGAGGGGAGATTGAGAGTGTAGCCGGTTTCATATGGAGATCAGTGTGGACAGAAAATCTGCATTCATGTCGCAATCGCCTATTCCTACTGAACAAAAGTTTGCAGTTTTATCCCGAGTGAAAAGGCCTTCATCCCGCAATCATGTGTTACAGGAAGCAGTAGCGTGCCGTGGCATGTTGGCTGTGGCTTTTCACGAACAGATCGTTCTGTCTTTCTATGTCACCAACTTTCCCTGCTCAGAGGCGGATAAAATCTCCTCCATACTTTTCATAAAGGGCAGCAAGCCGGCAGATTGTTGCAATACCCCCGTGAAATAAGGTAGCATGTAAGCTAGTGTTAGGAGCTAACTTTAATTACAAAAGTTGTAGTGTATT
This sequence comes from Micropterus salmoides, assembly GCF_014851395.1. NCBI lineage: Eukaryota > Metazoa > Chordata > Actinopteri > Centrarchiformes > Centrarchidae > Micropterus > Micropterus salmoides. The sequence goes on along the minus strand of NW_024040374.1, from coordinate 24,442,933 downwards.
TAGCTTTTAGTTGGGTAGTTGGTGGTCCAGTCTAGAGTCTGACACACAGTCAGATCTTCTAATGGTCCTGCTGTCCTCCCCAGAGATCAAGGATTATGATCCATGGGCTGTATAAAAAATGTTGATCCCACAAAAGCTGTGATGCTGTAGTACCAGGACTGTCAGAACCAGGAGGCCAGAAGAGGTTGACTGTAGAAAGTGAGCAGTCTGATTAGGAGGTTTAAGTTGAATGCTAAAGCATGACAAAAGTGAGCAGTGATAAGATTTAAGCTGAATGATTAATAAGCATCTTGTAAGTTTATAAAACAATTTACTGTTATGTTTTAAGTACATTTATTAGCAATAATATATTTCTGTTTCAAATTTCCCTCTGGCCTCTTCTTTAAGTTTGTATTTGACATAATACCTTATTATCTCAATTAAAAGGAAACAAATGTATGTGACACAAAAGGCAATTTATTATTTTGGCCGGTAAAAAATATGTTTGGCCGGTAGATTTTTTCATCTACCAGCCACCTGGACAGGTGAGCCAAAAAGTTCATTTCCACCCCTGATACATACAGTAGCTGTGTTAGGAACTCTGTCCGTTCAGCTGAAGCACTTGCTTTGTATTTTTCCTTTGAATAAATAACACAAAGACAACTGTTTGTTGTCTCATATACCCTCACTTTTATTTGGGCCCTTGTCTGGTGGTGGAGGTGAGAGGGATTGGTCTTGTGGGATTATTCCTTTATTTTCAATTTTTCTATCTTTCATATTTCAATTCAGTGTTTTCTCCATTAGACTGTGTTTGGGGGGTGGGGTGGGGGGGATGATTCTGACATTGTTTTCTCAGGGAAACACTGTTTCAACAATCACATATTAGTTGTCTGGTATGGATTCTGCTGTGACATCCTTCATTTAATCAAACCTGTCCACAGATTAGACCAATTTGTTCATGTGTTCAGCTCACTGTTCTTCTCAATACGAGATGACAACACATTGTGACAGGCTGATCTTTCCCAGCCTGTTTCCATCCCACCCACACAATCCATCTGTGAGGAGCACAGATGCAGCCCCTGACATTACAGTCAGATGACATTTATGGCATGGCAGGACAGTTTTAACACATTCTCCACTGTACGTGTATGTGTGTGTGTGCACATTATGTGTGCAAGTATGTGTATGTAGGCCCAGGATGTGTCGCTGCCTGGTTAAATGTGACATTTCCGTGGTTAGGGCTTGTGAGGCCAATGCCTCATTAAAGGTTATCTGTTAATTACGAGGACAACTTGGGGTCACATCAAGTTGACAATGCCCCCTCTCGTGATCTATTTTCATCTAAGAGTGTTTGTCGTTTGCTCTGCCTGACTCTTTATTGTATGTAAAGCCACTTGAAGCTAAGAGGAGCTAAAAGGAATCATCACCGTAACTTTACTGTCCCAGCTAACATCAGTGCTCACAAACACAATGCGGCGCAATCTTGAATCGTGAATCTTCCACGTCCACATCGCGATGCATCTAAGAATTGATTTTTTCTCCCACAGCCCAGCTCTCAGACAGAGAATAGGAGGCCATTAGCCACAACACAGACAGATGGAGCAGAGGATGAACGTCCTGGAATGAAGCTTCACCAGCCTTTCTATCATGCAAGCACAGAGCACCACTAAGACAGAAACAATCACAAAACAAACTTGGAAGCTTCAGTATAAATTTCAAGTTTCAAGAGGCATTTTGGATCACCTCTACGCATTTGCTCTAAACTTGGTTGACACAGGTGTTTTTGGTGACATTTCTGGAGAATGCTGACTTAATGCGTTACAGAAGTGAAACAATATCTGCAAACTAAGAAGGCAATTTCTCTGATATTAAACTTTAATGGTCCCTGTGGGTAAACTGGGTCATTGCATCAGCAATTATTAGGAAACAGCAAAGGAACATAATGTGGAAAAATAACATTAAAGCAGTCTGGGGTTAAACAGTTATAACATGATCTTTCTGTATATTAAGTAGGGCTGTCCTAAATGTTATTTTTGTTTACATTCCAACCATTCTATTGAGGTTTTCGAATGAAGCTTTGAATGTCTGTCGTATTTTTTTTGCCGTCATTACCTTAATAAAAATCTTCAATTTGAATAAAGTGATCCATCAGATTAAATAGGTTAGTCTCTTTTGTTTAGTAAAGGCATAATGAGTAGAATTTGTTGGTTGCTGTTTGTAAACACATGATTCAAAGTTGGCCCGGGCTCAACAAGCACACAGGAAAGACAGAGCAAGGGCAGTAGTGGTCAAGCGAGGTAGAGAGTGAATGAATAGAGGAAGCGGCTTTAGCAAGAACAATGCGGAGAATCAAAAGGCGCTTTCATAATGCGTTATTGTCTGGGAGTATTGCGCAAATTTGCCAGCTCGCTGCGCCATATGAAAGTTGCAGAGCCAGAAAGGGGGATCAGATTTGATCCAGCTGGGAACGTTGGTAGTAACAGAGCCGGAACGATGTCTGTGTGATGTCTATTGCAGTATCTCTGTATTAAAATGGCTAAAGAAATAAAACAAAAACAATTCTCCTCAGCCACCACTGGAATCTATTTACACAAATAACATAATACTAACAATATTAGTGTTAATATTAGCAGAATTTGACAACATTTTATGAATGAAGATTTTAACTATTGGTACAGCTCAAACATTAAAGGTTCAGTGTGTAATATTTCTAAGTATCTATCGACAGAAATGCAATATAAGATCCATAACTATGTTTTCAGTGGTGTGTAAAGACCTTACATAATAAACCATTATGTTTTTTTACCTTAGAATGAGCCATTTAAAATCTCCGTAACCGCGGGCACCCCCTTCCATGGATGTCATTGCATCGTCATGTTTCTACGGCAGGTCTCTGGACCAGCTGTATATGTGTTTTAGTACTTCTCTGTTTATTCTCTTTTGTTAAATAAATTCTTCAAAGACAACGGTTGGTCGTAACTCAATTATTTGCTCAACTCCTCACCAGGAACATAATTTCGACGAATTTGTAGCTGAAAACGGACAAACTGCGCTTCGGCACCGCTATCAAAGTATTTATTTATTTATATTTTTTGCTGCCTATCAAAGCATCATAATCTGACCACTGATATTATTGCTGGCGGGCAGTTTTGGCGAGGGTCCATAATCACAGAGAGAAATAATGTGTTTCCCTTGTCAATGTTTGTATAAACTTTATCTAATGTGTGGTTTATAATGGACTGTGGTGCAGAAACAGTGACAGTGTTTCACACTCTTGGCTTACATTTTCCATGTTATCTGTCAGTGGCCAAGTCACAATAACATATGGTTTTACTGAATAATTTAGTAAATACACTTGCTTAATAAATATACCTAAATAAACCTCATTTCTTGACTGGCTACTTTCTTCTCAGAGACATCTTTTGTGCTGTGTCAGCCACCGTAGCTGTCCTACGCTCTTTGAAAGGTTAGGGGTAAAGTATTTTGCTTTCATCCCTGTGACGAAACAGGGATGAAAGCAAAATGCGCGTCATACAACGCTCGCCAAGCAGCACACCCTCAAAAACACCGGTGGAAAAACACTGAGCCGCAGCACACACACCTCCTCTCCCTTCCAAACACTAGCTACCCTCCAGGCAGTCAATGGACATAAAGTTGTTACTGTGATGTAGAGACAGAGCTCAGTTAAAACTATGGATGAAAGATACTTTGTTACAGATTAATAACTCACCACTCTGAAACTCTTGCTCCAGTCCATGTTGCCAAGCTGGTCGGCAACATGTAGCCTACAGCTGAACCGGCTTTTCGCTGACCCGCCCTTCTCTGCTTCTTATTGGCTAGTAGTCCTTAACTAGGAACATTTAGAGACAAGATGTATCACTCCATAGTAGGGCTTAAACGATTCATCTATTAAAATTCATCGACACAAATTCTTTGCATCGATGCTTCGTTTAATCCATTTAACTATACACAGCATGGACATTTATTACTGTCGCACATCATGCTTACGATGTGAACAAAGTGTCTAAAGTGTGGGATTATTTCAAGCTAAAGAAAACAACAATTCTACTGTTATCGTCCGTCCACTGTAAAACGAAATTTATGTCGCCTCGGCAACAACACGACGGCACCTTATCAGAAAGCAGCCGGTGTTCTGCCAGCGGAACACAGACAAGGTAACAGTAACTTTAGCATTTAACTGAAATCATGATTGATTGTTGAGTTGAAGGCTAAGAAGTAAGCTGCAGTCCTGAAAATGTCCTCAGCTGAAAATGTACACGTGCGTTTGTTTTTCTCCTTTTTGGGCCGTGAGTTGTAACCTCACAGTCAAGAGTTAACTGGGTGTCAGGGAGCTGCACCTTTTAACTCACCTCCAGCTCTCTCTGTAGCTCAGACAATCCCTGCTACCTGCATATACTAATCTATCCTTTCAGCAAAAGTACTTCTTAAACGACGTATCGATGAATCGTTGAAATACTATCGAAGCTTCGAATACTAAAATCATCGTTAGCTAAAACGAAGCCTTCAACACAGGGTGAAAGGAGGAGCTACAGTAATGTGCAGTATGAAAAAAAAATATGGTGTTTTTTTCAAATTAAACCATGTAAACCTGTTCTGGTACAATCCCTAAATAAGAGTTTGAACCTGAAAATGACCATATTACCACCTCTCTCTCAAGTAAAAACTACATGACGTAAAATGTATAAAAATAATTCATTTGTAGCATGATGGCAGGGATATTTGTTTTTTTATAGTTAGGTAAAATGAGAATATACCTAATTAATATTAGGTATCTGCCACTACTAAATCTGATTCAATTTTTATTAAATAGGCGTGTTTTTTCACTTTGTTTTAAGTATGTTTACTTGCAATTTATGTAAACAATTTAAATCTGTCTTATTATAAAATATGACGGCTGCATGGCCCTGCATTAATTAGCCTGCACCGCAGCTCTTCTTTACTGTTTTCCTATAAAAACTCGTTTTTAATATTCGCGAAGAGTTAGTGTCAGTGTGGATCTGGTGTGGCAGTAAGCTTTAGAAGGGATTTTGACAGTGTCTTTTCAACCCAAGCATGAAGAAAATACATAAGATCAAAAACAGTTTTGAACTATGACAAAAAAAATCACTCTAGAGGTGTTGTTGCACCTGAAAAATGTTGCTGGAAAAGACGAAGAAAAAAAACCCACCTTCTCTGCACACACCACTTGTACACAATATATCATGACAGCGGGTGACAGTGCTAACAATGCTGATTACTCCTACTGTTTGTGTCATGCTTGCATTGTCAGTCATCAAGAGAGGTGCATCAATGCGTCCACTGTATTTGGGCCTCAAGGCAGAAACAAGGGCACAAAGACTAGTTTTAGTGTAAAATGATACCAAAAGGGGGAAAAAATGGTCGAACCTTCACTCGACACTGGAAGATGTCCGTTTGTGTTTGTCTTTATTGTTAAATGCAGTGAAGCAGCCATTCAGAAAGCACCCTGTTTGATTTGAGCTTTCTGGGAGCAACTGGCTCCATTCCCCCATGTTAATGTAATCATATTACCACACAGGAAAGCTATTGTCATATGCTTCTGTCAAAAGAGTAATGGAAATGCTAGCAGGCTTTATATAAGAGGGAGAACGGGGTCTTGCATAAGAGCAGAGCAGTGTAAAAAGCCCATATGCAGGACCTAATTTCACGCAATCAACAAAGCCACTTTGTGTCAAACCTTTGCTCTTTTTAAAATCCTCCTTTAAAGGAGCTGCAGGCCTCCAAATCAAGACTTGGACAAGCCTCACAGAAGCTCACAATTTCATTTCACACTGAATGGAATTAGCCAGTGGACCAGCCTTACAAAGTGGCTTTAAAAGATTTTAGTTCCGCCCTGAAACACTCGGCATGTCGCTGCTGTGAAATGTGAATATGAGGATGTGTGTGTGAGTGTACGTGTGCATCAGAGAGAAATGTCTAAAGAAATAGATTCATAAAAGGTCATGACTAAAATGTCCTTTTACTTGAGAAAATTACCCAGTAACGCTCCAGTGCAGGACTGGCCTTTAATATCAATATGTCCATTTCATCTGAAGCCAAGCGTTTATTTCTCACCATCACTGCTAGGAGAGAGCGCCGGAACACCGGGGACAAGCGAGCAAGGCAACAAATTACTACCATACCTGCCTCCCTTTCCACCTGTTTTATGTCTTATTTTTCTTTTACCTGTCTATCCATCTAATTGCTCTGTCTTACTTGTTATATTTCTGAACCAGTCAAAATTAGTTCAAGTGCACAGAAAAGTGAAACTTATGCTTGACATGAAGCATAATTACTTGTCAATGAGAGGCTCTGTGCTGTGTTTGGAGACTCTTTGAGTGCTGTAGGCACGGATGCACTGCTTTGAATTTTTCATGTTTTGATTTTGCAGTCTGACTTCATTTCTTTTCATTAACAAAATCTTGTTTCTCTGATTCCATCTAGCAGCTTCTCTTTCTTTCATGCACCTCGTCACACCAAAGGTGATAGATTAAGAGAAGGGGACACAGGGAAAGAGGACACTGAAACCCAAAGTCAGAGCAGAGTGAGAAAGAGGGAGTCGATCCTCTGTGTTTGCTGCTGTGTAGTCCTGGCTGTGGTCCAGCGAGGCCTGAGGACCTAATGTTGCAGCTCTGATGAAGAGAGCTCTGCAGCCCCATTCTTCTCTCTCTGTTTATCCCCTCTTCCTACACCCCGCTACTCCAACCATTTCTCCAGTCCCCACAGTTTCTCCCTGCCCCCCCTCTCATTCACCTATACTTGTTAGCTTTCTCCACACCCCTCACTTCCTCTCTGCTTGTACCCTGCCAATGTGATCCATGTGTTGTGCTCCAGCAGAGACTTGCTGAGGCAGCAGAAAGAGGGAATATTTACAGATCAGTCAGATGGGGTTGAGCGCTGCTCGTACTGCACACTCACAGTTCCTCGTCAATCACTGCTACAACAGCTGCAACACACGGGCAGGAACACTGCTGCACTCATGTACGGGCATCTCTGAATGTAAACACTCACAAACATGTACACTTTCTCACATGTTCCTACACTATATACACATACTTAATTAATATAACAAGTTTTCTGCTCTTTACAAAGATGGGATTCAGATCAGCACTCATAAAAGGCCAGCGTTTTATTCTTATCCATTCCTGGGTGCTTTTAGCTGTGTGTTTTGGGGAACTATCCGGTTGGAAGACCCATGACCTGCGACTGAGACAGCTATCTGACACAGCGCAGTACATTTCGCTCCAAAGTGCCTTCTTATTCTTAAGATTAAATTGTGCCCTGCATAGACTCAAAGCACCCTGTTGGAGTTCAGATTGTATCTTTTTGGAAGTTGTCCACGGTTCTTGATCGCACTATCCTGTTCATTCTGGAGTCAATTTTCCTCTTGCAGCTGCACCCAGGGAGGTTGACTACACTTCCATGGACCTTAAACTTAATAAATATTTGCAACTGTTGTCACAGGAACATCAAGCAGTTTGGAGATGGTCTTCTAGCATTTACCTTAACCATTATTTTCTCAACTCTTTCCTTGGCTTTCTCTGGTCTGTGTTCTATATGGTGCAAACGGCAATACCAAACAGACTACTTTTCTCAATTTAAATACGTTGAATGACTTTTAACAAGATTGGAGATGCGTGATACTAATTAAAGAAACTAATTAGTTTGAAATAACACTACAATCCAATTTTTTATTATCTTTTCTAAGAGGTACCCAACAAATGAGTCCAGGCCACTTTAGAATACCTTTGTAGAATAAGCAATGATTCATCTCTTTTCATAGATTTCTTGCTTTATTCTATGACGTACCAAAAGGCATGCACATATACATGACAAAATAGCTTTTACTTTCATCATGTTTCATGAGGAATGAAGCATTATTTAAATGAGCTATAAGGATACCACTATAAAACTGCACAGTCATCCAAGTAACTGCTTCGCAGTTCGACTCTAATATACTACAACTAATATGTAGACTATTTTAGTCCACAAACTCACTGCCCATTAAGGTTTTTGATTGAATTCGATTTATTTATGGATCTACAAAACTCATCAATCCAGAGGTGAGGGACTCGAGTCGCAAATTTGAAAAATTGAGACTTGCTTGACTAAAACAGACAAAAGATTCGACTTGACTTTGACTTGGTATTCATGACTTGAGACTTGACTTAGACTTGAGACAGATGACTTGAAAATGACTTGATTTTTTTTATTAAATATTTGCATTCGCTCATTCCAATGTTTGCGCATAATCCTGCAACCATGTGTGCTTCCACATAGCAGTCCGGATCTCCATAACCAGCAGTTACATGCAGTACGACACAGACATTCAAGGATTATGTTGTCGAAGACTTTAGGAAGAACAGAACAGCGGCTTGCAAAGTCTGCAGCTCAAAAATCAGTGACATGACCACCACAACATCCAACTTCATCCGTAAATCTAGAACCTATAAGGAAAGGTACTCATATGATACACCTTTTGAAAGATACAAAGATACAATAACAACAGCGGGTACAATCAGCGCTTCTGTCAGACCATCCAACCATGCATTTACTCCAAAAGGTTCAAGAACTGCATTCAATTTACAGAAACAGAAACACCTTTGTGTATAGTTAGGACAGAAACACTCTACATCTTCCAAAATGATCATACATTTGAATTGCCACCTCTCTTAAACTGTTTAAAACATAAACTGAATTCCAAAGAATTTCATGACTAGACTAGCTTGACTTTCATCACAGTAACTTGGGACTTGAAGGTTAAGACTTGAGACTTGCTTGTGACTTGAACATGTGTGACTTACTCCCATCTCTCCATCAATCCAAGGAATAACGTGTGAAAGTAAGGAGACTTATTTTCAACATGGGCCCAAGGTGTTAAAAGTCAAACACTTAGCATGTCATTTAGATCAAAAAATATTTGTGTAAATAAAAAAGGCTAAGGGCGGGTTCACACAAGCCTTTTAGTCTGGCTGAACCGAATCTTGGAGTAACAAGTACTTGCAGGTTGACTCTAGGTGCTGCTCACAGCAAGGATCTAATCAGAACACAAGTGTTGAATGAAGATGCATGTCTAAAAACAATGCCTGCATGCGAGCAACCTGTCAATTTTGCTTTCATCAGCTCAGTTCAAACACTGAATTGATTGAAACAAATTTCTAGCCAATGCCAGTTCCACAAGATTCCTCTAACATCCACTGAAAGCCCATTGCAGAGAAACTAAAAAACACCTGTTGCTTTTTACCCTTTCTTCCTTTCTGCTGTTTTTTCCGCATCCATTCCTGAACTTGTGAGGTATGTAATGGATGAATCACCAAATCCAACGGGAGTTTAACCAGAACAACACAGGCAGTGCAGAAACACACGCGCACACACACATTAACACAATGCAGAGCTAAAAGCAAACAGATGATGCTGCCAAAGAGAGGTGTTGCTCCTGCAAACTCAACCCAACAAGGTCAACTTTCAAAACACACGCAGTTTGTGTGTGTGTGTGTGTGTGTGTGTGTGTGTGTGTGTGTGTGAGAATGTGTGCATGCATAAGTGTGTGGGAGTGTCTGTGTGGAGTGTGAGTAAACAGCATGGGGGACCTTGACATCTACTTCCTGAGTTATCATACCCTGCTGGGGCGGATCTCCTGCATCCTGATCACCCTGTTGCCGTGCCGACGTCCTGCAAACACCTCGTCAATCACACTGACCCAGTTCACCCTCCTGCCTTTACACACACACACACACACACACACACACACACACTACAGCACCTCTTTGGCCACCTTCTCCCTCCAATGTAACTGCAGGTAAGGTCAACGGGAGCCATAATGCCAGCAACCTGGCCGGCATCATTTTAACAGTCTGCCCAGCGATGATGTCACTCAAGGACAAACAGTCACACTGTATTAACGCAGCCATGCTGACCTATTCAAAACTTTACTTCATGCTCGCATTACATTTAAGGTTATCGTCTCTCACATATCTGATGTGACACTCACAGGTTTAATGTCACACTTTAATGGCTTTAAATAATACTTAACACTAATTGGAAATGACACAAATTATTGGTCATTTTAATGGTTATCCTCCAAACAACTTGTGTAATTTATGTGTAGCATATCACCAGTGTAGCCAGTGACATGTAGGCCTAATAGGTCCTTCCACCTTCCCTGACCCCTGAAGCAAATAAAAGCCTGTTGTGACAAAATAATCTATGCACTTGCACAGCTGACTCAGCCTGACCTACATTTATTTCCTTTCCACAGTTTGTGTATAATGACTAATTAACATACTGCTCAAGTAAAACTGACAACTGGTTTTATGTATTTAGGATCTATGATTCATCTTTAAATCTGTCACAGTAAAAACAGATACAAAAATAATCCATATGGGATAAGCATACTGTAAGGTTTGATCTACATTTTAAAAAGTGAACACAAGTACAGTCTGTTTTTATAAATATTTCTAATTCTAAAACCATAAGAACCAATAGACATATTGCATGCCTGACCAAGACCAAACAAAACCTATACAATTACTTTTGACAGAGACTCAGGAATAAACATGCATTTGCCCTACTTCTTTGCCCTACTTTTTAAAAACTAACAGTTAAACTCTTTTTGAACCTGATGTGCCCTAAGCACCCTTACACAACACCAGTGTTGATTTTCAAATAAGGCCATGAGCTGTAGTTTCTCTCACACCCTTCAAAAAGACTTAATAACACATCAGTGAATATGCAATATAAAAGACATCTTGGTATCAAACATGTTGCCACAAACTACAATGACCTGGGGCCCTATTTATAAAACTGTGTGGAGGATTCACATCAAAAGGCTGCGTACATACAAAATAATTTAAAAAAAATTAAATTTAAAACATCGTTCACACAAGTCACATGCTGATTTCACTTTATCAGTCACAATAAACTTGAAATTTTGGCACACATGAGCAAGCTTCTTGTCCCAGTCAACACATTCTCACTCCTGGCCCATCACATATAGACACTTTGTCAAGACCCCTTGGCGTGTCTTTTTAACGCCCTGAGTACCCCTTTAGCGTTGTTTTCTGACTTTAAGGAAGCCGCAGTCATGTTAGCAACGGTTAGCAGCAATAAACCCGTGGAGCACTTGTCTCCCTGTCTGATCACTGAAGCGCAGAGCAACTCCGTGGCCTACGTTGTGATTTTGCAGGCTGATCAACATCCCACACGTCCTGTGACCCATGGTTTGACTGTATATGTATTCAGAGCCAGTGAGCAAGGGACTTTCAAAATAATAATAATAAAAACTGCGTTAACATGAGATAAAATAATTGTCGCAACGCAATAATAACACATTAACATGCACAGCCCTAATAAATATGCTACGCCTGGTTAGACTTTAAAAATAAATCGTTAATGTTGCGAAACATCGCCATTTTGAAACATTGTCAACATTGTGAAATGTTGTAATTTTGTTATGGTTTAGGCACCTAAAGTACTTGGTTAGGGTTAGGAAAAGATGAAGAAGATTTTGGGTTAAAATAACTACGTTAAGTACATCAATTAACTTACGTAAGTTAAGTATCGTAACTTACACAATTTATGTAACCTACGTCACTTATATAAAAACATTTAATGTTGACTTTGTTTCACACGAGAAACGAACATCAGCCTCTTGGTTGTAAGTCCGGTTGTTGGCCCTCCGTCCACACCGACCACCTCCTTATTCTGTCTTTTCTGTTAAATATCATACTTACCTTTACCGTCCAACAGTGACACTACAGGGCATCCCCCACTACCTTGAACTATGATGCAATGGGGATCCCCAGTGCATTACAGACTGATACCGACTGGTCTTGACCATGCGTCCATATGTGATGCCCTGGGAGTGAGAACCGGTTGCAGTAGTTGCCAATAAATATTCAGTGAAACTCTCCTAATTAATGTTAATACATACTGACTGCCTGAAGAAAATTATGGCAAATTCTGACAGAAAAGATAAAAAAAAGACATTTCACCCAGTGTGAAATTTAGGTTCTTGTTGAGGAGGTTGAAGCAAAGGAAAAAGATGGACAAAACGCGCACACACAGACAAACTGTTTGTGCCCCAGAGGAAAGGACATCAGGGCTTGACCCCCTTTATGAGTGATTTGCAGGAATGAGAATCCCTCCTGACTAATGTAAATGTAAAGCGTAAGGGGACACAGACTTGCAAGACTCACCGGATGACCCAGGTATTTAATTTGTATTCCCTCGTTTGAAAAGAGATTAAACCAGATGCACCCACGTTTAAACATTTATTCAAACAAACAAATGAGATATTTTCTTTTGTTTTTAGTGGCTGCATGTTCCAGTGGGGTTGGTGGCGCTGCAGCTGAGCAGGAGCGGAGTGCACATCTCCACAGCACCTCCTGCCTCTCAACCCTCCAGCGGAAAAAAAAGCAAAGAGACTCCACTCAAAAAAAGCAAAGAGACTCCACTCAAAAAAAGCAAAGAGACTCCACTCAAAAAAAGCAAAGAGACTCCACTCACTCTATTAACAAGGTTGTAAAAGAGTTAAAAGATTAGTTCTATGTGACAAAAGCTGTATGCTGAAAGATCTACACTAAATAGAATTGTATTTTTCCATACCTTTTGATTTTACAAGCAACACATAACACCCACACACTGGCCCATGGTGTTTGGCTCAAATGCCTGGGGACAGAGCATGAACTTGTGATAATGTGAAACTATGCACTAGTTTTTACTCGACTGATGCATCAAAAACAGCAACAGTTGAAACGTAATTTGTCCTACTGTTCATCGTCTTCTTCTTCTTCTTCTTCTTCTTCTATATGACATGTTTCATAGCATGAAAGTATTTCATAATTACGTTAATAACTTTTGAGGTTTTCTTTTGCAAAAACATATCTGTTTGCCACTTACTTTATTTTTTATTTTGAATTTCCTTCGGATCTCCCTTTACAGCAATTACTTCAGCTCGGAGACAATATCTTTTGCAAGGGGTCTTAACATTCACAAGCTCTTAAGGATATGATCAAGTCCACAGGAGAACATGTCCAGAGGTATAAGGAGGAGAAGAAATAAAAATAAGTAACAACCTTAAAGATAAACCTTGCAAACAGAGTAAACACCAAATTAAAACAAATTAAATCACCGTCATTAATGGTGCCCACCTTTCAATGAAAAGATCTCTCTGACTCCTTTTTAAGCCACTTTACTGTAATTGTTTTCTTTGCTGCTACTAGTAATATCTGTAAAAAAAATACATGTTTTTCCTACTGCTTATCACATCTGGTTTCATTCCTAAAATCGCTATCAGGGGGTCTCTAATCAGTTCAACATTCAATAGATATCTCTGTATTTATTATCCTGCAGCAGGTGTATCATTATTCAATTTAAGAATTTAACATTTTGTACAGAATACGTGAGAGGTAATGTTTTGATTTGTTTTACATCCATCCAAGTCGCAGTTTCTCATTTCTCAAGTTTATGAGTGTACGCATGGGGCAAAGTTTCCATGGAGTACTGCATATTCTCCCGCCAAGTTTGTTTTTTTTATAAATCACAAAGCTTACTTAGAAAGTGTCATCCACCTTCTTCTGTGCCTACACAAGGTTTTTAAATGAGGCCCCTGGTCTTTAGCTGAGCATGTTTAGCTTATTTTTTCTTTGGAGAAAAATACTTTATGCACACAGACATGCATGAAATTGAGAATGCTGTGTTCTAAAGTTGGCAGTATATACCTTGCCTTTCTTTAGCATTGTTTGGATTCCATTTCTCTTGCAGAAATAAATTAGCAGAGTATGCTTACATTAACCTCACCTCTTTCTGCTCCCTGTATGCTGGGCCATACCTCTCTCCCTTTTGTGCACGTATCTCCCTGTCTAGCTGGCTCTCTGTTTCTGTTGTTTTTTGTCTGTTTGTCCATCTGTCTGTGTTTCTCACTTGTTTCCGGAGTAGTGGAGAGGAGGGCTTCAAGTAAAAGTTGAGCCAACTCTGAGCCAGACATTAATAATTGAGGAGGGCAGGAGGGGAGAGAATGGCTCCTGCAATATTCATATGTCATATTGACTTGACTGCCAGCCACTTGCCCATGCACCCAGTACTTATGAAGTCTCACAGATGACTGAGGATGCAATGCTGCGTCCTCCCTCAGCCCCCTCCTCCTCCTCCTACATCTCCCTTTCCTTCTCTCTGTAAATTTCCTCATCTTCCATCCATATGCCACCTCCTCTTTCTCCACTCTGCCATCTCTCCTCCTGCCCCCTTCTCCTTCCCTCTGCCACTTCTTTTCATCCCCTTCTCATCTGCTGCCATCTCTCAGAAGAGTATGGCATGCCCATGGGCCAAATTCAATTATAGACCAAATTAAAGAGATGCTTCTCAACTCCCTCAACAGACAAAAGGAACACACGCATGCACCAGACACGCCAAGGGGTTACAACCACACGCACACACCAACATATGCACACAAAGAGGCAAACAGATTCACACTCCACTCCACAGCTCTGCAGTGTGCAAAGGAAATCAACACAAATCATTGACTTGAAAACAGACAAACTGTAAGTTCAGATTGTGCACTCAACTTTGGCCCCTTCCCCAAGTGTTACATCACTGACAGAGCTTCCCCACTGTTATTCACTAAATACCTGTCCTTTCTGCCTCTCCATCTCTCCAGGCCACAGATGCTGTCTTTAATTAGCCATAGCATTGGTAACATAGCTGTGAATAAGTAGCCAGCCGCCTGACTGGTCCAAATCTGGGAGGACAATCTGATGAATTAAGACACTAAAGCAGGGAGAACCATCGTTAGTACCAGCCATCCGCATTTTAGCATCAGCCGTAAAATATCAAATCCTCAGAAAGAGTTGTGAGAGTGTTTCTGAGGTCAACCAATTATCGAGCGCTGCAGGCTACACTGGCTGCCTTTCAACGTGATTAGATCTGAACCCACCAGAGGACATCCGGTCCACTTGTTCTCTTGCACAAAGAGCTGAGATTAAAAAGCTCAGAATGAAACAAAAAAATATATACTTTTTGAATGCTGTGAATTCAACGTCTGCTGCTCTTAGCATGAGAAAAAGAGGGAGGGAGAACTGGACAAAGGAGAAAGGGGGATCTGATGTGAGGAGAGTCGCCTGCATCTTCCAAAACAGCCTCAGGCTGCAAGCGAGAACTGAGAACGCAATACTGCTGCTGTTGTTAAAACTATAGCATCAATCATGGTGATTTGCATGTTTACTTTAAGGTCTTTACAAATCAGAAGAAAAGTCATGACTTCTGGGCCAATAAAAACCAGCTCAAAGCCTATAATAACATTTGTTAAAATGCATAAATTGAAAACAAGACCGCTGTGTAACATTACTGAAAATCTGCCTTTTTAATAATGCAATGCATTTTATTGTAATGGAAGACTGGAAATGAAAAAATAAAAATGTCGCATGATGATGCATGTAAACATGTTGTTCCCTTATCATAATGTGAGAAACAGACAAGATATAAGATTCATTGCTTATGAGTCCTGGGGGCTGCGCTATGACCTTGGGGTTAATGCATGTGTAGGAGAAGATGCCTCAAGTCTGCATAGGGGTGTGTGTGTGTGTGTGTGTGTGTATGTGTACGTGGCAGGGAGTGGTGGCGGGTAGCGGGTGCTGCAGTACGTCACCTCTGCTCTCCCTGAGGATAAAGTAATAATAATTCTCCACCAAGTTGAATAGATATAGCCCAGGGGCGAGGACAATACATGGAAACAACAAACAAGTCACACACAACAACTTGAAAGAGCCATAAACCACAAGCCGCCCACATTGTCCTCACTGAACCAGGCCTGTAACATTACTCTGCACCAACACCCATTTAATCACACACACACACACACACACACACACACACACACACACACAATATCAATTTGTGGAGCACAAGCACAGCACAGTAATAAATATGTAAATAACCCCACTGTTTGTGCCAGTATGTGTGTGTGCGCTGGGGGAAACAAATAGTACCCACAAGGAGGGTAGGTGTAAGCATTTATGTCATCCTGTGTTGAGATGACACCTCCAACACTGCACAAGTTCACACCAAACAGACACACACTCACAAAATGACCTATCCATGACAGGAACTGTGTACAGATGGGACAAATGCGAATGGATCAACTGAAAAGCAGTGCAGCCAACTTCCCACCAGCCCTTACACACACACACACACACAAACACACACACACACGTCTGTGACAGTAGGATGGGAGAAGGGGTGCCTGTCATTGTCCTGTAAGGGGATATCGGAGCTGATGTTGGCGACTTATCCACACTCTTCATAATCCATTGTGTGTGTGTTTTTGTGTGTGTGTTGGTGTGGGTGCGTAGCCAACCAGGCCTGGTGTTGTTGATAAGAGCTGAGGGCTTAGTCCTCAGTCACAGGGACACACTCAGAGCATTAATGAGCCCACAGCACAGAGGAGAGCCTCTGCCAAAAAGGTCTTTATCAGCCACTAGGACTGCGTGTGTGTGTGTGTGTGTGTGTGGCGGCGGGGGGGGGGGGGGGCCTTGAGTGAGACTTATTCATTTGATTTTTATTTTACATTCCGATGTCTGTTCAGAAAAAGTATTCATGATCAAACACTGTCCACACGCACACACCTTGGTAGTGGGTATAGCCTGAAGGTGAGGCTGGAGGTTGAGATGCAACACACAGCAGTTCTGTCTGAGAGGGCACATCCATCACACAGACAGCTTGTGAGTGAGCGTATGTGTGAATGTGTGTGTGTGTATGTGTGTGTGTGTGTGTGTGTAAGTGAGTGAGTGAGAGAGAGTGTGTGTGTGACTTCAGAAGTTAGTTGGCTGAGTAACAGGATGAGTTTGTTAGCGGAGCACCTAAATCCAAGCAACAAGGTGATTGAATGACAGAGTATTATATTGGTTGTCAACATGAGGCTGTGGATAAATGTGAGAAACAGAATGGAGACAAAATGGACACTGACAAGAGGAGCGAGGCAGGGTTACGTAAGTTGCCATGAGGAAATGTCTGCATGTCTGCAGTAGACTGTTGTACGTAACAGGAGGACAGCAAGTCCCACAGTTCTCGTATACACACACCGAGTACAAGAACAAGTGACGCGCACTTCAAAGTGTACACAATGCCAGCAGAGGGAACACACTCACCTACGTGCGACACTGCAGAAAAAAACTGTTGTCAACTCCAACTTTTTGATAAATGGCTTTTCTTCCACACTCCCTCTGATTTGTCATGTTTCAGTAACCAGGAGGCATTGCTTTCATCTGCAAAAGGTACAAAGCAGAAGGAGTAAAGATGGTGTCATCAGGAGGTGTGATATACGGTGTCTGGTGAGCACCTGAATTTTGCTTATCATTTTACTTTTGAATTATTAAATAGAATCAACAAATCAAACAAGCAGCCAATCAGTCACTCATCCAAAACAGAGAGATGAAAGGGGACCAGGTAGGGCGAAACTGGACAGAGGGTTTGAAGTATTTCAGGTTTAGGACTGTGCATTAAGTATTTATGGGATCTAAGTGATGCTGGTTTGAGATTACAGCAGGGGAGAGGTTCACTCAGCTGTAGAGTGATACTGGTGCTTGGCAGCGGGAAAACTGCTGAGTTGTGTGTACCATTTGACAGTAGGGGGCATTTCTCAGATACATACACACAAGGAGGGAGGACGAGGCAATAGTGGGTGGTAGAGAAAATATTGTTGATAGAAAAATTACTTCTACCCTATAAGTACGAAAATCACCTTTGTGAGCATTGCTATTAAGGTGGGTCATGTTGGGCTGCATAACGCTTAGCATATTTAACACT
Source organism: Micropterus salmoides (assembly GCF_014851395.1). Taxonomy (NCBI): domain Eukaryota; kingdom Metazoa; phylum Chordata; class Actinopteri; order Centrarchiformes; family Centrarchidae; genus Micropterus; species Micropterus salmoides. Next base: position 24,425,137 of record NW_024040374.1, on the reverse strand, counting down.
GAATCATTTAATAGGGTTTTTCCGGGCAGCACCTCCCTGGGGCCCTAAGCAAAATTCTGCTATGAGGACCTCCTACCTGACTCGTGAGCCATGTAAACAATTTGCCATAGCTGCACAGTCACACAACAATCATCCTTCCTTTAAAACATTCTGTCTGCATAATAAGCCTGAATGGAAACATCTTCTAAACTTGTCTTTAGGGTAAGAAGAATCCAGTGCTGGTTTGAATCGACCTAACTCAGTCCTCATAAAGTCTGTTAGGACAGGCCAATCTGCTGGGTCATTTGGTGGAGCAGCAACTGTTCCATCAGAGTTTGAGCTGCTTGTATCTGATGCTGGTTGTACATCTCTGGCTCGTACTGGCTGAGGCTGCCTGTGTTTCACCTGGGTCTGGGTAACTTGCTAAAGACGTGTAGCCTACTGGGTCTGTTCTAGTGCTGGCTGAGGCTGGGTGTGGATCAACTGTGCTTGTCCTAGCTGACGATGCAGCATACTCTACTGACAAACAGCATCAGGTCCATTAAAAATGCCCCTTCAGGTTCAATATATTTTTAAATGTAAAATACTATTTATACTATGACTTGGCTAACTACTGAGATATCAAAGTCCTGTGCATCCGTATTGTGCAGTCTGCCCTGCTAATCACCATTTTTGACCATAGTTGATATATATATATATATATATATTTGGGCACAGGTGACAATTAATTTAAGTTTTTTGTCATTCAGCCTAATATGTCAGATTGCAGCCATGTTTTAAATGATTAATGAGTTAATTGTGAGTTTATTTTCTACCTGGTGTTCATATTATTTTGTTTTCTCATAGTTAAAAATAAAAAAAAAGAATAAAAAGGAAAAACACTGCAGAGAGATCAACTTTGATTAGCAGGATACAGGACTAGCTGGACTTTGCCTGTTTTTTGTAAATGTGCGCGCATACACACTCACAAAACACACAAAGTAGGCTACTAATGTTTTTGTACATGGCATCTTTCATATTAAGGGATGTTCTTTATCACTACTATGTACAGGAAGCATATACACATAAATAAACATAAACAATAACATTTTTCAACAATAAGACAAGACAATAGTGCAGTAGAACAGTGCAAAGGAAGCTGGAATAACTATTTTTGTCCAGATATTTTTAGGCACATGAGGGAGGTGGATATGGTATTTGCAGTACATACAATTTGAACAGCATGTACAGATGGGTTTTGAGAGATTATTTAAGTGGGGTATTTTTTACAGGAACTGAATTTCAACGATGAAAAATAAATAGTAGCCTATATAGTGTACAGTATATATATATAAATGATATACATGGTCTTACATGTAAAATGAGAAATTTGAAGGATGAAACTGATTATTAACATCATGAGAAGCTCTCGTGGAGGACACCTGCTCTTAAAGCACAAAACAGTCAGGAGGTTTCTGCCTGCCTGAATCGTAAGACACCAAGATTACAAAACAGATTGTATCTATAGTCTTGTACAAAAACACACATGCTCACATAACACGTCTGGTTCCTTAACAGCATGTGTCTGCTTCCCAAGCCCTGGAGTAATAGCAGTCATTACCGTGCACAGGCAACATGGGCACGCACATATTGTCCAGCAGGTTATTACAGCGGCAGTGTAGCTTATTACCCTGCCTCAGCACCACTCAATTATTCAGCCGGAGTCCACGGGGATAGAGAAGCAGCTCAGTGTGCTACTTACAACACGCCTAAGTAGGCCAAAGAGACTGAGTCTAAAGTATGACACACAGACACACCATAGCATCACCGTGTAGACTGTAGAAACCGAGATCTCCAAGCACCAATAACACATTTAAGAGGCAATGTAGCGATTGGTAAAAAAGTGTGCGTGTGTCGTGTGCAATGGTTGAGTCTCTTTTGGTGAATGGGTAGTCACAGGAGGCCAAACATATCATTGGCTGGAGGGACAATTAACAGACTCTAAATCTCTATGTGACCTAATTCTGATTTCATCTGACTTTTACATTTTCAGCGTGGCCATCATCACTTCACAGATTCATACAAAATATATGTCAAATAAGGAAAATGTATGTGTATGTGCTTCACCATTGCTAAATGTGCCCTTTACTGGTTTGAAAACTGAGATATTCCCTCCTAAAAAACATTTGTTTTGATCCTCCTTAATATAAATAAAACAGGCAAATGCCCAGTAATATATATACTGTACCATTGCTAGATTGTCTACCTACACACAAAACACAGAGGACGATACTACCTCGCATGATCCCCCAGTAGTTTATTAAATACTTTCACAATTTCGTGGAGAAATACAGAGAGCGGAGGCAGAGGGGCTGAGAGTAAGAGAGGGAGGGAGCAGATCTATTTTAGAGTGAGATTAAACAGAGCTGTGTTGAAATAGAAGCCCTGACCGACCAAGCCATGATCTGGGGACTTATTAAAGACTCTTATTAAAAGTTAAGGAAGGCCCTAAGACCCTTACAATAAGAGAGAGAGAGAGAGAGAGATGGGGGGGGGGGGGGGGGGGGATTGGGTGATGCGTGTGGTGGAGAAAGGATTGAGTTTAAGCTCTTTCTTGCCTTCCCTCCCTCTATTAATTTTTCCTGTTTTCACCAGCACACATTCTCCACGACCATCTCTCTCCCCACTCATCTCCTCTGACTCCTCCTCACGCTCCAACCAGGTCGGCTAAATAAAGTCCACGGTTTTAACCTAATTTCTGACAGTCTGAAGACTTCACAGGAACATATAGCGTGAACACGTTCACATTCACAGTCATCAAGTGCTGGTTATAGATTTCAGAGCACATCCTTTTTTTCCCTGTATTGTTACACAGTGTGCAGCACGGTCATTGAGCATAACACAGGCCCAGTGCGGGCTGATTTGGTTCGGTGCATTCCTGTGTAACTGCAGCCTATCCCTCAGAGAGCAGAAGGAGTGCTGTACCACCTGCTTATTGATCAGTTAAAAGATAAGGCTTGCTAGAGCTAACGTCTGACGCCAAAGGGAGTCTTGGCGTAGAGCTGCTTTCTACTATCCCTGAAACCCTGGGGATGCAGATCGAAGACCACAGTGTGTGTGTGTGTGTGTGTGTGTGTGTGTGTGTGTGTGTGTGTGTGTGTGTGTGTGTGTGTGTGTGTGTGTGTGTGTGTAAGATGACAAACAACCGGTGGAAAAAAAGAAAAAGTATAGCACATACACATACATTTTCCTTATTTGTTTTGCCTCTTTCTCTCTCCCTCTCTCCCTAAATACTACCCATCTTCAGCACTTTGTCCTTCAAACCAGAGCAGGCAGGAAGCATAATGGAAACCATGGCAACGAGACAGCGAACAGACAGCACTGGTTAAGCCAAGTGAGGGTGGATGGATGTATGGATAGATGGGGTTTTCTGAGAGGACTGAATGGGAGGTGAACTGAGAAGATATGTGAGAGAACAAAAATAAGATTCTCAACACTCATTTTTAACATCCAGCCTCCCCCCTTGCTGTACATGCACGCTTGACTAAAACGATACACACACAGACACACTCCAGCACACTGTGGAACTTCATTTTCTTGGCAGATCTGTAGGACTTTGAGGCATGTGTGTGTCAGCGCTTTAGTTTAGTAAGGGCTCTGTGGGGTTTTCTTTACAATTTCCAAGTCTCAGTTATCAAAGTTACTCATTAAACATGTGCAGCTGGACTCCAACCAACAGAAAGCATGCAGTTATTCCCAGTCACTGTGGTTTTGGCACTAAGTCCATTTTGTGAACCTTTGCTAACAGCAAGTAGTGGCTGGCATTAAGGTTTCCTCAGATGTTATGCTGGTTTCCTCCAGCAGTAAGCTGGAATTATAATGTCAAATTTAAAACAAACGTCACAGAAACAAACGTACAAGGATTAATGTGAAATTATTCTAATTTATTCCTGGCTTAATCCCTCATAATATCCCTGGTAAGTAGCTGTAAGCAGGCAGACACACATACACTCACAATCAGTCTCCCATACACATACCCATACAGTGATGTCTGGAAAAAAGTCCCCTATGCCTGAATAACCACCACCAGGAATAGTCAAACCATCCCTTTCTTGTTCAGACATGTTTGAGTCTAATAAATGATAATTTGTAGCATGTTTGAGCCTGATAAACTACATCTTGTAGTATGTTTAAGCCTAATAAACGATAATTTGTAGCATGTTTGAGCGTGATAAACGATAACTTGTATGTTTGAACCTAATAAACAATAACTTGAAGCATGATTTAACTTTAAAAACTACATCTTGTAGCATGTTTTAGCCTAATAAACAAGAACTTATAGCATGTCGCCGGTGTTTCCTGCAACATCTCGCCTTTCACAAGATTTCAGAGAATGAATTGCCCTTAAGGTAAACTTTCGTTTCTTGTTAAAACATAGGGTGTCACTGGGAGTCACTTGTAAGGATCATTTCCATGATGTTGACACCTTGTATAACAGTCTGAGCCTGTCAGTGAAAAAAGTAGCACTTTTTGTGGACATAATTTTGACGGGTGCAATTGCCTCAGACGAATCCGTTGCAGCCACTGACCACAGTCGGTTAATGGGAAAAGAGTTTCTATGGGAAGAGACTATTTTGTCTATAATTGCAGGACAGCTGTATCTTTGGTTAAAATCAGTTCAGACTAATGTGAAGGCTCTTTATGAAATGGTGCTTTCATGTGCTGGCTGGAGGCTCCGAAATCTGACATATCAGAGTTGGCTGCTCTGTAAACACTCCTATTCTACAGCTATGTAGTGTATGCATTACAAACCTTTAATTAAGAGATGTAAATAATATCAGTGTTGAAGGCGGTCTTCTAAAGTAGAAGCCACCAAGACACCTGCTCCGCTTGCCAGTTGTACAGCAGTTTAGGTCTAAATGCCCAACCAGGTCTGTCACAGTTCGCTGATTTTAGCTGACATTGAGGGTGTTTTGGTCTGAATTCGTCTCTCTCAGGTTGACTTGATGGATACACAAGGATCACAGAGGAGGTGAGAGAAGAATATAATGCACTGCTGCACTGATGGATGAGATGGGGGGGAATAGGTCTGTGTTGGCCTTTTGATTGTTTATCCCAGTAGAACACACATTTCACAACTCATGGGTGACCATCAAAATGTTCTAAAAGGGGTTTAAACCAATTATAAAAGGGCATGTCTTTATCAATGAGTAATAGGAGGCAAATGTAGAATTCTGAGCTCACATCATGTATTTAAACTTTGATTTTTTTATGATTTTATGTATTTTCTGTCTAATTTTAATGTTATTGTCATCAACAATCTTAAATCCCACATAGTCACCACCTGTTCTGGGGGAGCATCCCCAACCCCAAACCCTAGAACAGAGGAATATAGGACCCTTTGTCATGTTCCCATTATGTGCCATATAAATCTGGGGAACATAGGACCCTGGGAACACTAACGTACATTATGGCTATAACTATGGATCAATGAGATTAAAAGATGACCCTCACCACCATCTTCACCTTGAATGATTATGCCATCTTTCTACCTATCCTGGAGAACATATGTTAACAAATTCATATGACTAGGCATGGCTATATAATATAATAAGTAGCATATAAAATGTAACAGCATCCGGGTGAAGATGAAGATGATTGAACGCCTCAAGGGGAAGACCGTGATGACAGTCGGAGTGAGGTCAAAATAAATCCCCCTTGTCCTTGAGTAAACCATGCTGTGGCATGCTGTTATTTTTCTCAAAAATCCATAACAAGAACTTGTTCACTATCTTAATACGGTTATCCCGAGTTGTGACTTGATGTATACGCTTAAACACTGAAAGCTACTGGTGTCAAAGCAGCTGAGGAACACTGATATAAACCATTTCCACATCCTCTAGTCCCTCTCTTCTTCTGATATCTGAAATCTCCTTCCCTCACCCCCTTCATTAGATGGCACCCTCGCCTTGTTGAAAAACCGGGAAGAAAGCTAGTTATTCAAATTTAAATCAACACTGACAGAGAAGCAGATGTAAAAAAAAGAGAGGGAGAGAGAGAGGGGTAAAGAGAGCTACAAAGCTTGTACCTGAAGTTGTTAGTATTAATGTGATTCCACTGCGAGGGTTGGGATCGATGCAGTCAGATGAGGGACCGCGTTAACATCTTAATCTCTAATAGCATCAGAGTAGGCAGACTATAAAACCTCTACCAGTTCAACCATGAACACACACACACACATACACACACACAGATCAAGATGATAAAACAGACAGAGAGGACATGAGGAGCCATTAGAGGAAGACCTGTATTGTGTGTTGAAAGAGAAGAGCCAGATAGCCTCGATGACCCCAAGCCAGACTGTTCCTTCACAGAAGTTCACGCAACAGAGAGCACAGTTCCCAGGAAAACCACCGCCCAAAGACCAAGTAAAAATAAATAAAGTGGAGGTCAATTTTTACTCAATAAAATTTTTAAGGTTTACTGAGTGAAGCAATGAGAAATGCAAACATTAGCTCCCACATTAGCTCACGCTGAAGCTGCAGTAGACAAGGTTTTTATGTGGTAAAAAAAAAAGGGACTGTGATCGGCCTACTTAGATCAAACTACAGACTTCACCAGAGAAGAACAACCCCAGCCCACCTGAGCACCACATTTTTGCCCTATTTACTAAAAATAACATTTTGGTGCCAGGTTTGTTCAGTGGGGGTGAAATCTTCTCCGTGCACAGCAAGTGACAAACTGAAACTACTTCTAGATCGCAGTAAGTTATTTTTTTCTTCATCCAGAAAAAGATGGATTGAAATCAATTGAACCTCGTCTCTAACAAGACATTCTGCTCTGAAGTGTGCGCAGTTGGGTCAATGGTATTTACTTAAAATTCAGGACAGTTAATTCTTGCTGCCATTTGAGGTTGCACATTTAGACGACTGCTTCTACATGAAAAGACGCACTAACATAACAATATACTGTAAGATTTAACAAGCCAAGGCTACCTCTGTCTGACGCTCATGCCACATCCGCTAAAAAAGATTTTCCATCCTCCCCTTGCCTGTTTGAAAAGCTTTTTGCTAATCACAGTTAGACAAAAGTTAATTTTTATTTTTTTATGGGCCCCATATCTTTAAAACATTCCAAATCTAATTTTGACTCATTAGTAAGCCCCCGGAGTACTTCTGTCTCATACTGCAGACACAACCTCCGAGACTCGCATGTGTGCGAATGTGAGACAGCATCTTTAATTACCCAGGTAACACAGCCAGATGCTCCATCACTCTGGAAATGGCAGTGATTAAAAGCAGTAAAATATTCATTTGAATCAGACACCCACATGCCACATGTATAATTAATGCACAGTGGAAGGACACAGCAACTTTTACTACACCCCCCAACACACACACTTCTCTCACCATATTCCCTTTACACACTGGAGCCAGCTGATACGCTGATGCGCATGTGTGTGTGCGGATGAGCCACTTTGAGCAATACTCCACAGGGAGGTCAGAGGGTAGCCAGACTGCATTCTGGGACATCATTCAGCCACCTACACAGCAGATGTGTTGGGTTGCTCACTCACTGCCCCGTCTCTCTCTGGGAGTGTTTTTGTTGGGGAAACAGCATCTTGAGTTTGCCGTCTATCGTTCAGCTTTCTCTGTTGTGGGTGTGCCACCTTTTCTGCTCCCTCTCCTACTTTTCAACGCCACGCTGCTCGTCAATAGCCTGAAATACCTGCGAGCAGTTTGTCAGACGTCTCAGAAGCAGTCGGATGTCTCTAGTGGGTGGAAGAATATACAACCACAAAACAATCAGAGACTTGAGGTGAATTTACAGACATAAAGTAGACATCTTATTTCTAAGTCACTTTGTGGAACAGATCTTATCTGCCCAAGGCTACGCATGTGAATGCAGAGAAACCACACAGAATACAGTAGGACTTTCCCATCTAGCATTTGAGCTAAAATATATTACAAATCAAATGTCTGATTAGAAGGTAACACCGAAAAGATGGGCTCTTTCACACACCTGAAATAAATATTTTCTCCTTTCAATCCATCTGACTGCTGTTTCTTTGTTTTCCTTGATTAAGCTCTCTGTCACAGTATTGTTTAGTGTCCAGCAGTAGGCTACAATTACTCAGCGCAGTGTTTGTGTGTGTATTTTATCACTCATTAGCTCCGGGTGTTAGTGTGTCATCTGTTGCCTGCTCGTGTTCCAATTTCTCTCTGAGGGGTGAGGGAGCAGCATCCAAACGCTTCAGTGTGTACGCAACAATGTGACCAGGAAGTCTCCATTTGAATGAATGAGAGCTGCGGATCCAAAAAATCCGAAAAAGGTCAAACCTGTGAGATCATGAAGAGCAGCACCTTGAGACATCTCAGCTTTAGTGAACCCTTCTCTTCAGTAGCGGAAAGCAAGGAGGTCCATGCTCAAAAAGGAACCTGGATGTTGCACCGGTGGTCTTCAATACAGAGATATCACAAGATTGATCTTGCATTCAAGAGGCAAGAACCTGTAACAGTTGGCAGATATTACACAAGCATTCTTGTGAAACTGAGCAATGGGAATTCTAGTAGCTTTCATTTAATCACAAATGGCCCGGTGTAATCTTGTCTATGAGATTTCCAAATGTTACATCTCCCCAGGAGCCTTGCATCAATAAGTAACTACTACTACTACACACACACACACACACACACACATGAGCACTTCAGAAGAAACTGCCTAAAACTCAGGCTACATCTCTTCTCGTCTTTGACCCACTGTCTAATTGGTTGTTGTGACAATGGGAGGGTTTTCATGTTCTTATGCAATGTCACAGGCTGATAATTGGCTCTTACTCTCACACACAGTATATATTTCATTGTGTTTCCATAATCCTCATTTATGTTATTGATAAATGTACATCTTTGATCCATTTGAATTTCAGTGGATCTTGCCCTGGGGGGGAAAAAGAGTTTTTGTTTTTTTTGCCTGCCACTTGCAAACAGAGCACGTTCTGGCTGAGTTATTGATATGCAAAAACCAATATTCCCTTGGCTTTTCCTTGCACGTTTTTGTATAAACCCTATCACTGGCCACTTATTCTAATATAGACACAGACTCTAATATAAACCTACCTTGTTTGCAGTAAAACAAAGCTTCCACAGCATGTGTAAAGACTGTTGAATGATGTTTTGTAAGCGGATACAGGCTCCGCACCTAACATCCATGACACAAATAAAATAATTTATCCCATATGAAAACACAGCAGTGCTTTTTTGATTTCAGTTTAACCAAGGGTGCTACTTTCAGCACACACACACACGTGCACACAAACAAAACATTACCAAGATATGAACCATAACTGCCTTCCCCTCTTCATTGTGTGACTGCTCCCCCAGGCTGTTGCTGTAAATAAGAATGTTTTCTCAGTCAACTTGCCTTGTTAAATAAGATTTTACAAAATCCCAAGAAAGATTTCTCAAAGCTTGACTGTGTTATTGGCATTCCTGTGCAGAACGCTGTGTTTTAAAACCTGCAAACAACCCGGCATAAATTTACACCATTAAGTCCCTCAGGCTAGAGAATGCATAAAGCGCTGTGTGTGTGGCATGTGAATGCAGAAGTCATAATGAGAATGTAGATGTCCTCTGCCTGCCATGGATGAAGCCTCCAACAAGCACACTAAAAGTGCTTGCCTGTTGCCGTGTCGATGAATAATGCACATATTAATCTGTATGTATGTATGTAAGCTTTCCAGATATTCATTTAGCATTTCCCCGTTCTAGGTTATCTAATTAACATGGCATCTTTGTAGTCACTCGACATGAATAACATTCTCTGAAGTTCAGCCAGCATGGTGTTGCTAGAGGGAAGGAGGGGCCTTGAATTTTTTCCAGTTTAGAATGACCCTAGCCGCTGCTTTACACACTACCACCCCCCAGCTCCACCCACCATAGTACTGGCAAGCAGTAGGAGTCTCTAGTGCAGCGAAAAGTACTAATCACAGCCACTAACCAAGAGCTTACATAATGAACTGTGTTTTTATGAGCCATTTCTTTCTATATTCACCGTGGGTCCCCTTGGATGGACATCGCCATGTTGCGCCACCAAGTTTCTACAGTAGGAACGAAGGAAGAAGAAGAAGTAGTAGTAGCAGTAGTAGTAGTAGTAGTAGTAGCAGCAGTAGTAGTAGTAGTAGTAGCAGTAGTAGTAGCAGTAGTAGCAGTAGTAGCAGTAGTAGTAGTAGTTGTCTGGTTTATTAGAAGTAAGAAGGGAAGTAAATATGTGGACAAACAGGGGACCACAATGTATTATTTAGCACAAGAGCCAACAGAGCGTGTCGGCCACCATAGCTTCTCCTACTCGCTTGGGAATGAAGGGGTGAGTGTTGACTGAGCCACTGGTTGCAAATTGCAACCCTTACCACTAGATGCCACAAAAAAAACACTGAACCTTTGATCCTTTTACCACCTGTGCACTCAGGGGCTCTGAAATTTTAATAACCATGAAAACCATCTTTTAGGCTAGCAGGCCAATACAGCAATCACTCTCGTATTCACTCATTAATTTATATAATAGTCAGTCTACACATTTGTGAGGATTTAACACTTCTGTCAGCTGGTGCTCTGCACCACGTGGGACTCTCCCCCCTCAGCAGCAGCAGGGACAGAGGTTGATACAGCTAACTCTGAAGCTACAGACTGGACAGGTACTTTGCTTTCTTGATTCACATTTGGGGAGGCAAGCAGAGCTGCAGGCAGTTCAGTGGGGAGTGAGGCCGGGCGGTGGGGCAGGTGGGGCTTGTGTGCCCCTTCTTGCCCTCCTCTCCTCTGGTCTTGAGCATTTTCCAGCAACACACGGACACTCTTGGAGAAGACGGCACGAGGGTCAGTAGCAGGAAGAGCAGGGCAGACGCAGCTCTCCCTCAACTCCAGAGCCTGGACAGAGACAGAATGAAGAACAGACATTATATATCATTATAACTTCAGACAAGAAGTGAATTAACAAGTACAAAGATTAAATGTCTTATATTAAATGCCTTTGTGTAGTGGTGAGCCATTTTTTGTTTTTGTTTGCAGTGTATTAGACTGAACAAAATTATAAACGCAACACTTTTGTTTTCGCCCCCATTCATCATGAACTGAACTCAAAGATCTAAGACTTTCTCTATGTACACAAAAGGCCTATTTCTCTCAAATATTGTTCACTAATCAGCATCTTGATATGCCACACCTGTGAGGTGTATGGATTATCTCGGCAAAGGAGAAGTGCTCACTAACACAGATTCTGACAGATTTTTGAACAATATTTGAGAGAAATAGGCCTTTTGTGTACATAGAGAAAGTCTTCGCTCTTTGAGTTCAGTTCATGATGAATGCGGGCGAAAACAAAAGTGTTGCGTTTATAATTTTGTTCATAAATTTCTATCATTCAACAGTCAAGTCAGTGTAGAACAAGAAATCCGTTATTTGTTCTTTCTACTTATAAGTGTATAAGATATTTCATCAAAACACAGCTGTGATCTGAAATTAATGCAACACGAAGAAGGTTAGAAAAACAGGGAAGAATGTGAAGGACCAGACAAACAAAGATACTGACATGTACAGATACACTGAGCAAAAGGCAAAATAGCTAAATAGGACACCACAGAGAGAATCAACAAGAGCCTACAGCCGTGCTACTGTAGCAACTCTGTGAGGCTGTACTAAAGCACGGCAGTGCTTTAGGCTAAAAGATATCACATCTTAGCTTAGCGTGTTAGCACACTAACATTCGCTAATTTGCACTAACACAAACTACAGTCAAGGAGATGGGAATGACATAAGAGAAATAGACATTTTGACCTGATGATGGTGCTAGAGGAAAGGTTAGGGGATCACCAAAGTCTGTACACTTCTACTCTGCAGGACATGAAAGACATGAGTGTCCGGACAGACATTGCCATCCGCTACCATAGCTGAAAATATGGCTATAAATATTCAGATGCAAGCTCTCTTCAATCCTTCCAAAAAATCGATCCCATACAGGTCGGGTGAGCAGCACCGGTAGGAACCAACTCCTGAGCAGTCCCCAGCAGTTACAGACATTCTCTCCATCTGTCTCACACACCCACACACGCACAAAATCCATCAGTCTCTCACTCAGAATCACCTTCAAGACTCTGAGCACACACATGCACTTGCCTTCACACTCAACAGGCTCTCCCTCTCGCACTACCAGTGGACTTATGCGCTTTGCTTAAGGATGGTGAGCGCACTAGTGGAGGCGGAGTGCCCTCAGAAGAGTTGGGTTAAGTAGCTTGATGCTGTCACCCCTCACAAGGTTAAAAACATCACATTATGCATCACTTTCAGCCGACTGAACTCAGCTGTTAACTGGCTCATGTGTGCTGCTATGCTGGATCGAACCGTTTGGTGTGAGGAGGGTATTAGAGATAGTACCACACGTGCATACACAATCTCTCATACACACACACACAGACACACACACACAATGGAGGCCGATGAATCCCCCAAACAGCAGTCTTTATCACTTCACTGCCTGTGACTGCAGCCTGGCCTCGACAACAACTGCTGCTGCTGGAGGTCAATCTACCACACAGGGATATGATATGATGTACGGACACATACATATAACACACACACACACATAGAACAAGTACACACTCAACGACACAAGCACCTGATGGACAATTAGTGGTTTACCCATCTGTTCGTTTTTCGAGCTTGGAGCATCTGACGGTGTACCGACAGTCCAACTCACGCTCAAGGTTAAATTCACTGCTGCCTAATACATTATATGTCTCTCCCTCTCTCTCTTTCTCTCTGTCTGCCTCTGATATATACACACACACACACACACACAAGATGTGATGACTGCGGATGCTGATGCTTTCCATAGGAGTTGCTGTCTTAACTGCTTGATTTCCTTGTAGCCTTAAGATACTATTGATTGTCTTGCCACGGTGCCGGCACAGTGTGTGAGCCTTTGAGATCGAGCTGCTACTGTGGGGCTGTTTTCTTTCAGGTTCTCAACTCAAAGCCTCCAAGACTTTTAGGTAGTTAAGCAGGCATCTAGGCCCCTGTGTGGCAAACTATTTTTCCTGTTTTCCTAAAACCTTGCATGTTTTCCCTCTCCTCCCCAAGTCTCTTCCTCCTCTCTGCCCTCCTCGCCACATGTCTGCAGGTGGATATACATCTCTCCAGACGCTTCATTAGTTCCATTAAGACTCCTTCCAACAGCTCCTAAAGCTACACAGTTTCTCCTAAACAATAGACAGATGAAGGGCTTTCTCCTCACACAGGGATCAAAGAGTCTTTACTTTAGACAAACACATGAATCAGAGTAGCAAGAATGTGTTTCCTTATATAATTGAGGTAAAATAAAAAGAAACTTAAGAGCTGCCAATGCTGCTATTTGGACTGAGCAGGGAAGCATTATCGTGTGTTTGTACCTGTGGTACAAGGCGGTCCAGCTGAGCGACTCTGTTCCTGTGAGACGGGTGTGTGGACAGCCACTCAGGGAAGGTGGGCTCTCCTTTCAGCTGGTCTCTGATGTCCATTTGCTGCCAGAATACGGGGCCTGCTCGCACATCTGCACACGCCTGGGAAGTACAACCCCCCCATCCCCAAACGCCATGAAATCAGAAACACACAATGTGGCATCTCTCCGTCTTGTGCTCAGATGGAAATCCTTATGGACTCATCCAGTGAGTTTAGTTTGACAACAGTACCCCCTAGTGGCCTGCAGACAGGTTACAGCAAAGAGCTACATTGGAGGATTTACATTTGCAAAGTTAAAATACTGATTACCCTATGAAAGAGCAAACATGTTTTAAACAATTCCTTAATCATAAAATGTGGGGCCTCAAAAAGCACCAAAAATCTTTAATATTGTCATATCACATTATAGGGAAACCCCAGTTACTTACTACTGCGCTTCCATAAAGTTGGGGAACTCATACAGAGACAGACAGAAAAAACAACTCAAGGCAACAGAGATCGAGATATCCTAACTTTTAGTCCCTTGCATGGGTCAAGCTCCATATATGCTGGAGCCTACATATCACATGATGCAACTCAATAGCAACTTTTACTAGACGGCCACTTCTTTCAAATGCCACTCTTCCAGTTTGTCAAGCAGGCTTTTAAAGTCTAAAGTGCACGCCAAGATGTGTAGTACTCCTTGTGACTGGTGAACTGAACTGTATGTGTAACATCTGTGAAGTGCTCCTTTAAGTAATAACAAATTGGAGATGACGATACCTTAGCAGCCAACTGCAATCCGACTTGATCGGCCTCAGCCTCCAGTTTCCTACTGTAGGGACGGGTGAACATTAACTGAGGGGAGACAAACGGTGCATGTATGAGGTTTTATAAACTCTAAGATTCATACACATTTCCCTTATCAAAAGTCCAAGAGGATTCCAGTGCTCTGCTTTTCAGACTAAAGGCAAATCTACAATAATAATGGCACAACATTAACAAATTGTAAAACTGTGTTGTTTCTTCAATTAATTAACAACCAGGAAAGTGTGTTATACAGTGTATATGGGTAAGATTGTGGAGTGGGTCTCACCTGGGAAAGCTTGTCCTGTACCCACTGTGCCAGCAGTGCCAGGCTGTCTCGAGGGCACACAGCCCAGATGGCTGTCAGCAGAATAAGGGACAGGAGGTCCACGACATGAGACAGACTGGCCTGTTCCGCCTGGGGGAGGAGAGCAGAGGGATACGGGATGGCGAGGAGGAGATGACGGAGGAGAAAGTAAAGGGTTGGGGTGAAAAAAAGATGAGAATGGGATAGGGAGAGAAAATCAGAGGTAAAAAGTTTTTGGGAGGTGAACCAGTCTGCTGGAACATATTGATTGTTCCCATCTATTTTAGTGGAACTTTTACGCTATAACAGATTTAAAGGTTTTAGCAGCCAATCCAACAGAGCACACCTACTGGGTAATACCAAGCCCATCGATGCTCATTCCCTTCATCTAATTAAAATCTCCTTCAAGCATTTCCTCCGAGGACGTTTAAAGTCTTGAAATACCCACACCTTCATTAGACACTTTTTGAGAACAAGAAGAATGGTCTTTCGTAGGCAGAGAAAAAACAGCCGTCTGTGGAGAATTAATTTAGCATGACAGTGCCCTAGGTCGACAGGACTTCGGTCATCATAACACAGACAGGATTAGTGAGTGCTTGGAGTCGATTGTCAGTGAGTCTTTATCACAGGCTGATGCAACAACACTGCAACTGACGCCACTTCAGCCATTACTATACTTCTGAGACAGAGTGGGGCGCTGATGATGAATAGTGAGGAGACCTCAGTGTATAATGCACATACCTATAGGAGGTCCACATACATATTTTACGACCTTGTGAGGGAGAGACCTGGAAGGCTTCCAGCTATAACTCCTACTCTGCGTGCCAAGGGTTTCTAAATGACTACATTTTCTTCTCGAACGTTATTTGCACTTTAAGTGTTTTCAATGACTCATCCTCATGCACAGCAAGGTCTGCTACTATCAGCTAAGCCTCTCAAATGTCAGCAGACGTGGGGCGGCGTTTAGCTCAGTTGGTAGAGTGGGCGCGCCACGTACTAAGGCTAAACCTGTGTAGCAGCGGCCCGAGTTTGAGTCCGACCTGCAGCCCTTTGCTGTATGTCGCCCCCTCTCTCTCTCCTGCATTTCCTGTCTCCCTCCAGCTGTTCTATCTCAATAAAGGCTAAAAAATGTCAGCAGACTGCATACAGGTATTTTTACACCGCAGCATTCATTCTCTGCAGAGCCAAACAGGTTTCTGTGTTTTCTGCATCAAACTCAGAAGTGCCGCGTCTTTGCTTGTTGTCACTGTGTTTCAACATCATCAAGGCAAACTCACGAAATGATTATTATTATTATTATAAATAAAGTGACTGACTCAATGTCAGGTCAAGTACTGGAGCAAATAACATAGGGTAGAAATAACGCCACAATCACAAACACAGTCTGCAGAGGGTTATGTACTTACAGAGTGTCCCAATAAAGCATGGGCCATCTCATGTCCCAGAACAATAGTGAGCTGGTGAACATCTGCCACGGCGTCCAGCATCCCCGTAAACATGAACACTTTCCCGTTCTGCAAAAAGGAAAATACAATCCATATTTGAGCCATATAGCTTTTGAAGAGTCAGCTGGGATTGGCTCCAGCCTCTGCGACCCTGTACGCAGGATAAGCGGTTGACGATGGATGGATGGTGTTTGAAGATATTCTTTACAGGTGTACAAAAAAGTAGACAATAACTGGTAACTTCTCTGAGACTGACTATTTACCTCAACCTCTACCACAAGTGAGTAATGCCAATACTATTAATCCCACCCACTTAGTACTTTCAGCAACTTCAAAACAAAGTAAAATTTGAATTATTTATCAATTGTTTGTTCATATTTCACAATGAAAACATTTAATGTGGGCTGGTTGCAAAAGCAAGCAAAATAAATTGTGAATCTACCTTGCTCTGCAGGATGGAAACTTTATAGGAGACACACGTGTAAAGACGCACTCTGTTTTAATAAGACATTCTTACATATGACTTTAAAGATGGTGATACTATACTACGTGATAATATGGCATGCAAGTCAAATAATTCTACATCTGTCTTTCTTTTACTGACCGGGAGGACAAAGGCATTGATGTCGTGGCTTTGCACCAAGTGAACGCTCCAGGTGACCTGAGACACTTCAGGGATGTCCTTGTTCCTCTGTGCCAGGTGCTGCACCACCCGCTCCACCACCTGGTGACGGGGGTCAGTGACTGGAACCAGCAGCTCTGCAAACTCCTCCATGTACTTAAGCACATACACACACTCAAGAATTTTAGGAATAATAATTTCACCTGCTTCATTTCTCTTCATATTAAATCTTCTCTCCTCTTCATCCACTCAAACACACACACACACATCAGGAGGGGGCTCCTCCTCTCACCATCTCCGAGGTGCGAGCTGCCAGCTCCATGTAGTTCTCCCTGCTGAACACCAGGAGGCGGGTCCGTCCTGTCATCGGGGACTCATCCAGGTGGGTCAGGAGAAGGAGGACTATAATCACCATAGCAACGCCTGTCCCTGCCGCCAGATGCCAGCGGCGCTGCCAGACCCATTCGCGCATGAGCTGCCGGCGGTTGGCTGGTAGAGCCACCCACCACTTCCTTATACTCCTGTACACAAAGGAAGGCAACAAGGTTTGCAATATGTGTTTATTTAGCTCACACAGCCTCATGCAGTAAATGTAAATTTATAAACAGCCCTACAGGGGTAAAGGATGAAAAGAAAAGAATCAAAGAAAGCTCCTTTCATGTCTGGCAAATGTGCATGTTTGGAATTCAGCAGAAAATGCAAGTAGAAAATTCCACAGCAAAGGTTCCAGTTAGAAATGTACGAATCCGGGCAGACCCACAGTTTTCAATAATCTCTTAGATCAAAATAGATCTGGCCAAGAAAGTAGCTTCAAAACATGAATAAAATATGTTTACAACAATGTACTATGCACAAAATTCTGAGGTCATATTGTGTGTTTGCCCAGAAGAAACAGTCAAATATTAAAGTAGACAAGTAGGCCAAGTCTTTTTGAAATAGTTACTAAACAAAACAACTCTGTGTATTGCTGGGAATGTTTCCAAATTCAGTTCTCTGGCCCAAAATTTGAAGAAAAGGTCAGTCCACTTCAGTGAGTCATTTTTGCCACATAACTTAATGCAATGTGAGACCTGAGATGTGTGTATTTTGTGTAAATAACTATGTATAAAGTAATTTATTTGTTCTTATCTAAATGACACAAATAATACAACTGTTTATTAAACAATTAAGAGTGTGTTATTGGATGAACACATTAATTAATTAGTATAATTAAATATTGTTCCTTAAAGCCATGAGCACATTTCTCAATATATTCTGTTTTAACAACAAGATGTGCCTGCCTTACTATGTGCACTTAATAATCAACACAGTAATCAACATTTACATTTATTGACTTGTATGTATTGAACGTTTAACATAGTAGAGTGGACTATGTTTTGATGTTGAGGAGCCACTTGGTGTATAATAATAAAACAACACTGTGTTTCCTACCTGCCCAGTATTATAGCCATGAGCTTCTGCAGAGGTTTGAGCACCAGCCAAATGAGAGGAGCTGGTATGGCCCTCACAGGGGCCGAGGTGTGGAAGTGGTGTCCGCGCTGTGTCAGGACAGGGCCGGGGTGCAGGGGTAAAGTGGCTTTGGGACTAATCTGGAAACACACCGTCCTTCCACTGCTGCAGAAGAAGAGAGGTGGTCCCGTCGGAGAGGCTCTGAAGTGAACATTGTGTGTTCTTCCGTGACAGCTGATCTGAGAGGACACAGAGGGTGCCCTCTTCAGGGAATGTCCAGCTCCGTTGCAGACCCAGAAGTTTCGTGTCAGATGCGCAGGACGGGAACAGAAGCGACTGCTCCTCAAAAGATTAACACAGAGTAAGACCATTGTACTACACAACTCTTCGTGATTCACTCCTCAGACTGACCCAACAACGGCCAGGTACGTTGCAGACGACGCCGAACACGGCCATCTGGGGTTCCACATCTTAATGCGGAAGTGACTGTCACAGGCCGTTTTTTTACTTAACCTAACGGTATTTAATTTCATATCGAGCACTCGCCTGTCAATGTCATTGCTATCAGTGGACGCTACTTACTGGTCACCTCTACCCAACAGCCGAGCACTTAACTGTTTGTATCTGACGCAAAAGTTTTATAACTTAACACGGAGTTAAAAACATTTAGTTCCTTTGCAACCATATAGTCTATGTTTGACGCTCCTGCTTCCTAAATGATCCCCCTAGAAACAACTCCGCGAAGATCGTTCCGGGCCCTCCCCTTTGGACAATTTAAACAAAAATATTCTCGTCCCTATGGAAGCTAGCATTTACTTTGACTTGTCCTTACACAGTCACACTTAGTCACTGTGTTGTAAAAGACATCATCTTAAACACAATGACAAACATATCAAGCCATTACACAAAAACATGTATAA
The DNA here is from genome assembly GCF_014851395.1 of Micropterus salmoides. Taxonomy (NCBI): domain Eukaryota; kingdom Metazoa; phylum Chordata; class Actinopteri; order Centrarchiformes; family Centrarchidae; genus Micropterus; species Micropterus salmoides. The sequence continues at coordinate 24,406,166 of NW_024040374.1, read as the reverse complement.
AAGGCGGCCACAAAATATGAAAATACATTTTTATTTTCATGTTTTAAAAAAACTGCTGAACTGATAAAGTGAAATGCCCTGCTCATAACATTCTCATCTCTCACATACCCAAACATTACTTTTGGTTAAAGGGCTTTACTGAAATAATAAAATGTAAACAAGTGAGTTGGTAATACTGATACAAAACATCATGGTATTTACATACAAGTGTACACTTTGTTAATAATGTATTTAGCAGTACAGTCAGATATATCACAGTAAATAGTCATGTTCGGTCGACAACACAGAGCCCAGATGTAACACTGTGCTGCTGTTTGACTCTGAGGTTGTGTCTTTGCTCTGTGTGGCGGGCTGTACGCTACTGTCTGAAGCTCTGCCACAATCCAGATCAGAGTCTCTTCCTCCCTCCTGGGGCCTCTGCTCACTGATCAGATGATCAAAAGCCAGGTCGTCCGAGTCCACTGGTCTGGGTGAGATATTTAAGGATTCTCTCTCTTCCTGGTCAGGCGGTTGCTGCTTGGCAATAAAGTCCGACTGGAAAAGGGTCTGGATCTGGGTGAGGAAAGGGTCTCCCTCTTCATCTGGCAGGGGCTCAAGGTACTTTGCCAGAGATGACAGCATCTAAAGGGAGGTGAGTAATGGAAGAGATCAAGTAAAATCAGACATCAGTTAATGAAGCCATTAGCCAATGGGATGTGTGCACACAGCAGGTAGACTGATCTGCTAGACAGACCTTCTCCAAACAGGTGAGATGGGAGTCTTTCCGGAAAAATCTGTCCATCTGCACACTCCTACCCAGAGCAAAAAAAAAACAAAAAAACATTTTAAATACTTCAACGTTAAGCTTCAAGAAAAACTGTTCAAAATCACTAAAAGCCAGTCTTAGCATTAGACCCCACCTGTCAGGGCGACCACTACTTTAATTGTCTTTGATTCTCACTCACCCAGGTGTTTGGCAGTATTTGTGAATGATCCACTGAGCTCTTCTCAACGTCTGTTCCCAGTCTGGTATGTCTTGTGATGAGAGGAAGTCGAATCTGTAGGGCAGCTCTAGGGAGAGATGGACACAGAGAGACTCAGCCAGAAGATAAACTGCGCTGCTGTGTGCTGAAATCACTGACCTACATTGTCAGCTTGATTTCAAGGCCTCTTGATCTTAACTGTTTTGAATCATGTGTCTTTGTAACATACTCTGTGGGCCTGAAGTCTCCAGGCTCTCCTTCACCAACAAGCAGGTGGTTTGAGAGTGGGGGGAGCGATTGGCTGGGTCATACGGGCTCACGATCATCCCGATGAAGGGGGCTCCGCCACGCGAGAAATATCTCTGGAACAGTCAGGACAAAGGGAATCAGATGTTCTATTGCATCACACGATCACATGACCAACTCCAGCGTGACCTCTCTCATCCATTAATTTTACCTGGAACTGGTCCTGAGTGTTTATGTCCCGCACGGAAGGGTTGGGGTTGAAGGAGGGATGTGAGTGGTACCAGCCCACTACACTGAACCCCAGGGATGACAGCAGATCACAGGCCTGTGTCTGAGACACCGGGTCCATCTCACACTGCAAACCCGTACTCACACTGTTACACGGCTCTGCTGCACGGATCTGCACAGACACATAGAATCACTAAATACACATTTCAAAATACTGTGTATAGAAATTAAAATCTCTATCCTCATCTTGGACGTTGTTGCTTTTCGCTCCTTTTCCTACCTTTAATACTTTCTCTTCCTCATTGAAAGTTCCGCCTAGCAGACCGATGACTTCCCCCCGCGACACGTGGGCGTGCTGACAATCAAATCATTTTTGGAACATTTGAATACAACAAATGATAATACATGAATGACAATTGAATGATAAATGAGACAATTGTTTCAGAATATAATATCACAAAAACAGGGAATCATTTATAGCAGTGATCGTCAACTGGGCCACATCTGGACCACAGAATGGCCACTGATGATAGTATTTATTATATATTTGCAGTATTACAAACTGCATCTGTGTGTCTAAATTCCCGAAAGAAATGCTGTCTTAAGTTTTTGATAATGCGAACTGCACATTTCCTACTGCTGCTGAAGCTTCACATTAAGAAACACAAGTTGATGAAGTAGTCACAGGAAATTCAATGTACTTGTCAGTGAGATCAGCACAGACCACTATGGTTTATTAAAAATCAGTCTTCAAAACAATGGTCATTTAAAAAGTTTTTTGCAGGGTACCAGTTCGAAATATTGCAGCCAGTAATAGAACAGTCAAGAGCAGCCACAGTGAGCTGATAGAGGAAAAGCTGCAGGTGACACAGCCAGGTAACCAACTCCTTTCACTTTCACTGTTTTCACAGAGCCATGTCATGTGCAGCATAAACTCAGATCATGACTGCTCACATAATTATGGAAAAAGACCAATTACTGCCTGCCCAGACTTCTGTGAGCTGTAGTATTAAACCGCATTTGCTGTTACCATCAGTAACTACAGCCGTCACGAGTAACGAATGCATAATGGCGTTAAAAGTGTTTGATTAATATTTCCTGCCAATCTAAACTTCACTCTGCAGTTATATTTACAATAACAGATTTTAACCATCACTCCTCAGTGCACTGCCTATTTGATGGAAGTCTGAGAGCATTTTCTAGTTAAGTACCTAGTATGTGGTTGTCATTATGGATTTACCATTTTAGGAGTGAAAGTGCAAATATTAAACAAGAATCTGCTTATTTAAGCCTAAATTAAAAAACAAAATATTTCAAAGTCCGGCACCCACAGTATCTGCTTCTGGCCATTCTGGCCCTTCAACAAATGTAGTTGAGGACCCCTGATTTAAAGGCTCGTCTTACAGGTCAGTGGATAATCAGCTCATGGTGAATGCAGAACACGGTATTTTCTGAAACTTCCTTAAAGATGACCAACATGTCAGTGTAGTACCAAAGGGAGATTATATTCAGCATGTGTGGTTATGTATATAGCCTACCATGTCCATTATGAGAAGAGTCTCTGCACACACAATAACCTGGAATGGTTCCTGGGGAGAACAGCAAAGAATAGCTTTTAATACTCATTAAACTTAAAAAAAATTAAAAAAAACAACAGGACACCGATGAATCACAAAAAATTAAATAAAATACAACTATAATAGTTTAGTCCACACTGGTTGATACACTAGTCAACAAGAAAGAGAGACAAGAAAGTAGGGGTGGGAATCACCAGATCCCCCACGATACGATATTTTCACGATACTCATGTCACGATATGATATTTTGCGATTTTAAACATATTGCAATTTATTGCAATATTTTATCTTTTTCCCAACTTCAAATTGTGTCCACAAAGGAAAATTCTTTTTCTAGTGGACTGAAAAAGCAATTTTATTAGTGCCAAAAAACAAACTTCTCATGTACAATTTATATAATAAAAAAATTGATACTTGACATTCCTGTTACGATACGATATTGCCTTGCAAAATATCGCGATACTATGCTGTATCGATTTTTCCCCCACCCCTACAAGAAAGTGAAGTGAATGCACTTCACTTAGGGAAATGTCATTTAAAAAAGCAGGATACCTGACAGACTTTTAAAAAAAAATGTCTTAAAGAAGAGACTGGACCTCTGATAAAACCGGCTGTGCCCTCTTATTATAAACTGTTACTGAGGTCATGAAATTTAACCCCAAATTAAATATGTAGTAAAATTACCATCTTGCAAGACACACTGCATTACTGAAGACCGACAGATGGAATAAATGGCCACTGACCTGTACATCCTCTCCAAAACATCTGCAGGGAATCAACTGGAAGGGATCAAAAGACCTGGAAGAAATGCAGGATATAATTATAATGATGTTGGGAACTCAGCACATGTTACATGAATCCGTCGTGCTCACCCTCTTGACAATCTAGACATCTTGCAGGGTTTGGGCTGCTTCTTCATCCCCTCTCTCCGCAGAGCGAGTTCCTCAGCACTGAGATGCTGAAGAAAAACACCACCAACAGAGGGTCAATAAAAATATATTGGTCAGTGATCAATAATTTACTGAAACACATATGGTGCATGTGTGTGTCCAAACCTCATACGTCTGTCCCTCCAAATCTTTACCGTCGCACCAGTTTCCCCATATGTCCCGCACACGGCGCTTCCTGGTCCGCTACAACGTGCAGCCAATCAGCAGTTAGCGCAAGGTCAAGCAAAATCACAGTTCAGATGCTTGAGGTTGGGTGTCAGCAGAGTACAGGGGTTTATGGGCACCTACCATGCTCTGCAGTCTCTGGGCGAGTTGGTAGGCCTCAAGCACATCTTTGCCCTCCTTGTGCTTGGAGCGGTCCACCACCTTTGGGCGATTATAGACTGCTTGCTCTATGGGAGATGAGACAGGGCTCCACATGAAAAGGGAATAACGTTTTTGTTTTGTTTTTTACAGAAGAATGCAGTCATAGGTTCCAGTAAAGTTACCGCAGTTGAAGTTGATGGCTCCAATGAGCTCCAGGTAGGTGTGTATTCTCCCAATGCAGTTGACGTCCCCGCAGTTCTTCAGTCCAGGGCGGACCGAGGTCTTGTTCAGGTACTTGGGCTTGCTCTTCAACCTCGTGAGCAAAAAAAGGAAAAGAAAAAAAGAGTGATAACCACTTCTTCTGCAGAGTTGTAGTAAGAGAAGTTACCAAATATGCGTTACCACTGATCCAGGATGTAGTTTCGGATCTTAAGGTATCTTCCTGGGGTCTTGGATGGTCGTCCCTCAAAGAACTCTGGGATAGCTTGTTTCTCATCCTCAGCGATGGTCTCCATGTCCATCTCCATTTCCTGCTCGGGGGCCTTAAGCTCCTCCTCGTCCTCATTCTCTTCCTCCTCCTGGTTATCTTCTGGTCTATCAGTTACACCTTGCTCATCCTTATCAGCATTATCTGCGAGGCACATAAGTCCACAGCGTGACTTCACAAGAGAAAAAAAGTTGTGAGGTGGCTTTACATAAAAACAGCAGGCGTGAGCCTTACCTGTGTCATCACTACCCGCTTCTTCCAGTTGACCGGTCTGTGCTGAGCTCTCAGACTGGGAGCTCTGGTCTTCATTCTCATCAGTCATTTGGTCTGAATCTTTCTGAGCTCCTGCCTGAAGACTTTTTGGATGGAGCGATACTCTCTCATCACCTTTCTCATCTAGACCAGTCACACCAGTCTTTCCCGAGCAAGGGCAGGAAGACAAGGATTGAGGACTTTGTAGCGATAGTGCTGTGTGGCTGGTTTGGTCCTCTGTCTCAGTCAGACCTGCCTGTTTCTGATCTCCTGCGGGAGTGTCGGTCTGGATCTCGGTGTCTGTTGGACGCTCTGGCTCACGGAACTCATGTTTGAGCGCGGCCTGCGGTTTATCGCCGGAGTCTCCGTCATCATCACTCAGGCCATCAGTGATGTCTACCTCCTCATCCTCTTCATCAGAAAGCTTCTCTATGCGGACAGCGTTTGCCAGAGTGGATGCATGACTGGAGGTGGGCTGAGGAAGTTGCAAGTGAAGCACAGGACCTGCAGAGGGAGCTGTAGGTCTGGGTTCTGATTTAGCCTAAAAGAACATACACAGATGATGAAAGACTTTCCCAACCCTTCCTGAGGAATGCATCCTGGTTGTGAAAGTGCTTGAATAATGAAGAAAGCACATGTTTAACTGTGGGAGACTACAATCAAGCTAAAGTGAAACTTGTGAGTATACCCTGCGAGCTGCTTAGGTGGCAGCGCAACACAGGTAGAAAGTAAAGGCGAGTCTCACCTTGTGTTTGAAATACTGTCTGGCATAGCTCTTGACCTGAAGAACAGAACGGCTGCCTACCAACTTGGCAATCTTTGTCCACCTTCGACCAAACTGAGCCTGCAGAAAAACACATCTCAGCCACTTGGTATTTTACACAATCCACTCCTGTATATCTTCATATACATCTATTCTACGCCTGTACACCAGAGAAGCAATCAGATTCCAGAGACAACAGCAAATGATTGTATGTTGACAAGAGAAGCTTACCAGTCCTTCCTCAAACAGCTCTTTCTCCTGTTTGGACCAACGAGAAGAGGGGCCTGAGGCCGCGGCTGAGGTCTTGGCTGGGGACCTGAACATCCGACAGACACAAATGTAATAAGAATGCCAACGACATGCGGAATGGGTGTATTCTGCTCATGTGAATGCCTGAGGGAAAACCTACTTTTTTACTTTGGGCTTGTTGTTGGCATCACTTTCCCAAATATTATTATGAACCTCCCCACCTGTCAGGTAGTATCTACAAGTATGGTTCAGGACCAACAGATTTAAGCCGGCATTATCCAAACTATGCATCTGAACAAATAAACTGTACAGTATACGTCAACTGACATGAAACAGAGAACACATTAAAAACAGCCAATGCCACAGTTCACAAGCTGTAATGAGCAATTGTCAGCTAATTTTACTTGATAAATGGATGTTTAAAAAGTCAAATCATCGTCAATTTTGCACTATTTCTCACTTCATTATAATTTTTCTCTTTCCATTTGTGTGTCTTTAATTTCTGTAATTTGTAGGGGTGGAAATCGATACGATATTATCGCGATTTTAAAAATATTGCAATTTATTGTAATATTTTATCTTTTTCCCAACTTCAAATTGTGTCCACAAAGGAAAATTCTTTTTCTAGTGGACTGAAAAAGCAATTTTATTAGTGCCAAAAAACAAACTTCTCATGTACAATTTATATAATAAAAAATCGATACTTGACGTTTGTGTTATAAGATATTGCCTTGCAAAATATCGCGATACTATGCTGTATCGATTTTTCCCCCCACCCCTAGCGATTTATTTGTCGTCTCAATGAGGAGTTCTATTAAATCAGCAATATTTTCCAAGACATTTGACTCCTTAGCATCTCTGCATGGCTTCTGTATTGTAATCCCCTATCAGAGGCACCTCTGTAGCTCATCAGGTCTGCAGTTTGCAGTTAACCTCCGGAAGACAGTCGTGTTGTTGTGTGATGCATCTGAGGTCAGTGAAAGGATACTGTTCCTCCAGCAGCATCCTCTCTATCACCTCTCTGTTCTCCGGGCTGATGGAGCTGTCCAGCTCCCACGGCTGCACAACAGAGACACAAAACAGTCAACTCAGGCACGAACAGCCACACAGGACAGGAGTCCGCTGAAGGACCATTAGCTTCATGAGCTCCTACCAGTATCCCAGCTCTGCTCTTCCACGCAGACTGGATGAACTGCTCCTGGACTAATCCTCCTCCGTCCAGCTCACTGCAACAGAGACAAGAGAATCAACACAGCACATGAAGGGCCGAGTTGACTCTCATCATGCATCTGACACAGGACAGCTAACACAACCTCCATGCTAACTACCGCTGTAGCCTGCGGGGCTAAGACAGCAGGTCTCCGTAAGCTAGTGTGGACTGCAGTTCACGAGACCAAAAGATAGTATAAATGTTAATTCATCAGAAAGAGTAAACATTCTCACCTAATACTGCTATCAAACTCGCCTCCCTCGATATCAACATCCACCTCGTCCTCCATGTTGTTGGATAAACGTAAACAACGGAGAGGAGAGAGAAGACCGGAGGGACACAGGGTTCAGCTTCACTCACAGCGACACCTTGTGGTCATGTACGAATTTACCCTTTGCAGTTTTCTGCCCGCTTACTACACATGACCCCTCCTCTAAACTGTCTCAGTTTGGTTTGTTGGCTTCAAACTCCAAATCAGCTGATTGTGCACACACGTGTCTGATCAGCAGCTACTTAAACTGATACACCTACAGAGCTAATGAAATGATTTAGCATCTAACCAGAAGTGCAGGAATATAGTTTTATAAGTGCAGTTATATTATCAAAGCTATATCTTACAATATGTATAGTGGCGTTACAATATTCAGGATGTGTACATATAAAAAATGTGGACAGAGTTAGAGAATGGAGAGTGCAAATGCAAGGTTATATACAGGATGAACCAAATTTATGCATTTGCAGTGTATAAAAACGTATACATAGTAGGTTATAAAACCAGTGACCGAGTAATGCCTAGGTAGATGGTACGTGGCTCATTGATGCATGTGAAGGGGAGTGAAGGCTGGCCTGTGTGGTCCAATCCAACAGACAAGCTACTATAGGTCAAATTGCTGAAAAAATTAATGCAGGTTCTGATAGAAAGGTGTCAGAACACACAGTGCATCGCAGTTTGTTGTGGATGGGTGACCGTGTTGACCCTGCCCATTGCCGAAAGCATCTACAATGGGCACGTGAGCGTCAGAACTGGACCATGGAGCAATAGAAGACAGTTGCCTGGTCTTATAAATCCAGTTTTCTTTTACATCGCATGGGGTGCATGTGCATCACTTACCTGGGGAACACACGGCACCAGGATGCACTATGAGAAGAAAGCAAGCCGGCGGAGGCAGTGTGATACTTTGGGCAATGTTCTGCCATTGATGTCGATGTTACTTTGACACGTACCAACTATCTAAGCATTGTTGCAGACCATGTACACCCTTTCATGGAAACTGCATTCCCTTATGGCAGTGGCCTCTTTCAGCAGGATAATGCCACAAAGCAAAATGGTTCAAGAATGGTTTGAAGAACACAACAAAGTGTTGACTTGGCCTCCTCATTCCGCAGATCTCAGTCCAATCAAACATCTGTGGGATGTGCTGGACAAACAAGTCCATCCACTGGCCCCACTGTAACTTACAGGACTTAAAGGATCTGCTGCTAACATCTTGGTGCCAGATACCACAGCACACCTTCAGAGTCATTCTCTCCCTCCTCTCTATATCACTTGGTTTTGTTTGACAGTGGGTGTTTTTTTTCAATACATTTATTTTACTTTAAAGAGTCATGTGAGATCTTCATATTTTATCCTTCCTTTGAGCCGGGTCATGACAAAATGTGGGCTCGTCCAGTCAGATTCTGGTAGTTTCACATTAAGGGATTTTCTTCATTGTGAAGGAGACTCATGATTGACTGTCTTAATGAAGAATCACTCTTATAACTCATAGAAACGCCTGTAGCCACATAAAACTGCAGACGTTTGCTATGCTTGACTTTGTTGTCATACTACGTGTCCTCAGGGGCTGATCTGAAGACCATTATGAACCAGCTGTGCTGCTGCAAGCCAATGTGCAGGCCTATTGCAAAGTGCTGTCTAGTGGTCGACCAATATGGGATTTTCAATTGCCAATACCAATATTTAGAAAGCAGAGCGGCCGATAGCGATACATATTGCAAATATCAAAACAAAGAAAAGTCATGTATAATTATATATTTCCATGCAGAGTACAATCTAATGTAAATTTTATCTTAGCCAGTAATGTGTTGTTTTAGATGGACTTTTGATTAATTAAGGCATGCATTGGGTAATGCTGTAGATTTCAGAACATTACTGTTGTTTAAGGGAGAGCGGGGTGCAATTTTTCAGAAGTGACATCATTCAAATGCATTGTTCTCCACGGTATAACAATATATATTTAATGCTAGCCAGTAATGGTTTTAGATTAGAGCTGCTGTCAAATAGCAAATGCAGCACACTGCTACATTAGACATACAAGACAGAGACCAGTGAGCTGGGGGGTTGGGACAGGCTGTAAGCCTGAGGGTGCTAGCTCTCTTCTCCTCTTCTTCCACAGGGAAGAAGAAAGCATCTACAGCCTTCTCCTATCTGATCACTCTGCAGTCTACAACTTTAATATGCCCAAGCTTCCATCTTCAGCTGACGTGCCACATTACTTAAGTTCATCTTCCAGTTTGTTTTCAGATATTACCTAAGTCTAATGTTTTCTGAAATACACAATTTAAACAATTTAAACAAAATACCATATAAAACCAAATGCTATATTAATCTATTAGCATGAACTCTTGTTACAGCCTAGCCTGGTCAGGCCTTCCCCATGGCTCCCCCCTCGTATGCTCTCTTGTTTTATAGGTCTCCCCCTGCAGGTAGTAAGTGGTTGTGTTGTGTCCCGGGTTGCCTTGATACCGTCCCACAGCTCGGTGTGGGGTAAGGAATGCTGCCATCTCCACCTTGGATGGCGCCTTCTTGCTTCACCAGCACTCTGCAGATATGTTTTTTTTTAAATGTGACCTCCCGTTAAAGTTACTATACCGTGAGCCAGGTGTAACACGCTTTAAGTATAAACGTCAGCTAAACACAAATATGTAATACTGTTCTAAAGCGGAAAATGCTGCAGTGTTTAAGAAGCCACTTTATAAACATGTCTGAATAAGTTTTAGAACCACTTTGTTATATTTGATATGGTCGGACAACTAACCTCTCATTTTGATAAATAACTTGCAACTGTAGCCACAAGTGAATTTAGAAACTACAACATAGCAAGTATGAAACAGATTGGAAGTGACTGAAAAGATTTGAAAAATGCATGACCTTAAAACCATGAGCTCTGAGCTCACAAAGAGCCCACACAGACCACTTTGCATTATCAGAAGCTATTAAAATTTTGTATTAGAGGAGTGAATACCTGTCTTCTTCAGGGACAGTTGAGTGCAGCCACATCCACACAAAGAGTATCTTAAAAGACAAGGTAACGTGATCATGTTCTCGGGCCAATCCATATTTGATCCTTTGTAAACAGTTCAATTCACAATAATCTTACAATGACTAGAGATAATTAGCTAAGTACAGCCTTTGTGCACACCTGAGACAACCAAATACATTTATTATTGGTGATATTATTGTGATAGATGGGTTGAAATTGTGCGTAGGTTGTCTTTCATAGAGGATCAGGCAACTTGGGTGAAGTCAGACAAATGTCCATAATTTGGGTCCTGAAGTTTGAGGGCCATGCAAATGACAGGAGTTTCTCTGGAGAAACAAGACGGGAGGTGGGCTTGAAATACGGAAGAAAAACTGGAGAACACTGTGTTTGCATGGCATTTTACTCCAGGCTTAAATACCTGTGTCCAAGATGTGTGTTGATATTTCAGAATTAATTTACACCTATTGTATCATGTAACACTATCAAACGGTATTATCAGTTACTGTGGTATTTAATTTGATCCTTCTCACTGTGTCTCTGTGAAGCACTTTGTACTTTGCTTTGATAAGTGGTCTATAAATAAAGATTATTACACTGAACAAAATTATAAACACAACACTTTTGTTTTTGCCCCAATTCATCATGAGATGAACTCAAAGATCTAAGACTTTCTCTATGTACACAAAAGGAAATATTGTTCACAAACCTGTCAAAATCTGTGTTAGTGAGCTCCTTTGCTGAGATAATCCATCCAGAGTTTCCCACCCTGAGTGTAACGTCAGCAGAAAATGGCTGCCGTGTGAATATGTAATAATAATGCTACGTGAATGTGCTCCTATGATTCTTCTTTACCACTTTGATAAGCAATGTACAATCCTGAGTCAAATTCCTCTTATGTGTACACATACGTGGCAAATAAAGCTGATTCTGAGAAATAGTCCACTGTTTCGAAAAACAAGACGTGGCTTTTAGTGGCTGCTGTTCTTGTAGCAGTCAAAAAGCTCAGTCAAGATGTTCTGATCAATGTTTTGCTTCTGTTCCTGATTTCTTTGCAAATACAACATATTGATGTAATTGTTTTATTTTTTATATTATACATACAGTAATACAGCTAAGCAAGTAGCAAAAAACTATAACTATATAAATGTCTGCCAGCCGAGAATCTCTGCTTCAAAAAATACAACATGCACCACTTGTTTTGTGTTTTTAGTGTCCTATAGTAGCCTACCTTCTATCATTTCTGTGGAGGAGTGTCAGTCTGAAGCAGATTTAGACAACCTGCAAAATGTTGCTGATGAAGCTACCCTTTGTCACCCTAAAGTTGTTGTATAGCAACAGTTTTTTGTGAAAATTTGAAAATTATTTTCTCAGTTGAGATAGTTGCCCCACTTGCCCCACCGTAGTACTAATGTTTCCAACAGCACCTAAAGGCAGCGCATTGAATAATGTCTCACATAAACACTTTAAAACACCTAAGAAATGACTTCTAATCTGCCAATCAGGTGAAATTAGCAGGATGTGACACGTGCATTAATGTATTAATACAGTGCATATAATGTGGCAACATGTTATTTTAATTATACTCCCATAATCAATTTCAACTTCAATTTCTTGATCAGTTTTAGAGCTTCACCCCTTTCATTTAGTTGCTAGACTGTCAGTCTCTCTTTAAAGTGAAAAAAATCCACCCATTTCCTTTTACCTTTATGGACAAAGTGGGATATAAGTCTGATCAGTGATTGACACTACGGCTGAATATGAAGGCATCCACAATAAAAAGTCAAGGACAAGGTGAAAGACAACAACAACAAAAAAGGTTTTTATTTAGAAATTCACAGTTTCTAATGGCACTACAGTTTTGTAGTAACTCACTCCTGCTCAAAGGTACTGTGCAGCTCTTCAGAGTAATCACAGAGAGGGAGAGGAAAAGAAAAGATAGAACTTGACATATAAAGTAGAAAAACAAAAAAAAAAGGCATGAGGAGTCGTACAAAGTGCACACTGAGCTCCTAGAATTTCTCTGAGGGCATTCTCTCTATTCGCTGTGTTACGGGATAAGTAGATTCAAAGTAGTCTTTCTCATAACACAGACGCACACGCGCGCACACACACACACGAGATCAACACCACCACCACAAAATGCTCACATGCACACAGTTTTACACACACAAACATAAGATCGTACACATTCAAAAAGGGGGGGGGGAAAAAACAATAAATTTGTTCAGCTTGTGAAAAATACAGAGTCACATTGATAGTGTTCCAAATCATACCAATCTTTGCTGCGTTCCCTTTATTCAATAACAGTTCATATTCTTCTTCTCACAAACCGCGAATGTCATTCAAGGCGGGGCGAACACGTAAAGTCGAGGAGCAATGACGACAAGTGAATAAAAGAGTGTACAGTGAGAGTGAGAAGCACAGCAAGATCAGCTAGTCAGGAAAGCAGGTGTGTAGACTGAGCTTTTATCAGTGTTTAAGCTCATAATGGGAACATATTAGAGTGGTTAATAAAAAGCAGGCATATTGAAACTTTTCTTCAGTCACAGAAAGTTGTACAATGGTGGAGGGGGGTGGGTGGTCAGAGGTGACCTTGGTGGATAAAGACATGTAAAGAGAAAGAGGAGCTGGTCAGAAGAGGTAATGACGCACTTTTGGAAGAGTTTGCAGAAAATTCTGTCAAAATGTACACAAGTCCAACCACGCAGAGCCAGTCAGAATCAGCATACATAAGAAAATCATGCATTTTTATTTTTATTAATATTTAAAAAACAAACAAAAAAGATACCCCTTTTCACATCTGCAACTCACTACAGTGTTAAAACATTAAACTGAATGTTTATGTTGGTCAGTCATGAAATCATTAACTGGGTTAAGTTAAATTAGGTTTGTTAATGATCCAGAAAAGATGCTGAGACAAGCACACTGAAGACAAAATAATAAACCCTCGGTTTAGCCTTTTAACCAGCCAGCAGCTCTAAACAAATACAAACGCAGCAGTGTGATAACGCTAAGAAGACTGGTTTTCGAAAATTAATACTCTATTATCTTGTTGGACATATAAGCCGAACATGTGACTGCTATCATATATGTCGGATATTTCAGGCTGAGACAAACAGAATTAGGGGCTGTTATAATGTCAGAGCATAAGCTTAAAAAACAACAGCAACAACAAAAACAAAACATCCACGGTTGAGCTATCCACCATAGTCATGTGTAAGTGCGGTTGAGTGTATTGCACTATAATATTTCTATATAACATACATGGATAAACTACTTTGACACTTCAGGGTTGGGAGACTGGCAAGCTAGCGCCTAGGTTAGAAACATCTGTAGTCATTTAAATAAATAAATAGATAAATAAAACCGGTCTGTCGGGACTCGGCTGTAGGGTCCCAGTAGATCCTACTATGTGTGTGGGTGTGTGTGTAAACATTCAGCTTTGCCACCCAATGTGCTCCTACTGCACACTGTACCCTGAACAGACAACTTATGCCTCCATACTGGCTGTGAGAACAAACCACACCAGCAATGATAAGAGAGGAGCATGGCTCAGTTATGGATGAAAGAAATAATAAAACATAACAGAAAAAGACAACAACAAGACCCTACGGCTTACCTCTAGCCTGTTTGAACTCATTTTTACTTTCCTCGCAGTCACACTGTCTACTGCATCAGTGCAATTCCCCTTTATTTGGTGTGTGTGTGTGTGTGTGTTAACTTTCAGGACCAGCCCAAACTAAGTGAGTTCATGACATTTCATTGTGAACTAGTAGGATCTACAAACTGCTGCGACTGTATTTGTAATATGAGATGAAATGCGATACTAAACTGAGAGGACGAACACATTCAGACTAATTCACTGCATGCAAAAAAAAAAAATAATAGATGTTCTTCATTCAGCTTTGGCGGTTGGTTTGGAACAGACTGACAGAGACAGAGGAAGAGAGAGTCTGGTGTACAAAGAAAGATGAACACTCTGGTCCCATATGAACACCTGCACTCATGTTAGGATGCAATGCAATGACAGAATGGAGAAAATGATGGACATAGATGACAGGAGGAAATAAGGATATGAGAAATAGTTTGTCACGCTCCATGGTTCTCTCACAACGTCACATTTCATCCAAAACAAAAAAACAAAGAAACAAAAAAAAAAGCAGCCTAATACTTTGTGATGTTCCCGTAGGTGATGGAACGTAGAGTTGAGGCCAGCGCCTCTCCTCTCTGTGCTCAGAGTGGGGGTGAAAACTCACTGGCACTCAACTGTCACACGACAATGTGCTTATCCAGTAGAAAACACTTAAATGGATTTGACTTGTGTTCATGTCTCACTCCCCACCGGTGTCTCTCTCTGTCCACACCAACGATTCTTTAAATATCATTTTTTTAGCATTGAAAGATCTACAACAGATATAAAGGCACATAACCGTAAACAGGTCTTTGACAGGAGTGGATAAGGACTGGATTATGTTGAGCTACTGCTGCCATAGCCACTTCAGTTCCACGGTGCGCCTGGGTGCTCATGGGAAAATGTGGTTCTTTGGGATGCAGTCAGTAACACCTCATCTCCTTACTATGCAAGTCTGCTACTATATAAGTGTGTGTGTGTGTGTGTGTGTGTGTGTGTGTGTGTGTGTGTGAGAATGTGTGTGTGGGGGGTGTAAGAGTGACGTGAGTATTCAGACATGTTGGGCTGTCACCCCCGATGGTCCCTACACTGATCTCCTTGTTTCCCTTCATTAGCTGCTGCAGGCTGGGCAGAGAGCTGACGCCACCCCCCGCCATGGAAGGGAACGGCAGCTCTGTCTGCCGCGACCGCCGCCGCTTCGTCGAGCGCTTCTCCTGGCGGGACTTGGTAGGGGGCTGCCGGAGGGGGAAAGGCAGGCTGTATCCGTTGCACAGGCCAGCGGAGGGGAGGATTGGAGAGGGAGGGGGGAGGCGGCTTGTGTAGGACTCCTCAGAGTGGGTGGACGAGCTGCAGCTGCTGGTCTCCGAGGGGAACTCCTTGGAAGTGTACGTGGGCAGTGATGACACCTCCTCTGAAGGTTGAGGGGGAGGCGGTGGGAGAGAAGGAGAAGGAAGAGGAGGAGGGGGAGGAGGAGGAGGAGGAGGTGGTGGTGGTGGCTCAGGGAGACACGGTGTGAACCCGTTGCACTTTGGACCCCCGTTTGTGAGTGGAGCAGAGGGATCAGATGCCTTCAGAATCTCAACCTTGTCCAACGACTTTGTCTTGCAGCGCTTTTTCTACAGGAAACACACAAGACGAGAGAAGAGAATGATTAAAAAAACATTGACAGAAAGCAAAGATACATCTAATAATGTAAAGCCATATTAACCACTTATGTGCAAGACACCGAAGTCACACAGATGGACCAAAGAAGGATGGGAAAGTTAAATAGGGAATGATGCAATCTAGGATTTGGAAAAAAAAAAAAAATATATATATATATATATATATATATATATATATATAAAAAACTACCTATCCATAAGTAATTACATCTGATGATAGTACAGTACACCAAGCTTTACTCACTTCAATGAAGGTTTTCATACAAATACATGGTATACTGGAGAAGAGTTGTGACATGTTTTAATTTCGAGGGACTTGTATTTAAGTTTTCAAAGTCAGAAAATCTGCCCAGTGTCGGCAAAGAAGTGGTTAGCAGGTATTTGGAGTGGGCTGAATCTTCAGCTGCTCCCCTTATCTTGGTTACTCCACTGAGATCAGAAACGAGTGACTGACGAGGAACTCATGCCCTGCTCTAACACACTTAGGGTACAGACTTGACAGTAGAAAACACACAGCACTGAAAGTACGGCGGCCGTCACAGCCAACAGCAGCAGTTGGAACAGACACTGTACCTTTTTCTCTGGAGAAAACCTTAGAGGTTCTACAATGTACAAGTCATCTGGACCTACTGGGGAGGGGAGAGAGGGGCCAGGTTAATGATGGAATGGGAAACAGGAATACATACATGTAACAAGCATGAAGTGACCTTGCAAGTAGTTTTATTCAAGATGCAATGGCAGAACAAAATCCATATTCTAATCGTGGCTTCATGTCTGTAGAGAAGCTAATACAAGTCATTTGACTAGAACTATAATCTACGGTTAAGCTACAATTGCAGAAAAAGCACTTTATTATTATTTACTACTTGCAAATGTCTATCATGAGCCAGCAAAGCATCATGCTCTATTATTATACTCCTTAAGCCTGCATGTGGGCACAAGCTGGCAATGACAGCTTCTCAGCCTCAAGGGTAAACTCTCACACAGATACACGCGCACACACACACACACACACACACACACACACACACACACACACACACACACAGCTGAGGGATAATGAACAGCAGGGCGAGTTTTAGGTTTCATGAGTCAAAGACTTTATTCTTTTGTTGCTTGCACAAGCCTCTCCCTTGTGACTTGTGTTGCTCGAGGCACTGGCTGCACAAGGGATATCGGTCACTAAGCACGGCAACATGTGTAAGAGGAAACAGCAGAGATATAGACAGAATGAGGGTTGGAAAGAAGAATGAAGAAAGACTAATGTATGAATAGTAATTGGATGTGGACAGTAAGAGCTGCAGCAGTCTGATGCAACTAGGCTGAAAAGGTCTACTGTAGCAATACCATGGTCTGCAGTGAGCTATGACTGTATAAATGTTGCTTATGTTTCAATGATTAAAAGGCAGAGGGAGAAACACAAATAGAAAAACAGAGAGCAGGTCTGAGGAGACTTGTGTGTGTGTGTGTGTGTGTGTTTAGGAGAAGGGGCTCTTACCTTCTGTAGATGACAAGTGGAATGACTTGGAGCGAACAAGCGGACAGGTCACCCTGCGCTTTAGGCTCATATCATCATAAGAGGAGAAGCATCTGACAGGAGAAAAATGATACTGATATTTGTAAAGTGTTTACATTGTCAGCTTCCTAACAGTTAGTGGCAGGACAGGAGTGACAACAATAAGCAAACAGGTAACAAAAGGATCCAAAAAAACAACACGGTCATGGATTTCCTCTGACATGTTCTATTCAAAAGCAGCATCCCAAAACTGGGTGTAGGGCATCATAATGACAGATATGACAGAAGGCTGTAATGACAGCTATTCATCTATCGTGAGAGAGAGAGAGCGAGAGAGAGAGTGCGAGAGAGAGAGAGAGAGCGAGAGAGAGTGCGAGAGAGTGCGAGAGAGTGCAAGAGAGTGCAAGAGAGTGCAAGAGAGTGCAAGAGAGTGCAAGAGTGTTCAAACCTCTTGGGGCTGGGGTAGTGGTTGCTCTTGGGAAGGGCAGCCGTGCTGATGTTGGGGCTGGGAGAGGAGCTGCGGCAGCACTGCAAACACAGCAGGAGGCCCAGAAACAGACACAGAACCAGAGAGACCACCAGGTAGCTCTGACGGTCAGATACCTGTACAGAAGAAGTGAGAAATGCGGTACAAGTCTGAAAAACACATACATTTAAAAACATAAAAATTTTGTACACACATATAAATGCCCCTCTCCTTGGAGGCTTTTGGGTATTACATCTATAGAAATGTATTCCCAGCTGTGTCTGCTCACGTGCTTTTAGCTTTCATAAACCTGTATGTAATCCATATAGGCACATGCCCTCTTGTCAGAGGCAGTAGACACTCTCAGCCAAAGCAGTTGTACTCTAACTGTATCCTCTCAAAAGTCAGCCAATGAACATGGAAAGTTTAAAGGTTTGGGGAGTTGACAGCCAATTCTGGGAATAACATACAGAAATATTTTTGTGAGTGTCCTCATGCCCTCTCTTAATGGCGTCTCTCTTGCTCACAGCAGTATCACCAACTGCTTATCAACTACTGCTGAACAAACCTTTGTTTTATCTCATGTCCTAGTTAACAGAGGAGCGTCAAATATTAAAATAGGAGTAACATACTTGCCATAATTAGTATAATCTATCCATGTTCGTTCTTTCAGCTATCATCTTTTCAGTATTTCCCTGTTCAACTTCACAAATGTGCTGTGCTGCCTCATTTCCATTTGATGTGTTCAATATCAGCAACACCTTGTTGTTGAGATCATTAAGCATTCCAAGCAGAAAACTGTGTTGTTTAATGTTTCTGACTATGGTTTGTGTTAGGCACTGAGCATAAACAAATGCAGCAGAGAAAAGTCTGTTTGATGAACAGTGGCATGCTCCAACAACACATCCTGTATGCAGGAAGAAATAAAAATCACTAAACTGAACACTGTGCACAAATTATTTGCTTGGTTTCATATTACACTGTTAGTCAGCTCTCAAAATTTATGCGATAAACAGATATTATTTCTGAACTGGTTGACAGATGTCAGTGTCAATCTGTCATCACAATGTAAGCAGCAGGCAAAACAATAGCAATCAACGATAGAAGTATCTTACCTCTCTCTGCAGCTGGCTGACTGTAGCGGTGAGATTGAGCATCAGTTTTGTGACATTCTCCAGCTGGCTCTGCAGGACCTGGATGGAATCCGTCTGCTTCTGGTCCTGAAAAGCACATCAGTTAGTCTTTACAATCACACACACACACACACACACACACACACGTTTATGCTTTATTTTCTCTTGCTCTGGTCGCATTCATGTAAACTAACCTGCTCCTCAGCAATGCGGGAGGTGTTCTGCAGTTTGATGATGGTCTTATTGAACGCTCTCTGCATCTCTTCCATCTGTTTACGGTATCTGAGCAACACAATTACAAAAATAACAACTCATAACCACGGTATAAAGGCACTAGGGATGTAGTGATTACCGGATTTTACTGTTAACCGTGCTTTAAAACGTCGCGGTTCATTAATCATAAAGACTCCGCTACACCGCGTTTCTGTTGCACAAAACAAAAACAAAGTTACACGAGCGGTGCACCAGTTTAAAGAGTTGTGCTTATCAGAAACATGGAGGCTACTATGGTTCACTAGCTAAACTATGGCATAGGGACCAAACTGTGAAAGGTTACACCTGCTTTGTTTGTTTACGTTGCACTGAAAGCCCAATTCTCACCCCGAATTGCCTCTGGTGGCTGTTCCACCAGCGTGTGAATGTTAGTTTCTGTTTGAGCACTTAGGCTCAGTGTATGAATGTGCGTAAATGGTGAATGCGATGTAGTGTAAAAGCGCTTTGAGTGGTCGAAAAGACTAGAAAGGCGCTACACAAATATGGAGCATTTACATTTAAATAACGCCCCGGTCAGACCTGAAATTCTCCCACACTGCCGACTTCAGCCATTTCTTTGGTGGAAAAAAAGCTTCTGACCCACCGCCAAAACAGCACCCCTGTGCTAGGGGACACATTATTTTCAATGGCTTGCACCGCGCCAGGGCAGTTTGTTGCCGCGGCGAGCAACGCGCACTGCGTGGCGAGCTCGCACGCATGTTGCAGTCAAAGTAGTTGAACTTTTGCACTGAGCAGCTTCCAGCGCAGAACAAATTGCTTCTTTTCTGAAAGGTCTTTTATGGAAGAATGTAGTCTTCAAGACTTTTAGTCACTGAACATTTAATGTTACATCCTGTTGCCTCCTCCTGTCTGTGTTGAGAAAATGTTGCCAGGTGTAAAACACTAACATTATCCAATTAACTGCATTTCAGTCATTAATTATAACGCTGCATAAGAGATGTTCTCAATCATTTTCACTAAAACATATACGTATGGATGAGTGTTGATGACATAACAGTTCAGTTTATTTTCCCTGTGGGATAAATTAAGTTAATATTCCTCTTATATTAATAATATTTACATATTATAGAAATATAATTTTTTATGTAATTAAAATATTAAAAATCAGCTTAATTACTAGTGTTGTGAAATTAATTAATGCATTGTGAAACCGTGATTATTCCTCAGACTATAATCGTACCGACACAATCTGTAATCGTTGCATCCCTAAATGGCACTGGTCATATCAGTCTAATAAGCAATCAAAAAACAAGTTTGAAAGAAGTTATATCATTCTAAGGCTTATTGTGTCCAGCGGTTTACCTCTGGCTGAGCTCCTCCAGGTATCTGCTGGACAGACTCATGTTCATCTCCAGGGCTTTGATCCTGTTGTTCAGCCTCATAAACACGCTCTCCTTCTGGCTGGATCCGTGCACCGCTCCTCCGTTCAATAACACGCTGTTCCCACTCACTGGGCCCCCATTATAATCTCCTCCATTCTGCAACTCTGCATAAAAGTCTGTAGCTGTTCGGTGGACGTTGCCATTCCCATTAGTGCTTAGCAGGTCCTCGTCCACCGTGTCTTCCACGCGATGGGGCTCTCCAGTCTGAGTGAGAGAGTCCCCCTGTTCCCCGTGAGTCTGAGATGCCTGGACACTGTGTCTCTGTGAGTCCCCACTGTCTGTGCTCGACTGTACTGGGTCTGTGTCGGTCAGTGGGAGAGCTGTTGGCAGTTCAGTCGGAGGGGGGATGAGGTCTTCAGGCCTTGATGCGGTGGGAAGAGGCTGAACAGGCTGCTCCTTAACAGGGGAAACCACAACAGCAAGAGAAGCCGTCTCAGAGGCTACAGGTTGTGGGGGCAAGTTGACTGTAAGGGTGGGGGTGGCACTGCTGGCCAGTTGCGTCTCGGGGATTGAGACGGCTTGGAGTGGTGGAGTGGGGACAGGGTCCAGGGCTGCATCTTTAATGGGAGGATGCAGCCTCTTCTCGTGCGTGGGGGTAGGCCATGTCTGGGAACTATGGATGTCTGAGAAACTGTGAGGGGGGATGGTGGAGGTTCTACTTGGTTCTAGGAGAATCTTCAGCTCTGGAGTGTGTGCGTCAGGGGTGTCAGTGTTGGGATATATGGTGTGCACCTCGGCCAAGTTTTTGCCCTCGTCTTGGCCCTTGACAGGCACCTCGGGCTCGGGAGCTTTTTCTGTGAGTGGGAGGGCTTCTTTGAGAGGTGTGGGGACAGGGGCAGGGATCAGTGGGGGTGTGGGTGTGGGGGAAGGGGTATGTTTCTCCGTCTGTGTTTGAATGCTCAGCTGCCTCCGCCTAAGGCTGCGGAGTCTCTCCTTGGCCAGCCTGGCGGAGCACCAGCGATGGAGCAGCTCCGGCAGCGTGGCCATGCAGGACAGAGACAGGGAAGAGAAGGAGGAGAAAGGACAGTACGTCTGGTTCTCCCACTTGTTCCTGTCGGCCTCCCTCTTCGTTGTCGTCTCCTCCTCTCTCTTCTCTTCCTCTTCCTCTCCTTCCTCCTCCATCAGGGTGACCGTAGACTGTCTGGGCTCCTCCTCCTCTTCCTCCTCTACCAGAGTGACAATCTGTCTGTCCTCCTGGGAGTCAGGTGATGGGGGAGGAGGTGTGGAGACATCAGAGTCCTCCTGAGTAGGACGGTGTTCTGACTCTGCAGGCTCCAGTCTGGAGGAAAGACAGAGATACAAATTTAGAAGCATATTATCAGAACTTCTGTTTATTTTGGAGAGAAAAATGATGCCAAACTCATTGTTGTCATTTAGATCAATTCACATTCATATAGGGCTGTACATAACGATTATTTTTCAAGTCTATTAATCTAACGATAATTTTTTCGATAAGTCGATTCATCTTACGACTAATTTTGTGTATTCTAAAGGGAAAAAAGTTGCCCATTACTCAATTAACATACAGAATTTATCCAAAATCAATCAAAAATTTAATACTTTAGTCAGTCATCCTGATGAAGCACGTTCATCAGTAATGACAAGAGTAACACATCTTAAAATTAATCTAATTTCCACGTCACTGATGTGTTGTGATAATAACAATAACAGACATTAATTAAGATACTTTACTTAAAACTTTTAATGTTTCTGACATGGATTTATTTCAATATTGAGTAATGCAGTATGATAATCAACTGTATTTCTGCATCAGTGTGGGGCAAAGAAAACTGAAACGATTTACATACTGTACAGACAGACAGTCACAGATTGTCTGTAATATTACTTTTAGCTGTTTTCTCGCTCATACGTGGCCGTGAAATAAACAGAAAATATGAAACGGTCGAATGTTATAAAGTGGTATAAACTGGTATTACTATTAGTTATAAAACATTAAATCAAAAGTTCATAATGACTTGTGAATTTTGCTATAGCGCCTAATGCATGCTTGTAAGTGATTATAACAACTGTTATGGAAGCTTTATATCGTGTTATAAATATATGCATAAGTCATTATAGCGATTACATTTTAACATGAAGGTGATAAAGAAATACTTAAAATAAATTTTAACGAACTACGTGTCCTTGTGCTGATAATGTGCCGTGCTTGTGTGGGATCCATTTGCTTCACGTGTTCAGTTGTGCTGCATGAAGCTATTCCCAGTTCACAGAGCTCATAGAGCAGCATGTTGTTGAGTGTCTGTCTAAAATACTGCCAAACTTTAGATGGTCAAAGGTGTTGTCTTGTAGCTGGACCTTGTCAGGGGGAATCCCTGCTAACATTGGATGCAGCAACGCTTCGACGCACGTAATGTGAGTCGACGTATTTACGTAATCGATTTCATTGACTATGTTGATGAATTGCTCCAGCCCTACATTGATAATGGTTTATTGGTCTTTAATTTGTACACTGTGACTTACACTGCAGAGTCATGAGGTGTTTCAGCTGGTTTGGGTGTAACTTCTGTGCTTCCCTTCTTTTCATTCTCTTCTGTTGTTACATTAGCTAGCATTTGGACAAAAACAAGAATATTAAAATACTCAGAACATGACTTGAAAACACTGTTACTGTTCCACATAACTTGGCAGTTGCTGGCTTCTCCCCAACCCCATGTGGCTGTAGGAGTGTAGAACAGAAACCCTTTTCGTTGCACAGTGTGGCTGGCAAGTCCATGTTTGGGAAAGTCAGAAATACTGTGAACCAGTCTAGTCCAGTTAGAACTGATCTCTCTCTCACACTCTCTCTCTTCCCTGCTTACTCAGCGGGGGTAAATGGAAATCAGAACCTTAACTTTAAAGAGCAGCAGTGAAAGAGATGCTTTTTAGATATTCTTCTCCGACAGAGGTAGAAGTTCTGCCACTAACTGGAAGCTTGACTTTAGGGACTCCCATTTAGATGAAATGATAATTTTTGTGGCAGTTCATAATAAAAAACTGTATATAATAGTGTTTGAGTGTTCTCAGCTTTTACAAAGTTTTCCCTTTAATTCGATGCCGCAGGGAAAAAGCTGAGCAAGACAGTCTTTTTGAATCAACTCTTTGTGGGGTAAACAGGGCGAGGAACGTCATAGGCCCACTCAGTCTAAATCCATCTATGCTCCTCTACCAAGAAGTAAAAGACAAACAGCCAAAGTTCTGCTGAAATGCTCCTGGAGACCTCATGCCAAAAGCCCCCAAAAAAACACCCATCTGGATCTCTCTGGTACACACACACACACACACACACACACTCTCAAGGCTATGCATATGCTCACACTTCAGAGAAGGAAATAAAGTGTCCCAGTTTTCTAAGCAGTTAATCTAAACAATATGTGAGAAGACAGGCATGCAGGCAGTTAGAGAAAGAGAAAGGGAGAAAAGGGGCAGAAAAGTTTGAGTATGAGCAGTGTGCAGGAAAAGAGGGGCAGTATGGTAGTTTCTGGCATTTCCATTCATGTTTTCATGTGCATAAAGTAAATGTTTAAAAAAAACACATTAATGACAAGGTATGCTAGGTATACTGATCGGAAGTGACAGTGAGTAGTACGTAATGGCAACAAAACTGGATGGGTGACTCATGCTAAACAATCTTTTATTTATTTTTTTTAAGAGAGCTGATCAGTGGTTTCTATATGGATAAACCAGTTTTACGTCTTATTACCCTGTGACAAGGTGCGGTTGCTCAAAGAGAGTAAAAGCAAACGAATGCTAGGCCCTTGCGTTTCAAATAAAAAAAATCTATATAGAGAGGCTAGGTCAGTAAACTAATGTTTGCACAGATGAAACTAACATTTACGTGAGGCCAATATCTTGTAATCACTACTATGCTAAGTCAAAATTAGTGCAGCCCACAAACACAGCTCTGGAGACATCTCTTCCCACATTACAATGATTTGGAAAATCAGAAAATTGGGCTCAAGAGAGTTGTGGACATGAAAGGTGATGCAGAATGGAAAAAAGTAACAGGAAGCACGAAATGTGTGAGGGATGAGTACCTCCTGTTTCTGTTGCACCCTCCAGCTCTGGCTTGCCGCCCAGCACATTAGCAGCAATGTTGTTTACCATGTTAAGGATGGCATCTAAAAAGTAAAAGGAGACACACACGTTATTTTAAAGTTCCTGTAAATAAGTTGACAGCCAGCAGCCTTCAGCCAAACATGACTCAATGAAACCACAGGCTTAGGCATTTCTTGTTCCATTTTCCCTACTCCCCCCCTCTGCTACTATGAACTGCTTCAACATTATTTTACTTTTCTGTCCTAAAATTTATTTTCCAGCTTTTCCTTCAGTCCCTATTCTCTCTCGTTCAGTTCCCCTCCAAGCGAGGCCTCTAAAAGAAAAAGCGTAGGATTTCTCTCTTTTCATGGTTTTATGGTTTAAGCCCTTAAGATGTGTTTGTATAATATTCCTGTGTGCGGCTACACCAGTCCTCCCTTTGCTAAATCAGGAGACAGAAGGGCACCAGTGTGTTTGCGCATGTGTGTGAGGTTTAAAAAAAAAAAAAAAAAAAAAAAAAAAAAATTGTGTAAGCTGCAAAATCTCTGCAACCCATACCCTAGTCAACATCTATGTGTGATGCCAAGAAGGTTAACATACTGAGGAATCTTAATTATAGTTTATTCAGTTATCTAAGGAAAATAATGACTACCTAAACCACACAATCAATCTTATCTTTTGTTGATTTCATCTATATTGTTGTAGTCTAGTTGCTGTCAATTAGTCTTTGTTAATGTAGATGTATATATGTGTATGCGTGCGTGTGTGTGCGTGCGTGCGTGTATACATACTGGTTGCTGAGCCAAGCAGGTTTTTAGAGGCCTTGTCCTCTGATGGTTGGTAGCCAGGTGGATAGTCTGAAGAAAAGGACGTACAGGTAATATTTAGCAAAATACATACCTCCACTTAAACATTTTCATTTGAATCATCTTCTTCTGCTAATTGAATGAAAATTGTCAATTTGCCACTGATGTTGAAAAAGAAGTAACAATTCCTATTCAATAATATAACAGATGATCATCTTACCATAGTCTTCATCCAAGTACTCCAGTCTTTCTGAAGGATACTGGGAATCAGAGATTTCCTCATACTCCTCCACCATGCTCGTACCAAACACCCTACACAAAAATCACACACAAATACTGTGTTACACAAACAAACCTACCTACAGAAAAGGATAAAGGTTGTTATCACTACACAGAAGAGGTGGCCAAATCTTTCTGGGGAAATGCAGCTTTTAAAAAAAAAAAATGTATAAAATAACCTGCTGCTCAAAGCAGGTTTGAAGAAAACTAATGAAAATGATAATCCAGAGTTTCTTTACTGTAGAGAATCTACTTTGACCTTCTAGTAAACATGTGCAGGAGAGTTTAACAGCCTTTTAAACCCCAACAGCAGTTCCTTCAGGGTCATTCTCTGGAATCATTCTTCAGAAAAAAAGTGTGTATAGTACATTTTTAACAAGTATAAAGATCAAAGTCAAATGGCTTGTTGAAAAGTATTTTGTTGGTCTTGGCTAAATAAAGCAGTGTGTGGTTTTAAGTCCACACTCATCCAGTTTCCTGTTCTCTACCAGTGTTTCTATTTTCTTAACAAGAAAGGATAGTCACCTTAATGGTTCCTTCTAGGCTAAGCTGCTTTGTTTCATGTCAATTTTGGTTCAGCAAATCAAAAAGAGAGCCCTTGGAATTAAAAAGGGGAACTGGGAAGAGCTATTTACTATCATACCTGATGAGACTGAGTGGACAGAAGTGTTCTGATCCAAAGTGGGAGAGGAGTTCAACCTGCAGGGAAAATGATCAAACTGTTATATTGAAAATTTCATCCACAACTTCACAACATTCCCAATACCAATAATGTGCATGTGCCCAATTCTATAAACCCATAATCCACCAAACGCGTGAAAACTAGAATTGCCAAGCGTTGACAATATGGTTTGTGTGCATATTTCTACTTGTTTAAAATCTTTCACATGCACTAACAATGCCAAAGCTCACCCACTAAAGTGTTTGACCATTACAAGAATGCATTTTGTGTGAGTGCATCATAACCTCTGACGGAGAGAGAAGAGTGCCAACCTTTATGTACTTGATGAACATCTGATGCGAGAGGAAGACAGGAGAAGGACAGAAGGAGAGAGAAATAAAACAAGAGAAAGAAATCAGTAAAGACTGATGCAAGCTACAAGCAAGTCAGGCATTTGCTTACAGTCTGTCTCTCTCATAAGACAAACACACTGCTGCTGGTATAGGCTGGATCATTGTTCTATAACAGTCCACAGGCAAAATACCAGAAAGAGGTTTCTAACAAGCAGCTAGAAAGGAGCGCAAGGCGAGACAGAGGGACAGACAGGCAGACAGACAAGTAAAATATCAAAACAAGAAGTAACAGTATTCATCTGCTTAGATGAAAGTCGTAACCAAAGCACATAATCCTAAACTCTCTAGACCAAAATAAATTTAAAAAAAAAAATCAGTTTTATGTAATAGAAACAACCATTTCATAACAGAGAACATGAATCACAGTAAGCACCCACACATAACACCCACAACATAAAAAGGATAATCAGCCGAGCATTAATCAAGTGTTTAGTGAGCAACACCGAGGGTGGAAGTGTGAGGAGAGAGACCGTTCAGAAAAGCAAGATACTTATGATTTATTACATCTACACATATGCTAATGAATGTAGCCTAATGTTGTCTTAATGACAATAATATTTCTTTTCTGTGTAAAAAACTGAAGCAACAACTGAAACCTAGAAAGACCCGATACCCTGCACACAATTCATTTTCACTAAAAGACAGTTTTAGTCTTTTGCCAGGTAACACACTCAGCTTACAGGGAGGCAATGTGTGTGACTGAACCAAAAGAAAGAACAACTTTGCTTAGGCGCTTTCACACTGCCCAATTTTCCGGGAGTATTATGCCAATATAGTAGTAAAAACTTTATTTGTAAAGCACTTTCCAAAACCAAGTTACAAAGTGCTGTACAGTAAAACAAACATATTATTTCCTTAAAAATATAAATGAATTAAAATAACTTAAAAATCAACAATAAAATCAAAACTAAATAATATAATAACAGCAGTTATATAAAGTTTGTAAAAACTCCAAACGATAAAAGTGAGACTTAAGAGATTTAAAAACAGGCCACTGAGTTTGCCTGCCTCGGCACGGTCACCTTTAGTACAAGACGAGAAATTTGGAACCATTAGTAGAGCCCTGCCAGAGGATCTCAGGCATCGTTCCGGCTTGGAGGGAGTTATCAAATCACAGATGTAGGCAGGAGCCTGGCCGTTCAGGGCTTTAAACATAAGTAGTAAAATCTTAAAATTAATTCTCAAAACTCACAGGTAACCAGTGAAGGGCAGCGAGGATTGGTGTGATGTGGTCACTCCCCTTTGTGCGAGTTAAAAGCCTGGCTGTAGCATTTTGAATGAGCTGTAATCTATGAATATTTCCCTTACCAATATCAAAATACAGAGCATTGCAGTAGTTGTGTCTTGATGAAATAAAGGCATGGGGGGGGGGTGTTTACAGGCAGCGCTGATGGCATGGCTAACTTACCATGAAGTCATAAGTGGGTCCCCTGAGTCTGTGTGTGTGTATTTATCAACTAGGAACTGTAATATATAACTGGGAATGAATATATTAATTGTTTATCGTTACTTTCCTTGAGACAAGTGTACTATTAAAGCAGAAGGAAGAAAAACAAAACAAAACAGTACCTTCACATATTTAGCATAAAGCTGCTCATCCAGAGGGAAGCTCTGCACAATGCGCTCATCGCGTGCATGGAAAGTACCCAGTTTTACCCACTTGTTGGTAGGATATCTGCAGACAGAACAAGAGAAAAGTAAGATGTGTGTGATGGCTGCAGTGTGCTTAAGACTACATCTGGAATGTTCTCAAAGGCTGGGTACAAAGGCCACAGTACAACATGTGCTTCCATACCAGAGGATGGGATTTACAAGCTGTGGTGCGAGAGAACGATGGACAACGGACAACACCAGCTCTGGCAGCAAGCAGTAAAGTTAGAGCTGATAACACAGGAGGAAGATGATGATTTTAATCAGTCCTGCTCCTGGTATTTTTTTTTTTTTTTACATGGTGCTGTTTTGGAGGTGCATGTGTGCCAGCCAGTTTCATAATCTCCCAAAATAAGTGACCCCTTTTGTACTGAAAACCTTCTCCCAAAAAGCTATCATGATAAAAAAAATTATATTAAGAACTGAAATTTCAAATGCTACATGTTGTGCATTTTATTTTTATTTTTTTTTATCTCTCAGGTTTGCAATAATCCTTCCTCCCCATTTACTCAGTTAGAAATCAAAATGCAAGCAACAGTGCACTGTGAAGGACGCAACAAAAAAACTGGACAGGAGGCCTCCACATAGTCCAATGCAGGGCTTTTTGGCTGTCACAAAACCATCACAAGAACAAACCAATCAATCAATCAACCAACCCACTTAAACATACAAGAAACAAAGTATACCTGTCACTGATGGAGACTAAAAAGTCTTTAGGAGTTGATGAAAAGAGCTCGAAGTTAGCAATGTCCAGCTGCTTGACTTGAATAGGCTCACAGAGCTCTATCACAAACCTGGAGAGAGGCAAATAGAGAAGGTTTATTAAAAAATAAATTCATAAGAAACTTGCTAACATCAGACTCCATTCCTCCATTCCTGTAAGCTGTATGCCAGTAGTGCGTCAGTGCACTCACCAGATTTTGTTGCTGCAAGGATTTAGCATGTAAAGGTCCATATTCTCCATGAGAATAGCTGAAGTGCTCTGAATAAGAAGAGTGAGCAAATTAGCATCCACCATCATCAGATTTTGTTTCGTTTATTTCCTTATGTAACAGCCAACTGTAGTGAGTGAACACTGTTTTTCGTGGTAGACTAAACCTCTGTTCCCGGTTAGGTTTAAATGCTTATCTTAATTGTTAAAGCAACTTTAAAGCAGGTTTCAACCACCTGCTGATACAACTTGACAGGTCAACATCTGTTTACTTAGCGAGTGTATATGCTTGTGTGTAGGCAAACAGGGATGATTAGGATTCAACCTTGGCCTCATTGTTGGCAGAGAGTATCTTGGCACCACACTCCACAGAGGCATAGTTATTCTTGAAGTTTTTCTGGACCTTCTTCACTGGATGGGGGCTGCCGCTGGTTGAGGTATGGAGAGACTGACCTGGGCAGAGGGAGTGTTATATTAGAGCCCATTACAGACACTGGAAACAGAGTGTTGCCTGGGAGGAACAAGTCGAGGGCTTATGCAACACACATAAACACACGCTCCACTGACAACTGCACATGGCGTGCACAGGGAGAAAGAAAGAACAGAGATGTTGAGACAGAGACAGGAATAGAACACGAGGAAGGAAGCTAAAGAGAAAAGACAGAGGTCGACAATGAACAAGTAATAAGAAGGACAAAGAAGCAACAAGAGGAGACATAGATTAAAACTGACAAGCGAAGGCCCCCTTTGTCTGCAGAAGCAATGCTGCAAACTGCGCCTGGGCCTGTGTCACTGAGTGAGTTTAACATCATCAGGCAATATTTGAGTTACCCAGCTTTGCTAGACCAAAAGCCCTAAAGCAAGCCTAAACTTAAAACAGAACTTATTGGGACATTGCACTGTGGTGTCCATTTGTGCACATGCCTCAAAATGTGTGTTTTAATATTGTATGCTCTTACTTTTCTCCTTCTCCACCTCCATGACTTGTTTTTTCCACTCGTCGAAGGTGGGGATGTCTTCTTTACTGGGCACTGAGGGATCAGTCTCCCTCGCAATACTGGCATCCCCTTCCTGAAACACACAGACACACCAACCCCAACCCACAGTGTTATAAAACTGTATTTATCACAAACTAAAATCACCTAATCTGGCTATATCTTGATATGCAAGAGCACAGCTCATTGTAAATTAATACATTTTGCTAAATATGACTAACAAGGTTATTTGTATCTCGACATCAGTGATCCGCTTTATGAATTAGATGAATGACCAGCCACTAACACACACGCATAGTGCTCGGAGTCAAAAGACTCCCATCCACAGTTCAGGGCAGTCAGCTAGACCCTGGCCACTAAAGCATGCACTGAGCTGTGACTAATGTTTTGATGAATTATGTAAGCGCCCTTTTGGACGTCACAAGAGAGTCTGATCCTAAAAATCCACCAACTCAGACGGCCTCTTATGTAAACATCCTAATAGTTCCAGCAGCAGTCAAGTCATTGCTAGCCACGTACAGATTAGTCCGATTTTGGCTTCAAAACAGCCATATAATGTAATAATTACACAATGCACACAATTCCCCTGAAAATCAGTAAATTCTCCCCCAGATACACTTTTATGTCATGGCAAACGGCAGTGCTTGTAGAAGCAGCAGCCGATAGCTCCTTCTAACTTCGCTACACTTTTGTTTACATTTTTCAGCTTTACTGCTAAAACATGTGTCACCTATGACAGAAAAAACAAACCGTCATTGCAAAAAGAAGACAGGGTTTTTGGATTAAAGACCGGCACACCACGATCCAGCCAGCCCAATCCACTGGACAAGGCACCACGGCGGGTGTGGTGATCGCTCAGAGGAAAGAGAGCTAGGATAGGAGCCATGTTGGCCCAGCTTAGACTTAATGCTGCCCTAAAGGTCTGGTCTGGACAAAGTGGGACTCATGTTGGCCAAGCAATGGACATTGGAGACTGCTGTGCCTACATCTTTACAGAGACCTGCCCCATCAACATCCCGGATCAAGCGCTCAGCAGGTGGTCTGTGTTCCGAGCTGTCAGAGCAAGACTCTGGCAAGATGAGAGGAGATGGACTGTGTTTTTGTACATCGATGATGCTTGGTGCTGAAACGCAGTCAAGATGGACACCGTTTACCCAAATGTCAGACTTTGTGAAGATGAACCCATATTATCATCTTTGCTGCTGTTTACATTCTCCAAAGAAGCAAATTCAACAAATGCACTGCAGAATGTTCTGGCTGTATATGTGTATGTGCAGTATACAGCCTATTGTTTTATTTTATTTATTTTAAATGTTACTATATTTTAAGACACACTTAATTATCTGTTGTATTATGCATGTGTAGCATGAAGGGACTATAAACTCTATGTCTGTCTAATTAGGATCGAACTCTCAACTGAGGTGGGATTCACAAGAACCGAGAAAGTCCTGCATTTATGTAGTCCTCCGCACTGTTCTGCTAATGAAGAAAGCTCCTGCTTTTTAGTGCTGCACTGATCAATCGTTGCATTTGATATTTACTAAAAAGCTCTGGATGTTATAATTCATTAATAATACACAGACATGTACGACGTGAGAAATACTGCTGCTCGCCTGCTGTTCTTGTTGGTGTTGGGAAGTGTTGCCCTCCTGGTCCAAATCAGACAGCCCATCCTCCAGCTCCTGTTGTTGTTCCTGGTCCATATGGCCCGGAGTAGACTGGACTTCTGCTTCAGGACCGGAGCTGTGGCTCTGGTCGGAAAGCTGGTCCTCTGCGGCAGCCTCATCCACACTATAGTGTAGACATGTGGCCAATGAGGAGGAGGAGTTGGAGGGAAGAGAAGGAGATAGAGAGGGGAGGAATAAGGATAAAGAAGGGTGGAGAACCAAAATAAGCACTCAGCAACTCTGGACACAAGACACATAAAATATTCAATTTATTTTAAAGTATTGATAGCCCTTGGTTGTGAGCAGGCAAAATGATGGGAAAAGGAAATAAAATAAAAATGAAAAAGCAGAAGTAAGTGGACAGCAAGGCCAGCGGTCGACGGTTGCGCACAGCAGAGAGGTGTAGCTTGTGACTTGATTACTTGTCTCTGTGCTTTGATTGGCTTCCATGGGGTTAGAAACTCACCTGAGGAGAAGGCTGCCAAAAGGAGAGTTTTCACAGGTTGCCAGTTCGGGGGGAATGACCCCGCACTGTGAATCAGAGTGCTCAGCAAAAACAAAGTGGTCTACTGGGAGTTCATCTCCTGCACTGGCAACCAGCACTGCACTGGGGGAAAGAAAGGACATGGTGTTTACCACACCTCCTTACAGTGGGAAGGGATGGGGTGGGAGAGAGGTAGGGAAGGGGACGAGGAAGAGGAGATAAATGACACAGAGCGAAGGGAGAGCAGGCGAGAGAGAAAAGGCAGGAGAAGGAGAGAGAAGAGAAAGAAATGGACGGACAAAAGGAATGGAGAGGTCGCTGGCCCGTGTGGCAGTTCATGTGCCCATCTTAAAATGTCCTGACGTCAACAGCCGATTTGACAAAAGGACTTGAATACAAACGTCGCCCCTGGATGGACGTATTCTTCTTGTAGGTTTGACCAAGCGGAAAGGTTCATGTCCACACAGGTGATGTTCCACAATGTCCACAATCTTCCCTTACAAAGTCCATTTCCTGTGCATGAGCAGTTCCATGTAACTTCATGATGCCGGCCTCCAGTTCCAGTAAAAGTGACTGAATTTCCAGGAGGACCAACTCTCCTTTGAGCTTCTCTTTTGGTTTGTGTTCAGTCATTAACAGTGGTTAAATGAAAAAACTAAATAACTGAAACAAAATAAACAACTGAAGGGAACAAAGGTTAACAAACAAAAATAACAGAACATGTGCAATGTCTGGCACGACAATGGCAGCAGGGGAAAACAGCTGTACCTATATTATACTTGGATTTGATTATAGTTGGCTTTAACCATCATAATAGGAACATGTATATTCTTAGTTATCAAAGACTATGATTTTAGTTCACCAATGTGACTTCTCTGTGGTTAAAGCCAACTCAGAGACCAGGTCTCTGGAAAGAGGAAGTGAATCTGAGCTTACCCTGTGTGGGTCTGGCCGGCACTCTGGGAGGTAGGTGTGTTTTCAGCTTTATCTGGGGATGCGGCTGGGTTTGAGTCCAGGATGGGGGGTGCAGCAGGGGCCTCACTGAAGATCTCCGCTGGGGTGGGGGCATCTGTGGACACTTGGTCCTGTGCTGGAACTGGTTCTGGAGTGGAGGACACAGGGAGTTCCCGGTCATGGTCCTGGGTGTCACTCTGCAGGTCCAAATCAGCCTGGGGGTCTGGGTGGGGTTCTGGCTCAGGAGCAGCAGGTACAGTATCAGACTCTGGTTCAGGCTTGGTCTCCTTCACCTCAGCATCCCAATGAATCACAGTCTGGTGAGAGAAATCACAAAAAACATTCACATATAAAAAAGACAACACATTAACAGCTGAAAGCACTTGTTTTGGGACCGTGTAATAACATATATGCGACGTTACCTCTTCTTGGTGTATGTTTTGTGTTTCCAGCATCTCTAGTGCTGCTCTCTCCGTCTCTAGCCCCATATCGTATGATGTGTGTGTCGTCCATTCGTCCGACACCTAGGGAAAAAATAAATATAAAATTTCACTGAATAGTGGACTAAGGATAGGAATCTAAACTTGAGAAAGCAGTTCAAATCACTGCCTAATAATGAAGCACTGTGACAACAACAATTCAAGCACTTTGCAAGACACTGATTGATTTTGAATAATGTATTCTTGTGTGAAAATGCCAGATGCAAACGGTCTTTGCATCTCAGGTTGTGAAAAAAGCCTTTTGTTGATGGACAAAGACTACGGTATTAGGCCAGTGACAGACTGCCAGGCCTGTTGAACTGTCCTGGCACGCCTGTTTGTTTCTGGATCACAAACAATGACTCCCCTTCTTCTGCGCTCACACACTTGTAACGAAGCACACTGGCTTCCCCAAATTATCACTCATTATAATACTCATCTGCACATTACCACACACACACACACACACACACACACACACACACACACACACACACACACACCACTTTGAGGGTCCATTCATAAGAGCTGAGAGTATCAAAATTAACCCAGACCCAGCTCTGAGCCATCATCAGTCCACCTCAGAAAAGCTCTTGTTGACTGACTTAAGATGGATTAGTCTCCAACATTATTCAGCAACTAAGGATGCAGAAAGGACAATAAAGCAGAGAAATGGTAAAGCTTTGTGTACTCTGAACTCTAACCCACAGGGCTGGTCCAGACATATAGCACAACTACCTCTATGACTTCATAACACAGAGAAACCTAGATTCTTGACAAGTAGTAACTTTGTACTTACAAGTGGCTCTAATCTTTAGGTGCTGAACATTGTTTTCAGTCTTTGTAAGCATTTCTGACATAGTTTCAATCATGCAGATTATCACTTGTCAAATAAGAGATAAGGTGAAAGGAATATGTTTTATTTTTCCTTTAATAAAGCCCATCTTGGTGGGCGCAACCAAGAATTATGTAATACACTCTATCCCACAGGCTTGCCTCTATAATCCAGGACCTTCCTGGACCAACACATCAAATATTTATAACTACTCCTCTCTCTGTGCCTCCTACTTTTCACCAGAGGTTAGTGGTAGGGGTAGGAGAAAAAAAATTGATTCTTAGATGCATAGTGATACGGTCATGGAAGATTCTGACTCGATTAACAAATGTCAAAAAATAGATTATTTGAATGTTAATTGATATCGTAATGTTGACAGAACGCAAAAGGCGGAACTCGCAGAAGTGCAGCGCCCGGACCGTCTGTGGCGTGCACATAACAGAGAGACCAGTGTTCCTCCAGTATTCGGCACACCACCGCTGCGGAATGATTAACCACCCTACTTACATATCACACAATCATTAATATCAGTGCGCAAATAATGATTTTAACTCGCACATTGTGCGAGCACGGTGACACTCAACGCTTTGCAAGCTCTCTCTGTATCCGGTTTGTGAGGTCGAGCGAATAAGAGAGAGTGAGCGGCAGAACATGATGCCGAAAGTTGGCAGAAGACAATTGTTGGCAGTAAGTTATTGTCTGGTGTTATTGTCTGACAACTGATTGTTGAAGAAATGTGGGATCATGGAGCTGAGGTTAATGAAGTAAATTAGGGATGCAAACTAGTCCTTTTAAGCTAAATAGGAGATGTTTCTTTTAGATTTTAATGTGCAAATTAAATGCTTAGTAATTATCCAGTGATCCTGTATAGAAAAAAACATTATGCATCAAGATGCATCTATAATCGTTTTATAATCGCATCGCAGCCCTCTGAATCGTAACTGAATCGAATCGTGAGGTGCCCAGAGATTCCCACCCCTAGTTAGTGGGTCACTCAAGCACATGACCCAACTCCCACCACTATCCTCATAGTGTTCTGCTAACTCATCCATTTCACAGCAGCAAGTCTAATAATCCTCAGCTGGCCAAGAGGGTGAACCAGCAATGTTAACCACACTGAATATCCATCCATCCATTTACAGGGGCCGGGTCGCGGCAGCACAAAGTCGTCTACTCATCCCTCTTCCCCAGCAATGTTTTCCAGCTCCTCCTGGGGTATCCTCAGGAGCTCCCAAGCCAGAGGAAATATATAATCTCGCCAGCATGTCATGGCATGTCTACCCCGTGTCCCCCACCACTTGGATATGCCCCTGCCCCAACCACCTCAACTGGATCCTTGACACAAAGGAATCAGGAGCCAATTTATTTTTTTTTCATTAAAATGTGTTATTTCATATAATTGATCGAACATGTGTGTTCTTTATTACAACAGTGTGCCACAGCTGTTCATTAAAAGCAATGCTTGATGTGAGTGGAATATAAGAAAGCACAACACACCTTGTGTTGCGTGGAGTCCTGCTCCTGGCCATCAGGGTTTTTGTCCACGGCAGACTGACCTGGGTCAGAAAAGCTCTGCTCTGAACAATACACATATTGACTGGGGTACCTGAAACACAAAACATGGAACATTTGTCAGCACAGTAGATTATTAATGTAGTCATCATACATGAGAAACTAAATGGGTAATCAATGCCAGTTGCTGTACAAGCAGTAACAAAAAACCATTAACATGCTACTTCCACGTTAACGGTTTGTATTTAACCCATAAGGGTTTGAAACAATGATGAGAGGTTCAACAGCACAACATGCTGTTAACTCTGTGCGCCTTTGAATTAAAAGAATGCTACACTGCATGACATCCTCTTCAGCAAGAACACTTCCTTTCGTAAGGGGGAGGGCAACACACGCAAGCTCTTTGGGTACAGGCAAACAAAATACTGAGAACAAAGGAGGCTGAGTGTGAATGAGGAACAGCAGACAGTGAGAGATAAAGCCAAAGGAGAAATGGTAACATGAGGTCTAGAAGGGGAGAGCCAGACAGCAAGACAGGCCACTTTTTGGGTATTTTTGCAAGCTGCTCAAGGCAAACTACCTTCTTTGAATTGGTCTTTTCTACCCCTTCCTCCCTGTTCCTTTCTGCCCATAATGCTTAGCAGAGCCACGGATATTACTGAAACTCTTTCAGGTGTCTCCAAGTCAATCTTATTTCGACACAGCTCACTTGTGTGTGCAACCTTGACAAGTTTCATTATAGCCATTTTTGCATACCTGGAGCCTGTTTTCCTGTCCACTCAATGTTTAACTACTTTCAAGGCTACCCTATAAGGTGCAGTACAGAATGTCAGCAAAACATGGCTGTTCTATACCTTCAGTGTGCTCAAGGCCAACAGGGACAACATGAGGGGGAGAAGCCAGGAGCAGAGACTTACCTATAGTATCTCTGCCAGACAACAAGGCTACTGTAAACACATGAGCAACTTTTCAATACAGGACTGCTGATTTTATATGCATGTTAATACAAAGCCTGTGGTCCTGGAGAAAAATACTTAAAAATGGAACGGATAAGAGACCATAAGGAACAAGCTGAGGTAACAGAAGACACATAGGGTAAGAGGAAGATAAGGAAACACAACAGAGGAAGACAAGGACACAGGAGAAAGAGAGAGAGAGAGCTGGTTCTCAGTTGGTTACCTTATCAGTAGTGTTGAAATACAGTGAAGAATGGAGTAAGGGGAGAGTGAAGCTACACTGACAAGAGGTTTGTCTAGATATGTTCCTTTTGCTATGATGCAAATTTTCCATTAGTCACCTACAAACTATAGCTTAACTTCTTTGAACTTTAATAAGGTCAGTCAGCAGCAGACTGCTTCAGGCTAACTCAACATACAGAGTTCGAGTTAAACTGAAAGTACTTAAAACAGACCTCCGTGACACCTTTATGCAGGCTCTATTATGTGGAACCACGGGCCATGAAATATACATTGTACATATGTTTAACCCAAAGGCCTGTTTACATTATGTTAATACAAAAAGCTAACTCTGAACATGACGACACGTTGCATCAGTGACAAGAGGTACAAAGACGCAAAGCACCATGTGATCCTGAAACTGGAGAGCTTCCCCTTGAGCGGTCAAGTATCAATGTCAGGAGAGAGCAGGACACATGGACAGTCGTGTTAACACCCTGTCAGTCCGGCTGTCAGAAGGAGGGAGATGAGCAATGAACGCGCACATACTGACAATCGCACAGACAACCATCTGTGCAAGTCAGTGTCCTGTCAATCCGAGAGCCTCTCCATCTGTATTCTGTTCATTACAATTTGAGGTGATTGAATGAAGAGATAAAAGATGACAAGAACATCCAGCTGAGACTTTTGTTTGTGTTACAAATATATAAAAAATAAATTAATAAAACAGTAATATATATATATATATATATATATATATATATATATATATATATATATATATATATATATATATATATATATATATATATATATATATATATATATATAGACAAAAAATTAAAAAAATAATTCATTGATGAAAAAATAATAATAAATTTCAGTATCAAAAGTAAAAACAAAACAAATACTAAAATATCAAACGATCAAAATAATAATCTCTCTCTCTCTCTCTCACACACACAACAATCCTCTAGCTTTGTTGCAGTAAAGACGACTCAGGCTTGGTAGAGAAATAAACATCTCTGAATCTTCAACAGAGGTGTAAAATGTCATGTCTAGGAGGAAGCTCTGGCCCCTCATGTCTGCGAAACAGCTGACTCCGACACCTAGACATGACATTTACCGTTGTTATTTTGGATCCCCGTTGAAGATGAAATGTGCGCATGCTCCGATACGCATTAACACCTCAAAATATATGCTTTCACCTAAAGTGCTAGGAAGGAACACAAAGCCGATGACAGAAACCTAAGAGCCAAGCAAATATGAACCATGGGCTAAACTTAGCTTTCCATAGCTTTAAACTATGTTGTGTAAGGTGTCAAATGTCTGTGTTCTTCTCCACTCTCGAACATTAGAACACCCACGGATCTAAAGGAAGGACATATTTCAGATATTTTACTGAAAACAACTCCACAGAATTATGTAATACACTCCTGTGAAGTGTAAACTATAAATATTTAATGCATGCCTCTATGCATTCATACTGATTCTGATCCCCAGACATACTGTAGGTCTATCCACTGAGATAGCACAAATCTGTTTAAACATGTGGTTATAGGGCAGTCCCTCTCAGAATTACTGAGTATCTCTAAATAAGTGACTGATCTTTTTTTCTTACAAGATCCTACCTGCTAGAATTCATCCCTCTTTAGTCAGAACTCGGTAGCTGTAATGTGCTTACAGGAAAGCATTGTTAGATCATGCAAAATTCAACAGAGATCCACACTGTTTACTTAAAGCCTTCAGAATATCAGTACACAGGATGCCACAAAGCCTTAGGATTGTTTAAGAAATTTTCCAAAGG
This sequence comes from Micropterus salmoides, assembly GCF_014851395.1. Classification (NCBI taxonomy): domain Eukaryota; kingdom Metazoa; phylum Chordata; class Actinopteri; order Centrarchiformes; family Centrarchidae; genus Micropterus; species Micropterus salmoides. Next base: position 24,366,928 of record NW_024040374.1, on the reverse strand, counting down.
TCTCTCAACGTGGTCTGGTATGGTCTGAATACTTTGCGATGCAATGATGTGCTTATATCAAGGTCCTGTTGTTCCTGCATGTTCTCTGAAAAAATATCTGTTTCACTGTCTAGTTTCAGATAAGGACCTTACCTGCATAAAATTCACTCAATTCTTAAAAAGTTGTACAATCTTATTTTAAATGTGTATACACTGTGGCTGTTATTAATATCCGTTAATTAAAACAGACTGATAGAATAATTTAGTTAACGACTTCATGTTCCCAAACTTTGCTTGTTATCGTTTTTTTTTTTTTAAAAAGGCTTACAATCACCCAGATAGGAGAACACTTGTGTAAATACACACTTGATCGATGACAAACAGATCACACACCAGGGTGCAGGTTTAAGCAGACTTGTCACAGAGTAAACAATCCTGTACAAACTTCCGTGATGATGGACCTGTCCGGCATCCGCAATGTGACTCAATGAACCAATAGTTAACTGGAAACTGCCAAGTTGCAGAGAGCTATTCAAATGATAAAAATGCAAATACAGAGATAAAACATGTGGAGCAATTCAAGAACACAAATGCCCTGTGTTACACTGTACTGTAAAATAAGCGGGAAAGATGCCCCCCCCCCTCCCAGCATTACCTCGATGAGTGAACAAAAAACCTGAGGGTTGACCTTCCTTCTAAAAGATGAAAAAAAAAAAAAAAACAGAAAGCAGATGAAAAGAGGAAAAAAGGTGAAGATGGGGCTGGTCTGACAGGATCTGCTTTGGGGGTGTGCTGTGTGTGTAATTTGTAATTCCAATAGTTATGCAACAGTGAGAGGGGGAATTTCTGGCTGCTGAAAGAAGAAATGTGCCATGTGCGTTACATAGCAGTAGTGGGTCAATGCCAAGCTAATGAAGGAAGAGCCTGAGGCAAGACTTATGATTCAGCAGCTTGTAAATTCACTATTCCTCATTCTCTCTCTATTCCCATTTCCTCTCCAACTTCAGAAGCACCTGGGGGTTTTAAACAAGTTTTCCATGTTATAGGCTCTTCTCTGGAAACAAACGGCTGAATCATTTTGTAAATTTTGTACATTATCAGCATGTTTTCCCCCTGTTTCAGAAACATGTTAGCACACACAACACACCTCTAGAGCACCGATGGAGTCTGTGTCTTGCTTGAGGACACATTTACAAACTGAGCGATAACCTTTAAAAACAGCTTTCTACTTTTTATGCCATCATACTGCCTTTCAGTGCACAATACAACAATTAAAGGCAGCACAGCTTTGCACAGATGCACACAGACACGCTGGCTGATACACGGTCTCCACTGGTTCCCAACAGCCAAATCCCCTGATATTTCCTGTTGGCTTTAGGACCATTCAGAACAAGGAGACATGGTATGAATCAACTGCACGGTACTGTACCAACTGACTAGGTTGACAAAGAGCAGACAAAACTGCATAGACAACAGGCTGCAGAGAGATTCATCTCCCAGCAGCCGAGTCAAATATTTTCACCAGCTGCACGGCATGCAAACTGTGCTCCAATCTCAGGCAGGATGTGTGCCTTGTGACTAAATATTTTCAGAGGCATCAAGCGTGACAACAAGTGTGAACTTGCGTGGAGCTCCCTACAACCTTGGGTCTATGAGCTCTATAGCTGTATTGCTTCGACAGCCTTCCCCATTTTACTTTATTAAAACTCTTTACTGTCGAGTCTAGATCACAAGTGCTTTGTCACTCAGCCTTCTCATCACACACTCGTCTTTCTCATTGCATGACACTGCAACACAAGAATATATCCTGGGTCAGGGCAGATTAGTTGTTGACTTTCCCTGTCCTGGCCTAAATCTCAGACAAGCTTCTTGCTGCTTATTATATAAAGTCTCTCTATCACACACAAAAAACCTTTAACTAACCGACAGCACGTGTTGTACACTATGTCTTTACCATCCGACCTCCATTGTCTTAACTTACTTAAACGGTGTCACTGTGTCAGCAACAGGGTATAGATAAACAAAAGCATAAGAAGAGGGAGCAGTGACCAACAGCAGGGCAGTAAATTAGTCAAATTGATTGATATCATACTGAGGTCACTTGGTAAATGTCACGATGGTGTTGTTTATTGAACAGGAATGTGAATAGTGTATCTCTCTGTCCAGAGGCAGAGGAGAGTCTTGTGATGTTTTTCACTGAAGTTCAACTCAAATTCTTGATTTACGCCATGTGGTGATGGGAGATAGGTTAATAATGTAAGGAAGGTTGATGGAGAACAGCGTGATGATGATGAGTGTGTTAGTTCAGGTTTCCTTACAAAACTGATACGTCAACTCACCAAAGCTTAAATCACATACTTGGGGCGAGTAAAGACATGCACAACCCAATAAAAAGGCCAAATAAATCCAGCTGTTTTCTCACAGAGCAACATCTCTAAGAATATGAATTCTTCAAGCAGGCGGAGGATAAAAATTCAACCAATGCACCGTTTAACTCCAAATAGCTGACAGAAATAAGCTGGCTGAGAGGAAGACAGAGAGGAAAAGAGCTGAGGAGATCCTGGATTCTCCAGGATCCACGTGGGCAGAGGTGGATTGTGGGGCAGGGAGATGTGCCAGGGCTCACTGGTAAAAGTAGGCCAGCGGATCAGCCATGCAGACAAAAACATGTCGTCACTGTTCGGTGGAAAAGGGGGGCAGAGCCTAAAAGCCCAGCCTTAGAGGATTGAGCGTGTTTGTATGGGTATGTTTGACTTTCCTCCACATTGAAGCATGGAATGATGTAGAGCAGCAATTTGTTCTAAAACCTGCTGATCCTCCATAATCCTCTCTACTGGTGCATCCTTGGAGCAGCCAGGACTTGGGGGCTGAACTGGGGAATATCTCTCTAAAACAAATGTATGAACCAGACCCTCCCTGCCATCTTACCCTGTGGTACATATGCTAACCAACAACACACCGCGTTCAGCGCAGCTAATCCAAAGGCCTTGCTAATGACTGGTTACAGACAGTAGGTTATTTTTACAGTCAAGGAATTAGTTTCACACTCCCTAGCTGTTTGCTCACAATGCTAACAAATCAAAACTTCGGGGGCACAGAGAAGCAGCAGGAGAGTTTGGTTTTGAGAGATTTCACTAACAGAAATCTCAGCAGCAAACAGTAGGGCCAAAGGAAAGATTTGAGGGAGTGGTTCATGTTTTATACCTTGCTGCTGCAGTGCATACATCCCCCCCCCCCAGCTTTCTCTCTGATTGGCTAATACTCAATACCTCTACTGGTTATGATGGTTAAGGTTAGCCAGTGAGAGGCGGAGTAATGGGGCGGGACTTGACGTAAAGTTGGTGTCCGTCAAGTGAGAGTTGTTGAAAATCTGCTGCGGGAAAATAATAACGTGCTACTGCAGAAGCATTAGCTCCAAAGCTTAGCACTGCTGCCCTTTTTGCTAATCTTCGCGACCAAAGGCACTAAAAGTTGTGAATGGAGTTAGAGTGCAAAGTGCTTTAATGCCGTGTGCTGACCTGCTGTATAGGAGGAATAGAAACATACTCCATATAATTTATCCCCTCCAAAGAGTTATGACCCAGGCCTGTTCCTGGCACCAGGATCTGGGTCTGTACTTATCAAGCATCAGGACAGCCATCCAAACTGGAACAAAACTCTGAGTGATGCCTTTTTGGGTCTCACTTTTGACCATAGCAATAAAAGCATGTCAACTTTATGCATCGGTTTCTTGTCTTGATTTAGGAAAGCCACAGAGCTGTCCCGAACTGTTAGGAGTTCCCAGTATGTGGGAAGAAATAGGACAAACATGACTGCACAGAACCCAGAAGGTGAGGAAATATGAAGAATCTCTCTAATAAAACTGGCATCTTTCAGATTCAACTTCTTTTGACTCATACGGTCAGGATACAATTGCTCTACTTACAAAATTGTAGCCACAGAAAACAAAAAAGTTTGTTAGCTAAATATGACCATGAGTTTTACAGATATTCAATAAACACATTTCCAGGCTAGGTCTTTTCTTAGAGAGAAACAAGTGGGCTCAATGTATTTAATGAATTAAAAAATACAATTGGGTGATATTAGGCTATATCACCTTGGATTAATAAGCTCCAAGCAATGGAACAGCGTATACACTGATGTCATACTTCATCTTGGTGGCTTTTGTTATTGTTCTTTTTAAAATGCCATGCTAATAAATGCACTGGCACAGGCCCAGTAGTTCCTGGTAGAATGACAGCACTTAATCCAGTTTTTAAAGACTGATAATCACAATATGATAAACCCTTGAGTTCTTCTAATATAACAGAAGCCCACATATGCTTATAATCCACAATACTTTAAACGATTTGTAAAGCTTGTTTGTCTATCTGATCTACAAGGATCCTTCTTTGACTAGACTGTGTCTGTGTGACGCAAATAAGTCCTTCAAAATGTACACAGGAGCCTCTCTCTAGGATGTAGTGTGAATGAACAAACACACCTCTATTTGGAAGCTAGCCTGCAGCACCAAAAGGGCCAAGTAACCTGGCGGAACATAACCGCAGCCCACTCTTCATTTTCATCCAGAACCGTTAAGAGAGCCGTTTGTTGTCAACAATTCAGATTCATTTAAACCTCAATGACACATAGCATCAAGTCTGGTACATACAACATTATCAAATGAAAAGGCATGGCAGGCAGAGAGGCTCTGAGCACAGACACCACAAATAAACTGTGAACTTGTAAATGCAAACAAGACCAAGACACATCAGTTTACACCTGGCATTAGAAAGCGTCTCCAGGGACAACTTGTGACCACGTCTCACGTCCCTGCTCTGTATGCTAACAAACAAATCCATCATTATCATTTTGAAGAATCAAATGCAAATGATTTTGGAGAAACTATTTTCTGGTTATTTCTCTGATGCCCTCTGACTGCTGTGTCTAACCTCTCTGGGATTTACAGAGTTTCCTGATGGACAGACAGCTTTACTTGTTACTTAAGTAACCACCAACTGCTTCTAACTCTAGCTGTTTTTAGCTAGTTAGCTGAGTTAGCCGTGCAGTTAGCGTTCCTATTAGCTTTAAAGCTTAAATAAAGCTTTATTAAACTTCCTCCTCCAGGCGGTCTAATGCCCATGTGCCAAGAATCTAATGGCAGCTAGCAGCAGTTGGTCGTTAGTTTAGCAACAAATACAGATGTCTGTCCATCAGGAAACTCCTTAAATCACAGAGAGTGTAGACAGATCAGTTCGAGGACATCAGAGGGAAAACCAGAAATTACATTCTCCAGAAAATAGTTTACGCAGAGGATGTCAGTTGAATAGGCGGTCCTTCATTGTGGCCATGGACACATTCACGTACACACTGCTAAAAGAGTGTATAATAGATATAAAATACTTGAAGTAATTAGAACAATACATCAGAATAATACATCAAAAATCTAAAAACATAGTAAATCAAGTTTAACAGATTTACTGAGTTACTCTGGGAGACTTTATTTATTAAAGTTAAGCTACAGTCAAGTTTTAGTTTTTAAGTGATCTGGCTTAACAAGGGCAATCATAAGCTTTAACCAATTTGTTAAATACTCGCATAACACTATATTTATCAGCAGTGAAATTAAACACACCGAGCCAGACAAAAGACCCATAGTCACGGTATGGTGGCAACACTGAAGCATCGCAGTAGTCCCAGTCAGACAGGGATCAAAGAGGCCTGGGAAGGCAACATCAGGAACATTGGTCCAGGACAATGGGACTGAAGGGCGCAGTCATGTGATCTAATGTAATTTGATAGGAAAAGCCACTTTTCCAGCATGGGTGGGCGTGGATACAATGCATGTGCATTCTTAGTATTCATCAGCAGGCACAGCAAGGGTACAAAAACTCACTCCTCACCTCAGTGCACAGTGTACTTTTACCAGTGAAACATTTATTATACGTACTGCAATGCAATGCAAACAGGGGCACCCTAATGAGCAAGGAAGCAACAAAACACTGGAAATTTACATGAATACTGTGATATTTTGGTTTTGAAGATTATACTCATACTACATATTTATCAAATCTGAAACAATTAGCCTAATGCATGTTGCCCATTTGATTGTGATGTCCATTACAAATGTAATTATTTTGGCCTGTGAAATAAGATAACAGGATTTTGCATCCAGCAGGCAGCTTAAGGAAAGGAGATTTGATGGCACTGGTATGTCTTTATATGCAAGCTAAGCAAAACATGGCCTCATTAGCTTTAGTACACAATGTTCTTTCATGTGTCAACTATGTACAAGGCAGCTTTCTGTACACTGCCCTAACCCTGATAGTTAGCACACATAAAAAACAATCACACACTCTCTGCATTCAAGACTCAACCATCAACAAAGAAAAAGGAGAGAAATGGACCACCACTTGCAGTATAAGCATGAAAACCATTTGGTAGCTGCAAAGGGTAAACAGTGAAGAGCAGTGAGCCAGAGAGGGGGAAGGGAAGACAAGAAACCACAGCATTTCCAGGAGGGGGAAAATAGTGTCTTTCTCTAGAAGCACAGGAAAAAGCAAAGCAAGCCCGAATTTGAGTGTAATGAACTATCAGAAAGTCCGAGTAAATACAGTATCCAGCTGTCAGAATTGAGATGTGTTAAAAAAAATATATATATATATATATTGATTTATTTTTTTTTGATTTTTGAACTTGAAGACAACGTACCATAAAACCATGGGAAACCACTTGCACTGTTAAATTACTCTGAAAAGATGTTTATTGGTAAGCCACAAAAAGTTAAATAAAATAAAAAAGTTGAAACTTAATTATAACTTAAATAGTCAAATCAATCAACTCTCTACCCTTTGCCACTCCCTCTTCTCACACAGGGAAACACAGGCATTAACACTATGTTAGCGTTCTGACGCCTTTAAGACCTTACAATCTCCACCTTCAGAACACTATTCACTCCCTCACACAGTAAACAGTGGCAATTTCATTCTAACCACTGACAGAGCCTCAGGCTACAGGCCTGCATTCAACTTTCACTGCAAGCCTACCTATTCCCAGAAAAATATTACGTGGGCAACAGGATCCTGCAAAGAAGTTCCTGCTGCCAGAAAATAAAATTAAAAATTTTTTTTTTGCAAGGGGGCCCACCGCAGACAACTGCAAGCTTTTCAACAATTCATGTCATGCTCTTTTTATTAACAAACCTACACGGACACAATGCACAACATTCACAATACAAAAATATGTTAATATGCGGTGTGGGACAATTATCAAATACAGTTGCAGAGTAACAGTTGAAGGTTTACCTTGGAAAAGGAGCCTACTGAAGACGTTTCTGAGTAAAGGAAGTGAGAGACTAGAGGGACTAACACAAAACTGAAACAGAAGACACTCAGTCCTTTATCCCTCCGCTTTTTGTTGTTATTTAAGGCCAAAAAATTAAATAATTAACAAGACACCTCATAGAGACTGGCCGTATGTCTCTGCTTTACAATATTCTCAGTGATACCCGTCTTCACCCAAAATACTGTGATTTTAAGGCAGATCTGTTTTGGTCGTTATCCAGTTGTTACTTCCACATTAACTTACTTCTAAAGAGTGCAGCTATGTTCAAGTAAACACAGATAAAGTAGACTAATACAACTCTACTCATTGTTCTTTCTCTCTCAACTAATCGATGATTCTGTTTAGCTCAGTTGTCAGGAGTCAAAAGAAACTGCAGCCTAACAAGCTATATTATAAACTGCAGTCTGACTGGATTATGACTGCACAAACCATCCTCTGTACAAGCATCCTGTGTTCATTATGTATTCCAATTTTATTGCTATCTGGATACGAGATCGTTCTCTGCACCCAGCCCTACAGCTAAGCGCTTTCCTTGATGTGCTCATTTCACCCAACCCTGGATCTACCTCAGGTGTAGACTCACTCTAACTACTTCACATTACTCGTGTTACTCGTGTAAAGCATTAACATACAGAAAGCTAGAGACCGAACAATTTATCGTTTTGCAGATATTATAGGCCGATATAAGTTACTTGCAGATATATCTGCATTGGAATTAATAACAGTCGATATATGACTATTAAAAAAAGAGAAACAGAGAGTCAGATCCTTCCCTCATGTCATGAGTGTTGCATAGTTTGCCCACCAGAGGGCGCGCAGCAGCTCCTCTGTTCAAAACACTGCAGCACCACAGAACAAAACATCAGCTGACCGCAGTCAACCTGGAGCTATGGATGTTGTACTTTTGTTCAAAGTTCTATTTAACAATAACAAAGTATTTTTTAAACTGCATTATGTCATGGTATCTTGGTGAGGTCTCAATATAACAAAGGTTAGGGATAATCTTTGTTTATGTTATGCGTTTCTTAAAATAAGGGGAGGAAAGAATATCGGCCGATATATCGGCTATCGGATTTTAAAATCCGCAAATATCGAAATCGGTGTCTGACTTAAAAATTCCATATGGGTCGGGCTATACAGAAAGCTTTGTACTTGGGAGACAGGAAGGCCGGCAGGCCAGAGTGCTGAATGTGCTCAGCAGTCTCCATGGCCAGCGGGCAGGAACAATAGTGTGCTCTGGACTGCCGGTTCAGATCTGTCTCCTCACATAAAACTAGCCAGCCCGTGGTGGTAAACTCTGGCAGGCTACAACAACAACAGAAAGACGGTCAAGGAAAGGGAACGTTTTATCACTAAATTTACAAGGCAAAATGGATCCACTGGCCCGGCAGCGGAACAGACCAGTCTCTCAGTCAGACAAAAGGAATTCTTCTTATCTAGAGGATTTTAATAAACCTCATTTCTACGTTTAACAACCTGCCAACCAGAGTCACAAGCAAAACATTTACATTACATTTAGCTGACGTTTTTATCCAAAGCGACTTACAATTGCGATACATGTCAGAGGTTGCACACCTCTGGAGCATTAGGGATTAAGTGTCTTGCTCAGGGACACAATGGTGGAGGTCTCACAGTGGGAATCGAACCCGGGTTTCCCACGCCAAAGGCAAGCATCTTATCTATGCGCCATCACAACCCCAAAACAAGATATATCATTGTATAATTATTCAATAGATAATAATATTTAGTTAATTTAGCTTATTAAAAAAAGCTAACCCCAAGTGCCTGTTCTTCGTTCCTTTAACAAAGTGATGTTTCCAAATTGCTTATTTTGTCGGTTAAAAACACAAAGAAACTCAACTTTTTTTCACAAATGATATAAAATAAAACATAACAAGCCTGAGACCAGCCAATGTTTGCCATTTACTGTTTAGACATCTCATCCCTTATCCATTTTCCAAATTGAATTCTGGAACAAGAGACACTTCAACTTAAGAGAAAAGACAAACAGCGATGTCTTAGAACAAGAGGCCGGGGTGTGATTATTCATATTTGCTCTGACAGATAGCTTTGGGGCTTTTTTGTTGTTTTGCTTTAGTAACACATCCACGTCACTTCATTGTAAGTTACTCAATAGTTTAAATGTCTATGTTTAAGAAAAAAGAAAGAAAGAGTACCTTTGATACCATTCATTTGAGGGTTGAGATATGCTGGGTCCTTGCTCAGAAAGTTAGTCAAGAAAGCTTTGGAAAACAAGCCACAGCCCTTATCTGTGCATCCATGTGCACACATGCACATGACTTGCACATGGTGACAGTACAGGATGTGGTGCTTATACATAAGTAAGTATCAAAGTGGGTTTAGACGTCTGTAGCTCATAATAAATTAATGTTAATGTCCTTCAGACCACATAAGAGAAACCACTTATTGATCATACTCCTCTGACCACCAGACTATGGCTCAACATGAAGTGAGAATGCGGCAAACATGCTGTTCAAACATCTGAAATAGGGAAACGCAAGGTAAATTCCAGAGTTATACACCTTCATATTTGAGATACTCCTTCACCCTTTGACTAGACTGCACATACAAGGCCCAGGCATACAGCCGGACAATATGTACTATGCAAGAACACCAAAGGGAGTCGACTAATGAAGGCAGCACTAACAGGAGAGAAAAAATAACCATGTGTATGGACACACATGCAGTAAATCACAGTGGCCATACATACAGTATTACAGGACCATAAAAGCAACAAGGCAGTTGGATGAACTGACTGAGTAGCTGAGAGTTGACGAGTTTCAGGAAAAGGCCACAGTAAGCAACACGGCAGGCGTTGTTACTTTCCACTTCGATTTTACCTTCAAGTCCCAAACACTCATTTACTTTCACTGCCCAGTACAGATACTGTTTGGAAATAGAAGCTATCCGTGACTACAGTTTCCCTGGACACTGGCACACATGGGCAACGCAAGGCAAATCTTACTTCTGTAACAACTTTCCCAAAAAGAAATGTGGTCAGAACACAGTCATTTTAGCGAGAGGGGGTCCTCTCTCTACCCTGGCTTCCTTCTTTGTACATCTCTCACATTTCCTTTGATGCCGTCAGAGACAGAGGGGCACACAGTCAAAAGTTTTTAAGTCTTTGTTTGTTTACAACAATTCAAAGTGTGTGTGTGAGTGTGTGTGTGTGGGGTGAAAGAGAAAACAGAGGTACACAAGAGGGCTGGGCGATATGCCTCTAAAATAATATCACAATATTTCACGGTATTTCAGCATATGATATTGTTGATGATATGACAAAATATTGAAATAGCTGTTGAGCTCTCCACACAGGATTTTGTGCTCTCCTCGTACCCAACCGCGTGCTTCTGCTTGAGGTGGTGAAATAAGTTGATCGTCTTGGCCCCTTTTGTTGTTACAGTCTTAACCATTACGGTGGTTTGTTGTTCATCTTATCTTTTGTAACCACACCACTTCCACACCGCTGCAGTCGCCCCCCCCCAGGAAAGGAAAGAGGTTGGACAAGAAAAAACCTTCTTCGAGAACACAAGAGCGCTAAATAGCAACAATCAGGGGATTTAGAAGATTTTTCAAATTTAACATCACTGCATGGACAACTACTTCTTACCAGCACATGCTCAGAGAATTGTAATGCTATGATAGTTTTGTTATGCTGTGGATGGTTAGAAAGTGTCTGCAGTCAAATGGAATATACCATAAAATTCACAGTTGGTCAGTTGGCTGCAGAGTTATCTCTTGCGTTCTTATCGTGTTACATAACAACAATAATCTTCAAATGGCTGTGAAACTAATAAGCCTATGACACAGGGACAGAATGAGATGATGACAAAACATGCAGCTATTTTTGTAGAGCATGCTCCTGTACCAATGCAATGAACCCAATTTTTTGGGGTTTGAGAGATTATACAATAAGCAGAAAGATGCCTGAAAGTCCAACAACGAGTTCTGTCAGTTTGTAACCTGCCGTGAGAGTTGTGTTAGCACAAAGGGGAGTGCTGACACGCCACACTCAGCAACACGTCTAGGCACTAAAGTAAAAATCGAAACAGGGAGAAAATATATGTGAACAGTAAGCTATCATTACTGAGAGGCAACCTGGCTGGAAATGTGCACCTACACACAAACACTCCCATGCTCTCAAAACTTTCTCCGGTGATGTCAACAGCCTGAGCTGGCACACAGTACACACAGTAAGATCCCTGTTGCCGACTATGTGAGTGAAGGGGCAGCATGACACACACGCACACACACACCCACACCCTTTCTGAGCACTGCAGCATAAAGTTCTCTAGCTGAGCAGCAACAGCAGTCTCACAGTAACATATAGAACACTTTACATAACAAATAAAAGCCTAGAATCTGAACGGTAAATAACAACATTAGCAGTGACCATGTTGAGCAGCACAGGGTTATTAAAAAGCAGCAGGTGAATCACGACGACAGAATGATGCCCCCCATAGTTTGGGGTGGGGAGTTGCCACTGGCCTCCTAATACAGAGTCCCTTTCTGTCTAAAATTACTGCTGCCTTGGAAACCTTTGGATTACTGCAAGGACTGCATTCCCCATTTCTCTGTTCCCACTGGGACGTGTGAGAGTTGGCACGGAGGCACGAGAAGCCGACAGCAGCACACTAAAGAGGGTTTGCATTAGTAATGAAGTCTGTGCATGTTGTTGCATGGCCATTAGTTAGCGTGTGGGAAAGTGAAAGGGTGCACCAAGCACACACCTGGCGTGCAAGGCCGTACTTGAATCTAATATTTCTAGCGAAGGCCGTCTCACTCATGAATTAAATTTACAATATTCCCATGGACCATCCTGAATATAAATGAATATGTTGATCCCTCAGTCAGTGTCCCTGTTTCACTGGCCTTCAGAAGATACATAGCAGGACCCTGTTCTGCCTAACTGCTGTGTTTTCATGTTCTCATGTTTCTGTCTTTCAAAAACATACACTAAATCTTATGCGAGCAACACCTGAATACTTAAATATGCTAATCGATGAAAATGTGATCATACAGAGACTAAGACATGAATTTATCATAGTCTGGGTGAGTGAGTAGGATTTTTCTTTTCAGTCTGACCAAATATTTAGACATACTAGTTTGCATTCTTTTGCATCCAGTACACCAAATTGTGTATTGGATGAAGTTTTACTTATTGATGAGGGCATTAAATAAGGCTCATTCTTCTTACACTCAATAAAACATGAGATTTAAAATGTGTTTTCGATGCTCTGAGGAAAAAGGAAGGACGAAAAAAAACACTACTGGTTTTAGACCATAATGATGAGGTATGAAATGGATAAGATCATTACAGCCTATGTTACCACTATAGAACCACTGCTCTCTACTGACAGCACAGGTATTAAGGTATCATTTCCTGGAAACATTATAACAAAAGAAGAGACTCGGCCTACACATCTTATGCAAGAGTACTACGTTTTCTGGAACAGCTCGGTTGTTGAAGTTTTAAAACAAAAGTTTAGAATGTTGCTTTCTATTATTAATATTGAAACAAAAGGTGTTTATTTTTCAACTAATTATTATGACTAGCATGAACAAAAAAAACATCTAACCCAATATATTGTCAAGAAAAGTGGCGGTGAATAGTTTTACACAAACAAATGACTAGGACAGTGGAGAACAAAAACAACAATCAGCAGGCAAAACACTGAATGATTTGCTGCCCCTAAATCACCAATCTGGATTAAAGGTGGCATGCTAGCCTGTTAATCCCATTTCACAAACCCTGCATATTGTTACCTGCTTCGTGCCTCTGAGATTACACAAATTCATGAGCTAATCTACCAGATGTCACCTCTGTCTGCATATACTCTAGAGAGGAACCACACCACACACTGTGTTTCATAGTGCAACTTTTGTAATAACAGATCCGTCATGTTTGTACAAATATCATTTTACACTGCATTTTCACCTTTATAGAGACTGTACAGTCTAGCTCCTCAGAGTTTTGCAGTGATTATTATGTAAGGAGTGATGAGTAACTACTCTTTTTGGTCAACTGACAGAAATTTAATCCATTTAATTTTGAACATTGCTCATTACTTGCTTTTTTAGTAATTTATTAATTAGGCTAACAATGCCAACATAGTCTGCATTATTCATGTCTGCTTTTCCTTTTTTCAAAAGATTGCAAATTGAGTCATTCTGGGTCCAAATCTGTTGCCCAGACCATCTAAATAATTTTAAGATTTCAGTTTGGACTTTGCTAGCTGATTATGTGGATTTAGCACGATTTGGGGGGAATTTTCAAGAGGGATAATTAAATTAATTGGAATATAACCTATAGTGAAATAATGGAGTGAGTTGAAGCCCCACGTTACCTGGAGAGAAAACTACGATTGTATCATTAAATATCCTTATCAGAAAGGATACAAAGCTCGCCATTAACATTTCCAGTATAATTAGCCACCAGACAGTAAGGTTTGCAGTCACAAACCAACTTCACTGGTTTGGGTTTACTTAGCTAGCTGTGCTGCTATTCAACAGCTGGATAGCTAACGTTAATCCACTAACCCACAATAAACCATTTAAACAACAGACGTCATCAACCAGTTATGTCAAGTATCGACAAAACCATGACTTAACATCAGAGGTCAACTACACATCACACCACACATTAACTAGCTGATAATGTTAGCTGTGAAAGTTAGCAAGGAGGATTCCTGACTGTCAGTGCACACTGATGACTGACGGATAGGTAGAAGACAAAGCTATGAGACAGACAGTATAATTATCATTAAACGTGATTCGCCTATTGTTGCGTCATTTGTCCGACATGCATGCCATTAATGATGTGATTGGAGATGTGGGGTAAGCTTACCAGCACAGGAGAGCTACAATGAGGCACACCAACAAAACGCGCAGCCTCTTCATTATCTTCCCGCGGGGACCAACATCCTCGCTCTTTGGGTTTTTTTCTAATCTTCACAATACACCGAAGACAGGCTTTTTGTTGGCTGAGGGCCTGTTTTTAATTACAAATGAACAAACGACTGCCTTCTGTGGCTAAACCCTACACTTGACGCGTGCTAATTTTCATTGTGCGGACCAGTTGTCCGCCTCTTTCTCAGCTTTAGTAACCACTGTTGTTGACGGGTAGCTAGCTCTCGGTGAGTTCAACCCCTGCTTCACGTCCGACCAATTAAATCCGAGCTGTGGATTTGTTGACCAATCATAGGACACGTAGCGACACCGTATCTGCGGACAATCCCCGCCCCCTGGACTGGGGATGAGTTGGTGACTGTGGAGCAGGACGCGTCAGCCTTTTCTTGATAAGCAAATCAGTTAATAAAGTAGGCAATGTTAGTAAGTTATTGCACAAGCATTAACCACCAAACGTTTTAGTGTTAAGTGTTGATACAGTCGTTTTTTGTTAAGGCAATTACTCACTTGATGTGGTGTGTGGTGAGTGCTTGAAGGAATGTGAACACAGTGTACTTTTTTCTGCATCGCAAAAGAAACCTCATAGTCATATATATATATATATATATATATATATTTGAAAATCCTGAAAAGACATTTCAAACACAATAATTTGTTATTAAAGCCCAAGGCTCAATGCACCTACATTGTATTAGTCTATCTTTATCAGAGGTGCAATCATTTCCACCTCTTCATTTAATATTTATATATGAATATGAATATTTTGTAGGGATTTTTCATTAAACTACTATACTATATATTTTTTTGATTTGTAGAGTCTTGAAAAGAAAAAAAAATAACAACCAAAAAACACATATTTATACATGTAGGCCTATATATTGTCAATCATGGCTTTCTTCTTTACATGTTTAGCTTGTAATGGTCAATTGCACTTTTCTTATTAAAAGGAAGAAATTGACTTTTGAATACACTCTATAATAAGCCGTAAGCAATGCGGTGAAAATGAGGCTGATTCCTTCTGTTTACGCCACACGGACCAGAAGAACTACATATCCCAGAATGCATTTTGAGAAGACCCCTAAAAAAGTGCCCGTACGATTTTATTGTATGCATCATATATCGAATGATAAATACGATACAGAAATTTGCTTAATTTGAGTAACTAAAAATAGAGAAGTGAATTTATCCAATACTATTTTAAATAAATATGTGTTGTTTTAAACCGGCGGGGTCCTGAACTTTCCGACAGTGCCGAGAACTGAGTGAAGTTTGGGCGAACAGAACTAGCCGCTGCGCTGCTTACTTACTGAAACACTGTACCGCCGCTTTGTTTCTTTTGGACTTTAAGGCACGCAGGCTTGACTATGGAGGTAGACCGGGTAATTTTGTGGGCACTGTCTGTGTTTGTCGCTCTGGTCTCGGAGAGGTTTGTGGTGCTGGCTCACTTCTCTCAGTCTTCGGACAGTGACTTCACGTTCACTCTACCCGCTGGTCGCAAGGAGTGTTTCTACCAGACCATGAAGAAAGATGCCTCACTGGAGATTGAATATCAGGTCATAAAGACTCACATAATTTGGATAATCTTGTGTAAGACCGTAACCTCTAACTGTAACCTGCCAAAGTCGGATCATGTTGATTGTCCCTTTTTATTGTTCACGTTTTCTATGTGTTATGGTTCTCGTTTGCAGATGACATTAATGCAGACCACATACAAATCACACTGGCAAACTGCTGTGTTAAATCAAAATATCATTTGCGCAAGAGTTATGAGGCTCACACACCTCGATTTTCATATTCTTCTGAACCTGTTATGCCAGTTACTGTGCAGCTTAGTATGAATCTCTGTGTTGGACTTTCTGGTGTATCCAGCTAGACTTTAGGCGATGTCAGGGAGTTGCCATTTGTTATTGCCTGGGGGAGACATCCCAAGCATTGTATATCTGTTGTAGTGTCTTCCATGGAGGACAAGGTATCCAGGCTTATCACTTCCAGTGGAGAACGAGGGAGACCTTGAGTGGAAAAACTAGCATTCCTCACATTTAATGTATGAAATAAATTAATACGTAAATCAAGTGCTGCTTGCTACAACCCACGCAAACTTGCATTATCATTTTAATGTCTCTCAATTTTCTAACAGTTTCTCATGTGTGAATGTCCTCAAATGTCCACAGGTATTAGATGGTGCAGGTCTTGATGTCGACTTCTTAATCTCCTCTCCCTCTGGCGAATTGCTGTTCAGTGACTACCGCAAGTCAGATGGAGTGCACACGTAAGTTACAGAGGCGATCTGGGAGACATTGCATTACTTATCATTCATTGTGCAAGCTCTTACTGCCTGTGCTTCCCTCC
This sequence comes from Micropterus salmoides, assembly GCF_014851395.1. NCBI lineage: Eukaryota > Metazoa > Chordata > Actinopteri > Centrarchiformes > Centrarchidae > Micropterus > Micropterus salmoides. The sequence continues at coordinate 24,350,347 of NW_024040374.1, read as the reverse complement.
AGTATTGAAACTGAGGATGGAGACTACATGTTCTGCTTTGACAACACGTTCAGTTCCGTCTCAGAGAAGCTCATCTTCTTTGAGTTGATCCTGGACAACATGGATGCAGATGAAGACCCAGATGACTGGAAGGAGTACGTCCACGGAACAGACATACTGGACATGAAGCTGGAAGACATTATGGTGAGGGTGCAGCCAGTCTGACATGGACCACGTGTTACGTTATTCAGAAAAGATGAAGTGTGTTGTCTAATAGGTTTGTTTGTGTGGGAACTTTAGAGCCTTATTGGCACTGGTGAGTAGATCAAACTTATCGACAGTGTTTGTTTTATTCTCACTGTACGTTTTAGACTTTGTCCCTCCCTTGTCTGCCACTGAGAAAATTGTCACTGTGCCACCTATGCTCTCAGGATGACATAGAGGGTACAAAGTGACCCAACAGGCTGCCAACAAAATTGCACCACATAAAGAGTTTTTTCATAATAGGGGAGGTAGTCATGACGCGGTTTTCCACAGCACTGCACAGCAAGGTAAAGGTGTTGACCTTCATGACGTGTTGAAGGCATGCTAGTCACAAACACAGTAAGGCTGGGTTGCACCAACAAGTGTTACGTTTTTAATCAGATTAAATCATGGTTTAACTATAAATTATGTTGCACCGAACTTTAAAACTATCTTAAAATTTTAAAAAAGATTCAAAATTATTATTATTATTTTTTTTTTATTATTTAAACCTAGATTAAACTGAATCGTGCTGCACCAAAACTTTAAAACCCAATTTAAAATGCGATCCAGTATTAAATTTAAACATACACTTCAGGAGGTTTGACTTTTAAAATGGCTGCCTTTTTGAGATGGATTGACCAAACTAATTAAATTCCTTGAAGAAGGTTAGGGGACAGACTCAACCCAATGAGTTTATCAATCTGTGGAATTTCCCTCAAGATTCCAGTTCAGCAGGAAACTTTTTACGGAGCTGAACAGGAACCAATTGTAAAACATGGCAGGGAAAGAAATGAACAGTCTGTCAGTTACTGCCAGGCAGTCTGTTTATTCCTTACTCTGCTGTTGTCTGTCTTTTTAAATCTTATTTGGCCAAACCTCCATTCACTCGGCCAACATGTTTTTCTCAAAGGACCTTTTTGGACCGAGCCATCATGAGTAGGCTGATTAACTTTTTAGATTTAGCTAGCAAACAATGTTGTTAAGGCATACAGAGTACAGCCGCCGGAAGTTAACAGTTAATCTTTTATAGTCTACTTATTACGTCCAGACAGCACGTGTATGAATTAATAAATTTTAATTTGGGTAAGCAAGCATCTCTTCATTGATTTTTAAGTATTTAATTTTGGTTTACATCAATAAACTTGGGTTTGCTAAACTTTCTTAATTGTGCAACAGAGCTCTGCTTGCTTTTAAATCTGGGTTTACTTATTTTAAACCTAGTTGTGCTCTGACTAGAACTGATCTTAGATTAAATGAACCCTTATTGGTGCAAACCAGTCTTAAGACCTCCAGCACGTTTCAGCTCACTGTGGCTGTTTCTGTTTGTAGGCTACTTGTCCTCCCTGTAATATTTCAAACGGATCTGCTGACCAAAATAGAGCAGAATATATCCATATCTGGAAGATAAAATTAAATAAAAGCACAGATAACAAAGCTAACTTGGTGATAAACACATTTCATTTCCTGTAGCCTCTTCACAATAAAAGCATGCTGCTGGTGAGCTTTTAATATGAAGCAGCAACAACAGGAAATGTTCAGTTAGTAGAACCATAAAATTAAGCCGGTATTTCAAAGTATGAACAGGAGCACAGGAGTGACTCTAAACCAAAGATATTCGGGTAGAGGCTGAACAGAGAAAGGCTTTTAACAACAGAGTTTTTTCTCTAGTGTCCAGCACAGACACATGAGTTCAGCCTCTGGGGAGGTCACGCTATCAAGCAGCAGCAGCACCGCCCCCTGCAGCGAGGCAGTAGCGGAAACGCATGGCATCACACGCGGTGTGGGACAACGGGACCCATGTCGACATCCAAATATAGTCACAAGGAGTGTCACAAGAATAGACAATATAATGAACTGTCACCTATTGGCTGAGGGCAGCCAATTGTTTCAGATTGCACCACAGTAGCCTGCACTGCCCCTCCACCAGACACTCCCTGAATTTGTGTCAGAGGTCACAGAGGCCTCACAAGAGGGAAATCCCTCTTCCAGATGTGCAGGAAGTTGTTGTCTCATGGAAGAAGGAACACACCCGATTTAACTGCTTTGTTTACAAACTCAAACCTGCCCCCAGAGACCCAACTCTGATTTTGATTACTCTGCTTTGTAAGTTTGTGCATTTAGTAAATTTAGTGTCAGGCACATCAGAGAAACAGTGTATGTGAAAGTTTTTCTCAGATTCAATCTGACGTGTGTCTCCTCTTCCGTCAGGACACCATCAACAACGTGAAGGCTCGACTGGGCAAAAGTGTGCAGATCCAGACGTTGCTGCGGGCGTTCGAGGCTCGCGACAGAAACCTCCAGGAGAGTAACTTTGACAGGGTGAACTTGTGGTCGGTGGTCAATCTCATTGTTATGATGTTGATATCGGCGCTTCAGGTCTACCTAGTCCGCTCACTGTTTGAAGATAAAAGGAAAGTCCGTTCATAACATCACCCCAAGTGGGGGGGGGGGGGAGGAAGTAATGCACTTGGCCACTGATACCTTTGGAATCTTTTCAGCAAATCTCCTGGTTTGTGACTTTTAATACAAGGTGTCAGCTATACACATACATATGCACGCACACATACACAAACAGACAGACAATTTGACATTCTTAATAACAAAGTTAGCAGCATTGTTACTCTGGTCTTCTGTCCACTGGAGCTCCTGGTTTGGAGCAGGAACTTATAGCTGTCAGCTCCACTACATTGCAAATATAGTGTCTTTGCTACAGAGAAAAGTCTCTTCGTCTCTCTTGAAAACTTGTGGATTGTTTTATAGTCCTCCCCAGCTGCTTTAATTCCCCACAGAAAGTGCCATAACATGCGCGTTTATGATGATACTACTTTTCTAACGGAGCCTAAAGTTACCAGACCTGTTGCAAAAATGTCCTCTCTTCTTTGGACATGTTTTTATTCAAGCTAAACTAGATGAAGAAATGATATGTGTCTGAAGAATTGGATTTATTTCTGCACAAACAGGAGTGGGAAGTGGATTGCAGGCATGCCTTCCCCCATACATTAGCTACTCACAAAGATGCACTCATTGTGTTCCTAAGACACTTTAGTGTATTTGTATTTAGCTGCCACCCTTTTTGCCTTTTGTGTGTGAGACCTCTGAATATTTCTCCCATTTCCATGGACATTGCTCAGTCACACTTTCCCTTTCAACTGAAAAGTCAGGTGTTTAGGCAGGGCCACGCTGCTAATGCCGCTCTTTGGCACCCGAGGGACCATAGAGTGGGAGAAAACAGGCCGTCTTCAAAACTCTTAATGACTGCTGCCCTAGTCTGCTCTGCCATGACTTGTGGCCGACATGGCAGCAACCTCGGCTACCCTGACTGCTGGCGGGTGTCTGCTTACAGGAACCTACAGTGCGAAGATGTTGAGCCTGCCTGTCTCTGTGGTGACAGAAGTCTATTTCTATTTCGCCGACACCTGGAAGGTCATTACCACTGCTACATGGGGTGCACTGCTCAGCTTAATATGTGCAAGCCATTCGCTGCCTTGGCCACGTCAGCATTCTTTTTAAATGTGTGTATTTTGTTTGATATTCATATTTTATTAGTCATCATTACAAACTAACATCTGATCATTTTACTGCCTCTGATGCCACGGAACAACATTTTTGTTTTTTGTCTTCATATTCCTGGAGCATGATTTAACATAATGGGCCCTTTATGGGGGGCCCACCAGAAACGGGTCCACAACTTGTCCTGATATGTGAGTAAAGGAGCACTTCTCAAGAGGGTTTTATCTCTTTGGTTGCTTGTATAGTATTAAGACGCTACCATGGCTTGTGTTCATGGTTGCTGAGATGACTTCTTTTATTGTTAACATTGAGCTGCACCATCTCCATCTTCTGAGTTTGCCCTGTACTGTAAGATAAAGATCAGACAGTGAGTTCATGCCTTCACAATTAAACAGCCTCATGCTGGAAGTGCTGTAAAATCAAACCTTGAGCTGTCTAATTGTTATAAACTAATACAGTTTTGCCATACAGTATGTATGTATTACATCTATGGTAGTAACAAATGGCCATCCTCTGCCTTAGTTTAAGTGCTTACTACCATCCTTAATTCCTCTGCCCGCTTGATCTTACTGTGGTTTCCAGTGTTTAATTGAAGAACTTTATGTTGAGATTCTGTAAGTCTTTGTTTGACTTCTAAGTGATGGATTCATAATATGAAGTTAAAGCCAGCTTCTGGTTTATTTAAAGTGCTCCAAAGTAATACAAATATAAAAGACTACACACATGTTAAATGTATTTTTAAGTTACTGAGTAAGGAATCGTTAAAGTCTCTGAGTCAACAGCCACGCTGTCTTTGAAAAATTATTTTTACTACCCTGACAGAGCAGTGGGGGAAGAGGGAATGTGACGTTATAAAGTATTTATTCAACTAATGTCCTGTAGTTGTAAATGTGTATGAATTAAACAAACAGATGTTTTTCTTGACTTCTGTGTGCTATGGTGTTCCTGCTGAGCTGAGTTATTTTACTGTATGTGGAGACTGTGTGTGTGTGTATCAAACATGCCGATACCTGTGTGAAAGCTGGGGCTTCGTCAAGCTCAGATGAAGTAGAAGTGATTAAATCACTGAGCTGACCATCAGGTGTCTTCTTCTGAATCTGGGGCTGCACAGATCTGATGATTAGACACTCCTTCACTGCAGAACCTGACACCCCTGCTAAGCACAGCGGACGCAGCCCAGGAGAACTAAAAGGAAAGGAAGTGGGTTTTGGTGTCGTCCGCATCACTCATCCTCACAGTATCACGCTTTGATTCACGACACTTACGGGCCTATCAGACGGTGTGGGGATAATCCATTCATTCTGGAAACACTGTCTTTGTTGAGACTTGATCCTGTCTGCAACAAGAGTCAAACATGGGTTATATGTAAGAGACACCTCATCATAAGATTATAGGGCAATTACATGTGTATTGGTAAAGAGACATAATGCAAGATTTTGTCTTGGCAGAATTTACCATGGTGGCTGGTGCTTCCTTTGACACTGTGCTGAAGCGGACAGGTTTACTGGCTGCCTGACTTGTCATATAGGAGACAGAGGGCTGTGGTCTGTGCAATAGGATCCTGCTATTTGACAAAATATAGATTAGGTTATTGTTGAATGCACAGTCAACATAGGAAACGTCTTCAAGGGGGATACTAACCTTCAGCATCATGAGAATAATTTGAAAAAGTTTAGTTTACCTGTTTGTAGGCGTGTTGGTCTGTGGTCTAATAATCTCCGTAGAGAAGGGTCCACGTATGTTCACCAAAGACACCTTGTCAAAGAAAAAGACGAAGTTATCCGTATAGATTTGACATTTGGTAACGTGCTTTTTAAAAATACTCCAACAACAGGGGGCGCTGTGAGCTTTGATAGAATGCTTCACTTCCGGTATAATGACATGATGAGATTGTAGCCTCGGCGCCGAATAAAATCCTTTCTCAGGTAGGTTGAAACATTTTGAGATATTTTGGGAGATATTATAACAGGTCGTCAGCGTGGTAATGTTCACACACGTGGCATGTCTGGTTGTATTGTCGTGTCAACGCCGGACGTATTGGTAGTTTCATGCTAACAGCACCGGTCAACCGTCAAAACCCTGTTCAGGATAGACTGGCTCACCTGACAGCTAACGCAGCGTTACAAGTAAAGTAAAGTCCAGATCTGATCCGACACGGTTAGAGTTGTTGAAACTATTAATGCAACAAAGCGATTGTATGACAGATAGCTCATTAGCTTCCAAGCTATGGAAAGCTTCAAGCGAATTGAAGCTATCTGTATTCAGGTGAAATGCTGTAACGTTTCACGGCTGATTTGTCACAATAACGTTAATTAACATTGATGGCAAACCCTTGATAAATATACTTAACTTTATATATATATATATATATATATATATATATTTTATTTTATTTTTTTATTTAAAGTATTAGGCTTCCCACTCTGTTAAATGTATGCAATTTTTCTATGCCGGAATACTATTTTTTCCCAGGTTTGACGTGAAATACTGTAAATAATATTGTAGTACTACAAACAAATGTAGGAATATGCGATATGTAAGCTCCAAACTGCAATAATAAGGGTCTTGATACTAATGACTTGGCACAGTGGGGCCCCACTTTGAGACAAGACCATTATATCAGGTCATAAAGCAGTACCCACCCTACGGCCCTGATGAGCCTGGAGCTTTTGGGGGTTTCGGGCCTCAGGGAAGACCCAGCTGGTAGTCTAGCCTTGTCTATCTGGTACAGTAATGGTAAATGTTGAATTTTGAATTCCACCACTTTGAGCAGTGGATGGGTGCAATTCTTACTCAAAAATGTGACCGTGTGTGTTGTGTATGTGCAGTCAGGGTGATGGGGCCAGACAGTGTCCCAGGTCCAGCTGTGCCCTGGCGGAAGGTGCTGTGGGAGCGCCAGCCATTCCCAGATAACTATGTGGACCAGCGGTTCCTGGAGGAATTGCGGAGGAATGAGGGCATCCGGCAGTACCGCTACTGGGCTGTGGTGAAAGAAGCAGGCTTTGTGGGACAGCAGCTGTCCTGTGTGGCCATTTTTATCACCCTTTGGCTCTACATGGAGCAGGTGATGCTTTAGAAAGTCTACACTGTGCCTTAACTCTGTAGAATGGTGTACAAATGCTTAATACATGTCTCTGCTTTCCTTGCAGGGTCTGCTGCCCCCTGAGACGCTGTTGTGGACCAGCCTGGTCTGCGCCCTGCTGGGTTATGGACTGCACCAAGCCTTGACGTCTCAAGTTGAATCAGGCTGTGAGCCTCGGACCCGTCTGGCTGACTTACAGAGTGCCGCTATTTTTCTTTCCTTCACCTTTGGATTCTCACCAGTTCTAAAGACACTAACAGAGTCTGTGAGCACCGACACTGTGTATGCCATGTCTGCTGTGATGCTGCTGGCCCACCTGGTGTCATTCCCGTACGCCCAGCCCTCACCCCCTGGCAGCCTCTCCCTAAATGCAGCCCTGTTTGCCTCAGTGTGTTTAGCCTCGAGGTTGCCCGGGGCTCTGCACACCTTTGCCATGCTCAGCTGTGCCCTGATGGTGTTTGCCCTGTGGCCCTGCCTGCTGCAGAGGTTGAGGGAGAACGCCCCTAGCCAGTTTATGGGGTTGTGTGTGGTTGTGTGTATCGGAGGGGTAGGTGGCCTGGGGTCCCAGTCGCCAGGGGGAGCCGTGCTCTTAGCCCTGGCCTTGGGGAGTGTTACATTGCTCTGCCCGCTTCTGCTAGTGAGGCTGCAGAGACACAAGGACAACATCCAGGGACCCTGGGATGAAGCTGAAATTCACGAGGACCTCAGCCACTTCCTTAACTAATGGACCGAGCAAAGAGGAGCACATGGTGCAAGCCAATTGAGAATTTTATATGAATGAATTTACTGTCAGTCTGCAGTATTAAGTTGGTGCTGTACATCTAAACTAACAAACTCTTTTATCATTGGTCCACATCTGTTTAAAGTATAAAGTATATCTTCTGCTTCTTCTGCTTCTGCTTCTGCTGGGACAGCCCTGACAACATGTCTCTCGCTGAGAATATGAAGATGCTTTTAATGTCCAAGCTGCTATTGTCTTATAAAACCTCAGGATTTTATATAAAAGGTATCAACTAATGTGCAATGCTGACTCATATAACTGGACACATTCTGATGCTGTGCACCAATTTGCTGTCAGTGATTTTTTAATAATCTGTTGGAGACGTTGCATGCGCTTGGTATGTTGTAGATGTGTATGAATGAACAGGCGTGTTAAAATCAAACATTACAAGTACAAATTAATATTTTAAATGGTTTTGCAATAAGAAAAATCACGAGTGTAAGTTATTTAATAAAATAGTATTGTTTAAGCTGCACTACAGTTCAAGTGTAATGCAACAGTAATGAAATTATAGCTTAAAATGTATTGTTGGTGATACATGGTGCTCACACAGTGATCTGAAAGTCAAAATTCTATCAGATGGGCGATCCTGGAACCAAATCTTTTCAAATGGGGGTCCATGGTCAGTTTAGGGGTCCTTGAGCTGAAAAAGTTTGAGAACCACTGTTTGACAAGGAAATTTGGTTATGGAATCAAGGAATCATTTGATTATGATTCTTAAATATTGACAATACAGTTTAAATAGTGTTTTGTATGGAGGGCCAGTTTGCCTGTCAACAATTTAACAAAACAATAACAGCTTTTATTTTTATTAACCTTATTCCTGTTCATCACAAAGGGCGGGGAAGTGCTGCTTTCTCGGGTTCATCCGCCATGTTGCATTCCCGGCCGCGCCCCTGTCAGTGACGTCACAATGGCGTTGCTAGTTAATGAGAAACACCTGTTGAAATTGCCTTTCAGCCCGTACAGAGCAGCACAGCGGTGTTTGGATGACCTCTCAGATTTTTCAGCGTGAGCACCATGTTCACACACATGCCCCTTTTCTTCCATTTATTCAGCATCCCATGAGAGGAAGACTGGAATTGTTGTCGCTCGTTTATTTTTTGTTTTATTTGTTTGGTCTTGTTTTTGTTTCAAAATAATAAAGACCAGCAAACGTTACTACATGTCAGGACATTATCTTTCCTTCATTCCGGCTTTCACTTCAACAAAAATAAAAACGGAACTATGACTGTGGTTTTGGGAGCTTTCCAAGAAATTCATGGCGTGAACTCGAAATGATGTGTGCGTTAATAGAGAGCCTGCATGCAGCTCGCAGCCGTGTAGTGGACGCTAGGTGTCATACCTTCACCTCTCCTTGTCCTGGCTTGGTCCAAAATCTAACGGCGGGCTTTGCAGCTGGATGTGACTGCTGTGGCGGCGCCATTCAGCTGCAGAAGAAACCCGACCTCAACACACAGTTCAGTCTGTAACCGTGCGGCCTCCCTGCTGCTCAGAGCACCGCTTCCACAAAGTGTGTCGTAGTAACAGCGCGTCACAGACTACCGTCGCAAATTATTTTCATATTTCTGTCCATTCAGGCATAACCAATAGTGTAAATAAGGCATGCAGGGGTCCCCCATACATTTCTATCACGGAGCCAGAAGGACCCCGTTAAATCTTGATAGAGTGTTTCTAAACGCTCAGTAAAAATAATATTATGTATCTGCAATTGGAGGAGCGATCACTTCTGATAATAATTAATATTATATGCTAATTTCCAGTCAACGTACATACCCACATGGAAAGAACCTATATAAACATATATGTTTTAATATAGGTTTTGATATAGGTTTTTAATATATGTGACATATATAAAATTGGCCGTTTTCCTATATTATATGTACATATATGCATATATGTGTACCTATATCCGTGCATACATGTACCTACATGTGTACCTATATCCGTGCATACATGTACCTATATCCGTACATACATGTACCTATATCCGTGCATACATGTACCTACATGTGTACCTATATCCGTGCATACATGTACCTATATCCGTGCATACATGTACCTACATGTGTACCTATATCCGTGCATACATGTACCTATATCCGTACATACATGTACCTATATCCGTGCATACATGTACCTATATCCGTGCATACATGTACCTATATCCGTACATACATGTACCTACATGTGTACCTATATCCGTGCATACATGTACCTACATGTGTACCTATATCCGTGCATACATGTACCTATATCCGTGCATACATGTACCTACATGTGTACCTATATCCGTGCATACATGTACCTACATGTGTACCTATATCCGTGCATACATGTACCTATATCCGTACATACATGTACCTATATCCGTGCATACATGTACCTACATGTGTACCTATATCCGTGCATACATGTACCTATATCCGTGCATACATGTACCTACATGTGTACCTATATCCGTGCATACATGTACCTATATCCGTAAATACATGTACCTATATCCGTGCATACATGTACCTATATCCGTGCATACATGTACCTATATCCGTGCATACATGTACCTACATGTGTACCTATATCCGTGCATACATGTACCTATATCCGTACATACATGTACCTATATCCGTGCATACATGTACCTATATCCGTACATACATGTACCTATATCCGTGCATACATGTACCTATATCCGTACATACATGTACCTATATCCGTACCTATATCCGTGCATACATGTACCTATATCCGTACATACATGTACCTATATCCGTGCATACATGTACCTATATCCGTAAATACATGTACCTATATCCGTGCATACATGTACCTATATCCGTAAATACATGTACCTATATCCGTGCATACATGTACCTATATCCGTACATACATGTACCTATATCCGTACCTATATCCGTGCATACATGTACCTATATCCGTACATACATGTACCTATATCCGTACCTATATCCGTGCATACATGTACCTATATCCGTACATACATGTACCTATATCCGTACCTATATCCGTGCATACATGTACCTATATCCGTACATACATGTACCTATATCCGTACCTATATCCGTACATACATGTACCTATATCCGTGCATACATGTACCTATATCCGTACATACATGTACCTATATCCGTACCTATATCAGTGCATACATGTACCTATATCAGTGCACATATATGCACCTATGTTTACCTATATATTAGCAAAATTATAAAAATCCATAGCTACTAGGCAACATAAATAATAGCCCAAAATGTAGAAATTTACATTATTTATTAACTTAAGAACAATCAAATAGTACAAGAACAAAAATAAGACAAATAACTGAACAGAAATGTTGACATTGTCTTCAAATTCATTAACCACAGTGAAATGCTCAGATAGATGTGGGATGATGATGATTACTTGAATGTATGTTCTATGTACTTTTGTTTTTTTGTTTTGTTTTTTTTGCTACATTTAGACTAATGACCTTTCAGCCAAATTCATCTAGAAACTGCATTAAGACAATACAGAAAACATTGCATTTTGCATTGCATTTGGTGGATGTAACGGTGACTGTGTGGATGTGTATGAGCTGTAATGTGAATCTGGAAGTGACTTGAAATTGGGGGGAAAAAAGGCTTGATTGACAAAATAAAAAAACAACAAACCATTTTGTTATACATTTCCTTCTTTTCCACTATCTTTATACAAGAAAGAATTGACCTTGTAAATGTTTCAGGAAAACATGTAGACATCATAGCTTTCCATCTCCTCTCACTTAATTGTTAAATTCCATAACATGCCAATTACATGTGATACCAATTTCACGTGTTCGCACATACATAAGTCCTTGCATAATTTTCTTTTAGTTCTTAGTTATTGCCTTGATAATAGAAAATATGAGCTAGGCATCATGTATGACAGTTGCCAAAGTGAGATATGAGCTACAAAATGACCAGATCCTGTCATGAGCTATATAGGAGACATATCTTGCATCCACATATAGGGCTTATATGTGGATATAAAGAAGCAATACCGGAGACCTATATAGCCTGTATATGCACCTTAATTTTGCCTATATGCTGCATATATACGCATATATGCAGCATATATATTATCATATATGTGCATATATGCTGTATATATGCAGCATATATGTGCATATAAACTGCATATAGGTTTCATATATGCGCATATATCCTCATATAGGTTCTTTCCATGTGGGTAGTATTTAATAGTGATGTAAAGATCAAACTGAAATCGCGATGGTCATCTTCACTTTGCTGGAGATCCCTACACAAGAGCCCTGGATCTTAGCAAACTGCTGACACACCTGCTACTGGCTACAAGAGGGTAGTAAAGGTTTATTTTGGAAATGCAAACATTTTTTTCATATCAAACCATGAAATAATAAGAAATCATGTACATAAAAACACCTGTTTATTCAAACACAATAAAAATAGTGCATGTGTATTCAGTTTTAGTAGAATAACTAAAAATTGGTATTTTATTTACAACAACACTTGAGAAAAGTCAGCAGACAGTGGAGCACATTCCAGCATTTGTGGCTAATGATATTATGTACAAAACAGGCTTAGGATTGGTGAATTTAGCAGACAGCAGCTCCCAGAGGAGACAGACAGAGGGCCAGCATAGTGTTTCAGCTGGATTAAACATCACACAGGTCATTGGCTGTCTCTGGGTAAGCAGTCAGTGGCAGCTGGAAGGATCACCGGGGTAGATGGGTAATGGAGTTCTGAGCAGAAAGGACATTTGGAATAGCTGGAGGATGCCTCCTGGAGAGAAGATCAGATCAAAGATATTACTAAAAACAACTAACAAAACACCCACTTAAATCCCTATGAAAATAACCATATAAAACTGTGTAATAATATCTGTCACAAGCAGAGGCTCATGAAATGGAATATTGTACCTGGTGCTGAAATTAAGGTTTCATTATCCACCTTTCATTTGCATGGTTTTGAGAAGGACATGACAGCTTTGATCAGAAGGCACTGCCTTCAACTGTAGCTTTCTTAATGGCAGACCTAACGAATCAATTATAGGGATAATGTCTGATCTCTCATCATCATAATCTCTTAGTCTAGTTATGCTGTGGCTTGCTCTGCTCTGGGTTATAACAACCGTCAGGACTTAAACTGAAGCTTTGAATGGAAAGAAATACTTGCATTTCACCTTTTTCTTTCTAAATAAATAAATAAATAATCAAACAAATGCACATATTTATGCCCATGTCTCCACTATCCATACACTCCTGCTATAAAACTGTGGTGGCCCTTCAGTGAACAGTTAAAAAATAAACATAACCAAACCTAACTGCTAACCTCTGGATTACAGGCCTGTCATGAAAGGTGTGCAAACTTTTAAAAATTATTACATGGAGAATTTTATGGGGACTGTGCTTCAGGGTTCACAATTCCCTTCACACACATTTTTATCTTATTTGGCAAGATTTCTATATTTGCCATAATGCCGCATATTTTTATTGTTACACAATTCATGGCCTGCAGTGTCAACAACCTTTACAATTATGAGAAAAAATATGGGGGAGACAAAATAGATTTATACAAGTACCCTTATGCCCCATGTACTGTATATCTATAGGAGAACAGACTGAGTAAAGAAAAGAGCCATAAGGTTGTATGGAAAGAGTCAGGAAAGAGGGAGACTGTACGCGGGAAAGAACCTAAAGAACCATTGGAAAGCACAGAGGAAATGAGGCAGAGAGAAAATGGAGAAACAGGCCAAAAGCAGGGGAGGAACCAGTGAAAGAGGAGAAGTGAAGGAATCTACAAGAAAAAATAAGTAGGGGGAAAAAGGAAAAATAACCGTTATTGCATGAGGGAAACTGGGGAGGGCAATAAAACAAATGCATGCTAGGAGAAAGGGAAAAGGGGGGATGAAGGACAGAGAAAGATGAAAACTTGACAGAGCGCTCAGCCTGTTGTCTCTGGCTCCAGTAGAAAGCTGCACAGAGAGAAGTCCTGTCTACTGAGGCTGATGGGAAAGAGAATATGAGAAACACATTTTCCAGCAGACCCCCACCCAGCTCAAATAACAACTCCCTCTGCCCCCGTGCTTCTGCAGCGCAAGGTTTGATAGTGAGTATGTGAGTGTGTTTATGCATGTATGCCAGTTTGACACGCACACACACACAGGCTAAACGCACGCACGCACGCACGCACGCACGCACGCACGCACACACACACAGAGGTCATCATAATATAACAGGTCAGATTTCAGGCTGTAATTGTGTGGTTTCAGAGTCACCTTGGCACACTTGGTGGAGCACGGTTAGGTTGGCCAGCGAGCTGCTGAAGGCCATCAGGGCTCGGTGAAGCACTGGGTGCAGTGTGAGTGGGCGACCGAGGAACGCATGGGGCATGGCCACGAAACACTGCCTTGCCACTGGTCACTGACTTTTTAGGGGGTGTCAGGCTGGGTGGAGAAGAGAACCTTATATGACACAGGCGTAGCGCAGTTTTGTTGACTGCATGCATCTATGCATCACTGTAGTTTAACTGTGTGTCTGTACCTGGAGGACTGTATCCAGGAGGAGTCTACAGGTGGAGGCAGAGGGGTGGTGCAGGTGGAGGTGGAGATATTTCCAATGACAGCAAGCGCCTCCTTCAGGGCAGTGTGTTTGCAGAGCACTTCCTCCCGGTGCTGCTGCTGCTCTGGTGACTCATCCATCAGCGCAGAGCATTCTCCCAGAGCGTAGAGCTGGGCCAGGAGCTCAGAGCTAATGAACTCCTTCACCTACAGAGGGATTATAAACAGCTGGGACAAGTCAAAAAGTTAGACATTGTAAGGTGATATTTTACTCTGATTTGGGATTATGAACCTAAATTCTTGAAGGGGCGAAGTAAATCTTTTTTTTTGTTCCAATGGCCTCCATGGCCTCTCATTTTATTTTTTAGGTCACAGTAGTATGCTCAAGTATTGTTTCAAATGGTGAATACTTGCTGGGCTGTGATTGAGCTTTTGGCTGGTAACAGATGAAAGACAAAAATTTAAAGAGAGAGAGAGGGAAAATGTTCAAAAAGTTAAGAGACAGGTCTGGATAGCTTACGCTGTTGATCATGAGGTGCATAATGGTCTTTGGCATTAAGTCCTTCATGGTCTTATAAATGTTGCTCATGTAGGAGTCAACCAGGTTACGAATGGTCTCCACCTGACGCTCCAGCTGGGGGTCTGTGAAGTTTTCAGGAGATCCCTGCCCATCCACCTGGGTGGCAGAGAGAGGAGATGGAGTTAAGAGTAATTGCTACTGTTCAGACTGTCCCTATGTTAACCAGTGATATGTAATGTGCTGCATTGACCGTTGAGGTATCACAGCTGGTAACTTCATACTAATACAAATGTGTGAAACAATCAAGACTGGTCTTATGTGTATCGCCACATCTTGCCATCTATTCCATGCTCATGATGAGAAGAAGCGTAGAGCCATTGTGGTAGGAACAGGGAGAGCCGAATAGAGGGAACACAAGAGAGGGAGGTAAGGAGGAGTGGGCAGAAGAAAAGAAAAGGGGGGAGCGGGTGAGGGACGAGGAACTGATGATTAAAAACAGACTAGAACGCACACACATACACACATGTTGTAGTGACATCATGGGCCAAGAATGCCGTGCTGAAGAGCCAACGACAGAGCGAGATGGAAGGGGTGGGGGACTTGCTTTTTTCGTTTTGGCAGAGGAAAAGAAAGGGGAACATGGAGAGAGGGGTAAGGGGTTATGGCCAGGTTTTAAGGTTAGCAGATGCTGTGAACACATTCAACATAAAAAGGTAAAGTGCACACAGGTGCAACTCCCCACAGCTAAGGTCAGTGTTGGGTTTAATTGGTTTGAATTAGGGGTCAAGTACTACGGAGTACTAACAGTGATTTTCTCAGGGTAGACTCCGGCCTGTAGCAGAGAAGCCTTCCAGCTGTCCAGCTCCTCTTGAGAGTTACAGGCCAACTCCAGGCATTTGTAGTCCTTATACACGTTCCTGCAAATTCAATGCAATAATGTCAGACATCTCCAAAAACAATGTTTCCTAGCCAGTGATAATACTCTTTCCACAATACAGAGTGATAAACACATAACCCTACATACCTTAAACAAATTCACCAAGCTGTGGGCAGACTGACCCACTGGTTACCTCATTTATGCCGTGAGAAAATATAACACATCAGAATAATCTGCAGGTTGTAAGACTATCACACACGTAGTCCTGAATGGTCACATATGACAAGCATTATCCAAAATAGGAACCCTGGCCTTTTAGTCATGACGTGTTATTACTTCTTTCTCTTATGAATGTATGTGGCCAGAGTTATAGTCACAATATGTTTGATAATTTCAGATGAGCAATGATGTCTTCACTCATTTTTAACTATACGCTCTTTCTTACCACGCTCACTCCCAGTGGAAATAAAATAAGTCTTGCTCCACGTCTTGTGGGAAGAGAGGAAAGTAGACCCTAGGAGTGCTACAAAAAACGCGTGTCCCCTGCAAAACATCGTCAGGCTTAACCACATGTTGTATCACTCAGTTTAATCATCACTTATCTTCAGAGCTGTTACTTTTGAGATGATGCCGATTGCCTCTCATCAGTTAGTGTGTAGTGTCCTTAAAAGAGGACATAAGAGCACAAAATGTACCAAGACCACATGGATAATTTCAGTGTTTGTTTTCTAATTTCTTAATACCCCTTCTTCACTCAGCTCTTGGCCCACTTTGTATACAAGCCAAATGTTATTGGAACAAAGCTGCCATTGTTTGTATGGTAAACTCATTAAAATCATTCCTTATTATTAAATGGAATACACAATAAGCTTCAGCCCTAGATGCAGTGTTATTCTGTATCGTCCAGACAGATAAAACTCAGCTCCTGCAAACAACTATTGATGAGGGGAAATATCATCCTTTAAGTTGGCTCATTGACAAGATTGTGTTTCTAAAGTTTTATTAATTAATTATTTTAAAGTATAATTTCTTGTGAGTGCATAAAACAATAAAGTGTGAATTGTTACTTTTTAAATGATGCACAAAACTAAAAATAATCTCTTTAACTTTGTGGGGGGAGAAAGATGCTGAAAACTCAGGTAACCTCCCACTGCAACGTTACAGTAATATTTTATTAGCTTGACGTTGAACTAATCTGCGCTCTTTGCATGACAACGTTACACTGACTGCATTTAGCTGAGGTGATACGTTGTTAGCTCACCTGCTGGCTTTACAATAACTATTTTTGTATCTTTCATCAGAGAGGCTCAGCAATGTCAGCACAGCTAAATTTATTGGATGATAACGAAAAAGGGTTAGGGAGCTAGACTGAATATTATAACTGAGATTGTTGCCACACTTTAGTATAACTGTTAGACAATAGTAAGTAACCTTACTGTACTGAATGAGTCTGGAAATGAGTTGAGACACAATAATCCAAATCTGATAGTAGTGGGATTAGTAATGTTAGACACAGCACACAAAAGAACACTCTAACTAACCTACTTTTAGGAATTATCCTGGAAGTTAGTCTTTTGTATTAATTTCATGTATCATTGTTTATTTCAGTTTGGCTAAATAAACTTATCTTGCAGGCTAAAATCAACACTTTGACACTTTGAATACCAGTGGTACACAGGATGGTGACAGGGATCGGGTTAGCTGGTGAAGTAATGTGGCAAGCCATACCACACTCAGAGTTAGCCAGCAAGCTAACGTAAAGTTATCTAACTTGGGCCAGCTAAAACACATAATCACAATATATTTCACATGATTTGCAGTAATGTTAGCTTAGCTGTCCAATAGGATGAAAGCTAACTCTGGGTTGGTTCTGATATACAAAGCAAAAACTAAATACAACCCCTTTAAAAACATGTCTTAGAGACAAGTGTTCCCACCTCTTGTGTAAATAATTTGATACAGGTCATTGGGTTTTGCATAAAAGGGCTCTGTGAGAGTCACCCCCATGTTGGGAACCCCATATTGAACACAGGTGCTTCATAGAAAGTGGGGTTTTACAGGTTGGGCCAATCTTCCCAAAAGTTTGTGCAATATCGTATATACAATCCAGAAGAATGGAGAGAGGGAATGATTCACTGACATGTTAAGGACAGAGACACACACAAGTACTTGCAACTAGGCAGATACACACATACAAATACCTTCAGACACACGAAATAAAACAGTTTCAGTTACTTCTCCCTAACTGCTGCACTTCACACGACCACCCTAACTGCAACTTATCCCCTTATCTCCATCTATTTCCTCCATGTCGTTCATTCCGAAGATCCTCTTTCCCCTCCATCCTCCCCTCACTTCCCTCCTCACACCATCATGCCGTCTCTGTGCTTTGGCTGTGGAGGCAGCACAGCAAAGTAAGAAACAAGCAAAGGATCTGGAGCGGGCTGTTGCCCATCTGTTAAACATTTTTCTTTAATCACTTAGTTGTTTCGTTCCTCCTTTTGTTGTTCCCTTCTCACATTCAGAACACATAGCAATTAGCCTCAAATATTTGAAACCTTTGAGTGTGTGAGAATGAGAGAGACAACAGAAATGGAAAGAGAAAATGAGATAGATTGCAGCAACAGAGTCATACAGAAAGATAAAGAAATAGGCCAGAATGGGTGAGGCTAATAAGTCAGGGCGTGGTGGCTAGCAGACAGGGAGCCTGGCCAACAATGACAATACTAGAGTGCTATAACACTAGGATCAGGACACTAATATTCGTATACACCAGCGAGCGCACATTAAAATTGTTCTCTGGGTTGATTTATCACTCACATTAAAAAAAAAAATCTCGTCCCCTTTGCTATTCTCTCCTCAGCTCGTGGCCGCCAGTGTGAGTTTTTTCACTCATCTTGAGGAATTTCTGCACAGAGCCTTGACTGCTTTAGATTCGAAGACTTTCCTGAGGTTTTTGATTACTGTCAGACAGGGACAAAACCACTGCAATGTCTGCCACACACACACACACACACATGCAAATACAGAAAGAGAAACAGAGAGAGTGAGCTCGCAGGAAAGGGGGGGGGGCGCCATAGGACAGATTTTGACACATTCCTGGCCGATGGCTCTGATACTCTTTCTCTCCCGCTTTCTTTCTCCTCTCAGCCCTTCCAATTCTTCTTTCTCCCTCCTTTTTGTGGTAAGTCGAGCAATTCTTTCCAAACAAGAGCAGCCTCATCTCTGATCCAAGCTCTCTGGCTTTGATTAGCTGCTTAATGAGCCTGCCGTCGGTATGCTGTGGTCTATATACACACACACACACACGCAAATCCACTTTGTGTGTCCGAATGCAGCATAGCACAGAATTATAAACAAAGCCCACATGCTCTGGTACAATCAGCCAGGCTTTGGGTCAGCTCCAGCTCCTAAACACACTCTCTCTTTTTCTCTCATGCTCTGTCTTTGTCTCTCTGTCTTTCTGAATCTGTTTCACCCACATAAACCCAGCAAACCCAAACCTTGGAGGCAAAAAAAACTACACCCGCTGCTGCAGTACCCACTGGATATCCTTTTAGTCCCGGTGGCAAAGTTGAATGGAAGAGGTCAAAGTAAGGACAAAACAACACTCATCCCCTCCCTTTCCTCCTCTGACATGTCCACCCTTGTAAAATATCACTGAAACTTCAGCAAGCAGGTGACAAGAACAGCATTCCCCTTTTTGACTCACACACATAGACAAACACAGGCCTGCACACAAACCTTAACTCTGTGTTGAAGATCGCAAAGACAAATTTGCTGGACATGAAGCCCTTCTCCACATCTCTGAGCTTTAAGTTGTCCAGAGGAAGCATGTACTTCTTCTCCTTTTCCTGAAAAAGACAGAATACATTCAGATAACGTTTGACAGAGGTATGCAGAGTAAAATATGACATCACAGAGAGGTAACACAGATGTCGATAGCAATACACAACAGACAGAAGACAGTTCACTTGGGGGCTTCAGCTAAAATAGTTGTCTGGTAGTGAATTTATTAGCCTGCCCCTAGAGAAGAAAGAAGGGCCAAGAGACTCGAACTATAGAAGGGAAAGTGTCAGAAGGCGAGGAAAACAGGAGACGTGGAACACTGTGCTAGCAGAGCATCTGAGTTCATATCAGATGATGCGTCTGCCTGTCAGACTGATTCACACTAACTACCCACTAACTAGCAAAAGAGAGACAGTGGAAGAGGGAAGAGATGCCATAAGTCTATAGTCTGTCATCACCACGGGGACTTATGAATGACAGAGAACAGTTGGAGGAGTGGAGCGGCCAGAGTGAGGAGAACCAGACAGTATGGAGGCAGGGTACAGAGAAATGAAGCAGGGAGGGAGGGAATGAGAGAAGGAGTACAAAAAAAGAGGGAGAGAGGCCGGGCTCACATGTGAAAGTCATTATTCAGACTCAAGCTCTAACACAACATTTCTCCTAAAGTGAAGCCCTCCCCCCCATCTCTCTTCCCTGGCCTGCTCTGTCTTTCTAACCTTTGAGAAGGGGGCTTCCAGAAAGGTTGGTTAGGAACAGCCCTGGATGAAGTAAAAAGATGGGAAATTGAGAAAAAGAAAGGAGACTTCCATAGGAAAGAGAACTGAAGCAACACCTGCAAAAGAGGGGATCCTAAAAATCCTGGGTGTTGTCTGTGTGTGGATGCATCTGCATGCACACATGTGGTATGAGATGTGTGTGTGCTGATAGTACATTTTTGGTCTTCCCTCTCTCAGTGCTCCCCTGAACCCTACGACTTTCTTCCTTCGTTCCTCTTTTTTTTTTTTTCCTCCAAAGGGGCCCACTTCCTGTAACAGAGGCTGAAAAAAATGACAGAACGGGATTGGCGCTCATATAGCAACATCTGGGATCGCTTTAGACAGAGGGGGCGGAGACTGGAGAGAGTATAGGGTGTTCTGATGGAGTAGAAATAGAAAGTAGAGATGAGGAAGAGAGGAAGAGGAGGGATAGAGGTGGATAGAGGGATACAGGGGGGTGAATTTTGATAGAGTAGAAGAGGAAGGGTTGAGGAACATGCAGGAGAGAAAGTGCAGGAGAAGTGGGGAGAAACTGCAGACCACTCCAAAGTTGATTCCCATGGGTCTCATCAACCCATATATGGCTGCTAAGTTCCTCCCTAACTCTCTCTCCTTCTCTCACTCCCCGAATTGCCTTATGCCTTCCCCGAGTGAACAGGCAGATCCCGAGCTGAATGAGCGAATGTGCCACGTCAAGACTGGATACTATGCTGGGACACAGCCCTGCAGACGCCCGATTCAAGCTACCCTAACATCTCCGGAGGAGGAACACCCGTGGATGTCCGATCTGTGCGAGACCCCTCTCTTATGACCCAACACAGAGACAGGATAAGAAAGAAGAAAATAACAGAGGAAACCTTTTGCCGACTCCCCTCGGGCAGGACTGCTAGCAAACAACCAGAGTGGGAAATGGCGAGGCCGAACAGAAGAGAAAGTGAGAAAGGGTCCTGCTCCGTCATCCCAGTGTTCAGACTACCTGTTCAGGATCTTATTGGTGTACAGTAGTCTGCACATTGGTTAGACTGTGCAAGGAAGTGCTTCACCTGCAAGACTCAGGACAACGTGACAATCTGCATGTATTCTATGCTGAGGTGTATCTAGGTCTAATAGGTCTAACATTCTCTGATGTTTCTTGTTTGAAAGAGTGCAAATGTCTTTAAATGTGCATACACTGTCAACAGCTTTCTCTCTTCAAAATGCAGCCATTAACTCTACATTAAGTCAACCATGACATCCATTTTGTTTGTCTTGAATTAATTCTCTTTGTTAACGGCGCGTGATACATATGTTCATGGTAGAAAAGTTTACACACAGCACACTCAAGCATGAGAAGCTTTAACTTGTGACTGACTGTTAGCTTATCAGTATTTAAGGCTATAAAGTACATTTACATACATTCATTGTAGAGATGCTGTGTGGCTATATGATGAATCCTGTCTTCACAGACATCATGGCAATGTTTGTATATGCATGTGGGAGTGTGTATGTGTGTGCGTCATATTCCCAGTGGTGTCAGGGTGGTCTTGGAGGATCATACATCAGAGCTGCTGTATCTGAAGCTGTGTCTCCTCTTCCTATAGACTAATGGATTTGAGATTTGAAACAGGCCTCACAGACACCTACACACAGAGGGGTGCATGTAGATTAAGTGTATAGGCGTGAGCCATCTGTTTTTCTTCAGGCAGCCTGGTGGAGCCCTGGCAGTCGAGGGGTGAAGGAATGTATGTCTGTTCAGTGTGCTGTGGGGATTAAACTCTGAACTATTATGCTGCACTCTCAGTATGAGGTCAGTATGAGGGTATGACTGTTGTGGTACACAGAGAGGAGATGTAATCTTAAAGACGTTAAAGAACTGGAGTGTATAGAAGCAATCTACACAGGGATGGAGAAGGGAGGGTTTTTTTAGGTGGTTGTGGTGGTGGTGGTGGGGGGGGGGGGGGGGGTATTTTTGCAAGAGACTGTGGAGGAGTTGAGAGGAGAGAGGAGAGAGGGGGAGTCAAAGGGGGAGGTCTGCAGTGTAGAAACAGCCATGTGGGATTTCTCTGGGCAGATCTTGGAAGCTGGTGTTTGGACAAAGCTTCAGATTTTCCAGCCAGGAATGTGCACAGTCCCAGGGAGACTGCCAACCACAGAAAGGGGGAGAGAGAGAAAGAACGGGAGACAGAGAGAGAGAGAGAGAGAGACAGAGAGAGAGACACAGATAGAGAGAGGGAAAGAAAGCAGGAGGAAAAGGCAACAGAGGTGGGGGGGCTGTGGTCGTGG
Source organism: Micropterus salmoides (assembly GCF_014851395.1). Classification (NCBI taxonomy): domain Eukaryota; kingdom Metazoa; phylum Chordata; class Actinopteri; order Centrarchiformes; family Centrarchidae; genus Micropterus; species Micropterus salmoides. Next base: position 24,327,970 of record NW_024040374.1, on the reverse strand, counting down.
GGGAGGGGGGGTCAGTAGTAGAAAAAAGAAATGTCTGTCGAGGTAGTGTGGGCGGGGAGATTGAGAGCGGGAACCGCAAGAGAGAAGAAGCAGAAGCTTGGCTTGTGTGACTGTGTGCACTGAAAAGCAGTAGATCTTCTCTGATAACATGGGTGACTGACATTGCACTCAGGCCTTCCAACTGATACCAAATTATAAAACTTTGAATGTAGTGAGGAGGTGCAGGGATTAAACAATGACTAGTCTAACTGAACCAAAACGAACGGAAAAGGTTTAGACTTGAAATAGTGAAACATTTGTATGTCATTGTGTTCCACAGACAGCCGAGGTTTGCTGCTCTGATGTGGTCAACACATTTTCGCTTGCCTGTCTTTGTATTATTTGTCTCAGATGTGCTACGTCTGTGCGAGTTGATTTGTAAACCTGCAACACTGTGTGTGTACAATATGTGTGCCTGGGGCCGCGTCTGGGAACACTGCGTTCAAGCGATTCAGTGTTTATCTGAAAAGTGACCGTGTGTCTGTTTGAGCGAGTGTATATTTTTCTCCACTATTTGCATGCCAGTTTGTTTACATCAGCCTCAGCATGTGTACTGTACACTGTATATACAACTCTGTCCCACTGTGTGTTTGTGCGTTCATGTGTGTGTATGTGTGTGTGTCTCAGTTTGGCTTGGGGCAGCTCCAGCTGTGTCAGAGTGAGCCGCTCCAAATGCCTAAACTCCCAGAAGAGGAAGAAAAGGGGGAGTAAGGGGAAGAGTGAGGGGAGAGCGGGACGAATGGGAAGGAGGAGGGGAGGGGAGGGGGTGTCAGGAATGAACGGGGGAAACGGAGGGGCTGCAGGTCCAGGTGGCAGGAGAGAAAAGCAAAGAAAACTGTTAACTGGACAGGGAAACAGGGTTAAAGATGCACTTTTAGTTATGCTTTTAATGCAGTCATGTCAGAAAGCGTGTCTGTTTAGCTTTAGCCATAGCACACGGCCTTCGAGCCGCTTAAGCGTGGTTACCAAGAACAGTAACTTATTTGTAAAAGAATTCTACATATGGTTTTCTACCAACCACTCAATTATCTGTCTGCCAAAAAACAACACAATATTTATCCACAAAAGCATCGCCTTTAGTGTTTTCATCCAGATGTAAATATTGTTCATATCCATATACAAATGCTGTTCTGATCTCACTTCCTGTACTCCCTCTTCCCATGACATCAACTGTGACAGGATGAGACTGTTGTGGTGTGTCTGCCTGTCTACACTTGCTGTGCAGACCTTCTGCTCCTGTACAGCAGGCACAGACAGGCAGACAGATGGCAGCCCCACTGACATCAGAACAGAGGGCCAATAGCCCTTCCGCTTACTTCAATAATACTGCGGGGGCTTTACTGGAACGATGACAACAATATCAACAGATGAGAGATTTTCCCTTCTACGTAATGATCCCTCAACTTCCCAATTAAATTGCTGCTTCAAGCTGAGATATGGTGTTAATAAATGTGTGATGACTTCAGTGTACTGCTGTGTTTTGATGTAATCTATTTGTTTTAAGCATGATTGTGAGTGTGAATGCCTCACCTCATCATCTTTGAACCAGGACAGGCTCTCGGCAGTGAGAATAAACCAGTATTCCTTGGCTCCACCTTTCATGATGCCAATGTTGCTGATGGTCAGCCAGCCCTTGCGTACGACCTGCACAGCAGCCAAGGGTAAGAAGCTCAGATGGCAGGACTGACATCACAATGGCATTCAGAGGACAGGTATAGCAAACATTTGATAGCAAGGTATAACTTCTCTAAAGGTGTGTAGAGGAGGTCGCACAAGGAAGGTGGACCTTGAAAATAAGAGTAAAGATCAGAAACAGGTGACAGTGGAGGGAAAAAAAGCTTTTTGCAGATTTGACATTTGTCAGATATATGACGTAGATTATGCAGCAACAGGGCAATCACCAAAACATTTCACTGACCACCTGTGATCAAAGAGAAGAGTAGATGCACATACATACAACATATAAAAGTGAGCAGAGAAACAAAAGTAAGTAAATAGGATGGACGAAACTGGAAGGCAGATGTGTGATCATTAAGGGAACAGGAAGTATGAGATGGCGTAAAGATACCAAGAAATGACATTTACATCCCGAAGACAAGGAAAATATCTATGAAGCAGTGGAACTGCAGAAGGTGAAGATGATTGGGTTGTGACAGAGAGAGGAATCTGAAAACTGTCACTGAGAGGAAGAGTTCAAAAATATTAGCAAATGATGAAAAACATGATTAATAAAGCGACAACACGCCATTTTGCCAGTGTGCATATTCGCTGCCATCAGTAGCATGCCAACCCACAACCCTTAAGCTTGAGTGCTTCACAGAAATATTTCCAGTAGAGGCAGCAGTGAGTGAGCAGGATTAAAGAGAGTGGACTCCTACTATTAGGGTTGAAAGAGGGGCCACACCCTGGAAAAAAACAGGAGATAAAGGAGTAAAATTAAGATGAAATTATTTATTTCATTACATTAGGCTTTTTGGGGATGACACTGATATTAATAATTTAAGAGTTAACTGCTATCAAAGCAATATGAGGGATTGTATAAATAACTTTTAACTTTTAATAAGTTTTTAACTTTTTAAGCTGTGGTTAAAATAGACTGCTGTTCAACAAATATCATCATCATACATCATGGTCCCAGACTACACATATTCATACTGGGATTGTGTTTTTAATTATTGCTGCTTTCAGATGTGTCACATAAAAATTATGTAATTAATCATTGCAGACTGACACTTACAACAAGTGTCTCACTTTTGCTTGATTGCATTTCTATAAAAAGCCAACATCAACTCTGGTTGGATGATTGGACCTTAATTCTCCTCCCGTAAAATCACAAAAATCTCCCATTTATCTGCAGCTATTAAATGCTGAATATTATTGATCAATGCATAACAGATAGGACGGTGACCTCTGAATATAAAAAATATAAAAAAAATAAATGGAAGAGATTTAGTTCATAAGCATGCACACTCAAATTATGCGCTGCAGATAATTATTGCCAGCAAAGGATCATTTTTGAGTGTTTAGACCCCCGTATATTATCATCATGAGGAGCACCTTTCATGCAGAAATATATACTTAAGTTTGTTTTGCTTAAAAGTGACAAAGATGATTTTGACCAAAGGGTGTTGGTGCTAAAGCAAGAGGCTTCATGGTATAAGATTTGGGGATATCACTGGGTTATTTACGTAGTTGGCAGTTAAACTTTATGGTCACACTTCTGTAGATCAAACGTCTGTTGGGTGCATTCTCTGGGGATCATGAATGTTCTCATGGAAATTTATGAAATTTCACTCTGATCAAAATGTTGAAGGGATGGACCAATAGGATGGCTAACTGCCCAATTGTCTGTTGCAATCCCCATCTGAAATGCCCCTTGGTTAACATGGTTAAAAATACTGTAAAAAGGAATGCAGCTCTAAGGAGAATCTCACCTGGTTTCCCGTCATCCCTGCAACAACCTTCTTTTTGCTTTGGTTGTTCGTCTGCTGGGCACTGAGAAAGAGGAAGTGCTCGTGTTATTTACTCTGTTAGAATTTACAGTTCATTTTATAGTTTAAAACCAATTAGATTACTCACTTTGTGAAGCCAATAAAATCCTCATGTTTGGTATTTATGTAGGCAAGCTGTATGTCAATGAGCAACAAGACCTGAATAGAGCAGACATACATTACGTGCAGAAACAGACCCACACAAAACTTAACAATACAGTGGTTATCTAAAACTATGTGAGAATGACCTGGTCCCTGCATTTACTCTCTTGCTGTTGTATTTCGGTGGTTACAATTCTCTCTGTCTCATCATGCAGTTTGGGAAAGGAACTGAGCTATGGAGAAAAAAAACAGAGCAGGAGTCAGATATAAGACAGTTCTGACACCCTGAAATGTACAGTACTTCGCACAAGTACATGACACACATTTATACCTTGTTGATACACTGGCACACAGTGTTGATTAGTTCTTGACTGACCATGTCAACTAATTTAATACACGGCCCCTTTAGACTTAATATCTGTTTCTTCACTATGGCCTCAAAGGCCATGTCAGGAGTGAACAGACCTGTCCTATAGGGAAAGAGAGGCAGGTGGAGGAAAGAAAAAAACAGACAAATAGGTAGATTGGCTACAGCAACAATAAATGTAAACGACATGTGACACGGCATTTGCTCAGAACACTTTACCACACCTGACACCATGGATGTTTCTGATGGCATAGTTGATCTCCCGCCGCAGCTTCTTCTCATCAAACTCAATCTGAAGACAAATGCAGTACATTGTCAGTTAGAGTTCAGCACTTGGCTGAGGAGCATTACAGTATAGCATCACTATTGTCGATGCACATAAAGTTTTCATGGAGCTACTGTATGACATGCACTACGCATACACAAAGACAAGCAAAAATCCCACACACGCACCTTAATCAGTTCATAGGGAAAGCGCTCATGGAAGATTCGGTTGATCCTAGCTCCTCCTGACAGATTCACGGTGTCTACTTTGTCGCCTGAGCCCTCGATTAGCTTCTCAAAGTCAACAGATAAGCGCTGAACTAACCTGTAACACGGAAACACACATACCAGGAGAAACACTGACATAAATAATTCAAAAGACAATAAATGGGCACACACACATGCAGAATGACTGACTGACTGACTGTAGAAGTGTCTTAGTCCTGCGTGCAGGGTCATCAGGACTATATTGTCTGTACTCTTCAGCCTCTTTGTTCAAGGCCAGAAGCTGGCTCTGCAGACGACAACGGAAGGCTGGCAATGTGTCCCGGATGTGGTTTGTCAGTTGCTGCAAACAAACATAATCAGTAACAATACCATACACAATGTATTTACTTCTCTGTGTGTGTATGCGCATCATTTTTAACCTGGTTAAGCATTCTTTGTAAATATGGTGTGCCCATGTTTTCAGCCATGTGTTTGTAGGCTGGATGGGACAGGAAGAACTTCCGCTCTGCAAGCAGAGCTTCATTAATATCCTTTTTTCCATCAATATCCTTCTGACTCCGGTTCACCACCCCTATATAACCTGGGGAGGAAGAGATGAGACGGGAAATGAAGAGCATGTGATCACTGTAAGGAAGACAATGTGCAACGGGAGAAAGGAACAATCAAGGACTCTGGTATAAGACAGATTCAACTTGCATTTTCTGACGTGTCTTTGGGAATTCTGCCCAGACCGCCATTTGTTCCATTAAGACTGCAGCATATAAGCAGGAAATGAATATGTTTCTGCAACAGCAGAGCATGTGGTATACAGCGAGCCTAATCCCCTATTTAGTACAGTGATAGATGTAATAGCACCAGGCTCCATATCTAATGCTTCAGCTCCAGGCTGCTACTAGGGCGGTTATTTCAGTGTGGGTCCATAGCTAATGCATTAGTACTGTAGGAGAAGCATGAAGGAGCTAGCACCTGGTGGTGCTTTACTCAGTCTGTACACTGTCACAGGAGCTCCCTGCCATGGCTTTTTTCCATGCCTCTCTCTCTCTCTCTCTCACACACACACACACACACACACACACACACACACACACAACCTTGTGCCAGTATCTTTTTGAGGACCCATCATTGACATAATGCATTCCCCGCCCCTTATCCTAACCTTAACCCAATTCTAACCCTAAGCCTAAAAACACATTTTAATCCCCAAACAGCCCTTTTAAACTTCAGCAGTTTGTACCCCACAAAGTATAGTGGGCTCCCAGTTTTTGGACTACCCATTAACATAACCTCTGTCTCTCTTTCTAGCTCTCCTATGCATACACACAAGAACAAATGTGCAGACACACACATGCTCAGTGGTATTACTGTGATGTCATACAAATTGCATGACCATCTTTCAACACATGGCACAAGCTAAAGAGATACTGTACATGGATAAACAGAAAGATAATGAACAAAGGAGATGGAGAGAAACAGAAAAAAAAACAGGAGGGAATGAGAGCTTGACCGAGACAACGCTTTTGGCTGCTGATAAGAGACACAATCATGATGTCAGTCCTCTCTCCACTGCAGTGTGGCACAACACACATGTGCAAACACACACATGCCCACAAACACCAGCAGCACACCTCTGCGTAGGGGAAGCAACCTGTTCTCTAGTATTTCCCGGGCATCTGTTCCTTCATCCATCAGGTCCAGCTTAGTAATTACACCAATTGTGCGCAGGCCTGAAAGGAAGATGAAAAATAGAGGAGATTTTACAGCCTCCAAAAGTTATTTCAAAACTGTGACGTACTAAACGACAACTCCCTTCAACGTTTTACACATGAACGCGTTCATTGTAATAATGTGATAATTCACCCCCATAATGACTCAGGGTGTAGAGCCATATTTTCAGGATATAATAAAACCCCATAGACTATATAAGCTCGCCACACATGGGGCTTACCCTGTGGGTCAACATCTTTAGCCAGTTTGAGTGCATCAGAGTTGGCCAGGTCAGTGTTGGCTGGCGTCACAGCCAGGATGAGACAGTTTTCCTTACAGATGAACTGCATGATCATGTCTCGTATCTGGTACTCTATGTCTGTCGGCTGGTCGCCTACAGGCACCTTGGTAATGCCAGGCAGGTCCACAAGAGTTAGGTTCAGCACTGCAAACACACACATGCAGAATAAACACAGAAGATATATCAGAGAAATCAATTTTCTGTGCATGGATATGTCATGTCAAACACACCCAAAAACACAGTGTGTTACCATGTGGTGAATAAATCCGTAGGTTGATGGGGACAGGAGAGATGCCTTTATTTGATCCAGTGAGTCTGCATGTCTCTGCCTCGATCTCCTTGCAGATCTCATCAAAGTCTGTGAACTTCTTTCCCTTACAATGGTGAAATTCACCGTACTCTGGAAAGAAACGAAAAAACAAGTTAAATAATGCTAGATATATAATGTTATCATAATTTTGGAGGATAATTGAATTAATAAGCCTATCCAGTGCATTGATATTTTTGCAGTTTTTGTGTCAGGCCACAAGGACAGAGTACAATACAGCAGGATGTATACATGCTGTTTAATTAGGCCATGTTTATTTGTAAATGTACTCTTCCGGCAAAGTTTCTAAAAGACATTTGAGATAGTCTTTTAGTGATACAAATGCTATACATCCTGCCAACTTGCAAGAGGGCTAAAAAACACAAGATGCAAGTTCTGACAGTAAGATGACACTTCCAGCTCTGCCCCACCAGTCAGCCTCAGCCCTTGTAAAATATCATACTGCCATCTGGTGGGAGCTTTAAATACAAGCTTAAGAATGACAGAATGCAAAGACCGCATGAATGAACATGTGTGTGTCTACCTGTGTTAGCACTCAGCAGCTGGAGAATTAAAGGTCTGCGAGTGACAATGCCTGAACCCCGTGGAAGGAAGTCTCTGTTGGAGAAGAAACACTGAATTGGAGAAGGACACACACCAGCACTGCCACTGCATTTGATGGCAATGCAAACTTGCATCTTAGTCTGAAACCTTAGCTTGAATAACTTGCTCACATTGACTAGTAAAGTACATTTGTTTAACTTTACATACTATTGAAAATATCAGCAACTTGATAGGGAAGGCTGAGAAAATCTTTGCCATATGATAAGCCCTACCAGATATATATAGTCTTAAAGCTAAATGTAATGTTAACAATAAGGAAACAGGATGCACAGGGTCAAAAAAATCCTTCAGGAAGTTTATTTTACTGCATCCTGCCCTGGATCAAACAGCTGGCACAGCCCCGCCACAAAAGAGGTGTCATAACATAGTCATGAGACAAAGAATTGAGGCGTGTGATGAAAAATCAATACACACTCAGGAAAGCTAGCATTACCAGCCTCCTATAGCTACTGGCATCGCCACACATTTTGACCTGGATGGCCCACTGCTGTTGACAATACACGCGTCTCCTTTAGTAGACAAAGCTCCAGTGTCCCGAAACTAGCAAACTAGTGACTTACCCACCAGCATTGTTTTCAGACAGGATGGAAAGTACTTCAGTCTCCTCATCACAAACCAAAGCCTACCCAAACAATGTTATTCATGGGTAGGCTGTGATATTTTAAGGCCCTTGAAATCTGTTAAAAGGTCACTAAGGTGTGAATTCAACGAAGCTCTGTTCAGCTCAGTTTTGGTTGACTAAAGGACTTGTAGGTTAATTAAAAGACCGCTGATTCTGTTACTTCTCATGAGGCATGTTAACCTCTTCCCGTTCATCGACACCTTCGCAGACCGTCACTGGAATAAGGTGCTGTACTGGCTATTATCATAGAGACACTGCCACTTCCGGCAGCCACCACTTCAGACTCACAGCTCCAGCCCTATCACTAGTGCTGGGTGGACACAGTGAGACTGATTGTGTACAGAAGTTGCCTGAAGTGCCGGTTTCAATTCAGCTGAACACTGATCCTTGTGTATTAAGCATTTCCCAGCTACTGAATCACAGTTGCCAAGGCTTTACTTTTAGCAATACAAGCAAAGAGCAGTTTATTGCAAATTCAGATTTTGATGAGTCCCAACTTCAATATTTGAAAATAACATAAACATTTCAACCACATTTTTACTGATAATAATTCATACATTTTAAAGTTTTATTAGAATTAGCCAGGACAAGTCAAATTACATAATGGATTTTTTTGGTAGCACTTTCTAATGGCTTATTAAGAAGGGTTTGTCATAACCATTGACTGCATATAATATACAGTTAAAAGACGTTTAATATCCAAATAAAAAAACAAACCACAGCACAGCGAAATGACTTTTACTTTTTGTGAACAACGCGTTTTGCCTGTGGCTTCTTCAGGCACAAGCACTAGCTTGCAGGTGTGCTAAATATGCACTGTGTAGTCCAATTAAAAAAAAATTCTGTCACATTTTTTGTGTGTTTTTTCTTTTTTTTTCTTAAGATGTTGATTTATAAAATCAACATACAGTCTATGCAATTTAGGTGTGTTGTTCCAAAGAAGGGGTTGGGACTAATTGCTTTATAACTGGCTAATATATGATTTACTAATGCTTTAAAGTTTACTTATAAATCATTAACGAAAAGGTGTTGGATTGGGTGTTGAAACATACATGTGTTAATTATTTGTATTTAATAGTAATGCAGTTTTAAATAGTAGTGACCCATTACCACATAATGTTAGGTTTCTTGCTTTCTAATAGCCATCACATCTAAAGTTGTATACCAAGTTTGTTGTTTATGGATTTTGGCCCAGGACAGGTAACAGTCAAAGGGATTATTTCCAACCTGGAAAATCAGTGATTTATAGAGCATCGCTAAATCATGTATTACTATTAATAAAACAATTACTAACCATGTATAAACCTCAGATAAAGTGTACTTTAGTAGACAGTGTTCCCTTATTTTGATATCTAAATCTAATCCACCTAAAGTACAGTTCAAAGGGACCGTGTGAGATTGATACTGTCCGGTTCACCGTGAGGGGCTCGACTTACCTGCCCACAAAGTTTTCCAGCACGGAGCTCTTGCCTGCGCTCTGGCCGCCCACCACAGCGATCTGCGGCAGGTGGAGGCTGCAGCTTTGTCCCACGCTGCTAAGGACGTCTTGCAGGCGGTTGACCAGCGGGATCAGGTCCTCCATCCCGCGGTTGCCCATCGCAACAGGGCTACCTGTCCAGCTCCTTTATAGCCCGTCTTGCTCCGGCTCTAATACGCTACATTAGAGTGACTACCATAGTTGATGGTTACTCGCAAACATGCTGTTATAATTAATACAATGTACAAAATCTGTAAATAATACTCTTCTTGAAGGACAGTGCCAACTTTTAAAGGTCCCGAACTTCAGCAGCCGTTAGGGGGGGTTACGTTCACGTTAAAGTTACCGTTAGTGTGTGTGGTAACGACGATAGTGTTTTTTGTACTCACGGACCTCAAGTCTTCGAAAACAGCTCGCCATATACATCGTTGTTGTTTTAAAAGTCCATTAGTTCGCAGTGTGTTGTTTCCCTTACACTGTGAATACATTTAAAGAAGCTAGCCGCTGCTCGCTGCGCTGAGTTTTGGTCCACGACGGGGAGGAAAACTCCTCTGACAGCTAACGGAATCGTTTTCTGCGCATGCGCGGCAAACAGCAACTTTAACTCGGCAATCCCCAAATAGAGAAGATAGACAAACTTCGTGGCCAATTACCCTGTACCCTGATACATCAGACACCGAGCACGTATTCACCCTGCTAGCTGTCAGCTATTAAAAATCCCACACATCCAGTGTGGGTAGGGCTCCGCTGCAGCCCTATCTATACACGCAGCAGCAAGAACCAGAGAGTAAGATTCATCTACTGTAAATAACACTTCTGCATTCTTTGGCAGTGAGGGAGTGCGCACCCTGTAGTACACTGGAAACCCTAAGCATGTCAAATATAAACTGAAAGCTACATTTAAATGGTGGAATAATGCAGTAATAATAATGAAAGTTCAAATAAACACCACTAGGAATTCACTTCCACCACATTAAGATGTAAAGATAAAATGTTGTTTACTTGTTATACATCATTATACTTGCACTGAATGGCAGAGTAAAGCACTTATTCTCATATTTCAGTATCTTCACCATGTTGTCTCTCAGCAGTCTCACCACATGATTAAATCCCCCCCCCCCCCCCGGTCACAAACAAACTTTACTCTACTTTCAGGTCTTTTAACAGCTCTGCAATGTCTATATGTGGGCTGCTGTTGTTTCCAGTCCTGTTTGAGCACAGCGCGCTCTGCAGACTCTTAGCGGCTTGGTTCAGGGACAGAAGGATGCAAGCAGCGTCCAATGTCTCATTTTCTCCCCGAGAGCACAGAAGGACTTCGTTGACCTCCCCTTCAATCTTTCTAGAGAGGATGGTGGGAAACACAGCGCTCACACGCTCCGACACGCTTTTCCTCAGGGCCGAGTCACGGCACACAAGGTTCAGTATGAATACACCTGGTCCAATGGCAGGGAGAGATGGAAAGAGGATTTCATGTAGATGAAACACACTATTATGAAATAATATCAAACAAAAAAGAAGACTTCTTACATGTGTAATAACATGACAAAAACACAGATTTTATAATTGTTTTTCATAAAACTTTTTTTAAAAGGGCAATACCAACACATTTATTGTCATTGTTTCACAGAAAACATGATTCCAGCAGATGGAGATAATTAAATCGTTAAAAATACTGTACCTCTGGGGGTTAGGAGGCTGAAGACTTTCTGCAGGACTGAGGTTTCCACAAAGGCAGCAGGAGGACAGCTCATACCCACCGTACTGTCTTTATTGTCTACATCAAACATGATGGCGTCAAACAAACGAACACCTACAGAGGGGAAAAAAATAGCCATTGTCAATTAGTATTGTTAATATATACACTGGTGTGGCCTTAACTTTAACTGCCCTCTCTTGGACTCCTCCTTCACTAACCTTCTTTTTCCAGGGTACAGATGTGTTCAAGTCCATCTCCAAGAGTGACAGTCAAATGATCGTCTGGTCGGAACCCGAACCATTGCTTCGCCACTTCCATCACAACAGGGTCTAGTTCTACAACCTCCACAGTAACATTGGGCACAAAGTCCCGTAAAAACTGAGGCAGACCTCCTCCACCAAGCCCCACCAGGAGCACTGACACTGGGACATCTAAGGAGGAAAACAGAAGGGATGAAAAAGTCCCAGGTAAAGCTCAATCAAGTGTGGTATTTAATGAAGACGCTGGATCGCTGTGGCTGTTTAGTCACATTTCCTCCTGCCATCCTCCTCTACCACACCAATAATACAAAATACAAAACAGGAGGTGTGTACTGACCTTTGTTCTGTGGCGTGCCCACCCCAAGCATGGCAAGGGCAGCCACCATAACTTCATGGTGAGCACAGCAGAGGAAGCCACTGTCCACTGACAGAGAGGCTGAGGATGTTGTTGGAGCAGGTGTAGTCTTGATCTTCTTTTTGTTTTTTTTCTTGTGACTTGATGCTGCAGGTGCATAAATATTCATTAACCTCACCGATCTACATATAAAACATAATAATATTATAATACTATACTCCATATAAAACTACTGTAATATTTTTGTAATTCTTTCTGTTTTCTGCTTTTTGTTGACTTCTTTGTTTGATGGGTGACTGTATTTATATGCATTATTTGTCTTGCCTAACTGGTTAATATATTATTTATAATAAAGAAAAAGAGAGCATAACAAATTACGGTGAACAAGGACAAAGGACGGACCAGTATTTGAAGGGACAAGTCGGCTCTCTGATTGGACAAGGGCAGCATTAGACAGGAAAACAAGTCTTCGATACAGTTCTCCATCTTCTCCTTTGACATTCTCGACACAGTACTCCCCGCTCAGCTCGCTCACCCCCCTGCTGACCTCCTCTCGCCAACCCAGGTCACCTCCAACTGACAGAAACGGCACCTGAATGGGGACAGAGTGCTCAAATGATTAGTGATGTACATTTTTGTGACATCAAATGTTTGATGGTAGAAAACAGCATTTGCAAAAAGAATATGTGCGTCAGTTTACCTGCTGGTTGGATGGCATACCCGGGGGAGCCAGGTCCATCACCATTGGTGAGAGTTCTGACTGGACAGCCTGCATGTCTGTGTACTCCTGATTCCTGTGCATTGCCACAATAACCAGGCGCCGAAAGTTAGCACTGGCTGCCAGCTGCCTTCGCCCCTCACTGGAGCTGTAGAGCCAAGCTGTCTCACTGCCTTGAGGCACTGACAGGATAAGCAAAGGGGGCAAAATATCAAACAAGAACAAAATACAACAAGTGTGATTACACAGAAACCCAAAAACCTGATGAGATAACAGGACAGCTCACCAATAAAAATGGCAAAATGGTTAGATCTTGGCACCTTGGCACCCGGGGGACAATCTTGTATTGTGAGAGTGTATCTGGGAAGGCCCGTCTTGGAGTGGCAGAGAGTGAGTGAGACGTTCGAGCTGGCGCCTGTGCCTGTACGGAGCCTCTTTTTCAAGACAGAGTATGCCTGACGCTCCCTCACTGCCGACAGCAACTCTGCTACCTGTGTGAGACGAGCAGGGGCTCCATCTTCCCCAAGACACATCTCCAGAATAGGCGTGGGCATAGGCTGACGAAACTTGGTGCAAACCAGAACAAAGACAGGAAGAGCAAAGGAGTCCTCTTCGTTCCCACTTTCCTCCTGCAGACAGTGGAGCCTCACCGCCCACCCCAGCTGAACAAACTGCTCTACAGCCAACTTGATCACGCTCTCCTGAGCCAACGTCACACAGACATACCGGCCGCCGACACTTAGCACACGGCCCACCTGTAGACACAAGAGAACTGCTGTGACGAGAATGCAGAGACATATGTTGATGAGTCCACCAATTGAGGAAAAAGCATATGGTCTATACTCTGAATCATTGGTTTCTCACCTCAGTGAGCATGTTCCTGGCCAGTGCTCCTTCTTCTTCTGATGCCATGGCATCCAGCGTGCCCTTGTCCAGAGCAGCCTGGTAGCTGGCATCCTCATACGGGGTTTGTGTAGCATCCACCTGCTGGAAGGTCAGCCCCGGCCGGCGCTCAGCGTTTCGCTGGTTCATATGGGTCACAACTGTCTCACTGATGTCAATATTAGTTAGATGTTTGTAACCAACATCATACAGCTGTTCACTCAGCTCAGAGTTACCACAACCGACCACCAACACCTGAAGGAAAGTAATACAAAACACTGTTAATTTATATGTTATTATCACTGGCAGTGGTAAGCGTAGTAAGTCTGTAAGTAGGCAGCTTTACTTAAGTACTGTTAATACAGTTTAGATGTAATTTATGCGAGTATTTCCACTTTATGCTACATTATACTTCTAGTCTGGTATATATGATTGGAGAATATTGGACTTTTCACTCCATGTTATTTACAGCTATAGTTGCTGGTTACATTGCAGCTAAAATGTAATATGCAAAACACACGATGTACTTCTAAAATATGCTGTATTTTTCTAGATTTAACTCCCCAACAGTTCACGAAGTAGAAAAAAATGGCTTCACCTTGAACATCTAAAATAGTAAAATGCTACATACATGTTAATTAAGTATTAGCTACCCAATAATATAAACAATAACAATAATAATATAAACACTTACAGGGGCAATTTGTTTTTCCACAATGCCTACTTTTGTATGCTGATACACTGTACTTTTATTTAATTAAGATCTTGAATGCAGGACTTTTTCTTGTAATGGAGTATTCTGACATTGACTGTGGTACTGCTAATTCTAGTTCTTCAGACAGGAAGTGTATTATTATAAAAACGACACTAAGTGGACAAAGAATCAGATGTGACATTAGTTTTCAAGTGCTTGATTCACTGACACACACACACACACACACACACACACACACACACACACACACACACATTTTAACAGGACGTGACAAATACCAACACATATTGTTTATGCTGTAAGGAAATGCATAACGTCAGTAGTGACACTGTTCATCAAATCATCTCACCTTGTCTTGGACTTTGATGTATTTATGCAGCACGCCGCAGAGTTTGGTGTAGTCTCCATACCACTCAAAAGCCTTTTCTCCGCGTTTCTTAAAAAACCTCTCCCAGTACTCTGCGGAGCTGAACTCCTCGGCAGTGCGGGGCAAAAGACTCATCGTCGGCTGCAGTGGTTACAAGGCCCCGAAACGCTTCAGTTTACCGTGACAGAGTCTGTTGACAGCCACTTCTCCACATGGCACCTCAGATCTTTCAAGCCGGACGACATTGTAAGCAGGACCGCTCGCTGATTAGAGAGTTTACATGAGGGCGGAGCTACAAACTGCCCGGTGATTCGCTGAGGCTACCCCTGCTGATTTTATTGGCCGTTGCTGAGCCGGAAGTGTTCGTTCCGATATTGTTAGTTCTCCGGGTGTCATTCATCATGGCTGTCCCTGCTGGAAGGTCTGTGGTCTTCGTCACTGGAAACGCAAAAAAACTCGAAGAGGTAAGAGTCAAACATTTCATGCCTGAGACCGAGGCTATGCTTACGGTGTTGCTGTCTTGTCTGAACCGTTTCAGACAGGATACTTGTACACTTATGCTGTTCCAAACTGTACTTTCTAAATATAGGCAGTGAGCGGGAGCTGTAATTTAATCCAGTCCTGCTAGATTTAATTCTTAACTCTCTTTTTGATCACATCCATCAGGTCGTTCAGATCCTGGGAGATAAATTTCCCTACAAGCTAGTGTCGAAAAAGATTGACCGTGAGTATAAAAAAAAGTTACCACCATTAGAACAAATGGTTTCATGTAATCATTGCTCATCTGAGTATTTCTTTATTTCTTTACAGTGCCTGAATACCAAGGAGAGCCAGATGAGATTTCCATACAGAAGTGTAAGGAGGCTGCACGGCAGGTACATAACTATACTGTCATGCAAGTAGAAGTTCTGTATGTACATCAGAGCTTTATTGCTAAGTAGTGTTTCACACATATGAGGAATTTGCTGTGGTGATAAGGTGCTACACATAGACAAACATACAGTAAACATAAATAAATGTGGAAATATATAAATGTGGAATTGAAGAACAACGTTGCAGATATACATGTGCATTATTCTGGGTCTGTGCCGTGCAGAAGTAACGTAACGGACGGGAATATTGTGTACATATAAATATATAACCTGACAACATAAAAATATACAACAACAAAGATCAACAATCAACAACAAATATGTGCGACGTGCCAGGTCTGAGCCCGACACAAGATGGAACGGTATTTACATGTGCAGGTGACATTTGAATCGTTTGCAAGGGGGGAGTGTCAGTGGGGGACCCGGGCCTTGTTAATGAGGCTAGTTGCAGATGGGAAGAAACTGTTTTTGTGGCGAGAGGTTTTGGTCCTGGTGGACCGCAGCCTCCTGCCAGAGGGGAGAGTCTGAAACAGTTTGTGTTCGGGGTGGGAGGGGTCAGCTGCAATCTTTCCTGCTCGCCTCAGAGTCCTCAAGGAGTGCAGGTCCTGAAGAGACGGAAGATTGCAGCCAATCACCTTCTCTGCAGAGCGAATGATGCGCTGCAGCCTGCCCTTGTTCCTGGCAGTGGCAGCAGCGTACCAGATGGTGATGGAGGAGGTGAGGATGGACTCAATGATGGCGGTGTAGAAGTGCATCGTCATTGTCTTTGGCAGGCTGAACATCTTCAGCTGCCGCAGGAAGTACATCCTCTACTGGGCCTTGGTGAGGGAGGTGATGTTGAGCTCCCAGTTGAAGTCCTGGGAGATGATGGTGCCCAGGAGGCGGAAGGAGTCTACAGTGGTGACCGAGGAGTCACACAGGATGATGGGGGAGGGTGGGGCTGGGCTCTTTCTGAAGTCCACAACCATCTCCACTGTCTTCAGAGCGTTGAGCTCCAGACTTTTCTGGCCGCACCAGGTCAACAGATGGTCGATCTCCCACCTGTAGGCAGACTCGTCCCCACCTGAGATGAGCCCAGTGAGGGTGGTGTCGTCCGCAAACTTCAGGAGCTTGACAGACTGGTGACTGGAGGTGCAGCTGTTGGTGTACAGGGAGTAGAGAAGGGGGGGGGGGGGAACGCAGCCTTGAGGGGAACCGGTGCTGATGGTCCTGGAGTCAGAGACATGTTTTCCCAGCTTCACGTGCTGCTTCCTGTCCGTGAGGAAGTCAGTGATCCACCTGCAGGTGGAGTCAGGCACATTCAGCTGAGACATGTCTGTTGAATGATTGAAACTGATGTATTGTTTGTTTTTCACCTTCAGATTGATGGGCCCGTCATAGTGGAGGACACCTGTCTGTGTTTCAAGGCTTTGGGAGGCCTGCCTGGTCCTTACATGTTAGTAATACAACTTTCACATCCCATTTTATCAGTAATAGCAGTAACGAACAGGAATAATTACAACTAAACTTTTCTACTTTCTGTAGAAAATGGTTCCTGGACAAACTCAAGCCAGAAGGTAAGTATGGTAGCAGATGAAACACTGCTGAGATATTTTGACAGAGATATTTAGAGCTGGATTGAAAAAGTGTCAGTGAGCTGTATGAGCATCTCTAACCTTGTTAAATGTTTGTTGTAGGCTTGTACAAACTCCTAGCTGGGTTTGAAGATAAATCAGCGTGGGCTCTCTGTACTTTTGCTTTCTCTGCTGGGAAAGATGAACCAGTCCAGCTCTTCAGAGGGAAAACAGAGGTCAGAATGTCTCTTATAACGGCGTGTGTGTGTGTGTGTGTGTGTGTGTGTGTGTGTGTGTGTGTGTGTGTGTGTGTGTGTGTGTGTGTGTGTGTGTGTGTGTGTGTGTGTGTGTGTGTGTGTGTATCTTCTCTTCACTCTAATATCTTCATATTTTTAGGGACACATTGTGGAACCCAGGGGACCTCGAGACTTTGGTTGGGATCCATGTTTCCAACCAGACGGATATGACAAAACGTAAGCAAGGACTGCTTGAAATTTCTTGTTCATACCACAAGGGAGAGCCAGAGGATAACAGAAATGAGATTAAGAAATGCCTGCTTATGATGATCTCTTTCACCTTTTGCTGTGTGTAGCAACATATCCAGACTGACTGTTACCTACTTCCTTCTCATCTGCAGCTATGCTGAACTGCCCAAACAAGTGAAGAATTCTATCTCTCATCGCTACCGGGCGCTTGCTGCCATGTCTGAGCACTTCTCTCAAACCAACAATACCTCCCCACAGAGCAAGAAGAAGAAGCAGGAGGATTAAAGAGTCAGGTTCTAAATCTGGAGCAAAATGTATCAAACCTCAAGTCATCAGAAGATACCTCTGCATTGTGAAATCTGATGACTTGAGGTTTGATACATTTTGCTCCTTATTGCACATTGTTTTATTGTTGTGTCAGAAAAGTTTTGTAGATAACAGATGATCACAATGTGTATTTCTGCAATGGAAAATGTGCAGAATTATATTGGTTTTACCTTATTTTGAATAAATGTTTGTTCATTTTTCTTTGTGAAGATTTCTATGCGTCAGTGGTTAGATGGGGAGTTTCAGTAACTAATATGGAAAGATAGCGGAAATTGTTGCAAGCCTTCTTTTCATTTCATTGTTCCACAGTGGATACTAAAAGACAACCTTTTGAGTTTTTGCTTCCAAGGTCTGAGAAAGATAGTCTTGGAGAAGAGCATAAATTACTTAAAGAGGAGCTCCAGGATCCTGATGAGAGCAGCAGACCGCTCTGTGGCCGAGACTGGATCCTGGAGTTGGCGAGCGAAGGAGAGGATGTTCAGGCTGGAGTCCACCCCCCCCCCCCCCCCCGGGTGGGAGGAGGTGGTCTCTGAAGAAGGAAGAGGAGGATGAGGTGGAGAGGGGGATAATACGGGAGTTTGGGGACCCTGGAGCTGGAAGTTGAGCAGGAACTATGCATACACCTGTGACAGATGCCTCCCAGATGTACCGAAAATGTCACACATTAACCAACTCATCCTCTGAGTGAGACGATGAAGACAGCAGAAACAACTAATTCAACACAGATTTAACAACACTTTTTCTTAAAATTACTATTTTCCTCAGTTATTTATATTATATGGAGCTTTTCCAATCATGTACAAGAAAACCTTTGCACCTGGTTGTTGGAAACAATACTTGGCCAGTAAAAGAAGGTGCTGTAGGTTGTGAAATGACTGGATCACTTTGTTTGCTTAGCCCTATAGTTTTGTTTGGGGACTTGCCAGGAAGTAGCAAGTTGTTGTGAGAAGGAACAGGAAAGCTGCATTTGTCTTCATCAGAGAGACTTCAGTTCACTTGTCAGCCAAGTTTTTTTTAACAGAACGTGGAAGATGTGTGCCAGACTTCAGTTCACTAGAGGTCAAAGACACTGCTGTGTGCCCCTCCTTTTTCCTCTGTGGCTCAAACTCAACACACTGTCAGTGCTGTAGCATTCAGGGGGACCTCCAAGCTACTGCCAGTTACAGTATGTATTTCTGAGAATTTAAAAGATGTACTTGTTTTTTTTTATGGTATCTGTTCTTATTGTGTTCACTGTGGCACTGAAGCGTTTTGCAGAGGAGAGAATGAGAATAAATTCTATCAATCTTGAACCATACACAAGAAGACTTTATTTAGGATTTTTTCCATCTCACAAGAGGTCTGTCACTGGTACCATGCAATTACATAATTAATGTTTGGAGTCCATCTATTACAGTTTTGGGTTTTGGACCCAGCAAACCTCAGGCAAATAGTTGCCTAAGTTAGCTGCTTTCTTCTAAGTAATTCCCCCTTGGCCTGAATATGTGGGCATCCAAGATGTTTGTGTAAAATGTTGGAGGGCCATAAAATAATAATGGAATAGGAAAAACATAATGTCTTAAAATGAATATTTTTACAGCTGCCTCTACAGAAAATGAAACAACCTAGAAAGAGACAATTATTCTTTTGTTAACCACACTGCATATTACAAGTATCACGAGCCAAACGGTTTTAGACCTCTGCACTATAGTAACCCTGTAGCCATTCTGTAATAGGTTGTTTTCAGGACCTGGAAAAAGCTTTAAGTCTGTAATGTCTCAAAAGTGTCTCCTGAACTTTAAGTCATGATCCAAAACCCTTATCAGGTCTAAAAGACAGGATGTTTTCAGACTTTATTGCAATGGGGACCAATAACGGCAAGTTTATCCAAGGTAGTTAGAAGGATGCTTTCTGTTGTGTTACTGTGGTTAATGAAGGGATGTGCTACGCCGGGATCACTGAGAGGAAAGGGTGCCCGGCTTTATGAGATCTTAATCTAACATGATTGCACCGGAGGATGAGAAGGGTTTGATGTGGCTTTGGGGAGACTGACTGTACTTCCTTTGTTCCCGTGTTATGTAAGACTTACCTGAATTCCCTCGCTGTGATGAGTTTTATTTAACAGCAACCAGTATTCTTCAAAAAACAGCACATGTAACTGAGGAAAAATGTGCTTCTATTACATACTATATGACCTAAAACTTACAAATCTAAAAGGGCTGGTTTCACTTTCAAAGCAACAATTAATGAGGATCAATTTCCATTTCATAAATTTTGTTTCACCAAACTCACCCTTGAATGAAGTCTTTCCAAGGTTTTTCAAGGTTCACACTAATGGATAATTCCACGATGAGGCCACTGCAGTGAATGATGGAAAGAGTTGTCCTAATACATATTCCTGCTGGAACTCGTCCTCTCAATTTTCACAGTTTATGACCAACCTCAAGTCCCACTGATGACACGGAGGGCTCTCTGAATATTAGCTGCATTTTAACCTTTCCAGATGGAGTTTGTGTTTGGAATCTCACCTTTAACCTCCTGACTTCTACTTTGACCGTTGCCATTACTTTTGTGTTTTCAATGCTGCCATACTGTGAAAAATATAGAGATTAGAGCAGTGGAGCACACGTGTTATTAAGTGAATATTTAGTGGCCTGGAAAGGTAGGTTTGCACGTTACAGATACTGGAAAGGGTCTACTCTCTGTTCCCTGTTTGTATCTACATGTCTAAACATAAAAACACACTTAATGATGGTGGCAGTATTTTGGAGTGAAATAAAGGAAGAGAGGCATAAGTGAGAAAGGAGCTTTGAGCGAGTAGGAGAACTGACGAGGATGGGCAAAGGAGAATTTGGTGGGAAACAGAGGAGCCGAAACTATGACATTTTTATAACTTCCCATAAATCAGAAATGGCTTAAAAATAACATCAATGTGTTTATATTAATCTGATCTGTGAGTTACTGTAGATCTCATCTTTAACCTACAAATAAATCTAAATCAGGTGATCCAAAAATAATAAAATAGACCAAATTCTTCCAACACATTTATTATGACAAAACTATCTTTATATCATGAGATAGGTTTCAGAACAAAATCAAAGGCAGAACAGAACATGTATTCCTATGTCGTATAGCAGGGATTGGACCACTGCTCAAGAGAATTACTTCTAAAACTTGTGGGCCCAAAGCATGGTGCGGGATAGCTTCTCATGGTGTCCCCCACCAAACACAGGCTTAACATGTTTTAATGTGCCTGGGACTAAATCTGTAATCAGGTGAGGTCCCACGCAGTTGTTCTAGCCAAACAGCCCCGGGTTGTGCAGAGTCAGGGTCTGCAACAAGCGCTGGAAGTCCTTCACCGTCCATGGCCCTCTGTGTGTCCCCACTGAAGCAGCACTGCTGCTGTCAGGGCTGATGTTCTGCGGATCATTGAAGCTTATCAGGACATCTGTGGAGAACTGTGGCAGCCGGAACAGACCCAGGTGAAGGGTCACTGTATTCCTCGCTTCTTCGTTGAATTTGGATACACACTGTGTCCCAGTCAGCATCCAGGCAGAGCTGCACTCTGACAGGGACAGCTCAGATTTGGGCAGGGGCACAACGCTGGCCACTTCAAAAGCACCTGGCTCTAGAGCTTTGTTACTGCCTGCGATGTCTTCAAAGTGATACCTGGCGGCGTCTTGGTCTGCCACCTGACCCTGATACTCCACCAACTCCACGATCAGGCTCTGGTCGGTGTGTGCATGGGCAAACACCTCCTGGTTGTCCGGGATCTCCCTCAGCTCGCTGGTGTCTGTGGCGCTGTGGGGGATGACAGCTGACAGCGCTCCTCCAAACAGAGGATGAGGCTGATCCGCGCTGCCTCCAGCACTCTGCATGTCTCTGTGAGGACTGTGAGCAGCTCTGGAGAAACAGCAACAAACACAGAGCCTGGTTTTAAATACCTGCAGCTACAGAAACTCATTCTGCTTTAAAAAACTACTACAGTGATTCAGGAAAACGTAATAATATTACAGTATCTGTAAAAGCAGCTTGATAAACAAACAGCTTACCAACTACGCTCTCACTCTTTTCCGGCTGAAGTTCATCTTCTTCTCGTCACGTTAGGCACATGTCAGCTGCACTGCTGCCATCTACAGGTGAGGCAGACATGTGCGGTTATAACAGTCAGTGGTGGATGAAGTACTCAACCGATATTTGAGTAAAACTAAAGTAAAACCACGTACGACAGCGTAAAAATACAGCACAAGTCCAAAAGTCCTAAAGTAAAATTACAGAAGTATTAGACTACCAGCTACTAAAAGTAAAAGTACTTACAGAAAAATGAACAGTATTGGTATATATTATAACACGTACTCATGTAATTGGCAAAGGTGAAGCAAATTTTAATTTACTTCATATACTGTTTAGTATTTTAGTTTATAACTTAAAACTTAATTTAATTGTATCAGCTGATGATAATTTGTAAAATCTAGAAATATGGTTCACTTCAATTTATATGTATGCTTTCACTTAGAGTAATGCCAGAGATGTGTATATTCCCTATCTACTGGTTGTGTCCCTGATTATTTTAAAACGGCTTGCGTGAACCCACTTTTAAAGAAACCTGGTTTAGATCCCTCCCTCCCACATAATTTTAGACCAATTTCAAAACTGCCTTTTATTGCAAAGATTCTAGAAAGAATTGTGTCCAAACAGCTGCTCACTGTGCTGGAAAATAACAAATTATTTGAAAAGTTTCAGTCTGGTTTTAGGAAGTACCACAGCACTGAGACTGCCCTGCTTAAAGTCACCAATGACCTTTTAATGTCTGCTGATGAAGGTATGTGCTCAGTCCTTGTACTCCTGGACCTTAGCGCTGCTTTTGACACCATTGATCACAACATCATGTTAGACAGACTGAGGCACTGGGTGGGGATCTCTGGTACTGCCTTAGAATAGTTTTCATCCTACCTGTCAAATAGGAAGTTTTGCGTGTCTGTAAACAACTATGTCTCCTAGTTCTGTCCAGTTAAATATGGTGTGCCTCAGGGGTCGGTCTTAGGACCCATTTTGTTTTCCTTGTATCTGCTTCCCCTTGGACATATTATCCATAAACATGGCATTTCTTTTCATATTTATGCTGATGACACACAAATATACTTGCCCGTCAGATCCACAGACCCTGGAATGCTGAGTTCACTTAACAACTGCCTTTGTGAAGTGAAAAAATGGATGTCAAATAATTTCCTCCAGCTGAACTCAGACAAAACAGAAATCCTGGTCATCGGGTCCCAGCAGATGGCAAATCAAATACTGCCATCTGCTGGTTCCCTAGTAATTCACATTAAGCCTGTGGCAAAGAACCTTGGTGTTTGGTTTGATAGTAATTTAAATTTCGAGCAGCACACCACAAAGCTTGTTCAATCATGTTTTTATCAACTTAGAAATATAGCTAAAATTCGATCTATGTTAACTTTTAAGGACACCGAGACCATTTTACACGCCTTCATCTCATCACGCCTGGATTATTGCAACAGCCTTTTCACCTGTTTAACCCAAAAATCTATTGATCGACTCCAGACTGTCCAGAACTCAGCTGCCAGGCTTTTAACCAGAACAAAGAAATATGACCACATTACTCCTATTTTAGCTTCATTACACTGGCTCCCAGTATGTTTTAGAATTGACTTTAAAATTCTATTGATCACTTTTAAAGCTCTTCATGGCCTCTCGCCTTGTTATATTTCTGACCTTTTAGTCCCATACACACCAGCACGTACCTTGAGATCCTCGGGCAGAGGTCTGTTGTCTGTTCCAGAGTCTTGACTGAAAACTAAAGGGGACAGAGCGTTTGCTGTCAGGGCCCCGAGGCTCTGGAACAGCCTGCCCGAGGAAATCAGGTCGGCTGAGTCAGTGAACTCTTTTAAGTCCCTTCTTAAAACATACTTTTAGGAGAGCTTTTCCCGATCTTATTTGACTTTATTTTATCCCTTTTATTTTATTGTATTTTACTAATTTTATATTAAATTGTCATGCTCTTATCTTTTTTGTATTATTCTTTACACTTGTTAAAGCACTTTGTAACTTGTTTTTGAAAAGTGCTCTACAAATAAGGATTATTATTATTATATTATTATTCTTTGATGAATTGGAAGATTTGCTTCATTAAGATTAATAATTACACTTGAGTCGAATATTTCCCCACGCTGTCAAACATCTGCAGCGGCCCCTCCTCCTCCTCCTCCTCCTCCTCCTCCTCCTCCAGCTGTTTGTGTTCATTTCCTGGTCAGCTGATTCAGACGGAGAAAAGACGGGCCGATCGCTAGCACCCATAATGATAATCCTGTCTCATCGTCTGGACAGCATTTGAAATGAAAGTGACAACACCGTAAAGCCAGCTGGAACCCCTGGATTAATACCCGAGTCTCTGTCTGTGTTTGTGTTCGCCAACATCGGCCATCGAGTCTTGAGGGGGAAAAGCAGGTAGCTAGCCACGTTAGCATCCTTAGCTTAGCTGGGTAACGTTAGCTACATTTGTCAATGAAGCCGCCTGCCTGAACTAGCTAAATTAACGTTAGTTAGTAAGCTAGCTATGCTGGCGTTTACATTCGTCACTTTTCACTTAAATTACTGTGGTGTAATAAGGTAGACTACGACAGTCTGACGTACTAGCGTAAATGTAACATTAGGCTAATCAACAGATTAAACAGCTAAAATTGTCAGCGGCTGGGATTTTTACTATTCCTGATAACAGCTGTGCTTCAGAGATTTATTGTCGTTTTATTGTCCATACTACTTGTTCTGACCTTAAAGCCATTACAATGTGTTGGCATTCTTTAAGTTGCAATCCAGAAATTGATTGTGATCATTAATAATCTGCAGTCGTCTCTTGTGGTTATAATGATGCAATTTCCTCAGGTCTTTTGTCCAAACCGGACATTATATTCTGTAATTTGTATTTATAATTTGTAAATAACAACTTTGATATGAATCCAATACAGATTTGTTATGGTGTGCACCCTTAAAAGTCTTCTTTTGAAATAGAGCAGTTTTCTTAAAGGGTAACTTAGGTATTTTTCAACCTGGACCTTATTTTCCCATGCTTTTGTGTCTATGTAACTAATTTGGACAGCATTGCCTGTGCCTGACATTATTGTGGAAAGGATCCCTACAGAGACACGCCTTTATTTAAAGAGTAAGATCATTTTTGTTTAACCAGAAACTGTAATTTTACCTCACAGAACACGGGAGTTGCTGGTCTACCATTGCCTCAGTCAGTGAGTTTGTTTGTGTTACTGTATGATTCTGTGTTTTAAAGGGTTAAAACTCCAAAGTCATCCAGTACCGCAAACTAACCAGTCAAGTCAGCAGGAGACCAGAGAGGTAAAATTATTATTTTTGTCAAGGGAGTCTGGTGGCTTAGACAATGGCGATATAGCGACTGTTTCTGGTGGGAAAGGATGTTACTTTTTAAAGAAAGGTCTCTCTCCTTTCCACAATGTTGTCAGACACTTATAATAACAATCTGAGCCTGTCAGTGGCAAAAACAACCACTTAAGTAGACACACTTTGATAGGACGCACTTGCTGACTGCAGCACGCTCACTCAATACCTGACCTGTTTCAATAAACGTTGTCCTAATTAGTCACATAGATACAAAAACATGGGGGGAAAAATTAAGTTACCCTTCAAGTCTTCCTTCTGCGACCCTGACATGTTAGATTTGGCTTCTCCTCTTTCTCTTTCTGTGTCTCTTCACGCTGTCGCTGCTTCAGACAGAGCACCGTCCGCTGCTTCACTTCTCCTCTGTTTACTGGAAAAGTTCTTCTCCTCTCCTGGCCACTGAAAGGCCTTTTTCCAACCACAGTGCCAGAAAAGGACGCTGCTGAGAAAGCCAGAGTGTCAGACAGAACTGGATTCAATGGTATAGGTTGTATGTGTATGAGTGAGACTAATGTGTTTTCCCCTCGGTGGTTACAGTATAGTGCCTGAGGATCACATGTTGTTTAGTTCTTTTTTAGCACAAAGGCTCTTTATTGAGGCACCGCTGTGTTTTGTCGCACTATTACTTGTAGTGTTTGGAACACGGAACACACAAACACAGACTCGAGGAAGTATAATTGGAGGAACAGCATGTTTTCCACATCTGACATAGAAGAGTTCTACACCCAAAGGCACACAGCGCTATGATGACATTTCCTTTCACAGCTAGTGAGACTCAATGCCTGCTCCCAGAAATATTGGGAATTAAGACACCTTAATAAGATATATTAATATTTCTTATTAATTTGTTTACTGACAAGGCATAAAACACTACGTCACCGACAGCCTATATAATGGAAGAACCACTTTCTTAACATTTTCCAGAAATAAATATTAGATTGCAGAGGAAATAAGCCAAGTCAACTCTGTGACTAATACAGTCAGGCTGTTTAACAGGAAGTTTTGGCACTAGAAGACCCCTCAGATTGCTTGACCATAACCAGTCTCATTAATGCAATCGTTACTGAGCCAGTTTAAATTTAGGGTTCCACTCTCTCCATGTTCTGCTCCAAGGCAGGACCTGGCTGTGGCTATGCCTACAAGTCAAATCACTCACTTCCACCTACAAATGTCAGAGCACTCTCATTTAGCAGACCGCCATGTGTAACATTTATGAGCATCTGGAACTTTTGGGGCTTGGTGGAAGTGTGTTGAGGACTGTTCCTTGTTTTCAAAGAGCTCTCCGACAGTGCCGCAGATCCTAACTGACGGATCCTCTTCTCCTCCTGTCCTACAGAGGGAGCCAGATCGGGAGGAGCAGCCTGAAGACAACATGCCCCCCAAGTTTAAACGACACCTCAATGACGACGAGGTCACGGGATCCATTCGCAGCGAGCGGGTGAGACACAGACGGAGGGAGTTGGGGGTGTTTGGGTTTTTGCTTATCACTGTCATCAAATAATAATACTATTAATAATACTAAAAAAAAAAGGGGGAGCTCCTGGTGATTTAGATATAGATTCAGCGCGCTATATTCGGGATATGGTTGAAAGCTGTCAGCTAGGCATGTTATAGTAAAAAGTATAGTTATAGTAAAGTATAGTAAAAAACAGATGTTGATATAAAATGCCAATTTTGCTGTAAGATGTCCATTAAAAGGAAAAACTGAAGAGAAAGTGAAGGAATGCAAGAAAGAGTGTTTTGAAGGAGTTAAGGGAAGATACTCCTGTGGCCAAATGTCTGGTTCTCATCAAAGAGTCCATCCCCTCCCACCCACCTCCACCTTCCCTGTCCTACCTCTGATTCTTCACTTTATTCAATCCTCTGTTTCCTCTGCGCAAACCTGTTTGTTATTGTGTTGAATTGGGATCAAAGCTAAGCTCACAGGGAGACTTGCATAACAAAATCCCTCCATTCCCTTTACTGCCCTACCTCCTGTCCTCTGATAATAGCTACCAGGTATCCCCTACGTCTCCCATACCAGACAGTGGAAAGAGAGAAAGATATACACAAGGAGAGTATTAGTGCCTCGACATATAAAGTTATTTATGATCATGTGGCCACCATTCCCCCAGGCTAATATTTTTTGCAGATTACAGTGTATTTACAATAAAAAATAAAATGTTAAAATGTCTACATTGGCACAAAATTGGCTGACAGCTGTCAACATTACAGGACTCCCCGGCTTTCCCTTCACAGGCCCTCTGTCGTGACAGGATGATTGTTAGAAGGTGATTACCATGCCTGGGAAAAAAATGGACATTTAACCGAAGCTACGTCTGCATACTGGAATTCAAAAGTAATTAGTGCTGCTCCTAAACTCACGGAAAAACATACTGTATGTATGCAATCTCTCGGGCCATCTTTAGCCGATCTTCAATATATGATGATGACCTGTCTTTCCCAGTGGCAGTGAATATAGTCCTCCTGTCTCACTCTGCCATCCAATGAGAAGCAGACTCTGAGGGTGGCCTTGTTTAGTCAGGTTGCATCGAAACCCGGAGTGTTTACCCTCTTAGTGCGGTTCGTTTGGGCAGGTGTGAACACCGGACCAGATTGAACTCTGATCCGGACCAAACAATCGCTCTGGGGTGAACTCTGGAGTGGTTCAACACCGTTTAAACCAATAACAGGAAGCGTGCTATTTTATGTGCCGTTCAAATGTTTAAAAACATTTTGTTTTCCTGTTTTGGTGACTTAGCTACCAAATTGTCGACTAGCGGGGGACAAACCTGGACTCACAACAAAGTGAGCTGCCTCCTGAATATTTGAGCGGAAGAGAACTTTTCTCAGTTACTAGAGAAAGTGCAGAAGATCTCTGAGATATTCAAAATACTCAGCAATAAAATGAAGAATGAATTCCAGCGAACTGATGAGCCGTGTCATGTGAAAATTTAAAAAACTGCGCCAACAGTACATTAAAGCACTATATAAGTATTTGGAGGGGTTTGTTTTTTTACCCACTGACTGAATGACCAATAAGTGAACGCCATTACCACCACATGGCTTTTGTTAACAATTTTTGGACCCTTTGTGGTTTGCCTTTATGATAGCAAACCAGACCAGTTGGAAAATTTAAAGAAGGTATCATCCTTAAATTGGTTTGATTCAGGAACTGGACCTTTAGGTGTGAATCTGCCCTTACTGTCTCCTCCTGGTCCAGTTCTCCTCCTGTATGAATTTAATGAAGCTTGCATGGTTGTGATCATGGAAGTGTGAGATAATCTACCTTGAGATCCCAGAAACATCACTTTAGTCTTTAATCTGAATCTGTTCAGGTCCACTACGGCATCCCAGCCAACTGATTGTCCTTGTCAGAGTTTGATGTTGAGGTTGAGTTTTTTTAGTAGAGTTTTTTTATTGAGGTTTGGCAAGCAGAACAGCAGAGCAGCAACAGCGTTTTACTGTTAGCAAGACATCATAATGTAAGTGCACTATAATAGCAGTGTATTTGGCCGAATCTGCCTTCTGAAGACGGACCGAAAAAGCATCTATTGATCAGTACAACAGCTGTCTGGCCTCTGGAGGAGTTTCGTATCTCTGGATCTGCAACACTAGCTGTGAGTGCCAAGAATGTACTCTGTTTGGGCCTTTCATCTGACAAGATGCTGGTACTGGAGCTTGTTCCCGACTCAAATTTGAAAGCATTTGAAGTGCTAAAATACTAAATTGTGGCCCTTTAAACTTGTTAGGCTTTGTCCACAACCAAGTAACCAATGACACAGTGTAGTTGGCAGGGTGATACCATCACTACCAAAACCCCAAGCTGTATCAGGACCAGACTTGCCCTAAAAACAGTGGAAATGGTATGATAATCTCTGATTAGGAGACAGTAGTTATTCATTATCCAGAGCGTACTTTTATCTGACCTTTTCCTCTTTTTCAGAGGAATCTACTGGAGGAGGACTCTGATGAGGAGGAAGACTTCTTTCTGTGAGTTTATGCGAGGATATATTCTATACAGGCGTTGAGCTTGTTGGATCAATAATAAATCAAATATATTTAAAATACAATTTACACAGCAGAGTGATGAGAGCAAGAACACTAATATGGATTGTTAATGCAGAGTACACAAAGTCAACAGCGAAATCATTTGTTAAATATGGAAATTTATAGATTAAATTGGTAAGTTTGGCCTGATTAACATCTGTTTTCCAGGAGGGGGCCCACAGGACCCAGATTTGGACCTCAGAATGATAAAATGAAGCAGTAAGTACCAACACATTCCTCATTACAACTAAAAGCCAGAGGTCAGAGTGGTATTGCCAGCACTCTTGAGTTTTGGCAAGGGTGTTATGCAACTGTGAGTCGTCATGTTTACCAGAAGCTGCAGGTTTGTTAGTGGATTGTGTAAGAGAGGCCGCTATGTGCAGGTTGTTGCGTAACTTTTCCAGAACGTCCCAGTCCCTCTGCAGTCTGTTTCCACACTAACCTCCAGAGAGAACCAGAGCGCAGAGGAGGTCATTGTTGAGGCAGTCTGGCACCCAGGCTTGTTTCTCCACGCTCAGTTCATACTTGACCGCTCGTCGTTGTACCAGATTCACACATGAAACCAGATGCCATCGTTACAGATTCCAGGAATGTTGTGTGCCTTCACCTCTGTGTCTGCCTGAACCGTGTTGGCGTGTGTGCTGCTGCAGCTCGTGCTTTGTTATGTCCCTCAGTTTCCTGATGGTGTGATTCACTCTGGCTATGGGCTTTGCATGTTTAATACAATTGCCTTCAATCAAGCTAAAATCCAAGACTGATGATTTCCTGCAGTCTCTTGTCTGAGACAATCAGTGTAATGGTGCTGGAAAATATGATCAGAGAAAGCAAATTCCTTTGTCTTGTATCTCACTTATGAGCCTCTCCACCTTTTTTATTTATTTGGCAATGTCCTCCCTCCCTCTGACCCCACATCCCTCCACGAGGTATTGCTAAGAAATACAATAGAATAAGAGTGACTGATGAGTAATCTGGACTAGGATTTGAGCATGATTCTGCACGTACTGAGCAGGTGCTGACAGGTCACAGTAAGGCTTAGAACCTTTTGACGGGCTTTTTATTGCCCGCCAACTGGACAAGGCTAGATATAGATAAGAAGATATTGTTGGGAAAACAGGTGCAGTGTGCTGTGGTGGGTTGCCACCAAAAGATCAATCCTGGACAAATCCTACCTGTTATCATTTCTGATTCATGTCTATTATTTCTGATTCTGTGCCTCACACCCACTTGTGTCCGTAGGGTGCAGTCGCAGGTCGACGAGGTGATCGATGTGATGCAGGAGAACATCTCCAAGGTGATAGAGAGGGGCGAGCGTCTCGACGACCTGCAGGACAAGTCGGGTGAGTCACAGTGGGACACCTTGTGCAGTGTATGTGTTTTGTTGATTTATAGTGTAAAATGAAGTTGTCTCAAACTCCACAAGGAATGCTTTCTCAATCATGGCTCTGAAGATTGCTGTCCGCACTGTCTGTAGGATTGTTTTGGCATTTGCTTATGTTAATAGGAAAATGTGCAATAGGCCCAATGATCCTGAATGTATGTTTAAATCAAGCAGTGAAGGGTTTGGTATGACTCTGTGGTGTGATCTCAGACCTGTCCGCGTATGAGGCAAATGTAGGATATTGTTAGCTTATAAATATTCTGCTAATAAGAATTTCCAAATTCAAGAGAATCACTCTCTGCATGAAATATTTGTGTACTGACTGAGTGCATGTGTCTGTTAAATATACCAAGTAAAAAGCAGTTTGCAACTGGGGTGACGAAAATAGTTAAAACTGCTTTTGAAAGTCCATCTTCAAATGTCTTGTTTTGTCTGACCAACAGTCCAAAACCCCAAAATATTCAGTATAGTTTAACATACATAACAAAGGAAATCATCAAATCCTGACATTTGTGAAGCTGGAACCACCAAATGATTTTTGATTCTAAAAATAGAGTAGGTACTTGACCTTAAATACACTCGGTACACTTTAATAGTGTTAATGATATGTCCAGGATTAGTGTTTTACCAGGTGTCATTCACACAGCCCCGTTCTTTTTTTCTGTTACTCTGTGTAAGCCAAGCAGGTGTGTGAAACGTGTTCAGCTCGCTCTGTTACACAACTTCACACGCACGTGCAAGGCTTTCAACAAGACACGCACAGCTCTTTCTCCTCCTCCTCTATGGATGACGTGCTCGTATCTCTTGCCAGTCTATTAGGCCTCATCATGACATCCACACAGATGTTGTATAAATGCTGTCTCTGTCATGTTGACCAACCAACCAAGACAATGACGCACATCTGGAACACATTTGTGTTTGCACGTGTCTTTGTGTACATGTGAGCTTTGCTGCATTTGTGGGTCTGTGGACAATGTGTGTGACTGACTGCGTGTCTATACACAGGGCGTGTTGTCTTTATGCGAGCAATATAAAATCCTGTGATTGACACACATTGGCAGTTTGTCCTCTGACCCATGTGCAGGTAGCCTGTTGTTAAATTCCTTAAGATTAACAAGCATTCTTGTCAGAAGCCCCGTCTGAGCGCTCCTCTTTGTAGTCCCAACAGGCCGTTAACAGGCACATGGACGTGGAAACCGCAGACACATGACAGACACAAAGGCTGTTAAAGAGGGACAGGGGCTCGGAGAAGTACAGCGCCGCACGCTAGGGAGCTGTAACCATCCTGTTAAGATGTGTAAACACTGAGTTGACAATGGTATCCAAGAAACAGAGAGACGGGGAGTGGTGTGTGGGCGAGCATTTTGGAGAGGGAGATCACGACAAGGACAGAAGGGATGTTTGAGGAAATGTGTTTCTGCTCCGTCGTGTATAAATCCCGTTGTTGTTCAACATTTCATGGCAGTAGTCGACATGTTTAAGAGTGATTTCACCAGCAGAGCTAAGGCTTGCAAAACTGTAGCACCTTATAACTGAGTCACCTTATCCATCATCAAAATCCAAACAATAGCCAGCTTATTGTTTACTTAGTGATTAACAGATGTCCCCCCCCCCCCCCTCTTCTCTAATTGATCTTTCCTCCTCACGTGTCCTCGTCCGTGCTGCGGTCATGTGATACTCCAGAGAGCCTATCGGACAACGCGTCTGCCTTCAGTAGCCGAGCCAAACAGCTGCACAGGAGGATGTGGTGGAGAGACATGAAGGTGGGCTGACTGTCTGTCTTCTCTGTGTGTGTGTGTGACACCTTCACCGTGTCTCTTTGTGTGTTTACATCTAACGTTGTAGTGAGAGGTATCCAGTATGATGAGAAGGTGTTCAACGTGTGTTGTTTTTATTCCACAGATGAAGATGATTATTGCCTTGGTAGTCGTTGCTCTCCTTCTCATTATCATCGGTGAGTGTTAGACCAGACACACACACACACACAAGCACAGTTTAAATTTACATAATGTGCAGAACTTACTCATTAAATATTCGTTCTCTTTTTCAGTTCCAGTGATCCTGCGATATCGTTAGTGTCCCCTCTCCTCTCCACACAGTTCCACACACCCGCTAGGGGGCGCCAGCCAGCCTCCCCCACTCTCCTCAGCATCAGCCTGTGCACCCTCAAGGATCTGACCTCAACTTGCCCTTAGTACAGATCTTATCATTGGTATTTCTAAATAAATGTGCAGTGAGATCAGTACTAAGGCTTGGTTTGATCCCTGGTTTACAACTAAGCCACAGAAAAGGGAACATGGGAGAATTGGGGAGATATTTTAATGCAGTTTGTGAGAAAAATGCTGACTCTCAGCCCTCTAGTCATTGTGAAGGAGTGTGCCGTTCCATGATACTTAACATGTGTAGAGCCCTGTCTTTGCCTTGACCACAGGGAAACTCCAGGTCCTGCATATTATATCATATAGATAGATACTGGAAAAGGCAGGGAATCCATGCCAACTAGCTGGTCTGAATCTGCTGCAGTAGCCTCGTATAAAGGGGCTCTAACATTTAGCGAATTTAGCGAAACTCAGATGTCCACCCATGATTCCTTGTGTGCCGTCTTCTCACTGTCCGAGAATGAGGACGTTCATAGGGAACATTTTGCAAACACATTTCACTGTTCAACACAAGGCAAGGTATCATAGTGTAGTCAAAGGTCGCTTCTTTTAATCATCAGAAAGGCTTTCGGACAGAAAAGTGATTTCATGTGTCAGGTATGGTCCCTCATCACTACAGATGATTGGAAAAGGGACTAGAAAGGAATGCCATCTGTTCAGACAACATCCTGCTTTCTTTGCGTTGTTGTTCTCCATAAATGCCCGCATTGCATTTCTGTCTGCCTCTTGATAGCTTGTTATACTGTACAGCAAACCAAACATCCGGGTTATGAATGTCTCCTCGCCACTCTGCACTCTCAACCTCTCACCTTCCTCCTGGGTTGTGCTCAGCTCTGGGCCGGTTTGGTCACGGTCACCAATCCTTTTTTTGTTAAACTGTCACTCTGCAGATGCAATTCTGTTTGGTTTTCATACTGCCTCTGTCTTTTTTCACCATTCTTAAGTTCTTATTTCTGCTGGCTGCTTAATGTGAAGCTTGTATGAAGGCTGGTATTCCCCTCGCCACTGAAGAGACCGTTTTGTCTCTCTGTACTGTTACATTAGGTTTAAGGATGGGTCATTTAAGTGATGCAAGTTAAACGTTGAGCTGTGAAACAAACTTAGGTGTCATTGTGTCTGTATTAATTAACTGTATAATACATTCAAACATTTATTATTTTTAATGTAATTTATTTTAGCTGTAAATATTGATTCTGTAATGATGTACAATACTCTGGCATTGCATTGGAAGACTGATATTCTTTTTTTTTTGCTCTGAAATAAAGTGATTTTCAAGGGCACTGGTCTGGTTTAATCTGGTTTGAACTGGCTGCCAATCTCCCTGTGAGGAGGAAATGAGGGGGAAAAAAGGAAAGATGACTGGAGGTGAAGAGGGGAAAAACTTAATCGTCATGCCACTCTTGACCACTTACAAAATCCTCGCTCTCTCAAGAGCCAACAGGGTCCTGGGTTTTCTTTTATGTCCTCTCATTACCTGACTTTTTTTTATTGGTCTGTGGTTTTACTGGCAGCGTGGAGTCCCAAGATGGCACTTAAGTTGGATAGTCTGGAGACCGTGAAGCGTTTTTGTTCCTATAGACCCGCTGCTCTCGTCCTCTGAGGACAGCAGACACAAACACACTGATAGCAATAAAATTGGCCCACAGGGGCCTTTTACTTCATTGATCAATGGCAGATGGTCGTCCAGCTCTCATATGTTGCGGGTGCGCCTTTGTTTCAGCTTTGAAGAGAAAGAGGAGAGGTCCTTTCATCTCATACAGTTGTTTATATGTTGATTAGCCTGCGTACCACTGGACCGTTCCTCAAGTCAGTGAAATCAAACGTAGTAAAGTCCTGGTTGGACAAGTGGCTGTAAAATGTTGCTGCTCTTCTCAGATCTCACAGATGTGTTGCTTTAACTGCAAACTGGGTGCCTAGATGTTTGATTATACCTCTGGTCATGACTTCCATGTACAGGAAAAAAATTATTATGTTATACTATTATATTTGTGCACACAAGGAGTGTTTTCTGTCCTCTCTGCCTGCGGAGAAACACCCACACTGGCAGCAGAGGATGTTTTGGTCCTCTGTTAAGGACTAATGCTGGATGACTCAAGATTCCGGGCATAACTGCAGTTATATGAGTTCTGTAAAAGTGAACTAAACTCACGCAGTGGACAATGTGCCAACCAGCATTAGTCAGTCACACGCGCACACACCCTGTCAGGAGGAAACTCTGCCTCTGTACAGGCAGAGACGTATCTAGAGGAGGGAGAGAATAAATCTCCAGAAAAAGAAATCATCTACTTTTGATAATCATTTGGGAATCTTGTGAATAAAACATTGTTCAAATGTTTAAACACACTCCCCTCGTATTTATCGCTCTCTCCTACTTTCCCAGGAGCTTCTTTCTTTGCTCATTCTCTCCATTTCTGTTTACATGTGGTTTTACTCCCAGCTTTTCCTCCTTCGGTGATTCATTCAGTCCTTTATTTCATGTGTCCCACCTTCTACCCTCTCTTCAGCTTCTCATTATTAAGATATTTCCTGGAAGAGGATGGACCCAACCCGTGAATACATGCAGTTCAGTGTTTCGCAACATCAAACACATTCTGTACCTTATTCATCCATTCATCCATCTGTCCAACCAAATCAGAGGCTTGCTTCATCAATCAAGACAACTGTGTCAGGGGCCCCCAGCTGTCTGCAAACAAGCAGTGACAGAAGCAGGTGAGCCTCGCATCAACCTGCAGGAGGAGGTGTGTGTTTTTAAGAGTGTGCCCCCTTCCCCTCTGTGCACCCTTCGCTTTCTGGCCTCCCCGGAGTGAAGCATTCTGGACATAAACAGAAGTAAGGTTACATGAGGAAAGGAAGTGAAGGAGGGGAGCAAGGGAAGGTTTTAGGGACCCAAATGAAGAGGCATGGTAAGAATGAGGGTGAGCTGACCTGTAGAGCTGGGGTTAAGATTGGAAGGCGTGTGTCTGCACACATGCCTCATCTGAGCAAGTGTCTCACTTTCAAATCTTTTATCCTGCCTCTCTGAAAATAAATAGATCATCCTCCGTACCACATGATTGTAGAAGAGAGCCTCGCAGGCAGCGTCCTGACGTGTCTGTGATATTGCATTAAAGCAAAAAGACTAGAGAGGAGGGACAAGAGGCAGGCTGCAACAAAATCACCCAGGCTGCAAGTGACAGGAAGTGAACTCAGGGAAGAAATGGCCCCCGGCAGCTCACTCATGTTGTATTAAGTAAACATTGAAAAAAAACTGCAGTGAGTGAGTGTTGTCTTGAAAATGCACACATACTGTCCACAACAAACCCGAGCTCAGCTGAAGGGACCCAGTCTATGTCGGGGTCGGGGTCAGCGTCGGGTATCTGCCGAATGACTTGTAACCTTGACCCTTTGTAATGACAATCTTTATCGTCTGCTTGCGTCACGTTCTGGCCCCCTACCAATATGAAATGGGACACCGGCTCCTCAGGAGGTAATCGTATCTCAACGAGGCCCAGCTCTCCCTGCCATGCATGGGGCCAAATCTCAGCCAAATCCCCTTTGACATGTGGGGCTGCATCACACACGTATTAGGGGAGACGTTTTTACAGATGGGACATGAATAAGTGACATTAGTGGGGCTGAATTACACAAATTTAAAAGACAGAGAGCGGTCACGTTGGTCACGACTAAAATCCAAAAAACAGCTTTTGCAGAAAGACAGACACTCAAACCTTGTGTGAAAAAGGGATGTTTTTGTCCCATTACTTTTCTTCTTCTCTCTTTTCCCTCCCCTTTTATGCCTCTGCACCCCCCACCCCCCACCCCTTTCTTGTCCCTTTCTCCCCTCCCTCCCTTTCACCTCTCCTCTCATTCCCTCCTTCCTTCCCCTCCAGATTGTATAAATATCTGTGAGCTGTTGGGGTGTGCTCAGTGTTACCGACCTGTCCACTGAGGAGAGAAGAACAAGAGAGGGGAGGAGAGACGAAGAAGAGATACCTGAGAAAAGAGTGAGACAAAATAAGAAACTAAGTTGTCAGTGGGAATTGGTAAATGATTAAAGCAGAATTCCAGCGGAGAGCTGAAGACTAAAAGAAGACTTGACAGAAGAAAGAAAGTAATTCTTCAGAGAGAGAATTAATAAAGTAAACCTCTGATCTGTCTGTGTGGAAGGGCCATCTCCAGCATGTTCCTCCTTCTCTCGATGTGCATGTGTGGTCTTCTGCTGCGAGGTGACGCACAGGACCGAGCTGCTCTGTGGAGGGGAAACGACCGAAGTGGACGATGCCAGTACACCTTCACTGTACCCAGCCCGGTCGAGGCCAGCTGCCCGCAGACCGGAGGCCCCGAGGTGGAGGGCCTGAAGGCTAGACTCAGCCTGCTGGAGGTGCTGGTGTCCCAGCTTTCTGGGGGGGACACCGGGGGTCCCCTAGGGGCTGGAACCAGAGTTCAGCCTGAGCTTCAGGAGGCGCTGAACCGGGCCATGGGGGAGAGGAACCTGCTACAGGGGGAGAAGGAGCGCCTGGAGGGGGAGTTGGAGGTGCTTCAGCGCAGGATGGAGGAGATGAGAAGGGAGACGGAGAGGCTGAGAAACAGACCATGTCCCCCGCAGACCCCTGCGGTGCCACCAAGCCAGCCTCTGCAGAACAGTGGCCTGACGAGACCTGCAGTGGGTAAGAGATACACTCAAACCACCACACACTTTAAGAGCTTTTTCCAAAAGGTGCAAAGCTTAACAGAAAACTATATTCTATTGTTATGAATTTCCTGCTGTTAGATAATTGTGCAGTGTGCACAAGTTATTTTACATAAAATGTCCCCTATCCATCTTGCAATTAAGATGACTAGATTACCTAATTACCTGCAGAGAGGTTGTCTTTCTGTTGAAATATGTGTTTGGCATCTCTCTCTGAGGGATAATTGGTTAAGTGGAGCAGAGAAATAATGACACATAAATGTCATCTACATGTGGAATACCATGAGCATATAGAGTGCATTGCAGTGGCACAGGGATACCGTGTGTGTGTGTGTGTGTGTGTGTGTGTGTGTGTGTGCACACAGTGCTTGCAGCAACAGAGGAGAGGATGCTCAGGTTCCTTATCTGCCTGCACAAATCCCCTTAAAGAGAACGGCAGAATAATGTGCGCACACCCTCTAATGATGCATGTACCTGTTTGATTGCTCGTGTGTATATTTGTATGGTTAATGTTTTGTTTGCCTCTCAGCTCAGGTTTCTGCTTCCAGCTTCCTGCCTGCATTTAGGGGTGATGGTGGCAGGCCAGAGAGGGTCGGCTCACTATTTATGAGCAGATCCTGCTTTCTTTATGACTGGTGTTTCCCTCTGCATGACGAGCAGGGCGTGAATAGCCTGGTTGGGGGATGGGGGGGTGGCTGAAATGTGATGCACACTCTGGAAGTGGTGGTTCCATGCCAAGGTATCCTCTCTGGGCTTTTGATGACGCCTGGTGGGTCAGGGCTGGTGGGGATGGAAGGGGCCGCAGAGAGGGGCCAAGAACACTATCCTTCCAGGGGTTAGAGGGCTGCATAGAGCTTTGGAGTTGCGTTAGGTGCCAGTGAGGTTAAGCTCTGGTATTCTGTGTGTTTGCAGTGGCCAAACATCCATCTAATTAGGCTCCGTGCTTGTATTTTCACACTCCATCCCCCTTTCTTTTCTCAGTTAAGCCATCGCTGTGTTGCCCTCTTGGCTCTCAGAGTGTATTACCTGTAAAGCTGAGATTGCCAGCAGCAGTAAATCCTTCCTTACCATCTCCCGTCCTCCAGACATCCCTACTCCCTCTGCATCAGGATAGCTTATTTCCTCTATCTCCTGCATACTCCAGGTTATCTGCTTAGCTCCTCAAGTTAACACCTGCGGGCTGAGATACGCAGAGAGGGCCTCTCGGGGTAAGCGGCAGATGTAGAATAGATCATAGCGAGAGGAAGACATGTTGACCCAGAGGAGAGAGGAGATAAAAGTAAAAAGCATTCTG
Organism: Micropterus salmoides; assembly: GCF_014851395.1. NCBI lineage: Eukaryota > Metazoa > Chordata > Actinopteri > Centrarchiformes > Centrarchidae > Micropterus > Micropterus salmoides. The sequence continues at coordinate 24,289,281 of NW_024040374.1, read as the reverse complement.
GAAAGTTTGTAACTTTGACAGGATCATTTTAGCATTTACAATTCAAGCAGTGGTTATGACCTTCAGTAACATTTGCCGCTTAAAATATATGAGCTGATATTCTATAATGATATTTTATGACTTTAAAAATAGACCTTCACAGAAAATTTGCACTGGCAGTGACAACACAAGCCAGCAAGCCTGTTTGCTAAAAGTGGCAACATTCCTTTTAATTGGAGACCTGGCTCGTGCTCAGAGCCGAGCAAACATAAAATTCAAATGTGTGGACATTCAACATTCAACAGTACACACAAAAGAAAATTATTTTTGAATCACATTTAAAAGTGAAAATTTGCTCAGTGCGAGGAATGCAATGGCAGATCAGCCGCCTCCCACATTTACATACACTTCCACTTGTGAAAACACGAGTGTGTCTAAACTAAGTTTATGTTCAGGTTAAAGGGAATCACCAGCCAAGTCCACTGCCAAAACACAGTCAGTTTCACCATGTCTTTCAGTCGTTTTCTTTCAATTTCCTGAGCCAGCAGCCCGCAGGAAATGCAGTCATAAATAAAGTTCAATGAACTCCTAAGAGGTCTCAATCATTGTACTTACCCTGCAGTAGGTAGAGGGACTACACGACTAGACTGTGGCCAATTTTAAGTCAAACTGAAATGACATCATCATCATCACAATTTCCTGAATTACGAAAATATAAAAAATATAAATGTCCAGATGCAAAATGTTTCCTGACAACAAAGCAGGGGTTGATTTGCCCGCTGTCTCATAAGACTTAAAATTAGGACACGTTTGGTCTGTGAAGTTTATGTTATTCTGCTCAGTGACATCCCAGACAAAGAGGCAGGATATGAAGGTACATACACCCACACACACCAGGGAAAGACAGCAGGAGAATGTGGCTGTTTACCTGTGATGATGATGAATGGCTGTGTCCTGTGGGATCAGCCTGATAACAAACCCCTTGGTACCCTCAAAACACTGCTGTTCGTCATGTGCCCCGTTACCAACGTTGTGCTCCTCTTCATCAACGCCGAGAATCAACATCATCTTCCAGATGTTAACGTTTAATGTTCTCTGCCTCATTAGGGCTCATTACCCGCCTGAAATCACAGGACACTGCACGTGCAGGAGCACAGCCCGCACGTGCTTAAAAACATACAAATAGTCCCCCCGCGGACACAGATACACAAACACTTTATATTAATTTTCATGAAAACGTGTTTGAAAAGCTCTTTCTTTTCTTTTGTAAACATCCACTCTGAGGCGTATACAGCTTACAGACATTGTTTACTTTCACAGTAACGGGTTCATAAAGGAGCCAAATGACAAAACAAGAACTGAGCAGGGGGTAAATGGCGAGAAACAAGAGGAGGAGAAACAGTAGAGAAAGGGTCAAACGACTGATGTGAGGTTTTAAGGACGTGAGGTTGACAGTGCTCGGGTAGGATGGGGTCTCAAGTGTGTCAAGTATGTGTGTTATGGGCAGCCAATCTACCGACTGTCTGACTCCAGAGCAGCTGGGAATTCATTCAGGGGTGTTTGTTTCCTGCTGTCACATTCCCTGCTGTCAGTAGCGCCATAGCCACCTTTGGGTATACAAACACTCTCTTTAAGTATTGTGAAATGTACAACAGAAATCACTAAACTCTGTGTGTGTGTGTGTGTGTGTGTGTGTGTGTGTGTGTGTGTGTGTGTGTGCGCGCGTTTAGGTTCCAGTCTGATGTCTCAGCTGATGACCAGGCCCAACAGCCAGGGAGACAGCAGCAGTTTGAGAGGTGGGACACTTTTTGTGCAGAATCACCTCCAACTTGCTGTTTCTTCTTCAACTAAATCCATCTCTCACATATTTCCCTGTCAGACTCAATGTGGCAGTACAGATCTCCAAGCTTCCAGGAACTGAAGGCAGAGGTGACAGAGGTACCTGCTCCTGACGGCTCCGAGGACAACACAGGTCTCGGTTTGAAAATCTTTTCTTTGTTTCTCCCTTATAGGACCATGCTAGGAGTTGCTTTCTAGCCCGTACCATTTACTACAAATCACATGTACTTATTTATGCAAACCATGCATGTTTTAGACATTTGAAGTTTTCTACCATTTCAGGCATCCATTAGTTTCCATTAATTTCTGAACGATGAGAAGATATATTAGCTGGCTTGTTTAATCCACTGTAGTGAACATCAATTTGCCAAGTTTTTATTTAAAACACTTCTGACTGCAGTCTATATTTTACTAGCAATGTGCCCACAAAGGCAGAGAAGAAGAAGACAGTTTAAACAGATGTAAAATCTAAAATGTGCAAAGAAAAATGGAGTAATTCAACACGTTTGTCAGGCCATTACTCATTTTGTTAAAAACCGTGAATGTAAACAGAACTTTTGCTTGTTTACAAGAAAACTGTACAGGGCACCTTTAACATCAAATCTGTGTGTACAAAATATTTCACAAAAGAGGCACAAAGACTGCCTGTAACGGCAAGAAAAATATATTCCACTGTATTGAACCTATTTACATATGGACAGCGAAAAGTAAAGAACACATGCTTTGTGGTCAAACACACCAGTAGAGTCCTTTAAAATCCACTCCTGGCAGCTAATACCTCTCTTACTCACCCCGTCTCCTTCTTCATCCTCCCCCTCTGTCCATCTGACCGGGCAAACATGACACCCCACCCCACCCCGCTGACAGCCTCAAAGCAAATACTGCTATTAATACTGCAGAATTTGGGGTCAGAATACCAGAGTCATGCCAATCTGTAGGCATGCTGATATGAGGGCCTGCCTGAGTTTCATGTTTGTCTCGTAAATGTAAAGGGAAAGCACCCCTAACAAGGATGTCACATACCCCCCCGCCCCCATGGGTTTCCCCAAAACCATGTCACAGCTTGCGCGACACAGGTTTGATTGTTTGGGAATCAAGAAAATACACGTGAAGTCATATAATCTCTGATGAGGCCCCCGCCACAGGGAAGCTACATGGTATTTATGGTATGGTATGGTATTTATAAAACATATTCCTATCTAACCCTTAATCCGGTGCTACATCCAGGACATGAGAGCAAGGGTGTATTTTAGGAAGTGGTAAATATACAGCCTGCCTCTTATTGGTTTCCCAATAAGATAAGCAGCGGAGAGTTGCTGCCCAGAATGAGTTGTAACCTAGTTGCTGCTCTGATGGTGGTGACTCAGACAAAGTTAAGGCTAACAGAGACGTCATCTCTGAACCCGCTGTCTGCCTCCGTGATGAGAAATGAAGACCTCACCATACCCCTAATCAGATTACCCTCATCGTCCCTCAGCCATGTACACGTAGATCAACTGTACAGTGTACCGCCGACTTTCTGCCTTTTCTCCTGAAGTCGTCTTCAGAAACCCACTGGATGATTTAAAACAAAATTTTTGATTTGATTTGAGGATGGTTGCTTTTCAAGATGGTGGAACCCTTGTTTTGTAGCAGTTTTCAACTTTTTCCCCCCAAACCATAACCTAAACCCTGAACTCAGCCACACCTTGGTGCTGTATTGCAAAGAACGTCACACCAAACTCCATTCACAAATCTCTGAATTTAAAGTTCCTTCGCTTCTCAGCACAATCCCTCTGTCAGTCCAGTTCAGTTCCCCTGTCAATCACATCTGTTCTGTATTCCCTGCCGTCAAACTGGCTTCCATCAGTTTCTGAAGCTGTCTTCAGTCCTGGTCAAGCCGTGTTTACTGCTTGGTTCTGTTTCCTGCTCACCCGGCTCCGGTTCTGGTGCCAAATCCGGCACTGCTCCTCGCCAGCATTCCCCTTTGTGTTATCCTTACCTCTCTCGTGTTTTTTTCCTGCTCAAAGGTTGTGGGGAGCTGGTTTCAATTGGTGAGCCGGTCACTCATAGGAAGGCCGACAACATAGAAGGTAAATATGGTGTTTGGATGCAGGATCCCGAAGCTGTCTCCCCTTATGGACCCAACATGGTCTGGCGCATTGACACCATTGGCTCTGACGTCAGGAAGCTGTTCGGGTATGAGGACATGGAACAACTCTCTAAAGGCTTTCCATCCAAGGTAGGTGTCACATGGGTGATATTCGTTCATGGGAATAAGCCGGAAATGGTAGTGATTGTCTCATGTTTTCCCATGACAGGTCCTGTTGTTGCCGGAGCCGGTGGAGAGCACTGGTGCCACTGTGTACCGAGGCTCCCTGTACTATCAGAGGCGTCGCAGCCGCACCCTCATCCGCTACGACCTGGCATCTGAGAGCGTCGCAGCCCGCCGTGACCTCTCCCATGCCGGCTTCCACGGCCAGTTCCCCTACTCCTGGGGAGGCTACACGGACATCGACCTGTCTGTGGATGAGCGGGGGCTGTGGGCCGTCTACTCCACCAACAAAGCCAAAGGAGCCATCGTGATCTCACAGCTGGACCCACACAGTCTGGAGGTGAAGAAGAGCTGGGAGACCAACATCAGGAAGAACTCTGTGGCCAACTCCTTCATTGTCTGCGGCAAGCTGTACACCGTGGCCAGCTACACGGCACCCGACACCATCATCAACTACATGTATGACACCGAAACCAGCCAGGGGAAGCCCGTGGCCATCCCATTCAGGAACAAGTACCGCTACAACAGCATGATCGACTATAACCTGGCTCAGAGGAAGCTGTTTGCCTGGGACAACTACTACATGGTATCCTATGACCTCAGGCTGGGTCGCCAGCAGGCCAACTGAGGATGCCATGAGAGACTGTTGAAAAGTGACATTTGCTCACCTGTTCCTGCTTCAAAGACTCGGAGTTTTAGAGCATAATGCGTGTGGTAGAAGTAGTAATACAGCCAACACCATCAGTATCGACATGTAGAAGAGCCTAACAACCAAACTCCAAAGACGAAGACGTTTAAGGAACAGTGTCCCCTGCAGGTCTGCTTTTTTTTTTCTTCAGTGGGAGGAGCTTTTGCTGTGGCATGGTCCACAAATATGTTTTTAGAGGAATTATTTTTGTACTGCCTTTAATTCAGATGTATTATTTTTTTGTTTGTATTTGAGGTCTGAAAGATGAAGCACAGTGGAATTTCACAAGCAAGTGGGATAATTAATGCATACAATTAACAACACACACTCCTGTGGTGCTACCCGCCCTACAGCATTTCACCAGTCCACATCTTTATTAAATAAATTGCTCTCTCACTCAGCATGTATTAAATATCGCATGTCCTTGTCCATCAACATACTGTTGTAATGTAAATTGTAATGAAATAAACTTCTTCCTAAATTACAAGAGTTTATGTGGTTATTATGGTATTATGTTCTTCAGACAAGTATTGGTACCACTAAGCTGTTACTAACGCGTTTAGCAATGGTTAACAAATCATATACTTCTTTAAATAAATGGCACCATAATTTACTAAATGAACATCGTTTTGTATTGAAGAACACAAGAAACTAGAAACTGAGACCATAAACATCAGGAAAGTGTTTACTGAGGTAATAAATCAGCTGAAAAGTAGGGTAATTTGCCATTATTTGTAATGGAGCCGGTGTTCTGTCGATTTATGCTACCTATCGAGATGTGCTACTTATGGGTTCTGCGCATGCGTATGACCCACAAGCGTGGTTTGTTTCCACGCCGATAAATCTGTGCAACCTTGCTGTAGGGAAATCGAGAAATTGTCTGATCGCCAGTAACATATAAAAAAATCAGAATATGCTACCCCTGATATCTTACATAAAGATGGCATAATATAGTATTTTAACATGCTCCCCATCTCCTTACAGTACACATGGAGTGAGTAGTGGTGCAATATAAAATGATCCTGTGTTGGGAGCATTATTTGATAGGGGATATTAGTCTATCAGAATACGCTACCCCTGAAATGATGTTATACTATAATCAAAAAATAGAATATGTCATAATACTGTGAGTTATAACTTTATGGGATTGGAAAAGGGAACACATAAGATATCATTTTTCAACAAGGCAGAGCGACTTGATAGACTCTGCTGTCGATTTGCGCTACGGTAGCATTTTTCGACAAGGCAGCATAGATCGTCAGAATACCGGACTTTTTTTGCAACCAGAAGAGTCGCCCCCTGCTGGCCGTTCAATAGAATGCAGGTTTAAGGGACTTCCTCGTTTGCATCAGATTGCTGACCGGAAGCTTCTCGCTTGAGCACACACCTCTCCTCTCCCTTTTAAACACTAACTACCCTCCAGGCAGTCAATGGACAGAACATTGTTACTGTGATGTAGAAACAGAGCTCAGTTAAAAGTTTATGGATGAAAGATACATCTGTTACAGATTAATAACACCACTCTGAAACTCGTGTTCCAGTCTATATTGCCAAGCTGGTAAGGGGAACATGTACAGCTGAACCGAAGCCGAATTTACCTGCTTCTCACTGACCCGTCCTTCTCTGCTTCTGATTGGATAGTAGTCCTTAACTACGAACTGCGCATGTGCAACTCCCAACAAAGATCTTGTAGAGGTAAGATGCATCACTCCATAGCTAAAATGAAGCGTTCAACACACAGGGTGAAAAGGAGCTGCAACAATGTGCAGTATGACAAAAATATGGTGTTTTTTGAAAATTAAACCACATAAACCTGTTCTGGTACAACCCCTAAATAAGATTTTGAACCTGAAAATGAGCATAATGACCTTTTTAAGCTAAACAAGGTTCTAAAACACTTTCTAAAAAAGATGGAAACAGGGCTGTTTGTCTTGGCTCATGAAAGGCTGAATTTCTGGAGATAAGTGGTTCTCACAGGACAGCAAAGTGATGCTTCATAAAACAGTCACAAGTCATTCATAACTTTTCGTAAGCCAAGTTGTGAATACTCTTAAGTTATTAATAGGGTAAACACTTTTCACACCTTAGGCATGAGTCCTCTGTAGTTATCATATAAATGGTAAGTCATTAATAAATCCCTATTAATGCATTAGTCCGCTAGTGTAAATTTCAATATTAAGTAAGTTAGAGGTCAAACTATTCATTAGAGGGGTTATGAGGAAATAAAGAACTACCTTTAAATTATGTCTATTTAGGGCTGGGCAATATGGTCATATAATTCGATATCAATAATTATATGAATATAATCATTATTTCTGTCAAGTTTAAAGGCTGATTTTTGCTGCTGAGTGAAAGTTGAACAAACCACAATAAAACTACTATTTATGGTCAGAACATGAAAAACACTTTATGCCAAACAGTGGATCATTTGACAAATCTGAAGTAGAGCATTCAAGGCAATTATGATCTCAGCGATATCAAAAAATATACATGACTGAAATTAAGTACATTTTTTCAGTCCCTTTTCGTCAAAATATAATATAAAAATGAAAGTGCTGAAGTTGTTAGTGACTTAATTTATAACATTTAAGATTTGTTATATTATTGGAGATACCCATCAGTTATCATTGTTTTTTGTACAAACTGTACTGAAGGAGGATGAACACCAGCCCAAACCTGGCAACACAAATACTGTTCTTAAAAGCTAATAACTGATTTATAAAGTATTATCAAATAATTACCCATTGACAATGCCATTTGTTACACTTTAACACACTAAAATGGCACCTCTTTTGAATGAGATCCCAAGCACTGCGTTACGAGAAAATACATTTTCCTTACTCTAAAATGCTCATTTAACTTGGTAAGTGTTGTGGTGACACCTAGTGGTCAGATGTAATCCATGCTAAATCAGATGTGAGGCAAAGGTAAGAGAAAAATAGTGAAGTCAAGTACAAAACAGGCATCACTGGAAAACATCTCAACAGTATATTATTTTATTAGTTTCTGTAACCAAACTGAGAGAATGTAAATAAGACCGTACATATTTTAATACAGCGATGAAACCCCTGTACAAGTTCAACAAAAAAAACAAAAAAAAACATTAAAAAAAAAAAAAAATTCATTACCCTCCCTCCCTCATCCATCCTCCAAAGCAGGGACTCTTTGGAGACCCCAGCTAGGGTTGAGGTGAGGAGGACACCCTCCCCACCCCAGGGTGCATACTACTGTACATATCTGAAGGACCCTTGTCACCAAAACCCAGAGATGAAAGCATTGTGGGTGGGACAGCCAGCGGAGGTGAGGCAGAGACAGAAAACAGCACTGATTGCTCTCATCAGTAAAGACAACAAAAACAAGTGTCCTTCTGCCCAAATACTTCAGAACTTGAGGCTTCTCATTTAATCTTTTTCCTCATTCTCAGTCATGTTCTTGTCTCTCCCCCCTATTGTGAGGGTTCACATACACACACACACACTCAAAAAAGATTTCTACTGTTTCAACAATCAGCTCCTCACTGTTTTTATTCTTCTAAATAGCCCTACCCTGCTATACTCAAGCTAAGGGCACTGAAATCAGTCAATAGCAGCAGATCTGGATGCTTTACAGTGAAGTGTGTGTCGGTGTGTGTCTGTGTGACAGCAAGGATGGGTGTGAAAGCAGTGATAGGGTGTGTGACAGTAGGCCCCTAAACTGGAACAGCTGTAAGTAGTGATCATACATCATCCGTGTAATCCTGAAGTCCACTGAAAACTCTGCTGCCACCGCAACAGCAATCACAAAAGGCCGTGACATCATCTCTGCGTTGCTTTAACCTTTGGCTAAATATACAGGATAGTCCAGCTACAAGCTCTCCCTGTTTACACCACCAATACACACACCCACCCCCCAACACATCAGTAATTCTCAGGCAGGGAGATGAGAGCAGAAGGCAAGAGCAAAGGCTCGCAGGCAGACTAATCAATAAATCAATCAATCATTAAATTCAATGCTGCAATTTTCACATTTCCATTCTGGTAAAAACAAAACAAAAAAGAAACCCAAAAAGAAAATGACGACAGAATTTCTGATTTGTCGTCTCCATGCGGTAACCGTGGATGAAACCGTTGAGTGAGTGAGTGAGTGAGCGAGCGAGCGAGTGAGCGAGCGAGTGAGCGAGCATGTGTGATAATGAGGTGCATCCCCGTGTACACACGTCTCCGGATTAGTTATGATGGGAGATTGGGCAACAAAAAGTGTGCTTCACTAAATGACAACTTCCTTAAGATTGTTTTGACTACACAAACAAAACCGATTCATTCTTTCGTTAACAAAACAGGTTTCTCTCCTATAATATGCGTGATCCTATTTGGGAAAAAAATAAAAAATAAAAAGGGAACAGAAGTCAAGAGCTATAAAAATGGCAAACTCAGCAGCAAATCTCATATCAATTTTCTTCCTCCGACTCGCCTCTTATCTACCGTCGCAGTAGATTTCTATGGACCAACCTGTGCAGCCATTTTATCAGCATCTAAATATGATGGAATCTCAACTCATCCTCCTCCCCCACACTGTCCCCCAGAGCTGATATGAGGTGGTGACTGAGTGAAGGGGGCTAGATTCTCTCTTCCATCCATGCTTCTCGTCATTTGAAGACGGTTGGCATCTCTTTACTTGCCCTCTTCTGGTTTGATGGCCTGCGGTTTAATGGGGCCAGTCCGTATGGGCTTGGCCGTGGAGATCGGGGGTTTGTCAGAATCTGGGCGGTCGCCTCCTGCCTGGTGGTTTGGGGCCGAGGTGTCGAGTGGGGGTTTTCCTGCTTGATCGAGCCGAGACACTTTGCTGACTTGTGGGGCCTTGAGTTGCTGCTGTTGTTGCTGCTGCTCTGAGAAGAACTTATGAGTGGACTGGAGCACCTCAGCCCGCTGCTTTGCCTACAGAGTGATAATGCAAAGATTAAAGTCAGTCAACCCACTAGTCACTGAAAGACCATCTCATCATCTGACTGGCTCATCAATAGAATGAACGTACAGAATCAGCAGATAAAATATGGATCCACACCTTTAGGTCCTGTTCAGCCTTCAGAGCTGCCTGTGTGCCTCTGGGTGCAAGGGAGGGACCAGGAGGTCCTCGGGGAGGGTGCTGGCTATGCTGCGAATGCTGTTGGTGCTGAGGTCGGGGATGGGGCATGAGACCACCACCCAAATTGGGTGACATTGGAGGGCCCATGGAGCGCTGGACACCTCCAGCAAACGAGTTGGCGTGAGGAGGTCGAACCAGAGGCGAGACGATGTTGGGCTGAGACAGAATCTGAAATGAAGAGTTGACAGTTGCCGTTTATGCCAATAACCAGTGCATTATATGAACAATCAAAATAGAGGTTTTGTGATTATTCTACCTGTGGGTTGAACTGGCCAGGGAAGTGTTGCGTCATTCTCATGCCAGCAGAACCAGGCTGGAACTGCTTCTGGTAAAGCATGCTGTTTATCTTACTGGACTGGTTACTAGGAGAGGTGGAGCTGGCCCTGCAGGCAGAGGAGAGGAAAACAATATCATCAAAAAAAGTGCATTAAAATGACACATGACAGCAAGCACTTCATAAATAAAGTCATGACTTGCAGCATTGCCTTGCAAGCACTTTGAATCTTGGTGCCGTTTGTATATACACATTTAATTGCATAAACAAAGTTATGCTTGGTGCAGCTTTTAGGTGCCGTTTGTGTGTCAGTATGTGAATTTGCGGGTGGTACCTGTAATGACTGGAGGTGGGCGTAGTGCTCCTGCCGCCGACAGGAGGGGTTCCAGGCTTTACATCCATCCCACTGCCAAAGAGCTTCAGATCCATGTCCATCTGCAAAGTTCAACACAAAGTACTGTTACAGCTCAACTTTTAAAAATCAAACCAATCCTGTGTGTGTGTCGGAAAGTCACATGTGCGCACACGCAGACACACAACCTTGCTGGTGGGAGGCTGCATCATGTTGTGGCTGGGGCCCATGATGCCTCGGTATGGCTGGGAGACCGGGGGCTGTCTGTTGATGTTGGGGGGCTGGGCCTGGGGGGGAGTGGGAGGCAGCGCCAGTAGAGGCTGGCCTCCACCCGAGCCAAAGTTAGGCAGGGACAACTGGGAACTGGGCAGAGGGACTGTCACCTGGAGACAGATTGAAACAACCAAATGTTACATACTAAGAAAGGATAGATAAATTAAATTGATTAACAAATCTAAAGAAAATTGTGCTGGTTTTCTGTTTCACACCAATGGAAATTAAACACAGGAGAAGTATTTAAAAAGTTTATAAACATGAGTCTATTATTGTGGTTGCATGTAGGTTACCTGTTGCATTGCAGAACTGGGCGACTGAGTGTTGCTATAGTAGCTACTCTGGCCATGTTGCTGCACCTGCCCCGAGTACATGTTTGAATGCTGATTCATCCCCTGTCGAGCCTGAACCAGAGACACAAAATATGTCAGATGAACTATATACAAAAAATTAAAATAAAATACAGCTGTCGGTCAATATCGTAAGCTAGAGTGAAACAGTTCCTGTGAGCAGACTGGTTACCTGCAGCAGGTGTGTGTCGATGAGCTGGGAACCTCCCATGCCGGAGGGCTGGTTGAGCTGGGGCTCAAACAGAATAGGAATGTGCTGGGTGGAGGAGGGCTGCTGATAAGCCAGATTAGACTGAGGCTTGCCCAGCTCAGGTGCCTGCACACCTGCATAGCTGTGCAGGGATGGTCCTGACAGCATCATGGAGGGCTGTGACAGGCTGCTCTGCATGAACGCCTGCTGAGACCTGAGAGAGGACCGATCAGGACATTGGATCAGGTGACAGAACAATGATACATCAAAACTGGGATGCTAGCACTTCAGCAGCATGGTATGTTTCAGCTGTGTTTTGGAGCGGAGAACAGACTACTTATGGTGTTGCGTTTTACCTGTAAGGCTGCAGCGACGAGCTGAACAGGTCCTGTGGCTGGGAGACTGGAGGACCAGTGCTTAGTCCTAGCTGAGCCTGGTGTGTATGTTGGTGTTGATGCTGATGTTGGTGCTGATGTTGATGCTGATGTTGGTGTTGCGGCTGACCTTGTAGTGGAGCATAGATTGGGATGGGAATCTGCTGCACTGCTGTTGGCTGAAGGTAGAAAAAAAAAATAGGTAGTTTTAGCTTTGACACAAAACAAAAAAACCCCAAAAAACAACCAACAACATTCCTTCAGCATATTACTGACCAACAGACAATCCTACCTGCGAGAGGCCGGGTTGGAAGCCTTGCTGCTGTGCCAGGGAGGGAGGAGCCAAACGAGGGTGGGGGGTACTGAAGAGGTGGCTAGTGTCCATGTAGAAGGCTGGAATCTGAGCTGCAGAACCTGAACACACCAGGGATTAAATATATTACAGTAACAGACATGATTTGTTGTTAAAATATGAAACTCAAGAATCAAGACTACACAAAACAGGGAAGTTGGTGTTCATTTTCCTATCAATAACATAGATGACTGAATATGCTTAACTACATCACTTCAGTGCAGCCAACGTGTAACATCACAGTGCAGAGCCGTGTTACTCTCACCTGCTGCAGACTGAGACACATACACCTGTGGGGTCTGCTGCTGCTGGGGCAGGAGGGGAGGCACACAGCCCAACTGAGAGAAGCTGCTGCTACTACTGACACTGTTGGAGGAGGAAAGACTTCCTCCTTGCAGTTGCTGGGGCTTCACCTTACAGATGTTGGGGGGGTCAGAGGCTGTGGTGGTCTTTGTGCTAAGGGATGATGTTGTATAGGTACCAGAACCTGCAGGGTGGAGACAAACACACGGTGAATACAAGATATCCTAATGGATGGTTGTATCCTACTGATGCACAAGATTCCCAAAAGAAACGAGATGTAAGTCAGTGTACTGTAGAATGTAGAGCATGACTGATAAATCACCGTGACGATATTATCGACCAATATGAGCTAATTGCAGATAAATTGGTGTCTGTAACAGCCAATAAATTCCACTCTGCAACTCCCCTGTCTGAAACAGCAAACTGCTGTATTAAATAAAAGTTTTATAGTTTTTAATTGATTTTACATGTTTTCTAGGTGAGGTCTCATATCTACAAATAATTGTTATGCGTTGCTAAAAAAGAAAAGAAACAAAAAGAAAAATATTGAAATCTGTATTGGTCGGGCTCTGGTCGAATGTCAGCAACGTTGAGATAAACAAGGTGTTAAATTGGGAGTTATGTTACCTGACAGTGAGGTGCTGGGAGTAACAGAAGCCACAGGGATCTGTGGCATGGAGGCTGAGGAGAAGGTGGAGTACGAGGATGCACAGGAGGTGATGGGGGAGGAAGAGGAAGTGACTGGAGAATTCTTCTCCAGACTCGGGGAGTTCTCCCACGCTTTACGAGCCGATTCCATCTATGAACGAGACAGAAAGAAAGGGATGCTTAAGTAATGTTTCATTGAAACTAGAGAGAAGTCTTTCTTTGAGAAAGAAATTTTGCCTTGAGTCTGCTGTAACATCTGCGTACCTTTAGTGTTAAGTCAACAGTGGCAGGAGAGACGGTGCTGAGGCTAGAGCTCTGCTGCAGGGTCTCTCGTCGAGGTAGGGGCAATGAGTGGGGTAGAGCCACCTGAACACAGAAGAAAACCAACAGCAGTCTTTAAATAATGCCGTATGACAAAATGGCCCAGATGTGTGATTTTGAATTAAAAAGACCGCTGTCCAACAATTTGTGCCAGTGTACAGACGTGTGCTCACATTTGCCACCAAACTCTCTTCCATTTTGCTCCCTCCTGTAGGAACACTGTCAGCCAGTGAGGAGGAGGGGGCAGTGTAGTCAGTGACGGACTCCTAAAAGGGAAAGAAACATATGTAGTACATATTAGTGCTGGGCAACAATAACATTTTTTAAATTGCGTTTATTCGCATGATTTTCTGCAATTTATCACATAGTTATACGCAAAATTGAATAATGAACTCTAAAGTAGTGTATTGCATAGTTTTAAATTAAATGTACTGCTATACACACACACACACACACACACACACACACACACACACAGCACAACAACATGTGGTTTGCAAACAACTTATTACTACAAAATAAGGTGGTTTTTACCAGCAGTATTACCTTTACACAGTAGCAATAAAATATTTCTTATAAATATCAACTTAAACATTAATGTAATCAAATCAAAAATTTGCCACTGCCAGGTTATTACCTTTTATCTAGCTTGTTAAAACATGTTTGATTCCAGAGCCACAATCACCACATCATAACAGGCACCTTCTGAGCAACATATATAACTTGTTTTCTTTCTGAACAGGTATCAGCAGAAACATTTTTCTTTTATCATCAGGGAGCAGCATAAACACATCTATGTCCCCGTAAGAGTGAGGTGTAGTGGTCGCCTCACGCACACGCCCGCCGCTGAAGTTGAATTGCCTTGAACTTTGTGTATGCGACGCAGAGCACAAATCATTGGAAGAGAGACTGATCCTCGCTATTTGAGAGTTTCCAGAATCTATTACTGTTTACTAAATAGGACATCAACAGGAGGGAATTTGAACATCCCTGCAAAACTAGATGTAGATCTATCAGGTAAAGTTATGCAACATTAGCCCATAATTTTAACTTAAGTTAAAACAGCTACAGCTGTGTAGCGCACAAAAGCTATTGCCTTGGTTACTATTGATAGAGAGCCTGCCATTTACTAGTTGAGCGCTGTCACCAGAGCAAAGAGAAACCCCGCGGGGATAAGTGACTACATTGCAATCATAAGGACGTTCCTAAGATCGACATCTTCCCTATTACTAATCAGCATGCAGTGTGTAGCTATCCACTTCGCTATGGCATTTGTTCTTGTTCACTGGACTTTCAAAATAATAACTGTTAACGTAATGATTGTCGGCATTAATTAATGTGAAAAATAAAGAATTAAAACAGAGTTGATGATGGTATAACTTAACTGACAGATTCAGTCTTAAAATTTCATCTTCGTAAAGACAAAGATCTGGTAAAATAAGTTTGATACACTTGACTATATTTCATCTAACCACTCTGAGCTATGCAAACATTGTGCCTTTTTTAAACTGAATCATGTACAAACTATCTTAAAAGTATGATTAAAAAATACCTTAGAGTTACTGTTGTACTCTGCTGAGGGGACTGTGATCATGCCCTCGATGTCTCCGCCCAGCTCTGGTACTGTGGTGTCATTGGAGGGAGGGCTGGAGTCTGTGGCTCTGCTGACCCCTCCTCCAGGGACTCCTCCCTCCAGACACTCGCCTTCTCCTCCACGTGCATCTTTGGCCTTGCGGTTCTTAAGAGAACGCTCTTTACCAATGGGACCTGGCTTGTACTCCTTGGTTTCCACTGGTTCCATTTCAGGAAGCTGGTGAGAAGGCAAGATAAAACATTTACATTGGAACTGAGTCAAAAAGAGGAATTAATAGGAATCAATGTTGTTCAACAGCTTAAAACACTGAGTTTCCTCCCCAGAAGAGTTACCTTCTGTGTTTTGATTGGGCCAGCTCGAGGTTGTTTCTGTCTCTGTTCTTTGGGAGCAGGTAGTTTGTTTTCAGAGCCAGTTTCAAGCAACGCTGGAACTCCATCGCTGTCAGTGCTGCCTGCAGATGATGGTGCCCCAAACTGAATACTGTCTATTGTCAATTCTACACTTCCCTCCGAGCCAGGCTTCACACCCTGAAACAAAAACACAGCGTTTTCCCATGTTTATCGTTTAGCAAACAGATCATGCACTCAACACGACAACAAAAGATGAGACAGGCGTATTTAACATACCTCAGAGGAGACGGTGCCAGTAAAGGAGGTAAGAGGTTTGTTCCAGGCACTCACAGAAGGTGGCTGGGGAGGGCTGATTGGACCAACTGGAATATACAAATTACATATTTTAGAGAACAGGCTTGCTGATAAATTCACTCCTGCATTACAGGATTCAGGAGTTAAGACAAATTTAAGACACCGAAACAAGAATTGACGTATCCACTCACGCTTCTTGACGTCAGAAAGGACAGCGGAGCCCGCTACCTTGTTCTCCCACAGTTCTGTTCCCAGGGTGCTGTGTGCCTGCGAAGGTGCGGGGGGTAGGCTCTTTGAGGTAAAGTCCACAGTGGCAGGGGGGATGGAGGGCAGAGGAGCCACTGTTCCTTCTAGAGTCTGAAGAGATGCAGCAGGCTGGGAGGGGGCAAGGTGAGGATGCTGGGGAGCAGAAATGGAGGGCTGCTGTTGGGCCTGGGGTGTGGAGGCTACAGAAGGCTGAGCCTGTGAGGTCTGTTGCTGCTGCTGCTGCTGTTGATGCTGTTGTTGTTGTTGTTGATGCTGCTGCTGAGATGACTGCTTTTTGGCAAATCTTGGTGGCAGCTTTCCTCCGCCTCCTCTGCTCTTCTCATTAGAGCCTTTTTTACTCCAGTTCTGTAAGAGCAGCATCAGTACACTGTATCAAAGAGGTATGGCTCTTTATCATGACAGTAATGCATTGCCGCTTGGTGACGCAAGCTATCCCCTCCTCTTACCTGAGTTGTCTGCTCTTCCTTTTTCCGTTTCTCTTCGTCCTGCAGACGTTTTTGTTGCTTGCGGGAGACTACCTCTGTGAAGCCGTCATCATTGGTGTTGGACTGTGGGTCCTCTGTGGTGGTGACTTCTGGGTGATCATCAATGATCACAACACCTTCAGTGACAGGAAAAAAAAAAAAGGGATGAAGACATTTACATTCTGTTTCATGGTGACGAGCAGCTGAAGCCAGATATTCGTTCCCCGCTAATCAGTAAGAGACAAGTGTCAGAGTATAAATGTTTTTACTTACTGGCATAGTTGTTAAGATCAAACTGAGAAAGAGCATTCTCCTTGGGCTTCCTGGGGACCTGTTTTGTCTCATCTTTGCGACGGGCAGGCTGGTCTTTTGCAGACCTCTGGGCTGCTCCTCCAGCTGTTGGTGCCGTCCCCTCTGAGTTCTGCTGGGCTGCTGGGCTGCTCAATCCAGAGACACACATTGGAGATTGAAAAAAACATTTAGTTAGAGAGAACAGTGTGGTGGTAAGTTCTGAGACACAAAAAACGTTTACATGTAAATGAATCATTATGTAATGACATGGTTTGTGCAAATAAATCTCATTTTCAAGCAAAAAACTATACTATGCCTCTACTTTTTTTTTTTTTTTTTAACCATTCTGTCAAGATGACAAAGAAGCCACTAGACAGCAAGCGTGTTGATGCACTAGATGAAAATGTTTTCACTCTGTTCTCCATTAAAGCACAGCCAAGGTGCAATAAGAGCCTAAAAATACCACAATGATGCCATATTTAGTCATTATCAACCGAAAGACTTTGATAGCCAATTACGACACACTTCTACCCTGTAACAGTAATATATCCGAATGGAGAGTCCTTTTACAGCCTAAGCCAATATGGACAGGCCAACAGTTTACAGAAATATGTAGATTCATTATTATTACAGTACAACAGTTAATTAGAAGGAATACCACACAAAAGGTTTATTGTGTCTGATTAAAACTGGCGTTATTAAACAGCACACTGTTTATTGAGGCAACTTCATTGTGCAAGTGTTAATGTAAGCAGACAAAGTAAATGCCTAACAACCAACAAAAGCCTGATTGTTCAAACTCACCCTTTGCGGCCGGCTTTGGCCCCTCCCCTCCTCTCCCCCTTGCCCGCTGCGTAACTCCGGCCTGGTTTGGCTCCACTGTTGCCTCTACGATTCGGTCTCTCTGTAGGCCTCTGACTTGAGAAACTCCTCTTGGCTCCTGGAGCCCCTTCACGTTTTGGAGTGACCCCTCCATCAGGAGGGCTTTTATTGGGGGTCAGAGAGCCCTGAGAGGGTGCAGGTGCCGGGGCAGAGGCAGTGGCTGCTACATTAGCGGCCTCCTGTGCCCCTTTCCTTTCTTCTCGCTCTCTCCTTTCATTGAAGTCACTGCTCTCAGAAGCAGTTTCCCATTCCTCGTTGGCTTGATCTGAAGAGTTCTGGTTGGACAAGTCAGGGGACTTGGTACCGACTGCAGTGACGGTGGGGCTGCTGGTCTCAGGCAAGGGTGCTTCTATAGGAGAGGGCAAGTCTGGTGCAGGCATAGTGGCTGCCACGTCCGTAGGCACAGTTACAGGAGTCCCTGGAGCTCTGGAAAGGGTTGGGGAGAGGGAGACTGGGGCAGGAGCAGAGCTATGGACAGCAGCAGCAGGCACTGGGAGTAGAGGGACAGGGGGACTTGGAGCCGTCTCTCCACTAGCTAACACTGCAGCCTCCCGCTCTTTCAAACGCCTGAAGCGGGGGGGTTTATCTTGCCTTGGGGGTCGTGCTGGTCTGGATCGACGAGGCCTCTCTCTACTACTCTGAGGAGCCCCGTCCAAAAATTTCTTGCCATCAGACTTAGGGGGCCGTCGGTCAGCAGGAGGATTGTCATATCTTGGTGTGGACTCTGTCTCCTCAGGCCTGAATGTCTCCATGGGTTTCGAGGGCCACTGAGAGGACTCTCTAGCTGCTGGCCGTCTAAGAGGGGCCGAGCGAGGGCCGCCACGTTCCCTTGCTCCACCTCGTCTACTGTATAGTCCTCCTCTTCCTCGACGAGAAGGCTCTCCTTTAGGAAGGAATCCTGGCTTGGGCCTGCTTTCATCGTCCCCTCTGGACCCAACCTTTTCCCCTATATGAGGAGGTCCAAAGCCTGGCTTGTGGGGCCCAGGCCGGGCCTCTCCAGGGAGCTCTCGTCTCAATGGACGGCTAGGTTTGGTGCTAGGCTCACGGTCAGAAGGTCCAGTATCACTGGCAGACTCCCTCCCACCTTCACTCTCAGAATCTGTGTCTGAACCGCGGCGGCGTCTACGTTTTGGTATAACCTCAAAGTCTGAGCTTTCGCTGCGTGTCTCGCTTTCCTCCCTGTTGCGAAAGGCAGCAGCGCCTCCAGCAGAAGGTAAATCGAAGCGTGATCTGGGCTCTCGGTAAGGGTAGTCCGCACGACTTCGACCGCGACCCCCCCTGCCTCGGCCACTGTAAGTCCCCCGGTAGCTCCGTCCTCTGGAGTAATATTCCCCTCGACCACGTCCTTTGAAATTTGCATCAGTAGGCCACTCTCTCTCTCTGTCCTTGTCCATTTCCTTCTCCCTCTCGCGTTCCCTCTCCCTCTCCTCTCGTCGGTAGGCACGGGGAGGAAGATTGGACTCTTTCCTGGAGGGCAGTTTGGGTTCTGGATGTTTGTCATTGCTGGGCGGTTTGTCTGCTTTCTCCTCCTGAGAGGAAGAGGTGGGAACCCCAGATGACGGCTGGGAGTCCCTGGTTCTCTGATGGCCAGTGGGTGTTTCCTCAGCCTGAGCAGCTTCTCTCTTCCCCTCACCCTGAGGTCTAGAGCCCTCAGATACAGCAGCAGCTGCAGAAGGAGCTTTGGATGACTGATCCTTTTTGGACCTGTCTCCTCTTTCCCCTCTCTCGTGACGCTTCTCTCTCTCTTCTCTTTGCTCCCTCTCTTCTTTCATGTCCCTTAAGACAGGCTTCTTTATTGGCCCAGACCTGCGGACAGGTCTCTCCCCCCCGGGTCCTTCTCTGCGTCCAGCTCCTGATCTCCCACCCCAGCGCAGGTCAGCTTTCTGCTTGCTGGGGGCTGGCAGAGGCAGCTTCTCTTGTTTGTGTAATCCATCAGCAGGAGGTGTAATCCTGTTGCTGGTCACTGCAGTCTGGGGATAGAGTTCATTCTGGGGCTTATCATCAGCCCGTTCCCCTGTGTCCTGTAGCTCTAGTGATTTTGTTCCCAGGGGCAGCCCATCAAACCTGGGCTCATCCAGTTTGAGAGAGTGGCTGGAGCCCTGGGAGACACTCCTCTGGAGCATAGCTTGACCAAGAGCTTCTACCTCTTCCCCGCTTGGTAGGCCTGGCTCCTCAGGATCAAAAGCTGGGACTAAGGGGACCCTATCTAGAGGCCCTGATGCCTCCACTGGGCCCTGGGTAAATGCTGACAAGGATTCTGTAGGGTCCTGGAAGAAGTTACTTTTATGCGAGTCCAATGCACTGTGGTCCTGGGGATACATAGCTGGGAGACCCCGGTCCAGATCCAAACCGGAGTCCATCCTGTGGAGAAACAATTGTTACCGAGTCATGTGCAGAAAATAAAAGCTTTTTCTTATGTTGTTATTTATTTATTTATTTTTACCTCGGCTCCTTGCTTTCATCCCGTCCTTTTGGAGGAGTTACAGATGGTAACGGCTCTGATTGTGGATATGGGTCTGATCCCCATACCATCCGTGACTCTGAGGGCAGACCATGGTCACGAATTGGTCGGGTCAAGTGGTCAAAGGAGTCGGAGCTGGAGCTGGAGTTGTCACCAGGCTCCCTGCGCACAATCTGCTTGGGAGGCATCCTCCCTGGAAAGGACAAAACAGAGCGGCTTTTGAACAAGTAGTCTGGCACATGTCAGCTTGTCAGCACATTTGCAAACAAAAATTCTCCATTTCTATTCCACAAAACTCCTTACCAGGGTGAATGTTAGTTGGCATGTCCATGGGAGGACGTCCTGACATCATGCGTGGGTCCATGTAGGACTGCATCATGAGCCAGCGGGGGTCGAACCCCATAGACGCCAGATGCTGGTGGTGGGGGCCTATGGGTTGATACATGGAGCGATGTTGCTGCTGCTGTTGGGTAGCTGGAACTCCACCACCACCTGATGGGGACACGGAGCCACCAGCACTCTGCTGTTGCTGCCATTGCTGCTGCTTCATCTGCTCCTACAAGACCAATGAGAAATAGTAAAGAAAATTAAAGATCAACAAAGCTAATTTTTCTTTTGATAATTTAAAAATGTGTACATACACTACATCATAAGCAGCTGACCTTGCAGCTCAATGTCATATCTGCTTCTGGATAACTGGGTAATTTTAGGTCTGATTCGCTAGCCCCGATTGGATCTGAGGCACCCCGATCAGAAGATCAATGAGAGCGAGCTGACCAGACAGTCAACCTGTTTATTTGCTTGCGCTATAGAATGTATTAGCCAATTCTGATTACATGTTCTCAGCCACGAGATCATCCAGAGTTTCATTCTCTTTTTTGCTTTACTGAACAAAACATATCAAACAGTCGTGGAACAAGTCTGCCGCCATGTTTGATTATGTCTCACATTTGATTTTGCAAGATCCCAAGTCCCTGGAACCAGCACTCTGAAATTGTTTAGTATAAATGGCAAGTATGTGGTCCTGTGTCTTGACCGAAACATCTGGCTGCAAAATGGGTTAATTAAGTTGTTATGACTGTGGTATCCAACGTTTTTAAAAATCAGTTAAGATTTTAAAATCCTCTAGTGTGCACCAGGTATGACACAAGAAGCCAGATATGGACACCCATACCTGCTGTCTGAGGAAACGAGGCGGCAAAGACTTTTGAAACTGTTTGGAATAGCCTGAGGTGAGAGAGGGACGCATCGCAGCTGCTGCTTCTCCTTCCAGCTGTGGTGGTGCCACAGGGACTTCCTCACCACTGGGGGTGTCCATGTGAGGCAGAGACAGGTGGGGCTCATCTACTGCGGGCAAACAAAACCAATAATATCGGCACCCATGACGGAAAGAATGGCAGTCAGTTTCAACTATCCAATGATCATTTGCATGCAACTTTGAGCTAACTCACCTCTGTTGTCCTCTATGTTGAAATAGTCCCGTATGGGCACTGTTGTCCTCTCAGCCTGGTTCTCCTCCATCAGAGGGCCAACTTCAACCAAGGAGCTCTCTCCTTCGCTCTGAGGCTCTGGAGCTACGGTCACAGGTCTCTGGACAGGGGGGCTGGGCTGACGGGGCAAATGAACCTCCTCCTCCTCCTCTACACTTTGTTCTACACTCTCTACTTCTCGCTCTATCCTCTCCCTGTCTCTATCCACCCTTTCAGGTAGAGGAGCCTGCACGACTGTGGCCTGTGATTGTGACACTGGGATCGAAGGTACAGGACTAGATACAGGGACAGGGGCCGATGAGGAGGCTTCTTCATGGGTAGCTCCTGATTCATCATTAGTCGTCTGAGTAGGGGCAGATTTGCCCTCAGCTGCCTGGCGGTGTTTTTCATTTAGACGTTTAAGTTTTTCAGCACAAGCAGCAAGCCGCTGTTCTTCCATCCGCCGTTCCTCTTCCTCTCTCCTCCGTCTCGCTCGTTCTACAGCTTCAGAAATCTCTGCAGGCTTCTTGCGCTTCTGTCGCCAGGCCTCAGGGTCCTCATCAGCACCAGGTGGCGCTGCACCCTGTGGTTTGCTCCCACGCGTGGCTCCAACACCTACAGGACGACTGCCGCCCTGGAGAATAGAGAAATGAGTGCAGGTACAGACTTATCACCTTGCTGTTAAAAAACAGTGCACACACGATGAGAGGCTTGTGTAATGCATATCCAGCTGTACCTGGTAGTCCTGTGGAGCAGCTGACTTATTGTACGGCCCCATATTGCTAGGTGATGGCGCTCTGGGATCTACAGTGTCGGCCCATGAGGTTTTACTGCCCCCACGGTCCTCAGACCCCTCCTTCCAGCCTTCCTGATTGTCCGATGGCCGAGACCTTATCCGCTCCACTTTACCCATCCACTCCCTGAAATCAGTGTCATTAAAGTTAATAAAAACAAAAATCATCACAAGTTGCTTCATCACAAATGCGCTCACTGGACACAAATGGGCTTTGATGACTTATCATTCTGAATCATTTTACCCTGCATCAACTATTTGGCACTTTTCACAAGAAGCAGATAAAACAGATGAATTTACATTGCTTACTGTTAAGTTACACTGGAAAACCTGCATTAGGGGTCTAAATGCAGAAAAAGTTTGTTTAATTCTGTAAAATTTTGTCTATTTACTACAAATCACATACTGTATTACCAATTACTATCAGCCATACCACAAGGATGTGGATTTATGTTGTATGCATTATTCCTAGCTAGCAGGCAGCCACGTCTCTCCATTCATTGTGGTTGGAACAAAAATCACCTTGCAAAGACTAAAATTAGTTCGAGATAGGAAGCCCATCATGTCTAGCCAAAGGCATTTCATTATATGGCATTGCAGTAGGAAGTACAAATCTCAATAAATGTAAATTAAACAAATTTGGGACTAAATTGTCCAAATACAGAAAAATACTCATGTGGTTCTAGAAGCTAAAAAGTAAATACAAGAGAACGCAAGCGTTGAAAAGTTAAGCTCAAAATACTCACCAGTTTTCTCTTTTGTCTTTAGCAGCTTGGTTCTCCTCATCATCACTGAAGTTCAGTTTCTCAGTGTAGTCTACCTCCATCTGCGCACCTGGATTGCAGAGAGGACAGGATTGACCTTTTTCCAACTGATTAGTTTAACACTCATGCTCACAGGTAATGTCTAGCTACCAACCTGCCCAGCCTTCGTCAGCATCAGTGTCTAAGTTGTCCAGCTCTTTCAGTTCTGTTGCGCTGATGATAGAGGGTCTGTCTGGGTCCTGGAGCCAGGCCTGAGGGGGAGCCTGCTGGGGGCGTGCTGAACGAGGAGCCCTTAACACCCAACAGAGAAAAAAAGTTCATATCTTGACTTGATCTAGTGCATTAACAATTTTTTCTACTAAACTCTATAAACGATAAGATTAGTAGACAGTGCCATGCGTCTGACATTTGCCAAATTTGTGCACAGGGCTGAAAACGGTCAAGATTCCTTTTATAGTGATATGAACATGTGCTTCTTTGTGATCTTATGACATCTTATGCTTGTTGTTTTGGGGTAATTTCTTTTAATAAATATCAGCTGGTATAACAAGAGAGGACTTGTTGTTAACTATCAAGGAAAATCCAGAGTACATTGTATTGTTTGTGCAAAGAAAAATTTAAACAATTGTGAAAATGTATCTTTTATTTGCTTCCACCCAGGTATTTAGGGTTTGGCCATTAAAAGGTGAACTCACTTTGCTCCATCCTGTGGTACAGGGTATCTGAAGTTTGCTTGCCCTGGGCCAAAAGACATTTGAGGATAGGCGTGGAACATCTAAAAGACAGAAACAGTAATCATAAACGGGTTCAAGAAGTGATGCACACTACAGCTAGATACAGTAACGTTGGTATGCTAATGTTGTCTGTCCAGAATGTCTGTGACTTACGTAGGGTGGCATCATGCTCCTGAAAGCAGGGTCAAAGTGAGTTGGCACTCCAGCAGGAGGCTGCTGCCCCCCATTAAGTTTAGGCTGAGGAGGCCCAGAGGGGGGTAACCTCTCCCTGCAATCCTTCTTCTCCCTCTGACCGTCAGAGGTTACGTTTCGTCCAGGCTCATCAGCTTCCCCTGGTGGTGTGGAGGTACCAAGACTCGTACTACCCTCCTCCAGACCCTTGTTGTCCATCTCAGGGGGGCTGGGTGCAGTGTTCAAATTTCTGCCTCCACCCTCACGCCAACTGCCAACATCTAACACGACAGAAGAAAGAGAGATATTTATTGTTTGACCTGTCTTACAGTCAGGAAGCCTGTGGCTCCTGAACATCAGGCAAACAGAAAGCAATCAGCAAACACTGAATGATGTTTATATATGTGGCCATACTTTGAGGTCTGAGGCTGGGGCCTGGTCCATAAGGCTCCTCCTCTTGGCCGTCCCCTTTCTCCACCTCACCAGCCGCCTGCAAGCTGGGAAACTCCTGGTGAAAGTGGCTGCTCACACGAGGAGCTCCTGCATAATAAAAGCAGATTATGAACACACAGAAATTCCAAGATTGAATACAATACAGTGACGTATAGAGAAGCACTGAAAGGTCTAATCCTTAGTTGGTGTACAGCACCCCTTCCAATCCACCATCACATTCAGTAGAGATCAGAAGGTCTGCATTCCTGCAGACTGTTGGGTAGCGTGCTGTAAACAAATTGATGATTGTGCCTTTGTTTATTTGGACACAAGTAGGAAAATGTACTTGATTGTGTTTACAACATGCTGCATAAACACCAACAGGGACTTCAGGTCTACAACGCATGCAATCTCCATTTTGTGAGTAGGTGTAATATTTAGGGAGCAAGTGTAGAGCATATTTACCGTCTGGCTGTGTCTGCTTGCTGTTGGCCCAGGAGCGGCTGCCCCCAACAGAAAGCTCTGTTGGTTGGAGCACTGCTGGTTTGGTCTGGGGTGGGGGTGTCTCCTGTTGCCTGTGGCACAATAAAACAAGACCAAGTTACCAACAAGACTCATAATTTGAAAATTGGTTGGCAGACCCTTCTTCTTTTAGCTTAGAAATTTCTAAAGTGTTTATGATACACCTTTATTTGAAGACAAGCTATAACAAAAAGGGGTGGTGCTTAGTTTCAGTGCGTTTATGCACTATATATTCACACCCATATGTCCATAAGTTATTTAATTTACCTCTCGTCACCTCCCTCACTTCGAGATGCCCAGCCACTACCGTCTTTGGGGACAATGTTGACGTTGGGGTCGTTTCCCTTGTTCTCTGCCTTTAGGCTGGGCAGGTTAGCTGGAGGGGGCATGCGCCGGCTGGCAGCAACTTTGCCCAAACTCTGGAGCCCATGTCTGGCAGCCACTGGGATGAATAAACATTTCACAGCAAGATTAGAGTTATTAAGAAGGTCAGGGTAAAGCAACTTGATCATCCTTAAAGATTATATTACATTGCCTCAATATTCATTAGTAATTTCATGCAATAGTGTTAAAGACTAACAGGGAATAATAGTTTGGGCATACCTGCAGTTTTCTGGGTTTCCAGAGATTTGCCTTTATAGGTGTTGAAGAGGCTAAGGGTTGCATACTTTGTTTTGCCATCCTTTGCCTTGGTGCTCTGCCCTGACTTCTCGGACATTTCGCTGGAAACTCATTGAGTCTGGTCCTTTGGCCTCGCCCCCAGAACCAGCCTCCTATAGACCAAGGGTGAGAGAAAAATGAGACCACCACAATAGGTGCAGAGGTCATAGGCTCTGGACACTAGATCATAACAGACATTTGATCTTGTGCTACAGGGTATCTGATCCTCCCATCAGTAGAGAGATAACAGGAAATTAAGGGACAGAGAGATGGATGGGGAATGACGTGTAACAAAAAGGTCTAACACCAGATGTGAACTACGATGTTGAAGTTGCAGATTATGATTGACGCCTTAAGAACTACAACACCAGGTTACCCTCTGATCTGACCTTTTTTCCCCCAGATACCATTTTAAAATTTTAACCTCAGGGCATCTGCCAATACCAGTGCTCTCTTCTCCCCAAATTATAATAATCTGAATACCTCACTGTGTGGAAATCATTAGAATTATTTTTAAGCTAACTTGGGTCACTGGCCCATCATCAGTGATCCTGATCTGGGGGACTGGAGTACCCTAAATTTCAACTGTGCAAAACTTCTCATTTGAAGCAAGCACAATTGTGACAGCATTTTTTTTTTTTAATAGCAAACCCAGCTACATTGGCATATAGGTAATATACAGCAGATGAACAGAAATAAACTGAAATGAACTGAGACAGGATAGAATTGGGCTGCTCCTCGTTTATTTTTTGATGCATCAGTATCAGCTATATAAAGCCCAAACCATTGTTTGCCCCAGGTAAACCAGCTGTCAAAAATGCCTGGTTGAGCTTTCTTAAAACACTGGAGCAAACTGGAGTACATCATAGCCAGCTGTTCCAATTAATGATATTTAATGATATGTTTTAGGGAACGATGCAAGACGAGAATGATGGTTTGGACTGAGATCCTGACAGGCCAGTGTCTACCACTGACAAAATGACAATTTTAATTGTGCATTCAGTATGAAGCAGATATAACCCCCCCCAAAAAAAGGATCCTTGGAGGGGGAGCGAAAAACACAAGCTAGAAAGCGAATTAGAGTGAGCAGTACCATGGACAGAGAGGCGGCATGTTTGGGGCTGCAGTGTCTTTAAGTCACACAGAGGTCATTTATTATTAACGGCGCAGTGGTGGAACAGTGTCTGCGAGAGAGAGTGTGTGTGTGTGTGTGTGTGTGTGTGTGCGTGCTGGGGGGAGCCGACAGCTCTGATGAGCTCAGTCTCCATCAGCAACTTGGCCTTGAAACACTTTGTAAAAGAACATCCACTTAAAGTAAAAATCCATTCGTTTGAAATTATTTGGCAAATGCAGTGATGATGGCCCCAACAAATAATTGCAACGGTTACTTGGTACCTTTTGAGAAAAATTTATTTGTGCAGTTCAACAGATATTTAAGATTATATTCT
Source organism: Micropterus salmoides (assembly GCF_014851395.1). Lineage (NCBI taxonomy): Eukaryota > Metazoa > Chordata > Actinopteri > Centrarchiformes > Centrarchidae > Micropterus > Micropterus salmoides. The sequence goes on along the minus strand of NW_024040374.1, from coordinate 24,262,367 downwards.
GAGGGATTATGAGTGTCTTATGCTAGTATGAAAAAATAAATTCTTAAAATCAGGTATTTGTATTACCTGACTTTAATCATAAAACTACTATATTTGACACATTGTCCATTAAAAGTACATAATGCCTCAAGTTTATGTTCGCCTCTTCAAATGAGTAACAATGCAATGGAACAGTGAAGGCTAGACAGACACTTAGTATTTTCTCCTACATTATGTTTTGTTCTTGCAGTGGTTGTTGACCACTCAAGGCCAAGGAACAGTGACACTTTGATGTATTACTACTGAGTATCTGCAGATACACTATCGAGCTATTTGAAAACGGTTCTTCCAGAAACAATACCAGACACTAAAGCCGGGCAAAGACAACAAGAGATCTTTAAATTTGAAGAGGTAACGACACATAATTAGTGTTTAACCGTCTGGTCTCAGCCTTTTAGGCCAACCCACAATGTGCTCTGACTAAGCACCGGTACCGGTCCCCATTTATCTAAGTGCTGTCACAAATTGTGCACTGTGTTCAGCGGAACAATTTAAAAAAAAAAAAAAAGGAAGACAAAAATGATCTGGATGAAGCTGTAATTGAAAACCGGGGCTGAGTGCAGCTTCTAAATTTGGCAGAGCAGACTGATAACAAATCTGCAGACAGACAATTTGAGACACATTAACAAGTGAAACAGTCACATTTATATTATAAATCTGTGTTTCTAGTACAATTTTGTCATGTGTAGCAGTGATGCTCGACAGAAGATGGGGAGGGAAAACAATTAAAATACAGCTGGCGCACTTCATTATTTTAAAGTATTCTGTAAATTGTATCACTGCAGCGGGTCCAGCAAAGTAGTAGCAGAGTTTGACTCCCTCTTTGCTATTGAGGCCAGTTGTCTGGGACTCCCACACACTACAGAACAGTGCGATTATATTAAACATGACTGATAGGAATCAGAGGGTTATCCAAAGTCCCCAAGTGAGTAGGGGTGTCAAAACTGAAACTTTACAACATTTATCAGGGGAAGCCCCTCTGAGAATTGGCCATGCATCTCTTCTTGTAAAAAGGTCAGCTTATGGAGGAGGAGGTGGTGGTGCTGGGTGTAGTGTATGCAAAATAGTGTGCACATAAATTCTGACATCAGAAGGATATGGGACATATTGGATGTTATTGAAATAAGGGAACACACAGCAAGAAGAAACACTGATTAGAAGCCAACCAGCCAACACAACAATAGTCCTACTTCCTCTGTGCACAGACCACAAATTATGTTACCTGTTCAGTGCCAGTGAGAGCACAGGGGAGACCCTGGGGGCCTAAGTCACCTGGGGAGGAGCCCTCTACACAGACAGGGTCAAGTCAGTGTACACTTGTTCACTTCCTAAGTCAGCTCCATCACTTAAACTTTCCACAGAGGGCAAATGGGTAGGATGCATGTTACCATGCATACAATCCCTGCATCCCTGCTCCCCAGCCTCAATCAGCTGAGCCCAACATCCAGCATGACCCTGCACCCCTGCGATTACTTCTACAACACAGTCACAGGATAAGCCCTTCTCGTGTATTTTGTAATACTCACAAAATACCAACATTTTGGTGTTTCTCCTAAGCAAGAACAAGCGTGTTTCGAATGCTCATCACAGATTTTAGCTGTCTGGTGAATAATGCAGCTGGCATTTCCCATTCATCAAACCACATGGCCAGTAAAATTTACTTTCCTGTCTAGGTCATGATACTTCTACTGCAGAAGGAAATCTCCTGCTTTACAGTTTGGATATGATTAAGCTGACTAAGTATCTCTCTTTCGCCATCATATCTGTTGTACCTTTTTCTCTCTCCCCCTCTCCATTGTCTGTTTTGTCTCTCTCTCTCTTTGGAGGCCAATGTTGTCAGGGAAATACAAGAGTCAGAGCAGTTATTTTTCAGGTCTAAATAAGAAGGGAACACAAAACGTTAGTCCCCTACAGCACATTACAACTCTCTTTTGTGTAGTAGCCCTACTTTCAGGTTCTACTTGCAGCTCAGATGACTTACATGTGCAGTGCCCAAGCACCCCACTCTTGTTTAACTAATGCAACAGTGAAGTCACAGAATAAGTCAGGTACATGGCCTGAACAACGGGTGCTGAAAGAGGCTTGTATTTAATTGTCCCTATTTGTTTGCATAATGTCATCTCCAGTGAAGGATACTGGTCCAAAATCACTACATTGACAATGGTGAGTATATTATGTTAAATCATCTTTAGCTATACTAGCCAAATGTTACAACAATAAGATTACGGTTGTCATTTATAATCATTAGATATGTGTACGGCGTGGGCTGTGTGTCAACATACTGGACTATGTGGCCTGGCCTGTAAACAGAAAATACAGCGTGCATCCGTGCTACTTGAACTTATTAGCACACATTCAGCATCTACCAACTAATCTTCACTTTGAGGTCAATCCAGGGGTTTGCTTACAGTTTTTGGCCCAATGAACAAAAACCCAAGAGAAACGATGGAGGTTAGGACGCCACTTAAGATTACTGTGGTTCTCAAACGGCAGGCCATCAATACCACCGAGATGATCTCCCTTGGGAGTTGTTGGTAATTTCATAAAGCGCATGAGAAACTGGAGTGGCTTTGTTTTCATTAATTTGCGTAGAGTCAACCCACAAAGGAAACATTTGAACCTGTGAACACATTGGTGGAATAAACTAATGCGGTGTATACATTTTAAAGTTTGATATCCATTTATGTTAAAGTCAGACAGCTGTGAAGATGAGGACAATACAGAAATCATTAGCATCTCTTCCATCTTCAGCAGCAGACCATGTTACTGAATGGTCAAATCAATAAGTGCTACTCCAATCAATACATGTCTGAATGGCCTCCCTAAAACTAGTCAGATGCAGACCCACTTCTAATCATGGATGCATATATAGAAAACAATACTACGTTGCCTATAATCCGCCCAGGTGGTTTCCACATCAGCAAATAGTTTATGAATCATATGCAGTCTTTCACACCCCCAACCCGGCCAAACTCACAAGAACGTGCTCCTTTATGACCACATTTGTTGAATCTGCAAGGTATCGTGGCAGAGAAGGAAAGCACTGTGAAATGCTGATACATTGCTTGCGTCTTCAGTCCAATTCAAATGAGATGAAAGGCAAAAGTATATTTTTTTTCTGTAAATCACTGCCACCGATGAGTCTGCAATCCTTTATGAATCAAACAACGTTACTGGTGGACTGGGTGGCTCATACCGGCAGGGAGTACAGGCCCACTTCGCCCGGAACTCATCTAGACCTGGCTCAAATAATACTTTTAACAGCGCAAAAATACAAGCACTATAATCAACCCAGCGACACACATTTCCTTGTATATTTTGAAACATGGTGCTGTTAGAGAGCAGGCCGCCAGCTTGCATCCTTTGGCATAGTTTCGTTTCTCATTAGTCGCCATCACATCCACTTTCAGTGGCCGCAGCATGCTAACCAGCTAGCGTTGTGTGAACACCAACAATCAGCTGCTGGGCAAAGCTGAAGATGTTCTAACTTGCATGAAATGCAGACCCACCTGCCACCGCCGGTTCCTTCTCTGCCCTGTTGCGTGGCCTGGCTTGAAACCTGGTTTCGGCCTGGTTTGTGGTGGACGAGTATGTGTCTGGCCGGTGGATTACAAAAGCAGGCTAGCCTGCTAACTCTGTGCAGCTAACGATGGTTAGCTACTTTGCTCGTTGACTGCCAACAAACCACTATCCACATGCACGGCTACTGTTTGATGTCTTCTGCGCCGTTTTTAAGCCGACAGTCTGCTCCTGTCTGGTCGGCCGTTACTGCGGGAACCGGTACGCAGTAGTCTCGTGGTTCCGTGTCTTTCCCCACCCGTTCTCTCGTGCCAGACAGTTTTTCTAGTTGAGTGAGGCCCCGCTCGCGCCGCGGCCTGTCGCACAATCAAAGATGGCAGACTGTAGTTGCCAGATTTATCCCCTCATATCCCCCTCTCAAACCCTGACCCCCGTGCAGGTGCTCAGTCACACATCTGCCAACATCACTCATTCAGAAAAGGGTTCAGCCACCTTGATTCAACTTTCTTTACAACATTGTAGTGTAGTGTTAAGTAAACAAGCATTTATTTAGTACCATCAAGTCCAAAAGAAATGGTTCTCCTTTTAATGTATACATTTTATTAAATGTGAAGCTGATTGCCAACACTTAACATAGGATTAGAGTAAAAAATAATACGTAGTAGACCTAATAATGGTAGTATAGTAGTAGGCTAATAGTATATTCAGTAGTAAAAACAGGCTATTAAAACACATAGTAATTCACACATCATTTTGTGATTTGATAACAAGTGATAACAGTTCTGTTAACATTATCCATTGACATTATACTACATTATATTATTAAAAATACTATGACATCGGCTTGAGTAATGTTTGTCAAGTCTACTCTAGATTACAAAGAGTATGCCTAAATAATTTAAACGAGTCTGTCATAAATTAAACCAGCTGTCCTGGTAAAGTCAGGTGCATGCTGCTGTCAAGAATCATCTTAACTCATTTTGTGACTGGCAACTACAGTCTGATTTGATAAGTCCACAAACTGGACTGTTACAGTTTTATACCTGAGGTGTGATAAATATTCAAACGCGGATGAACTAGCAACATGTATTCTCAACAAAATATATGTCCAATCTTTGAAACCACATAAGTAACATTTATATTATGGGCGTCCCCAAACCTGGCAACCAAAATGTTAACCAGTGAAGCTAGACGATTCTTCTTCCGGGGTCTACCGGTGGTTACGAGCCGCGGTTAGTTTAAAGTCTGATTAAAGTCCAGGTCAAAGTTAATCCACTTAAGAGTTTTATTGTTGATTTTTCAAAAGTTCTTATGGATATCAACGTGTACACATTATTAATATCTGTCTATCTGTCTATCTATCTATCACCAACATCAAAATGTTTGTAAATTTTTATTTAAAACAATGAATTATTTTTAAAAAAAGAATAGGCTACATTAGCTTAGACTACCTCCACCTAAACTGAACTGCCTTAAATTAATACGCTAGGCCTATATGTAGCCTACTTACATAGGCTATCACTTTTAAATTCACGCATGACTTTCCCCTCAAAGACACATAAGATAAATGGTTGACAATCTTATTGGCCACAAATTGATGAAATGACAAATCCTCCTGTCTAGATTTTTAGATAACCTACTAACAAAGTCAATGGTGAATTTATTGTCGATTGTGTGAAACTTTGCTGAACTTATGTTTCAGTAAGTTTAGGAACAAAAACAACAACAACAAAAAAAAAAGATGAAGCCTACAACTCCTTCTTCATATTGTTGAATTGATGTCTTGATTCCTCAGATTAAAGGGGCAATCGCACTGTAACTAGAGCTACCACCTCATGCCAAAAAGAAAAGAATCTCAACTTCTGACTTTGACTACAAAGAGATCCCACAGGGAGATCCTTATCACATGATCCATACACCCTCTTGTGTAACCTGGCATCAGATTAATACTCAGATTTGCAATGACATTAGGCACACATGTAAACGTTAACACCATCTATCTGGAAGCAGGCTATAACTTAAATTAACCCAAGTAGAGATCGGTGCCTTAAAAAACACAATTTTGTTTTGTTGCTATTACATGTTACATGTTAAGATATAAGTGCAAAGTATATGCAGAGGTATGAGGATTTAAAAATTAGAAAAAAAGGAAAATGATCTGTCTAAATATAATAAATAAACAATAACAATAAAAGTCAATATACCTTAATCCTGAGTCACAAAAACATATTTTCAAGTATGTCTAAATTAAATTCAACCAGGAAAATATTAAGACCTTACGTAGGCTTACGTAGGCTTATGTGGCGGTGGCGCAATGGATAAGAAGATTTGGTGTGAGAGAACCGGGTTCAATTCCCCACTGTGACCCATCCACCATTGTGTCCCTGAGCAAGACACTTAACCCCTCGTTGCTCCAGAGGCGTGCGACCTCTGACATGTATAGCAATTGTAAGTTGCTTTGGATAAAAGTGTCAGATAAATGTGAAATTTACGAATTACAAGTATCAGATAACTCAAAGGTTTATTTTTATATTTGAGTTTAGTATAATAATGTCTTTAGGCATAATTGTAATAGAATGTTCAGTCTTGTTATAAACAAACTTCTCTGTCCCTCTAAAACACAGATGAGGAGGGGCAGGGACACAAAAGTGTGTTTAACATCTATGTCGATAAATTTGGAATTGCAGCAGTGAAACTACAATGTTCTGAAGATGGACATGTCAGTCATGTTGATCATTTGTTTTTGTGGATGATGTCGCTTTAAATGTTGCCACAAGGAATTGTGGGACAGAATTATGTCCTTTAGTTTCTTAAAGGATGGTCCAGTGTCCATCCATCCATCCATCGTCAACCGCTTATCCTGTGTACAGGGTCGCGGGGGGCTGGAGCCTATCCCAGCTGACATTGGGCGAAAGGCGGTGTACACCCTGGACAGGTCGCCAGTCCATCGCAGATGGTCCAGTGTACCCTATGCTAAAAGAAAGGAAGCACTGCAGCACCTTTCCTTAGCATTTAGAGATTTTGACCAGCTCTTATAATGGCAACCACTTTTGGGTCATTTCACTCAATTGGGAACCTCCCTAAGCAAAAAATCAGAATCAGAATCTGAATTAGAATCAGCTTTATTGCCAGGTATGTGTACACATACGAGGAATTCGACTCAGGATTGTACATTGCTCACGATGTGCTTAATCGTACAAAAATAGTATAATACAATATTAAATAATAATAAAATAAAATCAGACACAAACTACAGTATAGACAACACTAACATACACACTATGAACAAAACTATGTAGACATATTGACAAATAGTGCTGTGATCAGATTGCAAAGGATGCAAGAGTAAACTATTATTCTCATTATCTACATGTTGAAGGTGGATATGATATACAGGTACACATACACATATATGCATACATGTACACAGTGTGATGGAACACACAGCAAAAGATGCTGGAAAAATTAAATAAAACCTATTGTTGTGGTGGCAGCCCGGCTGACGATGAGTGTCCTGGGTTTTTTTCTCCTTTTTATCAGTTATTCTGCTTTTTCCCTGGTTTTCTCTGTTCCCTGCCTGCCTCCCTGTGTCTCCTCCCCTGTGTGTGCTCTCTCTCTCTCTCTCTCTCTCTCTCCCTCTGCTCCTGAGCCTAGCCAACGACCTGCACCTGCATCTCGTCAGCCTGCCACACCTGCCTGTAGTCAACCTCATCCCTGCCTGTATTTCAACCCCGGGTCTCCACACCATTCTTGCTTGATCATCGTTGCTCCATACCCAGTGTCACCTCTGTGTTCAGGCTCTCATGTTTTAGATTTTTTCCCTGTGCTTTGTCGTTGCCGTCACTAACCCTGTCTTTGTCTGCTTTCCCCCCAGGTTCACTCACCCTCGTCCTCCGTTTTGTTGGCTGGGCTCACCCTCCGGTCCTCTCCTCCTCGGACTTCCCTCGCGGCATCCTCCCAGTCCTTCCTTGCCTCCCCGCTTCCTCGGCCCCAGTGTTCCCCGGCTCCCTGGTCCAGTCCTGTCGGTTTCCCTGTGCCAGTGTTTCCCTGGCGTCCACCTCTCCCTCCACTCCTCTCCCTCAACCCCCTTTTCCTTCAATAAACCTCCTTCCCTCTGAGCTCTGCATTTGGGTCCTCTCTGTCCCCATACCATTGTAACACCTATTACCTTATGACCTGAAGTAGGTGTATTGGTATACAGTATATACAATATGACATAGTATGAACAGCACTGAAATAGAGAATGGTGAATAAGTGGAAACCAGTAACTTAGAGTTACTGGGTTATTGCACAGGAATTGTTCCTGACACCGTGAGTCAGAAATCAGCTGTTCATCAGAGTGATGGCTTGTGGGAAGAAACTGTTCCTGTGTCTGTTGGTTTTGGCGTACAGTGCTCCCACTTCAGGTCCTGGGATATAGTGGATCCCAGATACCTGAAGGATTCCACAGCAGACACAGGGCTGTAGATTGGTGATGGGGGGCAGAGTGGTGGGGGGGGGGGCTCCCCCTGAAGTCCACAGTTGTGAGCGTGTTAAGCTCCAGGTTGTTCTGGCCGCACCAGAGAGCCAGCTGATCAGCTGATCAACCTCCCATCTGTAGGCCGACTCATCACCATCCAGGATGAGGCCAATGACCATTGTGTCGTCAGCAAACTTCAGGAGTTTGACAGATGGGTCCCCTGAGGTGCAGTCGTTGGTGTAGAGGGAGAAGAGCAGGGGGGAGAGCACACACCCCTGGGGGGCGCCAGTGCTGATAGCCCGGGTGCTGGATGTGATGTTTCCCAGCCTCACCTGCTGACTCCTGTCAGTCAGGAAGTCTGTGATCCACTGACAGGTGGAGGCTGGCACAGTGAGCTGGGTGAGTTTGGTGCTGAACGCCGAGCTGAAGTCCACGAACAGGATCCTTGCATATGTCCCTGGAGAGTCGAGGTGTTGCAGGATGTGATGCAGACCCAAGTTGACAGCATCATCCACTGACCTGTTAGCCCTGTAGGCAAACTGCAGGGGGTCCAGCAGGAGGCCTGTAATGTCCTTCAGGTGGGCCAACACCAGTCTTTCAAAGGACTTCATGACTACAGATGTCAGGGCGACGGGCCTGTAGTCATTTAGTCCAGAGATGAAGGGTTTTTTTGGGACCGGGATGACTGGAGCGTAGGGGGAGGAGGGAACTTCACACAGCTCCAGTGATTTGTTGAAGATGGGGGGCCAGCTGGTCCGCACAGATTTTCAGGCAGGATGGAGACACACTGTCGGGGCCAGGAGCCTTCCTGATCTTCTGCCTCTGGAAGAGGTGGCTCACTTCCTCTTCACAGATCTTGAGTGCAGGTGAGAGGTCAGAGGGGGAAGGTGACTGTTTGAAGATGGCGTTGAAGTTGGGGAGAGGTGTGACTCTGGGCTTTTCAAACCTACAGTAGAAACTATTCAGCTCGTCTGCCAGTCGTTGAGTGCCAGCAGTGTTGGGGAATGGTCTCTTGTAGTTTGTGGGTGTCTGTAGGCTTCTCCACACTGAGGCAGGGTCGTTGGCTGCAAAGCTGTTATTTAGTTTTTCAGCATAGCTCCTCTTTGCAGCTTTGACCTCTTTAGTCAGCGTGTTCCTGGCCTGGTTGTACAAGACTCTGTCCCCACTTCTGAAGGCCTCCGCTTTGAAAACACTATTCAACTGCAACCCTCCTTTTTCCTTGCTCCTCAAGAAGCATTTTAGGGCTGAATCCCAATCTCCACACTCAAGGACTCTCCGACTGAGGTGCGTTCCTGGTAAGCCCTTGAACATTTAAGTCCCATGTCCCATTGTCAAATCATCGAGTGCACGAGGGCTCTTGCAGCCCAAGAGTTTCCTGTAGATTCCATTAGATGGCATCATTGATCTATACATTATCTTAGTTCAAGGTCCAGCCTGGAGATAATGTAATAGAAACTGCCAAGGGTGCAAAGTAATGTTTGAACATTTGCTGAAGAACTGTGCTTGAGTACAATCTGAGGTACTTTTAGTGGTAGTAGGCGTTTTGCCCTTTCGTCCGATATTACACTGAAATGAGGGAAATATTGTATTTTGTACACTAGTATTGCACAGTGGTAGTTACTCCATCTTTTCTAGATAAAGATTTTACACATAAGCTTTTGAAATATAATGCATCACTTTAGTTTAAATTATCATACAAAATATCAGCCCACCAGCTCTGCTGTCTCATCCGTGTAGCTGATTTAGTCGACGTGGATGGTGTCTCTCTGACTGACATACCTGAAAAAGAGACCCGGGTTGAAGATGTTGTCTTTGATCTTGAGAAAATCCACAGTTCTACCGTTTAGCCATTATCTCCTGCTTGTAGTGAACATCTTTTAGCATGGCAGCTGCTGAAGGAAGCTTGATTTTGCCTGTTTATAATGAGTGATGGTGAGTGCAATAGATTCTTATACTGCGAAGGAAGGAAGGAAGTTTTGAGCAGAAGTTCTTCAGAATTGTTATGATTTATATGTAAGTCTCAGTAGGTTATTGAAGCGTATGTGCTTGGTGAGCTGGAAGTGATCGGCATACATTTGAAAGTAGTCCATGATGAGGGAGTTTTGGAGGTGTTGATGATGAGTGGTAGAGGCCCTGTCTGGCTCTGGATTCTCCTGCAATATAATACACCGACCAAGAACAGAGACAATAATTATCCTAACGTATTAAAAACGTACTGTGCAATTAAAAGAACATCCAACCTGTACACAGTGTGACCCTCTTTAAACCTCCACAAACCACCACTGTCATCAGTGCTTTCATAGCAGACAGGCACCAGGCCCTCATCCAGACAGCACTTGATACAGGCCAGACCTGAACTACCTCCTCCAATCACGACGGGTCATCCTGCAGAAGGATGATCTCTGTGAAGGATGAACTGGATTCTGGAAACCCTTTTCTCTGATAAGATACATTCGTCAAGCTAATACATTTAAAATACTGTAAAAAAATAGTTTAATGTTAAAATTGTTGCACTTATTCACATGTTTTCTGTTTAGGTCATATAGTTGTTTTTTGTTTGTTGATGTCATATTAAATATCAAAGGACATCAACAAATTGAAATACAGGAAATACTTACATATAGTGAATAAGTAAGCACTCAGAGGCACATTAAGTGTTGGGAAATATAGTCTATTCTATGGAAAATATATTCCTGACTGTAAAACGTTCTGTCGACTTATACAATTGCAGGCCACTTGAAATCAAATTAATATGCATAATCAAATATTTAAATCAAAAGCAAAGAAAAACCCAGCTGGGTTACCCAATGGATCATTTCCAATATGGAATATACAGCAAACTCTGTGTGTCACTTTGAGAATTCAAAAAACTGTTCCACCCTAAATGAAAAGAAAAACTGACAGTTAGTGGGCATTATAAATCAAATCCAATTTTCCAACATTTCCATGCAATCCTGCAAAAAACATCAACAAAAACACTTGTGATGTAAAGAAGAAAACTCACTATTGCACTGGTTAAGAGAGCAGCTGAAGGAATAAAGGGCCAGTTCACCTGTCACCTGGCCTTTAGGCCACTGTCAGTAGCACGAATAAAGCTGAGCAAATATAATGTTGTAATAAACATATACATATTATATATATTCAAGTAAGGACAACTTCAGCCAAAGAATTTTCATTCTTTTATTCATCAAAGTATTTTTCAATTCAGAAAGGTGATAAAATCTTCCAGTCCAGTTATTTACACAATCATGGACTCTGTCATAAGATACTCTGGTGCCAGGAATGGGTAAACATTTGGTAAAAATAGGGTATCAAAAATGTATGTGCTATAGTCATCCTTTCTTATATAAAGCATAATGATCAGGATTAAATATATTCTAATATATTCAATACAAATTACAAACAATATACAAGGATTAGACATACACCTAAGTATTACACCATAAATTACGGTATTCATCATTTTACCTTAGTAAATCCAGATTCACCAGATTTTTAACTACAAGTCCGAGGCAATTTGGATATGTAGTGATTGTGATATCCTCTACCTGAAAACAAAGCCTACAGTGGGGAAAAATGAATTACAATGACAATACATATTTGAGGATTGTACATGAATGAACATCAGAATAAAAGCTGTAGCTATTTAACAGCTACTATGAGCATATGGCTTTGCCAAGTTAAGAGATCCCAGACCAGGGTCCTATAGCAATCACACAAAGTGATAAGTTGAATCTAAGTTTTATATAAATGACTTTGAAATCACCATGAGGTGGGAATCATTGACTAATGTATCTGGATATATTGTCCATTTCAGGAGTTGGGATAGTATAATATAAAAATCGCATACACGTATAATAAACGTGTTAAAAGAGTAATCACAGCTGTATCAATTTCACATCACTGAGCAGACATTTGCAGTTTAATCTTGTCCAACAGTGCAGTGGGATCTTGTAGGAAAGCTGGAAGGTTGTTCCTGTTAAAGTAGGCAGCCAAACCCACAGCAGCAGTTGTCAGAATCAGAGGCCACACAAACGACCTCTTGGGTTTGGGCTCATCACAGGGCCTGGTCTGCATGGGTTGAGCCACTCTCTCCCACTGAGTGAGGATGGCCTGGCGGGCTCCGGCCCACTTTCCTGGCCCCCTGAGACGATACTGGTACGGCGTGCAGGGGCCGAACATCACGTTCAGTCCCAGTCTGGGATCAGTCAGCAGCATCCTCGGGATGTTGGGTTGAACCCCCACCAGCTCTGCTATCTCATCCATGTAGCGGATATAGTCGACCTGGATGGTGTGTCTCTGACTGGTTACATACCTGGAAAAGAGACTCGAGCTGAACATGCTGTTTATAACAACATTTGATACTTTTCAGATCCAAAATATGTAAGTAATCACAAAGTTGAGTAAATCCACTGCAGTACCTTTTAGCCATTGTCTCCTGCTTGCACTGGATGTCTTTTAGCATGGAAGCCACTGATGGAAGCTTGATGCAGCCTGTTTGAAAGGAGACATTGTGAAACCCTGGTTTGCCCTGAACACAAAATACTTCTGGAAAAGGAAACAGTGACAAGACAATGTTGCTTTTTTTAATTTTATTTACAGAACCTGTTTTACCTTTAAAGACCCGTGTGGCCCATCTGGCCTGCATCTCAGAGATGGGCATAATGGCTCCCAGGGGCTGCACTAGACCAATGATAGCCAGAGTGGGGCGGTCCAACTCAGGAGGAAACACATACTTGTACAGAGACGCTTTGTTCTCAGACACTGAGACCACATGTGAGGCCAGGAATGGAAAGGAAAACCTGTAACCTGTGGCAAACACCTGCAAGACAGAGGCTCATCTCAGTCTCACACTAGAGGTCAACTACACTGCAGAAGAACAGACAGACTGTCAGTGTGAGTGTGTATACACAAGCAACGTACCACCAGGTCAACATCTTCCACTACACTCCCATCATCAAACTCCACACTGGAACCCTGAAATCTGCGGATGTTGGGTTTCACCTGAACTGTTCCAGATAGGATGCGGTTGGGAAGCTCATCATTGACTGTGGGATGTTGGCTTAACAACCTGAGATTTATATCCACGCTGGTTAGTAATGTAGCTACAATTTGATGAAAATGGCAAGCATCTGAAATAAAACAAGAAGTCTAAAGCACCGCTAGTGTCTTGAACAATTTGCTAATAATAATAATAATAATAATACAGACATACAAATAGAGAGGCTTGAAGTTTGCCCTCTCTTTTATGCTAGCCTAGATGCCATAAGGTCATTAACATTAGTGTTCATGGGGTCAAATCAGCCAGACAAACTACTACTACCATTGTTTTTAGAACAAGCGGCAAACATTTCACCTCACATAGTATCTTTGCTTCACCTCTCTCCCACTGCACCTCCTCTTCAACTTCACAGTTTGAAAAATGTTCTACTTCAAAAGCTGTTTGTTCAAACTATGATATAGCTGCAATAGATACAATTGTAAAATAAATAAATAAATAATGATGCAAATACAGTACCTGTGCTTTGGTTTAAGATTGTACAGAGCGTGATCAAATCTTTGGTTGAGCTGTCTCTCTGCCAGACCACATAAAAAACCAAAGGGAAAGATTTTCTGCAGGAAGGTCAACACCCTGTTAAAAAACAAATCAAGGGGCATCCCATGGTACCCAACTCGGTTCAGAATCCAGGCGCCTCTTCGAGTGCTCAGGTACAGCTGGGAAGAGAAAACATAGTTGTCAGTCATTATGAAATCTTTATTTAATATCAATAGTTTGGGGGAAAAAAATTTGATCTGAAACTTTATTATAAAATCATTTATTTTTGCAATTATTTCACTTAACTCTGTAGCTCTGTTACTTGTGACCTAGCATCTGTTTTACCCCTGATACTGCTGTCTCTAGCCAGGCAACTTTCACCCAGTAGTTGTATGAAATTATAGTTTATGTTCTGGCTACTCATCCTGTGGCCATAACTGCATTGTGTTTTAGCCCTACAAACAATCAATCAATCAGACACGTGTTTTTTTTTTTTTTAAAGTGTATTTAGTGTAATTGTATGTGTACGCAGAACACTACAAGAATTATTATATAAGATGGGTGTGTTCATTTTGATTTTAACGTTCAAATTATTTGGTTTATGTCTGTACTGTGGATTTATTTTACGCAGTTTGTCTGACTGCTTGTGTTATTTAATCTTCTGGATTTTACTGTATAGCTGTCTTCATGCTGAATGTCCCTAGCTCTAAGCCATGAAGTTGGAGAGTAAAATGTTATCTTGACTGACAGGAATGAGAGCAAGCACTATGAAAAACAGACCCAAGTGATGGAAGACACATACTGAATGTCATCTATGAGTAACTATCTCATCCAAACCTGCTTGGTGACTCTGCTCAGTTCCACTGCAATGTCTCCTCCAGAGTTTCCTATTCCAATCACTACAGCCTTTTTATGCCTCCACTCCTCGGGAGTCTTGTAGTCTCTGCTGTGAAAATACTTTCCCTTGAAAGTGTCAATGCCTGAAAAAACAACAAAAAATTAAGGGCAAAGACTTCCCTATACCTATGACTGCCAGATAAAGTTGCTCTCTATTTTTGCTATAAGAAGACTTCGATCTGTATTTGAGGATATTTTATTGACATTATTCTCTCTTGGTGATGCTGCTTTCTGGTGATACAGCATTATGTTATCACATGGTACAGGGATGCTATTAAAGGCTCGTTCATACTGTGTCAAAGGATTTTTATAGCCTGTCAGCGGTACCTGGGAAGTCATGAAGTGGCATGTTGGGGTGGCAGTGATGTCCAATACAGATCATCACAGCATCAAAAATGTGTTTCTCCTTTTTGCCTTCCTTGTTCTCCGTCTCAACGTCCCACTGGCCTGAATGAGAAAAATCTGATCTCTGCTTCACCTGCAAGACTTTGGTCTGACCACCAGAAAGAAGAAACAGGCAACAGTTTGCTGATAACAGTATAAAGGCTAAGGTGAGTAGGATGTATTTCTTATACATTTAACCATCTGTTGTGTTGAACTAAACAACGTTTTACATTTGAAATTTAGGTGGGAATGTTGCAGATAAATGTAACTCTAGGCATGAAGTTATTATAGCATCCTTACATTGAAGCGTATGTGCTTGGTGAGCTGGAAGTGATCGGCATACATTCGAAAGTAGTCCATGATGAGGGAGTTGTGCATGAAGTTGGGGAAGTGAGCAGGAATGGGAAAATCACTGAAACACATCATCTCCTTGGAGGTGTTGATGATGACAGAGTGGTAGATGCTGGCCCTGTCTGGCTCTGGATTCTCCTGCAACAAATAAAGTTATCATGATATAATACACCGACATAGAGACAATAATTATCCTAACATATTAGATACTGTGCAATTAAAATAAAATCCAACCTGTACACAGTGTGACTCACCTTAAACCTCCACAGACCACCAATGTCATCGCTGCTTTCATAGCAGACAGGCACCAGGCCCTCATCCAGACAGCACTTGATACAGGCCAGACCTGAACTACCTCCTCCAATCACTGCCACACGACGGGTCATCCTGCAGAAGGATGATCTCTGTGAAAGATGAACTGGATTCTGAAGAATGTTTTTTTTTATGTGTAAACAGGTGGAGGCGTCCACTTAGCCGCAGCCAACAGGAAATCGGCCAAGAGTTTCCCCCACTTTGTGCCGATTTTATCTGCAAATAAGAAAATGTATGCAGTAAAAAAAGAGATCATGAGCAATATCAGATTTTTCTTTATGTTAGGTAACGTAGTTGGCTTTCTAGTGTTGCTTTGACTAGAGGTGTGGACATGTGTCTGTTTTTACCATAAGAAAAAAGTAGGAAATCATGAGGACTATCGGATCTTTCTTCAAGTTATGTTTGGGACTGAAATCGGCTCCAAACTGTTAACTGGAGGTGTGGCCAAGTCTCTGTAAGATCTGTGCCACACACGCGATTAATGATTCACTATAATCAAAGTTCAACAGGAGATAATATGTGGCTACCAGTCCTTTTTTGCATTTTGACGGATATTTTATATGCAAAACCATGCGCTAACCCAACCAAACCTGCCATCGCAACCAAACTTCTGCTTGTTGTTCAGTGTGACTCTGCAGGGGCGTTGACGACAATCTCTGAGTAAAGCATTTATCTGTTTACTTGGACAGCAATTTTTTTTTACAGGACTCACAGATGCACTCAGTGGTTACGGTAGAGTGTCCAAGTTTCAGCATGTAGGGCTCAATTTTCTTACCTTGACTTTACCTTGCGATTTGAAGAAGGAAACGAGTTTTTCGTGCTGCCTGTATCTCAGCAGTGGGAGGAGTGAGACTGAGGGGGAGCATTGTGCACATTTATCTGTATCCTAAAGTGACCCTTGGATCACTGCAGTGTCAGAGTGATTCACCATGGTGGAAATGCAAACAGACAGGCTCTGCACGAAAACAACATTGGATAATGCATGCTACATTTAACAGACAGATGAACCTGAGCAAGGGTGTAAGATTTAGTAGGGACATCTCTCTGCCAATATCCAGTCACTACTGAAATCGGTTCTAGTAACAACAACAAAAAAAATCATACAAACAATTAAATATAACCACTGTTTTCTGTCAGCGTCAAGCCAGTATATTTGGTACGTAAACGGTTAACAGCTCTTGTTCTCTAACTATGTGTGCAATGCGTTTTTAAAGTTTTGAACAGTCTATGGTTTTGAAACATTAAGTCCTCCCCCCTCAAATGCCTCACAGTGGTCTGGTCCGCTGCCTACTCTTTCCAGACCCACAGACTCACAGACTCCGTGAGGCCTTAATGCTGTCCCACTGTCAAACCGTGAAGTGCGCGAGGGCTCTCTCGCGGACATTTTGAGCCCTTTATAGAACCTTTTCTTAAATCCGCATTTCTGTAGACTTTGGCTGAGGGAATTGCCCACAGTTCATAGCGGTATGACGTGAAACACCGGGAGAAGCCCGGAAGCGCGAGAAATATCACGGCAAATCCGCGTTATTAGAGAAGAATTAAACTAACAAGCATCAACACCTACGCTGATGTTAACATTGTTGAAAGTTTTGTTAACTTAAGATGGTGCATAGAACACATGAAGTCAGAGGAATGCAATCACCTTA
Organism: Micropterus salmoides; assembly: GCF_014851395.1. Taxonomy (NCBI): domain Eukaryota; kingdom Metazoa; phylum Chordata; class Actinopteri; order Centrarchiformes; family Centrarchidae; genus Micropterus; species Micropterus salmoides. Next base: position 24,245,224 of record NW_024040374.1, on the reverse strand, counting down.
TTACAAACTATTTATTTTAGTTTTTGCTTAATGATGCTGTTTTGACCAACAATAGTGTATTGATTATTGACAAATATATATTGACATTTACCTCTCCACCACTCTGTAGAGTGAGAGCGTGCAAGACTTAAAAATCAGGCAAACACATAAAATAAAAAGTGTGCAACGTGTTTCAGCGTCATCAAGGTAACATGATAAAGTGGCAAAGTGCTGTCATGTTCCTGTTTACAGCATTATGAGCCCTTGCAGCCTCTTGCACTCAATCACTTTCCAAGTGACGTCAGTAAAGTCTGTGAGGGTTCAGGGTTAACGGTTTAGGGGAGGTGTTCGTTATTCACATCTTAATGGTAATTACCTATATCCTTTTGTATAAACCAGTTTTATGTAGGTACTCGATCAGTTTCTTCATTTTGTTCCAACTTTCCAAATTAACTAGAGTACGTATGCTAAATAGCCTATAGTTTCTCCAATTGCTCAAAGGTCTCTAAACAATTTCCTCCTTTGACGAGAGTACTTTCTACAATGTACTAATACATGCTTCACTGTTTCCTTATCGCCACATTCACATTTTCCATCAGAGCCAGCCCACTCCTCAGCCCACAGTGCCCAAACCTCAATCTGGATATAACTACTGCATCTCTTCTCTTACATCTAAAAGCACATTTTCCTTTCTCTACAATACTTTGTACTGAATTTCTTTCATTTTACCATGATTTTTTCCACATTTCTTTCACTGACCTATTTATTATTTCTGTGTAATCCGGTAACCCATATTGTAAATTAATTTGAACTCTTTCCTCCAGCACCACCTTCTTTGCCACCACATCTGCCTCCTCATTACCCTCAACACCCATGTGCGCCGGAACCCATACAAAGCCCAGCTCATACCCTGCTTTGTGAATTCTATACAACACTTGCATAATTTCCACAAGTAAATCGGGTCTAGATTTCATTTTACTTATCTTTAATTGTAATCAGAGTTGCTACATATACACTGTAAAAAAGGATTGGATCAATAAGTTATAGGAACTTCTTTCTATAATTTACCTCCACTTAACATAATAAGTTATGAAATTTCAACTTAATTTAATGAGTTATCACTATTTCAACTCAGGTTTGTAAGCCAGTTCAGTGAAATGTAAATTTCAATGTGTCAGCTTAATTTATAAGTGTGAGTTGGAATATGGTAACCAGATCTCTTAAAAAGTGACCATGACCCCGGTGTGGTGACAGTATTAATGCGCGGTGCAAATAATCCTGAATATTTTCTCTTGATCTGATATACGAATAATAACTATGCTGATTGATTTTTGTAACACATTAATGAGGCGCACCACCCAATTGCAATTCCCCATTGAGAGAAGAAGAGGAACACAAATTAAGCCTACTGACAATGGTGAGCAGGTAAGCAGCAGATGAATACGTTATTTTCCAGCAAGATGTGGATGAGACTTGGCAATGGAAAAGCGGGTCTTTTCGGATTGGAGCAAGAGAAGCAAGGTGAGTCTTTAATTTATAATAATTGTAACACAATTCAATGAGTCAATTAACTTAGTTATGAAGAAACGAATTGCTGTCATGAAACTTTCTGAACATGGGATAGTTCAGAGCAGCTTATTAATGCATGTAACGTTAGTGTTCAGCAGTTAAACGTTAGTCCGAATGTCACTTTTTACTTTTATTAAGAAGAAACGCAAGCAGAAACGAGTTGTTAAATCAGTGTTTCCCATACGTAATTTATTTGTGGCGTTCCACCACAATATCAACGCAGACTGCCACATTGATTTTCGTTTTTTTTTACTAGGCCTATATAAAATCTAAATCTAATCCTGCCCCTCTCCCTCATGAACACAGCAAAAGAAGAGGTTATAGTAAACATTTATACTTAAAACTATGTATTTTTATCTCTTCAGGTAAAAGTAGTCTACAATGCTGCTGCGTGTCATCATATCAGAAAATGAAGACATCCCATCCAGTGTTGAGGAGCTGTATTAGGTGTTGCGAACAAAGCTTGGTCTGAGAGGTGGATTCATTTTGCAATTTGAGGATCCTGAGTTCAATAATCAGTTGTGCAACCTAAAAGACATCAAAGACCTTCCTGTGGGGTGGGCAACTGTGAAAGTGTTGTTCACAGCTGATGACGTCTCAGATTCTACACTGGACACTTGCAGCCTCCCTTCTCTTAGTGGAGATTCTGTTGAATGGCCTGAACCCCTTCCCGATTCCACAGTTCTCACATGATGTGGAGCTGCATGTGAAAGAAGCCAATGCTAAGGATGGATCTGTAATGGTGATTCCTAAAGGTTTAAAGACATTCTTGATATACTGGCCGACAGTATGTCAAAGATTAGTGCTTATCCTGAGAGGCATCACTATGAGAATGTAGCCAAAGCACTTGTGGAGAAGCATCCTAGTCTGAAGCAGCCAGGGTCGGAAGAGGGATGGTACTCGTGGTTTCAATCCCTGAAATTTAAGCTTGGAAACTATCGGCAAAAGTTAAGTGCAGCAGGATGCCCTGAGGTGGTGGTAAACAAAAGAAAAGGAGAAGGTTTGAAGGGGAAAAGTGTAAAGAAGTTAAAGAAGGGTGAGGTCAACTACTGTCCAGAGTCCTGAAAACATGGAGGAGAAGCGTAATATGATGGAGGCTGAAATGCTGAAAAGAGACCCTGATCCCCAGCTGGTAGAAGACCTGATGGTTGCTACGTTTTCCCAGCGCAGAAAAGAGATAATTGGAGATCAGCCACTCATCACAGAAGTCATTTCCAGATGGCCAGCTCTGTTGCATGAGAGACAGGTACTCAGTTGAGAGATAGAAGCAACGTTTGTCTGATATTGTATACTGTGTCTTGTTCATAATTATGTTTGACTTATATTTTCTATCTGTCTCTTCTCAGATCAGGACGGAGTTCAAGAGAATCGTCACCAAAGACCTTCTGGAATCTTTTCTTGACGGACTTGATGGCCTGGTCCCAAGACTGCTAGAGGTGTACAAAGCAGCAACCAAGACTGGAAAGAAACAATCACTCAAAGACATTTTGGACTGCCTTCAGAAAGATGTAAGTGGAGAGCAGATCATAAAATTAGGCAAAATGTATTATCTTGGCTAAAACATTTTCATCTTACTGCATGTTTCTTTTTCTTGTAGGATACAAATGAGAGGAGAAGGACTGCTGCCTTGCTTGGTCTGCCACACTACATATCAGGCGAAGATCCATCAACTGTAGTCAGGATGTGTGACGTAAGACCATTATGATTTCTGTAACGCAAAACTGTTAGTGTGTATATATGGGTGATTCTTTTACTGTGGGACTTTTTCTTTTCCCAGGGTAGATTTTCAAGAAAGAAAAATACTTATACCCAACCCAGACTTATTAACGTTGCCTGTCTAAAAGTCAAGAAAACTCATTCAATTCATTCAAACTTTACTTTGCATTTTCTCAAAACTTAAATGATAGATTTTAATTCAAGTGGTTTATAATGTGTAATTTACACTTCTTTTTTTCTTATATATGGCTGTTCCGGTCACTCATCTTTTAGAGAACAATTTTAAAACATTTGTTAAAGTGCTTCAGTGTCTGAACCATTTCTGTCTCACTTCCAAGGGTTGAAATTCTGAAAATGAATTGATAGTTGGTGTTACTGATCAGGTTCAGTCTATTTGGGGAACAACTAAAGGGTGTGACTTTCCTGCTCTGTATTTGAGGATTATGATTGCATTTTAAATTAGCCTTTTAAAGCCTATATAATTGTAGACTAAAACAGTCACACACTGTCTCTGCTTTTTAAGGCTCACGCGGAGACTCTGGATGAAGCCATGAAGGGGATGCAACTTGGCCTGCTGATGAAGGTGCTGAACGGGATGCCTTTCCACGGGAGGTCTTCGAGATAGCTGTTGTGGTTGAGGAGACAACATTAAAGATGTGGCATGCAGCTTGGCCATGCTCATGGGTGTCATCTACTGTGTCAATCTCGAGTACCCAGAAGCCATGAAGTATTCCTTTGAGTTTCTTCAGAGAGTGGTGATGAAGATAAAACCAGACCAAGCATCTGCCTGAGAACATGGACTAAGAAACAGAATCCTGAGATACAGACTGTAACACCTGCTCCTCATTTTCTCAAGATTCTCATGTTGATATGGTTCCTGTCAAGACTTCATTGTTCTCTTTTATATGCACTTTCAGCACTGTTCTGTACTGTGGAAAAAAACAGCACTGTCTCACAATTTAAAACGGTTAATTTTGAGAATGATAGAGGGGACAAAACACTGATCTTCCCCACTTTTTTATTGGATGGATTGTGAGAGCTGATAGTCTCGACTGTTCGAAGTCTTGTGACGTTAGAAGTGGAGTACTTAAGACAACACAAACCAGCCTCAAAGTTCTTTATCTTTAATGGAACAAGACTGTAATGGACTTGGACATTTGAGTTTTGTGCATTTCCTTTTCAATATTACTACTCATTAGTCACCATGTTGTAGAAATCACTAGCATTTTACTGATTACAGCTGATGGTTTCAACTGTTCTCTCCTCAGACAGACGTTTTTCTTTATTACATTTTTTGATTGTTAAATGCAGTTGTAGGCAAACGGTCTCAAGGTTTATATCATCTAATTTAAATGAACTGATTGGTATAAGAGTTGGTTGGGTTGACCTCGCTCTTCATAGGTGACTATGTTTAAATACTGTTAGAACATGTTAAATTATCATAAATATGGTCTCACTTTGGCACTTGTGTAGTCTGAGATAAATGTTTTCATTGGCTTTTAGGCTTGTTGCATCAATTACAAGTGTATCTGAAGGAGACGAAGGCTGTTAGTTGAGGTACTTACAATAAATTCTTGAATACATGAATTGTAAGTTCATTCATTGTACTCTTAAGAAACTGGTGAACTTGCCATTATTAGTTGAGATAGGGGATGGAAATTAAAAACACAAGTCTACTTAATTTGAAATTGTAAGTTCAATTGCTGCCTTAAAAACACAAGTTAACCTAACTTCAAAAGGCAATTGGTATGAATATAGTCAATTATCTTAACTTAAAAATGTGAGTTGAAAGGGTATAGACTTGCATGTTTGTTTGACAAAAAAGAGTAAGTTTCATTGACTAGACAATGTAATACAGATAGTTGATTTAACTCACAGTATCAAGTTGAAACAATAAATGATCATTCATTAAACAACTTCCTTAACTTAACTTACAGAGTTGAAATAGCTTAGATTTGTATGTTTGTTTGACAAAAGAAAGCAAGTTTCTTTGAATGAACAATGTAATATAGGTAGTTGGTTTAACTCACAGTATCAAGTTGAAACAATAAATGATCATTAATTAAACAACTTGTGGAAGGTAACACCATGAGTTAAAATAAAGCTTTTGTTAAAGTTGAGTTTACTCACATTTTTAAGGCAGCAATTGAACTTCAGTTTTTAAGTTGTACTGTAAAAATTATCAAGGTAGTTTAACTGAATGCTCCTGTTTATTATCTTCGACCCACCTTAATGCCCATAGAACTGCCACCAGCTCTGCTGTGAAGACCAACATATGATCTGGAATCTTACACCCTTTTTTATAACCTATTTCTGGTAGGCTTACACCAAAAGCAACTTTACCGCTCTCTGGATCCTTTGACCCATCAGTATGGATTTGTAGGTCTCCCCATATTTGACACATCCAGGCTTTTATCTCATTCACTATAGCCTCTGACATATTTATTTTGCTTGTTTCCATAAAATATAGGTCAACAATGTGATCTGGGATCAACCATGAAGGTATATGAACAACCTATTGGTGGACATACATTCAAATTCACAATACCAATTTCCTCTGCCATAGATTTGAGTTTTTCTGTAAAGTTTGTTTTGATCCTTCTTGCTGTTCCCATAAACTCCCAATGCTGACTCAACAGGGTTTTTGTTGGTAGTTTTTCATTCTGTCCTTTTATTTTCATTAAATACTTCAAACCAAGTTTACATCTTCTTATTTCTAATGGCATCTCCCCTGTTTCTATTAATAGTGCCGGTAGGCTATTGGAGTTGTATGAAACGCCCCACTACACACTCTAAGGGCTTTTGCTTGGACTCTATCAAGTTGGCTAATCACTGAAGGGGCTGCTGACCCATATACCACACAGCCATAATCCATAGTTCTTATCATTGCTCGGTATATCATCATCATCATAGCTTCACTATCAGCCCCGTGGGGAGAGTCTCATCTCCTTGTTGACACTTTAATTGAGGGATTCTTGCAGTGATGACTGATTACTCTCACCTGTGTTAGGGGGGTGGGGAGGATGGGACGGGGATAAAGGGGTGTGTTGAACGGGCCGATGGGAGTGAGAGAGAGACTGAACTGTTTGCGTCCATGGCTGTGGTTAGGCACGCGGCAGGAGCGAGCTGTTCGCAACTTTTAGTGTTGCCGGTGTTATGCCGAGTTTTGCATGCCTGCCGAAACTTGCATGCACCTCCAAATATGACTTTTAAACGCTATAATGTTCTTTGTAGGGTCCATCAATGGTGTTAAATGATTCGAAGTATATATTTTATGAACGCTTAATATTTTACCTTTAATATTTCAATACATTTAGTAGAAGTACCATTCCTTGACATTCAGTAAATATAGACTAGCCTATGTGGTGTTAACGCCGTTTGATCAATTAGCACAGCAAAGTGTCTGAAAAGGAGCTAAAGAGGTGGATGCAGAATTCGGCAGATCAAATTTTGTAGGCTACCTGCCGAGATTTGCATCCACCTCTTTTCTCAGCATAAATGACCGTTATCACCTGCGAGGTGCGGCAGTGAAGACAGCAGGCAGGGGTCTGTTCCTGTGTTAGGAGGGGAGGCACGCGCCTCCTTTATGTAGAGAGGGATCGGGATCTAGTAAGTACCTGTGCTTTACGGACGGAAGCTGCACGAGGCCGCACACCCTTCCACGCCGACACGCCAATCCAAGCGGAGTGTCCGCAGCCGGGGTCTGAATCTGAACGGAGTGACCACCCCACGGGGCAGATAAGTTTTAAGCTTATACATTTCTGGTGTTGTATGTTTTGTGTCTTAATCTTAATGAGTTATCTTAAATAGGTTTTAGTAAATTGACCCACGTTAGAAGTGTCCCTTTGCACAACAGGCAACCCCTCGCTGGTGGGAAAGGGGCCCTCTGCCTCCCCCTATTGGCAGAAGTGGTTCTGACCAGCTTGTGGTTTGGAGTGGTCCCTATTAAATGTGGTGCATTTTTATTTGGTGTCTCAGTAGTTTGCAGTGTACAGGTTGCGGTGCATTTTGTTGTGATTTTCTTAGTGTGTGCAAAGTTCCCTTGCAGTACTATCGTAGGGTGGCATTAGGGGTTGACCTTTGTGAGGGCTCTCTGCGTGTGGTGTCTAGATAGATAGATAGATAGATAGATAGATAGATAGATATAGATGAATTTATAGATAGATAGATAGATAGAGATAGATAGATAGATAGATAGATAGATAGATATAGATATATAGATGAATTTATATTTCCAATAAAGATTGTATTTTGTATTACATTCCTGTCTCTGGTTATGTTATCTGCCTCTGATGCCGGACCAGACCGGGTAAACAAAGGTGGTGGCAGTGTTGTGCTGCCTTTAAAAGCTTTAATAAGCAACACTTATTACAATATATGACTTGCAATCACCGATCACATACAGTATATTATACACACATTTCTGTCTGAGCTAAAGTCTGCAGTTACAGTCTCTGTGAACATAATCCAATTTAAAAGATTTTTCACACTTCAGCAACAAACCTTTTTTTTTTTTTTTTTTTTTTTTTTTTTTTTAATGGCTGAACTAATACCTAATTTTTTTTTTTTCCATAATAAGTCAAAAAGTGAAACTATGTTCTGGATTCACTTCATATAAAGTGAAATATTTCAGGCCTGTTTGGTTTTTTTATTTATTTTTTTAATCTTGATGATTAGGTGTTACAGTTTGAGTTAAAAATAATTATCTCAATATATTAGAATAATAGAATGGCTAAATCTAGACCTTCTGAAAAGTTGAAAACTTCTATAGAAGGCTCCTTTTGCACGATTTTACTGCATCACGGTGGTGTGGCATGGAATCAGCCCGGAGCACTGTTGAGGTGTTATGGAAGCCCAGGTTGAATTGATAGCAGCCCGTCTGTAATGTTGGTCTGGTATCTCTCATTTTCCTCTTGACCTGAACCTCATAGATTCTCTATGGAGGTCAGGTCAGGATGAAGAATGAAGGCTCTTCTTGGGTCAACATTTATTTCTTTATTCTAATAATTATGCTACTTACATATTTAAGTCTTTAAAATTATGCAATGTAAAGACTGGTGTGGCGATGGAGCAGCGGATGAGACTCATAATCTTGGTGTGAGAGACCGGAGTTCATTTCCCACTGTGACACATCCACCAATGTGTCCCTGAACAAGACATTTAACCTAGTTGTTCCAGAGGCATGTGACCTGACATGTAGAGTAACTGTAAGTTGCTTTGGATAAAAGCATCAGCTAAATGAATAAAGGTAAATGTAAGATTCCTTGTTATTTTGCATTTTATTTTTCAAATATACTAAATCACAGAATCAGAACAGTAAATAGAAAATGAGAATGATAATTGTTCATTGCAACAATTTACAGTTTGATTGCTAAAATCAGAATAAAAATCCTACATCCTGTTAAAATATTTAGTTATCAATGACCAAGATCTAAAAAGTGTATTGTAAAAATGTGGCTTAACACTAGATATTCAATTTATGACAGTTTCTGGCAGACAACCGCAACGCTGATGCATGTGCACATTGACATGTGACCAAATGAAACTCTGTTACCTTGATTAAAAATACAGATTTCTCTGGGTTTGAAAATTGATGGAAACATTTGGGATAATGCACAATTCAAGAGAATATATAATACAGCTTTAGTAATTTTACTGCAGAGAAGTTACATATTATATCCGTCACGGCTGGCTCAAAACCGCAACAAAAAAGAACAAAACAATGACACAAACTGCAGGAAAGGTACCATTACTTTTATTTATTATATAATATTCAAAAAGTCATATGAGGTTTGATAATCAGTAGATCAGTCATGTCAGCAGGTATGCAAGCTTGACAGAATAGTGAGTGAAGTGTTGTATGGTGAACGAAACAAAAAATAACAAGGTTTCCCTCCTCTAGCCCGCAGTGCAGAACAAAAGACACGCTCTTATAATGGAGAACACCGGGCCCAGGTGGCTCCAACGACTGATGATTTTAACCACGCCTCCTGACATCTGCAACACAGGATGCAGAGACACAGACATCCCAGCAGCCGAAAGATGGGGACGTCACATATCTTTACTGGGTTTTATACTTTTGACACAATTTTATTTATTGACTGAATTAAACTTATGCTATCTATACTAATTATTATAGGCAGCAAGTCAGTCATGTATTATTACAGTCAAAATCCCATCACTGAGCAGACATTTGCAGTTTAATCTTGTCCAACAGTGCAGTGGGATCTTGTAAAGCTGGAAGGTTGTTCCTGTTAAAGTAGGCAGCCAAACCCACAGCAGCAGTTGTCAGAATCAGAGGCCACACAAACGACCTCTTGGGTTTGGGCTCATCACAGGGCCTGGTCTGCATGGGTTGAGCCACTCTCTCCCACTGAGTGAGGATGGCCTGGCGGGCTCCGGCCCACTTTCCTGGCCCCCTGAGACGATACTGGTACGGCGTGCAGGGGCCGAACATCACGTTCAGTCCCAGTCTGGGATCAGTCAGCAGCATCCTCGGGATGTTGGGTTGAACCCCCACCAGCTCTGCTATCTCATCCATGTAGCGGATATAGTCGACCTGGATGGTGTGTCTCTGACTGGTTACATACCTGGAAAAGAGACTCGAGCTGAACATGCTGTTTATAACAACATTTGATACTTTTCAGATCCAAAATATGTAAGTAATCACAAAGTTGAGTAAATCCACTGCAGTACCTTTTAGCCATTGTCTCCTGCTTGCACTGGATGTCTTTTAGCATGGAAGCCACTGATGGAAGCTTGATGCAGCCTGTTTGAAAGGAGACATTGTGAAACCCTGGTTTGCCCTGAACACAAAATACTTCTGGAAAAGGAAACAGTGACAAGACAATGTTGCTTTTTTTAATTTTTATTTACAGAACCTGTTTTACCTTTAAAGACCCGTGTGGCCCATCTGGCCTGCATCTCAGAGATGGGCATAATGGCTCCCAGGGGCTGCACTAGACCAATGATAGCCAGAGTGGGGCGGTCCAACTCAGGAGGGGAAACATACTTGTACAGAGACGCTTTGTTCTCAGACACTGAGACCACATGTGAGGCCAGGAATGGAAAGGAAAACCTGTAACCTGTGGCAAACACCTGCAAGACAGGGGCTCATCTCAGTCTCACACTAGAGGTCAACTACACTGCAGAAGAACAGACAGACTGTCAGTGTGAGTGTGTATACACAAGCAACGTACCACCAGGTCAACATCTTCCACTACACTCCCATCATCAAACTCCACACTGGAACCCTGAAATCTGCGGATGTTGGGTTTCACCTGAACTGTTCCAGATAGGATGCGGTTGGGAAGCTCATCATTGACTGTGGGATGTTGGCTTAACAACCTGAGATTTATATCCACACCAGTTAGTAATACCGCAAGCATGTCAGTCATTTAACCTTTTATAAATCCAGGTCTTTGACTAAGCTATGCTGTTGATGCAATACCTGTGCTTAGGCTTCAAGTTGTACAGACTGTGATCAAATCTCTGGTTGAGTCGTCTCTCTGCCATGCTGCAGAGTAATCCAAAGGGAAGGATTTGGCGCATATAAATCACCACCTTGTCATTAAGCATATCAACAGGAACACCTTTGTTTGAAACTCGATTTAGGATCCAGGCTCCCCTTCGAGTGCTTATATATACCTGTAAGCATATGATACAAGAAGTAAGTCTTAATTTGTGTGCCTCTGACGATCTTTAACTACGCAACCTGCTTGGTGACTCTGCTCAGTTCCACTGCAATGTCTCCTCCAGAGTTTCCTATTCCAATCACTACAGCCTTTTTATTCCTCCACTCCTCAGGAATCTTGTAGTCTCTGCTGTGGAAATACTTTCCCTTGAAAGTGTCAAAGCCTGACAAGACAGATTTGTGACTATTAGACAAAATGCATTACATTTACATTATTAAGAATAAATGCCCCTTAGCTGCTGCTGCAATGAGGTTTTTTTATACATTGGTATTGGGTCTTTTAAATAATAAAAACTTTTAAAATCTACAGCAGCGCCTCTAATCCCCAACAGTCTATTGAGTGGACAGACTGTTAAACCAAACTCCATTCTAAAAACAGGTGTTTTATGGCAGGGCCATATTTTTTTTACAGTACAAACTTTAGTTACACCATCACTAAGAGTCTTTTCTAATTGGCTTGGATCCACAAAATCCGGCACACGTCATTTACTCAGTGACATCATTAACTAACCTGTGATGAAGAGTTTGCCACAGAAATACACTACTGACTGGCAGGAACCCAGACTTTACTATTTTCATCCTCTATGGTGATGGCCTGAAACCACAGATCTCTTTTGGAGAAGTAAAGAAAACCGTAAACTGGGTTTTCTTTATTGTTTGACTTGCAAAATGCAACACAGCAGCTTTTAGGCAAGGGATTTCAGGGCTTGCTTTCACTCAAAAGGGAGCATGGTCGTTCTAATGACTGGAAAGTGACGAATGGCTGCTCTTGTCTATCCTGTGCTCTGGTTCCAACAAGTGCTATGAAGCATTTTCAAAAATATAACACAAGAAAAAAAGACATTCAAAGATGACAGAAAAGCTAAAACATTGATTGTTTCAGACACTCATTAACAGCCTTAGGTTAAAAACGGTTTGAAACTTTTTTATCAGTCACCAAGTCAAACCCTTTCCACGAGAACAATGTCAGAGATAAGAAACAGCCTACATAGCAGCACAGAAGATATGAGTGAAATTGTAGATAATTTATAACGAAACTATATGTGAGGCTCAGAGTGGACAGTCACTCTGGGTGGAACTGCTCACAACCCATAGACATTTGAAACCTGTGATGAGGAGTAGACAAAGTGCAATTTTAAATGAAAAAGTTTTGGAACGAGTAACCCATACTGTGGATCATCACACCAAAAACTAAATTGTATACAGAGCAAGACTGAAGACATGATAATGATTTGCTGTACTCACTGTTTTTATGCAACCATAGGATATTTATAGCCTGTCAGCGGTACCTGGGAAGTCATGAAGTGGCATGTTGGGGTGGCAGTGATGTCCAATACAGATCATCACAGCATCAAAAATGTGTTTCTCCTTTTTGTCTTCCTTGTTCTCCGTCTCAACGTCCCACTGGCCTGAATGAGAAAAATCTGATCTCTGCTTCACCTGCAAGACTTTGGTCTGACCACCAGAAAGAAGAAACAGGCAACAGTTTGCTGATAACAGTATAAAGGCTAAGGTGAGTAGGATGTATTTCTTATACATTTAACCATCTGTTGTGTTGAACTAAACAACATTTTACATTAGAAATTTAGGTGGGAATGTTGCAGATAAATGTAACTCTAGGCATGAAGTTATTACAGCATCCTTACATTGAAGCGTATGTGCTTGGTGAGCTGGAAGTGATCGGCATACATTCGAAAGTAGTCCATGATGAGGGAGTTGTGCATGAAGTTGGGGAAGTGAGCAGGAATGGGAAAATCACTGAAACACATCATCTCCTTGGAGGTGTTGATGATGACAGAGTGGTAGATGCTGGCCCTGTCTGGCTCTGGATTCTCCTGCAACAAATAAAGTTATCATGATATAATACACCTACATAGAGACAATAATTATCCAAACATATTAGATACTGTGCAATTAAAATAAAATCCAACCTGTACACAGTGTGACTCACCTTAAACCTCCACAGACCACCAATGTCATCGCTGCTTTCATAGCAGACAGGCACCAGGCCCTCATCCAGACAGCACTTGATACAGGCCAGACCTGAACTACCTCCTCCAATCACTGCCACACGACGGGTCATCCTGCAGAAGGATGATCTCTGTGAAAGATGAACTGAATTCTGAAGAATGTTTTTTTATGTGTAAACAGGAGGAGGCGTCCACTTAGCCGCAGCCAACAGGAAATCGGCCAAGAGTTTCCCCCACTTTGTGCCGATTTTATCTGCAAATAAGAAAATGTATGCAGTAAAAAAAGAGATCATGAGCAATATCAGATTTTTCTTTATGTTAGGTAACGTAGTTGGCTTTCTAGTGTTGCTTTGACTAGACGTGTGGACATGTGTCTGTTTTTACCATAATCAAAGTTCAACGTGAGCTCATATGTGGCTACTATTTGCATTTTGACGGAGATTTTAAATGCTATGGAAGGCTTACCCAGTGTTTCTCAAATGGGGGTACACGTACCCCGGGGGGAATGTTGTTGTTTTACTGCAGGGGGTAGGCCTATGTGAGATTTCTTTTAGAAATGTTAATAGTAAATAGTAAATCATAATTATACTTTATTGGAAATTAAAAAGTAAGTTGATAAACCACATTTTATTTCCAATATTCCCATTTTCAATGCAATGGTCATCTGCCAATTACTGTAAAACCTCACAGAAGAACAAAGCAACACATTTTTCTCATATCACAAGCACACCTTTCTCGCAAAATAGTAAGTGCAACTTCTCAGAGAAGCAGTTCAATGCTTTTTAGCAGAGCTGGATTGGTAATCTGGCATACGGGCGGTGGGCAGAGGGCCAGTAGCTCAACCTGTAGGGAGGGAGCAGGGAGGTGATTTACACTAGGGACGCTGGGAACATGCAGGCTACCCCCCTAACGGCGTTGCCAGGTCATTTTTTCTTTTTTTGACAGTAGCCCTGACTGTAACTCAACAACATAAAAAATATATAGGCTATTAGGCTAATATGCAATAATCTTCATGACGCAGCCTGTCTCGCAGCTCTTCAAGGAGCCAACGCGGACTTGGCTCAAAAACGCAGGATCGATATGTTAACAATATTACATTTTATACAGCGTTGCTACTTCATCATTTACCAGACTGGAATTTCATTAGGCTAATGAATGATAAAGTGCTGGAATTCTCCTACAGCCTGTTATTCATTTTAATTAGCTACAGGCCTATTTATTCAGCTGTAACTTGGGACTGAAGATGAAATTATTAATCGATTAGACATAGTTTAGGCTACTCATGGACCTGATTGTAAAGTGACAGTCCAAATCAGTAGGCCTAATGATTTTTTTGCAATGTAAAATGTGTCCAGGTTCAAACTGACTGAGCCACTATACTCCAGCTAAATCCGTCTATTTTCACAATCTTTCCTGAGTATACTACCAGACCAGCCATATATATGTATATAATTATAATTACTATCTTTACATCTCTAAAGTGCTCATTCATACAGAAGCCTAATGTCATGGGTAAAATCTATATATTAACAGACAATTAATCAGATTTGCGGGGAATATATTGAAGTAATAATCTCAAACACTGCCAGGTTGTTCACCAGCTGTGAAACAACAGCATGACTCTGTCATAAATAAAACATTAGGTTGCCTTCTGTGGAGGACCTGGATCAGCTGTTAGCTGTAACACACCAGTTAACTTTGCTATGTGGCTATTTTTTTTAATGTATTAATGACCGGTCCAATTATTTTGGAGAGGAAACGACCTCTGTGGTAATTCGGCTCCCAGTAGAACTCTGTCAGGGCTCTGAAGTGGAACAGACCCAGAACAACTCATCAGCTGTTAGCTGTAAACACTAGCAGGACTAATGTTATGATGCGGCTGTGTTAAAACTATGGCACAACATCACTGCGCTGTAAGAATGTTATGCTTTGTTAAATGTTACAAAATTATCAAAATACATAGGCTATGTCAGTACCAAGACTCAAACCTAGAGACCCACAGTTGAGAGTCCTGAACTAATCAGTCTGTTTCCTGTGCTGACGGAGCCCATGCAGCTGCCCTATGAGTGTGAGTGAACATAAGAATCCAAGACTATTCACTCATACGAAAATGAACGAATTAGCCTACTCATTGAGACAACCCGTTCCTCCTGAGTCACATACAAGATTAGGTCAAATGAATGAAACGTTCTTTGAACGACACAACACTACTAAATTCCCTCTGAGGCGGCTGTGAGCTGCACTTTATCAGAGGTGATGAAGTGAACATGTGTGTGGATGTGTGGTGATATTTCTGTCTAATCACGTGTTTTCAGTTTTGCTTTTCTACCTCTGATAAAGAGCAGTGAGCTTGTCTCATCCAGTACAGTCCCAGACACTGTCTGTGTGTCTTTTCCCCCCGACCACAAATGTTTTGCTCTGGTCAGGACTTAGTCTACTTAGCTGACAAAATATTTCAAATGGGGTACATTATTGAAAATGTCTTCATCTTGTGTGCCTCGGGCGATAGCTGAACCGCATTTTGTTATACAGGATGCACGCAAAAGTTAGATCGAGTATCCTAGTTTTAGCACGTTCATTTTCTTACCTTTTGCGACGTGAAGAAGCAAAAGAGTTTTTCGTGCTGCAGCAGCAGTGGTCGGAGTGAGACTGAGGGGTCTCATTGTGCACGTTTATCTGTATCCAAAACTGACGATTAATGATTAACAGACAGGCTCTGCTCACAAACAGCAACACAGCTATTATATAGCTTATATTAAGGAACATAAAGAGAAGCAAAATAACCAACTATCAATGAATGAAGATCATAATAATATACCAGCGACCACATGTTATAGCCTACATCATAATTGTGACCGCATCGTTTTTTTAATTTTATTTCTAAAGCTCTAAAATATGTATTGTTGGCTTTGGGCAAGAATTTCAACTTTTAAATGAAAAACTAGATAGACATAGATTTAAGATAGTACATAGAACACATGAAGTCAGAGGAATGCAATCACCTTATAACACACTTACTTTATTTAACTATTTATTTTAGTTTTTGCTTAATGCTGCTTTGACCAACTATAGTGCACTGATTATTGACAAATGTAGACTGACATTTACCTCTCCTCCACCCTGTAGGGCAAGAGCCAGCAAGACTTAAAAATCAGGCAAAAACATAAAATAAAAAGTGTGCAACTTGTTTCAGCGTCGTCAAGGTAACATGATAAAGTGGCAAAGTGCTGTCATGTTCCTGTTTACAGCATTTTGAGCCCTTCCAGCCTCTTGCACTCAATCACTTTCCAAGTGATGTCAGTAAAGTCTGTGAAGGTTCAGGGCTCAGGCTTAGGGGGGGACATTGGGATTGGGCCAATGTCTTCCTCAGACTACTACAAAACACCTTAACTAACAGATTATCATATGTGTTAGACCTCCTAGACATACGTGACTCCCCTAGTGCTGTGTGCAGCATCATGGTCATTCCTACCTTTGAAAAAGTGGCATTTGAAAGTGACTGTGATAGTGATGGCTCAGATTGTTAGACTATTGAATGGCAATCTATAGGTAAACTATCTGGAGGATGAGGCAGATGTTCATGAGACCACCAATTGGTTTGAGATGTCAAGTGAGGGGTGGCGACAGAGCAGTGGCTAAGGCACATGCCTTTAGTGTGAGAGATGCACTGTGACACATCCACCAATGTGTCCCTGAGCTGGACACTTAACCCTTAATTGCTCAAGAGGCATGTGACCTATGACATGTATAGCAATTAAAAGTATTTTAGGATAAAATTTTTTGTTGTCCCCATGTTGGGGAGACTTGATTTACAGTCCTCTATGGAAGCATTTTCTGTGTAAAACAACTAGGCACTAAACAGGAGACATAGGTCAGTGCCCAGGGGAAGAACATGCTGACAGATATTTAATACAGTTGAATAATAAATTCTATACTCCGAGGTAGAATTGTTCAGTTTCAAATTTCAGACATACCCTCATCAGGTCACATCAGACGAGTAAATCTCAAACTTGACTTTCTAATTGCATTTGATACGTAAAGTTTGAATTCCCAGGGTGGAAAGTCAAGCAGGTGACACAGGTTCAAGTTTTAACAGAAATTTATTATAATCGGGCAGCAAACGGAAACGGGGGTGGTGGTGGTGGGGGGGGGGTGGTGTCTGTGAAATAACAAAGAGAGACAAGATTAGTAGCTTACACAACAATCGATTGTCTGTGGCGAGAGGCCACCTGTAAAATACCCCACCCTCAAAACAAAGTAGTCTACTACTGGTTGGTCTGGCTCACCGGAGTCCAACCAGGACCAAGACCGTATAACCTGCACCTTTACACAGAAGGAGGACGCCGGCGAGCGCCACACAGACACAACGGCCGCCACTGCAGCACAGCACAATCAGACACTCCTCTCTCCATCTCCAACCTCGAGGGTTCCTTTTACCTGCAGCTGATTAGCGGCAACCAGCTGCAGCTGCGAGATTGACGCCACAGCACCGGCACATACCTGGAGAGAGAGCTCAAAAGAGAGAGAACACAGGGACCACAAACACTGACCCCAACACCCTTACGGGACGTAAAATACAAACGCCAATATGAATCTATGCATCAGCCTTACCTCTTCTCCACTTGGAGAGACGGTTAATGGACTAATGCTCCACTCTAAAAATCTTTTCATCAGTCAGGTTCTAACACACAAACAGGGCAGGTTAATGATTTATCCATTTCAGTCAAAACATCAGGAAATAAATCGAACACAAACTTTCCTGGGAGGTGAATTATTGGTCTACCTTTGATTTTTGGAGTCATCAAAGAAAACTAACAGAAATAGAAAATGTAATATAATCTTAATGTTAAGGTGTTACAATGTGTTGAGTGCTCCCTGTTTAATAAGTAAGAACATGGTGCAAAAATGGAAAAGCAGAAGACAAGTAACTTTGCACATAATGAAAATATATTTGCTTTCATGTGCCAACAAAAAACAATTCATTTATAAAGCTGGCAGGATCAATCTGATATAGTCTCTGAATTTACGTGATTAATCTACATATATTCACAATCTCACAAAGGCCAAACTTTGTGTAAGATAAAATGTTATTGCTAATAAAAGATAAATGCTATTAAGGTAAAATGCCAAAATAGAAACCTCTTTTGACTTTTTATTTGACTTTTTGCGCAGTTTGATCATTATATCATTGTAGAAATCTTCTTCGGTCTCAGTGGCTCTGCCCCAAATATTCTCTTTCAACTCCTCCCCAGCTTCTTTAAATGAAGTGTGTTTAGTCAGGTACTAAAGGTCTTCTGCCAGCTGCTTGTACTCAGCTGAAACAAATATTACAAAGGTTAACTGGACAAATACACATAGACATGGTGTCTGAAGTCTGACATTTAAAGGTGGGATCTGCAATTCTAACTCAATACATAGCCCTGGCTCTTTAAATGGGAAAAAAACAAAGTGGCTT
This sequence comes from Micropterus salmoides, assembly GCF_014851395.1. Taxonomy (NCBI): domain Eukaryota; kingdom Metazoa; phylum Chordata; class Actinopteri; order Centrarchiformes; family Centrarchidae; genus Micropterus; species Micropterus salmoides. The sequence goes on along the minus strand of NW_024040374.1, from coordinate 24,226,842 downwards.
GGACTGAGCCACAAAACACTATTCCAGCCATTCCTGCCATGATTTGTGTGTCCGGGAACATTAAATGACTTGCCGGACATTCAGCTTACTTTCTAGTTTGCCAAGATATGCTGTTGTTGTGATGTTAGCGGCAGGAGAGTTGTGAGAACTGCTGTCTGGAGCTGGTGTGCTGACTTGGGGACTGTCTCATCCCCTCTTGCCTCTGCATGTTAACCGCCCAGCAGCAACTGTCGCAACAGTTTGCTAACCCCACACTTAGCTAATGTTAGTTACATTTCTTGCTGGGTTGTTGTTGCCTCTATATGGTGGTATTTATCTTTGGATTCCTCCAGACCCTACAATTCACACACGTGCACCTGACATGGATGAGAAATCTGCAGAACCGGATTGGATTGTCTAAATCAAAGAGAATAAAGAATCCTGTGAGTCAATAGGACAAACTCTTGGACCTGTCATCCACGGTGGACTACAGATAAAGGTTGACAATCTTACACAGTTTTGGATATGTGAGCAGCCTTAGCTGAAAGAAGGCTTTGGAACATCCATTAACTCTTGGAGCCACATACAGTGGGTACGGAAAGTATTCAGACCCCTTTAAATTTTCCACTCTTTGTTTCATTGCAGCCATTTTCCAAAAATCAAAAAAGTTCATTTTATTTCTCAGTAATGTACACTCAGCACCCCATCTTGACAGAAAAAAACAGAAATGTAGAAATTTTTGCAAATTTATTAAAAAAGAAAAACTGAAATATCACATGGTCATAAGTATTCAGACCCTTTGCCGTGACACTCATATTTAACTCAGGTGCTGTCTATTTCTTCTGATCATCCTTGAGATGGTTCTACACCTTCATTTGAGTCCAACTGTGTTTGATTATACTGATTGGACTTGATTAGGAAAGCCACACACCTGTCTATATAAGACCTTACAGCTCACAGTGCATGTCAGAGCAAATGAGAATCATGAGGTCAAAGGAACTGCCTGAAGAGCTCAGAGACAGAATTGTGGCAAGGCACAGATCTGGCCAAGGTTACAAAAAAATTTCTGCTGCACTTAAGGTTCCTAAGAGCACAGTGGCCTCCATAAACCTCAAATGGAAGACGTTTGGGACAACCAGAACCCTTCCTAGAGCTGGCCGTCCGGCCAAACTGAGCTATCGGGGGAGAAGAGCCTTGGTGAGAGAGGTAAAGAAGAACCCAAAGGTCACTGTGGCTGAGCTCCAGAGATGCAGTCGAGAGATGGGAGAAAGTTGTAGTAAGTCAACCATCACTGCAGCAATCCACCAGTCGGGGCTTTATGGCAGAGTGGCCCGACGGAAGCCTCTCCTCAGTGCAAGACACATGAAAGCCCGCATGGAGTTTGCTAAAAAACACCTGAAGGACTCCAAGATGGTGATAAATAAGATCCTCTGGTCTGATGAGACCAATATAGAACTTTTTGGCCTTAATTCTAAGCGGTATGTGTGGAGAAAACCAGGCACTGCTCATCACCTGTCCAATACAGTCTCAACAGTGAAGCATGGTGGTGGCAGCATCATGCTGTGGGGGTGTTTTTCAGCTGCAGGGACAGGACGACTGGTTGCAATCGAGGGAAAGATGAATGCGGCCAAGTACAGGGATATCCTGGACGAAAACCTTTTCCAGAGTGCTCTGGACCTCAGACTAGGCCGAAGGTTTACCTTCCAACAAGACAATGACCCTAAGCGCACCGCTAAAATAACGAAGGAGTGGCTTCACAACAACTCCGTGGCTGTTCTTGAATGGCCCAGCCAGAGCCCTGACTTAAACCCAATTGAGCATCTCTGGAGAGACCTGAAAATGGCTGTTCACCAACGTTTACCATCCAACCTGACAGAACTGGAGAGGATCTGCAAGGAGGAATGGCAGAGGATACCCAAATCCAGATGTGAAAAACTTGTTTCCCAAAACGACTCATGGCTGTATTAGATCAAAAGGGTGCTTCTACTAAATACTGAGCAAAGGGTCTGAATACTTATGACCATGTGATATTTCAGTTTTTCTTTTTTAATAAATTTGCAAAAATTTCTACATTTCTGTTTGTTTCTGTCAAGATGGGGTGCTGAGTGTACATTACTGAGAAATAAAATGAACTTTTTTGATTTTTGGAAAATGGCTGCAATGAAACAAAGAGTGGAAAATTTAAAGGGGTCTGAATACTTTCCGTACCCACTGTATTTGTGTGAGGCCTCATTTTCTGCAATTACTCTGCTCACAACAAAGCAAAGAAACAGGCTGTGCTTGAAAAAGAGTTTGATCACTGCAGCTTCCTCCCATCCACAGAGAACAACAAAGTAGCAGTGCAGCTTAACACCATCTTTCTCACTAAGTAAGAAGTGCAACTTGTCAAAAAGAGGCTGTTCAATGCAACTACAAAAAAGTGGTTTGCCATGAATGTATTGATTCTAATCATTTGAAATATAGCAGTTTTTTCAATTACAAGGTTGTTGAATAAATCCAAAGTTTTATGGAATGGAATACACAACTCATACTCAAGTAACGTTACAAGTAAATTTCACAGCAGCGTGGGATTAGCCAATGCAATGCTTACAAAATAATGTCATTAGGACAATTAGCCGAAGTTAAGGAACTATACTCCATGAACAATGCCAAACAGCTTATGCCCTCTCTGACAATATGTGGAGCGTAACACTTAATTTCTTGTATTCTGGAGACATTTTCTGCACCAATATATGGTAGAAATGTCTTTATTTATATAAAGGGAAACAAAATTCAGGCAGCCGATGACAAATCAGGAAATAAAAATATTACAGAATATAATGCAGTAATCATGAGCCTGTTTATTTGGCCTAAGTTACTTTTTTTGGGACAAGGCAGATCTGTTTCTTCTATCTTTACATAGCAGTGGCTGTTATCTTATTGTGCAAATAAACCTTTCTCATAGCATTTCCATTTGTGATTTAACATTTCTTGTTGCAAGCTATTTTTCACAAAACTTTTACCAAATGCTCTCAAAAAGTGGTGGGTACATGTCCCCAGCGTCCCCAGTGTAAATTACACCTATGACCCTACCCTAGGCCACTGACATCAAGACAAGGCACCAAACTGGATGAGAAGTCTCTGTCCAAAAGAGTGCAGTCCTAGAACAGCTATATCACCCCTGTCTAGGGATGGGGATAGAGACCCGGTTCCTAAAGGACCCGGTTCGAACATTTCTCAAAACCCGAAAATCAGTAAGGTTGGAGTTTATCGACTTGCGGGTCCTATGATGTAACGTTAAGTCTCAAGCGTCAATTCGGTTTGATTTTGCAATGCAATGGTTAAGAAAATCATCAGGCTGCAGTCTCTGCCTGCTGTCTGTCGCCCCTGCCTGCTGTCTGTCGTCTGTCTGAACGTCACTCCCTACTTGTGATGGCAGATAAAGTTACTGAGTTACTTTGCTGTTATAAATATAAATGTTGCTGCTCTAGAAACAACATTTAGCTGTATTTAAAATATTAAATAAAAAACAACCAGGCAGTTAATTTGTACACTTCAATATATGTTTATTTATCGCAAGTGATATGTCAATATATAACGTTATCGCACATTGAATATTTTCCTCATGAAACCATGACAAGATGTAAAGATTGCTGACAGTATTTGGGACTGGCTCACTATGACTGACCTGCTGTAGTGCTGCAGCCTCTGCCAAGGCTGCCTGGGAGAAAGGCAGGGGTAAGAGTGAGACAAATCTATAGACAGGTGTGTGTGTGTGTGTGTTTATATAGGCAATATTGTGATAATGATTTTATAAATTGCATTGTGAATCTGAGATATATTTGGATTTTGATTGACTATATGTCTAATCATAAATCTAAAAAGATGTGTATGTGTTCATTCTGTTGGCCCATAATAACCATGACAGAGCAGCATTTATCTTTCACATTAACATTTCATACCTTTGTCTGAAATCTATATAGGGCCATTTCTTCTTCACGCTTTACTTTGCTGTCAGGAATATTATTTATTTTATTTTGACACTGACATTATTACAGTTTTTTAGTTCATATAATAGGTTTGCTATTAAATCGTCGTTTAAATTGTTTTAAAAAGGGCTGATAAGTAGGCTATAATTCGGAGGAATAAGTAATAAACCTGTTTTACCAATGTTGTTATAATCATTTTAAGGCACACTCCATTTTTTATTAAGTTACTGTAATAATCCTAGTTCAAGTGAAAGTCAAATTACATAAAAAATACAATACCTTGTGACGCCCATGAAACTTTTCTCCCTCAAGCAGCAGGAAGGAAGTGAACAGAGCACCTTTGTTTATCTGTGTGCAGAATTAACGTTAGCTGTCGGCACAGTGTTACTGCGAAATCATTTTACTAATAGTTTGATTATGCAGGCCTTCACAAAATGACCTTTACAAATTTAAAAATTATTATCATTATCATTGACAAAAGGGCATTTTGGGCATCAAAGGCAAAAAGGCAGGTGCTCAAGCACCCATTGCACGCATTGCACCGCCCTCCGCACATGCCTGCTCTGGGGAGAATGTAAACAGCAGCAAGTCCAAGCTGGGCCAACATGGGTCCTATCTTGGCTCTGTTTTCTGTCCTCTGGGCAATCATTGCAACTGCTGCTGGCCTGCTGTTGCACCAGAATAACTCATCTCTCAAGTTAAAATAAAACTTTATCAAATAGTCTCTATAGCTATCACCAAGTAGTGCTTTGAGCAGGCGGCAGCTGGAGCAGGCACAGTGCACTCTCTGCTTTGGGCAGAAAAGCTGTTCTATTGTCCTGGCTGTTTAACATCTCGTGGGCAAAAGTTAATTAAAACGTGGGAATGAGGTAGTATCTTGTGGCCACAGTTGAATAATGGTTGACCTTAAAATAATAATGCGCAGTCACAAATTATTATATTTTCCACCAGTGTCACCAGGGGGACTGATCAAGTGTTTGAATTAGTTTAATGTGCAGTATTTGCACCGACTATCATATTTTTCACACACACAAACTTTACCTGAAGGCTCCTGTGTGGTGCAGACTGTGATAAATGTAGATTGGTTAAGCAAAAGATAAACATTTTAAGTGTATTTTACCTGCATAACCAGAAAACAGAAAAATATGAAAAACTGCAAATTCAAAATAGAGAGTTAAAGTTTTTTTTTTCAATACTGACTGTTTCATGCTGTCTTTGACGTTGTCGATCTTAAATTTTTGGGATTTTTATGTTTGATATTGTGAAACAAGAATGTTGTCTAAAAAAGATACACCATTCTCTTTCCAAATATATTTCATACATTTATTAAGAGAAAGAACACAAGACAGGACAAAAATTACATATAGTAACAGGATACGTGTTGGGGGAGTTGTGGGGGGAGGGTGGGGGTGGAAATGTGGGAGATCTGGGGTGAGGGTGAGAAAGTTGGTGAGGTGGGAAGGTGAGGGAACTGTGGTGGGGTGGGGTGGGAAGGTGGGGGATCTGGGGTGAGGGAGGGAAAGAGGGAAGGTGGGGGAGAAGGGGTGGAGAGGTGGTAAGGTAGGGGGATGGGAATCCTGAGGAGGGGGTGTTTGACGGGGTCTTGGGTGAAGGTTGAATGGGTGTGGCAGAGGAGGTCAGAGGTCAGATGCAGAAGTGGTCTATCCAGTTTTTTTAAAGACCTGTAGGAATCTTTTCCTCAAAGATCTTTTCTTAGTTTTTTTCTGGGCTTCCTCCACCTGATTTTCCAGTTTCATTACACTCTCCATCAAGCCACTCCTGGATTTTGTTCTCTCTCCCTCCTTCTCCTCGAGGGTCTTCTCAGTTGTTCTGATAGACCCCAGGAGACAGGACTTTTCAACTTGCCATTGGCGTCTCTCGTTATCCAGCTTCTCCTGTGCCTGATTCAATGCTGCCTTCATGCTGTTGGTTTCCTCAAACTGCTTAGCCAGTAGACAGGATCTGGACTCAGTCCACTGGTGTCTCTCGTTCTCCAGGTCCTTGTGTGCCTGGGCCAGTGCTGCCTTCGCTCTGGAAGTTTCCTCTTTTTGTTTGGCCAAGCATGTCTCTGCCTCCTTCCGCTTCTCTTTTTCAATTTTGAGAGCTTCCTCTAGCTTTTCAGTTTTAAGGATAGCGTCCCTTTTTGTCTTCCTGTTTTTAGAAAGCTCAACCAGGAGGACCCCCAACTCATGGTTTGCCTCTGCCCTTTGATTTTTGAGCAGTAGTGTCAAGTGTTCTACCTCATTGAGCAAGGCCACCTTTTCTTTTTCTAATGTAGATATCTTCAGCCAATGAAGGTCAATATCAGGGATCTGAATCATACCTTGCTGGGTCTTCTGAAGATAGATTTCCAACTTGTCACTGGTTTTCACATCAGCACCTTGCTTTGGTTCCCCGCATGCCACAGCAGCAGGCTGTGGTTCTTCAGGTGTCACAGCAAGCTGTGGTTCCCGGGGTGTGACAGCCACAGGCTTTGGTTCCCTGTGTGTCACAGCAGCAGGCTTTAGTTCTCCAGGTGTCACAGCAGGCTGTGGATCCCCAGGTGTGACAGCCGCAGGCTTTGTTTCCCCACATGTCACAGCAGCAGGCTTAGGTTCCCTGCGTGTCACAGCAGCAAGCTTTGGTTCCCTGCGTGTCACAGCAGCAGGCTTAGGTTCCCTGTGTGTCACAGCAGCAAGCTTTGGTTCCCTGCGTGTCACAGCAGCAGGCTTTGGTTCCCTGCGTGTCACAGCAGCAGGCTTTGGTTCCCTGTGTGTCACAGTAGCAAGCTTTGGTTCCCCGTGTGTCAAAGCAGCAGGCTTTGGTTCATCAGGTGTCACAGCAGCAGGCATTGGTTCCCTATGTGTCACAGCAGCAGGCATTGGTTCCCTTGGTGTCACAGCAAGCTTTGGTTCCCTGGGTGTGACAGCCGCAGGCTTAGGTTCCCTGCGTGTCACAGCAGCAAGCTTTGGTTCCCTGTGTGTCACAGCAGCAGGCTTTGGTTCCCTGCGTGTCACAGCAGCAGGCTTCGGTTCCCTGTGTGTCACAGTAGGAAGCTTTGGTTCCCTGTGTGTCAAAGCAGCAGGCTTTGGTTCATCAGGTGTGACAGCCGCAGGCTTAGGTTCCCTGTGTGTCACAGCAGCAAGCTTTGGTTCCCTGCGTGTCACAGAAGCAGGCTTTGGTTCTCCAGGTGTCACAGCAAGCTGTGGTTCCCCGGGTGTGACAGCCACAGGCTTTGGTTCCCCGTGTGTCACAGCAGCGAGCTTTGATTCTCCAGGTGTCACAGCAGGCTGTGGTTCCCCGGGTGTGACAGACGCAGGCTTTGGTTCCCTTTGTGTCACAGCAGCAAGCTTTGGTTCTCCAGGTGTCACAGCAGGCTGTGGATCCCCGGGTGTGACAGCCGCAGGCTTTGGTTCTCCAGGTGTCACAGCAGGCTGTGGTTCCCCGAATGTGACAGCAGCAGGCTTTGGTTCTCCATGTGTCACAGCAGCAGGTTTTGGTTCCCTGCGTGTCAAAGCAGCAGGTTTTGGTTCCCTGGATGTCACAGTAGGCTTTTGTTCCCTGGATGCCACAATAGGCTTTGGTTCTCCACGTGTCACTGCAGGCTTTTGTTCCCTGGATGCCACAATAGGCTTTGGTTCTCCACGTGTCACTGCAGGCTTTTGTTCCCTGGATGTCACAGTAGGCTTTGGTTCTCCAGGTGTCACAGCAGGCTGTGGTTCTTCAGGAGTATCAGCAGGCTTCTGTGACCCAGGTATCACAGCAGGCTTTAGTTCCCTGGATGTAACATTAGGTTTTGGTTCCCCGATTTTCACAGCAGGCTTTGGTTTTTTAGAAAGCTCAACCAGGAGGACCCCTAACTCATGGTTTGCCTCTGCCCTTTGATGTTTGAGCAGTTGTTTCAACTGCTCTACTTCATTGAGCAAGGCCACATTTTCTTTTGCCAATGTAGATATCTTCTCCTCCTTCTTGCCCACGAGCCAATGTAACTCGAGCTCAGGGATCTGAATCAGACCTTGTTGGGTCTTTTCAAGGTAGCTCTCCAACTCATCACTGATTTTCTCATGAGCACCTTCTTGTGGTTCGGTTGTCACAGCAGGCTTTGAGTCTTTGGGTGTGACAGGAGACTTTGGCTCCCCAGGTGTCACTGGAGGCTTCGGTTCCTCGGGTGTTACAGCAGGCTGCAGTTTGCGTGTCACAGCAGACTTTGGTTTTGTGGAAAACTCAACCAGGAGGACCTCCAACTCATGGTTTGCCTCTGCCCTTTGATGTTTGAGCAGTTGTTTCAACTGCCCTACCTCATTGAGCAAGGCCACCTTTTCTTTCTCTAATGTAGATATCTTCTCCTCCTTCTTGCCCATGATCCAATGAAGCTCAAGCTCAGGGATCAGAATCAGACCTTGCTGGGTCTTCTCAAGGTAGATCTCCAACTCATCACTGGTTTTCACATCAGCATCTTGAGTCACAGCAGGCTGTGTTTCTTCAGGTGTCACAGCGGGTTGTGGTTCTTCAGGTTTCACAGCAGGATGTGGTTTGGGAGTTGGCTCTGGTCCTGATGTCACAGCCAGCGCTAGTTCAGGTGTTACAGCTGGCTGCGGTTCCACAGGTGCTGCGGGAATCTGGGACTCCTCAGGGGTTCTCTGAGTGATGCTCAGCATTTTCTGAGGCCGAATTCTCTTTTTCATCAATTTAAACTCCTGATGTACCCTTTTCTGTCCCTGCTGAGGGTGGTTCCTTATTGGCTCTCTCCTCTTTGTCTTGCTGGCAGGGTGCTACCTCGATAGCTTAGGGTTCCTCCCTCTCGTCTTCGTTGTAGGATGTTGGTTCCTCAGACTGCTCTTGTTCTACAGTTTACAGTCTACTTCTTGATTCCAGGAACACAGGATGACTTTTTAAAGCATGTTCCCGCCTTTTTTACTATTGTCTTTTCCACTTGTCTCCATACTGAAAATGTCTGTGGTTGCTCTGAATCAAAATGTGTGTCTGTTAGTCTGGTGACTGGACTGATCTGACTGCTGGAAGCTCTGAGCTTTTATGAGCACATATTGTAGAATGTTGCCTTTTGTCATGTCATCTGCATAAAACATTCTAAATTCTTTTTATTATTATTTTCTAATTAATTAAGTTTGTATTTATTTTTTATTTTATTTGAGTTTATTTTCTTTCATTTCTTTCCTGCTTTCTTTTTCTTCAGGCCATAACATGTCCTAAAAAGATTTAACTACCCAGGCAGACTCATATTGATATTTAAATTTGGAATGTATCTCATGTTTTGTTCCCAAATATTTCCATGTCCCATGTGACTGCCTATTATATATGATATCATTAGATTATTATTACTCGTGTTAATGTAAAAGCAGAATTTTATTGTTGTAGTTGGTTGAGGTTGAACTATGTTTTGTCACACTGCAATTAATGACTTTTTTCATTATGGATTAATCTGCTCATCATTTTCTCCATTAATCAGTTGTAAAAGTTGTGAGAAATACAAAGTGACTCCTTCACAATGCTTGTTTTGTCAGTCCAAACCTCAAAATTACTAAAAATGCCTGAAAATAATCAAAAGGAAAAGCTACAAATCTTCACATCTGTGAAGCTGGAACCATGAAATGTTTTACATGAAAAGTGACTTAAACATTTATCAAAATTGTTGCCACACCTTCACATTGACTACATTAAATATATATTTTATAGAACTAACAAGTATATTTTCTTTTTTGATAAACTGAAAAAGCATGAGGAAGATGGAAATACTGATGGGACACTCATCCGGTTAGTGTGCATTACAGACTGTGTTTTAGGTAGATTCATTGTTGCATAAAACTAATTATAGTTATGTTATAGTAATGAAAAGGGGCAAATATTGCACTGCTGTTTTAGTGTTTTGAATATCATTTCAGTATAAAGTGGAAGTCTTGCATATTCAATCTCTAGAGGTGAATGATTTTAAGACAAGATTTGACTTTAAGGTTTAACAAACATTTTCAAGCTTTTAAATTTAAAAAAATTAGCCTTTCCCCCTGTGGTTGATTAAAACAAGGTTACATGGCCTTTTATTGTGGCCAGCCTAAGGCACACCTGTGCAATACTCATGCTGTTTGATCAGCATGTTGATATGCCACACCTGTGAGGTGGATGGATTATCTCAGCAAAGGAGAAGTGCTCACTAACACAGATTTTGACTGATTTGTGAACAATATTGTCACGATCCTGTCCTGAGCTGGTCTGGGTTATATTATTTTGGCCATGCCTTCTCTGTGTTTTGATTTTGGTTTCTCTGTGTCTGGGTTCCGTCTGTCCGACTGTTAGGTGTCATTTATGTTCTCTACCGGTTTCATTAATTAATTTGATTTTGTTCATACTGCTTTAGTCTCTGTGTAGCCTTTATTATTTTATTCCCCCGCATCTTTAAGTTACTTCATATCTGTCTTGTCTCGTATCTCGTATTGTCGTGTGCAAATGCGCTGTCTTGTCATGCTTGTTTCCGGCCTGTTTTTTGGATTTTGTATCACGCACCTGTTTCTGATTTTTCTGTTGGATCACCTTTGTTTTCTTGGACTATGTTATTTTTGGATTCAGCCACTCTGTTTGTAAGTGTGCTCACCTTTGGTTTACTTAAAATTTTGAACTATACCTGCTCCGCACAACGTATCCTGCATTTGGGTCCCACAACCTGCTTCACCACACACAAACCACGACAAATATTTGAGAGAAATATGCGTGTATTTTTATACACACATTTATACACACGTTTTTTTGTGTGTATATAGAGAAAGCCTTAGAGCTTTGAGTTCAGCTCATGATGAATGGGGGCAAAAACAAGTGTTGTGTTTATAATTGTAGGGGATTTTAATATTCATGTGGACGTTAAAAACGACAGCTTTAGTACTGCATTATCTCTCCGTTAGATTCCATTGGCTTCTCTCAGTGTTCATGAACCGACTCACTGTTTTAATCACACCCTCGACCTTGTTCTAGTATATGGTATTGAAATTTAATATTTAATAGTGTTCCTGCAGAATCCCTCTTTATCTGACCATTGTTTGATAACTTTTGAGTTTGCACTGATGAACTACACACCATTGGGCAAAAATTTCTGTCAGAGCTGTAGCTAAATTTAAGGATGCGATTTCATCAGCTCTAAATTGATTATCAAGTAACAGAGGACTATGCTAATTTCAGTCCCTCCCAAGTCGATCATCTTGTTGATAGTGCTGCAGGCTCGCTGCAAATGACACTCAACTCTGTTGCCCCTCTTAAAAACGAAAATAATAAAACAAAGACGGTTAGCTCCATGGTATAATACTGAAACTCGCAAATTAAAGCAAATATCACAGAAACTTGAGAGGAATTGGCGTTCCACCAAACTGGAAAATAAACATTTAATTTGGCAAGATAGTCTTGAAACTAAGAAATAGGAAGACCCTCCGTAATGCAAGGGGAGCTTACTACTCGTCATTAATAGAGGAAAATAGGAACAACCCCAGGTTTCTTTTCAGCACTATAGCCAGGCTGACGGAGTCACAGCTCTATTAAGCCAAGTATTCCCATATCTTTCAGTAGTTACGACTTCATGAGCTTCTTTAATGATAAAATTCTAACTATTAGAAACAAAATTCACCAAGACCTGCCTTCAACTGGCACCGACTTATCTCCAAACTCAGGAACCTTAGAAACAGCTGTAAAACCAGATATGTTTAGACTGCTCAATCTTTACCAACTAACTACAATAATTTCTTCATCTAAACCATCAACCTGCTTCTTAGACCCCATCCCGGCTAGGCTGCTTAAAGACATTTTACCCTTAGTCAGCACTTCTCTACTAGATGTGATCAATCTATCTTTATCAACAGGCTATGTACCACAGTACTTTAAAGTAGCTGTAATTAAACCTCTTCTGAAAAAGCCCAACCTTGATCCAGATGTTTTAGCCAACTATAGACCTATATCTAACCTTCCATTTCTCTCTAAGATCCTTGAGAAAGCAGTCGCCAAACAGCTGTGACTTTCTACATAGCAATAGTTTATTTGAGGATTTTCAGTCAGGATTTAGAGTTCATCATAGCATAGAGACAGCACTGGTGAAAATTACTAATGACCTTCTAATTGCATCAGACAAAGGACTTGTCTCTGTACTGGTTTTATTAGATCTTAGTGCTGCATTTGATACCATTGACCATCAGATCCTATTAGAGACTGGAACATTTCATTGGGGGTGGTGCGGTGGTTAGCACCACCTCGCCTCACAGCAAGAAGGTCGTGGGTTCAAACCCCGGTTGCCCCGGCCTTTCTGTGTGGAGTTTGCATGTTCTCCCCGTGTCTGCGTGGGTTCTCTCCGGGTGCTCCGGCTTCCTCCCACCGTCCGAAAACATGCAGGCTAGGTTGATTGGTGACCCTAAATTGTCCTTAGGTGTGAGCGTGAGTGGTTGTTGGCCCTGCGATGGACTGGCGACCTGTCCAGGGTGTACCCTGCCTTGCGCCCGATGTCAGCTGGGATTGGCTCCATATTCCATAATGACAATACAGTCTGTAACTTTAATTTTACATAAAATCTTGTGCAATTTTTGGGGCTTTTATTGTTTAATTAAGAACATATACAGCTGTAAAAACAACTAAATAACTTTTAAATATAGTTAAACTGCTATAATACAAATAATCAGACTTAAAATTTATAGTAGAGTGCTGCTTTTAATTGAGTTTTATTATATAATTTCACATAAAAATCTTAATATAATCAATATATTGTTTAAAAAAAAAGTATTCAACACCTGCTACTAATACTAGATTTTCCTTTTAAAAAAACGGCAAAATACTGTTCTAAAACAGGTTATCATCTGTGTGTGTGTGTGTGTGTGTGTGTGTGTGTGTGTGTTCATTGGACTTTTGGACTATTCTTGGACCATTCTTCTAGAGGCGCATTTGTGAGGTCAGGGACAGATGTTGGATGAGAAGGCCTGGCTCGCAGTCTCCGCTCTACTTCATCCCAAAGGTGTTCTATCGGGTTGGGGTCAGGACTGTGCAGACCAGTCAAGTTCTCCATCAAACTTGCTCATCCATGTCTTTATGGACCTTGCTTTGTGCACTGGTGCGCAGTCATTTTTGGAACAGGAAGGGACCATTCCAACTGCTTCTGCAAAGTTGGGAGCATGAAATTGTCCAAAATGTTTTGGTATGCTGAAGCATTAACAGTTCCTTTCACTGGAACTAAGGGGCCAAGCCCAACCCCTGAAAAACACCCCCACACCAAACTTTACACACTTGGCACAATGCAGTCAGGCCAGTACCATTCTCTTACCAAACCCGACCTATCCATCAGATTGCCAGACGGAGAAGTGTGATTTGTCACTCCAGAGAATACGTCTTCACTGCACTAGTGTTTAGTGGCGGCATGCTTTTCACCACGTATCCGACGCTTTGCATTGCACTTGATGATGTAAGGCTTGTGGTCCACATGCTTAGGTGCTAGATTTTAGACACCTGTGGCCATGGAAGTGATTAGAACATCTGAATTCAATGATTCGGACGGGGTGTCCCAATACTTTTCAATATAGTGTATACCGTCAGATCACACAGTCCTATTTATCAATGGAGTTATATTGTAAATCAAACGCTGTCAAGCTTTTTGGATGTAAGGAACGGCAAGCTATTGTAGATCATCTGCCTTTTGCTTATTGCTCACACATAATGGAAAAGCTGGTGGTGGAGGGGGAGTGGTTATCTGCTCTGGTCATTCTTGCAGCCATGTAGCCACCAGACTTGAATTCTTCCCCAATTCTGTGGCGAGGGCTATGGACTAACACATTTCCAGAATTTGGTCACCATACAAATTATTAAGGGAAACTTACTTAATGTCTTGCAGACCTTGGATAGATATACTGTTTTTTGTTTGCCGTTTATGTTTTCCAATTGAGCTAAGAAGCCAAGTGGTTTCTTTAGGTCATCCAGAGGTGTTGTTGTGCAAAGTCAGTCGAATCTGAAAATGTACTTTTGGCTTGCATACCATTGCAACTTGCGAACAAACAACTATCAGGTATCCAAGTAAGTTTTTTTTTTTTATTAGGGTAAAAAACAACAGTACCCTAAACATTCTCTCTGCTTGATTTCCTGTGTAAGCAACTTATGCACAGCATTTGGTACAATAGTCTATCATTAAGTGTTATTATTGATGAATAATGTGTCCATAATACCAGTAAAAAAAAAACAGGTACATTTGCCCTTCAGTGCTGCAAATTCACATGTTTTTAATTTAAATACTATTAAATGATGATTGATCATTTTTTAAAAAAAAATAACATAATGTGTGCTTCTCTTTTTTTAGCATAATTATCTTCTAAAAGAACTTTTACTTTATTTAATTTACTGCCAGATTTACATGTTGATTCCTACGTAGTTTTACATGAACTCTAAAAATCTAGTGAGTATGATTGGAGTGCATGGTAAAGTTGAAATATAAAATATGAACTTATAACGTAGAAGCATTTATATAAAAGCACTGACCCTCACCTTAAATCTCCAAAGACCTCTTATGTCATGGCTGCTCTCAAAGCAGGTGGGCTCTAGACCTTCATCCAAACAGGCTTTAATGCTGGTCAGACCAGAAATCCCTGCACCGATCACTGCCACCTTCTGAACCATGCTGGAGAGGAAGGACAGCTGACCGCAGTGGGAACTCTGATCTGATATAGAGGTTGGAACTAGAGTAAGAAGAAGGGTGGAAAAAGAAATGTGTGTGTTCTTCTGTAGTGTTATATGAAGAGGTTTAACTTTTAATTATATGACGGTCTTCACAATCAATCGTTTTTTAGCAATCCTTTGCATATACAGGATTCCTTCTTAGGTTGCTTGAGTCAATCAACAATAATTATTTTAATTTGGGCATGAGACAGATAAGATTAAAGTTGCATCTTATTTTAGAGAGCAATGTCTCTATCCATACCCCATTTTCACAATAAAATGGGAATGAAATTTGAATAGACCTTTTTCAGAGAAGTTTTACACAGGTGTAATGAATATCAGCAATTGCTGTAGTGCATTAATTGCTGGCGCATCATTTGTTTGTCCCACCTGTACCTTTCAAGTCAGAATTTCTGCTGTGAAATAAAACTGTAAATCTGATTTATTTGGGAACAATAAAGGAACAAAAGTGAGAGCTTTGGAGGAAAACAATTAAGATTATTTTAATAAAAATTATATGGTAACAGGATTAAAATTTGAGGAACGTGGTTGAATGGATAGATTCGTTTTAACATGACAAATTTGACAAATACTCTGGGCCAGAGGAGTGTTGTTTAATAATATTTCTTTCTGGTGAAGGATCAACAGGATGAGTAGGACTGATAAAGTGAACATGTCAAAAAGACCACAAACAGGATCTGATCAAATATTCAATGGGCAGATTTGAAATAGTCATATTACAGTAGACTGATAACCTGGCATTAAAATGATTGAATATATTAGTCATGAACTGAGCAATATTTTAGAAAGCTAATGTGTTAATGTAGATGGTGTTTTTGTATCGCATTCCTCGCTTGCAATGCCCATGTGACATGAGGTAATGTTCTACATCCTCGAAGGGATACCAATGAAGATTCTCACTCAACGGCAATAAAAAAAAAAAAGGTTTCCCCCCACTCTATGCATACTTTTCACCTGGCATTCATTTACCTTTTGAATGAGCCAGGGCACACAATTTCCACCCAACCTCTGGACTGTGCAACTGAACTACTTCTGGTGTGCTATGTATGGGGTCTTCAGTGTGGTCATTTGTGGGATTAAAGTAGCAATCACACTCCAGTAGTACACTCAGGGTAGAGTGACCACCTGGTGGAGCTTCATTATGGACAGTATGGCTGGAAAAGGTCAGCTGGCCTTTGTTTCACTGCATCCTCCACAGCTTGCTTCTATGTAAAACCATTTCACCTTCAATAGTCCATTGCTCAGGGCATGGTGGGGACAATGTGGTTTGAATATGGACTACTGGCTGTCTTTGAAGTAGTTCCAGGTTCCTCTTGTAAACCCCTTCTTGAAAATTTCAGTGCAATAGAGGAAAAAATTAGCATGCTGCTTGTACTGTGTGAAGGGGGTGGTGATGGTGCAATGGATAAGTCGCCTGCCTTTGGTGTGAGAGACCTGAATTCAATCCCCCACTGTGACCTATCCACCATTGTCTCCCTGAGCAAGACACTTAACCCCTAGTTGTTCCAGAGGCGTGCGACCTCTGACATGTGTAGCAATTGTAAGTGGGAACTGTTGGGCTTCTGTAAATGGCATCATAGAGTATGGTCTAGACCTGCTCTTTTATGAAAAGCGCTATGAGATAACTGTTGTTGTGATTTGACGCTATATAAATAAAATTGAATTGTAAGTCGCTTTGGATAAAAGCGTCAGCTAAATGTATAATGTAAAAACTGAAGGGGCCGTTGCTAAAAATTATGCTTATGTTTATCCAGGCATCTTTCTCGGATTTCTCTCAGGAAGAGCTCCAGGTGTTGCCATGTTGCAGGTGGTCCCTTCAGTCTGGATGCTGATGCAGTGCAAAAGTAGGTCCTCTTACTTCTGCGCTGAGGTTGGTATGCTCACCTATGATTTCAGCGATGTAGTCCACGCATGTTACTTCCAGACATTGTCGTTTGCCAGTCTCCCCAGCCAATCTCTGCAACCTGCACTTCTTCAGGACTTTGCTGGTGACTATTTCTGCACTTACTTGTCACTCTCACTCTTTGAATGGGCATACTTGGTACGTACTTCCTTGGCTATTGTTGTGTGGGCCAACAGGGTTCTCATTAGGGATGTGCCTCAGATCTGCTGGAGCAACTTATTCACTTTGGATCTTGGAGGAGAATGGTCTTTTTTGAATAGTTGAAGCCGCTTTCCTTATTTTTTGCTCGCTGTTCGACTTTCCTTAACGAAAGTGTAGTTTCTGCCCTTCCTGCCTATTTTGCTTTGGCAACCCTCAATTTTCTTCTCCCGAGATTAAGTTGCCTAAAAGAGACCTATAATCATAGAATTGTAGTCACTTAACCATTTCACCTGCATTTTCACGTCATTGCCAGCCATTAACTTTAACGATATAAATACCCCCATTATTGATTTCACTATTGCAAATTATTTATGGGACGTTACCCAGTAATTAATATGTAATAAATACTAGCAATACATGGTGCATGCAGTGGTACTTGATAGTCATACATTCAGTCAACATACTGTCAAATCAGTAATTATCACAGGTTTCTGCCCCAAAACCTGGATGTTCGTGTCACACATTATACCCAATGGTGGATGGCCGCAGTAGGGAGTTGAACCTGGGTCTCTTACACCAAAGGCATCTGTCTTATCCACTTCGCCGTCACCACCCCCTACTGTCACAGTGGGTTCAATGCATAATTACTATTATTTGAAATGTGTTTTAACAATTACAAGACACATGCAACAACACAATCATACAAAAAAGGAGATTTAAAACTTAACTGTTTAATTTGACACGCAACTTGGTCATCAAGTATAGTTGTCCAAAATAGGACAAGAGAAACATGCCATTTTACGGGTTGCTCCAGAGTGATTTAGTATTTTAAATAACTTTTTGGAACCACTTTTTCTAAAACTATATTGATATTTTGTCTCAGGACAAGGATATTTTACACAACAAGCGCATGTATGATTATTTGAAATGTCATGGGGTGTGACAGAAAACGTCCTCCAATCCTGGACACAGGAAATGAGGGATTTTGACCCAAACTGCAGCACAATTAGGCAGAGCAGGTATCAGTGTTAATTTAAACCTAGAGCGTGTAACTTATCAGGGAAAAAGAAGGCAGCCAAAACAAAAATCTAAAGGTTGCGAATGACAAAATTATAGTCTAAAATGAGATGGGAATATCCAGGAACCGATCAAGACACTTGACATAAACCAACTAACTGATAAAGGGGACATGCAAACCTAAATACCCAAGAGGGAGGGGACAAAATTAGGCACAGGTAGACACAATCAGGGAAAACCAGAAATACAACATAAAACCAATCACCTCTATTTGGTGCACCAAAGATAATTTTCCTCAAATCAGTTCCATAGTAAATATACACTGCTCACAAAAATAAAGGGAACACTAAAATAACACATCCTAGATCTGAATAATCTGATTAAATACTCCTTTCTTTAAATAGTTGAATGTGCTGACAACAAAATCACACAACAATTATCAATGGAAATCAAATTTATCAACCCATGAAGGTCTGGATTCAGGTGGAGTCACACTCAAAATCAAAGTGGGAAACCACACTACAGGCCGATCCAACTTTGATGTAATGTCCTTAAAACTAGTCAAAATGAGGCTCAGTAGTGTGTGTGGCATCCACGTTCCTGTATGACCTCCTACAATGCCTGGGCATGCTCCTGATGAGGTGGCGGATGGTCTCCTGACGGATCTCCTCCCAGACCCGGACTAAAGCATCCGCCAACTCCTGGACAGTCTGTGGTGCAACGTGGCGTTGGTGGATGGAGCGAGACATGATGTCCCAGATGTGCTCAATTGGATTCAGGTCTGGGGAACGGGCGGGCCAGTCCATTGCATCAATGCCTTCCTCTTGCAGGAACTGCTGACACACTCCAGCCACATGAGGTCTAGCATTGTGTTGCATTAGGAGGAACCCAGGGCCAACTGCACCAGCATATGGTCTCACAAGGGGTCTGAGGATCTCATCTCGGTACCTAGTGGCAGTCAGGCTACCTCTGGCGAGCAAATGGAGGGCTGTGCGGCCCCCCAAAGAAATGCCACCCCACACCATTACTGACCCACCGCCAAACCGGTCATGCTGGAGGATGTTGCAGGCAGCAGAACGTTCTCCACGGTGTCTCCAGACTCTGTCAGGTCTGTCACATGTTGCTGTCATCTGTGAAGAGCACAGGGCGCCAGTGGCGAATTTGCCAATCTTGGTGTTCTCTGGCAAATGCCAAACGTCCTGCACAGTGTTGGGCTGTAAGCACAACCCCCACCTGTGGACGTCGGGCCCTCATACCACCCTCATGGAGTCTGTTTCTGACCGTTTGAGCAGACACATGCACATTTGTGGCCTGCTGGAGGTCATTTTGCAGGGCTCTGGCAGTGCTCCTCCTGCTCCTCCTTGCACAAAGGCGGAGGTAGCGGTCCTGCTGCTGGGTTGTTGCCCTCCTACGGCCTCCTCCATGTCTCCTGATGTACTGGCCTGTCTCCTGGTAGCGCCTCCATGCTCTGGACACTACGCTGACAGAAACAGCAAACCTTCTTGCCACAGCTCGCATTGATGTGCCATCCTGGATGAGCTGCACTATCTGAGCCACTTGTGTGGGTTGTAGACTCCGTCTCATGCTACCACTAGAGTGAAAGCACCGCCAGCATTCAAAAGTGACCAAAACATCAGGAAGCATAGGAACTGAGAAGTGGTCTGTGGTCACCACCTGCAGAACCACTCCTTTATTGGGGGTGTCTTGCTAATTGCCTATTCCTTTTTCACAACAGCATGTGAAATTGATTGTCCACTTAGGAAGCAACACAGCATGTGAAATGGACAATCAATTTCATCGCACACATAGACGAACAACCGCTCACACCTAAGGACAATTTAGGGTAACCAATCAACCTAGCCTGCATGTCTTTGGATGGTGGGAGGAAGCCGGAGCACACGGAGAGAACCCACACAGACACGGGGAGAACATGCAAACTCCACACAGCAACCATGCAAACCCACGACCTTCTTGCTGTGAGGCGACAGTGCTAACCACCGCACCACCGTGCCGCCACAGGGGCAACTCTATATTTAAAATAATCCTGAAAAAGCTAATCTAACTCATAATTACAAAATTTCAGAAAATTAAAGAACTTGTTATGCAATTTCATCCTACCCATTTAAAAAAATGTTACACATACCATTAAAGGAAAATGCCAAAATAAAAAACCTTAAACCCAAACAGACAATTCTTCTTATATTGTAGAAATCTGGCTCTGCCCCTAAATGCTCTGTGCAGAGCCGGACCATCCTATTTGCTCACTGTTCACGTTGCGTAGGGCCCCGCATATTAAACAGGGCCCCATCTCACTCGTGTCAAAGGTAAAAGTGAGTCTGTGTTTACAACGGAAGACAAAACTATTCTGCTGAGCACAAGAAGAGAGAAAAACTCGAGAGTGAATTGTGGGAACGGCAGTCATGTAAACTTGTGTTCTCTCCTCTGAAAGTCAGCTAATGTAACAGCAATGCTGGGTAAATGAATCTGCAGTGAATATCTTTGTCTGTCTGTCTTGCTAACCTAGCTGGGCAGCGCATCTCTGTCTGTGTTTCAGTTAGAGACAGATATTTGAACATTACGTTGCAGCAGTTGTGTGTGGCATCGCTATGATGACCAGCTACATTGAGGACTACTATCTGCAATAGAAAATGGAGGACGGCCAAACTGAGGCGAGTTGAGCTGGTAATGGAAAAGCACCATTATTCAGGTACCAGAGGTCCTCTTCTTGCTGCTTGTATTCACAAACATTGCAAAAGTTAACTGGATAAATACAGAGAGATGGTGTCTGAAGTCTGACATTTGAAGTTATATATATATTTTACAATTTTCATATGTTATTTCATCACTAAATCCACTTCTGAGAAGTTTTGAAGTGAGAAATCAACTGTGTGGATTTTGAATATTTGCAGTTTTACGAAAATTGTTGGTGGATCAAAAATGTGCTTGAACAATTCAGAGTTGAGGAGTTTGGTGAGTGTTTCCTGGGGAAGCAAACGAACCGCCACCGGAGAAAGCTAACGAGCCGGCCGGACAGTCAGCTCTGCAGACACTTCAGCAACAACGGCAGAGAAAAACACAGCTGTAAGACTTTCGTACTGCTTATCTGTCTTTACATTCTGAGTAATGCTGAAACTTTTTAACTTAAATCAAGACAGCTAGTGCGTGTGTGGGTCGTGAGTGTGTGTCGCACTGAACATTGCTTTGTGGGAGCTCTGTGACGGACAGCTACATTGAGGGGTACTATTTGAAATGGAAAACAGCGGGCCAAAACTGACTCAAGAAGAGGCGAGTCGAGACGAATTGAGCGGATACCATCGTTGGAAAAGAGGCTAATAATAAAAAATGTCCAGGATTCGGCATTTGCTTTCTACAGTCAAGGGTGTGAAAGTGAAGGAGAAAGTGGGACTGATTACCCAGGGACCCAATGGGGGGAGGGCCCTTGAAAATCCTGGAACGAAAGGTTTGTTTTTGTTTGCAATGTTTTAGTGGAGGATCTGAGGCCCCTCTCACCCCTTCCAATTAATGCAAAATGGTTTAGTCCGCCCCGTACTAAGATTCCTCTCTAAAGGTCTAGGGTCTAATTAAGCAGAGTGACAAATAATTTCTTTAAAAGGAAAGGTGAGCACAATCACAACCAGCAGTCAAGTAACAGTTTAAACTAATATCAGCAGTCAAAATATTACTGTAACATTGCAGTGGGAGTTTACATGAGTTTCCAGTACTTTGAAGCTCATGATCGGATTCTGCTCACTCATGAGATAAAGCACCCATACGAGTGCATACCTGGTTGCAATCTAACAACTGCACCACTAGTGGCAGCTAAGTGTTAGCCCCATAAAATCAAAGGTGTAAATATAGCATTTGCAAAGTTCAAGTTTATTTATATAGCACACTTAAAAACAACACTATTTGACCAAAGTGCTTTCCAGGTTCAGAATACACAACAAATATACTTGACAACTGTAGAAAAGGTCAAAAATGTCCCTACTCAACTCTGTTTGAAGGCCAATGAATAGAGATGGGTCTTTAGCAATGATTTGAAAGTGCCAGCAGTCTGGGCAATTCTTTTTTTTCAACAGGTAAAGAATTCCAAAGATTAGGAGCAGCTACTGAAAAGGCCCGGACACCTTTAGTTTTTAACCTGGATCTGGGGACATCAGGGAGCATCTGATTGGATGAACTGATGTGCTTTGACCGGAGTGTGTACATGTAAATGTTCTGATAAAAAAAAGACAAGCAATAAAATCTTAAAATCAATCCTAAAGCGGATGGGAAGCCAGTGGAGCGAGGCTAAAACAGGGGTAATGTGCTCATGCATTTTCAGTTCTGGTTAGAAGTCAAGCTGCTACATACTGTAACTGATGGAGAGATGACTGATCTCGTCCAACATACAAAGAATTACAGTAGTCTAGTCGAGACATTGTAAATGCATCCAAAATAAAGATGGCCATGTGTGGTGTAAAACATTTATTTTAACACTTGCACCTCAAATAATATTTTGCATTAAAAAACATGACAGAATGAACAGATAAGCATGTATGCTAACCGCTAGCTTTTTCAACAGGTGTTAGGGTGGCTAGTAACAGTGTGGCGACATGAGTTTAATTTATGGTGGCTCACCATTGCAAAACAACCAGGTGAGAGAAGAGAAATATCAATATAAAATATGACATTGATTGTTACTACTTAATTTACTTATCATATAGTGTTAAAGTTTAGACCTATAGGTCAAAAACACGGTCCCTAGTTTCACAGCAGTCAGGGGAGTGCTTTCATGAAGACTCTTCAGCCAAACGGTGTGTGTAGACCTACGTGCAGGGTGACATGAACACTTCAAGTGTAAAAGCCAGGTTCAATTCCCAGAATCCACAGAAAACTGATCGTGTTTGCCCAAGTTTAGTGGGCAGTATTTGCACTGACCATCAAATGTTTCATTCACATTCATTCATTTATTCAAACTTTACCTGAAGGATTCTGTATGATTCAGACTGTGATAAATGTAGATTGGTTTAGAGAAAGATATACATTCTTCGGTGCAGGTTTAAAGGGTGTGGCAGAGGAGGTCAGAGGTCAGATGGAGTAGGGGTCCGACCAGGAGGAATCTTTTCCTCATAGATCTTTTCTTCGGCTTTTTCTGGACCTCACCCATCTGATTTTTTTCTCTCTCCCTCCTTCTCCTCAAGTGTCTTCTCAATCATTTTCATTTTCGAGAACTTCCTCTAGCTTTTCACTTCTAAGGATAGCATCCCTTTCTGTCTTCTTGTTTTTAGAAAGCTCAACCAGGAGGACACCAATTCATGGTTTTCCTCTGCCCTCTGATTTTTGAGCAGTTGTTTCAGGCTTTCGTTCTCCGAGTGTCCTAGCAGGATTTGGTTCCCCAGGTGTCACAGCAAGCTTTGGTTTTTTAGAAAGCTCAACCAGGAGGACCCCCAACTCATGGTTTGCCGCTGCCCTTTGATTGTTGAGCAGTTGTTTCAACTGCTCTCTCATTGAGCAAGGCCACCATTTCTTTTACCAGTGTAGATATCTTCTCCTTCTCGCCCACAAGCCAATGAAGCTCAAGCTCAGGGATCTGAATCACACCTTGTTAGGTCTTCTCAAGGTAGCTCTCCATCTGGTCACTGGTTTTCACAGCAGCACCTTGCTATAGTTCGGTTGTCATGGTGGGTTGTTGTTCAGGAGTCACAGCAGACTTTGACCCTTGGAGTATCACAACAGGCTTTGGTTGCTCTGGTGTCAATGCAGGCTTTGGTTCTTCAGTCTACAGCCCCTTCCACCCCCAGTGGGTATAGTTACACGCTTCACTTTGTGTATAAAACAACTGTTTTCCAAAAAGTTTTATTTCCTTTAACTCAGATAATTTATGAAAGCTCTCATTATGTCTAAACCTCTCTGTTCAGAGTATAAAACCATGTTTTCTTTCCCCTTGGAATTTTAAATTCTTGGACACATGTTCTTTCTTCATCAGTTATCCTCAATTCTGGATTTTCTACATGCTGCATTGTAGTGAGCAGGTGACTCTGAAACTGTCAGTAGTCCCTCATGAAAATCTTGCACCTGTCCAGAATCTGACCTGCACCCTGCAAGACTGGAATAATTTTTGCAGCATTTTTAGACAGCAGCACAGCCACAATCACAATTCCTCCATATGTGAGCAGCTGGGGAGAAAAAAGGACCCATGACCTGCTTCCCTGTTCTGGGACCACTCTGGTTCTGAAAGGCTGAGCCACCCGCTCCCACTGAGTGAGGATAGCATGACGGGCTCCGGCCCACTGTCCTGGCCCAGTGAGACGATACTGATATGGCGTACAGGGACCAAAGAAGACCTTCACCCAGAGCACAGGATCTCTCAGGAGTAGTCTTAGGAAGTTTGGTCGAACGCCTACCTGTGATTGGAAGTCTATCATGGTGCTTGTGTCTTACACAAAATTTGCAAATGATAACACAATTTTATATTTAACTGAACAGAACTGACCTCATCAGCCATGAAATCCAGGTAAGGGATGTAATCTACCAGGCGAGCCGCCTGTCGTGGGCAGCAGTAGCTGAGAAAACAAAAATAAGGAGTGGATTCTTTAGTGTCATTATTAGCAAGACATTTTAACTGAAAGTTTGCTTTCTACAGGAAGAGCATGAATGATCTGCCTGTATCTAAAGGACATCAGTCTGAAGTCTACCTTTTCATGTTTCTCTTCCTCTCAGACTCAATGACCTCCAGCATTTTCTCCTTAGATGGTAGATGGCTCAAACCTTAAAGATAAAACACACCAACTAACATTTTGCTTCTGAATCGTGTGTCTGTGTGTCCATTTAAAACTTGAAATTGTTTACCTGCAAAGACCTTTACAGCCCACCGCGTCTGCATTTCCACAATGGGCATGAATGGTCCTTTTTGCTGTAAAAGACCCAAGACGGCCAGTGTGGGTTGTGATAGAGACGGAGGAAACAATCTCCTGAAATTTTGGAAAAAACTATAAGGTGATCCATGAAATGAAATATATACATACATATTATAACATAATTAAGATCTAGAGAAGCAAAATATATACATGCACTATTTTTTAATGGTTATCAGCCCTTCTGTGCTAGACTTCTCATTATAAGCCATTGTGATTGAAAAACTTCATAAAATATTATTTTTAATATAATTTTGTATTCAAGCTATTAATAAAAACGGAAATTACACATTTATTTGTCAAATATTTTGTAAAAAGGAATTTCAATAAAACTATTAAAGGAATAATTTGACATTAAGGGAAATACCTTTCTGGCGGAGAGTCAGATGAGAAGATTTATAGAGGTGGTATTATGCTTTTTGGCTTTTCCCTCTCCTTTATTGAGTTCTCTTTCTTTTTTTTTTAGATTTGCAAAGTGAAAAAGTTCCAAGTCCAAAGTCCAAGTTCAGCAGCCAAATTGACACAATCACAATTTTAAGGCATGTATAGATTAAAAGCCTAGTCAATATTCATGGTCAATGATGAATAAGTATGGTTGATCAGCATTGTTGCTGACATCATTGCCTAAATCTGGAGGCCTGTCCAGGGTATCGAGGTGTTGGGACCACTGGGACTCCACAGATGATTTAATTTGTGTAACATAAACTGAACCTTGTATGAAACTGAGCCAGGGTCTAACTTTGTGAGGACAACGAAGAACAAAGCGACCTGTACAATGGAATCACCACGAACAAGTAGCACACCAAACCAACTGACTTCCTCTACAGACTGGTAATACAACGCGACTTAAGTAGGTATAGCATAGCTTAACATTGTACTTGGCTAAGCACTGGACCGTTTTGCTTTTGTCAGTGTACATGTATTTGATGATTTGATTTATTAAGGTTTTATTGTTGTGATCGTTTAATGGTTAACGTGGGGTTCTTATTGTAGCCATACTTTTACACTTTAAGATGCGGAAAAACTGAAAATATGGGTGTGGCCTAAAAGTGTGTGAGTCTCATGGTCAGTGCGTGACCCTTGGCAGCCATGCTAGCAGTACCTCTAAAGCTCACTTATTAACATGCAAAAACAACAAGTTGTGGTTTTACAGGAGGTAATGTGCTTGACTATATCCTATCTTCCTGAAGGCTCTGCTGGTTGCCTATCTAATGGTGACAACAAGAATCCAACAAGTGATAGCTCCAGGCCAAGAAATAATCTGGGCTCCAGCAACTTATTTAGCTTACCGTACTGACATGAGAATTGTGCTATATGATGTTTACAACCTCAGTAATTAAGTCCTGAGTTTCTAAGAAGCTGTTTACATCTGGCTTTAACATGCATCCTCACAGATTGACAGCTCGAAGTACATCAGTTTGTCGTATCTCACTTCCCCACTTTATACGCTAATAAACACATACATTTCCATTTGCAAACACCAAATGCGTTAGAGTTTTCAACCTGAATTTACTGTTTATCACCACTAAACTAACAAGAATTAGGGTTGAAAAATTATAAACACCGCCTGAGCGGAGTGTTTCTGGGGGTCGGGCCTCACTTATTACTGTACAAAAACACAACGTTACAACTTTATTCACTGATTTTGGTGAAACTGGGTCATATTTTAAGGAGAAAATATTTTCTGGTATGGTATTTCTGCCTCAACTGATTTGCAGAGTTTCCTGATGGACATATGGCTTCACTTGTTAAGTTAAAACTACTCTAGCTAGTGGTTACTTTAGCAAAAAGTAAAGCTGGTCTTCTGTCCAACGGGAAATTCACTGGAAGTTGAGTCAGGAGGACATCAGACAGCATGTTTCGTGTGTATTTCATCCACGAGAAACAATTTTGCCTGTTGTTGTGGTATCTTCTTGTTGTTTTGCACTTTACATCCAATTATGCAGAGGTTCTTGAGTAGGTGGTCCTTCAATGTAGCCAAGGACACATTCACATACACAGTGCTAAAAGAATGTGACGATATGCAACCCAGATCACTTCCGACTGGTCTGAGCGATCTGATCTCGATGCGTCCTCTATGCTTTATTGGGTGCATTTACACTTGTACTGTGTAGAGTTGTCCACAGGGCTGGACAGGTAATCTGGCATACTGGGTAAATGCCTGGTGGGCCAACGCACCTTTGGGGCCGGTGTAATGTCAATGATGTATTTAAAATGTAAATGGTCCGTATTTGTATAGCGCCTTTCTAGTCTTTCTAGTTGACCGCGCTTTTACACTACATCACTTTGACCATTCACACACTGAGCCTAAAGTGCAATTTATACTTCTGCAACAAATCGATGGCATAGCCTCTGCGTAGCCCCCTACCCTAACCTTATGTGCACCTCCTCAAAAATGTAACTAAAAGTCGAGGCTTCGCAATGCCTCCGAGCCGACAATAAGTGCCCGTGCTTTTAAGTAACTTTTACTAGTGGCCAAAACGGCAGCTGTAACACGGTGGATCAATATATTTGACCACCACAACCCGAGTGAAATGACTCGTTTCACTATCAGAATGTGATCTATTCGGTTGATAACATTTGAAACGACTATACCAGCAGCACGGATACAGTTTTACCCCCCTTCACGTTAGCGGAGGGCTAAACTGGAAGTTAGCCTGCTCGGCTGGTCAACACAGTGGACGCTGTAGCGCTACTGAGTACAAGCGTTTGGGGGTGTAATCGCAGAATGACGGGGACACCAACGCACAAGTATAAATGCATGGCTATGTGCATAGCCTACGGCGTAGGCACGCAGGAGTATAAATCAAGCTTTAGTGCTCAAACAGAAACTAACGTTCACACACACTAGTGGAACAGCCACCAGGGGCAATTCGGGGTTCAGTATCTTTCCAAAAGACACTTTGACATGCAGCCTGGAGGAGCCGGGGATTGAACTGTCAAACTTTCAATTAACGGGCAACCTGCTCTACCTCCTGAGCCATAACTGTTTTTTGTTTAAAAATGGGCCAACGATTGGCCCATAAGGCAGCGGCCCATTGGGTAATTTTCTATACTGACACTGGTCCAATCACATCTCTTATTATCTCCCACCTCCTCTGTTCTCTGTTTCTTACTTTTTGAAAGCATTTGTTAAAAATGTTCTGAAAAATAGCTTGCACTAAGAAATGTTTATTGGCACAGTAAGCCTGCAATGCAATGTAAATATAGAAGAAAACTGTGTTGTTCAAAAAAAGTAACTTAAGCTAAAAACAATAATAAGCTTTTGATTACTGAATTATATTCTATTCTATTTTTATATTCTGAATTGTCACCTGCCACCTGAATTTTGTGCTTCCCTGGTGCAGAAAATATTCCCAGAATGCAGGAAATCAAGTGTTTAATGCTCAAAATCTTCTGGGGGAGGACACCCAGACCCCCCTATATTTCAGCAATAAATTTTTTTTCTAAATAGTAGGCCTATTAATATATATTCTTGTCTTGTTGTCATGGCCTCAATCTTGTGCAATGTTACGTCTCATGGGCTAATAATGGCCTCTAATCTGAACCCTTAAATGGAAGGATGGTGTATTGGTGGGAAGTGTCCGACCGAATTTGGTGGGCTGCCTGGGCCAAAAATGCCAGGGACGATTTTTTTTTCCCCAGTTCAGCCCTGGTTGTCCACTTGTGATTGTATCACCCAAGATGTTAATGCCAGGTGTAAACAGGGCGTAATTTGGTGATGTGGAGTTTCAATCTATCGTCATTATATAAACATTATCAGCCCTACACAAAACTCTTGCCATCACATACTTACTTGTACAATGTCAACTCCCTGTCAGGCCCCTCAAATAGCACAGGAGGCAGGAATGGAAGGTTTACATTATAACCTGTACAGAAGACCACAGCGTCAATGTTTTCCTCCACAGTGCCATCTTCGAATACAACTCCAGAGGCCTCAAAGCCTTTCAGATTGGGTTTTATTACTACCGCTCCCTGAAGGATTCGACCAGGAAGGTCATCATTGATCGTAGGTCTTCTTTCCAAAGGTCTGGGAAAGAAATGAAATTATAGGAGTTAACCAAACTTAACTTGGTAGAAAGATTGTCACATTCAAAATTAAACCATTGTTTAGCAAATTGTCTTGTACTAACGTAATTTGATTATAACTGCACAGAACCTATTGCCCAGCAGAATCTACAGCCGTTCTCAACATGATTTATACTGATTAAATGTTGTCTTTGCTCACCTACTATTCCCACTAAAAAGGACTAACACAGGGTGAGAGCCAACTCTATCCCTAAGTTTATTGACAGTTCTTTTAAATCTGCAGTACGGAATGTTTATCTCTCACTGCCGATGTATACTCATGATGTATGCCGACAGCTGAGCTCGCCCCACGATTGTGTCCAGAAGTGGTTACAAATATACAGAACCATGATTTAGACAGAGTAAATGTAATAGCTACATTGCCTACTGCCTGATATTTTACAAATCTGTCCAAGAGCAGCAATGCAAAATCTGCGTCTGCCCTCAATCCCTTCTCTTCTCTCAGTGTTGTCCAACAAGGAAAAGCTTTGCCATCGATTGCTTTCTTTTATTTGACTGTAATCAGTCCTCTGAAAGCAAAGTTTCTTTTTTATCATCAGAAACTTTTCTTGGACACTTCTCAGATTTTTCTGCTGAAATCCACTTTGCTGTAGCCTACGCTGTTGTTATGGTTGTTTTCCCCCTTCAGCTTTGGCAAACTAATCATTGCTGCTTGATGTTGAACACATCACTACCGATCTGCGAGCACGGTAATGCCGCCACAGACACTGGATTTAAAAACTTAGGTATACTGTGAAATACAGAGTGAAAGGCTTAATAAGCTTTGTGTGAACTCATTTTACAAGATCTTGAATGTAACTGTTGTTCATTTATATGTAAAAGTTTAACAATGAAGTAACACAGGAAAGCCAAGTCTGTGTTGTTTTTTAGTGCAGGACGCAGCTTGTTGACATCAGCAATGTTTTTAGCGATGCAAGTGGTGTGGCTCAGTATGGCAAAGATAGCGATATTGGTCTGTCGATCAGTCACTCCAACACGTTGTACCAGACTGAAATATCTCTGTAACTACTGATGGATTGTCATGAAATATTGTACATATTTTGATTCTTATAATGATTTTGTTAATCCTCTAACTTCTCATCAAACACCACCTGTACTGGGTTTAGGGCTAAA
This sequence comes from Micropterus salmoides, assembly GCF_014851395.1. Classification (NCBI taxonomy): domain Eukaryota; kingdom Metazoa; phylum Chordata; class Actinopteri; order Centrarchiformes; family Centrarchidae; genus Micropterus; species Micropterus salmoides. The sequence continues at coordinate 24,197,062 of NW_024040374.1, read as the reverse complement.
TAGCAAATGTTTGCTTTTCGCTAAACTAATATGGTGAACATTATACCTGCTAAACATCAGCATGTTGCAATGCTGACATTAGCATTTAGCTCAAACCCAGAACATTGCTGTGCCTAGCTAACCTCACAGAGCTGCAAACATGGCTGTAGGCTATTAGTCTTGGTTAAATGCAAATTGAAGAGACTGGGTTGGAGGAAACCCATGCAGAAAATTCAATATAAAGATGGGAGACAAAATGTACATTTCATACAGAGAGCATTTACTGTAGTGAAGCTTAAGTTGACAGTGTTCACTGTGCTACCCACCTGATCATTTACATATGATTACTGTATAAAAGAGAAAATTTAATAGGAGCTTTAAGAAGAACAGACATCATCCAGATCAAAATGTGTCACCTGTATCTGGGCTTCAGGCCATACAGTGTGTGGTCACATTTTTGGTTCACTGCTCTCTCTACTGCCCAGTTGACCAGAGTCTTGGGAAGAAGCAGTGTGAGGATGTTGTTGAACCTGGTGATAACTGTCAGGTCCAGGGGAAGACCGTTACTGGACATCCTGCCAATCACCCAGCCTCCCTGTCGCGTACTGAGAAATGTCTATCAGAGAGAGTAAGTAGGCTGACCGTGAATACTATGTATCATATATCATATTATTAGGACATATTCTGTTGGTGTGATATGCTTGTGAACAAACACAAATAATATCGTGTAATATGTCATGTCAGCAACTTTTTTCTAAAGAAACCTTGCTGATGTACAGAATCAAGTCAAATCAGAAAGATTACTAATTTTACATTTGTTTAAGTGCAATGCAAGCTGCAAGAAGCATTGGGCGGGTCCTCGCACGTGTAGCGAGTCAGGGAGTCCTTCAAAAGTCACGTGTTTCGGACGCTGCTCAGAGGACTTAAACATCACTTCCTTTGTCGCCCATGTGGCACTACTGTGTGTCAGTCGTTCTGAAATTAGACCACGGAGCCCCATTTGATAAGATTTTGTCCCAGGACCGCCCATCTCATAGGATTTTGGCTTTTGGACGTTTTATTCCAGAAAGTGTATGAAATCCATGAACAAAAAATTCATACGTTCGGTCACTATGTTCCTTATGGGGAACCCCTGGAACCCCCTCTTTGAGAACCACTGGTCTATGTTATGTCCCAGTACGTCAAGTGTGGAACACATCGTGAAAAATGTTATTTAAAAACGCATGATTAGTGTCACACACGGCTTACTTCCTGTTGCCAGTAGATCGCGCTACAACTATAACTGTATATTGGCATGTAGATGTGCTCGGTGCGGGACAGTTATCAAGCATGAAAAGTTTGGTACAGATTTGAGCATGCACAGTAAAGTTACAATTACTTCCTGTTTCATGGCAAAGCATGGAACATTGCCGCCACGCCACGGATACGCTGCTGAAGGAAAACTCACGCTTTGCAACATGACATCACCAATACGTTAAGGGTTTTCTGAGATATCAGTTCCGAACTGAAGAAGTCCCTTGGATGAGGGACGAAACATCTTCCAGTATCTTCAACCAAGTCCAGTTGCCGTTGACTTTACCTTTGTTGGATAACTATGACCTGGATGACTGAGAATCTTCACAGACATTTTTCTGAGTTAGTTTTGAAGCAGATATAGCGAAGTGGTTCATCACAGCATAAAAGTAGTCACTTTCTGTTGCCAGGAGGTGGTGCTGTGCCAATTAGTGAACATTTGCATGTAGATATGTTCAGGGCGGGACTCTAATCAAACATGGAAAGTTTGGTGAAGATGTGAGCATGTACACTGAAGTTACAACTTCCTGTTTCATGGCAAATCATCGAATTTGGACGGCACCCCACGTCGACCCTAATAACTAATCGATGATGCATAAATGAATGGATTGGTTGAAAGCACACAATTCTGTCATCTGTCTCAGGTCCCCTGGTTCTCTGCCAAACAACAATGAAGCTTCTTCTCTCGTCTTACCTTCTCTGCAGATCTACTAATTTCCACTGCAATGTCTCCTCCAGTATTGCCAATGCCAACCACCACCACCCTCTTTCCTCGACAGGTGTCTGCATCTTTATATTCCCAGCTGTGAAAACACTTGCCAGAAAACATCTCATATCCTGGAGAGATACAGATGATGTAACAAATCAAGGGAAAATAAGAGTTCCTTGCGAGAATGTGCCGATGTAAAGTAAATCAACCCACTTTACTCCGTCATCAAATTCCGTAATATATCTATTTGTTTACCGACCTGGAAAGTCTGACAGGGGTAAGGCCGGATGAGTGTTATGGCCTGAACACACCAGAACTGCATCAAAGATGTGTCTCTCTTCCTCTCCATCCCTGTTAATGGTCACAATGTCCCACTGACCGGACAGAGAGAAATCCGGCCTTTGTGTAACACTGCTTACTGTGGTCTGAAGCATTTCCACAGTCATATCACACACACACACACACACACACACACACACACACACACACACACAAATAACTTAGACTTTACATAGTATGTTGTAGAAACGTTTAGAAAAGACAGTGACACTCCTAGCACGATGAAATGGGAATAACCTGGAAATTAATGTATCTGAGCAGGTCAAAGTGCTCAGCATAGAGCCTGAAGTACTGCAGCAGCTGGGAGTGGTGCATGTAGTTTGGATAGTCAGCAGGCATGGGAAAATCGCTGAAACACATAATCTCTTTGGAAGTGTTGCACACCAAGGAGCGATAGATGCTGGATCGCTCTGACTCAGGTGACTCCTGTGGACACAAAGGAAAACAAGACACAGAGCTGATAAAATAATCCACTTTTCTGTCATTCTGACCTGTGACAACATTAATTTGCTGGATGTTCTTTAAAACAGTGCCCCTCCCACTCACCTTAAATCTCCACAGGCCGCCAATGTCATCACTGCTTTCAAAGCAAACCGGCTCCAGACCCTCCTCAACACAGCTCTTGATACAGACCAGACCAGAACTGCCTGCTCCAACTACTGCCACACGTCGGACCATCGCTGAGCACCTGTGCAGGGAGGGACATAAAGAATCAGAAACTAAAGCAGAGACTCAAGGGGCCTGTGGCAGGGGATCGTGACCACAGTCCCGTGACAGTAACATCTCTCTGCTAAACAACCTCAATAATTTATGTTCATGCTTTGAAGCACGAAGAAAGCCCAACAGCTCATCTACTTCCTCTGCAACTGTAGAGAGCAACTGCCCCGTACCAATCAAGGCCCCCTTGTATTGAGGCACAATCGTAAGTATCCTGACCAACTCCATCACTGTATAGTTTGGAAGCTGCACTGAGATCCCTGCAGCGCTTTGTGAGTGCAGCAGAAAGGATCACTTGTGCCTCACTCCCATTCCTCTAGAACATCTACAGCCTAGCCCGCAAAGGAGAAGGTACCAGAGCGTCCGTGCCTGCTCCACCAGACTGAGGAACAGTTCCATCCATCTTGCTGTAAGGATGCTGAACACTTTCCCCTCCCTCCACCCTGCCCCAAACGTCTAAACTGCTAATCCCCCACCAATCCATATCCAGCACCAGCCACCTTACTACAAAGAACTGCAAAAACTTTAAATAATAACTGCTGCTTTTTAACTTTGCACTATGGATACTCTATGCACTGATTCTGCACTCTGTTTTTCTTCTTCTGAATACTCCCAATCCACGGCAAAGTCTCTAAGGTGCACAATATTGATTGTGAGCTAAACTCACATTTATTTCTAGTCTAATATAATTTTCCACTGCATGCATAATACACGGCAGACGAGTGTGTGCGATGCAGCTTTGCAAAGTGAAGCAATGTGGTTCCTTCAAAACTCCCCCACTATTTTTCTGAGAGTTTCTCTCATAAATGTATAAATACAATGTAAGAGAATATATTCAAATTTTTTACTTGTAGATTTGTGATTATTAATTTCTCGTAAATCTACCACTGTGATCTTGGAAATTCTTTCCCCCTCCCCCCTGGCTCCAATTTCTTTATTACAATGGACATTATGGGCTGTTGTACCTTTACATCTTAATGATATTACACATAAAAGAAGAACCCATAAAATACATTATATAGAATTAGCCTACAATAAGAACACTGTGAAGATATAATTACAAATTTAATCCATGCGATGCCAACAAGCCTCCCTGGCTTTGTCGGCTGCCACGGTGTTAGATTGTGCCATTAATTTGTATTTAAATACCTCATATCCAGACACTATCAATGTGCATTCTTCTGCAGAAAATACTGAGAATGCGCCGTTGTGAAAAAGCTCTGCCTGCATGGCGGAAGACGCCCCTTTTATGTTAACGCACACCAACTCCAATTAAGTTAAAGAGGTGGTGTTATGCTTTTTGGCTTTTTCCCTCTCCTTTGTTTTTGTAGTCCATCCTTTTCCCAAGTCTGTCCCTAGTCTGACAAGCCCTCAAAAACACCAGTGGAGAAATGCTGAGCTGCAGCACACACTACCCCTCTCCCTTCCAAACACTAGCTACCCTGCCTGCAGTCAATGGACATAAAGTTGTCACTGTGCTGTAGAGACAGCGCTCAGATAAAACTTTATGGATGAAAGATACATGTGTTACAGATTAATAACTCAACTCTCTGAAACTCTTGCTCCAGTCTATGTTGCCAAGCTGTTGTAAGGGGATATACAGCTGAACCCAAGCCATGTTTACCGGCTTCCCACGACCCGCCCTACTCTGACTCTGATTGGCTAGTAGTCCTTAACTAGCAACTGCGCATGTACAACTCCCAACAAAGATCATGTAGAGACAAGATGCATCACTCCATAGCTAAAACGAAGCAGTCAACACACAGGGTGAAAAGAAGAACTGCAGTAATGTGCAGTATGACAAAAATATGGTGTTTTTTGAAAATCATTATTTCCCTAATAAAACACAACAAATTCAGCAAATACTCTAGACATTACAAATGCAAAGTCTACAATTTGCTTTCAGCATTGATTTCAAGTTATTATTCATTACTTACAAAGCCCTGAGAGGCCTTGTCCCAAGTTCTTTATCAGATCTTTTATTGTACTGTCTCTTTCCACTCCCTGAGACCTTCGGACGTGTCATTCCTGGTAGTTCCAAGGTCCAGACTTATACTCAAAGGTGATGGAGCCTTTGCAGTTAGGGCTTCTAGACTTTGTAATAATGCTCTGCCTGAGGAGATCAGGGTGGGAAACTCTTGTCTCGTCTTTTAAATCACTTTTGAAAACCCCCCTAAAAAATGTTTTGTGACAGTTTAGTTCCTTTAGTAACTGTCCTTGTTTTAAATGTGTTTTAAATCTGTTTTTAAAGCACTTTGTAAATATTTTGAAATGTGCTATAAAGGCATTATTTAAATTTATTATAATTTGCTGAGTAAATATTATATAAATATTATAAACATTAATTAACTGATTTTGTAAACCAGCAAAACAAGAAACTGTATATATCAAGAGGAGAACTGTTAATAATCCACCCCTTATCTTCTTAATACGAGCATTTAACAATAATGGATGTTCAGAATAACATTAAAGCATTCAGAAGTGTTAGACTTCTTTAATAGACTAGATAGACAAATGAGTAGATGAAACAGAGTGAAGGACATTCTCATTTTAAACTCTAGCACAGGCTCTTTTCAGCGCAGACACAAAAATAGGTCTCTCTCTCTTTATTGATGACAATAAACAATACTTGTTGATTTCTGAAAGACTGTTCTCACCTTCTCCAGTAAGCTGATTATAAGTCCGTGCAGCTGCGATTGGACATTAAACAGCCTCTAAGCTCACATGAACTGACCTGTTGCTTATCACCTAATCAGTTAAACAGTACTGTGGGGGAGGGACTTTAACCCTGTTGGGTGGAGCTGAAATGTCTCCAAATATTCTGTAGTCCAATGTTGTAATGTACAAAACAAGTGACTCCGTAAAAAAGTGAGATAAAAGAGAAAGGGTAAGGTTGTGAGTTCATATGTTAACCCTTGACATGCATATCAAACCACCCTGAGTAATAAACAATTTAAATTAGTATACATTTCCTTCACAAAACCTACTCACAATTAATCACATATGGAAATGCTTACGCTTTATCATTGTTGTACTGCTGGCATCAGTGGAAATTCACTCAGCAGTGGTAACCTTTAAGTATTTCCTTTTAACCCATAGCCTATATTTGCACAGACTACGCAAATGAAGCATCCAAACCGCAGTAAAGTCTTGGTACCTGTAGAGATCTTCTTACTGCCCTTTCTGAGGAATGGATTTCACAGGCCACACCGTGGGCAGAGGACTCATATCATGACATGCACTGTTGATTAAAGGTACAATGTGTAAGAATTGACACTCTACACCTGTCAAACTCATACTCCAAAAAATATGGGGCAGCATATCACATATCATGTTATAACTGCTATTGACTGCTGTTAGCTAGTTAGTCAGATGCCGGAAGTATTTGAGCGCCAGTCTTTAGCTAGCTAACGTTAACCAAAGATGAAAAGGCAAAACAAATTTGCTCCCTTCATGTACACTGTCACCTGACTTCCTGCCTTTCTGGCAACAACACATCTTCTTGTAGTGCCCATGTCGTTTCCACATTGCATCTTAAAAGCTCTTGTACACACTGACGTCGGAAAAAACGAATTCCCAACCCAGAAAAATGGGACTATCCAAGGAGCATGTGATTGCACTATGTAACATATGACCAAAATAATTCCACCCTGAACATTGCCAGAATAAAAAAAAGTAATGATGATAAGAATAAATTGAATAAATATTTACTTTTTTGTAAGAGCCCTGTCGCTTTCTAGTGGACAGCTACTCTTGTGTTTGGTTGACTGTTGCATAGTAAACATGAAATGACTCAATTGTGTGCATGCACGTCTCTAAACAAATAGCACAATACCTCTGACTATCAGACTATTGCCTCTTGAGGCACAAGTGGTACAACACAACGGGTTAGCATGCTAACTTCAGTAGATACCTCTGCAACACAATATCTAGACGTCTATGAAATAACGTCAGGACTGTTACTTCTTTGCATTCTGTTCATAATGGTAGTTGATTTTTTTTGTTTTTTATTAAAATTCTGGTCACATCTTACACATAGTACCTTTAAATAAATTTTCATTTCAGCCATTAACAATTTTAGATTTTAATGCATTATTGTAATTATTATTAAATTATATTATTTCATGACTTTTCTACACCAAGAAAAGACACAAGATGGTGTAAGATTATGTTGTTTTGATTTTTTTCTGTGCTGACTTTGAGACAATAACAAAACTGTTGATTGACAGATTTGTCAAACTTTATTTAGAAAAAATGTGGTTATCTGCCTGAAGACAGTTTGCTCCAGAAAGATGTAGAGCGTCTACTCAGCTAGCCGTCTCGCCACTCCTCACCAACATAAATCAGATTGGAATGAACGTGTCTTGAACAGCATCACATTTCAAAAGGCTCTCAGGTGGTTATTGTGAAAGTCCGACTCCTGAAAAAAGCATCAGTTTCGCTGTTCCACTTAGTAGAAAGAAGCAGCCAACAGGATCAACTTTCTGCACAGTTAAGCTTGGGCAAAGGAAACTGACACTTAGCATTAGCCACTATTAACCACTACCATACAGATACACACATTAATATGGGACTTAATGAATTTCACTATACACAGGGACATTCATATACTGCTTAAAGGGCATAGTTTATTTTTGTATGAAATGTGTCACATTTGACTCTGTTTTTGCTGAGCCACAGTGATAGTAACTTTATACTATATATAAAGAGTTGGTAACAAAGTTTAAAAGGTCATAGTTGCAAAATACTTAATATGATTTGGATACTTTCAAATATTTCAATCTCAGACTGTTGAAGCTCCAGCTGAACAAAATACTGCATTTTTGCACAAAACAATTGTGAATTTTGTCCCCCATCTCTTACCTTAGAATCACATGGATCAATGCACAGCCAATATCGAAAGGGGAATTGAATATAATGCTCAGTAACTCCTATGATGCACATACTGTGTAAGCATTGTGTGTTTTTAATACAGCCTATGAACATCTTTTAATCAGATGATCAGTGACACAACATGGCTACTGTTAACTGAAAATAGGACACATTTTTGTAATTTGGTAAACGGTAACTTCTTCTTCTCACTTCAGACAGAGAAAAAACATAGGTAAGAAACAGGTCATCACACTATCTTAATAGTGACAATGTTGCCAGTACATTACTATCAATCTCGTTAGAGTGCTGTAACATGACAAAACAGTACACAACATTTAGCAGGTGATGCTTGATGCTTCACTAAAAACCGGTCAAGTTGGCGGTAGTGTCAACAGTGCAGTATGTTAATGCAAAATGGGTTACGGTTTGTAATCACAAGGTGTATAAGGAGTGCTTACACAACAGTCGCAAATATGGCATCAATGACTTCTTCTTTAGAGGTGGCATACAGTTGTGATAAGATTGTTGTTGTGTTATAGCATAAGCTACCCCGTAATCAAAACCAAAAGAGATCAATAAACCAGACAAAGACTTGTTTGACTCAAAGAAAAATACAGTGACAGATATCTGGTCTTCTCTGTTGATATCTCCTGCTTCAGCGATATTTCCCAAGTGATGTGGACACTGTAAATATGGACAGGGTTAGAAGATTAGACATTGGATTCCTGCTTCAGCTTGTGCAGCATTTTTAGACTGCTTGTGGACGGAGCTTGGACAGGAGGCTGGGGATGGTGGTTGGGCTGCGAACATGGACGTAGTAGACCGCAGCTCCTCCGGCCATGATGGTTAGGCTCAGCTTAATCAGGCGACCAGTGATCGAAGCCTGTTGTGCATCCAGCTGGAAGAAACGAGAGAAAAGATTATGTTCAACATGTCTAGACAGCTGTTCAGTCATACTTGATACCTGCTAACTTTTGGGGGGCTCTGACATGTGTGCTGTACATTTAATCATGGAATATTGCCAAAATAACACAATGTTGAAGAATGTGTTTATTTCAAACCTGTCTGGTTTTTAGGGGCTGGTACATGCGGTCAAACTGGGTGAATATTGCCCTGCGGGCTCCCTCCCATTTCCCTGATCCAATCAAGCGGTACTGAAAGGATGTGACAGGTCCCCAAAGAAGTCTCTTAAACAGTGGGTAGTCTGTGAAAAAGAGCCAGAGGAGGTTTGGCCGGACTCCAATGTCCCCAGCTAAGTCGTCCATGTAGGCAACAAAGTCCACCTGCAGGGGTGTCAACTTTGACACAACGTAGCTGCAAGAAGGAAATACCAGAAATGAATGATTTCCATTTAAAATGAATGGAGTGACTTAGTAGATTTCACCTTTGGACAGAGCCAGGCGGCTGTTGGTGGTAGCTTCATATTTACAGTATAAGAATGAAAGTGCTATCAATCTTCTCTTGTTATGCTCATCAACAAAGCAACTAAACGTATTTCCCATAATGTCAAACTATTCCTTTAAATTTAGAGAGCTTGGATTACACCAAAAATAACTTTTTTTCAAAGATAACATCAGTAATGTCAGATACAATAGTAATGAGGCAAAGAAATACTGAAGAGCTTTACTTTTTGTTGATTTCCTTGGTGTCTTTCTCAACAGCCTTTATCATGGCCTGGTTTGAGGGTAGCTTTTTATGTCCTGAAGAGCAAAAGACAGAAAGCCAAGGTAAACGTCTTGATTGTGTGTTGAGTGTTTGATTAAGAGGTGTCTCTAGGGGACCACTGTGTTTTCTCACCTTTGAAGACATGTGTGACCCAGCGGGCCTGCATCTCAGCCTGAGGCATAATGGCTCCATCAGAATGGATAAAACCCACAATAGCCAGAGTGGGATGCTCCAAGTTGGGAGGTAAAACGTGCTTGTACAGACCAATACGGTGCCCAGACTTGTACACGGCATTGCTCGGCAAGTAAGGAAAATCATAGTTGTATCCTGTGGCAAACACGATCATATCCACCTATAACAAAGATGACATAAGAGCTATTTTGCTTGAAGTCAACAAAAACGTATATATTTAATGCATATAAGTTCATTTAGGCAAAGTTCTCTGACGTTTTCCACAAGGCTGCCATCATCAAACACCACTGTAGATCCACGAATCTCCTTGATGTTTGGTTTGACAATGACTGACCCAGACAGAATCTTGAAAGGCAGGTCATCATTGATCACTGGGATCTGACTGAAGAGTCTGTTTTTAGGGGCAACAGAGGACAGGGGAACGATAGAGACACACTGATACTATTATAAAAGACAGATATTCTGAAAACTAGCAGCATGTTTGTAGCAAATGTTATGGTAACCCATTGAATAGTTGTTGAGAAAGTTCACGCAAAACCACAAATCTACTGAAGCCCTAAGCGGCCATCCATTCAAATATTGTTTTTACTCCATTTTCACGTGATTACCGGATGATTATCTTGTGATATCAAGATAATGAATGTTGCTTTCCTGTAAATGGGTTAATTTTCTCCTGATCTTGAGATAACAAACCATAGCTGAATACGGAGGTCGGCAGGTCAGTTTCTTTAGGATAATTTCAAAAAACTTGTGTCACTGGTTAGCTAAGTTGGTGGAGCATAGGACTCGTAATCAAGAATTGTGTGTTCGGCTCCTGCTCTTGATGATTTTTTTTCTTCTTTTGTGTGTTTTTTATTATCCTCTTCAGCAAAGTTGTTATGAAGAGATTCAGGGGTACCTAATCACACAATTCCAGACGGCTATTTCAAAGTTTCTGAAATAGCCGTAAGGAAATGTGTAATGTTAAATGGATGAATGAATGAGAAGTGGATGAATTTCCTCTGCCTGGGAATCGGAATCGGTTGATGAATGTGGACCAATCGCCGGGATGCACACAGTCTAGCATGTGCTTTATTGGGAGCATGTTGAAACAGTCTCTTCATAAGAACTTTGTTGAAGAATATTATGAAAAGATAAAAAGGAAAAAAATTGGTCTTTAGTGAAGATCACACACACAGCCCAAAGACTATGAGTCCTGTGCTCTACCAACTGAGCTAACCAGTGACACTAAAAACCACACCGATCACGAGAAAATTATAAACATTCATTATCTTGAGATCTCGAGATAATTATCCCGTTATCACAGGAAAACAGAGTAAAAAATCTTTTTGAATGGATGGCCGCTTAGGGCTTCTGTACAAATCAACCTCATGGTTGGGCTAGAAGGAAAGTCTCTGAGGATGAGGATCACTAATGTACTAATGTTATGGCCCATCAAATAGTTCTTGGGATATTTCAGCCTGGTTCAAAGTGGTGGACTAAAAAAAGAAGTTTCTGTTCACAGAAACTCAGATTGCCAGTTGATCAGAAGATAAAATGACAATAAAGAAAAAGCTATGCTAGCATCTTTTCATCATCTATCCAATATCATTACCCACTTATTCGAGGTGCAGGGTCAAAGAGGACTAAAGCTTTTCCCAGCACACATTGGACAGCACAGAACATGCTACCAGGTTATTTCAGGGCTGACACATGTAGACAAACAGTCTCCTATTTACATAACCTACATGTCACTGGACTGTGGGAGGAAATCACACCACCCAGAGGAAACCCATGAGAAGCACAACAGGGACATGCAAACTCCATACAGAAAGGTTGGTTATAATGAGAGAAGGAACAGACAGGGAGTATGCTATTGCAGTCTAATCATATTCTTTTATCGCATTATAAGATATTTTGTACTGCAAAGTGTAATGCTGAAATGTGATTGACATTAACAGAGGGAGAATATAAATGCATTCCAAAAAAACAGGATGTTGGTACTGAGAGAAACAGATGAACCCTACCTGTGTTTGGGTTTGAGGCCATACATGGCATGATCATACATGGAGTTGAGTTTTTTCTCGCCAAGCCAGTTTAGAAAACGCATCGGCAGCAGTTTGAACAGGATGTGGACAAAGCGTGTGTTGAACATGTCCACTGGCAGGCCGTTGTCAGAAACCTGACGGATGACCCAGGCACCACTACGAGTGCTCAGATACACCTGCAGAATGAGAGAGAGAGAAACAGGGATGAAAACATGAATATTTTTTTACTTTAAGTCAATACATCTCACCGCTTCACTGAAAATCTGTTTTTAATTGGATGCTGCTGCTGAACCTATACATAGAGTAGTGGGCTACTTTGAAACTGCATCTCTCTTTTGTATCTTTGGTTAGAGGGACTAGGACGTGAGGAAAACAAGCCGTTGTTCACTACAGGGACACTTAAAACAAACGTGATGTGTGCAAAAAGAGGAATAGAGTAATCAGAAAAGACTTCCCAACCTGCTCTGCAACTCTGCTGCCCTCCACAGCGATGTCGCCTCCTGAGTTACCGATGCCGATGACCACCACTCTCTTCCTGTACATGTCTTCAGGCCCCTTGTAGTCCCAGCTGTGGAAGTATTTTCCTTCAAATGTCTCAATTCCTGCAAAGCAGCAGAGTTATGTCTTCATATAATGTGTTACTCTTAGAGGCTAGGAGCAAGGAGTGAATATGCTATGTTTCCCTCATAAAACGTAAAACTCAGCCTCATATTTATGCAAGCATGGGAAAGATGTCTGTAAATGTCTTTACCTGGGAAGTCTTTGAGTGGCAGGTTAGGGTAATTGAAGTGACCCGAGCAGCAGATAACTGCATCAAAGACATGCCTCTCCTCCTGTCCATCTCTACTCACGGTCACCACATCCCACTGACCAGTACGTGAAAAGTCTGGTCTCTGTCTGACACTCTTCACTGAGGTCTAAAATATGTAAATGATGAATGACAGATTTGTCTAGAAAATATTGGTAAAAATATTGAATGCACCACATCCTCATTTCTGCTCATGGGGATTTTGTTACCTGGAAGTGAATATGTTGCAGCAGTTTGAAGTGTTCTGCATACATCCTGAAGTATTGCATGATTTTAGAGTGGTGCATATAGTTGGGGTAATCAGCAGGGATGGGGAAGTCACTGTAGCACATCATCTCCTTCCAGATGTTGATGGTGAGGGAACGGTAGATGCTGGCTCTGTTGGGCTCCGACACTTCCTGCAGAGAAACAAATGTGAAAAGAACAATGGTTGTAAGATTGACAGCGACTTAATCATCCAATTTCACTTGATTGGCTTGCTGCATAAACTCAAAATGGTTGTCAGTGTTTTTTCCACAGTGGTGACCTGCCTTGAACTTCCACAGTCCGCCCATGTCATCGCTGCTTTCAAAGCAGGTTGGCACCAAGCCTTCATCCAGACAAGCCTTCATGCTGGTCAGACCACATGGGCCCGCCCCGATCACTGCTACTCTGTGCACCATGATGGAGCTGCAACAGGAAAAAAGAACAAAGTAATGGGGCACCAGCAATTGTATAAACTCCCCACCCCTTTCGGCCCCCTCTTGGCGGGACCCCCGAGTTTGAGAGGTTGTATGAATGTGTCTGTATTTTTCTGCTGTCTCCACTAAAATGTATGGATTCAGGCAGCCACTGGTCACCTTTCAAGCCTTATAAAAAGACAATTATCTTATACTCTAAAGGGAGATTTCAGGCTATTTAAGGACAATCTGTTATAAACCTTGTTCTCTTCTCAAACGGGTTTAAAATATTTATAATCAGAAAAAGTAATGTACTTTAGATCAGATATCCCTTTGCAGCATCCTTCCATCATATTTTAGAACAATTTTTTAGGTGTTGCAGGTTTTGCACTGCATGTTTGGTTGCAACATACATTACAGAACTCTTATGTATACTCAGCGACCCTTCACCCTTCAATCACAGCTTCTGTCATAAAACTTCCTAGAACCAGAATCAAGACCAAAGGTGATTTTGCTTTGAGAGCACTGCAACTTCGACCCTTTGGATGAAATCTACTCCAAATCTGTGAAATAATTTAGGTATCTGTTGAAACCTCGTTTTTACAACATTTCTTTGTGATACTATTTTGAAAGTCTATGTTTATAACATGTTTTAAAGTTTTGAACTAGGCCTATTGTTTTCCAAAAGTTTCAATCTCTCTATTGAAACTGTGCAAATACAATGCAAATACTTTTGTATCTGCAACTCACTTTTGAGCTGTTACTATTATGCTCTAATTGTTTAAGTGCATGTGTGGAAACCAGTCCCCTTCTGAAGATGCAGAGCTCAGAAATGTAAAATCAATTGGCTGACTTTACATCTTATACACTTGCCATTCATATAATTTTTGCACATTTTGGTTAACAAATATGCTGTTTGTTTTATGTTGCGATCATACAGGTTAATGATTTGCAATTGTAGATAAATATGTAAATATGAATATAAATACAAGTTGTCTCCAGTAAAATGCAAACCAAAGATATCAGCTGTCTTACCTTGATCCTTGTGTTGGCTGTGTGTCTGGAAAGAAGGAAGAGAATCATCAGAGCGCTGACTTTTATACTGAGACAGTGACCGATGGCACGCTTTCCCTTTTTTTTTTCTTTTTAAAACACAGGGATGAGATAAGCAAATGTCTTCTTTATGATCGATTACAAAAAAATCCATAGCCAGTGCAACTCTTTAATTTATGCAAATAGTCTGAAAATGTGTTATTGTTGTTAATAACAGTTTTGACGACTAACAATTTACTGTAAGTACAGTAACGTTACATTTTATGTGGGGGCGGTGTTTGCGCTGATGGCTTGATAAAGTAGAGCAATTATCATCTGAGTGCGCTTGGCAGCCTGTGACCTCTTCAACCCCGTTATCATCAGTCGAGCTTTTACACAAGTAGCCTAAGTCATGTTAATTTGACTTTTAATTATCAAAACACATGCACTTACTTTTCAAAAACGCAGCCAGTTGCGGGACAGAGTCTGATTTGCCAACAACAAAGCCAAGAAAAATATTAGGCTACTTTACTTACTTACTTTTCAGTAATCGTTGCGGGTTTCATGTGTTTGAACCGGTTTGAATAGAGAGTTTGTAACACTGCAACCCGACTTGGAGTGGAGCTGTTTGTGTGGCCTCAGCACGCCTGCGCCAAAATAAATGATTGATGGTGCAGCTGCCAGTTTAATTTGGACATACACCGCTGATGGCTTGAAAATGTACACTGTGTGAACTTGTACGGCTGCAATTAGGCCTATATAGACCGTACAAAAATACT
Source organism: Micropterus salmoides (assembly GCF_014851395.1). Taxonomy (NCBI): domain Eukaryota; kingdom Metazoa; phylum Chordata; class Actinopteri; order Centrarchiformes; family Centrarchidae; genus Micropterus; species Micropterus salmoides. Next base: position 24,181,991 of record NW_024040374.1, on the reverse strand, counting down.
TCGAAATATTAAAAGCGCAAAAAAATGCTTGAAGCAACAAGTGATGTGAAAATGCCTTTAGACTGGTTTTGTAATTGCGCCTATACTGAATATGGACTTATAAAATAATAACACGAAGGATCCGTTGTCTGAACCGAAACGGGACTTTTATTTCTTTGTTTCCACACACTAGTTTTTACCGGAACATATTTTTAACTTCCGTTTTCTTAAACTTCACAATAAAAGCCTATAACTCAACAAAATAACTTACATACTTAGCCCATGGGCTGCAAAAAGAAACGTCCACGTTTCTAAATAGTGACAGTAACAAAGTGCAATAAACAAAGATGTAAACATCAGCAGCCATCCGCCAACCCCCGCCCCACCACCACCTTATTGTCTAGCTCACACAAAGGCACAGCCTCAACCAAGTACACCCCACTCATCCCAACTGCTGTAACTGGAATTAATAGTATACCAGTGGAAAGCTACAACTATTGTGTATATGTATATGTAGCCTAATGATGATGAAAAGAACAATTAACATTATATAATTGATACATTAACAATAAATACATTAAACCTTTTATTTATTGTTATATTAATTGTTGTTATACTAATACACTCATTTATACTCGTTACTCCTCCAGATTGTGGATAGCGTCTCTGCAGTGGACAGAGCCACAGCCACAATGCCATTGTGCCAATATGTGCTCCTTCTTGTCCACAGTAATCGCAATGTGCCATTACATAACAGCGAGTAAACACAAAGACCCACATTGTCTAACCACATTCTGTCACGCCAAACCTGGAACTTTAACAACATGAAAACAACACAGTTAACGATAAATGACATGGGCCGTCTTGGCAAAATGTCTATAGTAAGAGCACAGCCCCACAAATGCTCTAGACTAGTTGGAGACTCCACCGGTGACACCAAAGGCACATCGATGTTAAAATAGTGATTAATGACTGTTGATCCACCAATATGTTGAATTCAATGCTTCCCCTCACATATGAGGTGTGCTGCTGTTCTGTCCTTTCCTGTATCACTGCACTTCTTGTTGAAAGGATAAACATTTCACCCTCCAATGGGCTAGTAGGTGCTGAAGCTAGGGTTTGGGCCCCAACATCACCTACATCCTTTTTCTCGCCTGGTTGGCTGGGTCTTCTCTCCCAGGGGAGAGAAAACGCACACCTCGTTGCCTCTATGGCTCAGTTACTGTAGAGCATCTGAAAATCCTGTCTTTCCCCGGGGCCCAACTAAGCTCCTCGTTCGCACCAGCCCCTGTCAACGCCCTCTCTGTTAACCCATTGGGCGATGGGATTGGTAGCCCTGCTCCCCACAAGCACACTGACACTGACCTCCCCTCCCGGTGAAGAGGTTTTCAATTAAAATCTTTCAATATATCACTCCAGTGACTGCATCACAGTTGGTCATTTTACCCTGCCAGTTGTCTCATTGCCATCCTTCAGTACGTTCGTCCTCTTCCAAATCAGTAGCCCCGTGCTCTCAAAGCCGGGTCAAGCCCAGCAAGGAATTTCTTTTCTTTCTGAGCTATATCACCGCAGCGTGGGAATGCTTCTTGAACTATCTTTTTTATTTCCACTGTGTTGAAAAATGATTGTGAGCCAGGTTCAGCTGTGAAGAAGTTTTGAGAGTGATGAAGACTGAACATAACATAGTTTATTGAGCCCGGCCGTGGAGATACACATCAAATGCCAACACCAAATTTGAAGGATAACATCTTTCGGTCCCTTTTATGTTTCTCTCATAAGCCCTTGTAAACATTGTTGTTAGATTCAACCTTGCCAGATTCCCAGAGAGCACCGATATCTACTAGCCTGACGCCTGAGTTACTGTCTCTACCTTATCAGGCTAACTGTTGTCTCCCTAACAAGGACAGTTACATGTGAGAAAAAAACAGAGCTGGAAGGTCAGTGAAAACATGTGGAGTCAGCTGATGACTCCAAGCTAGACCTGTCTTACCTTTCCCTGTTCCATCAATATCAATACCCCTAAGAATATTCTATAGCACACTCCATACACTTCCAAACTCTCACCTGGAGCAGAGGTATACTTGGAAACAGTCCAGAAAATGTCTTTGTCTAAATGCCTCCTGCAATTTCTAGTTTAACTGCAGAATAGTCGGTTTGAACAGGCCATTCCACCGCGGCCACCAATGTAATCGGGGGGTTCTTAATTGCGGCCTTACTTAATATATGGGGTTATAACACAGAGGCTCCTTCGTCTGAATAAAGACGGGATATTAGTTTTTACTGAAACATACCTTCTACTTTAGTTTTCCCAAACTTCACAGTAAAACCTGCAACTCAATAAAATAGCTTAGAGTTTAAATCCACTTCACAACCCCCAGCTATTTTGTGATCACTCAGGTCCAGACTCTATCTTGAAACTGATTAAATCTGAAGTCCATCCTCTGGTGGCTTGCTCGTTTGGAATTCTCTGTTCTTTTCCTAAATTTGATTGATTTAAAAAAAAAAAATCATTGTGTAACTCTCACGACAAGCCTATCTAAACAATCAGTTTAGAGTTATTCTGTAAATACAGAAGCGCATATTACAAAATAATCAGTAGGTACAAAACATTCCTAACCAGAGATTGACAACTATCAAACCAAAGAGTTTAACTTTGACTGTAGTTAAGTTTTGTGCGCTCTGGTTCAAATCATGTGAGACAGGGGAAGAGTCCTGGTGGGTCCATGAGAAACACTGATGTAATCAGGCCAGATACAGGCCACAGTTTGCCTAGGAGTAGACTAGGGTCAAAATCCTTGTAATTGTTGCAGACTGCACAGTAGCTCACTTTATATTACGTTATGTTTGCCTGGAGGCTTCTAACAAATTTTGTTTGTTCTGTAACTGATTAATTGATTCAGCACTTTCCCTCTGTTAAAGACATATATTGATCAGTGGCCGATTTTAAAGCAGCTTGTTGAGAGCATTTTTTCAAATTCACAATCAGTCACAATGAGGTGACTAAGTATGACATTACGTGGCCTTGTATTTGTCCAGGATGTCATGGATGTCATTTCTATCAAATGTGCAGAGCCCAGTACTAGAGTTTCCCTGATCACAGATCAGCCTGGTTCAGGACTATAGATAATATGGAGTTAACAGTGTACTTTAATCCATGTAGCCTTCCATTTCTCTCCAGGTGATCATGAGAAATCACTCTGCCCCTAAAGGGTCTATCCATCCATCCATTTCCTGTCTATTACAGGCCAGGTCAGGGTGGTAGCAGGCTGAGCAAGACGCCATCTTCCAGCTCCTTCAGGGACATCCCAACTTGTTCCCAGGCCAGATGGTATATGTAATCCCTCCTGGCATATTTTAATCTGCCACATGTCTGTAGGACCTCCACAGGGAGGCATCCAGCGGGCATCTCAGTCAGATGCCTGAACCAATTCAACTGGCAGCAGTTCTACTCTGAGCTGGTCTGAACTAATCTACCTGGCCCTTGTGGTTGAGCTGACAGTGAACAGTGTACTTATACAGCACTTGATGATGATTTTCTTAAGCAAGGTTTATTAGCACAGATGTGGAAAGGGTACAGTACATCAGAATGGTCAGTGTAGTCAAAGAAAAAAGTTAATGAGAGCGTCAAGGGAACATGTAAGGGAGGGGGATACTGAAAGAGAAAAAATGCATCAAGGACAAAACAGTAGCATGGACAAAGCGGGGCAGACTTTGCCCAGCCTGATGGAAATTTCCACTTATCTCTGTCAGTGAAACCACATGTGATGTTCAGTACTGTAGATTTAGTGTATTAATAACATAGAAGATTATATAGCATTTTAGTATTCATTATTATGGAGAGAAGGATGATTGCACAATTTCACTATAATGATATAAATAAATAATAATAAAACATTTGAAATGATATCCTCTTTTGGTTATAGAACCCCTGACCTCAAAAACTTAATCAGTTAATGTGTTTTGGGAATAAGCTAACTTCCTATAAATGAGAGAAGAGAATCAGTAAAACATTTAAAACAATAATAATCTTTATTTATAGAGCGCGTCCATGTTACAAAGTGCTTTACAAAGGCAGCAAAAAAACCAAACAAGTTATACAATCATAAGTTTTTATAAGAAAACATAAAAAAAACAGTTTGTATTTCAGTGTATAAAAAACAAAAAGGCAATAATAAGAAAATGTTTTTTTAAAGGAAATAAAAGACTACACTAGGCTAGAAAGAGTAAGTAAAATCATGTAAAAGCATGTTTTAAGTAGGGACTTAAAGGTAATCACTGACTCAGCCGACTGTTCCAGAGCCTGACTGCAAACCCTCTGTCCCCTTTAGTTTTCAGCTGGGCCTCTGGAACAAACAAAAGACCTTTGCCCGAGGATCTCAAAGCACGCACCAGCACGTAAGGTATTAAAAGTAGTCATTAAAATCTTAAAATCTATCGTCTAAAACATACAGGGTGTGAAGAGGCTAAAACAAAAGCCATGATGATGATTCTGATTAAAATGAGATACAATCTAGAGTGCTTTGTGCGAACAAGCACTTTTATCAGCTCAAACAACACTTCAAAGTAACACATTGTTTTACTGATTGTGAGAGCAGGTTGATTTCAGTGTCAGATGATCTTTTGCAGGGTTCAATGTTTGTATTTCACAAATGTCATCAGTAGGGGGCTCAGTAAGAGTGAAATATGCAAGGGAGCACATAATGTGAAACCAATCGCACACAAAACTCTACATACTAAAGAAATATAAACAATTGAGCAATTGACACATATTCATATTTATGACCGCTTCAAAGATAGTGAGTCATTACTTTTTTCCCGTCTCTCTTGTTTACCATACCAGTAAAACTGAATGAATTATACTTTGGTGCTCATTGTTTCTGTAAAATGAACTAAATGATTGAATTGTGTCCATAAAGTTTCAACATTTAAATTTGTATAAAGCTGCTGAGAACTTGCTGAAGTGGGCGACCGTTTGGGCTTGAAGAGGTTCAGGCTTCTAATTGAGACCTGTGTTTATTTATTAAAACGTGTTACCACACCAGGTCAGTAAAAGGGATAGGTGTCTAATTGGGACTCAGTTTTTAACTGAAGTTTTTTGATATATACAGTATACATATATGTAAATATTAGAGCTGGGCATCAGTACTTACTGATACTTGTAACACTGAAACAGCCCATCATGGAGTAATATCTAAACTTCTCCAGTCAGCGGAGTATTGTATTTGATCCTTTTTGCAACCAGATCTGGGGAAAAAATAAATATTTGTTGGGTTTTGCTCACAGCCAAAGGCCGCCTCTTTTTTTCTTGCTTATTTGCCAACATGGCGCTTGTAAGCCTCAGCATAGGCTCATCACCACAAGCTTGGCTTTACTTAAACATTAATTAACAAATGAAAATGCTTTGAGAAAGGTTTATTTGCGCAATAAGACAACCTGCAATGCAATGTAAATATAAAGAAGCATCTGCATTGTCCAAAAATCTTCTTTTGAATTCTCACCTGCCACCTAAATTACGTGTTTCCCTCAATATACCACCATAAATTGTTGCAGAAAATGTCTCCAGAATGCAGGAAATTAAGTGTTTAATGCTCAAAGTCTTACTGGGGAAAACCCCCCAGACACCCAATCCTATATTTCATCAATAAATATTTTTTTCTAATTCCTTACATGTCCCCACTACTTTTCAACACAAAGTGACGCCCTTGCACTTCTCTGTACATTTTCACCATTCACCAATCGATCACTGCATTCTATCACATTCCCATCACCTGATTTCACTCACTTCTTGCTGTTGTCTTTTTGGAGGAGGTTTGCGATTCAACACTAAAGTTAATAAAACACTTCAATTCAGTTTTTCATTGATCCAGCGTTAACAAAATCATTATGTGTGGTTGACTTTCAACAAACATACCAAAAATCTAAAAAGAAAAGAAAATAGATCACATTGCTTGTGACATATATATATATATACATATATATCAGAGATGCTCACAAGTCTTTGAGCTAGAGTCCAAGTCAAGTCTCAAGTCTCTCATGGTTATAATGAATGTTGTATCACCTGCTGCGTTCAGTCCAGGTTGCTTATAAAACTGCATAGCTATAAGAAATACTGTAACCGTAACCTGTTTTTCATTTACAGAGCACAACCATGTAATGTGCAATGCAGTTAATGACAGCTTATAAACTACTCTGAGTCAACACATCCCCCAGACTCTCAAAACAATAAAGCTGTAACCTGTTTTTAACTTACAGAGCACAACCATAATGGGCAATGCAATCAATCAATAGCTTAAACTACTGTAAGTCAACACACCCTGCACACTCTCAAACCAGTGTAATGTTATAACTAAATAAAACTGTAAGGTTACATAATCAACAATAAACCTGGTGATAATTAAGGTGATGGCACCCAGCGGGACATACAATTACATTAATCGACCACCACAAGTTTGGCAAGTAAACAAACGCTCATTCATCTTTTCATAATGAACAACAGTCAGAGTAAACCTCCTGTAGGTCGTAGCTGAAGCAAGAAGCAAGCTAACGTTAGATGCTGAGCTAAACATGTTGACTCACCACATGTTTGTGTTCAGCGCTTCTTTGTTTGGGCCTTGTTGTATGAAATTTTAAAGCCAGAGTTTATGATGTATGGCACAGCCGCTGCCGGTGTTTGTTGTCCTCTCTCACATGCAGCAGTGCGCAGCAGATGCTACGTGTTACGTATGCAGGTTATAGGTAACAGAGGGAGGGGAATAACAGCAAGCTCATCAGAAGTTTCCTATAAATAAACATTGTTCACGAGTCCCGCACCTCAAGTCTGAATCCAGTCTGAAGTCTTTTGAGAACGAGTCTCAAGTCGAGTCTCAAGTCACTGTGTGTGCGACTTAAGTCGCACTCGAGTCCGAGTCTCTAACTCGAGTCCGAGTCTCTAACTCGAGTCCCCATCTCTGATATATATATGTATGTAATTCACATTCATGGGGACTTAAAGTTAAACATGATCTGAATAAGTGTAATTATTTTAATTGTGCTTGACATTTAACAGTCCACTGTATCTCAATCTTAATAAAAAATACAAGTTCAGCTAATTCAGCAATATCTTCCACCATTTGTGTTCACAGATGTGCTAAGCGTGTGACTCTGACATTGGATCCTCTCTTATACTTGAAGTCATTGTTCAACATTTAACTATACTTGGGATACTGCAATAAATAGATATGTAGGGGGGAAAAGGAAAATGTTGCATGCAGTGAACATGCACATGTTGATGTACAATGTAAACCAGGATTTGTTAAATAAATAGATACAATTTCGAAGAAGATTCTTGTGAGCTGGTCAACCCTTAATGATGAAGAAGGTTTAAGGAATCTCAGGATGATTTACATAGCGATTTTTATTGGAGTTTGGCTCAAGGAGAATGGCCACAGCGGAACAAAGAGAGGACACAGTGTAGTGCCGAAACCAAATGTGAAGATCCCTTTTTGGGCCACAATATTTATCCCTTTACGGTCATTCTCTACGGGCCTAACTGTGTGTAACCATAGTATTAGATGTTGAAACCTAATGTTTTACTACATTACGTAGTCATGTTAGAATTACGAGGTCACATGTAGGCTAATTCTTTATTCAGGGAGACAGTCTGTCTGTAAACATCTTAGACTGAAGAAGAGCACCATGTATCCCGTTCTTGGCTGCCTAGGCAATGGCTCGTTCCTACGTAGGTGTCGTCATGCACCCATGAAGGAAAACAGCAGCATGAACTATTGCCTGAGAGACAGAGGTCATTTGTGGGTGAGCCAAGTGTGACATGTTGTATGATCCGTAACTACTACCTTTTACCCACCTAGGTCCTCTTAGGAAAATTCCTTCACAACAGTAATACCTAACATTAATCAGTAGCTCAGTGACCCCTACAATGATTCATCACAACTCAAACAGGAGCATGACCTAGATTTCTCAAGGCATCAAGAAACTGTAGATATGGTATTTGGTGTATTTTTCACATCGTTTGATTGAAGCTGCATCTGAGCTTGGACAGCATGGTGGTTAAGGTGGTTGGGTTTTGCACATGGAAGTAGTAGACCGCAGCTCCTCCGGCCGTGATGATCAGGCTCACTTTAATCAGGCGGCTGGTGATAGAGGTCTCTTGGTCCTTCAGCTGGAAGAGACGGTGGGTTATGTTTAAGTTTGGCCAAAAGGTTAGACACTCATACTTAATACATACAGTACTTCAAGTTCAGATATGTTGGGACTCAGGGACAGGTCCATTATGCATTTAGCATGGTATGCAAGGTGTACAGAATGTAGAAGAAACATTGTTCATTGCAGACCTGTCTGGTTTTTAGGGGCTGGTACATGCGGTCAAACTGGGTGAATATTGCCCTGCGGGCTCCCTCCCATTTTCCTGGTCCCACCAAGCGGTACTGGTAGGTTGTGACAGGTCCCCAGAGAAGTCTCTTAAACAGAGGGTAGTCTGTGAAGAAAAGCCAGAGGAGACTTGGCCGCACCCCAATTTCTCCTGCTATGTCATCCATGTAGGAAACAAAGTCAACCTGCAGGGGTGTCAACTTTGACACAATGAAGCTGTGGAGAGCATTAATCAGAAGTTAATGTAGGTATTCAACAAAAAAGTTCAAAATGAATATAAAATATAGCATGCTTTGTCTGCACTCAGTCTAGTGTGTTAACTATCCATGAATAAATCATTTAATTTGAAGAATTTTATTGCTGTCAAAAATGTAAAAAGTTGCTGAAACAGGTTCAAAAGAATACTTAAACAATCTTTGTTAATCATGAATTTGTAACTTCATAGCTGCATGAACTAATAGTCTCATTAACATTTAGCAGTTAAAGAGCCTGATATGGAGGTGGTCCTGACGGAGAATGAACTCCAGATGGCTAATGGAATTTGAATGTTGGACTTACATTCAAGTGACCAGAAGGATGACTCCAAATAAATGCTAATGTTGCTCTGTATCTGCTATATGTGTAATAGGAAACTCTTTGCTAACATGTTACTTATGACACCTTTATTTGGCGGTACTATGTCATGGCGTAGCTTGTTCTGTTGCCCCCAAGTGGCCACACAGGATCAAAATGAATGCAGCTTTAAAAATGCAAGTGGGATCATTCATTCATTCCATAGGGATATAAAGGAAGAAGGGACAATGTTGGCTGAAACAAATAATTGAGGCCAAGGAATATTGGGAGCTTTACTTTTTCTCGATGTCCTTGGTGTCTTTCTCAACAGCTTTTATCATGGCCTGGTTTGAGGGCAGCTTGTTATGTCCTGCAGAGCAAAAGACAAAGGTAAAGGTAAACAAAGGTAAATAGACTGATGTGACTGGTAAGTATCTAGACTAGAGACCAAGGATAAACCAGACATGAGGCCCCACCTTTCAATACACGTGTGACCCAGCGGGCCTGCATTTCAGCCTGGGGCATGATGGCTCCAAGGGCATGGATGAAACCCACGACAGCCAGAGTGGGATGCTCCATGTTGGGAGGAAAAACGTGCTTGTACAGACCAACACGGTACCCAGACTTGTACATAGCATTGCTCGGCAAGTAAGGAAAACCATAGTTGTATCCTGTGGCGAACACGATCGTATCCACCTGTGACAAGGAAGCGATAAGCTTAAATTGTGCTTGCAATAAAGAAAGATTCTTGTGGGTATCCTTGCAAACAAGGTTCTCTGACCTTTTCCACAGTGCTGCCATCCTCAAACACTACAGTGGAGCCTCGGATCTCCTTCACATTTGGTTTGACAATAACAGAGCCAGACAGAATCTTGAAAGGCAGGTCATCGTTGATCACTGGGATCTGACTGAAGAGTCTGATGAGGCAGTAAAAGAAGGTAGATACAAGGTAACAAGGGAGAGATTAAGATATTTGGATGATAATAACAGGGAGAGTGACTAACACGCGAATTGAAATACTGTACATGCACACATTCGACCCACCTTTCTTCATTATGAGTCAAGTATAACTTCATGCAGAGTGATAATGTATTTGGTACTAACATCACATCTTACCTGTGGTTGGGTTTGAGTGCATACATGGTGTGGTCATACATGGCGTTGAGTTTCTTCTCACCAAGCCGGTTGAGGATGTTAACTGGCAACAGCTGGAACAAGATGTGGACGAAACGCGTGTTGTACTTCATGTCCACTGGCATACCGTTGTCAGAAACCTGACGGATGACCCAGGCACCACGACGAGTGCTCACATACACCTGCAGAGCGAGAGCATGAGTTATCTTGAATAAGTGATATGTATCAAAGGAAGACAACAGCAATCAGAAAAGACTTCCCAACCTGCTCTGCAACTCTGCTGCCCTCCACAGCGATGTCGCCTCCTGAGTTACCGATGCCGATGACCACCACTCTCTTCCCGTACATGTCTTCAGGCCCCTTGTAGTCCCAGCTGTGGAAGTATTTTCCTTCAAATGTCTCAATTCCTGCAAAGCAGCAGAGTTATGTCTTCATATAATGTGTTACTCTTAGAGGCTAGGAGCAAGGAGTGAATATGCTATGTTTCCCTCATAAAACGTAAAAAGCCTCATATTAATGCAAGCATGGGAAAGACATCTGTAAATGTCTTTACCTGGGAAGTCTTTGAGTGGCAGGTTAGGGTACGTGTAGTGACCGGAGCAGCAGATCACTGCATCAAAGACATGCCTCTCCTCCTGTCCATCTCTACTCTCGGTCACCACATCCCACTGACCAGTACGTGAAAAGTCTGGTCTCTGTCTGACACTCTTCACTGAGGTCTAAAATATATATACCAGTAGATCAGATGACCTCTCTTTAAACTGCAGTGATATGTTGAATGCACAACATACTCCTTTCTGCACATTTTGTTACCTGGAAGCGAATATGTCGCAACAGTTTGAAGTGTTCTGCATACATCCTGAAGTATGTTAGGATTTTAGAGTGGTGCATATAGTTGGGGTAATCAGCAGGGATGGGGAAGTCGCTGTAGCACATCATCTCCTTGGAGATGTTGATGGTGAGGGAACGGTAGATACTGGCCCTGTTGGGCTCGGACACTTCCTGCAAAGACGAGGTTTCAAATGACAAACATGTAAAAAGAACAATGGTTGTAAGATTGACAGCAACTTAATCCTTCTCATCCAGGTTCACTCGACTAGCTTGGTGCATAAACACAAAATGGTTGTCAGTGTTTTTTCCACAGTGGTGACCTGCCTTGAACTTCCACAGTCCGCCCATGTCATCGCTGCTTTCAAAGCAGGTTGGCACCAAGCCTTCATCCAGACAAGCCTTTATGCTGGTCAGACCACATGGGCCCGCCCCGATCACTGCTACTCTGTGCACCATGATGGAGCTGCATGAACAAATGGGAATAATGTTTTTAACTCATCACTGGGGTAGGATTTAAGTATTTAATTCCACTAAACTTTCAATCTCACCCACTGTCATCTACAGTACGAGACAGTTCAGTAATATGACGGTTTAGTGCATGTATTTTCCTACTCTTCCTAAACGCATCTTAACGTGTGCTCATTCAAAATGCTCCAGTGACACTTTAACTACAGTAGAATAAGGAAGGTAGATCAGACATCGTAAAATCTTTTCACTCCAACTTGCATTCAATTATAAAATTGCTTTGAAGATATTTATGATTACATACGGCATGAAGCAATTGATGTTTTAGTCAGATTAATGAACTCTTATACCCCAACTTATCAACCCCTGATCTCAGGTTCTGTCATAAAACTTATAAGAAAGAAGAGCAAAGGTGATCTTTCACCGCGATGAAACTTTAGAATGACCTACTGGATGACATTTTCTGAGTCAGAGATGTGCAATGTTTTCAGACTCTGCTTTTTTTTCATTCATTTTTTTTACAAACTGTAAGTGCGCAATTGTAGCAGTGCAAAATGTGGAAATCAGTTGATAACAATTCACCGTTGAGAAACTATTTTGCACTTCTTTGATAACCAGAAAAACACCATTTTTGAATTTTCTTGTTTGATCCAGTCATGTTGATCATATGCACATGAATAGCCAAATATACATATCACTAAGATATTACCCAACTAACTCAACAATAGCAGTAAAAGGAACAGAATTCGGCAATAAAATATTCCACAACGACAAGTGTGTCATCTCTCCTTCTTACCTCGATCTTTGCGTGTGGGTTTTTTTGTGCCTGTCAAGTGAGACGCGCACACTTTTATACTGAGACAGTGACTGAAGCAGTCTTTTCTTTTTTTCATCCTCTCTAATCCTGCCCAAAAAAGGCAACTATGAATTTAAGTTGTGTTTACCCAAATCCACGGGATTTGACTTTGGAATTTGGAAGAGTAATGATGAGTAACTGAGTAACAATGATTGCTCTCTTCACCCTTTGAATCCATCAATCACAAATGACATGAGACAGTTTCAGATTTGTTCCCCATTTAATTAAAAATCAGTACAATTGAATCAAATCCAGGAACAGGAATAGAAGGTGCCTTTAAGGAATACTGAACAGCACATTCAAATCCACTGAGCATAACACAATCACATACAGGCATATGTATATACATTAAGCATAAGGTCTATACAGGAAACACACAATATCTAGTATATAGCAGGCAAAACTGAGTGCAGTGAAATATATTTTAGCTGGCTTCATGTTTGACCATGTGCAAGAATAGATGTGACATTTGCTGAATTAGAGTTGAATAAAGAAACAAAATGCAGTGGTGTTTATCAACATGGAAATAAACTGCTGACAGGCTGGAATGTGCGAATCTATTCTATAATGATTGTTATTAATGTATTTTTCTTAGGTTTCTGCTCAATATCAACATGTAAGACAATACAAATCAATCACAGAGGTCATTTGGTCACAAAGTTCACTGTCCAGCATATTTATATTTAGATATGCGACAGAAGGCTAATGAAATTAAAACGCTGGAAGCTACAACCTCTCACCGGTTATCTTATCGCTCACACTGGAAGCTCATAGAGCAATTATTGCAGAGAGAGGCCACAGCATGTAAGATGTCTACAACAGGGCACCAGCGTACTAGGGAACAGTCTGTTAAACAACTTTGGTTCATACCAGGTAGCTGGACCTGGTTTGGACCAGCTGGTACATGCCACATAAAGTGTCTCTCAGTCGAAAAGCACGATATTTGTAAAAACTACACAGACACAAAAACTTAACATTCTTTCTGTCCAAAAAACAAAGGTTCAACAATGGTTCATACATCAGACATTTCCACAGAAATCACATGTCCACATATCTGATCATATTCCTAATCAATAGACAAATTAAAACAGAAATAAAGGTGGACCTGTCGATGAACAAGTCCTGGTTTATGGCAGTGCCTCGATGTGTGTGCATGTGTGTAAAGTGAGCATGACAGAGCCAACTTATTATTTGCTGCCTCCTGACCAAGGGTTCATGCCCTACACAACGGCAAAAATCCCTCAGCGAGGAGGAGAACGGTGTGCATGCAGTCAAAGAATGGATCAGGAGCAATAACACAGTGATTCCCAACCTTTTTTGTCCGATGTACCCCCACAGTACCCCTTTATCATACATCTTTAATAAATCGAATGGCTTTATGGTGTTTTTGGCCAAGTTTGCATTTGGACTACTTGGAGTGGCAGAAACTGGTTGTTTCAACCATTTACATTATTGTTACATTTAGTTGTCTTTTCTTTCAATTCCGCAGTTTTAATACACTTACAATTGACTCAGTTTGGTGTAAAACAGAGGCATGTATTGTGCACACTACCATAATTGGTAGATTATTTGTGATCTTACTTTTGTGTATTGATTTTTCACAAACACAAATATGTGGATATATATTATCAAATCAAACTGTTTTCCACATAGCCCTGGCAACTGCAGAAGTACTATTAGGGGTACCCTTGGTTGGGAATCATTGCAATAACACATGCACAACACTTTCTTTACTTTTCTTTAAATCTGTTTAGTCCCAGTCCAACTTTACTTTTTGTGTTGTGTGACATTTCATAATACTTCACCAACAATAAAGTTGTGGAAAAGCCCTTCAGCTTCCATTTAGCTTGAACTGAAAAACGAAAGTTGACGTGTATGTAGGCTAATCCTCTGATTTCATGGTTAGTTGCATGTAAGCAAAATGAATGCCTAAATGACACATCACCCGTCCCAAAAAAGTTACATTTGCTCTTTAGATTTGATCAGTTAACCACAGCTGTTCACATGCTTATGTACAGGTCAACAACCTGCGTGACAGAGCTAAGGTTAAACACCAACCTGAGTTACAACATCTTGACCACTGGCGTCATAAAGTTTAATATTAATGCTGGATCTCAGTCTGGCATTCAAACCACAGTCAGGGGGTCACTGTAAAGATATGAATGAATCATCAAACATGCTGCTTCTGAGAAATTATATGCACACTTTAACACACGACCAGACAAAGTCAGTAGGTCAGTGTGTAGGGATTAACTGTTGAACATACACACATACACCCAAACATACAAGGTGCAGTAGATGCTGACTAAACATTAAGATTCAAAACCAGTTCAATAGGGGAAAGTATATCTTCATCATCACATACTGTATGAACTGTGGGAAGACCTACAACAGTCCAACTTTTGTCTGTTAATCCCTTTACAGATTATTGCCTTTGTGAATCTTCAACTGAGAATTAGTAGGAAATGTAAAACATAAAAAAAAAAAATCTATTCAACCAGTATTTGACATGGACAGTGTCATGTGATATCACATTAGTTAGAGTTAGTAGTAGTTAGGAGTTTATGGCAAGGATTTTCCTTATATTCACATACATTTTCACGTCTCCAAATTGAAATATGGGAGTATGTCGCATAGAACTCACTGTTCAAGGGCTCTGAATATTTTTGCAAAGCACACTGTATGTGTATACCGTATCTTCATCTATTCCAGTCACGTAGCATGTTATAAAACTTTACCTTCAAACTCTGATCACTGACCCATGAACCCAAGCAGCACACCAAGCCAAAACAAATTAAACAGTCAAGATATCCTCACTGACTCAAACTTGATACAAATATAAAACCTAGTGCTGCCATGGCGCTGATGGGATGATGTGTGTAGTTACACAATCTAGTGCAAGTTTTTCAAAATATCTATGAATGAATAAATGTAGTTTCTTTGTCTGTGACACTAGAATTATAGCAGTGCTTGCAAACATGGTTGGAGCAAAAAAAAAAAAAAGTACAGTGCCAGTGTCTTTAGGAATGTTTTCACAGTGCAGAATTCTAGAAAGCTTACATGGTTATAAACAAAAAAGTGATAGAAAACCATCACCTAAATGGATCCGTAGGGTATTATTTAAAGGGCCCCTTATGCACTCTAATAACTGCTTTCGTGTCTTCACCTGACTGTAAGAAATTTGGTGAAATTGTTAACGAAATCAAGTACTTTCAAATCTGCTGGGATTGAGATTTAGTAAGTGGGCTCACGATTATAACTGATATTATCCTCAGTCAGAGCCATGGATCAAGAATGAACTTGTGATTGAACACATTTCAGGTATTTACACATGCTTCCATCATGCCCCATCTTGTTTCATACCTTATAAAAAGGTGCTCAGATAAGTGTGCATGCTGCCCCAAAACAAGGGCAAGATCTTGCTTGAAAGCGGAATCACAGCGAGTTTCAAATTTGATCATGTAATATCACAAAGGGCATAGTGTCATACTAGAAAAGAGACAACAATGTTGTGAATCAGTCAAAAGCTAATGACTTGTTAAGCGTCACTGATGTGAGTCTGTTGCCAGACTATGGGCCACTAACTGCTCAATAAAACCACAGCTGATCATATTCTTTAACTCATTGTGTTGTGTAAACAAAAAGAGGTTTGTCAGATAACAGAAGTGCTGCTTTCTGAAGTTTAGCAGGTTGTGTTTAGGGAACGGATAGCCCATTACTTTACAATGAAGATGTAAAGATATAGTGCACCCTACTCCCTAAGACTCAAGTTCATTCAATATGCAGCTTTCCTTTCTCTCACTGACATGTATTGTACAGTCCTCAGCCTCATTACACCGTTTGCAACGGCCAGTGCCTAGAGAAGAGGATTCCCACATGCTCTTTTTCTGACTTTGAATTGTGTTGGAAATTTATGACATTTCTGTCCTTAGACCCACAAATCAGGTAATGTTTCCCCCTTTCCTCCTTGCTGATTATTTAAAAGTTTGATAAAAGCAGCAATTTGCCAAAGCAGTGCACATACATGTCTTATATTACAACTACATAAGAATCTATTAAAATGTTCTGAAAGTGATTTATGTTTATGTGCATCACCTGCTAACAATAAAGTGAAGTGTATGTGATGCATCAGAGTTGATGAGTAATCAGCGATACGCAATATGTTTTGGTTGATTATTGATAAAACAGTGATACTGTCAAAGGAGTAAGAATGACATGGTTAAATAAATAATAAATCTATTTTTATGAGGCTTTGGGTGTGTCTACTTGAAACAATGTAATGTCTAATCCTATCAGATGTGTGAAGAGAAAATAAAAGTTCTGTCAGAGGAGAGAGTTTAGAGGGTTTCTAGAAACCACCCCAAAGACAGGAGACAGGCGAAGGCAGGTGGGAAAGGTTCTGCTATTAACTCTGGCCTCACATTACAGAAATAATAGTAGGGGCTTTACAGCTGTGCGCATACAGTGTGCAGTTTGGCAGCAGTTGTTACTGGACACACTAAACAAGGAATTTCATGGTTTGTGTTAGGATACTGTCCCGCTGATCATTCACTTATATATTACAGTATTTAATCATTTTAGTACTCACTGCTTTTGCATTATTTGAATAAAGCAACAGAACAAAAAACATTATTTTTCCAAAAAAAGGACTCACATTAATGTGGTGTAAATTATAGGGTATAACCAAGTCAGATCCTCAAATGGAACGCTGATACTTTGAAATGCACACTCCCTTCGCAGCAACTTAATAATTTCCAGTATCCTAAACAACTGTTAAAAAGGAGTTGACTTCATATTGTCAGTCAAGCAGGCCAGTAAGGAGAATGAGGGGGCTTCAGTAAGTCATTTGGACAAATAGGTTTCTGATTGGTCCTTTCTGATTAAAACTGTACCCAACTGTATCTAAAACAGGCAGGCTTAAAGTGGGCTTTTGTACTTTGTCAGATAACAGTAGAACAAAACTGGGTTTGATAGAACTCTCTTCTCTAGTCAAAAGACAATTCTCTTATATATCAGTCTAAAAGACAAAAGGTGTGCAGGCACTCCTACAATCAAGATTTAAACCTCCAAGTCTCCTCCTTCTGTTGTCTTAAATATTATACTAACTGTCCCAGTAGCCATTGCAGGGTTTGAGGTGAGAGCCACAGCATCTCCACAAGGTTATACTGGCAATGGCCCATCCAGAACCCAAACATCACATCAGTCACATTGTGCCTGCCCAGCAGCACTCGGCTCAGCCCCACCAGGCCGGCCCACAGCAGGACGAGGACTCTGAGTGGGGCAGCCAGCACCAGGTGAGCCAGCAGGAACCGCCCACACATGGCAGCACGAGTGGCATGGCCTGAAGGGAAGGAATAGCGGTCCACAGAAAAGGTGGCAAACATGTCCATACGGTTATGCGCTGGCCGACGTCGACGCACCACTGCCTTAACAATGGCAACCAGGACCAGGTCCAACAGCAGGCCTGGAGGGGGTGAAGGGGGAGACGTGTTATAATGTAAAAAGAAACAGCAATTCATGCAAAAGCCTTGGCAAACAGATTCATGAGAAACTTGAAGTGGTAGTCTTTGTATCCTTTGGTACAGATGTGCATTACAACAATATAAACTGATAGTCACCCAATACCTTAGTTTCTTTAAACGGGAATGATAAGCACAAGGGTTGGTTAAAGCCATATACCAGTGGTCGGCAATAGGCGGCCCGTGGGCCAGAAGTGGCCCACCAGCAATAATATCTGGCAAAGTGGTCAGATTGCTTTGAATGCAGAAAAATAAAAAATAAATAAACTGATAGCGGCTGGTGCTGAAATAGATCTCAGTCACGACAGCAACAATTACTCACATAATCACTTCCTCTTAAGTAATTGTGCCTACAAAATAAAAGCGCAAGACCGTTTTTTACAGCAATGCTTCATTTTGAGTGTATTGAGAGCTTTTACTTCAAGTTCTGAAGGACATTCAAAAGAGTCTCTGGCCTGCTTGACACACCTCTGAAAAAGCCGTCAGTAAACGTGTGATTAGATTCCCCTGAATTTCCTCAGAGAAATTAAAATAACTGTCCATTGGTTTATGAATGCGGATCAAATGCCGGGACACACACAGACTGCAGCGCATGCTTTATTGTGAGCATGTGCAAAAGTGTCCTTATAGGCTAGTAAATTTGTTTAACAAGGGATAAAAAAAAAGTCGATGGATTTTCCTCAACAGGAGTCCTGCACTCTACTGACTGAGCTAAACGTGCACATGAGTAGGCTATCCAAGGATTTGAAATAATTTGGCCTGACAGCTTGAAAATATTTGGCCCGATGCCAGACGTATTTGCCATACTGCATGTACATGTATAGGATTTGAAAAATCTATGCTTTGGTACCATCTGGTGGTGGTACCAAGACTGACACTATGACAGACACAAACGCACCCATTACTCATGCATTGCCCAGGGCAAATGCTAATTGGTCAACTGCAGAAAGCAGATTAGGGGCACGTTCAATCTCAAATGGTTTTGCGCTGGTTTGCTCCAGGTGAACAACATGTTTCCTTAAACGTGGTGCTACGTTGCGCAACGGGCTTTGAGGTATGTTTTCTATCGGTTGGTAAGTGTGTCAAACATTGATGGTCCTGGATAGATCTCTCTCACTACTGTCATGTATAATAACACTAAAAACGACAACACTTTTCTAGGTGAGTTAGTTTAAGGGCCCTGCCATATTCCTGTTTCACAGCAGATATTTTCACTTGTCACAGCAGGGAAAAACACACAGATGTGGGAGAATGGGTTCAATTCCTACTGTGACACCAATGTGTCCCTGAGCAAGACACTAAATCCTTAGCTGCTCCAGAGGCATGCGACCTCTGACACAGTCTATATAGATTATAATCAATTGTAAGTTGCTTTGGATAAAAGTGCCTATGTGACTAACTGTAATATTACAGTGAGTAAATGTGAGCTATACAGAGTGTTGCTGGTCATTTCTGGAGGAAACCTGCGGCTTACATCTGCATCTTATATTTAAAATGGGTGATTGCTGCCCTCCACTAGGGCCTAGAGGACTTTTTTATGTTGTCTCACTGCATTGAGCGTATAAAAGACATTTCCTGAACTCTTCCTTGATGTCGTCCGGGGCTGCAGTGCTGAAAAATTAATGCAACTGTCAGGTGGCACTAAGCCAATCGCTGCTGGGAGTCCAATGAAAGGATTTCAGCAAAATGAATATGCTACAGTACATGAACTTAATTATTAATAACTACTCAACAGTCAAATAAGGGCTGTTGTTAAAAACAGTTTCATAACTAGAATAGGCAGGGATGTGAATGCAGCCTGCTGTTTCCTTTATAAGCTGTCATTTTGATTTGAAGGCAATATTTTGTCCATATCAGAATCCTGAAGAAATGGTGACTTCAAGTAATTATGATAAGGTAGGATATACTGAACTGGTTTACATGCACAATCATGCAACTTAATACCACATACAGGTCTATATTAATGCAGATAGAAACTGTCTATGCAGAGGACCAAATGCTGCTGCTAACTGTAACATTAGGCATTTAGTAGGAGGGTTGACTGGTAATGCTTAAATGACCACTGAAAGTGGATGTTTGGTGGCAAAAATAAATTATTCCAGTACTACTAAACTTCAATGTACATATTGGAGCAATCCTCCCCACTGCAGCTGTACCTCCTGAAGAACAGTGAGGTGTGATCCCCCCCCTGTCCGATAAAGCACAGACAGATGCAGAAATCGTTCTTCACAGCTTCTCTAACCTGAGAAACATGCACCTATAGAGACAGACTTGCCACCTGTAAAGTATCCCACATCAGAAGAACACCATTCATTCAACCACACACAGGAAAAAAAACAAGTCAAATGTTCATTTTAGGCAAAACAGAAATTTAAGTATATACACGAATGAATTGGCACTGTGGGCTCGTTTTACTGGGCAAAACAACAAGACCTCTACACATATCTGGGAACATAATGTGACCTCTCTCAAATACTCTGGCACTGAAAACGCCAAACACACACAAACCCTCTTCCTCTAACAACAAGCCATTCTCGATGTACAAGCTGGATGCAACAGTGCACTTTGATGAAGTGCACTGTTTTAGAATTAGTTTTAATTCCTTATAGATTTTTCTGGCTGTCCAAAGTAAAAGCTGCATTACTGTTCATAAATCAATTCACAGTCCAAAAACAAGTCTTTGCTGTCTGATTAATCACAGACCAGTGTGCGCTTCAAAGTCCATCAAAGTTAAAACCCGTTTCCAAACTCTTCTTCAGCCCACCATGCTTCACTCAGGCTGGGACCGTCCGTGGTGTTTTAATTCTGATGGGCCTGCATTGCAGCTCACACTGGTCTACACCTAGCCTCACCACTTCATCATTATATAATCTTTCTTGTGGTCTCACAAAGTTTCAGTCAGACAAACTTGGGACTATTTGAAGCAGGCTACTGGAGCTGACTGGGCCCCACCCTCTGAGAAGTTACAACACAATCTGACATCAGGCGGTACTTCCCTACTATTTCACAATATAACCTCACCTGTTTGCCAAGCTGACAGAAGTACAGGAAGTGATTTATTATAGGAGACAACATATGAGGAGAAACAGGGTGGGGAAGCTGCTAAGAAATGGATTAGGGCCAGAATGAACAACAGATGACATCTACGGGTGAGAAGCTGTCAGCACTGATGGATTAAAGGTAAAATGGGTCAGAAAATGTACTTGGGATGTGGGATCACCTGTGAGTTCTGACAGAAGAGCTGCACATGGCAGATGAGATCAAGGGAGGAGCAGCATTAGGAAAGATTTACGGGTGTTAATTCCCTCCTGGAGAGGGACACAGATGGACAGCATATGGAGGAACACAAATAAGCAGAGTGTTTTACCCATGAGAAGGTTGAGCATGACTTCTTGTCCTGCAGCACTGTCACTCTTAAACAGACAGTAAGCGGTCCCAGCCAGCCAGGGGATGCCATGTCCCGATATCTCTATCAACTTCATTAACGGGCGCACACTGCCCCAGGACGAGTCCTCACAGGCACACACCCCCAGCCGCTTGGACAGCCACAGGTCGATGGCGAGCAGGGAGCTGAGCGCTACGCGGAGTAAGGATGGGTTGAGTCGTATCCCATCCTCCTCTGGGAGCCCCTGGCCGCTCGCCGAGCCCGTGGAGGAGCTGGAGCCCCGGCGCCGAGTGGGGCTCTCCGAGGCTCGGAGGCGGGCGGTGGTCGGGTCGGAGCCCTGCCGCTGGACGAGGTGCGACGGCGAGGACCGGTTCATCGGCTTCGTCAACGACATGAAGTCGTAGCGGCCGTTGGTGCTGCCGAGCACCGGGCTTCCTCCGCTGCGACCGGGGGTTTTAGCTTTAGGAGAAGGCATGTTGCCCGTTAATCTACCGACGCAGACAGCTAGGTGGGATGTAGTTGCACCGCAGCGGTAAATTTTCTGCAGTGCTGTGCGGGCTGTCGCTCCTTTAGCTCATCTGTTTTACGTTTCACAATTCATATCACGTCCCGGCGACATCGAGCTGAATCACCATCTTTGTTGCTCTATTCGCAAAGCTACCTGGGAAATGGTGTTCTTCTCGAAAAGTACACGTGAGTCGTTTCCCCCGTGACTCCTGCTATGACAGCACATTGCATTAATCTTATAATAAAATAAACATTTCACCCAGTACAACAGTGTGGCTCACTAATGTGTTTTCAATAGATTTAAATTAGGGCTCCAAAGCACAGAGAAATAACATAGAAAATGTCAGCCTATGTCTGGATACTATTTCGATTTGTTTGTTTTTTAACAAATACAATAAATTCATATTAGAATTTTCGACCTGCATCATTAAATCTGGGTGAGCGTTATAATACTTTGGTCTTTGATCATAGAAAGTGCGGTCTTATTTTTCACAACACACAAAATCATTGTGTCTTTTGGCAATTATCACATTATGTTGGACTGTCTATAAGTTTTCAGTAAAATCTGCTGTGAAACAGAAAAGCTTTCAATACAACCCTGCTTTTAAGAAACCTTGTGCACAAGATTATTATTTATCGATTTGGGGTTTTTTTTATAAACTGATGTATTTGCATAGATTTGTTTGTATTTAAGTATAATATTTTACGGTTCTGCTTGTAATGTGTTCGTAATGTGTTGCTCTTCCAACAACACTTTTTACGACTCTTCTCTGGTTGGTTGATGACCAGCCTACGTTGACTGAAGCTAATCCCGCCCATATCCGGCTCCATTCATGTGGCGCTGAAAACGTCACGCCAGCCAGTCAGGTTGTCCTCCTGTCTTTCTCTTGAGTCTGAGCTGCGGAGAGCCGACCATGCCTGGACTTCTGCTGGGAGACGAGGTCCCCAACTTCGAGGCCGACACCACCATCGGCAGGATCAAGTTCCACGATTTCCTTGGAAGCTCGTAAGTGCGCAGGCGTCCCACACAGGAAATCACATTGTAAATCTTTTGTTTAATTCCGAGTTTGGATTATTAGGCTACGCTACAGTGTGCGGCCTGTAAAACTCGGATTGAAGGATCTTGCGCGTCCGCACATCAGATTGAAAACAAAAGCCAAGGCGCGTGGTCCTGTAGAGATCTGAAGCATCCGTCCATAGAGGTAATTTAACCGTGATCTCACGGTGACACCTGCTGGCTGACACAGACTAGGTTACACAAGCATGACTTGGTTGGATTAGAAAATAATAACGCAGACTACCATACATATGATAAAATACACATTTACTTCCATTTACAAGCAAAGATATTTGTGGTTTTGAATGATACGATTAGAGCTGCTGTAGCTGCAAACTAAAAAGAGAGCAGTGGGAGGCTTATATAGTCATAAGTGAGGAGTAAGCACGGTCAGGACAAGGCCTGTATTGTGTGTGTTTGTGTGACCTTTTAACTGTGCATCAGTGCTTGCACACCCTATTGGCATCTGCTGAAATCTGCAATCCTGCTAGGCTCAGCAGTTTTTACAACAGCAGAGACAAAGGAATACTACTCCCTTGGTTGGACATGTGTGTATTATGCACCAGCAACTTAATTACTATTTGAATAGTAATTAAACCGGATAGATTTATCAAACAACAATTTAGTTCTACCAGTTTCACAATACATCTTCAATTATTTTTTTCGATATCCACCTTCATTTCCTCATCCTGAGGGTTGGGCGCACAGTGAATGAGCAGATGTCCTGTTGCAACAGTCTAACTGGGTCTAGTTTCCAAACAGAATTAACTGTAGAAATCTACACCCTTATCAAAAGAAAGATGCCACCGGGTTCTCTGCACAATAACGTCCTTCTTTCCTCAGTGGGAAGAAAGTCAATGTCAAGAAACTTTATTTGCCATTGTAGCCATACAATGAAAATGTGTTTGGTAGCTCTCAGTGACCAGCAGCATCAATAAAAGCAGGATAAACATAGATTAAGTAGATAAGTAAACAATATAATAATATAAATATGAAAAGGGAGGCACGTGGAATGCAGGTAAGAGATTTAGGTCCAAATTGCCAATCAGTAAAAAATATATTCCACGAAACAGTTTGTCAGTAAACAATTCTGTATCTCTTCCCAGATGGCATGGGTGCAAACAAACACTGACCTGGGTGGGTTGGGTCCATACTGATGTTGCTAGCCCTCTTGCATAGACTGCTAGCATACACTGTGTCCAGGCTCGGGAGCACAGTACCCACATGATTTGGACTTAATTTTAGACTGTGAGAGGCCACCACGTTTTTAGCAACGCTGGTCGAGTTTGTTTGTCAGAGGTAGCCAAGTGCAATTTAGCAGTCACTTCAGACATCACTTGTCTTAGAATAGCCCTGTGAGGAATATGTTGTTTAATACAAATTTAAAGCAGAATGTTTTACTTCCTTTCAATGTTTAAATCAACACCAGCGCCTGAACACATTCCTCTTACAAACTGTGTTATTGTCTAAGGTTTGTTCTGCTTGAACATGTTGGGAGTGTCCCAGTCTAATCTGGGTTTTTGGTCCCTCCATAATCAGGTGGTCACAATGCCTGTGAGCAGTGCAGCTTTTCTGTTGCCTCTGCCTCATGTGATACTCTGCAGTGTGTTGTAATATTAATTCCACCCAATCATGTGAGGCTGAAAACCCATGTGATTCTAACAATTTCAAGTGTTAAACTCTTGCCCAGTGATGTTTTTTTGCAGACCCGTCACACCCTTCACCCCTTCCTTGTGAAACATATTTCATTGTTCAGTACAACCGAGCCAGATTTAATGTCTTGAGCTTGAGTTTGGCAGATTCACAGACACCTGTTGCTTCAATCTGTGGCTGGAATTTCCTCTACTGAGATTTAATGTTCTGTCTTTCTCTTTTTTTATAGCCAGTTCTTCCTCTTCTCCCACTGCTTGTGCTCTTTCTCCTATCCGTCTTGGTGCCTCTTCTTAAAATCTAGACTCTATGGAAAACATGGGCGCGTCAAGACATAAATCCACAATCACAATGGACTTGTATAAAGAAAACACATATGACAGAATAAATGTACATGACTACTCAAATGATCTATGTAATGGGCATTTAATGCTTAAGTACACGGAAGCAAATATTTAAAGTACTTTATTTAGCATAGAAGGACACAACTTGGCCCGTCCATAAACTCTGAACGTTATGCAAGATCAGGTTTAAATGGGAATACATGAGTCAAACCCCGGTTGCCCCGGCCTTTCTCTGTGAAGTTTGCATGTTCTCCCTGTGTCGGCGTGGGTTCTCTCCGGGTTCTCCAGCTTCCTTAATTGGTGTCTCCTTAGCTGTCCTTAGGTGTGAATGTGAGTGGTTGTTTGTGTATGTGTGGCCCTGTGATAGATTTGCGACCTGTCCAGGGTGTACCCCGCCTTTCACCCAATGTCAGCTGGGGTAGGCTCCAGCCCCCCCCATGAGTGTAGACTTGTGTGTAGAGCCAAGACCTCATAGCTTTATTTTCCTCTGTAGATGGGGTATCCTGTTCTCCCACCCAAGGGACTTCACTCCTGTCTGCACCACTGAGCTCGCCCGTGCCGCTAAACTCAGCGGTGAGTTCAAGAAACGAGGTGTGAAGATGATCGCCTTGTCCATTGACAGTGTTGAGGATCACCGCAACTGGAGCAAGGTTTGGGATGCACAACACACATACACACACCCCCACACCCCTCTACCTCTGTTTAATTGTGGTGCGTAATAGTTGAAAGGAGAAGTCTGTTTAACAGGTCAGGCTACTGTGGATGGACTGACTCTTAATGAGGGTAAATAAAGCTCACATACTGTGGACATTGACTGTAGTGTCTGTGTAGTATCATCCAACTCCACCTGTAATAAGATTCTGACTTCTGTTCTGTAATCTGAATTCTGAAAACATCATATTTTGATGTAAAATGTCCAGGGACCATATTCACAAAACATCATAAGTAGCTCCTAGGAGGAACTCTTAAAAATAAGGAGTGTGTCAGTCTGAATTGTAGAACTCCTAAGTTTTTGGTTAACAAGCATTTTAGTGCTAAAAGTAGGTCCTAAGTTTGAGAGTATTTGGAGGCACAGTAATGGTGCGTTCCATTTACCTCGGAATATCTGTTAAAAAAACAGGGAAACTTGACTTGCATGTGTGTCATTTGCCATACAGCACCACAGGTTGGACAACAAGATGGCCATGTTGTAGCAACAGCGACCATTGTTGTTGTTAGTAACATCGACTTAGCCAGTTTTAGCAGCATCATTTGATAAACAACACATTACACGGTAACATGATCGTGGCAACACACCTATGGGCAACGGTAAGACAGTATTGTGTAAGCGACTTACTAAATTGGACACAAAAAAAGACAAAAGTGCTAGAAAAATTTAAGAACCACAGCTTTTACTGACAGTAGATGCCCTTCACAGCCATCTTGCTTTCGGAACTCTGGGTCCTCTGAGTTTGTCTGACCCCGACATCCGGGGGCATTCTATTTGTCACTTCCGGTCTCAGAACTCGGAATATACCTCGGAAAACGAGTTCCAAGTACAAATGGAATGCACCATCAGAGGTCCAAAGTCATTCAGACCTACTCACAGTCAGTCATGTGCTGCAGGTAATGTGCTTTATCCCTCATCGCATCAGTGTTTTGGAAAAATACAACAATAATGAATGTTTTAAATAAAAACTCTAATCAAAATTTAAATAATCAATCAAATAATCAAATAATCCAAAACAACGGAGATGACTGTTAGCATAACTCTCCATTACTTGGACACGGGATAAATGCAGTTTGCAGCATTGATGAATTTGAAATATCTCAGCTGTCTTGTCTTTGAGAATTATTTCTCAAACCAAAACATGTCTCAAGATCCATTCATCACGTGCACATCAAATATTGTGATAAATCAGCCAGCATAATAATTAATATAATTTTACTTTGCTCTTGCTTGCCTCGAAGTCTGAGCAGCATTGTAACTGTGCATTTGCAACTGTGTATTTGGTGGAAACTGAAGGATTTCTCTTGTGATTGCCACGTTACAACAATGCCTCCCCAGAAAGGCAAGTGATTGGTCCAAGAGTGAATGTTCACCGAGCAAGTGTCAGTTAGATGTATTGTGTGATTTTGATTTTACAGTAGTAACACCACCTGCCTCCCTACCAAAAAAGTAGAAAACTGCATTCTTTTTTGGCCTAGTGTTTGCTCTCCCAGATTATTAATATCTGAGAGGCTACAGTACTGACAAAGTATTTCATGGCCTTTGTATGGACTTGTAACGTGGTACTGAACCATTTATAGCTCATGCAAGAGTTAAAAATGAAAGGTCTCTAGTCACTCATCAAACCTGTGCTGCCAGCATGGAGAGAATGATTAACTTAGGATACTGACATGCACACATTAACAAAGGTGTAAAGGCTGAATGTGTCCCTTCCCTCTGTTTAGGATGTGATGGCATTTAACAGCGAGACTGAAAGCCCTCTGCCCTTCCCCATCATCGCCGATGACAAGAGAGAGCTGTCCGTCCAGCTGGGCATGCTGGACCCCGATGAACGTGACAAGGATGGAATTCCCCTCACTGCTCGCTGTGTAAGAAACCTCCTTTTTTACATTCGCATACCAATGGCCTCGGCAGCAGTGCTGGACATGTTTTGTATTACAGCGCTACACCGCCATCTTGCTGTCAAAAAAGCAGGTGGTTGTAATCAGAGGAAATTTTATTTTTCATTTCATGATCCAGAATAACAGACACCAAATCAGAGTAAAAAACAGACTTTCTTGTAAAAGGCTTTTGCACCTCATTTGGCTGGCCCTTTATATCTGAGCAATACAGTGTTGGCATCTAAAAAAATGCTATCCGGCCTTCTTTTTCTGCCTGTTGGTTAGGTTAGCTGAATCTCGGTGAAATCCTCATGTGGCAAAAGGCCGCAGTCTAAATCTCTCTCACAGGATGTGACACATGAAAATGGATTTGATGACATGATGTTTTTTTTTATTTTTTAGAAAAAATATATTTGTATGCCTCTGATCTGTTGAATTATATTGTCATCAGAGTAGCATATTCTGGGTGTTATGTTGACCCTGCATTATCTTAACCTCCTTTCAGGTCTTTGTAATTGGCCCAGACAAGAAGCTGAAGCTGTCCATCCTCTACCCTGCCACCACCGGTAGGAACTTTGATGAGTTGCTCCGAGTTATCGACTCCCTGCAGCTCACTGCGCAGAAGAAGGTTGCCACACCTGTCGACTGGAAGGTAAACAGTTAAACTGTGTGATCATGTCAGTAAGCATCCTGGGCAATCATATGCATCCAACACAGAAAACAAAAAATGTTTTTTGTATTTATGCTGAAGTCCAAAATAGGAAATGGAATTTTTATTTTAATAATTAATCTATCCGATTTCTGTAAGAACAAGAAGTTGCTGACTTCTGTGTGTCTTGCACTTGGTAAATGTGCAGCAAATTCACTTGGGCGATGGCTGTACCTGATTTAATTAAATGAATATTATTTTTAGTTAGTTTTTTGGGAAATAAAAAACGAGGCTCAATTTGTAGCACACAGTGTAACTCACGTATGCGTGAATGGGAACACTTCAGAACCAGAATCCTATGGATTTTTAACATTTCTTCAATATCAAAATAAGTAGGTGATAGTTGTCAGTACATCCAATGATGCACAGCAAAGAAAAAGAGATCCAATATCTCAAAATACATCACATATTGATGTTCAAGCTCATATTCATTACATTAAATCGTTGAAGTGTATTTGTTGCAAAGTTGGGCTATGAAGTGCAACACTGGACACATTAAGTATCAAAATCAGTTTCAGTCCATGTCCCATTTCTTTTCCATTTCCTATTTTTGACTCGAGCATAAAATCTAAATATGAAAAATAAGCTGTTTGGTTTTGTGTGTTGGATTCAGAGCAAATGATACTGCTTGTAAAGCTCACTAATTAACACGGTATATTTTGTTTGTTTTAATTGTTTTTACCAGGGTTACATGCCTGTTTTATTTCTTGACCTGGAGCAGTGATCTGTGCTAAGCTAAGCTAACTGTCTCCTTGCTGCAGCTTCATATTTAGCTTACAGAAATGAGAGTGGTGTCAGTCCTCTCATCTAACGTTATTGGCAAAAAAAGAAAATAAGCACATTTCCAAAAATGTCCTTTTAAGTTTTAGCAGTTACTCCTGCCTTTTCTTTCCACTCCTCCTCTCTGCTTATCTCTCCCTTTCAAACATGTTTGCACTATTGGATAAAGTGAAAATGAGTGAAAGTTAAGTCAACACTGCCCATCTCCGACAATTTGATTGTGTTCAGATGCAGTATCGATGTCACAGTCAGTGCAAACTTTCAACACAACAGTTCCAGCATCTCCACGCAACTGGGCAACACTCAATTTAGTTGTTCTAAACTGTTCTAAAAAACAATTTAGAACAGTCTTGTCGCTAGAGGAACTGAAGAATGCTTTAGATAACGTCAGTGAAATTCCTGCTAAAGATAATGTAAAATAATTAAAACTATACTAAATACACTTCTCTGTTCTTGTGTCTCTTTTAGCCTGGTGACAAAGTTATGGTCATTCCCTCTCTCTCTGAGGAGGAAGCTGCTGCTCTGTTCCCCAACGGTGTGACCGCTAAAGAGGTGCCCTCTGGAAAGAAATACTTGCGCTACACCCAGCCTTGAAGAGACACTTAAGGCGACCTCCTGCTCTAGTTTACTGCTTTTTGACCTGGAAATCCTGACCAAATGCAAATATGCACTTCTGGTTTGGTAACTATTTTTTTTAGTCATGCAATATGTCCAGCAATGAACCAGGAGTATTTATAATGTCACTGTACAGTGCCTTGATTACCTTTCTTCAATAAACACACTTTTCACACATGTCCATTGAATCTTTTCACACTGTTAACAGTTTGGGACAGCTTTCTCTGCTATGACTTAACTGTACCACTAGATGTCTACTTACAACATGAAACAGAAAAATCACCAAGCTGCTGTTGCTGCACTACCATCTTATATCAATAAGTGGCAGTGTATGCACAATGATTCACCCACTGATGGTATCCTGGCAGTTTGCGTGGAAGCACCAATCTGTTCTTAACAATTGCAGTGAGAGGGAGTGGTGCCACATGTCTTGTGTATTTACATTTCCAGGAATTAAAAAGGATCAACCACATTAAAATTGATATCTGCATTCAGCAATGTTGTTAAGTACACAATGACGGTTACACCCCCTCGTTTACTCTACATTTTTAATCATTTTGCCAACTCAGCTTTACAGGCTAATGCACTAGCTGTCTAAATTTACCACAGATTGGTCTTTTAAATTGATTGCTCTGTTTGCTCTATGCTTCATGTCAGTGTCTTTTAAAATGCCATTATCCTGCCACGCCGCCCCAAAGGAGGCATCGCTGGAAGGTATTCAAGTACAAGTTAAAGGTACTTTAAGTGTATCCATTTTATGTTACTTTATACTCTCCTATTTCAAAGGTAAATTTTGTATTTATCTACATTTAATATAACTATCCTGATCTAGATTTTACATTACGAACAATATGATTATAAAATACAACACATTGCTTAAGATTAAACTAGTGGTTTAGCTGTGGCCATGTGTCACGTTTCAGATGTGTATGAGTTGTTAGTTTCTTTGGATATATTTCCCCTTTAAACTTCTCACTTTGTTTAATTTCAATAACTGTTCGAGGCCCAAAGAGATATAATTTCCCAATATTTCACAAAAGACAGTTTTGTCTTTATTCTCCCATTAATCTTTATTTCATTTCAGTTCAGCTGAATAAAAATGTAATAAAGCTGAACTATCTTAGTAAAAGTACACACAATCGTGTGTGTGTGTGTGTGTGTGTGTGTGTGTGTATATATATATATATATAACCTTGCATCACATCTCTGTATTGCAGACGCAGACGAAGGACTGAACAGACGCTCATTTTTCATATCTCCGCAGGCCGGCCACAACTGTAGATGAGACACTGAAGCCAGGACTGAGGTGTAGGTTTCTTCTGAGTTATTCAACCTTCAAAAATGCACGACAGAGGACTGTATTAATTACTTGAAGTAGTCTGAAGGTGAACACTGATCTCACGCACACACACACGCTGGCCTTGCATTCACTCTCTGACTCTGAGGAATGCTGGGGTCAAAGAGAAAAGATGGGATTCCCTTTGAGTGAGGAGGGAGGCAGAGTGTGCAGTGCCAGATAAAATATCTTTGGGCCCTCCTCCTTTTCACTCCTGTCATCCACACAATGTGAACTGGAATGTTATTCTTCTTTTTTTCACCCTTTTTATCAGTTACTCACAGAATCCAGTAAGTTAAAGAAACAGCGGTATATTGTGTTTTTTGTATTGTTTCTTTTATTTTCTTTCTCTTGATTAGTGCACATATTCATCAGGTAACCCTTGCCCTTCACCTCCTCCTGTCTGTTCTCTCTTTCCCTTCTCTGGTGGCTGTTTTGTCCCCAGGAGTCATCCAAAATAACACCCACACAGACACACCGTACTGATCAAATGCATTTCTCAAATTCCAGACTACAATAGCCTGTGCCAAAGCATGAGGAGTGCTTTGGGTGTCAGACACTGGCTTAATTGCCTAGTACCAACCTGCCCCACCCCACCCCACCACCGTTCATCTGTCACCCCTCACTTCTTGGCTATCGAGCCAACTCACCCCACCTCGCCTCAACAACATGTAACACAACACCAGCTCGGGCCAGGTCTCACAGGGCGAAACACAACACACCAGCTGCTGGTCTCTCTCTCTCTTTCTCTTTCCACCGTTCTCTATAACACACACACACAAACACACACACACAGTGCTGATCAAAGACTGCTCTGAAAGGAGTGGCTTCCCACCAAACCTATTCTCAGAGTATCTTACTGTGAAGATTCAGAGATTTGTAGTTTTACATTTTGGGAAATACACTCATTCTCTTTAGATGAGAAGATAGATAGCGCTCTCGTGTCATGAAGCTATGAAGCTACAGCCAGCAACCGGTTAGCTTAGCTTAGCATTAAGACTGCAAATGGGGAAACAGCCAGCCTGGCCCTGTCCAAAGTTAAAAACATTTGTCTACAAGCACCTCTAAAGCTCGCTAACACATTTTATCAAAAAATGTGTACAAAAAACAAGTACAAAACAACTTATCACTGTTTCTCTGTTTTTAGTGTTTTTGCTAAGCTAAGCTAACTGGCTGCTTGCTGTAGCCGAACAGACGGATATGAGAGTGGTATCAATCTTCTCATCAAACTCTCAGCAAGAAAGCTAACAAGCATATTTCCCCAAATGTCAAGCTATTCCTTTAAAAGTGTTGCTGATCTTTGACATACAGAGGTAACAGCATGAAAACGCCATGGACACACTCAGCATGTGTGTTTCGATGTGTTTATTCATGAGCATGTGCTTACTATGGAAGAGGTTATTATTCCTGTGTGCCAGGCATTGAAGCTGCCCGTGACCTGCAGGTTAACAAGCCAGAGACCAGAGGAGCAACAAAACACACACATGCACACGTACTCAAACATATGCAGAGCTATGGCTTGATACTTTCCAGAAGGGCCCTCTCTTTCTCTCCCTCCTACATTGCCTGGCACTCCCGCCCTCCCCACTCTCCACATCTCACACACACACACACACACACACGCACACAAACTAGCACCTTCCCCATCTCACTCAACCACGCTTATCAAATTTTTGCCCCTTCAGCTTCCCTTTCCCATACACAGACAAAACACTGCACCATTGCGTTCTTCTCTTTGTTTCTTCCTCACTCATGGTGTTCTTTAATCCTCCTTACGATCCACTGTGGCTACAATCTCACACTCCTGCAAGACCTGCAGGCCTTTTTGTGTAACAACTTACCAAGCACGAACAAGACAGAGAGGCACTGATAGGCAGTGAGACACATGAACAGATTGAAGGTCAGACAGACAAACAGAAACATGCGTGTTGACCTCAGGATCGGGCTGAACTTTAAGGAGCATTAGCCGCCTCGCAGTCGACACTCACCCTCGAGCTTTCCTCACTCCTGCTACAGCAAGGGTCAATGGACCCCCCACACACACTTGCACACAAAAGCGGGGACGTAAGGATAAAAGTGATGAAGGTATATGATACAAGTGCCTAGATAAATGCCATTGTTTTGATGGCACCTCGTAAATGTAGCATCCAGACAGGCTATTACTGAGAAGCGGGTTAGGGCCAGTTAGTGCTCTACGAACAGAGTGATGGATGAGAAGGTAAAAGTGCAATCACTCTCTGTGCTTATCTTTGTCTCTCTCTATCAATACCGCTGTCTTTCTCTTGCTTTTTGCTCCCCCTCGTACTTTCTATTAGAGACACATAGATCACCAGCTGCTGGCATATCACCTGAGTAATGGCTAAGGGTGTCTGGGCTTTAAAACAACCCCACTAGAGCGCCAAGAGCTTTATCATGGCGACAAGGCAAATGGCTGCTCACATAATAAAGTGTGCCTCTGTATATGTGTGTGTGTGTGTGAGTGATCATAACGCAAGGGACTTTGCCATTAAGAGGAGACATCAAACACAACCCAATAAGGATCACAGACCACCAGACCTGCTACATAGAGCAGAACTACTAGACCACTTTAAGTCATTAATAATGTTTTCAGCATGTGTGTGTGTGTTAGGTTCCCCAAGCCACACTCTCAATATTCTCAAGGAGTATTTACATTTTCACCCATTCACTTACAGTTTGTCCCATTCTTCTCTTCGGTAACTTTAAAGAGGTCTTTTTATGCTCCTCAGGTTCAAAATCCTATTTAGGGGTTGTACCAGAACAGGTTTATATGGTTTCATTTTCAAAAAACACCATATTTTATGTCATACTGCACATTGCTGCAGCTCCTCTTTTCACACTATGTGTTGAAGGCTTCGTTTTAGCTTTGGTGTGATGCATCTTACCTCTACGTAATCCTTGTTGGGAGTTGCACATGCACAGTTCCTAGTTAAGGACTACTAGCCAATCAGAAGCAGAGTAGGGCGGGTTGTGAGAAGTCGGTAAACACAGCTTTGGTTCAGCTGTACATGTTCCCCTTACCAGCTTGGCAACATGGACTGGACTCTGGCTCACCAGAGTGGTGAGTTATTAATCTGTAACAGATGTATCTTTCATCTATAAACTTATAACTCTGTCTCTACATCACAGTAACAACTTTATGTCCATTGACTTCCCTGGAGGGTAGCTAGTGTTTGGAAGGGAGAGGAGAGGTGTGTGCTACTGTTTTTCCACCAGTGTTTTTGAGGGCATGTCGGACTAGCTGCTTGGTTATATGACGCGCATTTTGCTTTCATCCATGTGACGTCACCATAGACTGTATATAAGAAGTGGACGTCGTGACATCACCCGTTGGTTTGTGGACTGCTGTTTTGAAGCCTCGAGTTTGGCCGATAGGATCTGCCATGTTGATTTTTTGCAACCAGCGGCACCTGATGTTGTTATGGTTTGGCTTCACCCTCTCCTCCCTTCCTTGTGTTCTCAGTTTTTCCCTTCCCTGCTGTCTCTGTCAGTCGTGTCAGATTCTCTCCTTGCCTGGAATTCCCCGCTACCTCCCCAACCCTTTGGCTTTCCCTGTGCACGTTAATAAATTCTGCCTGTGTTCTCATAACCGTTTTGTGTCCGCACTTGAATCCTTATCAGTGGAACCTAACAGTACGAACTGGCCAAGATGGATTCAGCGGACACCATGGATGTCGCGGACGCAACGGCGGCTGCCCCGAGTGGTTAATCTGCTCTCTCCAGCCTCGGGAACACGACCAATCCATCCGGACTCTTATGAACGCACAACAAGGTACTCATGAACAAATTGCTCGCCTGCACTGTTGCAATTAGTGCACATATTCATCAGGTAACCCCCCGCCCTCTGCTTCGACCGAATCCTACGCCCCCAACTGTGAGCCTTTCCCTGGGGAGTTTTCCCTGTGCCGTGGTTTCCTGCTTCAGTGTGCCATGGTGTTCACCCAACGGCCGCGGACCTTCGCCTCCGACCCTACTAAGGTACGCTATATTCTGGGTCTGTTAAGAGGGAGAGCACTAGCCTGGGCTGAAGCAGTAAGTGTCAATACCCCGATTACATCTCTGCTCCAGTTTGAGGCAATGCTCCGAGAGGTTTTTGATCACCCCGATCACTGTGGTGACGCATCCCGCTGCCTGTTGGAGCTCCGGCAGAGAGCCCGTACTGTGGCTGACTTCTCTGTGGAGATGAGCCTTCCAGTTTGAACTCTTTAATCTCTCTGTCTATCCGGCTCGACAACCGGCTGCGTGAGCGGCAGAGGGAGCGCACTAACTGTCCCACCTCAGACCCTCAGCCACGTCGCCCACTCACCTACGATTCTCCTCTGTTCCCAGTCTCTACCACGGGGCCACAACCCACTTCCAGTTCTCTACCAGAACCCATGCAGTTGGGTTGGGCTCGGCTGACACCGGAGGAACACTCCCGCAGACGCAATCAGAGTGAGTGCCTCTATTGTGGCGGCAAGGGTCGCTTTGTTACCTCGTGCCCGGTTTGGCCAAAAGGCCGGGCTCTTCAGTAGGCGTGGGCGTACTGAGGGGTCAGCATCTTAGCCCCACTAACAAACCCCTTCGACTGTTAATCCCTGCCACTTTATGTACGCCCTCGATTTCTCTGCCACTTCAAGCCCTTATGGATTCCAGTGCTGAGGGTAATTTTATTGATAGAAGTCTTGCCATTCAGTCTAACTTCCCTCTAGAACCACTCCCTGAGCCCTGTACTGCCCGGGCCGTAGATGGCCGCATCCTAGCCCATGTTACAGAGTCTACCAAACCCCTTAAACTAGTGTTATCTGGAAACCACCATGAAGACATCTTGTTTAATGTTATCTCTGCCCCTCAGACCCCTATCATTTTAGGGTTTCCCTGGCTCAAACTTCACAATCCCCATATCGACTGGGTCACCGGCAAGATTCTGGGCTGGAGCCCTTACTGCTCTTCCTCTTGTCTGCAATCCACATTACCCCCAGCAGTGGGCGCCACTCCCCCACAAGACTCTGAATCCCCGGAATTAACTGGAGTTCCCCCTGAATATCATGACCTGAAAAGAGTGTTCAGGATCTCGCGCTGTCTCTCCCACCTCACAGACCTTACGACTGCGAGATCAAACTGCTCCCCGAAGCCCCACTTCCATCCAGCAGGCTCTACAATCTCTCTCACCCTTAGAGGGAGGCCATGGAGACATAAATCCGTGAATCCCTTGCCACTGATCAACTCTGCATTTGAACCCCTGCAGCAGGCCACGGTCTTCTCCAAACTGGATCTTCGCAACGCCTACCACCTGGTGCGTATAAAGGAGTGAGACGAATGGAAGACTGCTTTCAACACCCTGCTTGGCCACTTTGAGTACCAGGTAATGCCATTTTGGTTTAACTAATGCACCCGCAGTTTTCCAAAACCTGGTGAATGATGTACTTCACGACTTCTTGAACCATTTTGTTTTTGTATTCCTGGACGATATTTAGATTTTTTCCAGGGATCTCGTTGAGCATGTTTCCCACGTCCGCCAGGTTCTTCATTTTCTGCTGGAGAATAGGCTTTATGTCAAGGCCGACAAGTGCGAATTCCACTCCAGTTCTGTGAGTTCTTTGGGCTACATCATTGGGCAGGGGCAGATGTAGGCAGACCCACCCAAGATCCAGGCAGTGGTAGGGTGGCCAGTTCCGGGTTCCCGCAAACAGTTACAAATATTTTTGGGATTCGCTAACTTCTACCGTAGGTTTATCAGGGATTACAGTAAGGTCGCAGCCCCCTAACCAGACTAACCTCCACCAAATCACCTTTCTCCTGGCCCAGATTGCCTTTGACAGGTTAAAATCCCTGTTCACGTCAGCCCCCATCCTAGTGCATCCAGATCCCACCAAGCAGTTTATTGTTGAGGTTGACGTGTCGGACAGCAGGGTGGGGGCCGTGCTATCCCAGCGCTCTGGCCCCAGTCAGAAGATGCACCCTTGTGCTTTCTTCTCACGCCGACTAACCCCCGCAGAGAAGAATTACAATGTAGGAAACCGGGAACTTCTGGCGGTGAAGTTGGCGTTGGAAGAGTGGCGGCATTGGCTTGAAGGCTCTGAACAGCCCTTCATTGTATGGACTGATCATAAAAACCTCACCTACATTCAGACCGCCAAGAGGCTCAACTCTCGCCAGGCACGTTGGGCTTTGTTTTTCGGTCGATTTAACTTTTCCCTGACTTACAGACCCGGCTCTAGGAACACAAAGCCAGATGCCCTCTCCAGGATGTTTCACTCGCCCACGGATACTCCCAGCCCTGACACCATCCTTCCTCCCAGCTGTGTGGTGGCAGCAGTTTCCTGGGAGATTGAGTCAGTCATAAGGGAGGCCCAACGTACCCACCTGGACCCAGGTAACGGTCCTGCTAACAGTTTCTTTGTCCTCGATCCAGTCCGCTCTCAGGTCCTGCAGTGGGTCCACAACTCCCGTTTCGCCTGCCACCCCGGCTACCGGCATCGCCCCCCCTTCGGTGAGCTCCATCTGTTACCCGTGCCTGGTCGACCGTGGTCTCACATTGCCCTGGAATACGTCACCGGCCTGCCCCCATCCCAAGGTAACGACACCATACTCACCATTGTAGACAGACTGACCATCTACCAAAAATATTTCCCTCAGGTCAGAGTCCAGAAAGCTGTCACCTCGGTTCATTGGTCCCTATACTGTTGAAAGAATCATAAATCCCTCAGCTGTCAGACTCCAATTACCTCGGTCAATGAGGATTCACCCCATCTTCCACGTATCCCAGTTGAAACCTGTGGTGTCCAGTCCCTTGTGCCCTCCGTCCAGGCCCCTTCCTCCTGCCCGGGTCATCGACAACCACCCTGCCTATTCTGTCCAGTACCTCGTGGATTGGGAGGGGTATGGTCCTGAGGAGAGACAGTGGGTTCCCCGTTCTTCCATCCTCGATGCTGGCCTGATTAGGGACTTCCATCGAGCCCACCCTGGCAGGCCTGGTAGGGTTGCCGGGAGGCTCCCATAGGAGAGGGGTACTGTTATGGTTTGGCTTCGCCCTCTCTTCCCTTCCTTGTGTTTTCAGTTTTTCCCTTCCCTGCTGTCTCTGTCAGTCGTGTCTGTCTAGTCCTGTCTGTGCGTGTGGGTGTGTCCGGGCTGGCTCATCTCCACCTGCAGCCCTCCGCACCTCATCATCATCAACTCCTGCAGTTATAAGCTCTGGTTCAGCTCCCACTCGTTGCCAGTTCGTCAGTTTACCTCTAGTGGTATATTGCTCCGGCCACTCTACATATCTTGAGTATTTTGTGTGATCTCGCCTAACGTCTTGTTTTTCCATCTCACAGTTACCCCATGTGCGGAGTCGCTGCCTGCCTGCCTGCCTGCCTGCCCACTGATTCACCTGCCTGTCTGCTCTTTGCCCGCAAGCCTGTCTGTCTGCCCTGACAGAGTCCAGAAACACTGTTGACAGATTCTCTCCGTGCCTGGAATTCCTCGCTACCTCCCCAACCCTTTGGCTTTCCCTGTGCACATTAATAAATTCTGCCTGTGTTCTCATAACCGTTTTGTGTCCACACTTGAATCCTTTTCAGTGGAACCTAACAGACGTGACCACATTTGGACGACACGGTGGAGCTAACGGCCGTGTGGAGCAAGCTAGCTTGCTTAGCTAAGTGCATCTGTAATTCATGTTAACTGTCATTTTAATAGGGCTGACAATTTTGTCTACCAAACAACAGTCTTAAAACTAAATATACTCACCAGAGAAAGTGAACAGCCATCTCCTAGTAAGCTTTTTCAACGGCGCTGCTTAAATTTACACAGTGGCGTGGGTACGAGTCACTCTAGCCTGATTGACAGGTCACCATGGTAATGACTTCATCATAGATAATCCCGCCCTGAAGAATACTCTGCTTTGTGGTGTATTTTCCTCTAAATGGGGCCATAATTTACCAAATGAACATCATGTTGTATTGAGAAGACAAGAAACGAGTGATTGAGACCATAAACTCATGAGGAAAGTGTTTACTGAGGTAATAAATCAGGTCAGAAGTAGGGTAATTTTAACATTATTTCTAATGGAGCCGGACTTCTTTTTGCAACCAGGAGAGTCTCCCCCAGCTGGCCGTTCAATAGAATGCAGGTTTAAGGGACTTCCATGTTCGCACAAGTTTGCTGACCGGAAGCTTCCCGCTTGGTCGTCACAGGGATGAAAGGGAAAAGGCTGGACTACAAACGAGCTGTTTTCAGGCAGTTCAGAGCAGTCTTTTCACAGTGGGAGATGGGCAGTCCCTTTGGGCTGGACTTTAGGCTTTTTCACTTTGCAAACCTATTACATTCACAAAAAAAGATATAACTGAATGAAGGAGAGGGAAAAAGCCAAAAAACATAATACGACCTCTTAAAAAGAATAGTTGCAGATATTTTTGCAAATATGCTTGTTCATTTTCTTGCTAAAAGTCAGAGGATATCAATACATACAACTCGTGAACTTGAGCGATCTTCTCATCTAATTCTCAACTTATTCTTATTTCACACTGTCTGACAGTACCATATACTGTATATTCTGTATCAGCTTGTTCCAGCTCTTCATTGAAACTACATGATGTTTACATTGAGTGAAATGGCTGCACTATTTAATTAAACAGAAATATTATCTTACACACATTTTTCCAAAATTCAGTCTAGCATACTTTGTATCATTAGAAACTTCAGGACTTCCACTGGAATTACTACAATTACAACTAGAATTTAAATAATGATCTATGGGTTGTAGCAATGGTGGGTAACTGAGGTTAATGGCCATACAGCACTTAAGGAAAAGTAGACCAAAATGATTCACAAAAGTTCCATTTCTGTTCTAATCCCGGGAAAAATATTTCCAGGATCCAGATTAATACAAATTTAAGAACCAGTGATAGAAATAATTTTGACCTGGTTACTGACCACCAACAGCATCTGTACAAGTACTCCTCATGTTATCCCTGCACAGAAACCTGATTTGGACTTTACAAGAGAGGATAAAATAAAAGTAAAAAAAATAAAATAAAGCAGAGAGGAAAAAGATAGAGGCCTCACAATTCCCCAAACCATCTTTCTGTTTTTTATGCTGTGTGTTCTTTTCCACTGGTTTATTTTTCTTTAAGCAGAGGGCGGTCAATGTGAGAGGGCAGAGGGAAGGTGGCTGTGAAACCCTGTCGATGGTGGAAGAGAGAGCGAGTGCCACGCACTCTGTGTGTGTGTGTGGCATTTTGTGCTTTTGTGTGTGTTGAGTGTGATGTGGTGGAGAGAGCAGAGGAGGGGGGCCCAAAGAATGGGTGGATGGAGAAATTGGAAGAGGGAGAACGAGCGGAGAGACGGAGGTTGAAAAAAAAGAGAGGTGACATGGCGTTGCTATAGCAACTGTTTAGGGTTTGGATGATTTTCCCAAACCATAATGGGCTAGTTTGGAGTATAATGAAACCAGTCTGGCTTTCCTGGCTCTCACACCCCGGGTCATGTGCGCGCGCGCACACACACACACACACACACACACACACACACACACACACAGAGCTGAGAGTAACACATGTTTTGCATTAGTACTTGTTTATGTTCATCCAACAGTGGGAGAGCAGAGCCATGGTTAACTATCAATTAAAGCGATGATCATAAAACAAGCACTTGTAAATAAACACTGCCAAGCTAACATAGAGAGAGAGGCATGGAAAGACTAAAAGAACACCGTATTTAATAACACAGACATATCTGCCTGTTCCTGAAAAAAAAAGGTTTCTTTAATGAAGAATCTCTGAGTGCTTTAAGATATTAAAGTTCTCTTAAAATGACAGATATAAGACCCCAAGTCTTTGCTACAAACAGTTTAATATGCTGGAGAACAGAGATATATTCCTTTCTCATGTTATAATGTAGCTTGCAGGCTTCACCCCACCAGGAACCAGAGAGTTTTCTGGGTTACTGCTTTCAATAAGTACGCTTATAAAACTTTGTGTGTTAATGGGGCTTTAAGCCAGCATATGTTACACATGGAGAGTAATAAGTCTCTGTGTGTGTGTTAAAAGAAGTTTGGAGGTGTGTGTCAGAGTGTGTGTATGTGAGTTAATGTCTCCTCTGTCTGAGTATAATGAGCTCCCCTGGGCCTCCCTCACCTTCCACCCCTCCTTCCAATGCCTCCATCGCTCCCTCGCTTTTCCTCTTTTTCACTAAACTTGGCCCTATTAACCCCTCACTTCCCCCCACATGTTTATTTAAGTAAGGGGCGGTGGGGAGGAAAGGTGAGTCGACTGCCTGTACACATGTTTGTTTATGCATAGGTAGGGCAAAGGTTTGAGGAGGAGGAAATGTGGGGCGAGAATGAGCTGGTGCAACTTTGATTTTTGTGTTTGTGTTCCAACAAATGGCCACATTTGCCACAAGACAAGGAGACAAAGGCTTAGACTTCGGGTCAGTGGCTTCACACCTTGGACTGACCCAGTGGCCATGATGCATGAGGTCAACTCTATCGCTCAAGTGCTGAACATGAAGCTGCTGAGGGTGGCTGCTCATCACTTCCAGGCTGACAAGAAACTTTAGGGGATCAAGGGTCAGGAGCTGCCCTTTTACTGGTGTCTGTGTAGGTGTGGGTGTACCCCACCTGAGGGTGCAGGTGAACACAAATTTTGTGACACGACCAAACTGCTGTCAGCAAGCACACTTTGCAAACTAACATACCCTCAAAAAGTTCACCATTCTCACCGCTGGTCAGCATTTGACTTCAGGTTGACACACTGACATTTGACTATATTATGAATAAAAAAACTCTTGATATGATTCTGACCTGAGAACAGCGGTTGCAACTGACCTTTGTTTATTAGATCTGAGAGATTTTTCCGCCAATTACTTTTGACATCTTAAAGGAATAGTTCAACATTTTGGGAAATACGCTTATTCTCTTTTTTTTTCTAACCTTAGACGAGATTGATATCACTCTTATGTCTGTGCAGTAATTATGAAACTGGAGCCAGCAGATGATTAACTTAGCTTAGCACGAAGACTGGAAACAGGTAGAAACAGCTAACCTGGATTTGTCCAAAGGAAACAAAATCCACTTACAAGCACCTCCAAAGCTCTTTATTTTTTATTTGTTATTATCAGGGGAGCTTCACTGAGAGGAAGCCTCTCTCCTGATCGCATTCACATTGTTACACATTCACCCCTGGAAGCTGACCAGTAGAACCACAGTCTGATCTGCTGGCCACTGTGCAGCTCCACTGGAGCATTGGGGGTTAGGGCCTTGTTCAAGGGCACATCAGTGGTGGTAAATGAGAGAGGGGAAGCACTGCTTGTTCACTTTCCACACCCAGATTTATCCTTTGGACTGTACCGGCGAGTTCGCCTTAACTCTTTACTTCTTGTTTCTTTAGTCTGTCCAAATACCATAGTGTAAAAATTTCAGGGGGTTATGTGCCAGACTATTTCTGGGCTGTGACCAGGAACTTTCTGGAGTCTGCACCTGGTGACTGTTCCCATGGAAGAGATATTTTGTTTGCCAGAGCCAGATTAGCTCTTTACAGCAGATAGAGTGGTTTCGATCTTCTCGTCTAACTCTTAGAGAGAAAATGAATAAGTGTATTTCCCAAAATGTTGAAATACTGAACAATATCTTCTTCCCAAAGAGGTGGCACAGGGACAGCAACATGTTTAACACCATTGCTTCAGGGTGAGAGTCACCTCACTTGTGGCACCTGAGCTAATCTGTGACTCTGAACAACAAACCGAAAGTCAAATATTTGCTATTTATTCTTGGATTATGGACAAACCTACCTGATTCTGTGGCAGCGGGTGTTAGAATGGTACAAATATCTCACTTGTTTGAGTAACCTCTGATATTTATAGCGCTCTCAAAGGCCTCGGTCGTATTAATTCTTGTTGTGGTACAGTATTTGCATAAGGGTGATTGGGGCAGTAGCGATGTGGTCACAAGCAGGGATAAAGTGATTAGATCTGAAGCTCAGTCCAAGACATTCTTTGGCTCTCTACATTGCACCTGATTTACTAAACTAAAATAGAGTATTACAGATCCTGCTAATGTAACAGATATCCCACAGGGCTACACATTCATTTCAAAAATTAAATGTGATTTAATACAAACCGATCAAAAAGAAAGCAGCTGTGATTTCTGATTTTGCTGCTCCTGTTGAGTAATTGAGCCACTTTTATGGTGGGGAAATGTTTTTGAGCAGCTTTAGTTGTGTCCAGTTTGAGGTACAGCCCCGGCAGCTCAGGCCACCGAACAGGAGTGTGACCTCAGCAGGGATTTCCCCGCTGCCTTACTCTTTCTGTTATCACTAACCTTTATCCCTCTTCCCAGCTGCTAGTTAGTGGGTGCCATTTAGGCCTCTTATAGCAGGATTAGTGCCATGCTTCAATGTCATTGCACCTGATCTCAGTCCAGCCGTCTCGCTGTTATGACATCACAGCCATGTTGTCAAGGGGAACAGGGCCGGAAAATCTTTTTCCCTTGCTCTGTCTTTTGAAAAACATTGCTGCCAATGGATTACTGTACGAAAGGGCAAGCTATTTTGGAAAGTGACAATCTGATCGCACTGATACTGAAAGAGGGAGAGAGAAAATAAAAGAGAAAGAGACTGAAGTGAAAGAGAAATATAACAAACAGAAAGAGAAATACAGGTTGAGTCATCCAGCCTGACAACAACATCCACCTATGAAGATGTATTGTTTTAAACAAACAGGGACACTTGGGGGACAGACAGACAGACAGACAGACAGACACAGTCAGCAAAGCTAAGACAGGACGACGCCAGTAGGAAATAGAACGAGGTGGATGGAGGTGAAAAGCAGACAGAAAAATCACAGGTCTTTTCAAGTGTTGCCCAGCGTTGGTTAAGTCTCAGAGCTGCTGCCAGGGTGCAGTTCTCAGTGCCACTCCAGCACAGTGAGCCTTTGTAACTCCGGTTCTCAGAGGAGCTCAGTGTTGCTCCAGCTGGCCCTTACCCAGCCAGGTTTTCTCATGTCGGACCACTGACAATCAGGCACGGTGGGGCATAGTGGATGCGGGGGAATTTTGAGCATGCTTTTTTGTTTTTTACTTTCCAAAATAGCAACTAAAATCTACTTGATACCATTTACAGAACACACTGGGCAAAAGCCACAGATCACAGCTCCAGCATTTTAACAGCAAACAGAGCCCTTTTTAAATAGAGGTCTTTGTTTTATTGTGTTCACTGTGGTTACTACTCTGCTGGGAGCTCTAAATACAGAAGAAACAATACTTATACTGTACCACATTGAATAGTGTTATATACCAATACTAACATATGTGCTGAAGGGCTCATGTTTGGCAGCTCTAAGTTTTAACATGGATGGCAAGTAACAATCTAATCAAAAGTACCTCGTTACTGTGTTTGAATAGCTTGTTTTATGCACTTTTTCTCATTGCGACATTTGTTATTTTACTTACACTTAGGTAGATTTTAATGAAAGTGTACCAAAACCCTGTGTCAGTCTGGAGGATAATCATGTATAATCAATATTTTAACAATGGATCACATGATTATTTGCATGTGAAAGGAGTCGCTCATAGTGACGAAACCAGAGAATTACCACCTTATTCTGCAGTTCCCCTTTTAGCATCTTTCAGCTCATTGTTTCGGTTATCCAACCCTTTCATAAGTCTAATTTTCACAGCTGTTTTCCCTAAAAACCTACTGCATGCTATCTGTCCAGTACCAAACAGCAGTTAGCGACTAGCTGGTAAACACAAAACACATAATGTAGTGGAGCATTTAGCAGCTAACGACACTCTAAAAGTAGAGTGAATATTGGACTTGCATTCATCAGGTGAACAGAAACACAAATCCAAATGAATGATGCTTGCTCTGTATGCATGTGTAAATAAACAGTGTGTCTACATTTTACCCTTTGTAAATTTAGACACTTTTTCTTGCACACCAGCACTTCTTTTAACCTGCCAATCGCCCGCAGAGCCGGGCCACCTGGGCCCTGCAAATTATGCAAAGGCCCCGTCTCCGCCTCTTGTCAAAGTGGATGTCAATGTTAACAAGTTCAGTGAGAGGATGCTGTCTTGAAAAGAGAAAAAAAACACACACCATGAAAGTGAATTATGGAAACAGCAATAAGGTAAACTTGTGTTTTCTCCATGTTTGATGTCAGCAGACATCAGATGCAGCATTAAATTGGTGTACTAGCGGAAGTGCTCTGTCTTGCTAACGTTATCTGGCTAGCACATATATTGGTCCGTCTGTGTTT
Organism: Micropterus salmoides; assembly: GCF_014851395.1. Taxonomy (NCBI): domain Eukaryota; kingdom Metazoa; phylum Chordata; class Actinopteri; order Centrarchiformes; family Centrarchidae; genus Micropterus; species Micropterus salmoides. The sequence continues at coordinate 24,137,078 of NW_024040374.1, read as the reverse complement.
TGCTTGCTTGCCAGACACTTCCATTACTGTGTTCTGTAACTTTGTGCCTGACATACTTACATTTGATAAACACCAACGGAGAGTGGAGTTTAGAAACACGTGGACATGTGTTCTTATATGCGCATGCACCAAATGAAACTTGCGTACTCCAGCAGCAGCCTCTGTGGGACCAGTCCAGACAATATGTGGGCGTGATGGCACTCCTCCTAGTCGCACATTATTTTAAAACAAGGCAATGATTATCTGGCTCTCTGTTAAGGTTTAATTACAACTCTGGACTAATGCAAGATGGAAAGCGATGGACTGACATTTACTACTGATTAAAAATTGAATTTAAAATGCTGATTAGCTGGACATACTGGGCAACATGCATGCACATCTCTCAGGAAATAATAACCATCAAGAATTCAGTTAAGCCAGAGTATAAATAGTATTTTATATTTGAAAATGTTTATAAAGAACTCTCTCTGTTGTTTATACCTCATTCTGTAGTGTATAGGTATACTTATTCTTAGACCAACAGATGGAGCTAACTGCTAATCGTTACATTAACCTTACAATACATTTTTAATCATTTCAAAATGTTTTACTCTAATAACTGTAATGGCTGTCCCCCTGGTTAAAATAAATGTATGTTGTGAACATCAGTAATATCTTCTAGTATCTTTCATTCCCTGTAGAAATGTAATACTTCATGATTTGCTGATACCGGCCGACACACGGCAACATGTGAATAATGGAAATACTGGCACATCTTTTTCCACTTTAAGCGCCGTAAATAAGCAATTGTTATATAAGCAACAACTATGCTATATAAGCTTGGAAGATAATAATATCTCAGTGTTGACAGCTTATTATCAAAGGGCACACAACAAAAGTTTGTGTATGACAAAAAGATATTCCCTCCTTTGGTGTTTTAATGATGGTGGTGGAGAGAATGCTGTCTAACACGTCGGTCCATAATATAGCAAATGATGCTTATCATTTTCAAACTCATCCAACCAGTCAATTACTATTCCCTGGAAGAAAGCATCTGCACTCGTTATGTTTCTCCAGTCATTTATTCAGATTTTACTTTGATTTGTCACCTGTCCATAACGGGGTTGTCTAAAAGTCTGAGATGATCCCAGCTTCCCCATCAATAGCAGCGTTCATCATTCAGTAACATGCAGTCTCCGTCTGTTCTGTCAGAATTGACAGGTTAATATAAATCACAACCTAAAAGCAAGGAAACAGCAGCAGCCTTGCAGCTCCTCCTCTCCTTCCACTCCTTCTGCACAGATGCACAGATAAGAGCAAACAATATACCTCTTTGAATGCAGACAAGGACGAAAGAAGTTTGACTGATGAGCACGCTCACACCCGCACACACATTAGCAGGCTTGTCGATGTTTGTGACAGGCACAAAGTGTGTTATCATCTCTCTTTATCAGTCTCTGACAGGAAGTAAGGCTGCACTCTAAATTACACGTCTTTGTGTCCTTAATCCTGTCTGCTGCACATAGTTGCTTCTTAACCGTCTCTCTACAAAACAAAGCCTCTTTACATTTTACGGTTGAAGGAACAAGTTATTGCAGGTACACACACACGCACATATACACTGAAGCTTTTCCTAAGCGATGAGATGTTTGTGATGGAGCCGTATGTATAAAACAAGCAGTCAGCTGAAAAGGGCACTTTGCCACTTGGCACACGGCCATTTTCCATTTACCGTCCCCTCCTTTCTCCTCCATTCCACCCTGCGTGCATCAACCTGGAGTTATTTCCACCTTGCTTCTCTCTTTCTTTGGAATGCACACTTTTAGATATCACCACACATCAGTCCATCACACAGTGAGTGTGTTTGGGCGTAGACCTACCCTTATGTTAGTGTATAGCCAGATTTAGGAATAAGAAAGTGTCTCGGTTTTAGTGATCACATTGTCAGAGGAGAGGAGGAGGAACGAGGACAGATGTGGAGAGGGAATGAGCTGTGGGAAAGATTACTAGGACAGCTGCAGGCGGAGCAGCTACTCTTACAATAGTTTGGCAGGAGTTCAGATTTCAGCTTTGTACCACCCTTATTTTCAGCTCCTCTCCTTCCTCACAGTTGTGCTTTTCTCTGCCTGCCTAAATCTGTATGAATGCTGTCAAATCAAGCATTTTTAACCATCTATTCTCCTTCAGTTGTATTAGTGCCTTTCTTTCTCCATCTCCTGCCTACATATCCCATCTTTGCCATTTGCCAAAAGCACAAAACGCACTTAAAGTGGGCCTGCAGTCAGTTTCTGAAGGTCAGGTTTGATGCGACAGCAAGTGGAGAGTGTGTGTGTGTGTGTGTGTGTGTGTGGGGGGGGGGTTGCGCTTGCCATGATCCATGAGTCCTCCACAATAAGACGTCATGATGAAAGAGAGCGAGAGTTGAAGTGAAGCATTGTGGTGAGTGGAGACTAGTATCATGATGTAAACATGCACACAGGCCCCACAGATGTGGTTACCTGGCACAGAGATAAATGATCACTTTTCTAAATCACCTCCACAGCCAACATGTGCGTCAGTGTATGTTTCACTTTGAACTCACACCCATGTCTCAAGCCATCCTATTGGTGGATGTGGCTTTGATGACGGGAACTTGAGAACAGATAAAAGACTCAAGAGTTTATCTAAAATCTTCAGATTTTTTGTATGTGTAGCTTTACACTGGATTCTCTTTTTCTTTTTTCTTTTTTTGCCAAAGTTGGCACGTTTAAAATGTGTCAGGCTTTTGTGCAACTAAGTGTCAAAGTGTGTTCAGATTGAATGTGACACAGTGCGGTTGCATGTAATGTCAATTGTTGAATGTCAATCCAAATGTAGCCAACTTTTTAACATAATTTCCAAGTCATCAGAAGAAAGTATAAACTGATGGTTGGATTGGGTGCACTCTTGTGTTGTCCAAAATATAGATTTTTTGATACATACTGTATCTACTCTGCATATTTTAAACGGTACTTATTTTCCACAGTATCGCTACTGAAAATGCGCTTCTCTCCTCTCCCCAACAGCTGAAAACAAAAAAACACACCTCTGCAGCGCATACATAGTCCCACCTCCTCTCACTCACAGTGCCATCTGCTCATCATTCGTCTACTTCGCTCAGGTTGATTCACTTTTTTCCCTGACTTTTCACGTTACGTTTTTTTCCTGCAAGAGTGTGCTGTGATTGGCTAGTAGTAAAAGAAAAGTGTTTGGCTAGTAGCCTACTCATCGACATTATTAGATAAGATAATGATAAATTTTGATATCTACAGAGGAAGTGCAGCTCACTTTAACCTTTGTAAATATGACATTTGCTCCTCAGCAAATAGTGTATTTATAACCATACTTTTTTTCTGTAAACATTACACTCAGTGTTGAGCCCAATAACAAAATAAGCAAGATGATTTCAATGCAATAAAAGCTGTATGAAAAACTGTATGATGCAAATTTTGAGGATTAAACACTTAATGTCCTACATTCTGGAGAAACACAAAATTCAGGTGGCAGGTGAAAATTCAGAATATAAAGGAATATAATTCAGTTATTGGCAAGTGCCATTTTTGGACAATGCACATTTGTTTCTTCTATATTTACAGTGCATGGCATTATTTCTTATTATGCAAATAAACCTTTCAGCTGTATTTTTCAGAACATTTTTAATAAATGCTTTCAAAAAGTGATCAAGACAAAATCAACCTTTCAAAAGTGGTGGGGACACATTGCAAGCGTCCCTAGTGTAAATGATACCTACCTCATTTTGGGTAGATGCAGTGATGGCCCATGGTTGCTGCATTTTTTTCGACTTCAGTCAGAAGTAAATTAACTGGTGCTGTTCTGCTTGAAACACAGTACTGTTAACTTCACTTAGTTTTTAAGATTAGTTGATTAATTATTTAGTAATTATATTTAGTCATTTAATCAAGGTTGTGTATTTCCCCCCGTGGTATTGAATATCGATATTTTTCAATGTATTGTATCGAAGTTAGAAATTCCATTACCATGACAAGACTAGTGCACTGAGATAAACAGTTGGTGCTAATCCAGCGAATATCTCTTCACAGTCCGCTGGCTGTCTGTTCTGTGTGCACTGAAAATAAATCCAGTGTTTGTACTCAGTCCTGGCTCTGTTAATAGGAAACAAAGTGCCCTACACCCCGCCACACAACACTATCCCAGCCGTTACAGCCATGATTTGTGTCTCAGGTAACATTAAATGAATTGCCCACGGACATACAGCTTACTCTCTAGTTTGCCAAGACAATATCTGATGATAGTAGCAGGAGAGTTGTCACTTCTTCAATGACTTTATATATGTCATAACTTATTGATTAAGTCTGTTTCTGCTGCACTTTGTTGCATTTTGTTTTTATTGATACACCAACTCGCCTCGTCTTTTGCGATTACATTTTTTAAATCCTGTTTCCACTCACAAATTGAAAATAAACACAGGTGAATGGAAAAGCACTTAATGGAAAGACACAAACACGCAATTTGCTTGGGACAGTGCAAACTGAGGCCAAGATCCTGAGCTTTGAGTTAAGTCAGAGGCTGAGCTGGACACAGACAGAAACACAGTTGGTACATATATTGTCAGGTACTTACAGCTAACCTCTGTATGATCGTCACATTGGCTAATTGGAGCTAATCACAGCCCGTCCTCACAAACAACTGTATTGGTCGTTTGTTCAAGCAGCTTATTACGACCCAAATTTACATTTATTGTTAGGGAGGAACCTCTTGTGGCCATAACCATAACGGAATAGTGTTGTTGCCTTAACCTAACCAAACTGCCAAACATTTCACAACGTTAACCACATGTTTAACATCAAGTGAGTTATGCAACATACTCAAGGTCCGGTACGCCTGTCGTTGGTACTTTCTGTCCAAAAGTCCAAAAAACTGTCAAGTATGACGTTATGGGGACTCATTGGCAATCGACCTATTTTGTCGTGTTGGCGAATCAACACAGACTTCTCAGTGGTCCAGTGGTAAAAATTTGAAAGATCTACAATATGAATATTCACTTTGCTTTCTCCCTGGACACACCTTAGCCTGAAAAGAGGAGGAACAGAAAAGAGAAACCTTTGCAGCATCAGGTAAAATCATTCTTTCCTTAGCATTATTATTTATTGTTGAGTTAGATGGGAGGGTTTTCTAAGCAGTTATCTTGGTTTCAGTTATCATTTTCAAATGCTGACCAGTTTTACCAAACTGGCAAAAAGAAAATCACAAGATCTCAGCATGCCTCACCATATGTGTGTAGACTGTGGAGCATCTGTCTGTCCACAAAAGAGTCTCACAAAGGATGAGAAACCCCCATTTAGCCACACACACACACACACACACACACACACACACACACACACACACACACACACACACACACACACACACACACACACACACACACACACACGCACACACACACACATGCACACACACACACACACGCACACACACACACACACACACACACACACGCACACACACACACACACACACACACACACGCACACACACACACATGCACACACACACACACACACCAATTCCGCTCAGTGGAAACTTGATCCCCTTCATATTTCCAGTTCAATCGTTGAGAGAAATGCCTGAGAAATGCAATTTAGTAGAGAGGCTTGGCAACTAAAACAACAACGGCAGCAAACCTAATGAACTTTGTGAGAAAAGATGAAAAGAAATTAGGCTGCATGCAGATGTAATGTATGTGTGTGAGTATGAATGAAGACAGGTTCCCATAGTGTGGTTTCACTTAGAAGGAACGCTCTTTCTTCTGCTGTTTAGAGAAGAAAAAATGATCGCAATTGTTTTTGCATGTGCACGTAGTCAAGCATGAGCTGCTTATCTTAAAAATGGGTTAATCATGGTTTTTATCAAGCATAATGATTTGGGAAGCGTTTTTCATTGATTTTAATGGGTACATGTGATGGGGAACCACTGCATACTGAAACCTTGTGACCTTGTTTTTGGTGAAAGCTAAAGTGATATGTTCCTCGACAGTGACTAGTGACCACTGCACAGGTCTTTCATTCACCAATATTGTAGCATAATATATTATCCATCAGGGTGTGGAAAGACATAACTGTTTGTTTTTGTTTCACCATGAACCTTTAACAGTGCAAAAAGGTCTGGGGGGGATGGATGATGGATAGAGTAGGGGACAGAAAACGTAGCAAATACAGAAAAGACAAAAGGGGAGCAGCCCCAAAAGTATGTCCTAACTGATCTCTTTTTTAAGGCGTAGGATCTTGGTTCTTTTTAATATTCCAAATGTAGAATAAAGTTCAGGACATTATTCTTGTTCATTTCTCCCCATCAACTGAATGGTCGTGCACTGGCAGGTAGGCAGGCACTCTCTCGTTGGAGCAGCGCAAGCTCGCCAAGCTATAAAAGCAACTATAAAAATCACCTCCAGAACCAGCTCAGATGCTGACCATATGGCTGCGAGTTTAACAAGGACAAACTGCACCTCCTCACAGCTGCCTGCTCTCTCGGGTTCAATCCTTCCCTTTTTCTTCTTTAATTCCCTACCCATGTATCCAAGCTGTCCCCTTTCCTGACTAGTCCATATCTGCTTATCCAGTTCATTTTTGTTTTTAATTTTGTTGCCAGTGTCTGCCACAGCAGAGCTGAATGTGAAGAATTTTACTTTATCATGTGCTGCAACTTTCCGACAGTCTAAACCACAAAAGTTCAGACTTTTTCTTTTGGTGCTCTATTGAGCTAATGATGGTAATTTACCTGCCAGCTATAGCAGCTATGTCCTTCTGAGTTAAGGAATACCTTGCTCAGTAGTTTCAGTGGCAACAACCATACATTTAACATAACTTTTTGTTTTAATTAACTGAACACAGTTCATATTCATTTGTCAACAATGAAGATTTCAGTCTCAAAGTGCAATTCCCCAAGGCCCCTTTTCTTTTCAGCTAGGCTTCAGGTCTGCTGCCCTGTCATTAGCTCTGAGCTTTAATTAACGGACACACCTGTCACCACGCTGCACACAGACACAGCAGGTCATACTGCGGACGCTGGGGAATTCCCGCTAAAACTCTATTAGACATCAGATTACCCAGCCTGCGTGTAGCTGCTCCAAAGAATGCAGCGCTGTCAAATCTTTTTCCCCCTAGGTGTTGCGGTTGAGGTAGCAGGCTTGTGTATTTTTGCACACAAAGTGCAGAGACGTGGATGAGTGAGTGGGTGGGGAGCAATGCTAATGGGGACATCTGTGGGATTGGGACTGGGTGCGTAGAAAGCAAGGTGCAGTGGGTTTGTTGGTTGTCTGCCATGCTAACAAGCAGTTAAAAGCCCAGAGTGACAGCCCTATTAGAGACTAATGGAGGCTGAGACAGCTGAGACCCTGAGACACACACACACACACACACACACACACACACACACACAATAAAATGACCACCACACCCAAGAGCTAGCAAGTATCTCCCCCACTGAGCTCCACTGCCTTTCTTTACCTTCATCCCTCCTGTCCTCCATCCCTGTAGTTAAAGATCTTTATGGGTGAGGGAGTGGCACAGGGATGGGGCGATTGAATAGGCTCTCATCCTATCAGCCGTCCCTGGAGGTAACAAAAGGTCAAGGACTCTCATTTTTCATCTCAGCCAATTACCCTCCTATTCCAACCCGGCTTTCCTCTGTCTCTCTATTTTGCCCCCTTGCTGTGCCAAATCCAGTCCTCTTATCGCATCCAGTTTGCCTCACATGAATGCACACACACATACATGCCAGTGCCACACTGTCCTTCAAATGAAAAGCTCAAATAGGATAAGAAACTGCAACTGTTCAAGAAAATATGAGTCAAGCCTGATAACACAAGGAAAATTCCACTCCAATTAACATTCCTCTTCCTGCAGATAGCTGGGCTACAACAGAGTAGTAGAGGGTGCTGGGTCCCTGCTGTATTCATTCCAGTGAGGATGTATGAATGGCTTAGACTATGAACCGGTTGTGTGTTTGGGTGACCCAGGGGTACAGTCCACATCAAGTGTTGGGGAGAGAGGCTTGGGGAAGGCCTGACCTTCTGGTGCTCTGTGGAATGCTAAATATGTAGCAGGAAACAAGCTGAGCATCTATCTGTCTACATAAAAAGGGGGGCTGTTTGCCTGCAGGCCAGGATATGAAGGGACACTGCAGATGATAGAGAGCTAGATTGCTGTAGCTGTGTGTGTGTGTGTGCTGGGAGGCAGTGGAGGGGTACTAAGAGTGGGCGATGTTGGCGATTACTTCTAAGAGGGACTACAATTAACCCTTAGCTTCTTTGTGAGCCTCTCATTCCCATACTTAACCCCTCCCTGAGGTCAGAGGGCAACAGGCTGTAAGTGGCCTGTGGGTCTCTAACAGGGCAATTCGCAAATGAATCTGTGACAGTGAGAAGAAAACAGAAGCCTACAGAGGGGAATGAACATAGCTGCAGTGGTGAAGACTGGCTCAAGTTGTTAGCATTTATTGTTAGTGAGTAAAAGTGCTAACCGTTGCTATCTTATTAATATTAATCTATACCAGGTACCATTTAACATACAGTGCATGTTATAGTGGATGTTGCACAGCTAGGTGGACACATATGTTGAGTGGACAGTGATGAATTTCCATTAAGCAGCAAAAAAATGCTGTATCTTACTGAATAATTTAAAAGAGGTTGCACTGTTTGTTTGTTTTTGTTTTTGTTTTTTTTACAAATAAGTTATAATAAATCATTCATAAGCAGGGGTCGTCTAAAAAACATTTTCCACTGAAGAGGTTCAAAACTCAAGGAGAAGACATCAAAAACACAGCTGGTAGTGTGAGATTGACTTGTAAAAACACGCTTTTTGTCTATTGCAGTCCCCTCTTGTACGGGGAACTACGGCCAGCTGTTGCTTTAATACATTCACACTGACACTTTTACTCCCTCCAACTCTGATCTGAGGTGATGTGAGGCTGAATGTACACTTTTACATTCAGTTCATTTTTACTGACTGCCTATTTATGCTGCAGTTTACTGAATAATTTAAAAGAGGATACTCTGTTTTTGGTGTGTGAAGTAGTAAGACCCACATACTCTTCCAGTAAGCAGATACCACTGACAGTGATTCACAACGGCAGTTGGTTAATCTTGGGTATTTTGTTCAGTCATCGATATACTTTTTTTAAATTTTTTTTTATTTATTTTTTTACAAATAAGTTATAACAAATCATTCATAAGCAGCAAGTCATCTGAAACATTTTCTACTGAAGAGGTTCAAAACTAAAAGACTTTATGAAATGCAGTACTGAAATGCATCACAACACAAAGTTACAAAACATGCTAAACTTGTCATATCAAACTACAAATGACTTTGGCACAGCGGTGCTTTGAGCTAAATCAGCAGGCTAACATGCTCACATGTCATGTCATGCTCCAAATGTGTGCTAAATGTTTTTGCAGTCCATACAATAGATGCATTTTACTCAGATCCCCAAATGTCAACCTCATGGCGAGGAGGAAAGTCAGGGGATCAACAAAGGCTTCATCCTCTGGGAACCATGAATGGCTGAATGAGGTTTTGTTCCTATACACTCAGTAAAGTGAAAACTAACTTGCTTTTTTTGCTAGAGGAAAAGTCTGGGGATCATGAACTTCATTATGGTTCACCCTCTGGGGACCATGGATATAAAATTTCATGTCAGTCCATCAAACGCATATTGTTGAGATATTTCTGTCCCGACCAAAGTGGTGGACAGACAGTCTGACTTCGTCATCCCTAAGCACTGTGCCGCTAGCATAGCTAAAATCGTTGAAATATTAGTTGAGCATTGAAATCAGGTAACCTAAGAGTGTAAAACTATCAATATCAATATCAACTTTATTAATATAACACACTTAAAACAACAGAGGTGGACTAAGGTGCTTTACACTGTAAAAGCACAACAACAAGTAACAAAGCCATGTCTATAAAATGTTGCAAAAAACATCTAATTTTCCATTTCTTGTAATGGTGCAGCCTAAAAATGTGAATATTTCACTGATTACAAATCTGATATACAGTAACTTCAATTAAGTACTACAAGAGGCAGATGTAGAATAGATAGTGTGGAAGAAAAGACTTTATCTAATTTCAAAGCTACATAAGGGAAATGCTTGTGTCTTGGGAGCAAGGCTTTTGTGGAGATGGATTCTGAGAAACATGTATTAAGCATGAAATGAGGTTTTGGCAGCCTTTTGTTGTATTAACTTTGTTAATGACTGTAAGTCACACTGCTACAACTTCACCTTTTTTTTCTATAACTCTAATTTCCCTCTAGGTTCAGGTGAGGCTCTTATTACTGCAGGTCATGTTTATGTAGAGATTTAGAAGAGGCACAGAGAGTGCACATAGATAATGAGCGAGTCAAGAAGTAAGGAGAGAGACCTTTCCCTCCTCTTCTCCACAATAACTTTCCTGCCTTAGTTTCCACAGAACAACACAGAATGTCAGCCAAGACTAGGGATTTACTGTGACTCATTAATTGTGCTCGTACCATGTTTATGACCACACGTGACCCGCTTCCTCCGCTGTGATTCCAGGGCAATGAGTGTACCTGTGCCTCCGGGAGAGACTCACGGTTTGGGTATGCCGTCCATGGAGACCCCCTGGCTCTTAGTGCAGAACACTGGAGCCAGGCTGCCTGAATTGGCTCCCCAGAGAGGCCGATGGGGGTGTATGGGGAGGTCTAGAGTTTAGGACGTGGCGGGGTTCAAGCAGATATGTGCATGTTGACTACAGGTTTTCATCCAGTGTAGACACATCTGCACAATACATTTCGCTGAATTAGTCACACAACATTGTTTATTTTACATGATGTAGACACACACAATCCAAACCAGAGCAAAGAATGGCGTGTGTTACACAGTGTGTAAGGTCTTAAATATGGTTCACGCATATATTGTCTGCACATAAAGGCTTTGACATTTCGACTCAAAGTGAACAATAGTCAAAGAGCCTGAAGAAAGAGACGCTTCTACAGTGTATGAAAGACCCTGTCAGCGCTTATTCTGAAATGAAAAGAAAGACAGAAAATGAGGAGAAGACAACAAAAACACAGCTGGTAGGGTGAGATGAGAGGGAAAAGTCTCATGTTTGACTTGTGAAAACACACTTTCTGTCTACTGCAATCCCCTCTTTTAAGGGGAACTACGGCCAGCCGTTGCTTTAAAACATTCACACTGACACTTTTACTCCCTCCAACTCTGATCTGAGGTGATGTGAGGCTGAATGTACACTTTTACATTCAATTACATTCAGTTCATTTTTACTGACTGCCTATTTATGCTGCCGCTTACTGAATAATTTAAAAGAGGATACACTGTTTTTGGTGTGTGAAGTAGTAAGACCCACATACTCTTCCAGTAAGCAGATACCACTGACAGTGATTCACAACGGCACCTGGTTAAGAAACAACTGCACAGAGAACTGCTTCTCGGGTATTTTGCACTGTCATCAATATTAGTAGTATTTTCAGGAGAAATAGTCTTTCTTTACTCTGTGATTGTCCAATACCTATGATTCAGTTTCTCCTTTTTTAAACACTCTTTCCAACGCAAGACAAGAATATATTTCTCATTCACTTTCTCTGCCAGCTCAAACTGTCGACGTCGGTCAGTTTGAACATGTTTGGTTTCCTGGATTGTTATTCCAGGTTTTTTGATCCTTGCTGGCGCTGAAGGGCTGCTGACAGAGACAAATACACCGCTGCCCACAGAGCTGACACTCACACTCGTGTGTCAGAGGAAGACGTTAAAATCTTACACACTCAGTACTTGCACAGATGACACTGTTGGTTTATAGGCCTACAGAAGGAGGATGGAAAATACAGCCTGGCCTCAGTTAGGGCTTATCTGACCCCACATGATTACAATACCAAGATGTTTAAGTAAGCCCATGGGTGTCAAGTTAAGCAATAAATGTATACATTTGATTCACGTTTGTCACATATTCAAAGACTAAGAGTCCCTGTTATTAAGTTTTTTTTCCCGTATCATTAATGAAGGATATAGACAGAGGAAGAGCCTGGGAGAAGACAGGAATCATTGCTTTTTTCTTCTGTCCAAACGTGAGGAGTGTGATTACAGAGAAGATGCCCAGCTTGGCAGGACAAGCGAGTCCGCAACAGATTATTGTTTGAATTACATGCACATAAGAACAGTCTTTATCTCTGCAGGTCTGTCATTTGCCTTGACGTGTAATTCTGCTGGTGGGTCATTATGTTGTACACAACCACATGCGCACGTGTTTGCACATGCGCATGGGCAGACGCATGAATGTGCAGGATGTAACCACACAAGTTCATGCGGTTTCTGCTTCTCTCTAATAAATCTCACTGGATTTCTTCTTGACTTATCAACTTAATTCAAACTAAATTTTGAATTCTCCTCATTCTTTTTGTGTAAGTAAATAAAAAAATGCGATGATACTGCAGTCATCATGCATATTTTTCAAAATAGGATGAAACCTTTTTTTTTGACAAAGTGAAAACACAGACTAAGCTTCAATCCTTTGGGTGGTAGATGACTGACATCTAAGAGCCGGCTTTCCTAGGAGACGCATTGTCGACTTCCGTTGTGGACTGGAATACGTTATAAACCTTTATAGCCCCATTATTAACACTGCACCAATTACCAGTTCCTACACTGTCTGTTGGTACCAAATTTCCATGCCTTCTAGAAATAACAAAAAAGAAAGTACATATTTTCTCTTTGGTATTTACCATTTGAACCACATAAGTACAGAGGTCAAAACAAACACCAAGGTTTGACTTCTCAGAAAAAAGGAATTTTGATTTCAGTTTGAATTTAAATATGTGAATAACTTTAAACGGTAGTATCTCCCTGAAATGTTGTCACACACAAATACATACAGAAATGCTCACCTCATTGTAACCCGCCACATATCCTGCAGTCAGAACTGAAGCAAGGTGATGTAACAGATTCACCTTTGCTCATTTAAGTATCCCCACCTCTCTCCAGCTGTCTCTTTTTCATCCTTCTCTCAGAGCGGTGTGGATGAGGTCTAGTTTCATGGGCTTAAATTGAATCAGGAAAATCAACTTTGTCTTCATCCTCATCTTTAATGAGAGAGGTGGAGGGATTTCCAAGGTGCTGCTCTGCCTTGTTTTCTTTAGAAAGGTCTCGCTGTTCTGGGAAGGAAGCCTAGAGAAGTGGATTAGCTAAAACCCAAAGGAAGTAAGAAACAGATATGCTCGACCACATCACACTATGCACACACCCTATCGTACTGTAGAAACAAACCTAAACGCTGGGACTGAGAGGTGTTATAACAGCTCTTAAGAGGTTACTCCCTTCCAGCTCAGAATCAAACGGGACCAGAGAGAAGAGGGAAGGAAAATCTAAAACACATTTTCACCCTTTGCCCTGACATGTGGAACCTGTACTGGGAGTGTTTTCTTTTCATCTGGCTGTGATGGGGGCTGAGGGGTTTCTATGGTGTCCCCTCTGCCCTCTCCTCCCAGGAGGGATGTGCTGACCTAATTATCAACTGGGACACCCGCTCGCTGAGAACAACAGCACCCTCACAGCATCATGCCATTTTATTGTGCTAGCCTCGATGTGTGACTGAGCTCACCATAGGTGTCATTTACACTGGGGACACTGGGGACAGGTCCCCACCACTTTTTGAAATGGCTGATTTGTCCCCACCACTATTTAAAGAATAATTTGCTCAAAAAAAAAAGCTACTGATTATAAAATGACTCAAAAACGTACATGCACTAGTCAGTAACTTTAACAACTTCTTGATAGTTTCTTTTTGGCCAAGTTTTCTGTTCTCTCCCTGTGAACATGACAAAAGAGGAGGGAAGACTAAATCATGCCTGCATGTGTGTTGCCTCAGCAGGGATGATATTACATGAGAAAAGTTGATCTACAGGAGAAATAGATCCGAAAGCTACACAGAATACCTGAGAGCTGCACTGACTTACATTCTAGTTTTTTTTATATATTTTGAAATGTCACCTGCCACCTAAATTTTGTGTTTCCTTTTACATAAATAAAAACATTTCCACCATAAATTGGTGCAGAAATGTTCACCAGAATGCGTTTCAGAAGTGTTTAATGATCAAAATTTCCTGGGGGAGGTCCCCCGAGACCCCCCACTCATATATCTCGGCATTGAGAATATCTTCAAAACAGTGTTTAAGGATCTTTTGGTCTTGTTCTCAACCTAATATTGCGTACTATGATGTCTTGCGGGCTAAGTGTCTCTACCCACCCCTAATCTGAGCCCCTATGTCCCCACTACTTTTCATCACAAAGTGACACCCTTGGAACTCACGGCCATTCTGTGAAGCTGTGACTTCCAGTAAGATCATCTCACATAAGAGTGAAACCACCATTTTTGTATTAATTGAAAGGAATACTTGCCAAGATAACTGGTTTCAACAGTACAACTGGTATTCTTTGCAGGTGGGTATTCGGTGACCATATTTTCAAACCCCTAACATTAAGCGTACCCCATGTTCATGCATACACACATGTATGACGCACCATTGGCATTTTCATCAGGATGAGGGGACAAATTATTTCAGCACTAAGCACACCTACGCAGCATTACGCTGCTGGGTACTTTACGAAGTAGTAAGCCACCAGGAGCTCTTTGGTTGAAAGGCTGACTTAGCATGACAGCTAACCGTTGGCATACTGACAAGTTATGTCAGAAAGAGCCACATCCGACACTTGCCCGTGACTCATAGACTAGTAATAGCCTTGACAATGACACGTTGATTCAAGACCCGTTTGACTGTTTATAAAATATATACAGTCAATGATTGACTCAGATACAGACAAATCAGTGTTGAATTCAGACGTGAGGTGCATTTTTATGTTTTTACATTGGGCTGGGTAATAATTCTAAAATAATTATTCATTTTAGTGTTTTACAGATATTTTTTGGGACTCGGGACACCCAACTTGAAACTGGGGCAATCCCGAACAAACGTCTCGGGTTACGTATGTAACCCTGGTTCCCCGAGAAGGGGAACGAGAGACTGCGTCGGTTACGACACTATGGGAACGCCTCTAGGCGAAGCAGGTCTGAACGTGAATGAAATCACTCCAATCCTATTGGCCTGTTGCTAGAACGGTAAGGTGTGACGGAA
Source organism: Micropterus salmoides (assembly GCF_014851395.1). Classification (NCBI taxonomy): domain Eukaryota; kingdom Metazoa; phylum Chordata; class Actinopteri; order Centrarchiformes; family Centrarchidae; genus Micropterus; species Micropterus salmoides. The sequence goes on along the minus strand of NW_024040374.1, from coordinate 24,121,940 downwards.
TAACCGGAGGAGTATAAAGCACACCTGTACACACTCATCATTAGCTTAAACTATGAAGCAGGCGCTTCAGGCGGGGAGAGAGGTGCGGCGGACCGACGCAGTCTCTCGTTCCCCTTCTCGGGGAACCAGGGTTACATACGTAACCCGAGACGTTCCCCTTCGAGGGAACTCGAACTGCGTCGGTTACGACACTATGGGAACGAGATACCCACTAAACCGTGCCGAAAACCCCGCCTGCCCCTGTGTGCAATAAAGTGGCACTACTAAGAGGAGAGCGCACGAGTGCCAGGTGCCGAAGGAAGGTCAAGACTGTAAAACCGAATGAATGTGTGCGGAGTGGCCCAGCCAGCCGCTAAACAACATCCTGCAAGAGGCCCCGGAAAGGAGGGCTCGAGAGGCCGCCTTGCCTCTGGTAGAATGAGCCCTCACAGCCACAGGTGAAGGCAAACTGCGCACCTGATAGGCCAGGGAAATAGTCTGAACAATCCAGTTGCTAATAGTATGTTTGGATGCAGGGAGCCCGGCCCTGGGAGACCCAAAACACACTAGCAGCTGGTCAGCCTTCCTCCAACGGGAGGACCTCAGAGTGTAAATACTCAGTGCTCTGACAGGGCAGGGCAGATGAAGTCTCCCGTCCTCCGCCGTCACATGAGGTGGAGGATGAAATGCCTGCAGCACTGTGGACCCTGCCGCACAAGAAGGCACTTTAGGGATGTATCCTGGACGAGGGTGCAGGATAGCCCTAATATTCCCCGGGGCAAACTCCAGGCTTTGCGGGGAAACCGAAAGCGCTTGGAGATCCCCCACCCTCCTCAGAGAGGTGATAGCAAGGAGAAAGGCCATCTTGAGGGTCAAGTGCTTAGCCTCAGCTGACTCTAGGGGTTCGAAGGGGGCCTCAGCCAATGCCCCAAGAACCACCGCCAGATCCCAAGGGGGAACCTTGGACCGAGTCGCAGGTCTCATCCTCCGGGCACCACGGAGGAAAAGTACAACCAAGGGAAGTTTCCCCAAGGACCCCTCCCTCAGAGGGGTGTGGAAAGATGAAATAGCTGCCACGTACACCTTGAGGGTGGAAGGGGAAAGACCAGCAGAGAACCGGTCCTGGAGGAACTCAAGTACCTGAACCACCGGGCAGGTAACAGGGTCCACCGACCGCTCCCTACACCAAGTGGAGAAAACACTCCACTTCAGGCCGTACATCCTCCGTGTGGACGGGGCCCTGGAGCTCAGGAGGGTCTCGACTGCTCCGGCTGTTAGACCCGCCTCTAGGTACTGTGCCCCCTCAGGGGCCAGACCCACAGTCGCCATATGGCGGGGCAAGGGTGAAGAACCCGGCCCTGCGCCTGGGACAGCAGGTCTCTCCTCAGAGGGACCCGCCACGGCGGGCCGTCCAGGAGCGACATGATGTCCGAGAACCACACCCGGGTTGGCCAGAACGGGGCTACGAGCAGTAGGCCGACATAGTCCTGGCGGACCCGCTCCAGAACCCCGGGAGCAGAGCGACTGAGGGAAAAGCGTACAGACGTAGCCTTGGCCACGAATGTACCATGGCGTCCAGACCCAACGGGGCTGGAGGAACCATAGCGGGCAGTGCGTAGTCTCTTGAGACGCAAACAGATCCACGTCTATGGGGCCGAACTCTTCGCACAAGAGCTCCACCACTTCGGGGTGAAGTCTCCATTCCCCGGGCCTCAGCCCCTGCCTCAACAGCAGGTCTGCTCCCTGATTCTGTGTCCCCAGGAAATACATCGCCCTGAGCGATAGTAACCTCTGCTGGGACCACAGGAGGATCTGACGCGCCAGTCTGTCCAGAGGGCGCGAGTGCAGACCGCCCTGGTGATTCAGATAGGCCACCACCGCTGTGTTGTTCTACTCGGAACGAACCAGGACGTGGTGGCCTTGGAGATCGGGCAGGAAACTCCTTAGAGCCTGGAACACCGCCAACATCTCGAGACAGTTGATATGCCACTCGGATCGATGCACCTGCCAGGATCCCCTTGCAAAGCGGCCTTCCATGACCGCGCCCCAGCCCGTGAGGGAGGCGTCTGTCGAAATAACCAGCCGGCGACAAGACCCTCCCAGCACGGGCCCCTGGGACAGGAACCAAGTTTCCTTCCAAACTGATAGGGAACGAAGACACTTGCGCGTAACCCAAACCAGACGGAGAGGATTCCCCTCGGGGAAAAACCCTTGTTCCTTAGCCACCACTGCAGGGGTCTCATGTGCAGCAGTCCAGATGGTATTACGCTGGACGCAGCCGCCAGGAGACCCAACACTCGTTGAAAGTGTTTCATAGTGATGGCGTGGCCTAACTTCACCCCTTTCACGGCAGCCAATATGGTGTCGACACGTGCCGGAGACAATTGTGCCCGCATCGTTGTCGAATCCCATGCAACCCCTAGGAACATAGCCCGTTGGGTGGGCGCCAGCACGCTCTTCTTTGCGTTGAGCCTCAGCCCTAAACGCCGCAGACGAGCCAGAACGACATCTCGATGCCGAACCGCCAACTCTCGAGACTGGGCTAGGATGAGCCAGTCGTCGATGAAGTTGAAATCCGGATGCCCCGGAGCCTCAGCGGGGCCAGTGCTGCATCCATACACTTGGTGAATGTGCTAGGGGAAGTGCCAGGCCGAATGGAAGAACCCGATACTGGTAAGCCACACCCCCGAAGGCAAACCTCAGGAACTTCCTGTGAGAAGGACGGATGGAGACCTAGAAATAGGCGTCCTTTAGATCTATCGTGACGAACCAATCCTCAGATTGGATGTGCGTCACGGTGGCGGGGATGATGAGCATCTTTAACCTGAATCTCCTCAGAGACCGGTTAGAACCCGCAGATCCAAAATAGGGCACGCAGCCCTCCGTCCTTCTTGGGGACTATGAAGTCTCTGTCTGGGGGGAGACACGTTCCACGGCCCCTTTCCTCAGCAGAGTACAAACTTCCTGTCCCAACACCGGACCTTGCTCCGGGCGGACCACAGTCCAAACCACCCCCTCTCTTCTGTTGAATTTGGAGGGCGGGCTATGAACTGTAGTCGATACCCATCTATGGCAGTGCGCAGGACCCGCGGAGAAATGTTCGTCAGGCTCCGCCAAGCGTCTGCAAAGTCTGCCAACGGAACCAGCCCCTCGGGGATGGTGGTCGGTGTCTCGTGTGATCTTCTGGTGGACCCCTGAAGCCCCAGAACGGCAGGGGGGAGCTGCCGAAGATCCACGGTGAGTGAGTCGGGATGCCGTCCGTCTGCAGACCCTCGGGGCAGGCAGTACGGTGCGGACTCGATGGTGGCAGGTGCGTCCTGAACGTGTAAACGGCGGGATAACATCACCTGTTGCCACGGCGGAGGGGACCTCGGTCGGCCTCCGGGGGGGGTGGGGGGGGTGCGGGAGGGGAGAAAGACTCCCCTACCCCGGTCTTCCCTGAGCTCCGTCGGGACTGGATGACGGTCCTCAGATCGCGTCTCTCAGACGGCTGAGGGTGAGAGCGCCGTCTCGCTGCCCCAGCTCCTCGGGGGGCCCCCGAGAAGCGACACTCTGCTTCCCTCCTCTCCGTAGGAGCTCGTAGAGGGAAGGGACCTACGCCTGGCAGCCTCAGCTGCCTTGGGTCCAGACCGGCGAGGGAGGTACTGGCGGAACGCTTCGCACTGCGTCTAACGCTTCGTGGTTCTGCGAAGCTCCGCCAGATCTTCCTCGGAGGGACCCCCCCTCTGAACCATCTCCTGTAGCAGGTTGGCTTGGTAGGCTTGAAGCACCGTGGTGTGCAAGCTCGCACCTGCCTGGCCCGCTGGCATGTACGCCTTCCCCACAAGCGTGGATGTGGTGCGACATGGTTTGGATGGTAACGCCGGCTTCTCCAGGGAGGACGCAAGTCGAGGGGAGAGATAGCTCGCAAGCTCATCCTCCACCCGAGGCATCCTCCCATAACCACGGTCCCTAACCCCCATCACATTACTGTAGTTCAGTGATCGGGGTGTGGAAAGCCATGTAGAGAAGGGTCTGCCCCATGATTTACTCAGTTCATCATGTAAATCAGGAAAGAATGGCAGAGACCGGCGTGGAGGTGGCGTGTGGTGCTTAAGAAACCTTTCATCAAGCTACCACTAGCCTGTGGTGTCTGCTCCTCCCGTGGCCAGTTGATGTTGAGCTTAGCCACGGCTCTAGTCACCACCTCCAGCAGCACGTCATAGTCGGGCGCGGCCAGATGACGCCGCCCCGACACCCGGAAGTCATCGTCGACTGCGCTGAGCACGTCCGCCTCCTCGGAGTCGGATTGCTGCAGCGCCTCCGGATCCAAAACCGCGAGCGGGAGAAGCCGAGAACGGGCTCCCGAACGAGGAAAGGAAGCGTCGGAGCCAGCGGATGAAGGTCGGGAAAAAGCCTCAGCCGTCCCGAAATCCTCCGACAGATCACGCTGTGAACCCATGAGTGAAGCCGCCGGGCCGCCTCAGCGGCCGCAGGGCCCGCACCACGGGGAAAACACATCCGGCCATCCTCGGAAAAGAGAGCCATGCTGTACCTCAGTACCCGCACGGAAAGGGCTTCGCAACGGGCGCAGGCAGCCCCCTCGAGAGCTGCCCGTGCGTGCTCCATCCCCAAACATGAGAGACACATCTCATGAGAATCTCCATCCGTGATGTACCGAGGGCAAGAAAAAACACACCTTCTGTACATCTGGTTGCCGGACATGCTGGTAGACTTCTTCTTCAGGTAAGACATACTGCTTGTAGGACTGGAGCTTTCTTCGAACAACGTACAGAGCGCCTGCTGAATAAAAAAAAGCTAATGATGAGTGTGTACAGGTGTGCTTTATACTCCTCCGGTTATTCCGTCACACCTTACCGTTCTAGCAACAGGCCAATAGGATTGGAGTGATTTCATTCACGTTCAGACCTGCTTCGCCTAGAGGCGTTCCCATAGTGTCGTAACCGACGCAGTTCGAGTTCCCTCGAAGGGGAACTGGGACGACTGAAGAACGCAGGTCGGAAGCTGTTAAGGAGTATATTAAATGTTCATATAGCTAAGCCCGTAAAAATCAGCTGGAAGCGAACTACCAACCACTGTAATGGTAAGAAAATAAAGGAAAACGCACCCCAAAACCCATAACAGTGATTCATCTTGTGTGAGAGGCAGTGAAGAGAGTGTGTTAACATTAGAGAGATGAAGTTCAGGCCTGATAAAGAGCATGTGTGGGAGTAATAAAGACCACCAACCTTAAACCCGCTCCAGTGTGCAATGTACCTGCAACCTCAAGTCTGTTGTCAACTGCCGTTGCTCACTCACACACACACACACACACCTACACACACACACACACACACTTTGAAATAAGGGCTTTCCTCCCCCCCTGCAGTTTCAGAATCCCCCCCACAGCTGAGAAGATGACGAGCAGCAGGCCGCCCACACACTGTGTGGGGGCCATGTTAGCGCTCTGCTGTGAATCTGTGATGCTCTGCTGGGTTGTCTCTCAACGATGGGATCCCCTCCCACACTGCTCACACCTTTGAGAAAGAAGTTAATGCTCCACATAAGGACATTTACATAAAAGCTCATGAAAAGGTTTTGACAAATCTTTCTTACAGTGAGCTCTCAGCTGTTTAAGAATAGTGTACAAGTATAGCATTAGGTCTCTGATTTAATGTCTCTGTCTGCTGTAGATGAAATATTCACACCAAATTACAGACCCTTTAGCTAGCCGTGTAGCTCTAGCGAAATGGCAATGATGAGGTCCACTTTGTCCTAGACATTCATGTTCCACTCAGGCTGAACTGTGACAACTTCTGTCATAACTTTTCATATAGAGCCATCATGATGTCAAATTGAAAATGAGTCCGATACTTTTGTTTATGACAATCCTTGCAAAACGAATGACATTCTCATCAGCCTCAGTACTTTTTATTTATTGCTATGTAGTAGATGTTAGCATGCTAACATGCTAAACTAAGATGGTGAAAATGATAAACATTATACTTAACATCAGCGTGTTTGCATATTATTATGTTGATGTTAGCATTTAGCCCAGCTGTGTACGTGCCTAACAAAGCTGCTAGCATGGCTGTAGATGCTTTCTTGTTAAACAAACTTAACAAGTTAGACAAACTTATTTGGAAGAGAAAACACACGTAAATGCTAAAATTATTACCCAAACTGTCCATTTGGATGCATGTATCACAGTTTACAGAACAACGTCTCTGTTCAACTTTGACTTGTCAAAGCTACCAACAATAGTTACATTTTTCAATTAGATTTTTTCCTGCAAAAAAATTATTTTAGATAAAATGGCTAGCTTATTGTAGCTAACATGTGCGACTGATAATATTCTTCTTCTTTAAAGCGATGTCGCTAGTTCCCAGATATCAGCAATTACTTTGGTGAGTACAATGTTATCATTACTTCTTATTAAAGATGCAATTTTTGTAATGATGATCTTAATCTCATAACTCGAGTATTGCTAGTTATAGTATCACAAATCTACACTAGTGCAAAATGACAAACAAGTTAACGCGACAAGAAGTTTAATTTCTGCAAAAATGAGATTACACATTTTGCATTTATTAGTGTGTCTCTGTGTGGTTATGGGTGAGGCCTCGTGGGGGTCTCCTTTTTATGGATTCTCATCGGGGAGACCATAAAGATCAGCTAACCACGCAGCATGTCTCCACCATAACGCTTAACTGACTCATGTGCACTGAAAGGCTCACCACAGTGTAGGAAGGCGAAACCACAGGGGTGGTGGGAGGTGACAGCGATGCATTGGGGGGGGGGGGGGGGGGTAAACTAACTGTGAACAAGCTGGGAATCCCTCTCAGCCTGACCTGAAGAGGTGTGGTGAGTTAGAGGGGATACAGATGAGTGCACAAAGTGAGCTTCAGAAGAGTAGAGATTCAGAGCTCTGCAGCTGGTGCAGAGGTGGACAGAAAGTGCAAACCCAAAGGTCAAAGGTTTCTCCACATGTTTACACTTTCTCAGTAGTAAACTACAGCAAAAATCCCAGTGAGTGAAAGAGCCAGAGGTTTACTGGAAATGTTTAAAAATATTCTTATCAGGAAAAACAATTCCTGTAATTTCAGGTAACCCAATAACCATAACCACCCTGAGAGCCTTTAATATAATGAGTGTGTTGACACATGTCTGAAATTTAAAAATGCACAGGGAAATCATGTGAGCAACGTATCTTGATATACATAAACACATTTCTTGATGATCATTTTAACACTGAAGAAGATAAAAACAAATATGGTAACAAAACCACAAAGGGTTGACTTCAATGGGAAGAGTCATACTGAAAATACAAATTTGCCCCTTCACCTTCCAGTAAGACTCTACTAACTATAGCTTGACCAGCCAGTTTGACAGTTTGTTTGTCTTCTGGGAAAACAATGCTCTTTCCTTACTGATTGCGTGGGCACTGTCTTACGACGTGTGCTTGAGCACATTTGGAAATGACAGAGGTTACTAAGATTGTTTGTGGTAACTCAAATCGAAAACACATACATCCAGAAAAAGCTTCAAACGGATGCTGCATTTCAGTAATCTTAATATATAAAACATATACTATATGTACAGTGTCAGTCCTACCATATATTTAAATTTACGTGTTAATATATTGCATAATATTTTTCAACATATTTAACATTTTGTTCACCCTGCAGTGTTGGGTGGGGTGGTTCTGCCTGTGTCCCAGTGAGAGTGGTGACAGGCAGGATATTGGTGTTGTATATCCAGCGTTATGGCCTGGGGGAACCTCTGAAATGAGGCAAAATGAATTAAAGGCAGTGTGGGGGCTCATTGGAGCAGCATTGTGAGTGCTAATGTGTTTGGGTAGAAAGAGATGTGGACAGGGGACTGGGTAGTTATCTGAAACCAACTTTCTGAAAACAGAGCTCCGTGCCGACATGTGAAACCTGAAGTGCAGGTTCAATTTCGTCACAATCACATGAACACTTTCACAGAAAGACTGAGAGAAAAAAGAGAGAATGAAGAGAGTTAGCAGGAGCGGGCTGTTAAAATTTCCACAATCACAGAGGGTTAGGTTACTTTATTTGTAACTGTAGGTAGATTTGGTTTGCTGTGCAGACAACGCACCAGTGTTGACACACATTGTTTAAACAACACAGACAATAGACATGAATAATGAGAATGAGAATTTGAGAATAAACATGATAAAGGTGCCCAAGGGCTCTAATAATAATAGGGACTTAAAAAGAGGAAAATAACACTAAAATAAACAACCACTAGAATAAATGGGTGAAAAGATTAAACGCTTAATACGATTGTTGCTACGACTTATTCATCTGAGTGACTAACTTCATGTGTGCTTTAGATATGTAGACAAAGACATTGATGACGGAGCCGCGGCTGGTCTCATTGTCCTGGAACCAGCTAACAATAACCAGATGAGAATGCGTTGCAATAACAAAGTCCTCTGCATACTTCAGAATGGTCCTAGTTTCCCACCTGCTCTGAAACACATTTGTGTAGCGGATAAATAATAGAGGTGAAAGCACACATGCTTGCGGGGAGCCCGTGGAGGAGCAAACTTGGCCAGACAGAATTCAATTTAGAATTTCCACTTATCCCAGCTGACATTGGGCGAAAGGCGGGGTACACCCTGGACAGGTCGCCAGTCCATCGCAGGGTGTTACTCGAGTCAAATGTTCTAAAATCCTTCAGGATCAAGTGTGAGGTTGAACTGTGTTAAAAGCAGAGGGAAAAAATCAAAAAATATAACTCTAATATGAGAACCATTTCCCTCCAAGTGTTTAAAAAGTAAGTTAAACAATGTGTATTGCATCCTCTACACCTTTGTGTGGCCTATAACCAAACTGCCTTGGAAGTGCATGCTCAAATTTCTGATCTTACCAATTGTATTAAAGGTTTTTATTAAAACTGATATGAGAACAACTGGTCTAAAATCAGAGTTTTAGGGATTTGGGAAAAAGGACTACCTCAGCATCCTTTCTGTGCTTGTGAAGACCTGCTAAAAATGTAGTGGAATACAGGGATAGATTTACACACACCTCCTCCACGTCCATTTGGAGCATACTCCTTCCTGATAAAGCTTGCTCAGACGTCTGAGTTTTGGCGTTCAATTGGAAAATCCTGAAGCCTGTAGTGCACCACAGGCGCTCTTTCTTCCCAGCCTTAGAGCTCCTCCCGGCTACGCTCCACCTGACGGGTTTTCCTTCTCCTCAGCCTCCAGACGGACCACGCTAAGAGCCAGACTGGAGCACAAACACAGGCGGGAGAGTAAAGTTTGGCAGGTTTGTAGAGAGACAGCAGGGAGGACGGAAAGTGAAGAGAGGACAGGTCCAGTTTTACTTGAATTGTACTTCAGTGTGGGAGGGGGGGTGAGGCAGGTAGTGAGAAAGAGGAATGGCTAGAGAGAGAGAGAGTGAGAGAGGTGCAGTGAATAAACTGAAGCTGCTTGCTGTTGTGGGTATGAGGGAAAGGAGAAAGAGGCAAACCCAGACACAAACATAAACACTGGCTAGCACTTCAATGATTCCTCTCTCTGGCTCTCTGCCTCAGACCTCTCCTCCCCCCTCACTAGCCAAGCACAAACAAATATGACATGGAAAGCATCAGACAGGCCCCATACATCTCAGAGAAACGGCAGCCTGATGTGAATGTGAGAAGGGAAAATTGTCATGGTGAGTTTTGCTGTTTCCATCCTATAAAAAGACCAATTGGATTAGATTGTCGCTGCCTCTCCTCCAACATCCAAATCACATCAGCTGTAAAATAAAGTGGCCACCGAGAAATGTCATGCTGTCAGACGTCCATCTGTCCCTCTAAAGTCATAAACCAGAAATAGAAAAGACAAAACAGCAAGACAGTCTCGTATTTCACCTCCAGACAGAGACAGACACAGACACATAAGCACTCACACACACTTGAAACTCTGGGGAGAAAGAAAACAGAACCTCTGAGGGTCATCTTTTGATGATCAGTGGGAGAAGAGTTTGAAGGAGGAGTGTGACTGATAGACACCAGGCACAGATAACTGACAATAACCATATCCTGTTCGAACACACACACACACACACACACACACACACACACACCACACACACACACACACACACACACACACACACACACACACACGCACGCACACACACACGCACACACACACGCACACACACACACGCACACACACACACGCACTGGGTGTTTGGTTCTCTCCTTCGAAGGCACAATGTCACAGATTACTGCGGCTCCTTGGTCTGGCTGGTAATGACATCATGCCTGGGTCTGCTCCCAGAGATCCCCGCTGCTGGCACAAGGCCAGCCCTACATCTGCAAAGAGCCCGACACAAACACACACATATGCGTACATGCCACAAGCCAATCTTTCTCTCTCTCTCTCTCTTTGCATTGTCTCTCTCTTTGAGAATAAAGTGAAACTGTTGAGCTATAGTGAGGTTTGTGCACTCTTTCTCTTCTTTTCACTGTTTTTTTGTTGTTGTACTAGCACTTTGAGGCCTCAAATAAAGCTGTTACCTCACTCAGCGCCCTCACATAGACTTAGCCACAGCATCATTAAACACATCAAGCTAACTAAACTGTGTAAAATAAAATGGAAGAGCAATATTTTTTCTTTTGCATTTGCCACCAAGCATGATTTTGCCTTTGCAAGTGCTGTGTAGACTATGGCGCACAGGCGATGACAACGACATATATCAACAAAGGAAAAATGTAAAACCATGTGAATGCAAAAGTGAGTGAAAAAAGAGTGTATACGAAACTATCGTATTAAAGGAATAGTTTGGCATTTTGGGAGATGCATTTACTTGCTTTCTTGTGGAGCGTTAGATGAGGAAGACTGAAAACAGGGGGGAACCGCCAGCCTGGCTCTGTGAGAAAGAAACAAAATTCACCTACAGGAAAGAGAACTTGTGGTTTAGTGAGGGTCTTGTTGTCACAGTGTGGTTGCCAACTAACAACTGCATGTGGATGTTGTTTCAGATTTAGCGTATACAGGCATGAGAGTGGCATCAGTCTTCTCATCTAACTCTCTGAAATCTCATAATGTGAAGCTATTCCTTTAAGCCTCTAACAGCCTCAAAATGCGTTAATTTGATCTTCATCTGAACAAGTTCAAGCATTTATCTTGGAATTGAAGTACTTTCCAATTTTCCCTTAATTGATCCCTTCTCTGTTGGTGGGTATACAGTGTACTATAGTAACCAGGGAGTGAGAGAAAGCTCAGTGTTGACCTGTGATGCCAAAATGCTTGAAGACTCACAAAAAATCTGCTTCTTCAATCTGCTGCCAAGCCAGTCCAAGGGGTTAAAATGTGAACAGCTTCCAAAAATCAGCAGCCTTTGCCAATTTCTACTGCTGCCTCAAAGGCCAACAGTACTTACGATAGTAATGCTGTTCACATGCAACAAAACCAATGTTAGGTTCAAACAAGTAGGGTATGAAACACGACTAAAAACAGGAGAATTGTGAAATAGAAATAAAAGTCCGAAGCTAACATAATTTGTAATCCTCTCCAGGTAATCTTCAGTCATATGTCTCCTGCCTCCTTTAAGAGATCTTTCCACCAAATAATTTAGTGTCCATGTGTTTTTCATCTACAAAAAAAGAGAAGTGAACCACTCAGCTACAAGGTTCACACACACAGTGGAAGTGTATCAGACACTCTGCATGGGGCCTGATTCGCACAATACTGAGCAGACAGACATAACAAACAGTGTGTGTGCGTGTATGTGTTCATGCACACATCGTTGATTCTGTGTTTTTTCTATTTAGTTTTGAACTGTCGCCACTAAGCATGCGTCTTTGTGCAAATGTGTGTGAGTTTGTTTGTGTATGTGTGTGAGTGTTCGCGCTGGTGTGAGCTGACCATACCACTGGGGTCAACCTGTGCCAGCTGCTTGGAGCTGATGGAGTGAGCCACACACATGCTGATCTGTGACCTTAAGAGAGAAGAGAGGAGGCGAGAGGAGAGGAGGGAGGAAAGGAAGAGGAAAAGGAGCAGCACAGCCACTTTCCTCTTGTAAAGGTCAATTTGATCTTAAGCTGCAGCAGACACTGATGCACATCAAACTACCCTGAAAGTTTAACACTGGACTTACTATATTACATCTAAGGCTCACTGTTTTCAGTTTCTACTGGTGTCACTGATTTTCACCAAATATATTAACCTTTAAAAGTAGCAGGTCACCTTTTTGCCTGAATTTTATGTCTCCACGCACCCAAAATTGGTCCCATGGGAAGAGGACAATGATCACCACGTGTTATGAGTCGTCTTCTGGACCTCTGGCTTTGCATGATGATAAGGAAAATGGTAGTGTAATGCTTCGTATTAAAACCAAATGCTAAAAGTAATTAGCGATACTGAACATACATATTACTGATTATGTTTTACTATCAATGCACCCTATAGTCTGACTTGAGCATAATACTTTTATGAACTCATACCCCATATGTGATGCTTTTTATGGTATCTACTTTTTCTGCAGTGCATTTAAATTTGGCAATTATTTCTCTATACAATATAATAGTTTTCACTGTTAGTGGCGGAGCCAGCCATTTTCATGGTGATCTAAATTGCTTTCATACACGCAAGGGAGTAATCCAGGGTAAGTGCAGCTTTCTGGTATTGATAACAACCTCACTTTTTACTGTTAAAATCTGTGTCAGAACTGTATTAGTTATTGCTGCAAACCAAACATTTCTTACTGCTGCTGTTCGTGTTATAAATAAATATACACATATATACGCTATTAACAGATCCGCTACGCTTTCAACATTTATATGTGAATTTGTATAGCAGTATGCTTCTAAACTTTCTTTGCTCTGAAAGGCAATCAGTTGTTAAGGTGATTAACTGGTCGAGAACATGGTTTTGACCAGTCACGTTAAAAACATACTGGCGAAACAAATCAATCATTTAAATGTAGCTACAAAACAAGATTGTGGTCATTTTTTGACTGTACATTTATTCATTTAGTAGACGCTTTTATCCAAAGCAACTAGACATGTAAGAGGTCGCACACCTCAGGAGCAACTAGGGGTTAAGGGTCTTGCTCAGGGACACATTGGTAGATGGGTCACAATGGGGAATTGAACCAAGGTCTCTCACACCCAAGGCAGAGTCTTATCCATTGCCACCCAACTGTAGAACAGTTTTTAATGCTGCAGGGGGTAATGGAAGAAGAAGGACCGGCCACACTGAGCTGTTAGATGAAGAGACAAAGCAAGGTAACAAACTCCTGTTACAATGCCCTGCCGGTTGTGTGGAAAAGTATTTGTGAGCATGAAATCAGATTGCGGTGGGTCATGATAGAAAAAGGTCAATAACTGAATCAATTCTGTAGTTATATTATATTTTTTTATGTCATATAAAAACGTGAGTTTATTTGGCTGCTCTATAAACAGACAAACCAGTTACTCCTCAGTTATATTTCTGAAAGAGAAGCTGCTTCATGAGTGTTTGCTGCACAAAGAATGCTGTTGTAACTTGTTGTATTAAACCACACTTGCTTAAAATTTTAAGGGCTTTAACTCAGTATAATGCTGCAAAACTAATACCAGAAATTAGTGATAATGGTACCTAGGGATGGGCAATGATACATGAAAATGTATTTTAAAAGAAGATTCCAAAAAAGCCTCATTTTAAGTGTATCAAAATACAAAAAGCTAGGCTACTAAAATTTAACAAGTCCTCTCAAATTATTGTGTAGGCACCAATCAGAGGCAGCGTTTTTATGTCATCCCCAGACTTCTCGCAAAGTATTTTTAAACTAACAACTATTTAAAGGTATTTTTAAGTATTCTAAAGTATTCTAACACAAAACATGAAGTTATTGTTACTAACCATCAAACACAAATGACAAAAGTTCCTGTTTTGTATTTGAAATAGGTATTTTAAAAATTGTATCAAAAATACTGCCCCTACCTGCCTGATACCTTTATAAGTCTTCATCGGCTGTTCTTATTCTGTGTTGTTAGCACTAACAGTCCACTCAAGATGGACTGTCTCCCTTTGTGCACACAGAAGGTAATTGGGCTTGAATCTCTTGACTGTCTACACAGAGAGAGTATAGAGACATTAAGTATATACAGTCTATTTTTACATCAAGGGGACTGCGGTGTTCCAGCTCCTAAAGCCTGTAAAGGCCTCACACAGAGAAAGACACCATCTCCCTACACACGCACAGACAAAGACACACACACACACACACACACACACACACAGACAGTCTCACCACCCACTGCTTGGTGTTTGTTTAATATGGCATTTCAGTATGAGAACAGTATATCCTGCTCCCGTCTTTATAAGGGCACAGTTAATGCAATACTGAGACAAACCCCCCACCCATTCCAATTTCACTCACACTTCCCATACACACACACACACACACACACACACACACACACACACACACACACACTCTTTAGTCCCATGCCAATGGCTGCTGCCTCTTGGCAGAGCCCAGATTTAACGTTGCCCCAACTGAGAAATGGCATCTGCTTCATCTCTCTTTTCACCCAACCGCTCTACTCCTCCGAACTCACTAAGACCCGCCATCTCTTGTCCAAAAATGTACACATGCTGACACAGACACTCACACACATGCACGTGCACACTGCCGTTACTTGGGCTGGCACCAGTGCTGGAATCTTGTCTGTCTGTCTGTGATGGTGAGAAGCACACAGAGAAGTGCTGAAAGAACAGATTTAGACTTTTATGTTCTTGGCGTAAGTAGGCCAACTCTTCGAAAGACAAATCCCTGCTTATCGTTGGCCTGGAGTTGTCACCGAGGAGATAATAAATATTGGAAAACCAAGCTGGCGAAGGTGCAATTGTGATTATCATCTGCTTGAAACCCTCATATAGCCAGTTCACTTGGCCATTTTGTGTCTATTAAACAGCACAGGTCGTTTTTCATTCAATCCTGAGCGTTTGCTAAATTCAACTCATAAACAGGTTGTGTCAAACACTGATACAAACTGCTGATATTCTCAACAGACATTAAGATGTGACTGTTGGCAGCAGATGTGTACTATATTTGGCTGACTTCAATTTTGACTTCAAAAAAGGGAGACAGAGGTTTGTGTTAGCAGCATGGCTCTAGGAATGGTAATGTTGGTCTCTCCGTTGGTCAACTATAGGATGGATTGTCATAAAATGTTGTACAGACATTGATGGTATCCAGAGGATGATTCCTAATGACTTTGGTGATCCTATGACCTTTTCTCTAGTGCCACCCTTAGGTCAAACTTTTCAACACTCATATGAGCTAATGACATTCCTATTAGCCTCAGTCGTACTTTGTGAATCCTCCCAAGTTTCACATACTAAACTAAGACATTTAAATGTGTCTTAAGTACAGCATCACAAAGTTGTAGACTCCAAGTCTTGTTTTGGGGGTTTTCGGGGTTTGGCAGATAAACAGTACTAATTTTAATATGCTAAACCATTGACAGAAGGAGGCAAAATTAAGTTGAGTTAAATTCATTAAAATACATTTTGCACTTATTTTGTTGTGGTCTTGGCAAACAAAACAGTGGATCAGATCATTGATCTATTTAAAAATGTCTTATCTTTGTCAGCGTTAGATTGAAGCTACTTAACTCTCCAGACCAAAACTCCTATGTACAATGAAATAAGATGACAATTTTTTTTCCTTGGCTTCCAAAGTAGTAGTAGTAGTAGTAGTAGTACAGTAGTAGTCTGAGTAGTAGTAGTAATCTGTAGTCTGTAGCAACAAATCAGAAAGCAGGCTTTCATGAGCTCGTGATAGAAAAAAGGAAGTGAACAATGATGCAATTTGCTTCTGGTTTAGAAATATGACAAGCTAGAATACTGTCCATTTGATTTAAAAAAAATAAAAGTTATATTTAATCTTCCCTGTTGAAAATGGTTGCTTTATAAATACAATGCTAAATACAGCTGTTGCAACAGTGAATATGATTCTTGTGCAGCTAAATGAACAAACAACATGATGATTGAGCAATGAACATGTGAAAGTGTGATAGTGTTGGAACAATATTGGCTTTTTGGTTGTGTGTTTTCATGTGTCAGGGCTGCTGCTTTTGGCCACTCTCCCATTGCATCCTTCGCGGGGTACATGGTGTGCACACATAGAAATCACAGAAAACACAGCACATTCAGACAGAGACACACAGTGGTCTAAGTCTGATTAAAGTAAAAGCAGCTTTGAGGAAGAGAGAGTGAATGAAGAAGAAACTTTTAAGACTGAGAGGAGCCAGACAGAAAGCAAATGTCCAGTGAAGCATGCAAAACAGAGAAGAATGTCTCTGATTTTGAATATGGAAGTTAAAAACAGTTAATCTCTAACACTGAGGAACAGGAAAAGACTGTATATAGAGCTGAAAGCGCTGTTGTTCCTTTCTTTTACAGAGCTTACTGTCTTTAGAAGAAGATAAAGATAGACTGAAGGGGGTAACCCTGTCTGATTGGGAGAAACAGCGTAGAGAGGGGAGATAACGCTGCTCGTTCTTTGTTTTTTTCAGAGACCACAGTCACGCTCGAAGGACCTCATCTATAAACACCTGGAGGCAGAAGTGATCTGGAAGTTACAACCTTGAAAACAATGACTGATTCTAACACAGATTTCAGTTGAAGGGAAAGTGCATACACATTTCTCAGAAGAACACACATTCAGCTGAGATTTACTGGCGTAACAACTGCATGAAAGGCCTCATTGTACATCAGCAGCATCCAAAACTGTGCAAAATGCCAAAACTGAAAGGGCATCCCGACAGCTTAGCGATTATCATGCCGTGCTTAGTTTCTCAAACAAATCATAAACAATCCAGGCATACAGCTGACTAGTCTAATGATAAGGCACACCATGCTACGCTAACTTCCCAAAAACGCTGGCAAGGCGATTACCGTTCTCTGAGGGCTTGCAGGGGGACAAATGCCCTCACAATGGGACACGTCACAAGCCTGAGCAGAGCTAAGCTGCATGGCATTTCACGGATATTTCAAGTCAAATTTAATGCAAATTCCTGTTGGCAAGTTGTTTGTGAAATCTATTTTTATCAACACTGGAGACTGATCTTTGTTTACGTTACACTGTGTAATCCCCCCTGCTTTGGGGGTTTTTTTTGTGGCCAAACCTCTCTAACCAAATTTCTTGTCGGTGAAATCTCCCATTTATACAGAATGTGTTGGAAAAACTGCTGTAGATCTTCCAGTTTTTCTGACACTTCAGCCACATCAATCCAGAAATATTTATTTTACGAGGTAGCTTGTTTTTTATGTAAGCCAGCACAGTGTAATTCCCTTGGGTGCAATCCGTTTAATTTCTAAACGTTCTGAAATATACAGCCGCAATATTTTACTATCCAGAAAGCTTAGCCATTTTCTCTGCTAGAGCAGAGGCTATGGAGAAACTCAAGCTTGGGATATTTACATTTTGTTCAATTCACAGTATAAAATGAGAAAGTTCCTAAATGAAAATGAGGGATTAAGAGGTCACACAGCACAGTACAACACAGTAAACACTGCACTGAGTTCTGAGACACACAAATAATATCGAAAGTGGATTACTTGCTCTGCAAAGACAATACTTCTGGTAATCCAAACAGCCATGTTCAACTCTGTTATGTTAAGCCTTTCAGTCCAGATTTTGGTCAAACAAAAATACTAGAGATTTGCCGCCATACGTCACGATAAGGATCATGTTTGTCTAGTCGCTAAACCGTTCGGTTCTGTGTCTTTGGGGCTAAATGGGGTAATTTGTTTTGTTTTAATAAAGCAGGTGTTTTTCTTGGTTCAGATTGTCAAGGAGCAAATTGTCTAATCACATCACACATGGAAAGTCCAGATGATGGCGGAGAGAGCGCCAAGCTGCATCACTGCTGACCCAGTGCGCGGCATGAGCACCTGTGCCGACACACACACACACACACACTCTCATACACAAACTTCACGTGCAAGTATTAACACAGCTCTGTTTTCATTGCAAAGCAAAACATGTCACTTCATTTGCCCCAGTTTAGCCCCTAATCACAGTGACGGACAGGAGAGAGGGAGGCTCTGTGATGGCTAGCAGCATGAAATTAGCTGCAAGACGACAAGTGGACTCTACAGTCTACACCCTTGTATTTTTTGTTTTTTGAGTCACGAATCAGCTGGTTTACATCCAACACACACACAGATAGAAGCAGACTTTATTTATTGGGTATTATGAGGAGTTCAGACTAAATTTCCGCACAATTGTACCACACAGTAGAGGACAACTTTGCCAAAATAAAGACAGAGTATAACATAAAAAAGGAACACATTGTGCCTATTCTGCTGAACAATGCTCCACAAACGTGCACTCACATAGCAGTGTAAATAGTAAAAGCAGGCTTCAGGAAAGAGGCAGGCAGCAGAAGGGGGCCTGTGTGGCCATTCAAACAAGCAGCGTGTGGCTGTGGGCCTAGAACAGCCAGCAGTACATTTCCATAACAGGAAAGGTCAGTGTTGTGGCTCCAGGGGATTTAGAGACGCTAACACAATCCTTTCTGGGAGCTCTCTGCTCTACTGCTCTACCTGTTGACTTGACTGCATTTGGTGCAATAGTCTAATATTACACGCTCTAAGCAAGACTAATTTTTGCTCGATTATATATAGTTTTTGTCATCTTACAGTTACACTCTAAAGTTACTGTATCTTCAACATAAAATAAAGTAATAAAATATGTGTGTACGATGAATCAGTAACCCGTTTTAAACTAAACCTTAATAAGTGATGAGTAATCATCCTCGGACTGCAAGCAGTAACCTAAAGAAAACTTGGCTCACAAAAGTATTTACATGGAATAATACTCCAGATTTGTAAATAAATCTGTTGCAAGAACATGTAGAAATGCACAAACCATACGATTATTTAGTATGATGCATTTTATAGATTAAACAAATTTAGCTCCACTTCAACCAGATACAGCATTAAAATGCAACTTATAACATAATCCAATAATACATTATAATAATAAAACATTTGTTTTGCATAATGACAACTTTTACTTTACATTTTTACTTTTATTTCTTTATACAAAGGATATACTTCTGAAGTTTTAGCTTGAGTAAAAATGTGATTACACATTTGGAGAGTAGAGTATTTCTAAATATTTTACTACTACTGCTTGTAAAAGTAGTCGTACTATTTGCATCCCTTGACGATGAGACTCTACTAACATAATATAGAATAGCTCTGGCCAACACAGACACTAATAAACATATACATGCAGCCTTCAACTCAACAAACCAGACTAGAATCCATTTTCACAAACCAAACACTTGGTTGACGATCACTACTGAACTCTATTTCCACCATACAATCTCCACAAACTGCTAAAATAATACATATTCATGTCTTTATTTTAGAGAGTCCAGCAGAAAGAGGCTTTAATTTTGTGGGCAAGTTTGTGTAACACAAAGAGAGAGAAATACACAGTATGTGTGTAGTGTGTAGCTGCGGCTGGTTGTGCGCTCTGACGTACAGTGTTTGAAGTTGTGTTCCATACAAAACAACAGTAGAGGAAGTTGAAACAGCTTCTGGTCTTTCTCTTGGACCAGGCCTCGGAGCCTCAAGGGGCCCATAGGAGTAAAACACTCCTTAGCGCAGCCTCATATACCTCAACACCTGCGGCACACAAAAGCCCTCTGTGAGTGAAACAGTCCCTGAAAAGTCAGAAAGTCTCATGTTTGACAAGAGACAGGGAATGCTGGGTAACAGTGTGTCTTTGGTAATAAGAAAGAACATTCAATAAGAGATGTGATTTTATTTTATGCTACAATGGATTAAAGCCTATAGAATGGCATAAAATGTATGTATGTATGTGATGGCTTTACTTGAGTGTACTTGCTTTAATAATTAAGTGACACCAGTTATTGCTGTTGGTTGGCTGTCATTAATCTAATTATTGTTGTGTTTTTTATACCAAATTGAAAATCAGATTTTTTCATTGTCATTGAATACTTTAAAAACTGCAATACAAATACTGTGTTTTACTTGTTATTGTTAGAGCGTTATTACAGAAAAACCTCACTTATATCGTGGGCCCTTCACACCCCCTCTTTACCTGACCCGCAGCATTTTCCCATGGGGTCCGGCGCTCTCATGGCTGAGATTGAAACAATATTGACATTGGAGTGGCTGAAAAGACACAACATGGCTAATAGATATAATTATCTGACATAATTATCTTGAAAAATAAGAACAGATAATACACCTCTGTCTGAGCGCGTGTTTGTTGTTGTGTCTGAAGGGAACCTCCCTGGAAAGATGGGCAGTGCCACATCACCGCCCGCCGAACCCAGCCAGGCCTCACCTTCTGTGGGTATGGGAGAGTCGGATTGCAGCCTGTCAGGACCAGGTAAGGCTGAGGTTTGAGGTTGCCGGCTGCATGGGTGAATTCCCCTTTTGACATTAGCGTCTGTCAAC
Source organism: Micropterus salmoides (assembly GCF_014851395.1). NCBI lineage: Eukaryota > Metazoa > Chordata > Actinopteri > Centrarchiformes > Centrarchidae > Micropterus > Micropterus salmoides. The sequence goes on along the minus strand of NW_024040374.1, from coordinate 24,101,521 downwards.
TCTGCTCTTTGGAAACTGGCGAGTGTTCACCTTGTCAGAGCCCCGAGAGCAAACCTGAGAAAACCCAAAACAAAAACAACAGTGGGTAAAACTACGCATAACCCACTCCACTGCAAGATTTTAATAACATTTACTTGGACTCATTAATTTAAGAAATCGTTATGACAGCGCTAGAGTCAAGAGAGTGATTTCTCTGTCTGGTCCTGCAGACTCGAGTCCATTTACCTAATTAAAAAAACAAACCAGCAGTCTCTGTGGCTCTTGTGTTTACTGCTGTGTGATGGAGGGCATAAAACACAAGTAGCAGTACAAATGCAAATAGATGGCAGGGTGACATAGAAAAGCTGGAGGAACAGAGCCAGAGGACAAACAAAGGAGACATAAACTGATGACAGAGGAGTCAGCTATTGATGACGGCCTGAGAATAAACTAGATTCAGCTTCATTTTTTAGCTTATACATTTCTATTTGGCGTAAAAGGAATGGTTTGACATTTCGGGAAATACACTTAAATGCTTTCTTGCCAAGAGTTCGATGATAAGATGATAAAACTGATACCACTCTCATGTATTTACGGAAAGAATTAAGCTGGAGTGAGCAGCCTATTAGCTTAGCTTAACAGAAAGACGAGAGAATCCGCAGAAATAACTGTAAAAAAAAAAAAAAAACTGGCAAACTGTTGCCTTTTTCCCAGTTTCCTGTCTTTATGCTAAGATTAGCTAACTGCCTACTAGTTCCAACTGCATACAGTATTTAGCACACAGACAGGAGAGTGGTGTCGATCTTCTCATCTAACATTCGGCAAGAATGCAAGTAAGCGAATCTCCTAAAATGTCAGACATTTTTCTTTCTTTATTGTTTGTTATCAGTGCAAAATGGCACTTCACATTATATGAACCAGGACTGAAAGAGATGAAAGTCAAGGACAGGACAGGATGAGAGAACGTAGTGAGAACGGAGAGTGAAGGGGGTTGTGCAATGAGGTGGAGGAAGAGGGGGGGAGGGCGGGGAGATGATGCAGCATTGAGTACAGCAGCAGATGAAAAATGCAGGGGAGATGATCTGAGCCTGTCTTTGTTCCAGTAAGAAGCCCACAGCATGGCATGATGACTCACCTGCCGTAACACTGCATCACCCACAGTATGAGATCATCAGGTTAATCTCAACCCCAACAGACACAGCAGCACAGGCAGAGTCAGACAACATGAAAACAACTAATACACACACACACTGACCTCACCTGAATTCACTTTCTTAAATATATATATTAGTGCTGGGCAATGATTAAGACATTATATTGATTAAGATGATTAAATTTTTTAATCGCGATTAATCACATAGTTATGCGCAAAATTGAATAATGAATTCTAAAGTAGTGTATTGCACACTTTTAATCTAAATGTACTGCTGGGGTGGTGATGTCGCATTGGATAAGACTCTTTGGTGTGAGAGACCCAGGTTCAATTCCCCACTGTGACCCATTCAATGTGTCCCTGAGCAAGACACTTAACCCTTAGGCTCCAGAGGTGAGCGATCTCTGACATGTATAGCAATTGTAAGTCACTTTGGATAAAAGCGTCAGCTACATGAATAAATGCTAATGAAATAAAACCAAAGCTATTTCCCACTGCCAGGGCATTACCTTTTATATAGCTTGTTAAAACCAGTTCCAGAGCCATGGTCATCATATCATAACAGGCACCTTCTGAGCAACAGGTTAACATATATAAATCTGTTTTCTTGATTGTTTGTTTTTGATCACCGGAGCAAAGAGCGACCCCACGGGGCCAAGCGACTACGTTGTGATTATAAGAACATTCCTAAGACCGACATCTTTCCCAATATTAATCAGCATGCAGTGTGTAGCTATCCACTTGACTATGGCATTTGTTCACTTCTCTTGCTTTTGTTTATCTACTTCTCCCACTCGCTGCATCCACCGTAGTCTGCCGAAGCCTCCCTCCACTGTTTGTTTGGGTGGGTGATTTGCTGGCTGATCAACATCCCACCCCTCCTATGACCCATGGTTTGACTGTATGTGTATTCAGAGCCAGTGAGAAACAGACTTTCAAAATAACTATAATAAAAACTGTGTTATTTTATATACATATATTCCCTCTAATCCCTCTGATCCATATGTGTATCAGAGGGAAGAGCAGACAATCTTTATATTTGTCCTGGCCTTGAGAGAATTTGCTGCATTTATTGTCAATATCATAACATTAAACACTCACATACACTCACACCCATACATGTAAAAATTTACTTCAAAGGGGAAAGTGAGAAAATGAGAGACAAAGATAAGAAATAAAGAAAAGAAAAGATAATCAGCTTAATACTTTGTACTGGCACATACTTTGAACACCCATCATGTTGGTCACAGCAGGATCCTCAGGTCATAACAGGGAAATGAACAGGGTCAGAAGCCTAATAGGATTTATAACTGTCTTTTACCACAAACTGCATTTAAGGCAATAAGATGAATTATTCATTTGTCTAATCTGGGCTTCTGCTGCTCTGCAAGAGTTAGAGCGCAGCACAGAGCACGCTGAGTACTTAAGCTGCAGCCCAAACGACACTTTAGTGCTGTGGGACAAGCATTGGGTTACATAGGAGAGGAGAAGCTCCCTTCAATTATGTTAGAGGGAAAGAAAGTGAGATCAAGATGAAGGTAGATGGAAAAGAGATGGGAAAGCAGGTATAAAATGAAATACACTGCAGTTTAATAAAATGAATCACTGCCAGTCTGTCTGATTGATGGTGGACACAACAATGCTGTTCTGTTCTTTATTATGCTCATCGCAGTGATGTTGGCCCACAGTGGTCCACTGCATTGTTTAGAAGTCTGCATCTGCAGAGTGACTCTTTGTTATTGATACTAAAAAAAGAAAGAAGGTGCTCTGAAACTAACACTAGTTACATGTATTTCAGTCAGCTTCAACACTCCTACATATTTACATCATCTACATTTACGCATTTACTCATTCTTACATTGGAGACGAGAGCAACAACAGCTACATGGCTTACTTTTAAAAATACAGTGGTAGTGCCTGGTTCTGTTTCTGGAGCTACTGGCCTAAAACACCGACCCACAAACCCACAACCCAGCCGGAACTAAAGCAAACACCAGATTCCCACAGGGGACGTATAAACTAACGTGCGGACATCCTCCAGGGAACACAAACCAACGTGTGCGCATGGAAAGTATTTAATGTCTTTTCATGCTGAGTGCATTTATCATCCACCGCTACAAAACCTGAAGGCGCTGCGTTCAGAGAAGGGCGATAAAGGCCGTCAGCGAACTGTGCAGTTATGGTTGCAATGTGTTTGTTTAGCGACACTCCCAGAATGCACAGGGCTCTGATTGCTGCTCGACCAGCCTTAGCATGAACTGTGTCGACTAGAAATGAGCAAGACTCAGGGCCTAGCATGAAGATTCCCATGAAGCATGAGTAATTCATCTCTGTACAGCCTTCAAGCCCCTATTACTAATGGCTTACTCACCATTGTACTTCATATGAAAAATGGGTATGGTCTTGGTAAGGGAACTGTGTTGCATTTCATTGATCAACCTATTTTGAAAACACATAATAACTATGCCAAGTCCCGTGAAGATAAAATCACCTAAAACCGTTTTTATGCTATTTATGGTTTGCACTTTTTTCTGCAAAAGCCATGCATTTACATTCACGAATTATGTCTCCTAATGGTAGTTGTGGAGTCCACGACAACCAGACCCTTTGATCTTTCCACCGATGCCTGGTCGAAGACTGAATTTGACCGAAAAGGTCACATGATGATAAATGCGTGAATTCCATTTGTTGAGGGTTAGACCAAGAGACGTGATTGAAAGCTATAGAAAAAGCTAGTAAGTGGACCTTGAGTTAATGAATTCATATTATGCTCATTTTCAGGTTCATAATTTTATTTAGGTGTTGTACCAGAAGAGGTTAACATAAAACAACATAAAATTCATAAAACACCATATTTATGCCATACTGCACATTGCTGCAGCTCCTCTTTTTGTGTCTTGAACGCTCTGTTTTAGCTACGGAGTGAAGCATCCCACATCTATTTCATCTTTGTTGGGAGTGGCACCTACGCACTAAGGACTACTAGCCAAGCAGAAATGGCTTCGGTTCAGCCGTACATGTTCGAGCCCAAGTCTGATACCAAAACACAAGTGGAACAACCCGAACCAGCTTCACAAACTAGACTGGAGCAAGACGTTTCAGAGTGTTAAGTGATTAATTTGTAACAAATCTAATCTGTCATACCTAACATTTTAACTGTGCACACTAATGATACACGGACGAATACAACATCTCCTAGACATGATGATACCACCAGCAGTGTTTTCTGTGGGAGACTCCCTTTGGGGTGTTTTACTTTGCAAACCTTCAAATCTTTTGGCTTTTATACTACTTGCAGTCACATATTATAGCCATGCTTGTCTGTCTGTATACATTCTATGCATTATTGATTTTCATATTTGATTTATTTTTAGATTGCAAAACATGTCATCATTATTATCAAAACCACACTGCACATGGCACTACAGTACACAGTGTCATGTTTTGTTCAGTAAAAGATATTCTAATCTCACTATATCTCTGGCATCTTTGGACTTTTTGGGGGGTTTTATTAGTGAGAACAGCCAGACTTGCTTTAAAACCAGCAGAGTAAAATGTCACAAAACACAACACAAACACTTGAAACTGGAGTGATCGAACCCTCTTTATTCCACACCCACATATAGCCACTGAATGGTTAGTCACTCACCGCAGTGGCCTCAGCCTACAGACCAACATATACCATTCAAGAGGAACTAAGAATGTAGTCGGGCAAAGCAATAAGCTTCACCTCAGAGCTCATTAAAGTTGGGGTAGGCAATTTATTTCAGAAGATTATTTTGTAACCTGTGTTGCATCCCCACAGCAATCAATGATTCATATGCTCTGACACAAAAAGGAAAAAAACATTTGATTGAAATAATTGGCTGGCCATCCTGATTGATTTTAAATTATAAAACATTTAAAAAAGGCTCTTTTTCAAAGAAAGACAGCTGATCAAATCCCCCTGACTTTCCGCAGACTTTCTAAACTATAAGCACACTGAACTGAAAATATCATTCTGGCTGTTTTGGTGTGTGAGACTGTGCATTTGAGTGGGCGTGAGACATCTGGCCCAAAAGTCCAGCAGCAGCAGCAGCAGCAGAAGAAGAAGAAGAAGAAAGAGAATTACCCTGGTTTAGACTGTGATCAGTCACACTAACTCAACACTCCCTGCACCTTTGACGTTTTAATCCCAGCTGCTAATGCTTAAACACAGACAGACATTTGAAGAGCATCTTGCACTTTGTTTCTGCTGTCTTGGTTGACAGAATGTGTTTTACATAATTGGATACTTTTGGGTCTTTTTCATTTTAATTCTGTGTATAAAATTCTCATTTTGAAATGTCACAATGTGATTAATGTCACATAATTCATGACAATCTCACCTGCCACATACTATAATCTGTATTAAGGACAAGCACAGGAGGCCTAGTTTCACACACACAGACGTAACTTCTGGGAATCACTCTCAGGCAGCAGGGTGTATTTCCAGTCAGTCATGTGACCAGGTCTGCTCAGGGAGCTCCCGATGGTCATGTGACGTATCGCCCGCCCTCTCACTCACTCTCTTTCTCTTTCTCCTGCCTTTCTTTTTCTGACAGTATCCCTTCTTTCCCTCCCGCTGATTTAGCACTGCTGCCCACCCCGCTCCCTTGCCAATGAATTTTCCCTCAGCCCCTCGTGTCTGATGGGGTACAATCCCCTCTGTCCTCCCTCTTCATCACCTCCTCCTCCTCCGCTACAGGGGCTTAATCCACTGTCTGTCTCTGCTGGCTCTTTGTATTATTCAGCGGAGCGCTGCTGCTCACCACAAAGACCATCTCTGAAACACCGAGACAGAAAGAGGGCAAATAGGGGATAGACAGACAGTGTGGTGGCAGAGTGAGCGGGAGGGAGTAGGAGGGTGATAGAGTGATGGCAGCAGATGTCTGACTGGGAGCTTCCCAGGAAACCCCACACTCGTCTTCCTCATCCTCCTCTTCCTCGGCTCTGGCAGCCCTAATCGCATAACCCGGGTATATAACTAGCTGTCAAGGCAGGTCAACTGGAAATAGACGGCATTTTTGACAGCGAGCTTGACCTGATACAGAAACCAGCAGGGTGCATGCTGCAGAGAGGATCATGTGTCCTGAGCAGCCATCATGACAAAGCAAATCTGCCCGCAGCCTCGTGCTGAACTGAACTTTAGCCTGAACAGGCAATAACAGGGAAACACCACACTCATTTAATCTAACTTGTCATTGTGGTCTGAGACATAACAAAGGAAAAGTTCAATATTTTGGGTCTGCTTTCCTGCAGAGTGTTAGATGAGAAGGTTGATACCAGATCTTCTCATGGAACTTCCAAAATGTCAAACTATTGCTTTAAATTTTGAGGTTTTGTTTGTCCTCTGGACGCCTCTGATGACACAATCCAGTCTTCTGTTAGCGCCATCCAGTATCTACTGAACACAGCAGTTTCATAGATTCTAACAAAACAAAGCTCTTCAGTGGTCGAGTAACTGCGAACTGATCGAAACCACTGAATCATCCTCAGATGAAGATGCTTCAGCTTCTTATCAAGGCATGAAATGACTTACCCTGATGTGGAAAACAGAGACAGATATTCAGATTAGATTAACTAGATGTTTGGGTCTATAGATTAAAGCCAAAGTATAGATACAATAGGACAAGTTCTAAAGAATTTAGTTTAATCTCTACAGGACTCAGAGTACTGGATGGGATTTCACACATTACGATGGACTGGGAACAGACAGATTCTTAGGGAAACAGAAACGGTCTTGTAATGAATAATCATGGGGACCTTGAGTTCCTTCCTGTAAGCTTTATTCTGTTGAAGTGTTGAAGCCAACAGAAAATATGCTATGTTTTCCAAAATTACTAGCCCTGATCGGTGTACATGAAGAGACTTAGGACTCACAGTTAAAATGTAGCACTCCACTCTCTGGCTTTGAGAGACCATATGTCTCCCTAGTGTGCCAGTGTGTGTGGTGTTCGGTGTTTGAGGGAAAACCCTAATAATGAGTGCCATGCAAATGTTGAGGGGAAAGGGTGGAAGAAAAGCCCCTCCTTTTTGCTCTAGTGCTTCACTGAACACTGAGGGGAACCATCGGCGCTGCTGTGGGAGGTGATGCAATGTCAGGAACTCGACGCTGAGGAACTCCTGACCTTTCCTTTCATCTGCACTTTCTGTCACTCAGACACCTGTGCATTACCCAGTGACGACATATAGGGTATTACCGTATGGATTTAGGTAGAGAGAGTGAAAGAGAAATCAAAACAGAGGACAACAGAGCAAAAGAAAGAGAGCAAAGATGTTGGACGAGAACAAGTGAGAAAGTTGAAAAGTTGAAATGAAGATGATTGTGGCAAATATATCAGGGAAAAGCCATACAGAAGCAACACGCACTCCTTTTTCTTTACAAATGACTGCATGTGGTAAAGCCATGTAGTACTGCTGTTTAATATAAGTGAATGATATTGTGTGTATGGCAACACCCCAGACTGGGGCTATTTCTGTGTTGTCTGTAAGCCTGCGAGCGAATGCATCTGTGTATTTGAGTCTGAGTGTTTCGGTGTGTGTGTGTGTGTGTGTGTGTGTGTGTGTGTGTGATATAGACCATGCAGAGTCAGTCTGTCTGTCGTGGGGCCGTGGGGGATTCCTGTTCAGTCCTTCTGTGAATGCCCGGGGGCTCACTGCAGGGAGTGGGTGGGGCTGCTCACTGTGTAGAGGGTGGGGGGGGTTCTGTCAGCTGCCCTCGATGATGTGTCCAATTTCTGTTGTTTATAGTTCAGGTCTCCACTTCGTGTGCTCTCTCTCATCCCTCCATCAGCCTCTCTTGTTGGTGAAAACACATAAACCACACCTTAAACTCCACTAAAAACACTTGCCCACTTCACAGTTTGGATATTGTTTTAAGATAAGAGATAAGGTAAGATAGAACTTTATTTATCCCGAGGGAAAATGTTGCAAAGTAGGAAAGAGTGGGAATATCAAGACTGCAAATATAAAAAAAAACATACATATATTTAGAATCCACAAAAGCCTAAACATACAAACAAACAATATAAAAAAGGTTAACAGTAAGACTATACCACTGTCTTCCCTTTCTGTCATATCTTGTCTTGTAACAACAAATAGTGAAACAAAACCATATCAGTGTATGTTGTTGTTGCCTAAACATCGGGAGGTAATTAATCTCTATGATGATGTAAACACTTTGTCCTCTTCCTGACTTGGTTTCTTTCCTTTCTGCTGTTACTGTACCTGCCGACCCCATGAACGTGTTGACCAGTTTAGCATAATTTCAATCAACCCCCAACTCATGTCATGTACATTTAGCAACTTAGCAGCCTGATCCTTCTAGGTTTCAAACCATTCAGACAGAGGAAGGCAGAGATCGATGTAGGTGGGGTTAGAGTTTGTTGGTGGAGGTCAAAGCATCTGCAGAGGAGATAAAGCACAAAGATTAAAAATGTTAGCGTACGGGAACAAAGTATAGTGTGAAGGATGTGGCAGAGGAATAGCAGAAGTTTGCTGGGTGTGAAAGGAGTCTGTTTGCCACATTATTTATATAGAGTCTCAATTTATTTTGGGACACGTGTGACTCTATTATTTTGAAATTTGGATATTGCCGTGTCAAGCATGACACACAGGTATAAAGCCATAAAAACAGGCCTCATTCTTGGATAGTTTGTGTCCTACATCATCCACATGTACCTATAAATCCTTTTGTGTAAAAGCAACTGATACAAATGAACATGGGTGCCTATGTCTGTGCTGATATTGCCAAAAGTGCACACAAACTTGTCATGATTCTGTCCAATTTGGTACTTCTCCCTCCAACCACCCACAGAAAACCACAAAAAATCAGTTATGCTACAATACATGGGCTACTACTAATTTATTTCTCTGTATATTAAGTGACAGTATGATACGATTCATCTGCAATAAGGACTTAATATTTTTACTTTTTTAATAATAAAAGTGACAAAGCAAATATTTTTTTCTTGCAAATACTGAATCAGAAACGGTGTATGGGTGCATGTCCCTGTCAATAAAAACAGCAAATGCCTTCAATCATTATTTGCCTTGTGTTGACTGCTCCTCTTTCGTAGTTTACTGTCAGTGCGTGCCACTGGCATATTTTAGGATACCTCTGTGCATTTTAGTGACTGCTAATGCAATGGTACGACATGGCAATATCCAAATTTCAAAAATAAATTGGGACACATGTGTGACTCTGTATAAATGTATCTGACTCAGTTTTCCGAGTCAACCAATGTATCAATAATATATCATCTTCAGTGACTGAAAAAAAAGGTGCTCAGATTCTCAGTTCAAATGAAGTGGCAAACGGACTCCTATCACACCCAGCAAACTTCTGCTATTCCTCTGCCACATCCTTCACACTATACTTTGTTCCCGTACACTAACATCTGTTTTTTTTTTTATCTTTGTGCTCTATCTCCTCTGCAGATCCTTCCTCTGTCTGAATGCTGAAATCTCAGATACACGTGTTGTGCGTCTGCAGTCCTCATGACCTCCAGAGACTGCAGGGAGGTCAGAGGTGAGGCAGCTACTTCTGCTCTTCACAACCTGACACGAAACATGATAGCTGAGACCAGAATGTGGGTTTGTGTATGTATGCATGTGTAAGTTCACGTGTGCAATTTGACACCTTGAATAAATACACCGCAGCATGTTTTGCGGAGAAATTGTTTATTTTTACGGAGGACCGACTGGTTTGTGAGAATGTGTGTGAATTGCATGCATGTGCTCCCCTTTGAGCGTGCGTTTTTGTGGGTGTGGATAGAACAAAAAGACCAGATAAACACGCCGTTAAATAAGTGACAATTTGACAGGAGGCGGGGTGTCTTTTCTCTGTGGAGATTGCAACTTCTTTACAGCCCCCTTCATGCGATGTGTGTCGTGTTTCTGTCAGTCTGTCAGTTTGACACACAGAAACAGAGAAGTCACACACACATTCACACACACAAAGAAGCCCCTGCTGTCAATCAGCCTTCACGAAGAGGCAGGAAACAGACAGGCTATTCTGTCCCTTGGCACAAGTCCCTAAACTGTGGCCTGGCTTCTGCAGAGAGAGCACTGTGTGTCACACGCTACAGATACAGGCAACCCTCTGTCACACACAAATAACCTCTCTCTCTCTCGCTCTCTCGCTCTCTCTCTTGTGGATTTCTCTACATCTTTCTGCCATAAACCCGGCATTCACATCTGCTTGTGGGCACGTATGCATGACACCCATTCATACACATTGCACAGAGATACGCTGGAGAACCAGGTCTGACCTAAACAAAGAAGGTGACCCATCCCTCATTCTGACAGGCAGACTGCTCAGAGAATCCCCTTCACCAGAGCTGTTCGGACAGTGAATCGGTTTATCCTAAAGGTGTTAGATGGGGCTAAGGTAAGAGCTTTGTGCAGAGTTCTTCCACGCCAAACTGGGAATAATACTTCTTTATGGACCTTACGTTGTACACAGAGATGTTGTCATTTTGAAACAAGGAAAGGACCATTCTCAAACATTCACATGGTTGGAAGCACACTATTATGTAGAATATCATGCTGAATGCGATAGCATTAAGATTTCCCTTAATTGGAAATATGAGGCCTGGCCCAAACCATGAAGAACAGCCACTGACAAAAAGCATACAAAAATACTGTATGTGGAAATGGTATGTGTCCACATACTTTTGGCCATATAGTGTTCCTCCCTCCCCCTAACTCTCACACTCCTCTTTCTTTTCTCATAGCTCCAGTTCCTTGATTCACACTATCCATAAAGTTTCAGTTCAGTTTCTTCTGTTTGTATTTCTGGAGCAGAGGTGCTCTGGCAGTGAGCAGAGTGGCTCCTTCAGTTATTACATCACATACACAAACACGCATCTTCACATACAAACCTACAAATGCATATAAACCAGTGTAATACTGCTGGCTTTTGTCAGTGTAGCAGGCTGGATGATGATCAGAGTTTAACCCTGTCACCTGTCTTCAGTAAACTGAGTGTCACCAAACTGTGTTGCTGAGAGCCGACCAAGTTATTATTGTGTTGTTGGTCAAAATGCACACAGGGCTGGGTTGTCTGACTGAAGATTTGCCCTTGCATGTGAGGCTGTGGAAAACTGAAGCTGGACTGACCAGCAGGGCGCGGCCAGGGACTAGAAAACAATTGGAAAAGGACTGCACATGGAAAGATCAGGAAACCCCCAAAACAGGTGGTTTAGTCTTTATTCGTTTACACCGCTGTTAACTGACATTTCAATTTTGTGGAAAAAAATGTAGCTAAATCACTGAATAAATGGATTCATTTATCATCCTCATGAGCCTCCCTCTCAACAGGTTGTGTTTACCCATGCAGCACTGAACAAGGTGGCTAGGTTTTCTTCTCATCTAAGGCTCACCTTTTCATCCACAATTCATTCTCACACAGGAAACTTCAGCGGTGAGGCTGGCACTGACCTTCAAGTCAAGTCTTCCAACTCACACTGAAGCCATAATGAGGCTTTTCCTTCCAGAGGCTTCTCTACAGTCACTCCCCAAAAGACCGCAGGAAACGGAATTTTCTGAAAGGATCAAAACAAGTTGAGAATTGTAAATGATTTGAGTTTCCGACAAAGACAATGTGCCAGATTCCAGCGCCTTGAGGGACACAACCATATCACAATGGATCCTCTGTCTGCCTAAAACATTGGCACAGGCACACAACCACTTGTTCACACACACACACACACACACACACACACATACACATACACACATATATCCTTACAAACCCACACAGATTCACACATGGCCACACACAGTTCACACAGTGTTTACTAATAGTTAGGAGATCCTGGGAAACGGTACGGTATTCCAGTGGAATCTTTTTCATACCTGTGTGTCAGGGCTTAGTGTCGTGCATGCCTCTGCATATCCTGCACTCTGGTCTGAGTGTGTATGTGTGAGACACAGTCCTCAGAGCCTAAAGGCAGTCTTACATTTAACAGTACTCTGCTTTTGTTTGGGACAAGGTTCAGAATGATAACAGTTGGGGGTCAGGCAGCCCATTAGCAAGGCATCCCCTGATCTAATTGCCTCCTTCCAGCACCCAGTTTGACAGCTCTGTAATCTTCAGTTACTCACAGCACTCACCATGGTAGGTCTGTTTGTGTATGGGCAAAGATGAGTGCATGTGCACGTGTGCATGTGCATATGTGTGTGTAGGAATGTGTAGGTGTGGCATGGTTGGCATGGTAAGTTACAGATTAACCACCACACTTCATCTGAAACATACCTACAGACTTTGAGGTGAACAGATGGAGCTCCTGTCCCTTAGTAGTATTCAACTATGATGTGATGAGTTGTGATGACTGTAGGATTCAGAAATATTTTAAAGTATTTCAAATTCTTTACCATGACCTCTGTAAATCACTATGCACAGTATGTGAGCAAACATGGAAAACTTGACGATGTCCAGCTGCACAACCTAAAGCTGTCACCAAGTCAGGCTGGAAATGCTTCAGTTAAAGTACACAGCTGTTCATCACGTATGATGGTTTATGTATTTAATCCACAAAAAGGCACATATTTGGAAGCACATTTAAACAAGTTTTAATATGCCTGTAGAGGGTGTGGTGCACTTGACATACGTGATGAGTGTAATGCTAATTCTTTGGTCGCCGCGTATAAACATGTATTCAACTGTAAGGGTTAATAAGAAAAATCTTTGTGACATTACAGCTTGTAACGTTTTAAACCTGCTCTCACAATCTTGCCGTACACATTCACACATATTACACTTGGTGGTGGAAAAGAGAAAGAAAGTCTGCTTTAAAGAGAATGCTTTCATCTTTCCCACAGGCAGGCCAAGAGTTGCCTTATCTCTGAGGCTTGGCCCAGCTATCTAGAGTAAACCACAGTGTCTGCACAAGGAGCTAAAATTGATGGTGCTGTCCAATTTCTCCCTGTTAAACATTAGTAGTGTGTGTGTGTGTGTGTGTGTGTGTGTGAGTGCTTACAGCCATCAGGAGATTTCCAAGAATATAGCACCTGTTCTGGAGAAGAAGGAAATAAACATTCCTACAGACCTTCATTCTGAGGAGGATTAGGACGCACACATCTCTGCGGAATTGTTTGCACACATGTATTTAACAACCATGAAAATAACACTGCTAAATCCAAAGAGGCCTAAATACCAAAGAAACAGACAGATGAAGAAAGGGGGAGACAAAAGTAAGTAAATTGGGTGGGCAAGCTGTCAGACACTGACAGACAGACACCACTATTTTTTCACACACACACACACACACACACACACATCCCCGCTGGTCTCTCACTCTCACCATCAAGAAGACAGCAGACCTCTGGCTACAATGAGCACCCTTGAACACAGTTCAATCACTAAGAGATTTCCTCTGTTGAACACAACACACACACACACACGCACACAACAGCATGTACCAGCAAGCCTGAACTCCTCAACTCTCCACAAACACACACACAAATGAATGCGTACACTCCCAGCCTAACTCACACTCATCCTACACTGAAACATAATCAGCAACAGATTGCCAAAGCCAACAATTTGCATCTTTTTAACTTGATTGTGAACAAACTCGAGCTGAAAATGAGACACGAGTACAAGAAATCTGACACAGCACCGTTTATGAAAGCCTGCAGGATCAACTGGTCCATTTTCCCAGGACTCTCTCAAAACATTGTTTTCCAGTCTTGACAGTTAGTAGTGTGTGTGTGAAACAAACCGCCTGTTTCAGCTAGAGTCTGCAGCTCTCCGAGTCTGTTTTATTTTGGCTGTATCGTAGCAACAGAGCTGTTTCTGCTTACTTCTCTCTCCACCCTCTGGCCCAAAATGCTCCAGGCTGCTCTTCCACGTGTGGGTGTGTGTGTGTGTGTGTGTGTGCGTGTCACACATCTGCTTTGCATTGTGGAGGATCTCTGCGCTGACTGCTCTCTAAGCTCCCTGATTTTGTTACAGCAAGCCAGCGAGACAAAGGGGCAGCACGCGGTGGAGGTTGCAGTGGAGCGGGTGCGAGGGGTGAAGACGGAGAGAGAGAAAGCAAAGAAAGGGGGACAGATAGAGGGGGAAATTAGAATAAGATAAATAACGACAGTGCTGCAATAAAGTCAGCAGATCTGTGGCACATGCAGAAAGAATGTGACTGCTTCATAAGAGGGGGGGAAAAGGGAGCTGAAGGGAGAGGTTTAAATATTATGGAGCTATAAAAGTTTTCCAGTGCTTCATATGAGCAGCAGAGGGTTCCATGCTTTGCCTCCTGCAGGGTTGGGGGAGTGGTCGGGCAGGGCTGGCTCACGCTGCTTCTCTGGACCATGATTTGGTATGCTAGGTGAGGCTAAGAGTGGAAGGGCAGGGCCTGGCTGCAATGGAGATGTCTTGCTGCTGCCAAAAGAGGAGAACATCAGAGAGGGAAAACACTGGGCCGAGGAGAGGGGTCACTGGGTTTGCTTGGCTGCTCCGACGGGCTGCTCGACTCCATCGCCTTTTAATCTTTCACTCTCGTTGGTCTACCCTTTTATGCTCCAGTCCTTCCCTCTATATCAACTAATTCCTTTGGGCATTCCCTCATCTTGATAGCCCTTTCACACCTATGCCAGCTAATTATTGGGCTTCACTTTGTGATTATTTATGGCACACAGCAGAGGGAGAGTCGAGGCTGAGACGTGGAGAAGGGGTGAGAGAAAGAGTACGTACATGAGAAATGGCTGCAGTCAGTTCACCGTTGCAGTGAAACATTTGGCAAGGGCACTGAACAATCAAAGCTTTGGGGCTGAGTATGGGTGTGTGTGTATGTGTGTGTATGAAAGAGAGAGCAGTAAGTCAGTCTGGCATTAACCCAGGATATTAACTGTAGGGTGCTTGAACTTTGGTGAGCTAAGGCATTGCCAAAAGAGCACTGTGTGCTCATCAAGAATGCTTTACAACAGCTGTTCTGTGTGTTTGCATGTGTGTTTTGTGCACTTGCATGCTAATATGTATCTATGTGTCCGTGTATGTGTCTAAGCTAAACCATGTTGGAAACTGTGTATAGTTGAGAGTCTTTTCAATCAAACTAAAGTGGAGAAGGGTGCGCCAAGAGAGCACTTTAGTCTTCGAATGAAGAGTGATGAGAATAGACCCATAATTACTAGTGAATCCTCTCAGTCTGCAACCTTCACCCGAAAACACTGATTGTGTGTGTGTGTGTGTGTGTGTGTGTGTCTCATTCATCTGTCTACCAAACTCTGAGTCATATCTAATAACCTACGTACACGCTCTACAAATGTCACGTGTCATCCATGAGCAGCCGCCTTCACGTATCCGCTGACACACATAGACTTCAATGCCTCAAAAGCGATCAATTTTAAAGGCAGGAAAGGCAAGGGCGTACCTTTCCTTCAGACTCCTTCTACTCATTATATGCGCTTCGCATGCATTATAAAAGCGTTTCATCTTTCTATGTCCTACTGCTTCCACCTACACATCAAATTGTGCAGCTAATAGCTGTGCTATGACTTTGTTGTGCCAATCTGACATATTCACGCAAAACTTCTACAGTTTTTGCCAACCTCTGACCTAACTTTAAACCTGACAGAGCACTCTACCAGCTACGCTAGTTTATGTGGTGGCCACAGCCGGGTCATTAAAAACATTACTGGAGAGTCTGCGTTCCCCTGACTTCTCCAGCACCTAAACTGAATGCGTGTGCACGTCCAGCTGTTACTGTCTGTCTGCATGTTTAATGCTCCAACTAACTTATTTTAATGGCAGATATGATCTGGAGATATTTTTAAATAGCAGCAATGTAGCTTAAAGTCTCATATGCGCGCATACACACACACACACACACACACACACACACACACACACACACACACACAGACTTGTGTCCACATAGACACATGGATCCTGTTCATTTCCAGGTGGGGTGTATGTTAAGAATTTCTAGTTCAAGACAAAAATCTGGTCCTTGTCCCTTTTTGACCTCTGCACACACACACACACACACACACACACACACACACACACACACACACACAGTCTCACACACACACACACACACACACACACATACACACACTAGGCCAGTGATATCAGAGACAGTTGGTGTTTTTGCAGTACTTAGCGGCCCAGTATTCCCTTACCACAACAACATCTAATCACCTGCCAGCTCCTGACCTCTGACCTCTGCTACAGAGCCGGGGATAGAGGGGGATTGAGTGCATACCAGTGAGGGATAGGGTGGTCTATAAGCCACTGAGTTGAAAGGCTTTGGTTTGGCTCCAGGCAGGGAGACCTCAACAAAGCCTGTAACCTCACTGCAAACACAAGTGATTAGAGAGCGAGAGAGAGAGAGAGAGAGAGAGAGAAGCGGGTACATGGATGACTATCTTTTCATTACATATGTGGACAGATGAACCTCCCTGAGGGATTTCCCCTCCCTTCACTTCTGCATCTCTCTGCAGCTCGTCCCTCTCCTCATCATCCCATGTCACCCTTTCTCCTCCCCTATTGTGAAACACACCGCACGTCTTCTACCCATCTACCTTCTCATCTTCGCTCTCCTTTGCTTTTCTATCTCTCCTTTCACTTTCAACCTGACTATCTTCATCAGCTCAAGCCATACTTGGACTAAATCATATCTGAAAGTAATTCTTGGCATTTTGCCCTGCTGTTGAGCAAATGAGGGCTGCAGCAAACCAGGTTTTCATGCAGTTAAGCTGTTAAATTGCCAGTTATGCAAGCAACAAAATTTTGTAGAACTCCTCTGTGACTTAACAAAAAAACGAGACCCACGTTGCTCTTTCAAAATCTGTCCATCTTCCTCTTATCTATCCAAGTCTTCATCCTCCTCTAAACCTTTCTTCTCTCCTTTCCCACTCATCTCTAAATAGTATTCTTCTATCTCTCTCCAGCCATTTAAAACAACAAGATATGGATGATGGCCAATTTATGGGATGGGACTTGTACTGTAAGCAGTTACCATGAAATTAGCCTTTTTATTTCATTACTGCTATACCCAAGGGCAGATACACACACACACACACACACACACACACACACTTACCCAACACACACTCAGGCCTTGTGTTTTATACAAGTGGTAAAGAAGTGCTGTTAGGGGGCATGTAAATTCAACAGCCTCTCAACAGCACTGGATAATAGTGATGTGTTGATGGGAAAATATACAGTGCATGTGTGTGTGTGTGTGTGTGTGTGTGTGTGTGTGTGTGTGTGTTCGTCTGATTGGAATCAAGCTCACAGCCCAGAGGGAAAACGATGATTGAATTCTGCGCCATACTCATGACTCAGTACTTTATGGGGAGCATTGCTCCTTCTTAGAACCACTAAGTGGAATGAATTTGTGTGTGTATGTGTGCGTGTCTTCTTCTTTATGCAAGCATGTGGACTCACAGTCCTGTTTATTAGCACTGATGCTTTATCAACCATAAACACACGTTCCACCACGTTGGGTACATCCAATAAGCATTGAGGCTTTGCTATTTCCTGTCATTTACAGGCAGATGTAAGAGGTTGCCAGCACCATTGTAAATGTGTGAGGAGGAAAGTCACTGCTTACTATTTCCAGTCACTCAGCAGAAAAAGGCTCAATCAGAACTCTGCTATAAAGTTTGAACAAACAAGCCAAGTGTGACTGCTGGAACAAAGAGGACAATTTTGCTGTTGTCTGAGTTGTCTGAGACTTATAAATTGTTTGTTTTGTTGTCTGTCTACAGATTAAATGTGCTGCAACTGTCCTGGATGGGACTCCATATGAAGTTAAATAGAATAATTAATGATTAATTTAAAGAAAAAATATGAGACCAAGATATTAAAAACCCCAGCTGGTAAGGCTTTGGGTCCTGATTCTGTCTTGTTTGTTATTTTCTGATCTGCTGAATTAGTCATTCCTGCCGCTCTGTCACCACTAAAATTACTGTATGTGTGTACAGACAGTATGTATTTATTCTCTATACACTGTGTATGTGTTTTATTAAGTATAAGGATGAGAGAACAAGATAAGACATTCAATGGAGAGAGTTAGTGGTAGCATTAGAGGTGAGGAGATCTGTTTAAAAGTTAAAGTGTAGGTGATTGTATGAGCAGCAGCTGTCTGTCTGATGGCCTCACTCCCTGGCTCCATGTCCCCAGCTTGGTGTGTCAGTGGGCTAACAGGATATAAGTCAAGGATTAAGTACCTAGACATCACACAGAGCAGCCTGCCCGCCGTGACATGAGATGGATGTCATCACCTGGATGAGTGAGGCGGGGGAGGTTTTGCGGGGGGTGGGGAGAGGTTGAGGCTAGGGGGTGAAACCACAGGGAGTGAAAGAGGTAAGATACAGTGGTGGGATTTATGTCCAAGCTAAGAGGAACAAGGAAGGAGGAGGAGGTTAGTGTTAGGTGTCCATGAGCAGAAAGCATGTTTAAGTAATAATCTCTGAAAAACAGTAGGCCATCAATCAGCCACATATAACACACAACAGGTAGAACATGTTGTACAAGACAAATGTGTAAGAAAGGGGAAAGGAGAGGAGAAGACAGGATCCCTCCTAATTGGCAGCAGGGTGCCATGTCGTCAAGCTGAGGGTCACACCTCCGTGCCAGAGCCTGGACCAGTTGTCAAGTCCAGAAAGCTGAGGTTGAGCGTTGTCACTCACTGGAGTATCTGTCTGTCTGACAGTCTGACTTTCCTTTAGCCTCTTCTCCAATGACCTGTATAACTTCCTGTTCCTTTTACTTATGTATCATAAAAAATATTACCAATTGATTTTTCTGATGCTTTCTACATTTATGTTACATTTCAGTGATTGCATTTAAAAACATTTTTATCTGAAGATGTGTAACAGGATACCCATATCACATCTCCCCCTTACTGTGATGAGTGGCTCCAAGTGTGGCCCTATAAACACTTGTGATTTCTAACATCATCGGAAAACACGTCGTACAAACCAGTTATTTCCAGGAGTCTACAGTCATGCTAGTGGCTCTGTGAGGCTGTACTTAGCTAAATACTAATATCAGCGCACTAACATGATCACAATGACAACAACATGGTGATTTTTTGCAGGCATACTGTCCACCGTTCACCATTGTAGTTTAGCCTGTTAGCATGCTAACATTTGCACAGTAAGTCCAGCTGAGGCCAATGGGAATGTCATTAGTTTTCCATTTATTTGGTCATAAACCAAAGAAGGGCTGTGCAATATGATGATATATATTGTGTGGCGATAGCAAAACATCTATCGTTTACAATTATGCTCTGTCGTTTATTTTGTTGTGTCTCAAATTCAAGACTTTACGAGGGAACGACCCTTGTTAGTTTTACGTTGGAAAATCGGCAGACATCTGTCAACTATTCAACGTAAAACTAATATCCAACTTGTGACTAACTTCACTGCGGTCCGGAAGAAATTTGCATTAAGAATAAACAAACCTAGAGGAGAGTGAAGTTTACTCAGAACTGGATAATACTGAACAGGGGGACCAATGAGAGAAGCAGAAAGCCAGTCGTTATGTGTAAACTACTCAACGACACATCAAAACGGCTCCCCGACACATTTCTGACACATCGCCAACGTCTGCCAGATATCTACCATACCAAATATCTGGAAGAGTCGGCCGACTCGACATCCACATCCAGCCAATGAGAGCAGGCAGCTGGCAGAGCAGGCAGCTACTTTTTCACCGCAAAACACTTTTTACTCACCTCCAGCTCTCTCTGTAGCTCAGACAATCCCTGCTACCTGCGTGTGCTAATCCATTCTTTCACCCATATTTTTTGTCTTTATAGTTGCTATCTTTATAATAACAAACAACAGCTGTTTTGTCTGTAGGTTTGCGTCATTTCCCGTTTTAACATTTCACGTGTGTTTTCTTGACAAAACGTGGTTTGGAGACAGCGTCGGGTGACTCAGCCGCTGTCAGCTCATGTAGTGTGTGTGACCCCCTGTCACCAATCAGTCATGTAGTGTGAACACCACAACGACTTCAGACTCCCATCACAAGAAGGCAAGTTGGGTAGTGTGAACGGCACGGCCATCGGCCTGACGCTGAAAATCATGTAGTCTGCACGAGGCTTAAGACGTGGTGGTGTTGTTGTGATGTTAGCTATAGCAGCAGGAGAGTCGTATCGCTGTGTGAAGCTGCTGTGCTGCTCTGGGACCGTCTCGTCCTTCTATGTTTACTTTGCGGCAGCAAGTAGCAACAGCTTGCTAACCCACAACCTAGCTAATGTTAGTTACATTACTTATTGTTCACTCTATATCATGGTATTTGTCGTGGTGTTGGATTTGTCAAGAATAGCTTACCCCACCTTTATGATGCAGAGAAAAATCACAAGTTCATAATATTTCATTGAATTTACAAAAAAATTTCTATCTCGGGATATATATTGTTATCAGAATATGAAAAGACCTATATTGGGATATGAGATTTTAGTTATGTTATTAAGTTTTGGTCAAATGAAATGAACTTGTTAATAGTGCTAGATGAAAAGTTAAGATCCCAGATGTCAATAGGATTATGAACCACAAATGTCTTGAAAAACTTCTGTGCCAATCCATCGAGTAAACGCAGATATTTTGTGGGAGATATAAGTGAAAACTTTGACCTGCTGGCGGTGCTAGAATAATAGTCCAGGGATCACCAAAGTCATTAGGATTCATTCACTGGGAAACATGAATGTTTGCATAATATTTGGCAATCCATCAGACATTTCAGTCTCAAAGTGGTGAAAGCCATTCTGCTATCATGACTAAAAACTAAAAAAAAAATAATAATAAAAATAAAAATCTATATCTTATTGTTTGTCAGTGAAACTTAAAATGAAACTTTGTCAGTTATTTGGAAGATTTAGCAGGAAAACACCTATTAAGCAATGTTGAATAATTTAGCAAATGTTAATGTATATAAGGTACAAATACACACACACACACACACACACACACACATAAATGTACGAAGGTGTGTGAGCATGCGTGAGCATTTATCTGCATGTCTATGTGCTGGTATGTACTCTTGTCTCTCTGCCTGTTCTATCAAACCGCCAAGCCAGAACAAGCCAGGTGAACTGCAGAGAGTTATTTATGGTCTTGTTATTGGTATCTCACTGCTGAGTTGCTCAATATTAATAGCTGATGCTTCCCTTCGTAGCTGCGTGTGAGAGCGGGGATAGAATTATTACTTCTCAGGCAAATGTAAAATTCAAATCAATAAAAATCCCTCCCAGGATCATTTCTGTGGGCGACACAGGTGTGAAATAACGGAGACGCCAGTCAGAAGAGAAAGAAGGGCCTGCAGATTGGCTGGTTGAAACAAGAAAAAATGCAGCTATGTAAGCAATGCATTTCAAGACTGAGTGATTTCTAGAGTGTAAAAAAGCAGATCTGAAGACTTCCTTTTTTTTTTTGTTGGAGTCTGGCTCCACGCGTGTGACAGAGTGCTCTTTGTTGTTAAGTCAAGACTGTCAGTAGAGAAGATGTTAGACTCAAACCAGTACAGAAACTATGAAGTGTGCATACCTGAGTCTATTTGTGTATTTGTGTGTGTGACAGTGTGCACCCGTGCACTGTGTGTTTGTCTTACATACAGAGGAGAACAGCTGTCGCGCTCAGCAACAGGCATGTGAATATAGGTGGCATTGGATTTCTCTCTTTCATGCTCTGCTTTTCTCTCCTGACCTTCATCTCTTTTGCTCTCTGCATAATGTTAGCCTTTCTCTTCCTGCGCCTGTTCCTGTGCAGTGTGGCAGCAGAGAGGAGACGCCTCTTTTAATGTTTACTGTTTGAGAGTTTGTTAAAAATGTGATTGGAGAGTGATAAACATAAAACATCTGGACAGACCCAACATCTGCTGCCTTGAGGGAGGTGGACGGAGCGAGCAAGGCCATGGGAGAAACACTGAGGGGGAAGGTAGAGAAGAGCAAAGGAAAACAAAGAGAGAGAGGAGGACAGGGATGAAGAAAAGTGGGAACTTGCAAAAATCAAGGGATGCTTATCCCTTGACAAGATCAAATTACTTTAACACTCAACTGAAATGGCTGCAGACATTTTCTCTCTCTTCGTCTCTTACTCGCTCAAGTGTCTTCCTCTCTTTTTTCAAAAGAAGAGCTTGGGAGTCCAGCATCCAGTGCAAGGGTGGGCCATGTAGAGGAGGGAAAACAAAGCCAACGAGGAGCAGATGTTCAAAAAAACACACACATAGATACACGCTGACACACACACACACACACACACACAAATACACACACGTTTGGAGTATAGTTCCTGTCCTAGAATTGAGACCACGGCCACACCCCTTCTACACACACACACACACACACACACACACACACATGCACACACACATGCACACACACATGCATATACACGCACACACACAGATGTGAAAAAGAGAAGTTAGGGAACACATCATACACAGAAAAGCATCCTCCCAACAAGAAAGGAAACAGCAACTTTGCAGAAACGTAACCATCCTTCCAGTAGCTTGTTACACATTTTGTGGCCTTTCTAAAATTCCACAAAACGTGTGCATGCATGTGCATTTCAATCTGATCCATGATCACCAGAGGAAACAGCTGCATGGACCTGTGTGTGTTGAAAGGGGCAGGGTTCGCAGATAACCTCTGACTTCTCAGACAGGAAGCTTGGAGAGAACCTCAGGAAGTTGCACTCAGGATTGCCATACAAAACAGCTTGCATGAACAGCAGTGAAGAAAATAAACACGCTTTCAGCTGCATGAGCACAATGACTCGGGTGTATGTGTGTGTCTGTATCAGCAGCTTTCCTGATGTCTTACAACGTGGCACGGTGCATGTGAAAAAATGTGTGTTCAGCAAGTTTGCGCACTGGGAATATGTACAAAAATAAGCCAAATAATAACATGGTGTGTTTTTTACATGTGCTAATGTAACACCTGAGCAGCTTTTGCAATCCCTTGACAAACAAAGTTATCAATCAATCAGTCAGCAGTCCATCAAACTATTTGCCCTGTATGTTCCCAAACTCTTGAGCAGTTTCTATAAAAACCCCACCTCGGGCTAGAGGAGGAGAAATTGGCGCTGTGCCTCCTTTTTAATGCCTCTGCACAGAAAGGAAACAGCCTGAGTAGTTTCATTGTAAGTCCTTCCTGCTGCTCTTGAAAGGCAGAGCCCATGCTGCACCAAGGCCCGTCCTGTCAGGGATTTGTTTACATCAGTCACCTTCAGCATACATCTAACATGGCACAATCATGGCCAAAAAAGTAGGAGTATGTTGGCAGAATGGCACTCAAAACTGACACATGGCTGTGAAATGCCACCACAATGGTCTATTGTACAAACAGCTTAGTCTCCTGAAGTAGCAGCACATTCACCACATACTAAATGTTCTGTGTGCAATATCTTTATGTTGGTGTCAACATGTAATCCATAAACCTGATTCTAAGATGGTTACAATTTCTGCTGTTGGCGTGAGAGTGTTACTGTTGGCACAAAATAAAGCCCACTCATCAACAGAAACACAGGCCTGTGAGGCGGCTGTACGTGACACTGAGCTCTTTCGATCTTTTCACATTATGGTTGAGAGAGATGGTGTTGTCTCTGAGGCTACGCTGGTTTCACTTCTCGGCTGTGCAAAACCACACAAACACACACACACACACACACACACACATACACGAATATGTCCCCTCACAAAACCATGTCGACACATAAATGCACAGGCACACGCGGCTGAGGGCGGACGCACGTCAAAGGCAAACAATGAAATCCTACTCCCCTATAACGTCACGCGCCCACTGCTAACCGGCATGGCACCCAGACATACAAAGACAGCGGGGCGTTTGTGATGAGCTGAATGAAAGTGTGTGAGTGTCTGAGAGCTCCTACATCGACTGACAGTGACGTCGGTCCATTCTGTTCATCCGTATCTCCATTTCTCCATCCCACACACTAGACAGAAAGAACACAATAGGCAAGACATGAGCAAAAGTAAAGAGGAAATCTAAGACAAACAGGAAGAAATGGGAAAAGCAGTAATCAAAAGGGAGACATTCAGTTCTAGTATAATCACTCCCAGACCCATGGGAATATGACACAGCTGTGTTATCGTAGGTGTCTCTACCCGTCAAAGGCTCACGTACTCTGACACACATACATGCACAATGGGTAGCCTAATTAGTGCCAGTTAGCCCACTCATTTATCGCTATTACGCCAAAATGACTTCCTCGGCTGCCCGTTTGAATGCACATCAGTCTGGAAATGTCATTTAGATATGTGGGCTTGACAGACTAGACACAATTAAGCAATTAAGTAAATGTGTCAATCAGGTACATTTCACTTACCACTACTCGCTTTAATTTGTTCACAAATACGAGCTGAGAAGTCCTGACAAACGTAAATGCAGCATTTATTTCCTACACCTGCAAACTCTGCAGCTCATTTTAATCTGCACACAAAAGGTTAAGACAGCCTTATTACTGACAGCTTTTCAGTGTGGGATTTCAGTATCTCTGTTTAACTTTATTCAACCTTCACTTTGTAGGAAATGCTGAACATTTTGAGAAATAAACGTATTTAACTGTCATGTCTGTATGGTATGAATGACAGAATAGTTTTATTCTCATGTCTCTGTCTATTAACATGGCCCATCCCGTTACTTATTCAGACACATGAATAAACAGCAAATCAATAATTCTGGGATGTAAACCCACCATTACCAAAAACTAAAATATACTGACCTCATAAATATAAACAAATATGAACAGCCTACATATAATAAGATTAAAATTTAATAAATATATACACACACATCTCACAAGCATGAGCTTAATAACCTTAACAAAACAAAATGAACATTTATGCATTGGTAAATATAAGGATACACCCAGCAGCTTCACACACTAGTTGCTCCAGCGGTATGCGACCTCCAATATATATATATACTGTATATATATATATATATATGTGTGTGTGTGTGTGTGTGTCAGCAATTGTAAGTTGCTTTGGATAAAAGTGTCAGCTTAATGAATAATTGTAAGGGTACATTTTTGTAACTAGGGGTGCAGAAATGTTCTTTTAGAGGTACAGACAAGAATGTACAAAAATGGACCAATGTACCTTGATTTCTCTGTGTGTTTAGTTTAGCATAAATACTGGAAACAGGGGGAAACTGTTAGCCTGGCTCTATACAAAATCAACCTACCAGCAGTGGTGGGCAGACTATCTTGACTCAAGTAAAAGTACAATTGTTCCCATAAAAAATGACTCAAGTAATAGTAAAACTTACCATTTCATAAACCCACTTATGTAAAAGTATGAAAGTACTTGGTCCAAAAATTACTGTATTTTAATATTTTTTAGTGTGCCTGAGATCTTCAGAAGTCATTTTATACAAGTCTCTTTTTGGAAATAATGAGTGTTACATCCACTGTGCATCAGTTAGAAATAGCCGCTGACAGACATGACTGTATTGCTTAAATGTCACCTACAGTTGTTCTGCATAGACTAAATGCGCTTTAAGTAGTGCTAATTAGCTTAATTAATGAGTTTCAGGAGCGGGACCACACATCAAGCACGTCATCGCCAGCGTTTCCATAAATACCCACACGTTCTAACTCCTCCCCTTCGCCATAGCGCCCGATGGTCGCTATGGCGGATTTCCCTATTGTGGCTTCCCCACAAAGCTTTCAAATGTCTATTCAGCTACTGCAAGCTTCATACATCTTCTGTTTTTTATCAATAAATCATTCAATCATACCTGTTGATTGTGGTCCTTGCTGGTGAAATACACCGTTAATGAAAAGTTAGAATTTCTGCTGGGTTATGAATGTAGGCTGCTTTCTTATACAGCCACCAGTGGCATAGTGTGCAGTTACTTTGGACTACATTAGTAGAACAACCAAATCTTAAAATTAAAAGGTATTTGCCTGATTTTCTAAATTTTCTGCCCAGTTCATTAATATCTGGAACCAAGATATGTCTCTTTGTATCATAAGGGGGACCGGAGCTTTCCTGTGCAACCTTGCACACAGCTTGGATGACAGCTAATTTTGGTTATGAGAGTGGTATCGATCTTCTCATCTAACTCTCGGTAAGAAAGAAAGAAAAATAAGGGTATTTCCCAAAATGTCAAACTGCTGCTTGGTTTGCAGAAGGCAAATGGAAACATGAACAGATAGAGAGACCACCAATGTTCCCTTGGATTATCAGGACATCAAAAAGCTAA
This sequence comes from Micropterus salmoides, assembly GCF_014851395.1. Classification (NCBI taxonomy): domain Eukaryota; kingdom Metazoa; phylum Chordata; class Actinopteri; order Centrarchiformes; family Centrarchidae; genus Micropterus; species Micropterus salmoides. The sequence goes on along the minus strand of NW_024040374.1, from coordinate 24,075,178 downwards.
AATGCAGACCAAACAGGTCCACATAAAGTTGAAGACATGTGATATGCCAATGACCTTTGCATGCAGAAACCATGGCAGAACCACTGAGGAACCCCTTAGCCAAGATTCACATTGTTGTTGACCTGGATTCAAAGAGAGAGAAATAAAAAGAGAGAAACAGAGACCTCTGGACATTCATTATTAAAACAGTCTGCTAAAATGCATGACGACACCTGATAGAAAGACTGGAGGAGCAGGAAAGGTGGTTCTGAAGAACAAAAAGAGACAGTGAGAGGAGAAGAAGCAAGATAGTGCTTCAAGAGCCTCAAGTAACCTGGGTGTGTGGGGGCTACATAAAACTTTCTACTGTCTATCAACCACAGATATCTATTAGTCAAGTGGAAACAGATCTTATCATTATCATTTAATATGACTGCAGTTTCTATTAATAGTATTGTTATTAGTGTTGAAATTTGTTTTACTTTTAGTATAACAAATTATTATTAGTATTATTCATCATCACGTTATAGTTAGATGTCATTATTAATCAAATTGATCTAAAGAACCATTCCTGTTGGTGTATTAACAAAGAATGTGTCATTCCCTCTCACATCATTAAATCATGTTTGTATTTTAATATTGTGATTTCATGTAAAACATTTGTCCATTTATCAGGTTAAAGTGATGAAGTATTTCCTTGCTGAACAGCAGACAACATTGTTTCCAAAGTCAGTAATAGCTCCCAGGTTGTGGAGAAAAGGAGGATTTGCTTGAGAACACGTGGGATATGTTCATATTTTAATGCATATCACCAAAGTTTCTACAGCTGCTTGTAATCTCATTGACACAGGTCAGTGATCAAATTGTTACTCAAGGATACTTTATTTTAGGGTGTAACAGGTATAAAACCTGTGACCTCCCACGGTGACCTCTCTCATCACCATCTCACCCTTCAGCTGCAAAAAATCATACAGATCGATCTTGGGAATAGTCTTGAGAATCACACAAAACCCACTGGGATTTAAGGAAATGCATATGAACTTCCAAGAGAGGTTATTCATCATGACTGCATTCCTAATTCAAACATAGAAATATATCTGGGCCTTCTGGCCAGACCTCCTGACCTTCGTCGCCATAGTAATGGTCTGCCTGACAGAGCCAAAACACGCAGCCTGAGCAGTCCCATGAGCCAGTCTGTGTTTTCTCAAACATGCACACACACACACGCATTGGGTTATACAAACACACACATACAAGCACACTAACGCATGCGCCCGCACACATTCTCAATATGTGATAAGAGCCGTAGCCCTTCTGAGATAGAGGCAGGACTTTAAGTGCAGACGGGATTCCAACTGCTCACTCAATCACTGGTGTGTGTTTGCTTGTGAAACACGGACAGCATGTGCCAGTGTGAGCATGCACTGGAGTCAGTTTCGGCTGAGACTTTTTTCTATTCCTCTCTGACAAACCAGTCTGACTGCACACACATCCACACACACACACACACACACACACACACACACACATACACACATACACACACGTGCAGGTCCGTTAAAACTGAGAGGTGATTTGGGAAAGATTTCTCACGACCAGAGTGCCCCGAGCTACACTGAGTAAATACAGATTAATGATTGGCTGAGAGGGCGGAAGTGCATTCCACAGAGTTAGCCACTGATTGCAGCCACCTCAAACTCAAATGTGTATGTACACACACGTACTACATGCTGCAAGATTGCAATCTCTTCTGAGAACTTTGTAAGAAATTAGTTGTTAAAAAACACTCCCACTGCACACTTACTTGTCTAGTTTGTACACATTGATTACTCATTGAGACACACGGGCTATTGACTCCTACCGATTTAAGTGTGTATAAAGGTCACCAAAACACCTACATACATATAGTAAAACATAAAGGACACATTCAATTACCAGAATCTGTAATGTCAGACAAAAACACGGATAGCAAATCAGACACTGTATACGAGCATTGATCTCATAAATCCTACACCCTGAGCTGCAGGATGCTAAAAGGCTCAATTTACAACAACAGTCCCCGCTGTCTCTCTTGGTAAGTTCAAACTATACTTCTTCTGTGATCAACGGAGCTACAGCAGGAGCAAAGTCATATTTAATACAAGATAATAAAGGGAGTTTCAAATGGTGGAGTTATATCTACTGTCACATCATCTTGTAAACCCTTAAGCTGAATTGTACGAGATGGACCAGATAAGCTGGATGCCTCACAGAGCTCCACGGCTCCTGGTTTCCATCAGCATGCAGACGTGCTGCAGGTCTGCACGCTGCACTGCTGCTGCATGCAAGCCCCTACTGTATCTTTCAAACTGATCTAACCTGTGTGTGTGTGCAGGCCTGCACGTAAATCCTTAGGCAGGCACATTCCCAGGCACCGCTTGTATATCACTTGTCAGAAGTTTCAGATTTCACGCTAAAAGAATTGATCGCCGTCAGCAGCCCAGCAATGACTTGGCCAAGTCATAACTTAATCTAATGATTAACTGAGTTTTCAGTGATTCAGGTTCATAAAGCACGAACAGGAAGGAAAACTTGAAATGTCCCATATCAATTAGGGGAAGTTCTTATCTGTCACACCATGGCTCATCGCTGTACATTTATTATAGTGCTGTATATACGAGGACCCAACAGCATGTGAAGCCTTGGTAGCAGTTGTAAGACTTCTAATAGTTGTTAAGCAACATCAGAGGAAGGAGCATTCACATCCTTCTCAAGTAAAAATAGCAACACCACAATGTAAAAATACTCCAGTACAAGCAAACATTTCGCAATTAAAATTTTATAGTAAGTAAAACATCATCTGCAAACTGTATTTGAGTTACAAATCTAGAGGTACTGAAAGAAATCGTTTATCCAAGCGTTATACTATTATATTATAATTGATAATTAATTAAAAAATAAGCAGCCTTATGGTGCAGTTATCTGAGCTAATTTTAACTACTTTACTATTGGGTATATTCATCTATATCATGTTTAACATAAATATATAATATATATGTTTTATTTTGGTTATATTTTGTATGAAAAATATTATTCTGCATAACAAAAGCTGTTAAACAAATTGTACAACATTTGCTCTCCTGAAGAAGAAGAACAGCATCAGTCGTTTCAGCAAGTGCCCCCAAAAGTGGTAAAGCTGCAGCAGTAATTGCGACGGGAGCAAAGGAGTCAGGTGCCGTTATCATAGAGAGCGACAAAGTCCCCGTATGGGAGGAGGTTGGGATGAAAACACTGGATTGTTCATTTCCTGTTTCCAATCGACGGTCAGCGTAGTATTTTTAAAGCCTGACAACGACTGTCTCATAACCTTGACCATTATTATTTTATTACTGTAACCTTAATGACGAACTTCCCTTAACCTTAACCAAGTACTTATTTGAATCCAAACCAAGATCTTTCCCTAAAACTAACCAAACCTTAACCATAGCATTGTCAAGTCATAAAACAGAGATTTGCTTTTGGAATTACGTCCTCCTACCCAAATTGCCGTCATAGAGAAAACGCTTCTAGCTGCCACTCTAAAGGGCGTGGACAAACAACATATTTTGTCGTTTCATTTGGAGGATTTGTTGTTTCCACAGTGCGTATAAAGTAGCATCAAATGAAAGTACTAAAGTAAAGCATAACCACCTCAAAACTGTACAGTACTTGAGTGAATGTCCCTAGTTACAATCTCACCACTGGTCAGAGGAAAGTGCATGCAGCTTTGAGGTAAGTTGTGAAACTGACCTGGTGTTGTATGTGACTGCGTGATATTGAGCGGTGTCTGTTGTATCCACTCACTGCTTATACTGTATATAGAGACACCTTGTTATGGGTTCATGTCTGTATGACCTTGACCATGTTAAATCACCGCTATACTAAGTGTACAGAGTGTTTACAGTATACTAGTGGAGCAGTAGTAATATTTTAGCACGGGGCATGGTAACAAAGCCGTTATTATTCCTGATCTGCATTAGTGCCCATTTATAGTGTGTGTTCCTGCTGTCAGACAGAACCACTTGTCCCAACTACTGTTTTCAAGTTCATTTTTACCAGGAGACAAAGAGTCCATTTATCTAGAGGGAGGCAGAAAAGAGGAGGGGAGAGACAGTGAAGGGTGACAGAGAGAGAGAGAGAGGGTGGGGGAGGGAGGGTTGAAAGTTGCATGGAGAATGAAGGAAGGAGGAGAGAAAGACGACTGACAGAAGAACTTTCCAAAATAGCAGATCCTGGAATGTTGTTGGAAGGTGCCACATAGCTCCAAATATTTGTTGCTCGTTTGGCATGGCAACCGGACAACCACAATGCAAATCCCCACAACGGAGAGTCTGGGAGAGGAAACACCCAGAGAAAGAGAATGAACATTGTGATATAGGGAACAAAATATATAATTTTATAAAGGAATTGGGCTAAACAATGGGGGGGGGGGGGGGGGGGGGGGCAGAGAATGAGAGTAAGGATTGATGGATTGTATGTTTCATTGTTGACTCTGTGTTGAGAGATGAAAGTATACGTGGCACACACACACTCACACACACACACTGACAGATACAGGTAAACAGCAGTGACTGGGGTAATACTGGGAAACAGAACAAACTGTCACTCACCCAGCACCTTCCTCCCTTCAGCCTCGCCGAGCCTATAGCCCAAAATAAACACACACACACACTCAAAAAAAGAAAACAAACAGAAATAGTTTCCAGGTACTTTTGACAAAATGAGCACCTTTGATTTAACAATGCTATGGTTACTCCCATAGGCTCCCATAAACACTGAACACACTTTACCTCTTCCTAATGAAAAGTTGAATAAATAATAAAACACACCATTGTTTACTGTAACACACTGCAAGGTTTTGTTGCTACAGTGTTACTTAATCTGGTATGGCTGTTTGTTTTTGTGGTGACTAATGTAAGCAAACTTTAGGTATTGTGGTGTAACTGACATAAATAGGTCAAGTTGTTAGCTTTATAACCATTCACTACTTGTGCCACTGTTACAGTACATTTTAGCATTCGCCATTATTCCATAATAGTCACTTGTGGCCACATTGGCTGCTGTTCAGCAAAAGGTACAGAGCTTGCTTTAAAACAAATAGCGATTAAACATTTGATCTGAACAATGACTAAGGCATCCTGGTATGCTATATCAATTGACAGCTGCCACCCAATCAAAAATATGTATTTTCCATGGTGGTCTTAGTACTGTAAAAAGTGGTATAAAATCCCTCGACCAACAGCCAGATAACCATACCAACCAAAGCCCCCTCCCCTACAACTACAACACCACTCAATATTGATCTGTGATCGGGTTTCATAGCTCTCTCAAAGCAGGGTGGTGAGGACGATCTGTGTGTGTGTGTGTGTGTGTGTGTGTGCACCATGCACATGTGCATGAGAGGGAGACAGCAATTGAGAGAGCAAGAAAGAGAAGAGAGAGAGGAGTCTGTTTGTTTTTTTTTTTTACAGTCGCACGGCTCTTGTTTCATAGGGCTGCATTCTGCAAGATCTAGTTCACTTATACTTATCATATATCCAATAAAGCCTGAACATAATTTAAGCAAGAAATTTACCAAGCCCTGAGTCACGTTGTATTTGTAAAAGCATCTCTCACTCGCTCTCTCTGGCAAGCCCATATTTATGTTCTCTGTTCTTCAGTAAATGAAAAAGAACAAACTTCCATTCTTTCGGTCTCTCTCAACCACAGACTGAAACTGCTGCTCGACTTAAAAGAATCGTTCAGTCCTGTCACACACACCCCTCCCTCCCTTCCTCTCCTTCTTCTCTCTTTACTTTTTTATTGCCTCTGAAAAGCCAGGCTAGAATAACCAGCAAGTCCAAATTGCACACTGACAACCTCCAGGTTACACTTGCACACACACACACAAACACACACACACACACACACACACACGCACATACACACACACAGGCAGCCCGAGACATACTAAAACAAAAACACACACCTTGTGCGGTTGGTAAGGTCCCCCAGCTTGCAGAGGTAAATGGAGTGGAACAGGTTAGCATTGCGGCCATATAGTGTCCCACCTGTACAAACACAGTGCTCGATCGTGGCTAAACAGACAGACACACACACACACACACACACATGGACACACACAAATAGGCCTCCATCTGGACTGAGGCACTGGTGGGTTTTAATAGCTATCGATCATTCTCCCTGGTGACACACTCGTACACTCGCCTTCCTGTTACATGCTGAACAGAGCCAGCTGAGGACTCATACAAGTCTCTGAGTGCACACACACACACACACACACACACACATATACACACACACAGGCTGCATATGTGCATACAACCTACTATGCAGTGTCAAAAAGGCCATTTACTTTGCCTACCTGTATGTTAGTGTTTTTGTGTGTTTCAGTGTGTGTGTGTGTGTGTGTGTGTGAGAGAGAAAGAGAGACAGAGAGAAAGAGAGAGAGAGAGAGAGGGTCCTGCTGTGGCTCACTCTGTCTTTTTTAGATGAGGTTATTTAATTTACATAATGAGGCCCAGGCCCACTCTCATAGATTAAATTACTCTGAGACAACAAATAAAAACGCATGCAGACAAGCACCCCCACAAACATACAAATCCCGGTCTATGTAACCCTTTAACTGAAGTTGTTCTCTTGCCGTAGCTGTGATAAAAAAGCATCTGTAGCCTAAATAGCAAAAGTAAAGTCAAAGAAGAAGAAGATTACCCAGTGATGTCATTGTACACTTGCCCAAGTGAGTTACGGTGTGCTGAAAGGGTCAAAATGAGGGAGAGCCAATCGATATTCCATATGATTCTGACCAATAAATCTAAGGTGTGATTAGTCTGGGTAGTTAGCGACGATTAATTGTAAAAGCTAAGTTTTTTGTAGCTGAGGGTACCAGAGAGGCTGTCGGGAATCATGGTTCATTTTATGGCCAAATTAATTAAAACAGCAGCTGAAAAACCCCGTCAAAGACGGGCATCAAACACTCATTCCTTACTTGGTGAAGGGCGGAACAATGAGACATCACTCAGGGGGATTCAATGTGTAGTAATCAAACACAATGATTCCTCCCTTTACACCAGGTTGTAAATCCAGAAGGGAAAGAGGGACATTTGTCATTTAGCTGTGTCTTTCCTTTTTCATTAAAAAATGGCTGCTAGGGAATGTAATATGTCAAAGACGGGGCCCCGCGAAGAAATTGAGACACAAGCCTGCGTGTGTGTGCACTACACATATTTCAGGTAAAGATGATATAAAAGGAGGCAATCAATGAAAAAGAGAATGACAGATGTGGTGTAGGAGAAGGACAAAGAGGAAAAGAGCAAAAGGAAGGAGGTGTAGAATAACATGCTGTTTTGACAGACCAAAAACAAAACAGAAATTGTTATTGATGCATTGATATCATTGTTTTTATCCTGGAGGCTAAATTAAGGGAGATAATTCAGTCCACATCCCCGTTCCATCTCTGTCATGTAGACCAGTGTATCACCAGTGACATCTGTCAGATGAACTCATGTAGGCTACATGAGGCCACCCGTCATGTTCCAAATGTTTTCATTTCAAAGTCGATTCTATTTCACTTTTAATGATATAGGTTAGGTGGAGACTGGTGGACTAGTGTCCATTACTTTAAGGTCACTAGGCTATTCCAACCATGTATTTTCACCATTTATTAATTTTAGATATTTTAACTGTTTATCCATTACTTATAGCTACTTATTTCAACAATTTATCTGTTAGCTAGCTAAGTGTTTCAATGTTTCTTCTCTCATGCTCACTAGTTTTCACACAAGTGAAATGTGGTGTTCAGGGGTAAATTACCCGAGTTACTCCATATTCTTGGTTGGGAATCACCAGCAGACAATTCAAATAATTCTAAATATTACAAATACATATAATATATATAATATCTGCTTTGTGTCCTCACGCAACACTTTTATGAATTTGCGCCTTTACAGGCAGACCTAGATATGTACAAACACACACACACACACGCGTGCAAGCTTGCGTACAGGCCAGTCGGACACAGTCTACACAGTCTGGTCACATAACAGCTGAAACAACAATTGCTCACAGTGTAAGAGTATTGTGAGTGTGCACTGTCTCAAAAGCTTCAGACAGACTGTCTCTCACTCGCTTTGTAAACCTCAAGGGATGTTCAATTTGATGTGAAGACCAAAAGTTGTTTTATTAAATGTTTTGTTACCTTTACACTTGTGCTTGTCCTTTATACTGTGCAGTGCTTTGGTCGGTCTACTGGTTTAACATTAAATGATACCAACACAAACAGAGCGAGCACTCTGAGATTTTACTGAAAAGAACTCCTGAAACAAAACAATTGGGCCACAGCCTGTTTCCATCACAGGGGAAATCCTGCTGCCTGGACGACCACTGATAGGAGTAAGATGAGAAGGACGAGACAGGGAGGGAGAGAGAGGAGGAGGAGGAGGCAGGAGGAGAAAGATAAGAGAAAGGCAAAGTGTGTGGGGGTATAAGTGGAGGACATTTGGGATCCAGTCCAGAGGGGAAAAAAGAGGAGAGGCAATGTCAGGATGGAGGGAGTAAAAGAGGCAGAAGAGAGGAGGAGGTAATGATAAAAAAGTTCAGCAGGAAGCAGGGGTGAATGGGAGGAAAGGCTAAAGACTAGACAACTCAGAAGACCCAATTGTACTACCTAAGGTCAGGATGCAGCTAAGCAGGAACACAGCACTTGAAAAACATGTCTGTTTGTATGAAAGTCTATGTTGTTCATTAGTAATCTTGGAAATAAAACACAGATGCAGAGAAAAGAAAATGAAAAGGAGTTAGATCACCACTGCTATGTATACAATGAACAAAACAAGATGTTTGAAATGTGTTACTATAAAGTCAAGAATGTGGAGTAGCAAGATTAATGTGGAAGAAACTCGTTCACAGCCCCAACTTTAGATTAGATATATATCATTGTCTCTGGATTAAATGTCACTAAGACAATGTCTCTGTTTTCAGTTTGTTTACCTAAATGTTTTGACCACAAACATTTTCTCAGATTTCAGATGGAAATGTTGATCAGTCTGTTGGTCCCCCACCTCTTGGATCCATGGCCTAGAGGATTAATCCTTTGGTAATTCTCTGACTCTTCTGCTAGAACCAACAGCATTCCAACATTTTCACTTATCCTCTGAAATATACAGTATATCTACTTGATGGATTGGCACAAACTTTTATACTTACAGTCATGGTTCCCACTTGATTTATCCCAATGACTTTGGTGGGTCCTTGACTTTTCCTCTGAGGTTGACGCCTGTAAGTGAAACATTTCAAAAACCACTACAGAGTGTTATGAAATTTGGTACACACATGTATGTTCACCTCAAGATGAATTGTAATGACTTTGGTGATTTTTTTATCTAGTTCCATCATCAGGTCAAAATTTCAATTTGCTATGTGTTATGGGTGGTGTGGTGTGGGGACAGAGTGGACCCAAATTCAACGTTCAGTTTTGACAGGTTTTATTGGGAAAAGGGGGTGAGGGACTGGAGTCGAGGGAGAGGCGGATGCCGGGGAAACACTGGCACGGGGAACAGAGGAGACTGGGACTAGAGGGCCGGGGAACACAGGGTCCGAGGAAGAGAGGGAGAACAGGGAGGACGCCGTGGGGGGGTCCGAGGAGGAGAGGACCGGAGGATGAGCCCAGCTGACTGAACGGAGGACGGGGGTGAGTGAACCTGGGAGGAAAACAGACAAAGATACAGGGTTAGTGACAGCGGAGGTAAGAAATAAGAACTGGAGAAATGTGAGGATCGTCAGTGATTTCAAGCGCTTGAGGGACTTGCGGCACCGGGTATGGAGCAACGACGATCAAGCAAGAATGGTGTGGAGACCCGGGGTTGAAATACAGGCAGGGATGAGGTTGACTACAGGCAGGTGTGGCAGGCTGACGAGGTGGCTGACGAGATGTAGGTGCAGGTCGTTGGCTGGGCTCAGGAGAGAGAGGAGAGAGAGAGAGAGAGAGAGAGAGAGAGAGAGAGAGAGAGCACACACAGGGGAGGAGACACAGGGAGGCAGGCAGGGAACAGAGAAAACCAGGGAAAAAGCAGAATAACTGATGAAAAGGAGAAAAAAAACAGGACACTCACCGTCAGCCGGGCTGCCACCACAACAACAAGGTAATATATTACCTATTTTCATCATCGTGTATTACTGATTCAAATTTTTCCATAGTTTGAAAGTAGCAAAATACTCTACCAATCCATCCATCCTACAGTAGTTTGCTCTTTCCATTGTACTGAAACCTCACTTCCCAAAGTCCTGAGAGCCTGCAGTTAGCTCCACCAACCAGAAATAATTAAGTAAGAACAACAAGTCTCCCACAAATCAGAAGTAAAAGACTCCTTGTTTCACTGATGGGGTTGAATCATTCAAATATTGCAGCCTGACTTCATTCATTTATATGAGATAAATTATTAAAAATCCATTTTACAATTAAATCATTTTATTTGAATTATTATGAAGTTGCATGTGGCTACTTTTTGGCAATATTTCTTCATACTGTTGACTTCCTCCTTCCTAGTCCTCTGCCTCGATTCTACGACATGCAAGGACAATACTGAGTAAGTATGTATGTGACCACAAGTGACCAAATGTCCAGGCCCTGCAAGGCAGCAGCAGGATATCCCAACCTCATGTTGAATAATCACTTAAACAGTAGGGTTCCTCCATGCTAATTTTCCCATACATTCCTCCATAGAAAATTACTTTGGCAAACTACCATGCTGTGGTTACCTCTTCATAACTTTACGCATGGCGACCAGGGAAGAAAAGCAGACCCAATTCATCCAATGCTCCAGCCATATTGAAACATTTAAGCGTTCTGTATTAAACACTATTTGAAAGTATATAAAACAGAATTTACCACGGTCTGACTTTTGCCATGGGATTCGACTCTGAAAGGGGCTTTAATTTAAATGAGATAACTTTAAATGACATCATATGTTTTACTCTAACTTTTTTCGTCTATTTGGGACAATGGGTGAAGTCATACATGAGGATCCCTGCTGTCAGGTGGTGGGCACTAGACCACCTACTTATGATTCTTTCATGTGCTTTGATTCAGAAGAAAAGCAGTCATGAATAGATTAATGAGCCAAAGGGGATAAATATTTCATAATGTGGCAGTGGAACACTGAGTGTAAACAAGCGACTAAACAACTTGTCCTTATTCTGCTTCCCCTTATTTCATCCCCAGAGTGATTAAAGTACAACAAAGTGAATGAAACTGAGAGAATAAGAAAGACCGTATATGTTTGTCCACAACATTTGGAAGGACAGACATCTGTTAATGTCCTTTAAAGAAGGTGTAGCCTACGTATGTTCATTAAGACCCACCCTAACCTTTCCCTTGTTTGACCATAAAGCAAAGCAATCTTCTCTAAAGCATTTAAATCAAAAAAGAAACTGCTCAAGATCAGTTAAATCAACCAACTAGACCAGATTATATCAAAATTTATTGATCGTAATGGTTTGACATATACAACAGTACATAAAGACAGCATTAGCAGCCATAAAAAGTCAGACTGTGGTGGCGTTTTATAGTTTCGGGTTATCCTCCTTAGGTGCCTCTTTGAGCCAGCCAGCGCCAGGGGACTGATTTACTTGTCACACAAGGGGGACATATTTAGACGTGGTGCGCTGGAGATAGTAGGCAGTAAAGCTGGCAGGGCAGAAGATGACCCAGACAGTGGGAGGGTGGGGGACACGTAAGACACACCGGTTAACCTCCTGCCATTAAACCAGCTGTGATTTCTGACCAGGGCCAGAGGACAATGGACTGCACTACACTAATTACACACACTGACATGGATAAAAGGAAATATATTTGCTCTTTATGAGAACGAACAGATGTCTGTAGATCTATCTTTAACAATTTGAAGTTAAAGCAGAAATAAAAGGTATTAAATGTAGCTTTTCAGACATGTGGTATGCAGCGGTAAAAGCAGAAAGGTCCTATTAAATCTGTATCCTAATGACTGAAGGGAAGAAAAGACTGGTAAGTAAAAGTACCCGACTCATTAAGATGGACTTGGCTCTGCACTTCAGATAAATAAGATTTACTGCATTTCTTATATATGTAAATATGCCTATGTTTATATTAACCTGCCCAGGTGTCAAATTGTAACTCCCTCAGCATTCACAGTGTACATTAAACTAAATGTGGGAACTGCTTTGTGTATGTGTGCTATATACGACAGTTTAAAGGGAACCACCAACCAGAGACCACCATGATATCCCAGACTGAGAAGCAAAATGACAGAACAAGAAGACTTTCCACCATGAGTGCACACACACACAAAAAAAATATATAATTTGTTTTCACATAACTGTTTTCATTCACTCTTTCCAGGGTTTTTGGTGCTCACAACTTTCAACCAGTTCCAACCCACAGAAATTAGCCTAAAGCTCAGATTTATTAGCTGCAGTGTAGATTTGGCATAAAGTAACACTGGAGAGTAGAAGAGAACACAACATTGTGGAGGTCATTTTAATTTACTCATATCATATAATATTGGGAATTTGAAACTGGTTAAAAGTGAATAAACTTGATTTGCAAAATAGATTACAGGAGAATTTGTATGAGCCATTTTATTTTACTATATCACAAAATGGTATTTTGAAATCAGTTAAACTTGAAAAAGCTTAAATGGCAGAATATAATAGAATTTTGTGAGAGTAGCCTAATTTCTTACTGTAGCCTATCACATAATAGCTCTAATTAAGTTAACTTGAATTGAGTGTCATTTCCATTTAACCTACTGTGTTATGGCTGTTATAAATCCACATTATCGTGTAAATATGTAGTAAGGGAAAAGGGAATAGGCTAGTGTCATTTACAATTACTGTAAACATAAATATGAATATAAAAAAATTAAATATGGGATTTTTTATCATTTTATAAAATTAAAAGCTCACTTGCTTTAAATGGCTTCTATGAGGTTAAATTAAAGACTTCGACCTGTATAAAAACGTTTCAGGAGGCTATACACAAAGTGTAATAAATACAGACCGAAAATAGATGTAGGCCTATCGTAGAGCTGTTTCACAACAAGATAATTGGTGAGAAGAGAGACTCAGCGGGAGATGTTGTCCTGCGCGCTGTCTGTCCCGCCACTGACAGTCGAGCGGGTAACCACATATTCAAAAACAATACGTCATCCCACAATGCACCGCGCTTACGTTCTCCTTACAGCATTACCTCATCCCACAATCCACCGCGAGATTAAGAATCTTCTGGGTGGTCGTCTAGGCAACGCGCCTTATCGGAGGGCTGGGCCCCGCCCCGCGTCACGCCCTCCAGCCAATGGGAGAGTCGCGTCATGACATCATGCCTATTTTTAGAGAGGCAGCGGCAGCAGATAAGGTTTGCCTCCACGCTGTAAGGCTCAGAGTATACACACACCCAGGCAGGGAAAGAGCCACATACAGGGTAGCTGTCTGAAGAGAGGAGTTATAGCTACTCGGCGCCTTTTCATTCACGGACTCAGTAGCCTACAAGTCTGGATACTGTGGCTAAAGCTTTGTGAACTCTTACACCTCAGCACTGAACGGTCGACCATCGTTGGCTGTAAGAAGTAAGTCCTGATTCCTGTGTCAAGAGCGCACTCAAAGTTTGGAAGTTTTCACGCACAGAGAGGACGTTTGGAAACCAGTGTTTTTTCCTCGACTGATAAACAAGGAAGAAGAGGAGGGGGAGGAAGAGTTGTTTTGTTGAAGACTTTAAAAGTAGGCTACATTTGTTTTCGGTTTTTCTTCTATGTATACCAAGATGGAAACTACTTTCTATGACGACTCACTCAACGCTTTCTCCCAGCACGACAACGCCGGCTACGGGTTCAGCAACCCCAAAGCCCTGAAACACAACATGACACTGAACCTCGCCGACCCGACGGGCACCCTGAAACCTCACCTCCGGGCCAAAGCCGGCGACATCCTCACCTCTCCCGACGTGGGCTTGCTGAAGCTGGCCTCTCCGGAGCTGGAGCGGCTAATCATCCAGTCCAGCAACGGGCTCATCACCACCACGCCGACCCCGACCCAGTTCCTGTGCCCCAAGAATGTCACCGACGAGCAGGAGGGCTTCGCGGAGGGGTTCGTCCGAGCCTTGGCCGAGCTTCACCACCAGCACATGCCTGGCACACCTAACGTGAGTGTCACCTCAGCTCCCCAGACCAGTGTCAGCACTGTCCTGCCTCCTGTTTCATCTGTTGCTGGCGCCACCGTTTACAACAACAACGCCACCATGCGCTCCGACTCGCCGGTTTATGAGGACTTGAACACTTTCAACCCAGCCATCAGCACCGTCTCGGCTCCTAATTACACCACCTCAACCCCGACTATGTCCTTCCCTGCTGCCCCGCCGCAGCTTCCAATCTACGGGCAGCCCTCTTCCGCCCAGCTCCCCCGTCTCACGGCGCTTAAAGAGGAGCCCCAAATCGTGCCGGAGATGCCGGGGGAGACCCCTCCTCTGTCCCCAATCGACATGGAGAGCCAGGAGCGCATCAAGGCTGAGAGAAAGCGGATGAGGAACCGCATCGCTGCCTCCAAATGCCGGAAGAGGAAGCTGGAGCGGATCTCGAGGCTGGAGGACAAGGTGAAGACCCTTAAATCCCAGAACTCGGAGCTCGCTTCCACCGCCAACATGCTGCGCGAGCAGGTGGCCCAGCTGAAGCAGAAGGTGATGAACCACGTCAACAGCGGGTGCCAGCTCATGCTAACGCAGCAGCTCCAGACCTTCTGAGGTGGTGTCAGCGGCGGCGGAGAGAGGAAAGACTGTGGTTGAACGAGACGGACGCTTCCTGTGATAGTGAGTGGCTGTATTCCCCGAATCGTGAGGGGGAGGGGGGGTTGGGATGATGTGGCGCGACACTGGCAGGACAGGGGCCGCGCTAAAGTTCCAGGAGTGCAACGCGCTCCCCCCTTGGCGCGTCCCAGAGAGGGGATCGGGACAGTGACAGTACTAGATGGGCATGGCAGCAAGCAGGATACCTTTCTGTTTCGTGCTGTTTTCACAGAACTGGACAGGACTAAAGTTTTCTTGATTTACACCCAGCTCTGCATGGACCTTATCATGACCACCAACGGAGAAATTCAGTATTAGAAGATCGAAGAACCTGCAATAGAGACTTTTCTTGCTGTAGCCCTAATGGTCTCAAACGTGGGCGTGTTGGCCAACTCTAAACGGCTGAAAAGTTGTAACAAAAGCTGCCTGACTTAGTTACAGTACAATGTACTTTTTCTTAATTGTAAGAGATTCAGTTAGAAAAGCTTCAAGATGTACTTGTTTTTTTTCTAAATCTGTTTAATGGGGTTTCACTCATTGTTATATGTATATAAGATAAACTTGGAGTACTTATGTTTACCATTTGTAATAAGAATACTGTATAATTTTTTTTTTTTATGTTTTATTCTCTGAGCACTTCAGAAACTAATCAATATTTAAGAAAATAAACCAGATAAACTGAAGCAAGTTGCCTATTTTCTTGTAAGTGTGTGACAGGGGGGGAGTGGGTGTGCCATGTCAGGAGCTCAAATAATAAAACATGTTGCAACATGTTGCAAGACCTGCAAGTTCCCAGTGCCTCAAGGTAAATTCCATTAGTGGCATATTGATCCAGGCTAAGTGATTGTATTTCAGTTGGCAGACCAGGTTCACTTAACTCCTGATGGAGGCCAGTTCTGCAAGTTGGGGTTGTAGCCCTTGAGATCTCCACTTTGTCTCAGCTCTCACAACCTACAGGAAGATTATAGATATTGTATTGTTCTCAGGTGTTTCATTCCACTTTCATTATGACACTATAAGTACAACGCTTTAACACTATTACAGAGTTACAACAGATTAAACTGAGCAGTATATCTAAGGTATCACTAATTTGACACACAATAGGAAATTCTGCATGTCATTGCACCATTCAGCTTTCAACATTAATTCATGTCCTGTTGCTAATAAAGAAAGCCCCAGCATGTGGAAACAAAGTCTTAGGTCATATATTGCAAATGAATAGATACAGGCTATCATCACAGACAACACATGACTGAATATCAACTCAATACAAAGTACCACTGTGGTTTCATGGGAGTATATTTTGGGAAAAAAAGTAACTTAAAGAAACAAACAATAATCAAAATGCAAACAAAGGGATAGCTCCAACACCAACAAATCAAAACACAATATATGCGCCTGTTGACAGACATTTCAATTCAGGGACTGACAGGCTGTAAGTGTTTGCTAAATCTGTTAAAGATTTGTCTCCATCATTAATGCTGGGAAACCTATTCCAAAATTTCCATTTATGACCGAGAAACTTTTTTAAATTGTCAAATCCTTTAATTATGTAAATATACCTCAAATGTATGAAGTACAAAAACAGATGTGGGCTGTATAGATCTACTACTAAAAGTAAGATTACTTTGACTTATTTCCCCCAGCAAACAAAAAAAGCCTCATTCCTGCACAGGCACTAATTCCAGCAGGTGAATGTGACGGCACAGACCAATCATGGCATACAGGTTGTACAGCATTGAACACTTGTGAACTACCAGTGTGTATGAAGAAACACTAGAGGGCGACACAGACTGATTTACCTGAGAGATGAACTAACATGTTGCCTCCACTGTTGTTTTGGCTCATCAGTTGTTGCCCTGTGCTTAAATTAACACGATTTCAGGTGTCAAAGAAACAGAATAGGTCGTTCAGGATTGAAGGATGTTGATACACGATCAAGCATAAAGTGACACCAGTAGCCTATGCTTTATTAGCCAGTTCGATGTGTTCTGCCTTTTCTTTCAACTTTTCCCTTTCATGTCTTTTATTTTTTGTGTGCTTCTTTTTTCTTCTCTTTATACATATAAATCCACATTGGAGATTTTTACAACATGGTTTGACACTTAAATGCAGCTAATTCAACTGTTCGTCAATTTTAATCTGAATCAATTCATTAAAAAATAAAATGGCATTAGACTGATTCAATATCGATTATAAACAATGAAATGAGAAACCAGAAAATGAATGGTTTATTGTAGCCTTATTCGTTTGTTGGGTCCAGACAGGATAGAAATATTGTTGTGCATGTTTCATTACAACGGGAACTCTACTTTTTCTATACATCTGCTTTGACCTGTTCCCGATTTCTCAAACTTGGCGCATCATGACATCATTCCGGAAAGAGGAGTCCTTCCCTACCATATAAGGAGAGGCAACGCTCGAGAGATCGCGTCCTGACGGAGTAGGCGTGTATTACGGGAAGTGAATCGACCCTGTAATCTCTGCATAATACGGTCCTGAGAAGTCAGCAGGGGCAAATCAATGGCACGATTACGACGGAAACAAAACATACCCTTTTGGATGTAAAACAAATACAATTTAATTATAAATAAAACATCGCAATGAAAACCCAATATCTTAATCTAAATCTCTAGTAACCGTAGGTGCATTGTTAATAACAACAAACATGACATTGTCATGACTACATTCAAGGGCTTTATTAAGTAACCTACACTTTTAAGGTACTTGTAGGCTATAACTTGAATAGGTCTACATAAACTTTACTCTATTATAGTTAACTACAAACCCGAGAGGGACATTTTTGCTCTACTACATTTGCTTGAAAATAACTTTAGCCTGCTTTGCAGATTAAGGTTTTACATTAAAATATATCACCATCATGTAAACTACAATGCAGTGTTACAAAGTAGGCTTGTATAGATCTACCTGTAGGCTACTTGAACCACCGACAATATTAAAATGCTGCTTACACGTAAATGCATGTCATACAGTCATGAAATATTAATTTAATATTATCATTTTATGAATCAATTTGATTTTGAATGCAGGACTTTTACTTGGAGTATTTTTATTGTGCATTTACTTAAGCAAATCATCCATCTTTCACCACTGACCCATGTTTGACACAAATAAAGAACTTCAAAGAAAATGTTCGGTTTGTGTCTGGTGCAAAATGGCACAAGCATCTAAAAGAGGGCTTTGGTTATCAGACATCTCACTGCTGTTTGTCGCATAGAGGTGTGATTCAGAATGGGGTTATCCAGGGAGTGCACCGCTTCTGCACCCACATATGGTCACACGTGCACATGCATGCTCTCTCTCGCTCTGTCTTTCTCCCTCTCTCTCTCATACACACACGCACACACACACACACACACACACAAACACACACACACACACATGCATGCTCTATTATTCTATCTTCTCTCTCGCTCTCTCACACACACACGCGCATGCACACCTGAAACAGCCATGTTTCAAAACCTGTTATTGTCGTTCCTGTTTACAAAAGTAAAAAAAAAAGATAAAATAAGATAAAATAAGAGAATTTTACACTGATCAAAGAAACAGTGTATGATTATTCAAATTATACTTTAACAATTTTGTGTGACTACTGTCATTACAGCATGAAAGCTAACAATAGATAGTTGGTCACATAATCCCAGGGCAGGTTGAGCTGGACAGATCTGTATGATGAATGGCCTCTCTCTGTGTTTTGTTGCTAGGGCGAGGTGTTTCACTTAGCAGTAAGGTAAAACTCACACACACACACGGCCAGAACCACATATAACAATTACTTGCTGCGTATAAGGCTTAAGGAAACCTTCAGTATGTTCAACGTACTCAAGGGTTTTGATGCTCAAGCAGCATCAAACTACATCAACCCCTATGCTGTGGATGTAATACGGGCAAAGAGAAGGGATCTAGTTTATGGGATCTCACATACTGAGGATCTACTGGATCTTCTCGTCACAGAGGGGGTCATGACAGCAGCGAAGAGATCCATCGTGTTGACCATCAGGACTCGCAAAGATCAAAACTCCAGGGTCCTGGACATTCTGGAGGCCAAAGGTGAAAGGGCATGTCGGAAATTCTTCCATCCTTGTCTCATGCTGGCAGAACCCGACCTCTACCTGCGAATCAAGACCTATGTGGGGGGTGTGAATGAGCGAATTCGAGACACAAGGAGACAGCTGATAGGATATTTGCTGGAGAGGGACCAGGAGGGGATGGATAAAATGACTGATAGAATTATCACTCAGAAGACTCATTATTTATTTGTCTCCAAAGAAACTAAAAAATGTAGCCCTGAAAAGGAAGACAGAAGCCCTGTACCAAAATCAGAGGAGCATAAACCAGCACAAAGTAAACCAGACAATCTCATCCACCTGATTGCTACAGATGGGGAGCTAGCAATGCTGGAGGAGCTGTTAGAAGACACTGATATTAACATCATGAATTCCTCCCATGAGACTGTGTTACATTTAGCTGCTGAGTTCGGTCACCTGTCCATCATCGAGCTCTTGATCCGTAAAGGAGCCAGAGTGGACCTGCAGGATAATAAGGGTCGCACAGCTCTTCATAGAGCGGCCAGAAGGGGTCACAGTGAGATAGTCTGGGCCCTCGCACAGGCGGGGGCCCCCATCTACACTCTGGATCTACAGGACAAAACCCCTGTTCACCTGGCAGCGGAAAATGAGCACCTGAACTCTGTGAAAGTCCTGGTGAAGGAGGAGAAAAAGCAGTCAGAGAGCTGCACGCAGGAAATGTTTCTTCACATGGCAGCCATGGAAGATAACTGGAGGCTGGCTGAGATGCTGCTGCAGAGCGGGGCCGCAGTCGATGCCAGAAACAACCATGAAAAAACTGCTCTGTTTTACGCAGTTTCCAGGAACAATGAGAAAACAGTGACTGTACTTCTAAGCGCAGGGGCTAAAGTTGACTACGAAGTTATAAACAAGGCCATTAAGCTCAATGAAGAATCAATTCTTCGTCTGCTGCTTGGTGAGTCAAAATACTATGATGATATTTAACATCTATAAGTGTGCTACTGTATCACCATGCTTATTTTTTTTTAGGTGTTATCTGTAAATAAAGCACCAACCTGCAAACATGCAAGCTCACACTATATTTTTTTTAAACCACAGATAATGTCAGAGCTCTGGGTGAAGAAGGGCTGGGCTGTGCTCTCTACTCGGCTGTTAAAAATAACCATGATGGAGTTGTAAGCATCCTCATAGACAGCGGAGCAAATGTGAACATGTTAGACAAAGAGGGGTACACTCCTCTTCTATTGTCAGCTGAGCTGGGGCACACAGAAGTCTTCAGGTAACCGTGCAACAAGGACTGACTGACTGATGTTAAAACACGCTGACAGGGCAACACATTCACAATGAGGGAATCTGATCACTTTGGATTATCAGCTACTTTTTTCAATACATCTTTATTAAAGAGAGTTTGGTACTTTTAGAGCAGTTCCACAATGGAAAAAAAACTAATTATCTGAAAAAATCTCCATCCCATTCAAAACACTTAGTGTAAGACAAAACATAAAACAGGCGCATATTACCTTTATTGAATCCTAGGGTAAACATGTGTGCCGCTTTTCTGTGTCCCGTGACCCTGGCATATTTTGTGGCAGAATATAAAGCAAAGGAATTTTGGATTATAGTATCATTTAAACTTAAATTTTTATCCACAATTTACTTTGTCCAATATGAATTTGCTGGAGAGCGTAAGCTGCTTTGCTCACTCGCTAATAAGTCTGTATTTACTTTTAGTCATTCCTTTTTCTGTATTTTCCAGTTCATGAAGTATTGGTAAATCTTAAATAGTGACCTTCTTTTCTTTTCAGAGCACTGTTGGCAAAACAGGCCAAACTGGATGCTACTTTATCCGACCTCTCCTCAGCGCTACACCTGGCTGTCCATGGTGGCAGTGTACCCATTGTGCAGACATTGCTGGAAAGGGGATTAGACCCCAACATTACTGGACCCAAAGCCCAAACCCCTCTACACCTGGCAGCCAAGTGCAATAGGCCAGAATGTGTTGATCTGTTGTTAAGAGCTGGAGCACAGGTAACTGTCAAACGACATGGTCAATAATGTCCATTTTGTAGATGTTCATGTTTGTGGAGACTGAAAGATGTGTGCCATTTTCTTAGGTAAATGCAGTAGCCCAGGATGGGCTGACCCCTCTACATATTGCCAGTCAGCAAGGCCATGCAGGCCCAGTGATCCAGCTTCTTCAAGGCAAGGCAGACACAGGAGTCAAAGACAAGGTGGGGAGGACTGCCTTGCACTGGGCAGCCTCTTCCCAGGGAGAAAGCTATGTGGTAGACTTGCTGCTGTCGGCCAAAGCCAACCCAAACACCACTGATAACAAGAAAAAAACTGCCCTCCACCTGGCTGCTGTGGAGGGGAAAGTAGATGCTGTGACCTCACTATTGTCCCACAGGGCAAAGGGAGGGGCTAAAGACATAGATGGCTCCACACCTCTCCATTACGCAGCAGCTGGTGGGCATGCCAGCGTGGTTTCAACTCTTCTACAGTTACTCAACAACAAGGGGATAGAGGAGAGGAACGCATGGAGGAAAACACCACTTCATGCTGCAGCTGAGAAGGGCCACGATAGTGTGGCGGCTCTGCTCTTGGAGGCCGGAGCGAAGATCAACAGCACAGATCACAGTAAAGACACTCCTCTGCACTGTGCTGCACGAGGTGGACACCAGGAGGTAGTGAAGAGGCTTGT
Source organism: Micropterus salmoides (assembly GCF_014851395.1). Lineage (NCBI taxonomy): Eukaryota > Metazoa > Chordata > Actinopteri > Centrarchiformes > Centrarchidae > Micropterus > Micropterus salmoides. The sequence goes on along the minus strand of NW_024040374.1, from coordinate 24,053,622 downwards.
AAACTGGGGCCAAGCTGAGCACACAGGACAGGGGAAGAAGGTGAATCTGCAGGCTACCAATAATGTGGGGAAGACGCCACTGCAGGTGGCAGAGAGTGGAGACACACCAGAGCACGAGCACATTGTAAATTTACTCATGAGAAAGATGTTTCTTATTAAGTAAAAGGACAAAGGTTAAGAGAGCAAACGAGAGGAACTAAAAATTTTAATTAAATAATTATATTGTATCTATCCGTGTTTTCTGGAACTCAAATCGCAGATGAAACCACATCTCAACATTTCATCATGTGTTGTGAAAGGTGTTGGAGTCTTATTTTGCATGAATTATTACTAGAAACAACAAATTAATACAGAAACAAAAGCATTAAATACTGTAATTCGTATGTGGACATAATAATAGACTGCAGAGGTTGGTTGTTAAGGGCTTTTATTTTTGATAATGAAGCAAGTATGCAGTAATGACATCCACAACAAAACTGTCATGCCAATGATAAAATCCCAGTTCTGAAACAGACCTCGATGAGAGGGTTGACTGGTGAAGGGAGAATTATCTCTTTGGGTCACATTCAAATATTTCAAATAGGAGATACACTTCCAGTGAAAAGTTTGGACATGACTTGCCACTGAATGTTTTTTCTTAGAGAACAAAAACAAATGTTCCTGTTCAAGAGAGAAACATGACATGTCAATGATTCTGAAAAATACAGACACAATCCACCTAAAATGTAGCCTTCAATGTTTTATAACCCTGTTGTATAGTGATGTGTCTTTGACCTCAGTTGCACCCCCCAAATTCACTGTCAGCTTTGCTATCAGAACTCTCATTTTTAAGCACATAACTAGTAAACTGTTGTCGAAGCAAAGACATTATGTTAACCATTTGTGGTACTTTCAATATATTGAGTAAGATGATACTTCAGGCTGAAACAGATGAGTAGCTACTGCAGTCAGATACATTAAAAAAATGTTGGCAGAGAGTCTCTGTGGCCAACCATGATGTATAATAGATCAAGGAGGCAGAGGAACCCAGTGAGACAGAGCACATATGTGCCTGCTACTAACAATCTGCATCGGAGGGGTGCTGACAGTGGACTCCATAATGGCAAAGGCAATGAGGCCAAAGCAGAGGTGGATGTGAAAATGTATTCACTATGAGAGACTTTGTTACGATAAAAACAAAAACATTGTCAGTGTAGCTTTTTTTTTTACTGAAATGGTGTGGGTGATATCCAGTAGTCCATCAGTACTATCCTGCTAAATATTAAATTATCATTAAATTAGTAAATAAATTATTTTCAGCTCTGCTGGTAGCACGGCTTTGTAGATCAAAATGTTGGTCTGTCAGTCCACCATTTTGGTTCAGACCTTCAGACTGGAATATCTCAGCAAATGTTGGATGAATTGCTATCAAATTTGGTACAGATGTTCGTGAACCCTACTTACTTTGGTGATCTTATGACTTTTGCTCTAGCACCACCATGATGTTGACCTTGTCTCTTTTTTAGTGAAACTTCTTGACAACTGTTGGATGGATTGCAATTAAATGTGGTAGAGACATTCTTGCCCCACTCAGGATGAATTGTAATAACTTTGGTGATCCCCTGACTTTTTATCTTGTGCCGCAATCAGGTCTTTTAACTCAAAATGTGTCCAATACTTGGGTTTCTAACTGAATACATTTCTAATTAATTACTTTGTCATCAGCCTCAGCTAGACTGCTTTGTGTTGATTAGCAAATGTTAGCATGCTAGCATTCCCAAAAGTAAGATGGTGACAATGACATACTGTACATTATACCTGCTAAACATCAGCATGTTAGCATTGTCGTTGTGAGCATCACTAAGCTTAACCTCACATAGCTGCAGACTCTTAGTCGCGATTGCATCTATGTTACAACTGCACAGCTGTATCAGCCAAGTGTTTGTTTCTGTTAACATTCACCTCAGTCACTTACAGTGTATGTTCCAACGCTGCCAGCTAGCACACTTGGCCAGCATGTTGAGCACTGTCTCCCATGGATATTTTATTTGTATCAGATCAGTCTCAGCATGTCCAAGATAAGCTTTCATCCACTTTTTTTTCCAAAACCCATAAACCCACCTATTAATCAAAGTTCCCTGAGAGATTGTTGAAAGACATTATTCTTCAGGCCAGTATCCCTCCATTTTTAAACATGAACACATAATCCGTCCATGTCCTCCCACCTGTGTTATTATTACTTTATTCACATTTTAGATTAATGCTGAAGACATTGAGACTATAAAAGAACACATATAGAATTATTTAGTAAACAAAAACGTGTTAACCCAGAATGTATAAAATGTATTTTGTTTTTCTTCAAAGTAACCACCTTTTGCTTTGATGACAGCTTTGTACACTCTTGGCATTCCCTCAGTTAGCTTCATGACCTGGAATGGTTTTCCAACAGTCTGTTCAATAGAACTCAAAGGAGTTCCCAGGCTGCTTTGCCTTCACTGTGCAGTCCAACTCATCCCAAACCATCTCAGTTATGTTTAGGTTTGGACTAATTGTGGACACAGGGCCAACTGACGCAGCACTCAATCACTGTCCTTCTTGTTCAAATAGCCCTTACAGAGCCTGGTGGGTCATTAGTGTTGTAGTACCAATCTTGGTCTCGAGACCGGTCTTAAGACCACTTTTTGATAGTCTTGGTCTCATCTCGGACTCGACCGCATTTGTACTCGGTCTCAGACATCGAGAACTCTGGATTTTATTTCCAGTCAAGACCATAACTTTGGGAATATTAATAAATTGCTTGTGCATTGTCTTATTTATTTGTTAACATCCTAACTTTGATTGGATGTAAAACTTATTTATTCAAATGCCACCAATAACCCTAATTAAAAATGTGTTGTTACCGTTAACGACTGTCCCCCTTCCCCGTGATGGTAAGCATGGAAAAGGAGTGTTGAATAAAGACAGTTAAGTTGATTTCAGCTCATAGTGTTTGTATGTGGGTGTTTTAATGTGAATGTGGATCTTTCAGATCAATATGAGAAGTACCTATGATCTCATACCACATTTTATTGTGTGTCATGTAATGTAACTGGTCTTGGTCTTGACTCGGTCTCGCCCTTCCTCGGTCTTGGTCTCGACTTGGTCTCAGCCCCTAAAAGTCTTGGTCTTGTCTCATTCTCAATAAACTCTGGTCTTGGTCTTTACTTGCTCTCGGTTTGGACGGTCTTGTCTACAACACTAGGGGTCATTGTCCTCTTAAAAAACAAATGATAATAATAATGATGTCCCACTAAGCGCAAACCAGATGGAATGGCACGTCGCTGCAGAATGATGTGGTAGCCATGCTGGTTATGTGTGCCCAGATTTTTGAATAAATCACCAACAGTGTCACCAGCAAAGCACCCCCACACCATCACACCTCCTCCTCCAGGCTTCAAGGTGGTAGCCACACATATGGAAACCATCCACTCATCTTTTCTGTGTCTCACAAAGACATGGCGGGCGGGTGCAAAAATCTCAAATCTCATCAGATTAAAGTAAAAATTTCCACTGGTCCACTCCTTGTGGTTCTTGGCTCGAGCAATTCTCTTCTTGTTGTTCTTCCTCAGTAGTGGCTTCATTGCAGCAAATGGACGCCTGATTCACACAGTTTCCTCTGAACAGCTGATGTTGAGATGGGTCTGCTACTTGAACTCTGTAAAGCATTTATGTGGGATTTAATCTGAGGTGCTGAGGTAACTAATGAATTTATCCTCTGCAGCAGAGGTAACTCTTGGTCTTCCTTTCCTTGGCGGTCCTTATGAGAGCCAGTTGAGGATACATTCAAAGTTCTTGAAATTTTCTGGATTGACTGACCTTCATGTCTTAAAGTAATGATGGACTGTCAATAACCTTTACTTAGTTAAGTGGTTCTTGCCATAATATGTCTTATTTTGAGCTCTTACAGCCTCTTACACTCAATCATTTACAAGGTGACATCAGAAAAGTCTGTGAGGGTTCAGAGCTCAGGGTTTAGGGGGGACATTGGGATTGGGCCTACCTCATGAAGCTGAATGAGAAAAGGCATACAGTGTGCAAAGCTGTCATCAAAGCCAAAGGTGGCTACTTTGAAGGATCTAAAATATAAAACACATTGTGGTTTGTTTAACACGTTTTTGTTTACTACATAATTCCAAATGCGTTATTTCATAGTTTTGATGTCTTCAGTATTAATCTACAATGTAGAAAATAATACAAATAAAGAAAAAACATTGAATGGGAAGCTGTGTCCAAACTTTTGACTGGTACTGTACATCCTTTTAACATAAATTAGGCATTTATCTAATATCAAAAGAAAGAATCTGTATCCTAATCCTAATCAATCAATCAATACTCAATGTATCAATACTTTTTTCTGAAAAACAGGAGCAAAACTTTACTTTCAGTCCTTGAGACTATGAGGTTGCCCACCAATTGTACACTGGACGTACAAAGATAACACTTAATAGGGATTTATCTTAACAAGTTCTGAAATGTTGTCGGATTTAATACATCGGATGCTATGAGATACTGCTTCACAGGGACACCTCTTATCTGAAGGGTTAGGATTAGGATTGCCACATTCATTAAAAAAAGATGATATTTGTACATTAATTTCAAGCTTGGCTGGTTGGTCCGCCACTTTCATCCAGACTGAAATATCTCAACAACTAATGGATGGATTGTCATGAAATTTTGTACAGACATTTGTGTTCCTTAGTTGACGTATTCTGATTACTTTGGTGATAACCTGAATTTTCCTTTAGTGCTTTCAGCAGGTCAAAGCTTTTGTACAGACATTCATGTTCCCCAGAGGATGAATCCTACTGACTTTGGAGATTCCCTGACTTTTCCTCCTGTGCCACCATCTCACCATATCATGTGCTTTTGAGTGAAATGTCTCAGCAATTACTGGATTATATAAAATTTGGTACAGTCATGCCCCCCTCAGGATGAATTGTAACTTGATCCCCTGACTTTTCATGGAGTGCCATTATCAGTTCAAAATTTCCAGAATTTCCAACAACAGCCTCAACTGTACTATGCATTCAGTGCTAATCAGCTAATGTTAGCGTGCAAAAATGCCAAACTATAATGGTGTACAGGATAAACATTATACTTTCTTAACATTGTCACACTAGTGTTGTCAGTGTGATCCGATTAGCTTAGCGAGGTACGCATTAGAGTACGCAATAAGCTTAGCTGCGGTTGCTATGTGGTGCTTGTCTAGGCTTATTTTGTATTTCACATAACCATTATCGACAAAAGATCTGCGTAACTGCTGGTGATGTCTGCCTTTCCTATGAAGTGTTTCTTCGTGTGTGATTGCAGTGAAAAACAACACCAAAAAGCCAAGTGACTGACACCAAAACCAAAACCACTGGATCAGAAAGGTCATGGTGGGATTTTTTTTTATTTTACCCAGTTTACATAAGCAACTTTTGCATGTCATTGCAATTCTTTTACACCCCCCCCCCCCCCCTCCCTACATAATGCCTTTCCGATGTATTACTGATGTGTTTTATGAATCAATACTCAGAAAATGCTATGCTATGCACATTTTAACTCTGACATGGCATGATACCCTTTCAGTAGTCAGTTATAAATTATTGCATCACAGTTATTATTAAATTATATAATATAACTGATGATACAAAATGTTAATAATAATAATAAATAATAATAATAATAATAATAATAATATTAATAATGATAATGATAATAATAATAAAGCTATAACTCAATTTAGATAAAAAGAAGTTCAGCTGAAGCTAATGTTTAACTGTATTTTTCATTTCATTTCATTTTTATAATTGCCAAATGTCATTTCTACATACAAGCCAGAAGCCCAGAAACCACAGACAGAAACACAGCCGAACACATCGTGGTTTTACAGGTAAGTGTGCTTTCGGTTATGATTTATTATGAAATGACCGGTCTTGAGCGGCCTTGATCTGCTCTCGCGGTGTCCCAGCGTCACGTGACGGCTCTTACGTGTCACGTGAGATTGTTTTGTTTGGGCCTCGGTCCTGCAGACTGGAGGGAATTTGAAATGGCAAGAAACGAGGAGAAGCAACAAGGGAGACTGAACAGACTGTGGCTTCAGAAAGAGAGAGAGGGTAAGCAGCTAGTTGCCTGAGCACATGCTGTAATTTAAGTACTATTTGCCCGATAAAAACACCCTGCTTTAGCTGCTAGCTAACAGCGATGCTAATTCACGGTTTGTTATTTTTAACTACATCTGGTTGAAATGAAATCGCTGCCCGGGACTAAATCTTCCCATAATGTCTTCATCATCCACCTTGTAGGAAGTAATATTAAAAGCTAGCCCTCCCTTCCTTGTAGTGCTGCTTTTTCTCCTAACAGCTAGCATTCAGCATGTTGCTCAGAGTAAACTTAGCTCCTTGAGGCACATAAATGAATGTTTTCTTTCAATGTTTCATTTACAGAGGGACGCCTCAAAGATGTACATGAGCGGAGACCCAAGCTGGTAATAAAAAAGTTATAAATTGTTCTCAAATTGTCAGTTTTTACTTGGATTACCTTGTTTCAGCCGCTGTGACAGTTTAACTGGTGGCAAAATTAACTGGTGATAGTCCCAGATGTGTCGTAGGCGTGGCCTCAAGATCCATTGACTGCAAACCAGGAAATACGTTCTGATAACTTTGTTTATCTACTTTATATATCGTCATGTAGATATCTGCTTCTGAGTGTAGTTTGCAGGCTACATCTTTAGCTTGACGATGATTCACAGGGAGCTCTCCCACCTGCAGATTAGTTTAAAGCGAGGACTGTGAGCGTGATCACGGAGGTGACTGTATCGCTGTTCAAAACACTGCAAAACCTCAATAAACCGTCCAAATGTTCATGTTTCTGTCTGATTTGTGCCACGGTCGGTTTGAATGTGTTCTTACTTTCATAGGGAAACAGGCTGAGGTGTTTGACACTCGGATGGAGAAGTGGAGATGCTGTTAGCTGCAGCAACGCGCCCAGATTAACCTGTGACACAGCTTCATACCATCGATCACCTTTATATTCCGCTATCTTTGCAATACCAACATCGGCTTGCCAGTAAACATTTGTATCATGTATCGTTATTTACCTGACGTCGAGTTGCTGTGAGATGAACAGTTTGTCATTCGGCCTGTAAGTGAAACAGTCTGGATGTTCAGGCTGAGTTACACTCTGCCCGATCACAGCGTGCAGACAGCTTTATTATTTTATTTCAAAGTGTAAAACCTCTACAGTAGTAGGCTAATAGTCTCCCACTGTGTACCACAGACTGCAGGTAGCCTGATTCACTCAGTCTGAAAGAGGGGGGGGGGGGAGCAGATCATTGTCAGACATTTTTTCATGTTCTCATCACACATCCAGACAAGGATGCACGGATTGATGGAATTTGCAGTTGCCCCTTAGCTCATCTGGTACAGCAAACTCATGAGACTGAGTTTCTATATAATCAGTGACTAATCTTTATTGTTGTCTTCTTTAGTCACAGTACGGTCTCTAGTTCTCTATGTAATATGGCCCAGAGCTTGCACTGCATAGGAACCCTGTTAACGTGGAAAGTGTGTTTTGTCTTGTGACACCACAGCTGCTGTGTAGCCTTTGTTAAGGATTTGATTTTGGTGGGTCTTAATAGTGACAGGTAGGAAATTATACAGCTAGTAATTCTGAAATATGTTGTCCAGCTTTATCTCTTTTCTTTTCAGTCTACTCTTAATTCAGCTTCCTCTGTGAAGAAGTGGATCCCCAGCATCAAGAGTGAAATAGAGTATTATTTGCAGGTAAGTGAATTGTTAGTAATGCGTTAAAACAGAAGAGGGTTTGTAAAGACACTGAATATCCTGCCTAAAGTTCAACGTCTGTTTTTGTCTTCTCCCTCTCAGCAATCACAGCTGTCTCACTACCCAGAGAGGAAGATAGCCGAGTTTCAGCTGCACATTGAGTCTTTAGAAAAGGAGTACAAAAGCTTCATTGCCAAACTACGAGTTCTTGATCCCTCCTGCAAACATAAGCCGTGGACTCCTCGTGCATACTGCAAAAGGAGAGCAGACACACAAGACTCTTCAAGCATCGGTCAGTGTGTTTAAGGTTAAGACCTACATAAAGTAAACGCTTGTCATGTGTTCTTATTAGCCAAGAGCTTCTTTTGACTCTCTTTTGTCATCTAAGAATGTAGCATATTGACAACAGTACCAGAAATACAAGTAACTACAGGTTTAGCACGACAGAATATCCCAACAATGAGGCTGACCCTAATGGGGAATGTTGGGAATTTTGGATGACAGCAAGACATCAAGATTTGCACTTTATGTTCATATTTTAGGAGTTGCACATATAGTGGGCATCACATTTAAACAAAAATTTATTCTTAAAATATCAATTACAGATTTGGTGTTCATAATGTATTATGTATTTGTAGTAGGGCTGAAACGATTCATCGATTAAATCGATTTATTCTTTGAGTCTATGCTTCATTTGATCCATATAACTATATAGCACACTGTTACACGACGTGATTATGATGGTGCTGAAGTGGAGGAAGAGAGAGAAAATAGCGAGGGACGAAGAAGAAAGTGTCCAAAGGATTGGATTATTTCAAGCTAAAAGAAAACAACAATTCTGTGATGTTACAGTACGTCCACCATAAAAAAACAAAACTTATTTCGCCTCGGCAACCGCATGACAGCACCTGATCAGAAAGCACCCGGTCTATCATCAAGTCCACAGAGAGGACCACAGACAAAGTAATATTAACAGCAACTTCAGCATTTAACTGAAATCATGATTGATAATTGAGTTGAAGGCTATCAAAAGTAATCCGCAATCCTCAGGTGTAAATGTATACACGTGTGTTTGTTGTTGTCCGCCTGGTTGAGCCGTAAGTTTGAGTTGAAACATCATGAGTTAACTTACACAGCTGATCCCATTACTGGTGGGGCGCGCCGCCGCCGCCAAGCAAAGGTACTTCATAAACGACGAATCAATGAAATAATCTGTAGAAGCTTTGAGTACTAAAATCATCGTTAGCTGCAGCCCTAATTTGGAGATGTACCATGTTATTTTCAGTGAGGTGCCGTTTGGGGATATTCTCTTCACTCTGCCATTGCAGCACACAGCAGGTGTTATATATTCTTGTCATACAGCACATTGCTGCAGCACGTCTTTTCTCCCTGTGTGTTGACCGCTCTGTTTTAGCTACCGAGTGAAGCATCTCACTCAGAAATAGCTGCATTGCTGTTCCTTTAGACCAGTAGCTGACCTTTCTCCATCTGTGTTTCTTCATTTACAGTGAAAGTCCCTCGGCCCTGTGAGTCACATGATGGTTGCAGTCAGTGGGGTAGAGGTTTGAACGAGAGTGACTTGGCCTGCAAATGGGCAGGAAGTCCTAAAACCTCTGAGGCTGTTTGTGCAGACCAGGACCAACCCCTCTCCTTTGACCACACAAGGCTGGCCGTGGTGGCTGCTGCTTTCAGAGGTTCGTCACTTCAGGGAGGTGCCTCTAAGACACAGAGCCTAGCCAGGGTGCTGCAGTCTGGCCTGCCAAACCTTGTGAACGCTTCATTAAGGCAAACATTTTCAGCCCAGAGCGGCGACACAGAGAATGACGATGGGGCAACGATGGGATCTGCTGTCAGGCAGAACAGTGACCTCCAAGAGAATATGTCTGATTGGAAAGCAGCACAGAGGATACCTGGGAAATCATCGCAAACTGTGACAACAGAGGAGAAGTCAGGTCATGTCCTGGGACTAGACTGTTACTCTTCCTCCGATGAGGAGTGTCACTCATAGTATTGTTTGATCATAACATACAGTGGTTCACATTTTTCCACATTTTGAATTGCAATGACTTTTTTATTATGCAACCTCTTGTTGCTCTGTCATATGGACAAAAGTAATACCACGATATTATGACCTCATCATTATGTTGATGAGTGTTTTGCATTTTGCATTTCAGTAAAGCAAAACCTGTAAACATTTCCCTCATTTTCTCAAATATTTAAGATGTTGTGACAGACTTTAGTGAAATGTAACCTATTCTTTTAGACCCTAGGACTGTTAGTCCATATGAACATGTAATATAGAGTAGCTAAACTTTGATATCGAGTTAAAGCCCCACTAACAAGATCTGCTGTGTAAGGGAAAAGGTATGTTAGCAAGAAAGACGTGAGTAATGTCATTCAGGTTTGAGAAATTCTTCGCCACATTTGTACAATCAGTCATCATGACCACAACTATCTCCATTATGCAACAGAAAGCAGGAAAACTGTGAGAAGAAAACAGAAGTCGCTAGAGAGACTTACTGATTCATTGATTCATTTTAGGCTTTTGATCTGGTAATATTAACTGGAGCAGCAGCATTTAACCCGACATGGTTAGACCCCAAAACTCCACCCTCCCACTTAACCCACTCTGTGCTGCTGCTGCGAGGACCGGTTTCAGCATGACACTTCTGGGAAACAGACACATCAGCTTGTATAGTGCAGACACCCTGTGCAGTTTATGGTTACGCTTGACGTAGTTACCCTTTTAGTTAGAGCTCTGAACGCTGCAAGGTGGGTTTGTCTTTGTCTCTGCAGGGGCCTGGAGAAACGAAACAAAACCTTTGTGACAGTGGACAGAGCTGAGACTTTGGGAACTCCCATTGCAGTTACCAAAATACATGCAAAAACACCAAATGAACTTTTACGCAATATACAAGACTGGCTTAGCTGATCAAATTAAGTCATAATGAATTTTTTTTTCCATCTCTGAGGTTGGAAAGATACCCTTTATCCTGAACCGCCAACACCCACCAAACATTGCAAGTGACATTAGTAATTTTCTTGATTAACCAACAGATTGGAACTGATGTCTTCTGGAAACTGTTGCAACCACAGTGAAGGTACAGCGCAATTGCTGCGTGTCCTAGGATATGAACCCAAATGTGGCAGAAAGACCACAATGATATTAACTCGTCACTGAGTGGGGAGGAAAGCGGTGTGCTTGTTCAGCTTTCCTGTAAGCACATCTCTGAGGTATTGCTTGGGGTTATTTCTCACCTCTGTAAAGTGGTGCTGTCTCGCTACAAGCTTTTCATAAGCAGACAGCACGAAAGCCAATGTAGCGACATATATCCTTTTCATGTACATATAACCTTTTCATGTGGCAGCAACATCTTCCCACCAAGAATACGCTGTGTGCTACTGAAACTACTGCCTCACTGTTTACTAACACACTGTGCCCCATGAAGACTGATAGAATAACACATTTTAATAATATTCCACTTTTGAACAGGTTAAACACTCAAGATAAATATTCACACTCAGGATATGGCTGAAAAGATGCATCAGTGATGCCCCTGGAAGAAAGAAAAATCCCAAGCAATGTTTTTTCCCCTCTTTTTTTCACTTATTCCCAAGCAATGTTAGAAAGTATGTAATCTGGGCCACCAGCTAGATTGAAAAAAAAAAAAAAAATTTCTGGCAGGTGAGCGTGTTAGTGGTTGCTCAATCTTTCCTTTCGTGGAATCAGAAAAAATTGCTCTCTATCTGACAATTGCTCTGTGGTGGTAAGTGAGGTGGAGGTCAGCTGAAACCTCTTGCTTCCTTTCCCTTCAGACTGCAGGTGACAGTTTTCTATATGCACTCTGAAAAACCAAAGTTGGGCTGGTAAGCACATAAAAGACCCAGATCTTAATGAAGTTAGTTATAAGTAAATACCGTGTAGCAAGTAGGCCTACTCATAAAAAACTTGATGTGATGTGGAAGTTAATGAAAACTAACATGCACTTAGCATAAGTCCATGGTGTGTCTATGTGTGGGAGGGGCTTGTGGGTGGTGAGTCTTGACAGCTGAAGCTTTTTTTTTTTAAGACAGAGGTTCTCAGACAAAATTACACACCTCCTTTGTGCAGAGGCGAAAGCTGCACACACACAGTTTGTCTCTCGGCAGGACCTGCACCATGAGCCATGACCAGAACTACCCCTTCCCACAGGTGTTCCTTGTGGACAGTGGTGGAGGTCAGCAGCACTCTGCCCAGCCGCCGAGTCTTGTACCCTGCTGGTCCTTCCCGCCTGCCCAGGAGAGGGTGAGGGGCCGTGGGAAGAGCCGGGGCTGCATGGGAGTCAGCCCCGGCGTGGCCCTGGTCGTGCTGATGCTCTTCCTGCTTGTGTTCGCGGCCCTGGGCTTTGAAGCCTACCAGATTCAGAACATGCAGAAACAGCTGAGAGAGATGAGAGAGGTAAGGAGCCATTGGGTGTGATGGATATGGAGATGCTTGAAAATCTGAGCTTTTATAGAATGAATAAGCTACCGATGACTGCAGCTGACTGTGTGTGTGTGTGTGTGTGTGTGAGTAAATAAAATAGGTTTGAGGTTAAAACCAGGACCAGTGACCAGTGTGTGCAAGGTTAAAAGTAGGTCAAGATGTTGTGAAGTGATGACTCTTTGTAAAGTATAGTGAAGTAATCATTGAGCAACGGTTGCCAAGAAATAATAATAATGTCAATAATAATAGTATCTCTTTGTTGCTTCTTATGCAGTTTTAATTGGGGGAAAGTTTCAAATATAAAATGTGCGACTTCTCTCACCTTTGCTGGGAGGTGAAGGGAGGTGTGATGTAGGAGAGTGGAAAACCCAGCTGGAAAGTTAACACAGCATTGCAAAGTTTAATAGTTAATTAACCTGTCATGTGAAGAGTTAAAGCAGCTCAGTGCACTGACATTTAAAAATGCAAACCAAGGACTTAACTGTTCCATCTGTGGTCACCGGTCCAGTGAGACAGGAAATCCTCTCTCTAGCGCTCTTCGAGGGCCTTTAGATGAAAAGCACTGAGATGCAGGCGTCTGTGTGATGTGGTATTGATATTCCTCTGTTTCTCTTTTGTCTGCCTCAAGGTAAACCCTGTGACTGAGTATAACACAGCTCAGAAGCAAATTGGTAAGTGAAGACACCTCTCACCACACATTAATTATCCCAGACAGAGGAAAATAAGAGGTGCTGTAACTCTAATCTGATGGCTGTTTCAGGTCTCTATGAACCGGAGTTGAAGGAACAAGAAGTAGACAACAGACCCACAGCACACGTGATGGGTAACAATAATACAATTTAACCTACACCACATGGTTGTCTGTTCCACATAGGACTGAAAGAGGTGACATAATTTCTCTCCTCTTGCAGGGCGGATTGAAAAAACAGAATTCCCTAAGACTTTGCGATGGGAGCCTAATGCAGGTCGGGCGTTCACATCCGGAGGAGTGGCATACCAGCCTAAAGATGGTGCTCTGCAAGTCAACGAGACCGGACTCTACCACATTTACTCACGAGTGGAGCTGATCTTTAAGGACTGCTCTCCTACATCCTCGTTCGTTCACACAGTGTTTGTGAGGAGAGCGGGACGCCCCTCACCGGTGACCCTGATGGAGGCCCACAGAGCCGGTTTCTGCGCTCAGCAGCCGGGGCACGCCTGGACCACAGAGAGTTACCTCGGCTCCGCCCTGCAGCTGCAGAAACACGACAGAGTTTTTGTGAATTTATCGCACCCTGTTTATCTGAGTCATGCACATTATGCCAACTTCTTTGGTCTGTACAAGATCTGAAGAGCTGGGAGTGATGGCTTTGTGTTTTAGTGTCATAATTTTACTCCAATGAAAGAATGTAAACTGCTCAGAATGTCTCAGGCAGGAGTGAATCTTACTCATCACTTTACCCAAATGATTGCAATGTTGAATGTGATTCTTATGACTATAAAATAATGTCATAACTGCACTGAATAGCATAACATAAAAGGGTACAAAACTCAGAGACAATATTGCACAGTCTTTATTGCCAGCTTTAAAATTGGTGGTGAAATAAATTGAAGCAATTTCCACACTTGTGCTTAAACAAATATTGTGCATGCTGAGAGAATCAGTTAACACTAATGCGCTGGTTTAGTTGTAGCATCTTAAAATATTTATTTTAATGTGGGTCTGACACTTATGTTGTCTAAATATGTGCTTATGAACATGAAAAAGTGTTATATGATGGTTGTTTGAAAGTAAATAAATTTAAGTTGTTTCTTTTATTTGGTGAATGAGGGAGATGTTTTGTTAATGTCATCTGAGAGTGTTTAATGTTTTAGTAGGTGTTCATTACTAGGTAGACTAGTAATCAACACCCACATGTGTTTTGTTCATGACCACTGGAAAATATTAGAATAGTAAGACACCAACTCAGATGTGGCTCTACTCCTGCTAATGCACTTGATTTCCATATATTCCACTGAGGTACAGCAGAGGTCTAAAACAGAAGGAGACGCAGTTAAACTCTCCAAGGTAGCTAAAATAAGGAGATGAAAAGAAACTTTACCTCGTTAATTGAAAGTTTAACATTTCGCTTACAAACCACAGTGCAATGCTCTGTTGCAGTTTGACACCCTCATTGCACTGTTCTTTTTCAGTACACCACAGATACATATGCTAGTCAAGTACAAGAAGAAGCGCAGGCTGGGCACAGCTGAGAGGACAGAACCGTGGTGGGTTTGACGTGTGTTTCCTTCCTGTGTGAATAACTCAAGGGTCTCGCTTCTGTGCAGGCTGATTTTTGTGAAAGAGTTTGTTTCCTTTTATCCACGTGGTGAATGTCTAAACTCATTTATGTTCATTTTTGTCTGAAGACAGGGCGCGCCTCACTCAATAAACATGAACAGATTTTTGTGTTTCAGTCATTTTAGGCTAAATCACAAACTACTCACAAGAGTTATGTTTTTGTCTGCTGTTTCTCATTAGCATGAGGGGTATTGCATAGAGTTGAGCTAATGCATCATCTTCATTCATTAGTCTTCTGTTACTGTGCAACAGTGGACTTTCAGCGCAGAACACAACATTTCAGGAAGCAAATGATCAAAAGAGAAAAAAGTAATATTTCACAAAGCTAATCAGTTTGTTTCAAGATTCAGGTTTACTGAGTTATTTTTCTTTTCACTTTTCTGTGAGTAGAACCACAGATTTGAGGGTGTTCATCGCTACACTCAGCAGCTTCATTAAAATATCTCAGTCCAGTCTTCACTCAACAGACTTGTGGTTGCATTTTGTTCCAAGAATAACGTATTACTCATCACAGTACTGGTAGTTCTTTTGTGTTTCACAAGCAGATGGCAAACATGAACACCAACATGTATGTCGAGGCAGCCACAGCAAGTACGGGAAAACTGAGCCTCATTAACAGAGACTCAAGTCTGCGGTGTAGTTCATACATTTTACTGATAAAACTGAGAATGATATCAAATGAGTAGTTTTTGTTTTCGTGTTTCCACTTCTGTTCATATGCACAACCTCTCACCAGAAACTCATTCATACACATTCACAATTTGGGGTTCCATGTCTTGCCCAATTAAGGACAAATGCCCAAATGCAGTGATCCCCCCCCCCCCCCTTAAAAAATCATTTAAGTTTTGATTAAAAAGCTTTCAATATAATATTTTTTTCTCATTCTCCTCAATACATAATAAATTCGCCTCAGGGTATGTTACAGTTAACCAGACAATGAAGTGAAAAGTAACGTTTTACTCCTTGTGATTGACACTGAAACATACATTTCCTGCCTGTGTTTCAGATATAACAGCTACACCATTTAAAAGCTGACACTTGTAACTAGTTTGCATCACATTTTGAACACACTGGCTTAAAAGTGCTCTAAGATACAGACAGAAATGTCAAAAATGTTTAAAGCATCCCCAGTCTCCCCTACAATAGTTTAAACATTAATAAATAAATCCTCTGCTAAATCTAAAAAAAATGAGAGCAAGCTCTAGGTAGCAGATAAATTTAATCTATAACCAAATCACACATCCTGTTGTACTTATGGCTGATTTGTGTCACTGCAAAGAGGCAGTAAAGGCAGTTACTTAGTTGCAATCTTAGGCCACTGAAAATTACACCTTTAATCGGGGCTGGAAATTAGGCTATTTCTGTGTAATAGACAAATACAAATTAATGATACACTATGGATAAAAAACGAAGTCAAACCTCCTATCACAAATACTAGTGCACTACTTATAAATCCCATTAAAAAAGGACAAAGTCATTATACAGTTAACTGAGGTTTTTTTTTTATTATGCCTGATTTAAGGGGTCCCTCAGCACCCCTACTTGCCGTGTCCATGGTTCTGTGATACTCTGCCCAAAATCTCTCTAGACTAGAAAACTCTCTGTAGAAACATGTATACTGTTTCTGAGCTAGTTGGAAGCAGACAGGGCTTCACAATCTTCTTGTCTTTCATCAAATTACACACAGAGACAATGATAGTAATTTTTGGAAAGTATCTAAATGCTAGGAGTTTAGCCATAGTGCTTTATAACAGGCTGAATAATGCACATTTTCAGGTTACACTCATTAGTTGTGGCCATTTCAATTAATCTTTTTGCTGTTATTGCTTTATTCCTTCCACACCTCCACCTTCAAATAGCAATGCATTTGCTGTGCTTTGAACAGTAAATCCAAGTCTAAGCATTTTTCTTTATGATTCCGTCTGCACAGACTGAAACAATTTACAACACATGTCTCTATAAAGGATGGCACCTTGAGACCACACAAGCAGCCATTTGAGTTCACTTGACATAGGCTTCATCCACAGTACTACGTTTTCATTTTAAAATGGCAGACAGAGGACAGATTTAAATGGCAGAGCAAATGTTGCAAGGCAGAATGTGTACTGCCAAAGTTTAAAACCACAGAATTAGATCAAACTAAGATAGGTTTATTAAGCAACTGTGTGGAAACTCAGTGCCTTCACAAGTTATAGGCAGAGGCTTTCTGTACCACTAAAGTGAAGGCAAAATATTTTGCAAAGCATCTAAACCGAAGTTTACTCATCACATCCCTGCCAGAGCTCATGTGACATTTGTACAAAACTTAATGATGAACTCTGGGCCATGATTCATGTTAGAAACACTTTTTTTTTATGACATCAATAAACATGAATATAAAACACTGATTTAAAGGCTAGGCTAGACATTGTTTCAAGTATGTCTTAAAACAGTACTGACATGCATACATTACTGGCTGCTGTTATTGTTCCTCCTGTCCATCTGACCATGAAGCAACCCCTTCCTAATACAAATTCAATGTAGGAGATTGTCCACTGTCGTTTTTCTGGGCTAAAGTTTAAACACGGCTAATTTGACAGAATAAAGAGGGTATTTGTACTCTTTCATTTGTATTTAGATACCCACTGGGTCTTTTCAGAAGAGAAACAACTAAAACTATTTCAGCATACTGTACAAACTGTCTCTGCGTGTGAATATTGTTTAATGCAAATTTATCTATCCTTTGAAGTGATATATTATATGTTTACTATATTCAAAGGAATTACAATTAAGAGGGCTGGCAGGGGTAAAATGTCCCACAGAATCCAGTTACACTACGGTAATGGCAAAAGTATGTAGACACCCCTGTCTCAATACTGGTGTGTACTCTGTGGATGGTTTTTATTCTGGGTTAGTTTCAGTTAAAGCCCTGAATATTGGGCTGAAGTGTTTCTCTACAACATTAAATATTCACAACATTACTAACTAAGCTTAACTTTAAGTTCAACATTAAAAACGCTTGTTGTTCTGCTTCCGTGACCAAACAACCCACCAACTGTCATCAAATTCTGATTCAAATCCTGATTTGTGCACCGTAGTACATGACATCACCTTTTTCGAACTAAGCTCTACCCACTTGAAACCATGTGAGAAGACCTTAGAAACAAAACCAGAAAAGCAGAAAATCTCTGACAGGAAATGAGCTAAACATATGTAACTTTGGCAGAAAACAGCGTGTTCATGGAGGATCCAGTCAGTCATAGTAAGAAGGTGATTGAGAAAATTGAGAAAAAACATTTCAGGGCCTTTGAAGGAATCTTAACGCTACATCATGCACCGATATTTTAGACAATAGTGAGCTTCCAACTTTGTGGCAACAGTTCGGGGAAGGTCCTCTCCTGTTTCAACATGACAATGCCACTGGACAGAAAGTGAGGTCTGTAAACCTGTTCTAAGGTTTGGTGTAGAAAAGCTTGACTGGCCGGTGCAGTGCCCTGACCTCAAACCCATCCAACGTCTTAGGGATGAACTAGAACACAGACTCAGAGCCAGAACATTTCGCCCAACATCAGTGGTCGACTTAAGTGATGCTCTTGTGGCTGAATAGAAGAGTATGCTTAGAATAAGCTGTTCAACAATCACATTTTTTGTAATGCACAAAATCCACGTGCTGATGTGTGTAAGAGTGCCCCCTTTTTACAAGCTGCAGATGATACTTAATGACCCATGTTCTTCCATTGTGTCAAGGAAAAGCTGAGGAAGCAAAGACAAACTGAAACAAAAGCAGAGTACCATTTTCACCTTGTCTTTGGCGCCATCTGTCACATAATAATAAATTACATTTTTAATATGACTGCAATGAGACAGCAGCAAGAAAGGAAGACAAGAAAAAAACTGCTTTGTCAACAAAAAAATGTGGCAACACTTTCTATGAAGGTCATCGCTATAATGACTTATGCATATATTTATAACACGATATAATGCGTCCATAAGACATTATAACATTAAATCAAAAGTTCATAATACATTATGAACTTTGCTATAGCGCCTAATGCATGTTTGTAAGTGATTATAACAGTTGTTATAATGTCTTATGAACGCATTATATTGTGTTATAAATATATGCATAAGTCATTATAGCGATGACCTTCATAGAAAGTGTTACCACATTATTTTGGACAAAGCAGTTTTTTTCTTGTTGTCCTCCTTTCTTGCTGCTGTCACCTTGCGGTCATATTAAAAATGTAATTTTTTGAACATGTGACAGATGGCGCCAAAGACAAGGTGAAAATGGTACTCTGCTTTTGTTTCAGTTTGTCTTTGCTTCCTCAGCAAGTCATTATAGCGATGACCTTCATAGAAAGTGTTACCAAAAATGTTTTTTTGAACACACTATGTAAACATTCACAGTGAAGGATGGGATGTGAACCCTTGGATTTAATAACTGGTTGAACCTCCTCTGGCAGCAATAACCTCAACCAAACATTTCCCGAAGTTTCAGATTAGACCTGAACTATGTTCAGGGGGAATTTTGGACCATTCCTCTTTACAAAACTGTTTAAGTTCAGCAATATTCTTTAGATGTCTGGTGTGAATCGCTCTCTTGAGGTCATGTCTCCAGAAGGCGTATTTTCTTCTGTTGTAGCCATTCTGTTGTTGATTTACTTCTGTGCTTTGGGTCGCTGTACTGTTGCATCACCCATCTTATGTTGAGCTTCAGACAGGTGGCCTTACATTCACCTGCAAAATTTCTTGATACACTTTTTCTGTCAATGATAGCAACCCTTTCAGGCCATGAGGCAGGAAAGCAGCCCCAAACCACGATTCCCCCTCCACTATACTTCACAGCTGGGATGAGGTTTTGATGTTGCCTTTTATCCTTCATACATAGGTTTGTGTGTTCCTTCCAAACAACTGAACTTCGGTTTTATCTGTCCACAGAATATTTTGCCAATAGTGCTGTGGAACATCTAGGTACTCTTTTGCAAACTTCAAACGTTCAGCAATGTTTTTTTTGGACAGCAGTAGCTTCCTCCGTGGTGTCTTCCAAGAACTCCATTCCTGTTCAGTGTTTTACATATCGTAGAGTTGTCGGGATGCTAGCATGTTCCAGAGATTTCTGTAAGTCTTAAGCTGACTCTTTTTTTCCTCCATTTTTTCCCTAGAATTAAAATAATTATGAACACCTCCTGATCCTTCCTTGATACTCGGGACACCAGCCATTTAAAAGAGGACATTAAGGGAAAAGTGGTTAGCTTTGATTGATTTGATCTGATACATGCATACAGGCGTCACTGATGAATGTAACATGGCACATGCAAGGTCACCAGACTCAGTTGAGCTTGGAGTATCATATAAGAAAAGGACAGTAATGCCAATTCTGCTTGAGATCTGTTTATACTGGTTCCAGGCTGCACCTTTAGAGCAGGCCACCTATTATCTTTTTTTTTTCTCTAGGATTCTTCTTATCCTCATTGAACATTCAGGGCTGTGCTCGTGCAGTCACCTTTGCAGGACGGCCACTCCTTGTCACGATCGGTGGTGTGGAGCAGGGTGGAGCAGGTTGGAGGACCCAAAAGCAGGACACAGAGCGGAGCAGGTATGGTTCAGTGGTTTAATAAACAAAGGCTGTCCAACAGAAATCCAAAAGGCTGACGACACGAGACAAACTGCAATACTGGGTGACAACATACAATGACCCGACAAAGACAAGACAGAAACACCAGGTATATATACACAGGGACTAACGAGCAGGGCGGGAGCAACACAGGTGAAAGACATGAGGCTAATGAGGCACAGGCAGGGAGAGAGAGCAGGGGAAAACAGAGACAGACATGCAGAGTGTGACACTCCTAGGGAGAGTAGCAACAGTGCTGAACTCCATTTATAGACACTTTGTCTTACCATGGTCTGATGAACATCAAGGCTTTTAGAGATACTTTTGTAACCCTTTCCAGCTTCATGCAAGTCAACAATTCTTAATCTTAGGTCTTTTTCGAGGCATGGTTCACATCAGTCAATGCTTTATGAGAACAGTAAAACTAATATTGGTGTGTGTGTGTTTTTATTGGGCAGGGCAGCTCTAATCAACACCTCCAATCTCGTCTCATTGATTGGACTCAAGGTTGGCTGACGTCTGACTCCAATAAGCTTTTGGAGAAGTCATTAGCCTAGGGGTTCACGTACTTTTCCCATCCTTCACCTTGAATGTTTACACGGTGTGTTGAATAAAAACATTAAAACATGTAATTGTTCATTCGTTTAAGCAGACTGTGTGTGTCTATTCTTGTGACTTTGATGAAGATAACATTTTATGACCAATTTATGCTGACCAGGTTATTCCAAAGAGTGTTAGGAGTGAGGTTTTGTGTTCATGTCTTTCCTGTTTTAGTCTGTTTTCTGTTTTCATCCCTGTGATGTCACAGGGATGAAAGGGAAACGGCTGGACTACCAAGAAGCAAGCAGTTTTCTATGGGAGATGTTTTGTGGGAACTCCCTTTGGGCTGGACTTTGGGCTTTTTCATTTTGCAAACCTATTCCATGCACAAAAAAGGTATATAACTCAATAAAGGAGAGGGGAAAAGCCAAAAAGCATAATACCACCTCTTTAAACTCTGGTACACCACATGTCATTCAAATAACAGTGTTTACTACAAAGCCCAAGAAGTCGTTTTGTGAGAAATGTGCAAAGAAGGAACTTACCCACTCTTGTCATAGTAACCTTTTGACCCTTTGAAATTCAAATCTGCCCCCGTTACATTTGAATGTACAGAACTCTAATGCAAAAATTGTTGGAGTTAGAACAGTTGGATTTAACTAAATCCTCCTAATACATGTTCAGATTAGATCCGTTTTGAAAAGTACCATTATTAACCTTTATAGTTCAGTGTAGTTTTAGCCCGCACTAAATAAAAATATATATATTGTGCTAATTGACCATAGGTCTACTCTACTTCAGTAGTAAAGTGCACATGCAGCAGAACAGTAGAAAAATCGCGCACAATTCTAGACACTTACTACTTAGGCGCCCTTCACTGGTAGTGTCAAAAAAGACACTGTGCCAGAAAATGCAACCTACAGTTATATGCTGGAAACTACAGGAGATTAACAAATTTTATTTACTTACCAACATTTCAACAAAGCCAACAACCATATGTAACCATACATTTTAAAACAAATCAATAAAAAATAAACTACTGGAGTTAAATTATCAATTCTCAACATTTTAAATAGTTTTAAATTGGAAACAGTGTATTAATTCCAACTTTCATCATGCAGTTTATCTTTACGCCACCTGAAGGAGCTAGAGTATCACCTATCCTAACACACACACCTGGACTGGATGCAGGACCTTGCTTGACCACATGGTTAAAAGCTATGCATGGCAAAGCTCAGTTGGTAAAATGTAGCCACACAGGTACACAGGTGTTGTGTTTTAATGTGAAGCCGGTGAAGTCTATAAATTATCAGACAATAGCGTCTAATATAATTTGCCCAAGGTGATGTCTTCCCATTACTAAAGACAAATAAGTTACAATTATATAAAACATTTTTCATGACCAGAAATGAACCCGCCTACAGTCAGGTATAATACCACCCTCTGTATGAATACACCATAGTAGACCATACATAGTAGACTAGTTTATTAAACAAACAAACAAACAAATGTATGCAGTGTTGTCAGTGCATGTCTTAATAACCTGTTAAACCCATATAGTGTGACATTTGTACATGGAGGTTCACCTACAGTTTTGCCAACTGATGAACAAAGGAGATATCAAATTATGTCATGCACACATTGCTCCTCCAGTTTTTGCTGTGAATTGTTTTTACAGTTTTTGCCCTTTTTTATCTGAGGTTGAAGCGAGAAGTGTTACATAACTTTCATGGCCACATAACACAAATGGTTAAAAGAGGCAAATTTGAATGCATACAGTCATTATGAAATAAGATGCATGATACAATCTTTAGAAGCTTCTGAAACTCACTGAAAAACAAGGATGCTCATATCCTGTCATGATAAATATGAACTAAGAAAGATACATTTTTAGTGATAAGTACCTGTGGCAGTCCTACCTATATATATATATATATATATATATATATATATATATAAAAATATATTAGATAGTTTATTTGTCATTACTATGATTTATTGTGGATTGTTTATCATTCAAATCACCAAATGTCTTGTATTTACAACCCTTCCAACATCATTATACTTGCATTTTTATCATAATAGATGTTGTTAATGTAATCTAAAGCATCAGAGGTGTTGATTGTTGTTAGTCCACAAACAATCTTACAGGTGAATTACTGCCAGCAATAGAGGGATGTTTCCCAGCAGACTGTGAATTGTACTATACACTTTGTTCTGATTAACACTCCACAGTGGTATTAGAATAAGCGTGCGTCGAGTGTGGGTCGAGTGTCATTCACGCTGGTTCCACACTAAACTGTTTCAGTGCTCGACATCACAAGTGTGGGTGTTTAAACAGACACTAGCTGTATTCAAATGAATGTATAATTCACAACATAGTTTGGTTCATTGAAGAGCTGAAGTTCTCAAGTGAGTTTTGGTATGCTCTGTATGAACTCAAACTATCTAACCATGCCAGCTACCACACCTGAAAAGTGTCTGATTCTGCTTTCTGATAGTTAACAACACACAGCATTATGTAGTCTTCATAACTCATTTTCAGTGAACAGTGACAACTTAAATATTTCTACAAATACAGAACATGAAGACAGAGAGAAAATCCGATGCGGCAGATCATTAGAGTCCCTTCCGAACAGTAAAAACAACTAAATTAGTTCAAAATCATATGCCCTGCTTTAAGTTGTATTTAAGAACTGGCAACAGCTGTCCCCTATGCTAAAGGAAAAATCTTAAAAATATACAGTAAATTGCTAAGATCATCAGTAGAAGCCTCGGATTATAAAAGAATGGCCTGGACGGAGGATCTACAGACGTTGCAGAGCTGGATTGAGAAAGGCATTATATCATGCACAAACATTCTTCATTAATAGTAGATTTATATTAATCCAATATAAGTGGCTGATGAGAACATATGTAACTCCTAAAAACTCATTAAAATGAATCCTAATATTCCAGACATAGTATAAAATGTATAATAGGTAAAAGGGACCCTGACTGACTGTATTTGGCTGTGTAAACATATTCAAGAATTTTGGAAAAGCCTAATTGAGATCATTTCAATTGTCATCCATAAAGAAATCCCTTACATATAATAGTTCAAAACAGTAAAATCACTTAAACTATAAACGTTTGAATGGTCGTTATTACATTTTTCATACCATTCTTACCTTTTTTTTTCTTAATTAAAGCAAATCCCCATAACAAAGACTGAATAGTCAATAGTAAACAAGAACCTAAACATATGATAGTTATATTTCATACAAACTGTACACCGGTTTGCTGAGTTTTTCAATAGAAAAGGAACAAATGATTTTGTTTTAAAGTTTCAGTGTGTAATATTTCTGAGGATCTATCGACAGAAATGCAATATAAGATCCATAACTATGTTTTCAGTGGTGTATAAAAGATCTTACATAATAAACCATTATGTTTTTATTACCTTAGAACGAGCCATTTATATCTCCATGACCGCGGGCACCCCCTTTCATGGAAGTCACCACGTCGCATCGTCAAGTTTCTACAGTAGCTGAAAACAGACAGCAACAGAGTGCGTTTTGTCACTGCATTCTTCTTGTTAGGGCCCGAGCACGAACCATGCAAGGTCCCTATTGAAACTGTAAGGATTTTTTTTTTTCTTTTTTTTTTTTCTGCAAAGTAAGCTCAATTTTGGGGGCCTAAACATACTCGAAAACTCACCAAATTTTGCACACGTCAGAAGTGGTGAAAAATTTCGTATTTTATGGGTTTCGCACATGGGCGTGGCAATATGACTCACTAGCACCTAGAAAATTGGAAAAAATTAGCCCCTAGTCCACATTCAACCTACATGCACGAAATTTTCTGGGGACATGTATCATGTCCAGACGCACCAAAAAGCCTCAAGAACCCATATCCATTTTGAATTTTACGGCAATTTTTGGATGATTTACACACTCCTTACTTTAACGAACTCCTCCTAGGGATTTAGTTGGATCGACTTCAAATGTCTGCTGTGCCTTCTAAAGGTATTGACGATGAAAAGTTGTGCTATCTGTGAGTTTTCGTCTATGGGCGTGTCCGTGGTGTGGCGTCAAAGATCAACTCTTCACCATGACACAGAAAGTTGTTGTAACTTCAGTGTACATGATCACATCTGCACCAAACTGTACATGTAGGATGAGAGTCCCGCCCTGAACACATGTACATGCCGACATTCACCCACAGTCATAGCGCCACCTGCTGGCAACAAGAAGTGACCTTTAACAAAGCAGCCCCCGCCGCACGTTTCACCTACATGTATGAAATTTCTGTGGCACATGTATCATGTCCAGACGTACCAAAAAGCCTCTTGGAGAAATGCCCTAAACCCAACAGGAAGTCGGCCATTTTGAGTTTTATGGCCATTTTTGGATGATTTACACACTGCGTACTTTAACGAACTCCTCCTACGGATTTAGTCGGACTGACTTCAAATTTCTGTTTCTGGTAGAATTCAGGCAGTGCAGACACTCATCACTATGGTGAATACGTACATTAGATTAAGAAGAAGTACTAATAATATACTGCAGGGGTCAGCAAATAATTTTTGCATTGGAGCAATAGTTTCAACCGTTAGATGGTGGATCAGAATAGAAGTCATAATATTGACCTACATTAACATGAGGTTCAGTTATCTCAGTTGGTAAAGTGCAGGACTCACAACCCAAGGGCTGAAGGTTTGATCCCACCTCAAGATAACTTTTTTTTTCTCTCTCTCTTCAACAAAAGGATTCTGCAGCGAATGTTTCTCAGATCATGATGTGCTGCACTGTTTTTGTTTCAGTGTTTGATCCGCATCCATCAGCCTACGGAGGCTATTGCAATTCCCCTGTGTCTCCAGGCAGAGGACATTTAGGGGAATCACGTTTTCTGACGGCTCTTTCAGAGGTGTGTCAAGTAGGCTACAGTCTCTTTTAATGTTGTTCAGAATTTTTTAAAGTAAAAACTCAGTTCAACTCCAAATACTCAATTACAGTAAATAAGCTTCTTGTGCTTTTATTTTATAGGCAAAACCACTAAAGAGGAAGTGATTAAGTGAGTAACTGTTGCTGCCATGACTGAGATCTTTTTCAGCACCGCTATCAAAGTATTTATTTATTTATATTTTTTGCCGCTATCAAAGCACCATAACCTGGCCGCTGGCCGGATATTATTGTTACCAGAATGAATGTGTTTCCCTTGTCAGTGTTTGTATAAACATGATCTTATGTGTGGTTTATAACGGACTGTGGTGCAGAAACAGTGACAGTGTTTCACACTCTTGGCTTACATTTTCCATGTCTGTCAGTGGCCAAGTCACAACAACATATGGTTTTACTGAATAATTAAGTAAATATAATTTCTTAATAAATATACCTAAATAAACCTCATTTCTTGACTGGCTACTTTCTGCTGTCTCAGAAGAGACATCTTGCTGTCCTACACTCTTTGAAAGGTTAGGGGGCAGTGGTAGCCTGGATAGATGGTTGCAATTCACAACACCCACCACTAGATGCCACTAAATCTTACACACTGAACTTTTAACCTTTGGAAAAAGTGTGTTAATTGGCCACAGCTGATTAAATCTGCTGGTGACAATGTTGATTAAATGATGTTGACTACATTTCTACTTTGGCTGCCACGTAAAAACAGTTGACAAGCCCTGTATTATATTATATTTAAAGACAACAAACGTAAATCCTACAGATTAACATGTAAAGTTAATCTGAACATTTATTAGTTTTAAGGGTCACTTGTGGCTTTGACTCTCATTCTCCATTCATTTACAATTCTCGGTAAATAATAAATGCTCCCAGTCTGAACAGGTGAGGGTGATGTCATCCAGTACGTTTATACCTTCATAATCTGAGATGAGATCCGGTGTGGGCGTACTGCGGTATGCCAATTGTGCCAATGATGCAACAGACAGAAGGTGAACAACATTGTGTGTAGGAATTTGTTTTTACATTATCAGTGTGTGCGTGGGTAAAAATAAGGACTATGTGAACTTGGAACTGAAATACTGACAAACACAAATGATGAGTTTCAGTCATAAAGCATCTGGAAACATACCAATGATACCTGTGACAGTTAACAACATATTAAGAAAATGTGGACACCTGTTTGTCCGAAACCAAACACTCAGTAGCCTACGTCAAGATCCAGTGGTGCCTTGATAGAAAGGGATCCTTACAGCATTATAAGAAAATGGTTCCGCTCAACACATAAAACAAAGGCAGTAAAATAAAGGCTGTGTATGCACTATGGCCTCTGAGAAATAATAAATCAACATGACAGCTTATCTGAACATAAACGTTCCACTGCTGTTGCTCTTTTCTTTACTGACATTTTGTTTGTTTAGAAAGCTTTGGTCTGATGGCCCAGTGCTATTAGCCTTTGGGTTATATAAGCATTGTTGGAATAATACGGGAAATCAGAGGTAAGTGTTAGTAAAGTTATGAAGATCTACATTGCTTTTTTATCCAAGACAGAAGATTAGATTTTTTTTATCTTTACCCACTGAGCATTGTGAACCTTTGTGTTCACAGATTGCCTGTTTACAGATGATCTGATAGAGAGTGTGAAACTTTGAAACCAGAAAGACAAAACGCAGTTATTTGGCCTGTGTACATTATGTGTAGTGCCTCATTAGACCCTCAGTAGATTATTTAACATGTGGAGTTTAGAGGCTGGTTGTATACCTGGAAGAGAAGATATATATTCAAAAAGAAAAAGAAATATTCAAGCTGGCAGAAGGTGATAAGGCTGTCAATTGAAATAGCATGAAGCCAGCACTACTATATTATGTATCGTATACAACAATGCGGGAAAACCAGCCATGATGCTTGTATTTGGTATGTCCTAGCATTTTGTTTTTAAAATTAATCTTTGTATTATCTGTTGTTGTGGTTCTTTTTCATATCCTTTTCTGTGCAGTTGCCAGTATTGCAAACAGGGGTCACTGAACCTCTACTGCATATCATCATAAGTGATTCCTTCAAAGTCTACTTCATTTATTATCAAGATAACGCTCACTGACTCAGTTAAACGTCTTTTTTGAAACTGAGACCACAACGTTCTCCCAAATAAAAGGCTCAGAGCAGCATCCAATTGTTATGGGGACTGTACCTTTTTTCTGACAGTGTACCAATAACAACACTAAGGGGGTCCACCAGTATTTATTATTTTAGTCAGCAGAAGGGTTCCTGGAATTGTACAGTATGCATAAAATCTCTATATATTGCTCACAAATGCCTTTAACATGTCTATGAAGCTTAATGCAGCTGGAGAGGTTCACAGATACTGGCAGAGAGATGCAGGGGGGATTCCCCATGCCATCTGTGAGCCTGTTTAGGGAAGGCGACGATAAACACAGCCAGCGGTAGACAAACAACTTTGGCAATAGCCCACTCAAGATGCGAGATAAAGTGTATCGCCCAGTGTGGAGGTGGGACAAATAAGCCTGGGGGACTCCCCTGTCCATATTGGGAAATCTTCTCTCTCTCTCTCTCTCTCTCTGTATCTGTCTCTTCTTCCCCTCTCCCTTTCTTTATTTCTTTCTCTCTCAATTTCTCAATCATCCTTTCCGCATTTTCATGTCACCCCTGCCACAAACACACAACACTTTATGATTTTCCATAGAAAGGTGCGAAATGTGTATCTAGGTCTCTCTCTCTCTCTCTCTCTCTCTCTCTCCGCCAGTGTCCCTCTGACACTGTCCTCTCTGATGCATAAACGGGTTCATAATGACTCAGCCAGCAGCAGAAACCTGTTCCACACTGCTCTCCATTCCCCACAGCCATCACACTTGCTGTTTTGGGAGCACAGTACCAAAAACTGTGGGTGTTTTGTCCAAGAAATGTGCCCATCGTCTCCCTGTGTGAATGAAATGGAAAGTATGAATTTACCAGAAATGTAGGTTGCAGATCATCAGATTATATAAACAATCATTTCTGCAAATAACTAAGCAGCTTTTACTTTTTGGCCAAGCTCGTTGCAAAATTCCAATGTGATGTCATGTTGCAGATGTAAAGTTTTTAGTTGTTGTTTTTTTTGTTTTGTTTTTTTAAATCAAAGATATTACAAGCAGCACTTCAGCATCAAAAGACCATAACCACACATTGCTGAGACTGCGGTCTCAGCATTGTGAAGAGGGTGCAAATTGAGTGTCTGGGAAAAAGAAGTGATGACAGACAGTCGGGTTGTGGACACAAAGCTGCACTGTCTAGTTTTAGCTCTGTTTTTGGTCTCTACCAACTCCTGGGGGAAATATCTGTCTCTGTAGCTTCTAAATGCTCCACTATGTTCACCAACTAAGTGGTTAACTTTGTGGCTTTTTTTCTGCTGAAAACAGCTGCCTGCTGTGGCTGAAAACCACGAGAGCTGTGAGAGTGAACCAAATTAAACAGTGAGCTAAAACTCGCTATAAAGCTCCCTTTCACACTGTCTTTGTTTTCACATTGCCATTTGACCCATTATTACAAACAAATATCAATTAAAGCCCCTTTTTAAAGGTAAATAAACTGCAGTTTTTTGGATGATATCTTAATATTTATAGCCCCATAGGCCTTTTCACAGAAGATATTTTGATATGTCATCTAGGCTGGGAACCAGAGGGTCGCAGGTTTAAGTCCAGCTCGGACCAGAGTTGCGGAGTGTGGACTGGTAGCTGGAGCGGTGTCAGTTCACCTCCTGGGCACTGCCAAAGGTGGCCTTGAGCAAGCCCCTGAACCCATAACTGCTGGGGGCGCCGCACTGAGTGGCAGCCCCCTCACTCTGACATCTCTCCATTGCTATAGGTCCTGTTTGCGCATGTGTATAATACTAATAATAATAACAGAGTGAAAAAACGTTGAATTTCCCCTTGCGGGATAAATAAAGTATATCTTCTTCTTCTTTCCTACAATGACAAGTCTGCTGTGAAAAAAGGCCTATTAGCCTAAATAATATGTTTTGATAATGAACGAAATAATTCACCTTTTCCGCTTTTTGCTTATTGCTTTGGTTAATTTAAAAGAGCTGAGGTGATACCTAACATGTATTTAATAGGCTGCAAGAGAGAAGAAAAATTTGGCATTCATGTTTACTGTGCTGAATGTCTAAAGCACACTAGCTAAGATTTGCTAAGACTAAGAAAAGACTAGAAAACACATTTTCTCTATCAGTGTCTTAATGTGAGCAAGGGGGTCCTACATGGGAACACTATTTTCTGTGTTTTGCCCTTACTCTTCCCACTGTTATTTGTTTTAATTATTTTCAGGCACATTGACCAACCTCACTGTAAATACGTTACTTTTAGCCATAACGCTTAGTTTCAACTCCTGGCCCATGGCCTGATGTTAGATTAGCCATTCAGACAACAATAAAACACACAGCATTTAAAAGTAGAACAGTAAACCCAGGTGGGTCGTAATCTGACAAATACAGACAGAAAAAGCCAAGCAAGTGAGACCAACAAGGCAAGCATGCAGTGATTACATATGATGGCAGGTCTGGTTGCTTTTAAACCAAGTTTTTAGATTATAATCAAAGGAACGGTAAGAGTCGCTATGTCTTTGATGGAAGGATGTTCGAAAACTGGGAAGCTCTCACTGAAATATGTTTTCCTCCTTGGGACCACTGTTCCGTCTTATTTTGGATCGGTTGATCAACAGTTTTCAAAAAAATTAATGTGGCAAATGTGAGAGGTGCTAATCCATTAAGAATTTTGAATGTTAAACAAGCATTGTGAAATTTTCCCAGCAAAGGAGACCACATCTAGGAAGTATATTATAGTAACGGTCATGTATTTTCAAAGTGGTTAAACAGAATGTTGTATGGGAGAAAATCATCAATTTTCATTGAATTTTCAGACATAAAAATACTCAAAAAAACAAACTTTTAGGGGCTTTAAGCCCAACAAACTGACATTCTGAGATGTTGATATCTAGTGCTAAAGTGCTTATATGAGGGTTTGTTACCTGCACCAGCGATGCCCTCAGTTGTCACTTACAGCATGATTTGAAAACTGTTTTGAAGACAGTTTCTTTGACCCATATTATTAATCTGACAGGAAGCAACCTTTCCTTCCCAAACATCACATGCTGCTGTTGTTTTTATCTTCAACAGTAAATAAATCAATTAGCATTTTGACTTCTTTTTTTCATTATTGAAATGTATGTTGACATGTTCTGTAAAACATACAGGTCCAAATTCCACTGTATGACACAGAGGTGTTGTAAAGTCCCCCCTTTCAATTTAGAGTTTGACAAACAAAATGACCTATGGTATAAAACTGAACCAAACTAAGGTACTGCTTTGACTGTCAACATCAAAAAGCTGAGAGAGACTGAATCTTCTATATTTTAATGAAAGTGAACTATATTTTTTTCAGACATAGGTGGGAGGTGGTATGAAGAAGCCCCTGCAGAGCAGAGCCCATGGGACTCCCCCCATCCGTAGCGCTTCTCTTTTCTATGAAACAAGAATCTATCGTATCATTAAAAACTGTAAATGTCCTACATTCTCTAATGAGATGCTATCTGCCCTGCAAGAATCAACTCAGGTCAACTGCATGGAGTTCTGTTTACATACAGTTTACATGAGTTGATTTAGTGTAATTATCGGTAACCTGTGGTGTTTATAGCCTCTAGTACTGCTATGGAGCAATTGCTTTTATGAATGTATTTTGTTTGTGTGGTGCACATGTACGAGGGCCCACATGCACCGTGTACGTGACATGATACACATTCCTGCCAATGGTTTCACATTATTCTACTGATATACTGGTAGTGGCAACATGCCAACATACACTGGAATATACCAACAAAGGAAGGGAAGAAGAAGACTGGCCTCAGTAAAGACAATAAACATTAACAGAATAACCCACACATCAGCATTACTAGTGACTTTCACCAAATTTTGCCGAATATTTTCTGAATCCCCAGAAAGAGGAGGTATTGTGAAAATATTCTGTATTATGTGTAGTTGAGGCTACACATGCCATTTGGGAGTTTTTGGTATTGTTTCTTGAGTATTTTGGGTAAAGTTACCCGTGGTGCAGGAGGTAAAAGTCCTTATCATTTTTTATCAGTGAACTTGAATGAGAAGAGAAAATCTTCTAGATGTATCATCAGGATGAATAATAAACAACAACAGTGAAAAATGAAAGCTGCAAGCAGCGTTGGGCGGGCCCTCGCATGTGTAGCGCGTCGAGGTGTGAGGCGGCTGCATTTCAGATTCTGAAGCTCTGCCAGTTTGGCTGTGAATTTGCCACGCGCTTCGGACACTGCACAAAGGTGTTAATCATCATTTCCTGTGTCCCCTTTGTGGCGCTGCAGAGCACTTGGCGTTTCAACTACAAGTGGATACTGGTGTGTAGATGTGTTCGTGTGACTGTTATCAAGCACGTAACGCTTGCTGCAGATGTGAGCATGTACACTGAAGTTACAACAACTGTCTCTTTCATAGCGAATCATTGATTTTGGACACCATGCCACGGGCATGCCGTTTCACGAAAACTCATTGTTTGTACAACTTTTAATCATTAGACTAGACAGCAAAAATGTGAAGTCGGTCAGACTAATTCTCTAGCAGGAGCTTGTTAAAGCACCATATAAAAATGGCCATGAAATTCAAAATTACTGACTTCCTGTTGGATTTAGGGCATTGCTTCAAGAGGCTTTTTGGTAAGTCTGGACATGATACATGTGTCACAGAAATTTCGTATATGTAGGTGAAACGTGCAGCTGGGGCTGCTTCGGTACAGATCTGAACTTGTAAAGTCAAGTTACAACTACTTCCTGTCTCATGGCGAAGAGTTTAATTTTGCCACCACGCCGTTAACTGCAAACTCACAAGTTTTACAACATGGCTTCATCAATCATTGATTTTTGTCAACACACCATGAGCACTCTGGTCGACTTATAATAACCGTTTGTACAACTTTTAATCTTCAGTGGATTTAGACTGCACAGCGAAAATTTGAAGTTTATTGGATTAATTCCCTAGGAGGAGTTCGTAAAAGTACAAAGTGTGTAAATTGCCAAAAATGACCATTAAACCTAAAATTGCCGACTTCCTGTTGGGTTTAGGCAATTGCTCCAAGAGGAAGAAAGAAAGAAAAAAAGAGAGAAAGAAAGATAATCCCTTCAGTTTCAATAGGGACCTAGCACGGTTCGTGCTGGGGCCCTAATAATTCTTTCAGTTTCAATAGGGACCTCACATGTTTCGTGCTCGGGCCCTAAATATGGTTCTTTGAAAAAAGTTAAAGATGCAAGACTGTGACTGCCAGTAGGTGTTGTGGTTAGGATTATACAATCAGCGACTTCTGTCATCCGCTAGAGGTTAATAAGCATTATAAAGTGGTACCAAAATAACCAATTTAATGAGAAGTAGACAGAAGACAAGGTACATTTTATCTTATTAGAGGGTTGTAATATGAGATGCAGTTTGTAGTTCTCTTTATAGACGTGTTTCTTATATATAAACACCAATTCTTGGTGAGTGAGTAATATACTTTCATCTATGTTCTTCTCCATGAAGCTCTTTTCATTGAGTCATTCATGTCTACAATCCCAAATACAGAGACGAATCGGAGCAGCATGCTAACCTCCTTCCAGATGTTTTCCAACTGCAGAATGATCATCACTTGGAGTTGCCACACGAAGTTCAGTATCCAGTATCTAGTGTTTAAGTAAAAGTCTCTTTGTAAATATGTTGTTGTTCCAAGAGACTTTTTCATATGTTTTTTGTTATTTTGACTAATTCTTTGAAATGATTCCCTTTAGTGCTGCAGTAGTTAGGGCCTATATTTGAAGTGATCCAGAGAACAAGTGCTGCAGAATGGCAGCATTTGTGTTCACCAAGTAGAGGTAAGGTCGCCTGAGGTAGCTATGGTGATCTGCAAAGACAAACATACCTGGTGATGACATAAAAACTCAGAAACAGGAAACTCAAAATCTCATTTAAGTTTGCTGATATAAAAAGCCGTCGCAGGATATCATACAAAAGTAGGGTGAACCTTAAGTACACCAGCACTGGCAATACAGTATTTGTTATTGTGTGGGTATAAAATGGATATGGCAATTGGCCAGCAGCAAAAACTTTTACTATATTTCTTTAGATTTTTGTTTTGCCATATTATTGATAGTGTTTGTCGTCGTGCTGGTTCACAACTCAGTGTGTTAAGTATTTGCATTAACACAAGTGATAATTTAATTAGAGGTTGTAGACAGTTTTCTCATACGGATACCAACAATGTGTGGATTCCTGCAAACAGGGGATGGATAACAGAGAGTGCAATGAATGGGACGAGGCAAGAAAAATGGTATTCCTCAAAGTGTTTCACAATAACAGACATATGACACTGAATCAAAGATCCAGTATTGCTGAATTATATGACAAATTTCTCATCATTCTGAGGTAATATAGACGTGTCGTTACCTGTTCAGATGTCTCTGAGACTGAGCCGCGTATATGTGTGTGAATTAACGGTGTATGAATGGACAATTTGTTTACCTGCCCTCAGCCCCAAGCAGTTACACAGGAAGTCAGCTGACCTGTGTGGTGTGATCTCTGCTGTCAGGAAGGGGATGTTTGTGTGTCACAGCGGAAAGACAGACCAGTGATATTGGTGACATGCTGTGTTCCAACTTCACCTCCCCCGGCAGATCAGAAGTAAAGGAAATGGATGATGGTAGAGATGGTGGAGACTGTAGGCGAAATTTACATGTGCGACACACATACACACACACACACACACAGAAACACACACAGCGGGGGGGGGGGGGGGGGGGGGGGGGTATTTAAAGTTGATCAGATGGGCAACCTAATGGACGTGGTATAGACGGAAAAAGAAATGGTTTTGTGACGTACAGCAGCACACCACAGACCCAAATACACAGGAAGGGAAAAATCAACTCCTAACTCCTACTTATATGTTCTTGTCTCGGATCGTGCTTTGATTGACCTTCACAAGAAGTGGTTGTTAATTTGTGAAGGCAGTAAAATCTAAATGTCATCTAAGATATATTTTGAATCACATGCAGCGTCTATCAGGTAGAGTAATAATCTTAACCACGGAGTAAAACAGCGAAGCAAGATGTCAAGTTTTGTTTGGTTTTAAGCATGATAAAGAATTTATATTATAAATGCTCAAGCTTCCATTCGCAATTATTCTGTAGTTGTATTGTCATGTCCTCCTCATGAATCATCAAGATCCGCTCTTATGAAATGGCATTTAGATGAATGCAAAGGTAATCCGGGTAAACACAGGAGTGGAAGAAGAAGACAGGGGATGTCAAAACAACTTTCTTTCTTACCGGTAGTCTATTTAACTCACATCTATTGCTATCAGTTCAAGCTATCAGTTCAAGTTCTGAACTTGAGTCCACATATTTCTGCCAAATCCCTGTCTAGCTGTCTTCTACACTTTTTCTGCACTTTTTCTAAGTTTTGATTCTCAGGAAGAGAAGGTCTTGACATTTGTTAGGCAAAACATCCAAATGCCTAAACAACAAAATAGTTCCTAATTTGTCTGCGTCCAGCCCTATACCAAGTATAAAGTAGAGTTTAGGCAGTAAAAACTTGAGGTTAGGCTTTATGTTTGAGATGAATCACACTGTCTGCGGTCAAAGTCCTCCTCCTCCCTAAGTCATTTTGTATATTTAAAACATGTCATCATGTCATCACCTTACATTACCTGACCTAGCCAACTGAGAGAGGGTGGTAATTATTGCCACCTTCATCAAGAGATCATCAGACAAATTCATACAAAGGTCAGTTAGGCTAACAAGCAATGATGTCAAGGACAGTCTCTTTACAAATCCAAAGGAATTGACTGGGCAATCAGTTCATTTCTTAAAGTTGATCCAAATTAAAGCATTGGAAATGGAAACAACTTTGCCTGTGGAAAATGCACAAAACTCGCCATGTTTTTAGCTGTAGGTTCATCACCCCAAGAGATCCCTTTCACAGCATCACATTGTTTTCATGTTCTAATTTAATACATTGTTAAAATAAAGGTTTGGACTGTAGCCGCTTTATAATCAAAAGTCAAATCAAATGCTTAATTAAACATTTCTGCTTTACAGAGCAGCAACATACAGGAATGCAACTGAAAAGAATAGTTAGTTAATATAATATAATAAAACTATAATAATAATATAATATAGTTAATAGAAAGTACAAGCCCTTTGCACTTAAATTATTTAAAGCCACAGTGTGTTAAAGTGAAGTTGTCTGTGTCTATGTGTGTTTAGTGGAAAAATAGTGTAGCCTATCTATTAGAAATGCACTGTCTCCTGGAAACTGAAAGTCAACCTTTTTTGGGGGTGGTGATGGCCCATAGATAAGATGCTTTCCTTTGGTGTGGGAGACCTGGGTACAATTCCCACTGTGAGACATCAACCATTGTGTCCCTGAGCAAGACACTTGACCCCTAGTTGCTCCAAAGGCCTGCGATCTCTGACTTGCATAGCAATTGTAAGTCGCTTTGGATAAAAGCGTCAGCTAAATGAATAAATGTAAATCTGAATCATCTTTTTTTGAGTTACTGAAGTGCACAATCTGATTAGACCACAGGTCGAACTCGATGACAATGTCATGCCTTCACCCAAACAGGACCATTTTTTAACTTTACAGTAAATGTCAGCTAACAGAGGTCGGGAGCATGTCATGTGTTTGATATTCCACACAATTACTTTTTAACACCTCAGATGAAAAAAAGAGAAAAAGCCCTTTCAGAAGAGAAGGAAAGAAAGAGGAATGCCTTGCTGGTAGGGATGGGTATCGCTACTATCAGCTGAAACAGCCCAGTCTATTGTATCGAAACGTCTCTAGTCAAACCAGTAGCCTACTCCAATTGATACGTTTTGTAACCAAATCGCGGCAAAAAATTACTAGCCCATCTGTAGGCCTATGTTTTTGATTGCAGCCAAACACGCAAGAAACACAGTGAAAGGAAGAGAAAGGCATGTCAGCTGGATGTCCAGCCTCTATTTTCCTCTGTTAGCTTTTTCAGAGTTTTTAATGCAAGGTATCAAATGAAGCACTCAATTGGTATCGATATCATTTTAAGGGTAGGCCTACTGGTTTTGGTACTGGAATCTAAAATTTTAAACAATACCCAACCCTAGCCGCCAAATGCGCGA
This sequence comes from Micropterus salmoides, assembly GCF_014851395.1. NCBI lineage: Eukaryota > Metazoa > Chordata > Actinopteri > Centrarchiformes > Centrarchidae > Micropterus > Micropterus salmoides. Next base: position 24,016,787 of record NW_024040374.1, on the reverse strand, counting down.
AAATAACTGATATGTTTGCTACCAGGGGCTGCAGTAGCTTCAACATCAGCTGCAGTACCTGACGTAGTGCAGGCGCAGGCACTTGCAGGAGTAAAGGCGAGCCTCTGCCTGCCAGGCAGAGGAAGAGTCGTGTGTTAGCGAAGCACAGTGACAAAATAACAAGGCCGAGGAAGAGAGAGAGTAGGAGGAGAGTGGTGGTGAAGCAGTAAGCATGTAGTAGCTCAACCTGTAGGGAGAGAGCAGGGAGGTGGGGTCATAGGTGTTACACTGGGGACATGACTTTTTGAAATGGCTGATGTTGTCCCTATCACATTTTGAAAGCATTTGTCAAAAATGTTCTAAGAAGTAGCTTGCAACAAGAAATGTTCATTAACAAATGCAAATGCTTTGAGAAATGTCCCCACCACTGGGTTAGGCTATTATTTGTGCATATACTTTAATCAGATGAGCCGCTCAAGGCATTACTTATTTGTGCAAGAAAAGCAAAGTTAAACTTAAACTTTACTTTTAGAGACAATAACTACAGTACAATGTAGCATGAGTAATCTGTCAAGCTCTCATGTTCAAAAATCTCTTTATTCTCAGGACACGTAAGAAGTTTGGCATGGACCCAGTGACCGGCTCACAATTTCACAGATGCACCACTGGGAGTGGTGTGACTGGTTGCATCACTGTATGGTTTGGCAGCTGCTGTGCTCACAACTGCAAACCTCTGCAGAGAGCGGCGCTGTAAGAACTGCAAAGCAGATTATTGTCATCGAGCTCCCAGCCATTCAGGACACTCACCACACACTTTGTCTGAGAAAGAACTGGATTACACAGTTTGTCATGGTGTTCCTCTGTGCAGATAAAAAATAATGACCTTTGAGACAGAGAGAGAGAGAGAGAGAGAGAGAGAGAGAGAGAGAGAGGGAGAGGGAGACAGAGACATGTAGACAGACTGAGACAGACAGAAAGAGAGAAAGAGAAAAGCAGCTTGACTGTTCCACTTCCAGAGGCCATTTAACCAGACTTTGATCTGATTATGCTCAATAAAATTCTGTCTAACAGAGAAATAATAAAGGTAGTAAAACACAGATGGACAGACATGCAGAAACATGCTATGTGTAAAATCAGCTGATTACTTACATTGTGTGCTTTTACTACTGCTTGGTTGGGTATCATAATTGTTACTCTTTATTTTTGGACAAGAGTAGAAACAACATTAAAATCTAAAAGCTTTCTTAGCTTTGCTTTCTTTTCAAACTACCTTTAATAGCAGCAATAGCCATAGTGTCATAATATGATGGCTGTTGAGCAGAACCAGCACCTCGATAGTTGTTGCAGTTTGGGTTCAAATGTGCCATACATCGCTGCCGGACATGCATGTGAACATGGTTTTATTTCAACAACAATGCAATCTCGATATGCAGACATAGTGGGTCCACCCTAAATACATACGTTTTCACACACTTACAACTATACTATATATACTATACTACAAGGCAAGGCAAGTTTATTTGTATAGCACATTTCAACAACAAGGTAATTCAAAGTGCTTTACATAAAACATAAAAGCAACAGGGAAATATAAAAAAGTTTAAAAGCAACATAGAGAAATTGAAATAATACACATTAAAATATAATAAAAGTTACAGTGCAGTGTACAATCAGGGTTAAAAGAGTTAAATGGAAAATAAAAAGAGGCTGAGGGGTTGAGCAAATAATTGAGTTACAATTAATAAATATTTAATTAAAAGCAATGGTAAAAAGCTAAAACAAAGACAAAGAAAACAGGACAGTAAAAGTTACAGTGCAGTGTAAGTTATCAATCTACTAGTTTAAGGCAGTGGTAAAAAGAAAAATCTTAAATATTTAATAAAAAACAATGGTAAAAAGAAAAGTCTTCAGTCTTAATTTAAAAGAACTGACAGTTTTAAGCAGACCTGCAGTTATCTGGGAGTTTGTTCCAGATAACGCTGCTTCTCCTTGTTTAGTTTTGACTCTGGGGACAGAAAGCAAACCTACCCCAGACGACCTGAGAGGTCTGTATGGTTCATAACGAAGCAGAAATCAATTCTTTGACATAAAGGAAGCCAGTGTAAAGACCTCAGAACTGGAGTGATGTGATCCACCTTTTTGGTCTTAGTGAGGACTCAAGCAGCAGAGTTCTGAATCAGATGCAGCTGTCTGATGGATTTCTTAGGGAGCCCTGTAAGGACACTGTTACAGTAGTCAAGTCGACTGAAGATAAATGCATGGATAAGCTTTTCCAAGTCTTGCTGAGACATAAGTCTTTGTAAATGTCTTAATGTGGCTCCTCAAATTCAGGTCTGAGTCCATGACTACACCAAGATTTCTGGCTTGATTTGTGGTTCTTAACTTTACAGATTGAAGTCGAGCGCTGACTTTCAATCATTCCTCCCTGGCTCCAAAAACAATAACTTCAGTTTTATCTTTGTTCAACTGAACATCCAGCCGTTGACCTGCTCAATACAGTTACTAAGCACCCATATGGGATCATAGTCCCCTGGTGAAATGGTTATGTAAATCTGTGTGTCATATGCATAATTATATAACATATTTTGTTGTTTTACATATCTGAGCCAGTGGAAGCATGTAAATGTTAAACAAAAGAGGCCCTAGAATGGAGCCTTGGGGAACTCCACATCTCATTTTTGTCAACTCAGATGTGTGATTACCTATAGACACAAAGTAGTCCCTGTCCTTCAAGTAGGATTCAAACCATTTTAGTACTGTGCCAGAAAGTCCAACCCAGTTTTCAAGTCTGTCTAGTATGTTGTGGTCGACCGTGTCGAATGCAGCACTGAGATCCAATAATACTAAGACAGAAATTCTGCCACTGTCAGTGTTTAATTGGATGTCATTGAAGACCTAAACAAGAGACATCTCAGTGCTGGGCTGTGGTCGAAAACCTGACTGGAAGACATCAAAACAGTTATTTAGTGCCAAGAAAGCACTAAGCTGTTGAAAAACAGCTTTTTCAATGATTTTACTTAAAAATGGGAGATTTGATTTGAGCCTGTAACTGCTCATTAGTGACCTCTTTAGATTACTCTTTTTTAAGAGTGGCTTAATGTTTTCAGGGCCTGTGGGAAAAAACCTGAGAGGGGAGACATGTTGACAATTTGTAGTAGATCTGAGGCCATGCATTTAGAAACATTTTTGGCAGAATATCAAGGCAGCATGAGGAGGATTTCAGATGTTGTATTATGTCCTCCAGGTTTTTATGGTTAATAGAATCAAATTGTCTCATGCTATATGAATTGTTTTTAAGTGGACACAGGGACAAGATATATCCTGTTACTGACATGGAGGCACTGATTGTTTGTCTAATTGTTTGAATTTTGTCTGTGAAGAAGGAGGCAAATTCATCGCAGGCCCTGGTGGATAGAAGTTCAGAGGCTACAGACACAGGAGGGTTGGTTAGCCTGTCGACAGTAGCAAACAGGGCACGTCGATAATTAGTGTTTTTGGTGATGATGTCAGAGAAGAAGGACCGCCTTGTTATTCTCTCTTTACAGATCACAGTCATAATGAACCTGGAGATTTGTTTTACGCCACCTGCGTTCAGCTTTTCGACACTCTCTTTTTTGAGTTCTAACCAGCGTGGCATTTCTCCATGGAGATCGTCTCGGGTTACGTATGTAACCCTGGTTCCCCGAGAAGGGGAACGAGACACTGCGTCGGTTTCGACACTATGGGAACGCCTCTAGGCGTAGCAGGTCTGAATGTGAATGAAATCACTCCAATCCTATTGGCTTGTTGCTAGAACGGTAAGGTGTGACGGAATAACCGGAGGAGTATAAAGCACACCTGTACACACTCATCATTAGCTTAAACTATGAAGCAGGCGCTTTAGGCGGGGAGAGAGGTGCGGCGGGCCGACGCAGTGTCTCGTTCCCCTTCTCGGGGAACCAGGGTTACTCGAACTGCGTCGGTTACGACACTATGGGAACGAGATACCCACTAAACCGTGCTGAAAACCCCGCCTGCCCCAGTGTGCAATAAAGTGGCACAACTAAGAGGAGAGCGCACGAGTGCCAGGTGCCGAAGGAAGGTCAAGACTGTAAAACCGAGTGCGGAGTGGCCCAGCCAGCCGCTAAACAAACATCCTTCAAAGAGGCCCCGGAAAGGAGGGCTCGAGAGGCCGCCATGCCTCTGGTAGAATGAGCCCTCACAGCCACAGGTGAAGGCAAACCACGTACCTGATAGGCCAGGGAAAAAGTCTGAACAATCCAGTTGCTAATAGTATGTTTGGACGCAGGGAGCCCAGCCCTGGGGGACCCAAAACAAACTAGCAGCTCGTCAGCCTTCCTCCAACGGGAGGACCTCAGAGTGTAAATACTCAGTGCTCTGACAGAGCAGAGCAGATGAAGTCTCCCGTCCTCCGCCGTCACATGAGGTGGAGGATGGACCTGCAGCACTGTGGACCCTGCCGCACAAGAAGGCACTTTAGGGATGTATCCTGGATGAGGGTGCAGGATAGCCCTAATATTCCCCGGGGCAAACTCCAGGCTTGCGGGGAAACCGAAAGCGCTTGGAGATCCCCCACCCTCCTCAGAGAGATGATAGCAAGGAGAAAGGCCATCTTGAGGGTCAAGTGCTTAGCCTCAGCTGACTCCAGGGGTTCGAATGGGGCCTCAGCCAACGCCCCAAGAACCACCACCAGATCCCAAGTGGGAACCTTGGACCGAGTCGCAGGTCTCATCCTCCGGGCACCACGGAGGATCCGTGTGGACGCGGCCCTGGAGCTGAGGAGGGTCTGGACTGCTCCGGCTGTTAGACCCGCCTCTAGGTACTGTGCCCCCTCAGGGGCCAGACCCACAGTCGCCGTATGGCGGGGCAAGGGTGAAGAACCCGGACCTGCGCCTGGGACAGTAGGTCCCTCCTCAGAGGGACCCGCCACGGCGGGCTGTCCAGGAGCAATCATGATGTCCGAGAACCACACCCGGGTTGGCCAGAACGGGGCTACGAGCAGTAGGCCGACATTGTCACATAGGTGTCAGATAGGCCACCACCGCTGTGTTGTCGGAACGAACCGGGACGTGGTGGCCTTGGAGATCGGGCAGGAAACTCCTTAGAGCCTGGAACACCGCCAACATCTCGAGACAGTTGATATGCCACTCGGATTGATGCACCTGCCAGGATCCCCTTGCAAAGCAGCCGTCCATGACCGCGCCCCAGCCCGTGAGGGAGGCGTCTGTCGAAATGACCAGCCGGCGACAAGACCCTCCCAGCACGGGCCCCTGGGACAGGAACCAAGTTTCCTTCCAAATTGATAGGGAACGAAGACACTTGCGCGTAACCCAAATCAGACGGAGAGGATTTCCCCTCGGGGAAAAACCCTTGGTCCTTAGCCACCACTGCAGGGGTCTCATGTGCAGCAGTCCAGATGGTATTACGCTGGACGTAGCCGCCAGGAGACCCAACACTCGTTGAAAGTGTTTTATAGAGATGGCGTGGCCTAACTTCACCCCTTTCACGGCAGCCAATATGGTGTCGACACGTGCCGGAGACAATTGTGCCCGCATCGTTGTCGAATCCCATACTACCCCTAGGAACGTAGTCCGTGGGTGGGCGCCAGCACACTTTTCTTTGCGTTGAGCCTCAGGCCTAAACGCCGCAGATGAGCCAGAACGACATCTCGATGCTGAACCGCCAACTCTCGAGACTGGGCTAGGATGAGCCAGTCGTCGATGTAGTTGAAATCCGGACGCCCTGGAGCCTCAGCGGGGCCAGTGCTGCATCCATACACTTGGTGAATGTGCGAGGGGAAAGTGCCAGGCCGAATGGAAGAACCCGATACTGGTAAGCCATACCCCCGAAGGCGAACCTCAGGAACTTCCTGTGAGAAGGACGGATGGAGACGTGGAAATAGGCGTCCTTTAGATCTATCGTGACGAACCAATCCTCGGATTGGATGTGCGTCACGATGGCGGGGATGATGAGCATCTTGAACCTGAATCTCCTCAGAGACCGGTTAGAACCCGCAGATCCAAAATAGGGCGCAGCCCTCCATCCTTCTTGGGGACTATGAAGTACCGGCTGTCTCTGTCTGGGGGGGGAGACACGTTCCACAGCCCCTTTCCTCAGCAGAGTACGAACTTCCTGTCCCAACACCGGACCTTGCTCCGGGCGGACCACAGTCCAAACCACCCAGTTGAATTTTGGAGGGCGGGTTTTGAACTGTAGTTGAAACCCATGTATGGCAGTGCGCAGGACCCACGGAGAAATGTTTGTCAGGCTCCGCCAAGCCTCTGCAAAGTCTGCCAACGGAACCAGCCCCTCGGGGCTGGTGGTCGGTGTCTCGTGTGATCTTCTGGTGGACCCCTGAAGCCCCAGAACGGCAGGGGAGAGCCGCCAAAGATCCACGGTGAGTGAGTCTGAACGCCGCCTGACTGCAGACCCTCGGGACTGGATGACGGCTGAGGAGAAGGGAGGAGGAGGAGGCTGAGGGTGAGAGCGCCGTCTCGCTGCCCCAGCTCCTCGGGGGGGCCCCCGAGAAGCGACACTCTGCTTCCTCTCCTCTCCGTAGGAGCTCGTAGAGGGAAGGGACCTACGCCTGGCAGCCTCAGCTGCCTTGGGTCCAGACCGGTGAGGGAGGTACTGGCGGAACACTTCGCCCTGCGTCTAACGCTCCGTGGTTCTGCAAAGCTCCGCCAGATCTTCCTCAGAGGGACCCCCCCTCTGAACCATCTCCTGTGGCAGGTCGGCTTGGTAGGCTTGAAGAACCGCCATGGGGTGCAAGCTCGCACCTGCCTGGCCCGCTGCCATGTACGCCTTCCCCACGAGCGTAGATGTGGTGCGACATGGCTTGGAGGGTAACGCCGGCTTCTCCAGGGAGGATGCAAGTCGAGGGGAGAGATAGCTCGCAAGCGCATCCTCCACCCGAGGCATCCTCCCATAACCACGGTCCCTAACCCCCATCACATTACTGTAGTTCAGTGATAGGGGTGTGGAAAGACGTGTAGAGAAGGGTCTGCCCCATGATTACTCAGTTCATCATGTAAATCAGGAAAGAATGGCAGAGACCGGCGTGGAGGTGGCGCGTGGTGCTTAAGAAACCTTTCATCAAGCTTACCACTAGCCTGTGGTGTCTGCTCCTCCTGTGGCCAGTTGATGTTGAGCTTAGCCACGGCTCTAGTCACCACCTCCAGCAGCACGTCATAGTCGGGCCGCCTGATGACGCCGCCCCAACACCCGGAAGTCATCGTCCACTACGCTGAGCACGTCCGCCTCCTCGGAGTCGGATTGCTGCAGCGTCTCCGGATCCAAACCACGAGCGGGAGAAGCCGAGAACGGGCTCCCGAACGAGGAAAGGAAGCGTCGGAGCCAGCAGATGAAGGTCGGAGAAAAAGCCTCAGCCGTCCCGAAATCCTCCGACAGATCACACTGTGAACCCCATGAGTGAAGCCGCCGGGCCGCCTCAGCGGCCGCGGGGCCCACTCCGCAGGGAGAACACATCCGGCCATCCTCGGAAAAGAGAGCCATGCTGTACCTCAGTACCCGCACGGAAAGGACTTCGCAACGGGCGCAGGCAGCCCCCTCGAGAGCTGCCCGGGCGTGCTCCATCCCCAAACATGAGACACACATCTCATGAGAATCTCCATCCGTGATGTACCGAGGGCAAGAAAAAACACACCTTCTGTACATCTGGTTGCCGGACATGCTGGTAGACTTCTTCTTCAGGTAAGACACACTGCTTGTAGGACTGGAGCTTTCTTCAAACAACAGAGCGCCTGCTGAATAGAAAAAAGCTAATGATGAGTGTGTACAGGTGTGCTTTATACTCCTCCGGTTATTCCGTCACACCTTACCATTCTAGCAACAAGCCAATAGGATTGGAGTGATTTCATTCACGTTCAGACCTGCTACGCCTAGAGGCGTTCCCATAGTGTCGTAACCGACGCAGTTCGAGTTCCCTCGAAGGGGAACTTCTCTTACCAGAGACCACCTTCACCTTGGCTGGTGCAATGGCATCAATAACATTTCTAATTTTAGAACTGAAATTATCTACAAGCTCATTCACTGAGACCCGTGAGAGGGCAGGTGTCGAGGAGAAAGCCTCAATAAATTTTTCACTAGTGTTTTCAGTGATATGCCGTTTTGTGATTACCTCTGTTTGTACATTTGTGTGCACGCAGATAGCACTCTCAAAGAAAACACAGGAATGATCAGAGAGAACAACATCAGTCAGCACAACCTTGGAAATGTCCAGACCCTTGGAGATGACTAAGTACGACTACTACGTATAGGATTTTACTGTTGTAGCTTGAAGTTGAGTTCATTTTGTATCAGGCTACAATTAATGATTATTTTCAGTATGGATTAATCTGCTGATTATTTTCTCCATTCATCTATTGATTGTTTCTGACAGTTGTGAAAGGTGCTGTCACAATTACCCAGGGCCCAAAGTGACACATTCACAATGGTTTTGTCCAACTGACAACTAATTTAAAAAAAACATCAAAATGATCAAAAGCAAAAGCAGCAAATCTTCTCGTTTTTCAAGCTGGAACCATGAAATGTTTATACATGAAAATTGACTTAAATTATTTCATAATTTAGTTGCCACTCTATTCAATCAAGTCAATTGACTTGAATTAATATTAAACTAATTGTTTCAGTTCTACATTTATATAAACTGTCGGGTAGTTTAATTCATAACAAAACACATTACAGGATTCCCTTGTAAAAGAGACTGTGTCTCAATGGGACGTATAAAGGTTAAATGAAACAAACAATATAATATATGTTTTTAACTTATATGTTTTTAATGTAGAATTTGGAAGTATCTAAGCTGTTATGCTTGAGAAAATACTCAAGCAAACTACAGGTACCTCAAATTTGTACTTAAGTACAGTAAATGACTAGATGTACCACCACTGCCAATATGAAACCAACAGTGCTATCATTTTGTGTTCACTCTCGATGTTAGTCTTGCAAATTTCCTTTCGGTCTAATTTGCTGCAAGTGATTGCTTAAAATAACTTTTAGTAGCCAGTTTTTAAGCTCACCTAGTCTCACATCTTTAATAACATGAGACAGAACTTACTGAGCAACTTTCTGTGACTGTTTGTGAAACTGAGGTCAATGCTGCTTATTTTTGTTACCTAGCTAGATCACAGCCTGTCCACATACCAGTACTTAACTCTTCCAAACCTGTGCTCGCAAGTTTAGTTCATTCACTGTTCCTTTAAAAGAGTTTGCTTAAAGCTGCTATAATCAATATTTTTTAATAAACAATGAATCAACGGCGTATTAGGGCCATTGTAAATTAAAAGTAAATGAATTGGGGAAGGGGGAAATATTCAGATAAAAAACTCAGATTAAAGTTGCAAATTTATGGCCCCAACTTTTTATGGATTTGGAAAAGGAAGTATTTCATTATACTGGTTGGTCAACAAGTTCTCTCTCCCAAGACCTCACATGTGGGAACTTGGACAAGATTACCCTATAGCGTAATTTACATGCTGGGCTCCACCTGACGGTGGTTTAGCTATTACAATGTCAGATTAGACTTTCAAAATAAAACATGTGATTAACATTGTGAAATAACACGTGGTTAACGTTCTGAAACACTTGCAGTTTGGTTAGGTTTGAGCAACAAAACTACTTAGTCAGGATCACATAAACTATGTTACGTAAGTTAAACAGAATCAATGTTGACTATTTGTTTCACATAGGAAACAAACACCGGCCTCCTGGGTGTAAGTTCCAACTCGTCCAGCTACCCTGACCACCTTGCTACACAGACCTTTGAGTTATTTACAGAAGGCCTTCAGTGCTAAAAATAAAAACTGATGCCAAGGGGTCTTGAAGAAGCGTCCATATGTGACGACTTGGGAGTGAGAACGGGTTGGGTTGGTGAAAGTAGCTAATATGTGAAGGCTGCAGAGGGGTAGTAACGAGTTACATTAACGCTGTTGTATGTGCTCATTTCACTTCTTTTGTACTTGTCTTTTAATGCATCATACTTTTACTTATACTTGAGTAGATTTTTAGAGAAAAATCTACTTTTACTCTTTACTCACTTCACTGCTTATTTATTTATTTTATGCATTCATTATCTGTTAAGAGTTAGGTGGTTAGCTGGTCCTAAGTCTGCTGCTTGCTTTGTTATCCTACTGCAGTCACGCACCCACATGAATCTGTTCAAAGAAAAATAATAGCTAAAGCTACAGCTTGGTAGTAACCTATGGCTTTCAAATAGGGCTAGCAGCAAATATTTACAGATGAAAATTTAATGCACAGTGCTTCCTGACCGGTCTCACCCAAGGGCGTCCATACCGACCCTTTGTCAGACTTTCGCAAAGCGTCAGTATTTGACACCCTGGGATGAGAGTGTGTTACTGCAGTGGGTTTCGGTTGTGAAGTCACACTGAGCTGACAGAGAGCAGTGTCTGGTGTGTTACTATCTAACTATCATTCTCCAAAACTACTACTTCTGCTTTTTGCCTTAATGTAAATATTCAAGCTAGCAGTGTGCAAGCAGCGTGCATTTAACAAGTCATGCTCACTGGTGTAGCCTGATGACACACCAAATTATGCACACACAAAAAAAGACAAACTACTTTTATTTCATGTGCATGTGACTAATAAAATGTTCAACCGCAGATTTAATTCCTCAAGATTAAAGTGAAGAAGTGAACACATCTCCTTTTATTATTACCAGATTGCAGAGCAGCTTTTTCCCCCAAGCGATCAGGCTGTTAAACTAAAATTCATCCCCAGCACTGCTCCATTGAACAGTGAATATTGTTTATTTCTGTTTACCATTTTTATAATTGCTTCTGTATTAATGTATATGGTCTGCTATGTAGCAGAAGGGATTTGCAAAGCTCAATTTCATGATATAACCTGTTATATTGTGGCAATTAATTTACCTACCTACCTAAATTGTTTTGTTTGCCAAACCGTAATTTATTTTAGGAGACACACTGGGAACATTCTCCTGGTGTATATGTAGCAGGTTATCTAATTAAGGAGATGACGACTTATCATTTCATCACAAATAAATACATGTGTATGTTCGCTTCTTTACCTTTACCCAAATAAGACCATCAGTACCTGAAATGATTCCACTTACATCCACGCCAAACAAAATACTTATCTTACTTAAAAGTATGATGACCACTTTTACTTTTGCTTGATTACTTGTTTTTGCAAAGTAACAATACTTTTACTTTAGTACAGTTTATAGCTACTCTACCGCACGACTGGACAGCTGTTGATATCAACATCTGCAGAGCCTTAGTAGCTCTTTTCTTGTAAATTTGTGACTTTAATCCCAAATAATAATCCCATGTCTGAGTGACTGTGTCTGTGTGCTTGTGTGGCAGCTCAGCCTCTGACTGAACTCATGACTCACCAGATTTATAAACACTAGGAGATGCAAACAGTTTTTGCACGTATGGGAAACATTGCATCTTTCCACTGACTTTGTATCTAGTTGTGCCATCTCTAAAACTTGCCGATTGTGATTGTGTTTCTTATATGGGATGAATCAACAGCCAATTTCCAGCCAGCTCAGTTGTTCCCCCCTAATTTTTCTTCCAGCTCATTGTTTTGGTTTAACAGTCCACTATTTCACTTTTCTGGTTCAGTCTCACCACTCATAATCTCATCAGAATGTTTCCAGCTGCAGCACGCATCATGTACTGGCTATTTTGTTATTTTTTTATTGCCATAATAATGCTCCTTCTCATGTTATATACTATTATATCATGGTAAGTCCAAACACTGATTTCTCACATCAGACTCATCATTATTCTAAGATCATGAAGTACTGAATAATGGATTGCATAGTAAATGTAAAGCGTGCAGCCCTTCAGTATAAGATTAGATTAGATTGTGGCACAATATTAACCACAAAATGATTCATTTTGATGATATCAGTTTGCTGACAACACATAACTATGTTTCTCTTTGAATTTCAATGATTCTATGAATATATAAGCAATATATACTGTCTTAGTGAAAACAGTTACTCACGCAAAATGTTAAACCAAAAAATTATAATAATTTAGGTATTATCTTTGAACCCCATTTGTAAAACAATTTTGTTGTTCATGATGATTTTCTGAGTATTATGTCTCAAAATAGTCAACAGTTTTTAATACAACTCCCTCTATCCTTACACCCTCTTTTCAGGTAAGGAAAAAATCTCCCTGAAAAAAAACCTTTAACAGGAAAAAAATGGAAAAAAACTCAAGATGAGTAAAAGAGAAGTGAGCCCTCTCTCAGGATGGACAGACAATGCAGTACAGTGTGTACAGAATAGACCAACATAGTAAAATTACGATATGGACAATCATGATGACAAAATTAGAGACAGACTGTAAACACATGAAGAATGGATCCGGGTGTCCGTTGAGCAGCTTCGGGTGTCGTCCAGCAGACCTGAGCTACACAATCTCTTCACCATGCCTGGTGGAAGAGGATAAACTACTCAGACTTACAAGAGACAGAAAGAAACAGACACATACAGAGAGAGAGAGAAAAGGACAAAAAACCCCACCAATTTATTAAAATACTGTTTTCATGCTTCCTGGTTTTTATGTGCTTGTCTTATTTAATGTTTTACCTCCATTATGCATTTTGTTAAAGTGTTTTTGAAACTTGCCACATAAAATGATTGCCTATTTAGCAACCCAGCGGAAATTTTACTCAATTTCATGACGTTTAACTGCATCATAAATCACAATGAGTCAACTGGGGCTGCAGTTGTCTGACAAACTACCCTAAAACAGGTGTTTGAAGCACTTGTTGGTGCAATATTTCGTAACTACTGTATGAGAGATCTGAGCCAACTTTCATCCCCGGCACTGGGTAGAAAAAATTACACTAAAAGTCCCTTGAGCATAATTATAAACATTGTGATTTCTGTTTGGTTTTGGCTGGATGAAGCAATGCTATTCGGATTTGTAGGGGTGGATGCTTGGGGAAGGAAAACCGGAGGTGTTCCTTCAGATATTGCATCATGATGTTGACACAAGGTCTCAAAGCTGTAAGCAATCGCCTGCATGTAAACTTTCACTTCCTCTTTGAACAAGAAAGAACATAAAAGCAGTCTGGAATAAGTTTACCCAAGTATGTGGGTGTGTAGCAATGACGCGTCATACCGAAACAGGTAAGTGTTTGGTATCTGAGAGCAGGATAGCTTTTCAACCGACTTATTATTGCAATTACAGAATGTCAATATCTGTTTTTACCAGGGTTGTCAAGTTCTGGCTGTCTTTACAGACATTTTAACATCATAATGTACAAGATTAAAGATGTATACTATTAATGTCATTGCAATAGGAATTTAAGGAGAAATAAAAAAATACATATGTACTTCATATGACAAATTTATGGCTATAAACATATTACTTCACCATTTGTAATCTCCTGTTCCACCCACACACTCAGTGGGCTGGTGATAACAATCAGATGCATTTCAGTGCATAAACTAAATGGGGCATTTAAGTTACCAGCTGTGTGGAAATGAAAAAGCTATAGAGAAATCCTTTTTAACAATTTTTGTAATATCAGAAACTCATTTTGTTGCAGTGGAATTTCTCTCAGGTACAGCTTAATCACTCAGACTGCTGATGCTTCAGATCAGCTTCAGGTTAACCTTTGCACAGAAGGAGGACTGTGGATTTTGATCCTCATCCCTTACGTTCATATTGATTTATAGCCAGGATGGACAGAAGGAACAATTACAGCGACCAACAACTCTTTCCATTAACACGAGGTTGGTAGTATTTTAATAAGATGCACTTGACAATATGTGTATCCTTTAAACTCCCGATAAAACAATACCACCAAGAGCACCACATTACAAAGTCACAATCATTAGACTTTACAAACTTGATTGTCATTTTTATTTACATTATATGGCAAACAGAGGGCATTAAAACTGTATATAACACCTTCTGTCCTTAGACCCCTGATTTGGATAAAATACAACGCTGGACTTGTACCAATATGTTTTGGTGGGCAATTTGTGCTGCAGTAAGCATGAAAACACATAACAAAAGATAAAAACATACAATATAACAGATACAACACAGCTTAAATACAAAGCAAGCTTTCATTTGCACTCAAGAACTTAATCATTCGCAGAGAGTTGACAGAGGTCATCAGGAACAATTTTCATTTGACTTCTTACAGGATTTTTACAATGTGAAAGCCCCCTCTGTAAATCCTACAACTGTAAATATAATGAACTGCAAGTCAGTCGGCTTGTGAAAATGGTAATGAAACATGGGGTTTCTGCCTGGTTGGTCATCCTCACAGGTAAAACTAGTCAATAAGAGATATGAAAATGACTAAGTACGCAGGAAACCTTTCCTTGTGAAAGTGTGATTGACACTATTTGCGTGTTATGCGTTCTTACAGACTGATGAACGGTGAGAAATAGAGTAAAGCACATGATAAGTTACCATTAAAGTGAGAGTTGAGTGCCACAGAGTGAGAGTGAGTTGTTTCTTCATTTCTGGTCAAAACAGATATTTCAAATTAAATGAGCAGTTTCACCTTAGGGGACTTTCTACATTGATTTAGTGTCGCAATCATGAACATAGGCATTTCAACTACAACTGAGTAGTGTCTCGATCAGCTCTCATCAACAATATGTTGAATAAACTTGTGTTAAAACACCAATGACTGCTGCTCACCTCTGGAAGAAAATCACGTCCGTCCTGGTGAGGCTTGGCACTTCAGAGCAGCCATACCAGCTTCACATTACATGAAACTTCCTTCACACATGTGGACCCAGAGAAATTGCATAACATCTAGAGCAACAGGTTTTGTTAACTTAACCCCTTGATGCCTGAATTTATTTACAATAAAAAATAAAAATAATTATTTCTATTTTTATTTGTTTTCAAGCTGATGTTAAATTAAGGGTAAATTGTTAATTTGTCTATAGAACATAGAAAAGATATAAATTCAGGTATGATGTAGGTATGATGCAAAATAGCAGAAACGAGAAACCAGTGCTTGCAAAAGGTTCCCAGGTATAGAATATGCACAAACAGGCATAGGGGGAATACATACCCTATCTCAGCTGCAGTCTGAAAGGAAGAGGTGTGATGCGAATTCAATTGGCGTTAAGGGGTTAATACAGTAGCCTGCCACATGATACCCTGACAGCTGTTTGTGTTGCTTACTTGTAGTCAGTCTGATTTCAGCCGGGTCAGAGTTCATAGATATGGAAAGAGCTGTCGGTGAAGGTAGAATTTAATTCAATTATCATTTTGCTGGTGTCAGACATTCTGACCTTATCGAAAAAGAACATCTCTGTCTTGGCCTCAGTCTTAGTTAAGTGTAATCTGCTCTGTCCGTTCCGTGTTGTCTTGACAGTACACTTTTTGCTGGTGTTGTCTGGGAACGTCACCCATCCGTAGATCAAGTAAACTGCAGCTTTCTCTGCAATGAAGATGTCATATGTTCCCTGTTCATTGCTCTCTATGGAGGAAATAGAAATAGTCTCCATTTAGAACACTGAGAAATTCACATCTGCATAGGAATGTTGGAGGCAATTGAAATATAAGCACTTACTTTTTAGCTTACAGGTCATGTTGACTTTTGCTGTGTCATTCAGCGGCGGACCCTCCTGTAGACAGACAAACTGATTATGGAGAGACAGGCATGCGTATATAGAGAAGAGACATTAGTGATAATATCTGCTTTCTATCAATGCTATGAGGTGTTTCTCACCTGGTTGCATGATGGCGTAAACATGAAAAAAAGCAGGATAAAGGCCGCCACCAGAGCCACAGTGACCAATCCCATCACTGTTGCCAAAAGGACCATGCACTTGAAGGAGCCACGGCGGTCTGCAGGTGAACCACAAGTGTCTTCCAAACTGTTCGTCTCCACCCTGACCTCCACCAGTTTCTCCTCCTGTCCAGCTTGATGTCTCTCCATAATGCAGACTGTGATACTTGTAGTGACGATTGACTCTTTTGACTCTCCTTAATATAGTCCATGTCTTCCCACACACAAACACAGAAAGTGGGAATCCCAGCTCAGTTAACTCCCTCCCCGGTACAATAAATCCGTGGGTGTTGTGAGGGAATCCCTTGACACCCACGCAACAAAACCGGTTTAATAATTACAACATATAATATCTTTTATCTCCCCATGCTTTCCTTGAGTCTCTGCCAGAGGTTATTAGGATTGGAATAACATCAGATTTATGTCTATACTTTAGTGAACTGGAATAGAAGATCAGACATGTAGTATGCTTTTAGGTGTTGTGTCATGAGTGTGACGTTTCCTCTGAACCTAAAATACTGACATTGCTGTCGCTTTAAAGTTGAGTTCATATCTGATAAGGAATTAGTAAAGCTCAAAGCATTAAAATTGCTGAGCTGTCTTTTGTGTGCTGGTATCTTGGAGTGATACATGTCCTGCTATGTGAAGTATCACATCTGCTCTATGCCTTCTCTCTTCAACATTCATACTCTACAACTCCACAAGGGGGTCATTGCAGGTGGAATGATGATTACTACATCATTCATAATTACCCGTCACTTGCCTTCATTCAGTCTCACACACGTCCAAACTATGACACTGTAATCGCCACGCCATCGCCAAAAATCCGCTGCACTTGCACAGACTAGCTCGCTCTGTTTCTGCACTTGGAGGCAAAGACTGTTTTTGTTTCTGGTAAATCTGAGCAGCTGTCAAGCATGAATGAACACCTGAAGCCACGGCATTGTCATATCCGCGGTGTGTTATGATTAGCAGCTTTTTCATTCTTCCCCCACAGAAATTGTAAGGCATGACAAGCCTATTTATATATCACATTTAATGCACAAAGGTAATTGAAAGTGCTTTACACACAACATAAAAAAGGCATAAACATGTGAAACATATAAAACAGAGTAATACAATTTGTAAAAGAAAGATTAAATAAGAACAGTAGAAATACAATAGATTAAAAAGATAGCAGAAGTTTAAAAATGTGACATTTTTAAATGACCCCAGGGGGAAAAAAGTGGCAAACAAGAACATTTTATGCAAACCGCTCTTATTCCAAAGTTTTGTGGTACCTCAAACCATGCCCTTTCAAGCCATATAATAACTACTTATATAAAAACTTAACTAAAACTAAACATTTTTAAAACTCAACTGAAAGTAAACTGAATTAAAAACAAAAATTTAAAATGAGTTGTCTGTGTCATCCAGGACATAATTTTGCCCTTGATTTAGCCTTCATTGGATACAAACGATTGGATACAACGTTTCTCTGCTGATACTAAGTAATGATTGTTGTTGTGAACCAGCATTCCCCCTGGTTTAGCGTTTAGCTCTCTTCAGATAAAGAGATAACAGAGAGGAGAGGAGTTGGAGGAATGTCATTGATTTGATTAACACACAGTCCCTCTCTCCATAGACACCTCTTCCCATTGTTACATCTTGGAGATCCTTTCTGAACTGTGTATTAGCTTTTATAAGATTTCAGAAGATCAGCATTCATATGTTTTATTAGCACAAATACCTGCATGTTGTTTTTTAAGTTATTTCTGTGGCCCTGAGGAACCTGTGCCCCAGTGCCTTGCACTTCCTTTTAAACACGGCAGTGTTTATACACACGTCGATGCTGATTTGGTAGCACCTCTGACACATCTACCAAAAGAGAGAAAATGTACCTCAAAGCCGTTTTGAGGAAACAAACACAGAAAATGTAGCAAAACAGTGTACACTGTTTTCAGATTAGAAGACTGAATTGTGATAGTCTCCCTGCTTCCAGCAAAGAGGACACTGGTACACATTTTCAGACGTTCATATTTATTCTAGCTGCAAATTCTGATGCCATACTAAGTGATGGGGCTGACGAGAGGAAAGGGGGGCAGTTATGTAAGACAATTTTGGCTTTACTTTTAAATGTAGACAACTCACTAACGACCATACTTACTCAAAAAACGTTATCTAACTAAGCTAGCAGTAACCTAGCTTTGGTAATCTTTGTTGCAATAGCCAGTAACATTAATCCTAAACAAAAAACCCTGTGCTAAGTGTTTGCTACAATATCATCATAAGTAGTATTTCTCTCTCACACACTCCATGCTGGCAGGCTAACGTTAACTTTCTGTCGTTGCAAGACTTCGTCTAACCTAGCTAACGTTAAACAGCCACAATAAATAACTTTTCTTTTAAATATGTTTTTAATTTGACTTTTTTTGTGCAATAACATCATACATTCAACTGCACTGAGCTCTGATTGATCTACCTGCTGCTTCTGCTGTGCCATTGCTCAAATGCTGTCATCTTCTTCTTCTTCTTCGAGTTTGTTGGTGGATCCAAATGCCGTCTTCTTTTTGAATTAACTTACCTAGATTCAATAGCGATGGTCCTCCTTTTGCCCATTGTGGGTTTAGTGGTTTAATTGGACGCCCTTACACCACTCCAACTCCTCTACAGTTGGTTAGGTTGGTTACTTGGTTAAGGTTAAAGTTAGTGGTAGGTTTTGGGTTAGCCAAAGGCAGAGTAGGGAGCTGGCCTTAATGCAAAAAATAATGCTCTTTTCTCAAACCTAACCAAGTAATTTTTGTGCCTAATCCTAACCAAAGTGCATTAACCATGCAAGCTTTATTTTGAGGGTCTAAATGGATGTTGCATATTTACAGTTGCTAATGAGTCCCACTGACTACGCTGCACTATTTGAGTAAAAACTTTGCAACAAGCCTCGATTTAAAAGAACACCGGGTTGGGGCAGACCTCAAGTGTTCTGGGAGTTTGTATTATTTTTGTATGTGAAGTAAATAATACACATAATTATTATACAATAAGGCAGCACAAGGGAGGCTGCACTATGTGTTTATGATTACACCTGGTGGGCTGGCGAAGCTTATGGTGCTTTCAAATGTCAACCTTTATCTTCGTGTTCAACCTGTTTCACTCAAATGCAGAGGTGGCAAAACACTGAAAGCTCAACTGAAACACACAATGTATACAGGAACATGAAAGTGGCTTTTTAAGCAACCTCTCCCTCTCTCAGTCTGTGTTTCAGTCTACCCGTTTACCTTAACCCATTTAGCAGGAAATTCTTTCAACAAGAGAAACTGCCTGCAGTTACATCACTGTTATTGTCCCGCCCACACTTAGAGAGCTGAAGAACAGCCCTTGCATCACTGTTGTTCTATATGCGTCTTGGCTTCTGCTTATCTGTGTACATAGTCCAGTCTTGTGCATTTCTTATCTCCCTTATGTGTGTCCCCAGTTTCATTGTCTTAAACGTGAAAACATGGTTGGTTGCTAGTTTCACAGTCTAATTATATATTTCCGTGGAAGTTGAAGATCGTAATGGGGAACACTTGGCTAGGCCCTGAATAAATCTAAAACAAGTTAAATAGTTAGCACTACAGGTTTTGCTAATAAAATCAAAATTCTAGATAACCCTTATATAACATTCTGTTTTATCATTGCAGCTTGGCCACGCAAATATTACAGGGCTTGGCATGCATGCAACTATAATTACATTTGTGTTTCTGGAAAGTCACTGGAACAGTTGAACAGACACATTCCTCTACAGGTACATTTGTACCAAATGGAAAAATCACAGAGGTGTGGCATTATTTGGGATTTCTATTTCAAATGAACTTCTGTTTCACGAGCCGTGTACACTTGATCTAATAATCTAACCACCCAGACATGTGGTCTTAGAATAGAAGTGTCCAGATTGTAAAACCCCTTGAGGCAATTTTGTGATTTGTGGCATTGGGCCACATACATAAAATTTACTCGAGTTGAGTTGATGTGCTGGATTTCTGTTTACCTGTATAATATTAAGGTAGGGCCTTTTAAATTGGAAACAATGCTTGGGAAACAGACATCTTATGGTAAAAGGTAAAAAATTGCAGCTTCTTAAATAATTCAATGGAAACAAAGAAACAGTTGCAACCAAAAGGCAGGCGTGATTTTACTTGCCTATGACAGAAATGAATTTGTAAGTAATCATGTTACCTCATCCGCTATTGCACAAGGGGTTTTGTAGGGTAATTACTGGGTAATTGTAGGGAAAACAGCAGTACTGAGTGATTCTGAGATAATAAAATATTCTAAGAATGAATCAGAAATACAGTAGTCTGACAGTTATAAAGACTAAGTTAAGAAAGTAGAGCGCAAGAGTTTTAACAATGAGCGTAAGTTTATTGATGTTTCTAATGATAATTTTACAATTCTGGACGATCATCCAATGTCAGCGACATTACAAATTTAGTTTGAATGGTGAAAATCTGTTCAGATATCAATGTCTCAAGTCAAGAAAACGGTCATGCCTGCAAATTTGAGGGTGTAGGTTTCAGGAAGTACAACATCAATGCTATCAAATTAACATGCTCTAAATGACTATGCTAACATGATGACACTAAGCAGGCAGTTAGTCATGAGCCAAATAATTACACATATTGAAATTTAGCTCTAGATGAAAGTTCAGGGATCATGATTTACAATTCAAAGAACATGAATGTCTGTACCAAATGTCACCCATGGGGCATCCCATCCGCTAGTTATCACATTTCAGTCAGAGCCAAAAAAGCCAAAAAAATTACACATCCTCAACCATT
The DNA here is from genome assembly GCF_014851395.1 of Micropterus salmoides. Classification (NCBI taxonomy): domain Eukaryota; kingdom Metazoa; phylum Chordata; class Actinopteri; order Centrarchiformes; family Centrarchidae; genus Micropterus; species Micropterus salmoides. The sequence goes on along the minus strand of NW_024040374.1, from coordinate 23,996,217 downwards.
AATTTCTATACAAAATTCTATGCAAATCCATCTAGTGGATGTTTTCCCTGGATAAGTGAAATCATAAGTGAAAACTCTGACCTGAAAGTGGCACTCGAGGAGATTAAGGGATCACCAAAGGTAGGTTCATCCTCTGGGGACCATGAATGTCTGTACATTTCATCTATCTGCAGCTAATACTTGCTGAGATTAGTGGAAGTGGTGCACCAAAATACCTATAGACCCTGTAGCTACAGATGTTGGGCTACCAGGAGTTAAGTAATACAAGCATTTTGCTTTGCTTTCTGTTTTATTGTAGGTTCAAACATGTTAAGTGAAATTAAATATGTACATTAATTGCTAATGTGTCATACCAAGTTGATGCATTGAGAAAATAAATGCCAAATCATAAGTCATCAAGCAGGCAGTTAGTTGGAGTTGAAGGGTTAAACATGTCTGACTGACTTGTGTGTTATGACTTCAAATTTTACCCAAGCTCCCAAAAGCTTCTGTTCCCTCTGACATGATGGAAAATGAATACTTCGAGATGTTGTAGATCTGGTCAGGCAGCTTTTTCTGCACAACAACACATTGTGATGTAAAACCGGGGTTATTTTCAAACGTATAAATTAATATAAATAACAATGCAACGGTGCTCGCTGAGACAAAACCACAACCGTCTGTCTTGAGCACATTTTAGCTTTTATGTGCTACACTTCCTGAGGTTACGGTGTTTAAACCACTCTGTTGTGTCTAGGCCACAGGTCACAAGAGCAGTATCACCATAGAGATATTAAGGGTTTTTTTGAGCAGTTTTCCTTTCACATAATATGATCAATCTCGTGCATTTTTGTGAGACATGAGACATGTCTGACCTGAAAGTAACACTCATTGTTTCCTGCAACATGTGTTATCACCTCAATAACAGAATCTGCAAGGAGCTTTCACATGTTCGAGAGACATCCCTGCACAATTCTGCACATTTACTGTTCACAGTTCCACCTACAAACTTTTAATGTCATTCAAAAGGTTTCCACTCAGGATGCCGTGCAGCTGAGGTCGAGCTATATCGAGGCTAACATTAAGCTAGCCATTGATGGTCAGTAAATCCCTCTAAAGTGGTTGCTCGCTAAAACTAAGTGTCTCATTTTCTATTCGTAGACATGCAGTGAAGTGGAAAAAAATAGGTGCCAGTACTCCCTGTTCACATGTTGGCATATGTAAGTAACTAATTTCATTAAGTAGCCTAATGTGTAATGTGTAGCTGAATGTAGTTTTCAAGTAGCTCTGCACATCACTAACCATATTAGTTCAAGGGCAGTTATCTAACAATTAAAAACAGCCATCTAGCCAATCCACTGTGTGACTGAGTATTTCCCCACCGCTTTGTCCTGCTCTTTCTTTTGGTAGGTTTACACTCCAGCAACCCCAGCCAACGTTACTCGAGATAACCTCACGTTCACGTTCACGTTCACGTTCTCACACACACACACACACACACACACACACACACACACACACACACACACACAAATTAGCCGTCATCCTTGAAATCCTTTTCTTTAACAACATTGATAGGGAAAAGAATAAAGCTTTACAGCCAAACAGGGTGATGTTGCTCTGACATTTATCTTTGCCATACTTAGCAACACTAGCTCTACACTGCAATAAAAGAACAATGCTTTATTTCCCGGTCTTTTGTACATGGGTCATCAACTAGAGAGGATTCTAGATTTATCCTAAGACATGTAGCTATAGCCTCAGTCTTTTAGTGCGATATCATGTATGCAGCTATCAAGTGCACAACTCCTATGCCAACATTAGCTTAATTAACATTGGTCTTTAAGTTGTTACATTAGTTGATGTTAGAGAAAAGAAACAGTTGTCTTTGTCACTGTCTTATATTATAGTCTGCTGTTGCTTTGTGTTGTAAATAAATATAGATAATATAATTATTTTGTATGCTGATGACTTCCCTTAATTTCCTGTGTTTCTACATGTTAGTTTCCTTCCACTGAATTTGCATATGCCATGTGTGAGAAACCGGTCGACCTTTGAGATCACTGTGATAATTTACCTGAGTGACATTTTATGATGTTTGATCATCATGAGTGACAGTATGTGTAGGTGTGAAACTTGTTTATAAATTAAGGTGAAGCATGCGCAGTGTTACTTCCACTAGGCCATCAGTTTTTAATTCTTTATGTTGAGACGGTCAGATGTGTTGATTTTAGGTTCAAGTTTGGAGTGTTAAACAAATATCCTGTCTCTCCCTTTCTAATGGATCCTTCAGGTTTGGCCTCATGAGTCTTCCCTTGTTTCATCAAATTAGTCAGCCACACCTTTTTATTTACACACACAGTCCTGTGCAAACACCAGCTCAGATTTTCTTTATTGTCAGCACTACGCTAAAGTCGGTCAATGAAAACTTTTTTTGAAAAACTAAGATGTATAAGTCCAAGCATTTAATGCAATGTTCATTGGTTTGATTTTATAGTCTGTGTGTGGGTGTTAAAAAATATGTTTTGTGACTTTCGCTCTGGACAAAAATAAAACACCAGGTTTTGCTATTCATGTTTAAACTTGCTCCAGCGTTCAGTCATTGTTCCTGAAAACAAAGCAGCAGTCATACTTGGCCACACTTTCCAAGTCACAAATTTCCCATACTTACACACATCTTGCTGGAAATATTTCTGTGAAAACCTGTTGTTCTATTTTCAGAAATGGCAAGAGTCAAAAAATAACAAGCCAAGCTGTAGATTGAGAAATACCCTTGGAAGTGAAGAACCGCATTGCTTTAGCTCTTCAGACCTACAAGCTGTGGTGTGTTGTGAAGTGTACAAAGCATGTCACTTCAGGTCATTTTGTGACGTGAGAGGGCTCCTTCTTCCATTCACTTTCACTTTTGGTTAAACAATGTTTAATGCCTCAGATTATGATGATGAAACTGCTGACTCTCACAGCAGACAGACAGACAGACACAGAGAGAGAGAGAGAGAGAGAGAGAGAGAGAGAAAGAAAGAAAGAGGGGGGGGGGGGGGGGGGGGGTCCGAACAGTGAAAACAAAGGAAAGAAGCTTATTGCCAAGTGGAAACTCTTTTTATTAAAGTTTCATTCTAACGGGTGATCAGTGCCAAAGCTTACATGAGGTAGCTACACAGTATATCCCCTGGATCAATTATACAGTGCCATTTTCACATCACCTCATTATTTCACATTCATATAAAAATGCAGTAGAACTTTTGTGAGAAAGTTTTAGCTAATTTTGCAAACCATTCAAATCATCCCTGGTATATATCTTTCCAATCTCAAAGTCCTTTTAAACACACGATTACTGCGTACAGTATGCATAAAATATTTTATTTATGATATGATAGAAAACCATCAATCCAACCAGTTTAAACAATTAAAAACACTGAAAATGACAAATTTTCAAATGTTTAAAGCTTGGACCATATGGTATACCTGCCCAACTTACCATTATTACAACATGGCTTTTAATTAAAAATGTCATAGCTTCAGTAATACAGTATATACAAAGAACATCACTTGCTTATTAACTATAGGCATAATTAAAAACACAGAAACATGTCCCTGACAAGTGACATATTGCAACATTACATAGAGCACTGTGAGTGCAGATACAATCAAAAGGGGTAATAAACTTCAACTCCATTCGCTGCCTCTCTGGTCTTTACCCTGAGCTGTCTGTGTGTCTGTGCGAATGCAGCATCACATCTGTTCGACGTGTTTAACTCTCTGGGACCACCAGCTATACCCTTTCATGACGAGAGACAATATCTGGTAACATGTTAGTCATAGAAAGGAAAGCCCAGGGCATTGATGGTAAACATATCATTAAGACTGTCATTGTTGTGGTAAACTCCACGTCTGGAAATCCAAGCAAGGTTAAACACAGCTTGAGCCATGTTTGGTAGCCACACAGCACACAGAGTGTATGAGACTCAGATTGGAGCTTCACAGGAGAATAAATGCACCAATAACAAATACATTCATTTGGTACTACACAACTTGGTACTGTCATAGTGAAATAAAAATACTGAAAATTACTCCTAATTACTACTACTACTACCATAAATAAAAAATAGAAGGAACCTTAGGAGTGCAAAGCCCCTTAACAAGCAGCAGCCTGTTATATTATTTAGGAAGGCATCCAGTTGAATCCTCACTCAACTTTCACAAACTATACAAAAGCACAAAGTCTCATGGTTTTAAATGTGTAAACCTCTTTAAGATCACAAAATCTCTGCGATGACTGTTGCTTGTGAAACAGAATGGTGCCTCTGTAAATGTGGTTCAGTACCTGTTCAGAGTAATTCTGACTTTGATAGTCAACAATAAAAAAGCTACCTTTTTAAAGAGCATCACGGCTGTAATCAGAAGTACTTCCAACTATTTTGATAATAGCACAATCATTTGTCAAGCAAAAACACCAAAAGTGTGATGGTTCCAGTCCATTATAGTCAACTGAATATCTTTTGGACTATTGTTCTGACATCAATAACTACTTGAATATGTCACCATATTGGGCGAAAGGGACAGGTGATGAACATTTTTCACCATCAGTTGATGTTTTTCAAACCAAATGATTCATTTGAATTGATTAACCGAGAAAATAATTGTCTGATTAATCAATAAGAAAAATAAATGTCACTTGGTTAAGAAACGGTAGCCAAATTTTGGGCTTTACGCAAAAAAAAGGGGGTGCTTGTTAAAAGTTAGTTATTTGTCTTCTTGGTTTACTTAATAGCTGTTTCTTATCTACAAACTGAGAATCGCCACCACCAGAGTTATACGATTTGTTCAGGACGCGTGAGTTGTTGAGATTTCTTGCGGACAGTCAACCGACCAACAGAAGCATAGCTCCCTTGGTCGAGGTAACAAACAAAACAGACTGTCACCACAAGTCATACCATCAGTGTGAGTCCTGCTTAGTGTGTCTGCTCTCACAGCGGCAGATGAACATGAGTGCTGAGCTCCCTTCCTCATTCCAGTAAGCTCTGGTTTTCATGTCTTTTTCTTCAGAGAGCGTTTACTGGCCCTCATCAGTAGTCACACCCTCTCAGCAGATAGCTCAGGCCCACAGTCACCTTCTTAACCTTTAAATAATCTGAGGTGTTAAAGTACAGACGGGCTTTGTCCTTCTTTGTGAGGTAGGCGGTACTGTGGAGCGCTCTGCAGACCTGATCTGAAGAATTTGTGGCAAAATAGCTGACAGGAGTTTCGGTCCCTGCCACCTGCAGCTGCAGTGTCCCATTGGCCTTGTTGTCCCTTTGTCCCCGTGTCCCTTCTTCTAGGCTCTTGTAACACACTTCCGCGTACAAAATGTAGGGTCCTTCGCACTTGGTCATGATCGTGTCTTTGGTGTGCAGGCTCATCAATTCGCTGCTCCGTATAGTAAAATTCAGCCACGCACTTCTGCTTGTGATGTCTGGAGGACAAAGGGTGGATGGTGTGACACACAGAAGGGAAAGTGAAAAAAGTCAAAAACACATTTGTTTAGTTTGTTGTAACACTTCTAATATGAGTACACAGTATAAAAAGATAAAAGATCAGAAGATAAAGGTCTTTCTTTTGCCGGTTACTCACCTGAAATGGGCTCAAATTGTATGTGTACATTATCTCCAGAAGTTAGTTTCTGTAAAGAAAACACACAAACTAACATTAAAGAATGGTTAACTTTGTTTATTGGCTTTCCAGCTTTCCTCAAGTTAGTTGACCTTCACTGCCATGAAAACTCTGACACTGTGTGACACAAGTGTTTTTTGTTGTTTTTTTTTAAAGGTCATAGCTCTGCTCTGTGCTGCCTTGATGTTTGACTCTGGGAAGCACAAGACTTGTTTGTTTGATACAGTGGTTATATGAAACGGTGTGAAAATAGACAGGCTGTGAGAAACTAGGGAAAGTCTCACAACGGGATGATTAATAACTGTAGTGAGAGTAACATCATTGTGATAAACAACACAGCCTAAATGTAGAACAAATTTTAGTCATTAAAATTATCACAGCAACCATACATACATGTCTGTGCAGTATCCAGGTCATAGGATATCTGGATATTTTGATTCTGACTTTAAAATAGTTTCTGTAGCTCTGCTCTGTCAGACTCAAGACAGTTTTAATGGATGTAAATACCACACTAGATTTAATATTAAGACTGAAAAAGCACACGTAAAAGCAGCTCTTTTGAGGATGGTTAGTTAGTTCCATAGGATCATAGTGAAAGGTCCGATGTGGCGTCTAGTCAGTAACTGTTTTATATGACTGTAATGCCACTCCTTTTTAGTGGGGCTCTCTACAACCACACTGTCTGTATAAGAACGCTTTCTCACAGGGAAGAGGTTCAGTGCAAACTTAAAGTGTAATATCTTCCCCATTGTGTCACATCAACAACAACTGAATGCTACTTCGTAAGCTTTATAATAACAACATTTCCCTCAGTGAAAGCAGAGTAGCTGCTCCCGATACAGGTACAAGAAGACCCCACTTATTACAGTAAAAACATATAATAACTTTCCAGCCCGGTTACAGCAAAGTAAGGGGGTGTTTCCATTTGATAATTGACAGCGGCACAGTTTGCGTATGCAGTATGCATATGAATGACCAAGACATTTCCTCACACAATGTGCCAATGAATTAAAGCTGCAGTGGGGGGAAGTTTCCGTAACTATATACAAAAAAATAAACAAAAATAGCCAGAAATACAGTATCTGACAAAATCTGTCTGACATGTAATATCCTCTTAGATAATTACATCCACTAAAGCAGTAGTTTCAGGACACTCACTAGGCTAAGCTAGCAAGTTCAGTTAATTAGTGCATGAGCAGAGGAGGCAGTCTGGATGTATTTGCTGAATAATCAGATTTTGAGGTAAACTTAAACACAATGTTGTGTAATTGAAGTAAACCAACACTGAACCGGCAGCAAAAGTGTGTTTAACTGTAGTTTGTCAACTGTATCAGAGTCAGCAGAAATTTATAAATTTGTAGTTTTAATGTTTTTTTCCAAACATATAGATCAGAGTTCATCATGATAAGCCAGGAGTCAGTCTGCACATCACTGCCCATCAGCTCCACTCACTCAAAGCTTACTCACCCGCCCATGAACGTCAAAGTAAACGTAAAGCGTGACCACCAGGCACGCAGCCACCAGCACGTTCTGCACGGCGACGACCAGCGCGAGCTTCCTCGAGCGCTTGCCTCGTTGTCTCACGCAGCATCTGTCAGCATCCATCCTCCTCCGGTCCATCAGTGCTCTGAGCGCCCTGCGGGATCTCAGTGAGGCTTTTAACGCGAGTGGGCAAGGTGAGAGGAGGGGAGTGACTGGAAAGAAGCCGCTCGTGATCTACTCTTTGACTGTGTGTGGGTGGGGGGGTTGCAGCGCGCCCGTGCGACACACACACGGCTACACGCGCACGCGCACAGCGTGTGGGATAAGCAGGAGTGAAACCAGCGCACCGGGAGCTGATTGGTTAACACGATGCTCTTCTGCGCGACTCACTGCGGTGCTGGTACACAAACAGAGTGGCTTGAAACCTCCCACATCACGCTTCAATCACGTCCATGTTCCCATAATTTTCATATGGGGGTGCAGTGTGAGATGTGAACCCGCTGAAGTTGGGCCACAACTTGTTTCTAGGAAACCAAAGACAGAACTTATCAGGCTATATTATATGATATTCGTCGACTGTAGTCGCACTGTAATAGATTCAGTTAAATAATGAATCAGCCTGGTTTATTTGATTCAACAAGACAGTCAAGTTTTGAGTGTCTTCACAGCGGCTCACTGTTATACTTTCACCACCTTATTAAGTAACTTACTAATTAAGTTTTGTTACCTTGTTAAGATAAATTAACTTTAAACATTCTTGTCTTTAGTTTGATAGCCCTAACAACTGCATAGGCCACATTAGTAGGCAAAGGACAAAGAACCTGGAAACACAGGGTAGTTAATCATAAAGAGAAAACATTTAACAGCATCTCACTAAATTGCGCATCAGTTTCTTGCCATAATATCCTACCTGCGGCAAAATGTGAAATTGAATATGTCAAAACATGTTAGGTCTGGGGGAAAGCTGTGGTTTTGGAACATTTTCGTGGTGTATTGTGTGAAGCACATGAAAATTCCCTAGTAAAACCTAAGGGATTACATGTGAAACAACTCCAAAGAGAGCATGAAAACCAGCTTATTCATGTTATGTAAGATTCCAAATAAGCGTCTTGTAATGGGTCCATTAACAAACTTTTCCATTCCTTTAGAACTTCTTCCAGTTTTTCTCACATATGTTCTCAGTTAACACCGCCCACCTCCTCGTAGCCCAAGTTATAGTTTATTAAACGCAAATTTTGGGAAATATACTTATTCGCTTTCTTGCCATGAGTTAGACGAGAAGAGCGATACCACTCTTATGTCTGTACACTCAATATGAAGCTACAGCCAGCAGTCTGTTAGCTTAGCTTAGCATAATGACTGGAAGCAAGAGGAAACAGCTAGCCAGGCTCAGTCCGAAATAAAGACAATCTCCCTACCAGCACCTTTAAAGCTCGCAAATTGACAGGTTACATCTAAGTTGTAATGTAAAACCCAGGCACAGTGACTTCTGTGTTTACACAAACACAATATATTTTAATATTTAGGGAGTTTTAGAGCTGCTGCCAACAGAAAATGGTAGCAACAAAGAGAATCAAATCAAATCAAATGTTGTTGCCTTTGGATTTGTTAGTATGTCCCTATTGTCTATATATTTATGCACTAATTGGTGAATAAAGGGAAAAAACATTTATTTAAAACAACTTTTCATCCAACACTGCAATAAAGCATATTCTTTCAAGAACAAGCGCCACATAACATAATGTCAACTAAAATATTAAAGGTATTGAAACTAGATTTTACACAGGCTCTCTATATTTCATTCTGTAGCAAACAAATAAAAACTATTTGGCACACACTGAACATCCATCAGCATTGAATCAGTGTATTGCTTGTGTTTAATCTGTGTAGTTCCCCTTTAAAATCCAAGCGCTGCATGACACCCTTATCACAGTGAGTCAAGGTGTGGCAGCTTTATCTCATTAGTCTCACTGGCTCACTTTAGGAGAGTGATGTATAGTGTAATTCTGGTACTTGTACAGACTTAAGTCATCATGCCATACTTCATCTTTACCTCCCACACACAGGTTTTGATACTCCCATAATAGGTGTTGGGACATCTGCAGGGACCATCACATTCAGTGATGAGTTTACAGTAACTACAGAAGCTTAATGGTACTCTGTCCATTCCTCATGGTATCTATAATGCACACAAATTATCCTAGAGGGACATCTAGTGTCTGTGGTACTGAGGTAGTAATGAGTTAATTCAGAAAACATATTATTCTAGGATCAAAGAGAGTGGAAAATAGTCACATGGAAGAATGATAAATGTATATATGTATGATGGCAGCTACAGAGAAAAACAGACACAATATGAAGATATCAGGAAACTCCGTGTTGTCCCTGTGTAGAAGCACATTCAGTATTGGTTCTGACATGCCCCGACATGACATATATTGTGGTTTTCAACAAAGTTTCAGTGTTTTGGTAAGTGTCCTAAGTAAAAAGACCTGCTTAGCCTAAACGGAACAGGTGCCTCACATCATCTGGCTTGTTGCACACACAAACACAGAGAGGCTGGATGTGACAGCAAGATCAGCAGGCAGCTAAGAATTAACATCTGCAGGTGGGGGAAAGGGGGGGGGGAAAGGGGGGGGGGAGGGGGGGGTCTGCCACGTGGTTTCACAATTAAGTTTCCCCTCTGTGGGAGCAGCACAAACAACAAAACTCAATTGAATAAGAGACTCATAGTATACACTGTAGCCACGATACCACCACTGCCAGGGTCAACAAACAAGATGAAGTAAATGTCAAATGATAAGGATAAGCTCCTGTGGTGAAAGATGATCTGTAACAGAAGCACACGCTCAAATGGGGAAATCCATCGCCAGAAGTACTGTAACAACACTTAGATCTGTTCACAGTCACAAAGATTCATTCAAGTAACACTGAGTTGTCAGAGGGATGAGGAGTGGTTTTTTTTTTGTGTGTGTGTTTTTGTGGACAACTGGGTACTTCAATTTCAGCTGACAGACATCAAGAGCAAAAGGGTTAGGAAAGTTTGAGTTTGTGGAAGACAAGTGCTATCTGGTTAATCATCAGCAGCCCACACACATCCTTTTATAAACTCATGCACCTTGAGTGTGCAAACACGACGTTAAAGACTTGTCAAATGCAAAACTGATGATTATAGTTTGCCCGAATTTACAATTTGCCCACAGTGAAAAATTGAAAATCAACATAGCGTTCTGAAATGTCACATCTGCTATCAGTTCAGTTACAGATAGCTGTCTTTACAACAGCTGATGCATTCACAGGTGTGCTAACCACAACTGAAAACACCTCCCCACCTCAATCAACCAAGGCAGCGTCAAAACTTTTTTTTTTTGTGATGTGTTCTGTGTCTGCTTGAGTCTCTAGATGGCATGAAAACAAACCTCTAATCAAAGCTGAGGCCAGGAATCAGACAGTGAGACAGACCTTGCAGTGCGCACAATTAGTTCGAAACAATCTCAGCTAATGGCGTGAAGTCAAATCGCAGAGGCATGGGAATGGCCGTTTGTGATCACACCTCTGACTAATATGTGACCAGCAAGAGTTACTGTCGGCTCAAATTTGAACTAAGATAATCGCCCGAGAAGCGACACAATTTTGGAAAAAGTGAAAACAAAATTTTACAGAAAGTGAGACGGTGAAAGATGACTTATTTTAAACTAAATGTTAACTATACCCAGTGTGTTCCAGATATGACCGGTAATGCATCTCAGAACAAATATGACTAAAATAAAAAACATCTGAGCGACTAAAAAGTAAGACTAAAGTCCCAACACGAACGGCGGCACCACATCAAACCAAATCGTTTTTTTTTAGTAGCACTAGCAGCACCAACACATATTTCAAAACAGACTTTGTTCTTTTTTACTTCTGTACACATGAAGGAGAGATGACTGAGAGAGAACCACATTTAAATAGTTCAGTTTAATGCTGAAGATGAATACACACACCCAACCTTTGTGTCCCCTCACTTCAAGTCTGACATGTCAGTAGCTTTGTTTATTAACGGCACAATATGGCACTCCTCCATACACACAGATACACACCCCCACACTTACGCACGCCCGCACGTACCCTTAAGTTTATTTAATATTGTAATCCACAAATTTATATTCTTTCGTCCCATAATTCTATGTCACTATTTCTTCAAATATGTACACAATGATGGGGTAGGGCTGATCTCCAAAGTTCAATTTCAGGTCAAGGGGGGGGGGGGGGGGGAACAAAAACATTTTCAGTTCTAAAGTGATTTAATTTCCTGTCAGTTCAACAGGAATCTACATTGCAGTTTCTTGGACTGTAAGCTCCAGCTCCAGCCTGAAACATGGCTGCACAGGGTCTTTCATCGAGGCGTCGGTGGCTCATTTTCACCTCCTGCTCTTTTTGAGTGTCTCTCCGAGCTCCGATTCTTCCTCCGTAATTGACTCCTAAGGGAAAGCTTCACTGGGAGGGAGAATTTGGCACAAGGCAAAAGTGTCATCACAGCCAGTAGTAGTAGATGGAGGGGTCCTTACAGCAGATTCTGTCCTATAGTGTACAACAGTCCTGAGAAAACGTTTATATAGCTGAAGGTGACAACACTTTGAATCCAGTGATTCCTTTTAGAGAATCACTCCAGTCTTATTGGAGTGACAACCAAGAAAAGGGTGGGCGGTACACAGTCTTTCATCCACTCTGTCGATCAATTTACTCACTATGCATCTTTTGATTTAACACCAGGGCTCTTCCATTTGATCTGTCACCTCCTGCCATATCCCTCTCCTCTGTCCCTGGCTCAGGAGGTTGAGTCCCGGCTGTTCCTGTTTTCTCCTGTCCCGTATTTCTAGGGATGTGGGAGATTCATTCGGTCCTCTATTAGAGTGTTGTCAGGGCCCTGTGCCTCCATACACTGCTTGACAGTTGCAATGACTCCAGACAGACGCCTGTCGAGGGCTGTGAGGTGTGTCTCAGCCAGGATCGGGTGGATAGGGTCGAATGCCAGAGCCTGCCGCATAGCTGAACTCAGAGCTCCGCCTCTCAGCAGGTTTAACCTGTTCCATGTGGACACACGAACCCTGACAGAGAAAGGAAAAGCGAGACATATTATAGTAAAAAAAATTATCATAAAACTTTGATTTGATGGACTTTGATAATTTTGTGGGTACTCACATGCAGCACTGATAGAGTGGTGCTAGGATACTTCGCTCATCCAGAGCTGCGTTCCCGAAGCTGCACATAGAAAAAAAAAGGCTATTAAAAACTAATGTAAGGCAACTGAAGCAAGAGGCCCGCCATCAAAATGCACTAGCCACACTATACTAGCCATGGCACTGTACAGAACTGCACACACACGTGCCAAATCACACACTCCACTCAGCAAAGTCAATTAAGGTGACAAATGTCCGGCAGAAGAATCAAGCAGTGTTCTGAGACAAACCCATCAACTTCCTTTCAAACAGGTTTTAGGACAAGCTGACAAATGAGATCAAGTGGGACATTGGCCCCATCATTATCACATTTTATGTGGATGTCCGATCTGTGCGCATTAGTCCACACCACTATCTGATCAGCTGTACTCTGCACCATGTGACAGCCCACATTTCCCACCATGCCTACAGCTGGACTACTTTGTTAAGTTTGCTGTTTTATGTTCCAAAATGCAATTGTTACTTTGTGTTTTTAATGTTTCTGTTCAGGACATGGTGGCTTATGTTATTGTTGGTAACTGTCATTTTTGTGCTGGTTTCCATTCAGCCAACCACCTCAGAACTCAGCTGCAACTCCTTTAACATCGCCTGTCTGTGCAAAAAAAACCCCACACAGATGTGAGTTAGATTAAAGTTGGTGAGAGACTGATGTTATTCTTTTTGCCCTATTGCACCTAATGTAACAGTTTGCTCAACTCTTGGAAGCAGTGTGCAAGAATCTGCTGCTGCTTAAAAGACAGCCTCTTCTCTGATAGGGATCCCAGATTTGTGACAAAATATCAAGGAAAAAAATATCATGAAGCCACCAGCATTACACTTACTTACTGGATGTTTTTTCATTCACTATATAGAGAAAAACATCCATTTAGCCCAGTAAACAGTTTCCTCACAGAGAGAACTGACTGTTGTTGCTGATGCTGCTACAGGGGTCTGCCCTTGGTCCACTGCCGTTTATTCTATACCTAAACAACAATTATTCCTCATCAATACTTCAATGTCCCTGGTCCAGGCTATGTCTGTCTTTGACCACGATATTCTGTACTGTCATGCTGCAGGTAAACCCTGAGTATCACACTACTATACTTTGTCACAAATGACAGGTTTGGTACTCATCACTGTTCTCTGTATCACATGGTTGGATGAACATCCCTGCAGTCAAGAAGCCATCTTATGTTGTTCATCTGTAAAGCTCTACTGTGCTCTTTTCTTATTTGAATCTGGTTACTACAGAACACAACCCACTAACTACCTAACATTATATATCCCTCATGTACGCACTAATGTTGGCAGAACTGGTTTTAGGTACTGTGCCCCTTTTAAATAGTAAGAACTGCAAACTGCCCTCAAACTGGAGTCTTACATTCCACCTGGAGATTATAAACATGTATTTTCTAATGTTTTCAATCATGCTTGTTTATTGCGCAGCTGTGTTGTTTCTGCGCTCTTGTTTCTTGTTCTCAGGTCTCTCTTGGAAAAGAAATCTCAATAAGAGTGTCTGATTAAATCCCTGACAACTGATTACTTCTTGAATGAAAAAAAAAGGTTAACAAGTACGACTGTAAAGTTTCCACTGCTTGATCTCCAAGAGCAAAATAACATCAAAGAGGCATTAACGGCTCGTCCTCACTTCATGGAAGGGGTTGTTCAACATGAGTCAGTTATAAAGTGGTTTCGTTGGCGATAAGTGAGTTGGGCATGCAGGAAAATGTCAAAACAAGCTGTAACTGAAAATGAAAATAAAAGTTAGACTTCAAATATGAGAAGCTAAAGGGAGCTTCTTGAAAATAATTCAGCTGTTCTCATATGTCATATGATGACTGTAATGATTTATGATACTACCGTTTAATTAGGCCACAAAATAAACTTCATTAAATGGCACCATATACACTAGTGAAACAACACCAGACCACAGAGTCCTGATGTCCAAACCAACAACAAATTCCATATCTACAGAGGCACTTTCCAGCCTCAGCATACAACTGACCATCAGTTATAAAATATACAACTACCTTACTCTGTACAGCCTTACTGGAATTAACCATTAAAGGGGACACGACTCCGACCACAGCAGCTGCAGCCCACAAACACATGTTAAAGCAAAGGAGAGAATACAGTGTTTATACACCGCGTAACACACACACAAGCTACCAACAGTATCGATATCAGTATCAGTACCAATCTGTACATTCACAGTACAGTGTTTCCCACAGAATTACCGTAATTGTTGCCACAAGCGGTGGGGGAGTGGGGTGGGTGAGGGTTGGTGCAGTGGATAGTGACTAGTAGCTATTTACAGCTGCTAACCCGGACAACCCAGCTATTTTCGTTAACATAACTATCCTTATAAGCTAGGTTCCTTACATTCTTGCTTAGAACTTATTTGGAGGTGGGTCTCCGACAGAAATCAGACCAACTTCTCAGAGTTAACTTGAATGCATTCATTTTTGACACACAGCTCCGTTTCAATGAGTTTGTGAGAGAGAGAGGTTGGGAGCGAGCAAGCGGAGGTGCTGGGCAAATCTTTGCGCTGCACGCAGCTGATCATCCCTTCAATAGTCATTAGGTGATCTAATCACCAATCGACACAATCCTACTCAGCGGGAGGTGCATTGTTTCACTGATTAATTCACTGATCCCTTGCTATGCATTTATGTCCAGTTTCTTTGGCTCTTTTCTTCAGTTCCATTCTCACAGGGGTTATCAGGACTTTTTCATGTGACTTTCGTTGTTACTCTTTTACTGATTTTTTAATATACTCACAGTACACAAATAAAACAACCTGTTTACAGTCACGCAAGTAAATGTAATTTGTTACTTCCACCCATGGTTGTGTTACTGGTTAGAGCTGGGACAAAATTTACTCCCCGCACCTTCCCTCGCTCCACTCCCATTTTCTCTACCATAAACCCCCCTCACCATCCACCTCCACCAATGGTTCTAAGTCCTCCAGGTTTGACAGGTGTCACAAATACAGCGCACAACCCGCCTTCCCGCTCCGCAATGGCGAAAAAGCCCAGTAAGCTCTGTCCTCGTCAGCCGCAACCTGTCAAAAAAAGTGGGCCAGATAATGTTTTCAACACACTAAATTTAACTTTGTTAAACGTTAGGTCTTTGGCAGGAAAAACATTTTTAATCAATGATTTTATAATCACTCACAATCTTAATTTCATGTTTTTAACTGAAACCTGGTTGGACCAAGAAAGCACTGCAGCTGACCTTATCGAGTCTACCCCTCCCACTTCAGTTTCATGAGTGAAGCTGGAGTGCATAAGAGAGGAGGTGAGTTGCCATTTTGTTTAATGACTCCCTCTAATGCAAAAAGATGTCTTATGGGAATTTTGCTTCTTTTGAATATGTGGCTCTTCAGCTGAATTCCTCTTCTCGAGCTAGTTTTCTAAATATCTACAGGCCCCCTAAATACTGTGCAAACTTTTTTGATGACTTTGGTGAACTGCTGTCCATAATCTGTATTGACTTTGATTGTGTGGTTATTGTTGGTGATTTTAACATCCATGTTGACAACCCCCAGGACAGAGGGACTAAAGAATTGTTTTGTGTTCTTGATAATTAAGGACTGACCCAACATGTAACGGAGCCCACACACAATAAGGGGCACACTTTCAACTTAGTCATCTCCAAGGGTCTGGACATTTCCAAGGTTGTGGTGACTGATGTTGTTCTCTCTGATCATTCCTGTGTTTTCTTTGAGAGTGCTATCTGCGTGCACACAAATGTACAAACAGAGATAATCACAAAACGGCATATCACTGAAAACACTAGTGAAAAATTTATTGAGGCTTTCTCCTCGACACCTGCCCTCTCACGGGTCTCAGTCAATGAGCTTGTAGATAATTTCAGTTCTAAAATTAGAAATGTTATTGATGCCATTGCACCAGCCAAGGTGAAGGTGGTCTCTGGTAAGAGAAGATCTCCATGGAGAAATGCCTCGCTGGTTAGAACTCAAAAAAGAGAGTGTCGAAAACCTGAACGCAGGTGGCGTAAAACAAATCTCCAGGTTCATTCTGACATCTATAAAGAGAGACATTTATAATTTATGCAATGCAAGGCAGTCCTCCTTCTCTGACATCATCACCAAAAACACTAATAATTCACGTGCCCTGTTTGCTACTGTCGACAGGCTAACCAACCCTCCTGTGTCTGTAGCCTCTGAACTTCTATCCACCAGGGCCTGCGATGAATTTGCGTCCTTCTTCACAGACAAAATTCAAACAATTAGACAAACAATCAGTGCCTCCATGTCAGTAACAGGATATATATTGTCCCTGTGTCCACTTAAAAACAATTCTTATAGCATGAGACAATTTGATTCTATTAACCATAAAAACCTGGAGGACATAATACAACATCTGAAATCCTCCTCATGCTGCCTTGATATTCTGCCAAAAATGTCTCTAAATGCATGGCCTCAGATCTACTACAAATTGTCAACATGTCTCCCCTCTCACGTTTTTCCCCACAGGCCCTGAAAACTGCAGTCATTAAGCCACTCTTAAAAAAGAGTAATCTAGAGAGGTCACTAATGAGCAGTTACAGGCTCAAATCAAATCTCCCATTTTTAAGTAAAATCATTGAAAAGGCTGTTTTTCAACAGCTTAGTGCTTTCTTGGCACTAAATAACTGTTTTGATGTCTTCCAGTCAGGTTTTCGACCACACCACAGCACTGAGACGGCTCTTGTTAAGGTCTTCAATGACATCCAATTAAACACTGACAGTGGCAGAATTTCTGTCTTAGTATTATTGGATGTCAGTGCTGCATTCGACACGGTCGACCACAACATACTAGACAGACTTGAAAACTGGGTTGGACTTTCTGGCACAGTACTAAAATGGTTTGATTCCTACTTGAAGGACAGGGACTACTTTGTGTCTATAGGTAATCACACATCTGAGTTGACAAAAATGACATGTGGAGTTCCCCAAGGCTCCATTCTAGGGCCTCTTTTGTTTAACATTTACATGCTTCCACTGGCTCAGATATGTAAAACAACAAAATATGTTACCATAATTATGCATATGACACACAGATTTACATAACCATTTCACCAGGGGACTATGATCCCATACGGGTGCTTAGTAACTGTATTGAGCAGGTCAACGGCTGGATGTGCCAGAATTTTCTTCAATTGAACAAAGATAAAACTGAAGTTATTGTGTTTTTGGAGCCAGGGAGGAACGATTGAAAGTCAGCGCTCGACTTCAATCTGCAATGTTAAGAACCACAAATCAAGCCAGAAATCTTGGTGTAGTCATGGACTCAGACCTGAATTTGAGGAGCCACATTAAGACTTATGTCTCAGCAAGACCTGGAAAAGCTGATCCATGCATTTATCTTCAGTCGACTTGACTACTGTAACAGTGTCCTTACAGGGCTCCCTAAGAAATCCATCAGACAGCTGCATCTGATTCAAGATGCAGCTGCTTGAGTCCTCACTAAGACCAAAAAGGTCCATCACTCCAGTTCTGAGGTCTTTACATTGGCTTCCTGTATGTCAAAGAATTGATTTCAAAATCCTGCTGTTAGTTTATAAAGCACTAAATGGTTTAGGGCCAAAACACATTTCTGATCTTCTGCTTCGTTATGAACCATCCAGGCCTCTCAGGTTGTCTGGGGCAGGTTTGCTTTCTGTCCCCAGAGTCAAATTTTTTTATCTTTCATGTTAATGTTGCAAAACTCATTTTTTTTGTGACATCACCGGTTAAACTGATAATTGTCCATTGACAGTAATCTCCCTTTTGTGCCAATGTGGTTTAATTTTAGTGTCCAATGATGAGTTACGTTTATGAAGAACTTCCAATGAATTTTACAATGAACATTTGGATTCGCCCATATCATTGAAAAACCTTGTTTTTGTTTCTTTTTGATTGTTTATTAGTGTAACTTAATATGTTACTAACATATTGTACAGAGTTTAAAGCCCCTTGAGGAAAACTTGTGATTTGCGATATTGGGCTATACTAAGAATGGGGGGAAATTATGATCTGTTATTATAAAAAGTGAAAAAAATAAGAGGACAAAAGAATTGATCTTTATTGTTAAAATCCCCCACATCACTACCAACCTCTTAGCGTTGTCGAGCAGGATGAGCATGCTGGCACCGCCATCATCCTGGAAACTCTCATAGTGATGCCGATCAGCGTTCCCAATGAGATAATCAAATATGGCTGTGTCGATGACGTCCAGCAGCCTTGGTCCTGCATCGTATGGAGGCATTTTCTTCACCGCCTCACAGTAACTCTCATCGTACTCCCACCTGGACAATACACACATCAACTGGAATCAGATCCAGATCTAGCATGTTTTCCAATAAATGGTATGTCATACACCAAGACACAGCTGTAAATACTCACATAAATACTGAAAATGTATTTCAAGTCAGTAAAAATGTAGCCTGACATGTTAAAAATTCTTATAAAATTTAAAACCTATGTGGAACTTATGTGTTCAGTGTTTTTTTTGCTTTGTTTGTGTGTGGGATAGAGAGAAAGATGAATTTCTTGCTCTTTATACACAGTACTTCTGTGAATTACACTCTCATTACTGCATTCTCCCTGCCCTCAGCAGAGACGGCCGAGACACAGACTCTCATGATCTAAAGCCAAGCACGTTTGGTAGCAAACTCCATGCTCTAATGAACGAACAGACCTGGCCTCTATTTCTTCATTTTAATATCACACTATTTATTATTTTAAATCAATAACCTGGTATGGTGGAAACAGGATCCCAATAACATGACACATACTGTGGTTGAGTAAACCTAATAAAGCTTGCTTGACTTCCCTGATCATATCTTACATTGGAAAAGAGAGACAAGAGAGCGAGTTCCCAGATTCTATACTGAATAGTTTAGTAATTTCACCTAATTTTAACCTCTTGCACTTTAAATGCTCTTGAACTTCTGCTTTAGTAAAATCAGATGACATTCAGTGCACTCAGTGGGGAACATCATTACTGCTGAGCGAAGCTGGCCTGCGCAATTTTTCAGCTTTAACTCAGCAGGTGCACTGTCATCAGTGAAAGAAAGCTGAATCAGATCTAAAGTGAAATTCTGTTAAAATTCACTCTTCAGTTATTCTGTACCTCAGCTTTTGCTTAACATTTAATGACCACTGAGTCGGTGCGAATTGCCATGATCAAGGCAAATTCTTTCAGATGATGTCAATACAATGTGTCGTCCTGCTGTATCTAGAATCCGCAGCAGAATATCCACCTTAAACTGTCATTCACAATTTAGTCTTAGTAACGCAGCATAATGGCAGCAGAAAAATTAGACCATGAACAAGAATTGGGTTCAGAACAAGAGGACTGTGAAGCAAAGTTATAGGACGACTGTGTCTACCCTGACTGTAGCAAGAAAGTATTACATTATCTCAGAGGCAAACACATGCAGACATATACAGCTGCATCTCAAAAATTTAAAAGTTCATTTTCTTCCGTAATTTAATTCAAAAAGTGAAACTTTCATATATTCTACATTCATTACACATTAAGTGAAATATATCTTCATGATTACTCTAGTATCTCCATACAGGAATGTTTCAAACACCTGAGCCTTTAATCTCTCAGTCTGGTTCTGGTGCTTACAATGAACTTTTCCATGATATTCAAATTTTTTGAGCATGTTGTAGTGAACAACGTTGTGGATTTGTGCATTTTATATTGAATAAATTTGGAGCTACTCTAAATTCCTTTCTCCTCCCCAGAGAAGAAGGGGAGGGGTCAAAGTTGCTTTCTCTAAGTGCTATCCCGACCATAAAACTGGCACCTTTTTGATTCCGAAGCTGACAGCAGGGCCTGACTGTTAAACTGACAAAGGGACACGAACCAGCCATTGGCATTTCCCTAAACAGCCTATCAAAACTGGCCCCCCACACACGTTTCCGTGGCAACTGACCTTATTCTTGGTTTATTACCACATCAAAAAGGAAAACCCCTATCTCACCCAAGTGTGACATGGTCCAGACGCCAAACTTTGGATGACAAAGGACTGCAGTCTCCAAAGATTCAAAGCATTTAATTAAGTTTAATTAAATCTTTAGTTACCTGGTTACGTTTGCCTCTATTTGAGTAGTTATGTAAACTGTTGTTGCTATCTGTTGTTGATATTAGTGCTGAAAAGAAGTTACTTTTCAGCAGTTAGTTTATTTTCAGCAAGACACTCCTTCATCTAATGTAATCAATGCTTGTTCATAATACTTTCCTACAAAATTCCTTTAGAAATGATGACAAAGGAATGTTTTACTATACTCTTAACTGCTGGCTTGAATTTAAGGATGAATCAACAAAAATTCCTCGGTTCCTAAGGAGAGATGATCTTTGATTTAATCCAAGCTTTCCTCATGTAACCTGAGCTCCCCCAAGTGGACGAAATAAGTATTACATGCCCTCGTCGGAAATGCCGTTAAATGTATAAATATCCTGACCAATAATGTGACAATTGTTTCCTGTTACCAAATGCCTAGAACAGTACAACCGTCTGACCATTGAGGTTCGGTTGTGGAAAATATTTGATTATAATACGTGCAAATAGATTTCTTTTCTTTAAACATTAAGTTTAGAGAGGCAGTCCCTTAGGAAACCTGAGACGCCCCCTGGGGAACCACGCCCCAGGCAACAAAAGAGCGACACGCGACCTCGCTTCGTGCTTCTCTTCGCTGTTGGCTTTCTTCCACTCTGCTCTGCTCGCTGGACGCTTCGGCACGCACGTGGCGTGCCTCGCCAGGCAACGCCCAGACTCGGCCAGCGAAACAGGCCCTTTTGTTCGCCTGAAGCTACACACCTGAAGTGCCGCGACATCGATCTGCCTTCAGTTTGTTTTATTTTCTTTATTTCTTTTGTTTGTTAAAGTTATCAGTCCATTAAGTTACACTGCCTTTTTTGTCGAGCCAACTTCACCGAGGTCAGACCAAGCCACGTGGTCTCGCCAGCTACAACGAAGGAAACCTGAAAACAGCCGAATTGCCAGACGGAGGAGGCGTTTTCAATCAGACACGGAGAACCCCGGAGAATCCCTAGCAAAAAGCCAGGATCGGCAGCTAGTGGGACCCGTGCAACAGGCCAAAGCAGATGGTCGACAAGCAGTAAGACTCAACACACGTTCTGTGATCAGATGTCCATTGTAACTCCTAAATTATAGCATTAGTTTACTTTCATTAGCTCTTCTATGCCGTATGAGTCCAATGCTTCCCACAATCGAACCTCCAGGCTCATTGTTAAGCAAATGTTTATGTTCCCTGTATCCAACCATTTTTTTATCACCTTAGTTAGAGAATAAATTCACTGTAATATAATCAAGAGCTGTGTGTGTTGCCTATTTATAGTTCCTGCCAAGAGAATTGACCCTTTAGATATGAGACTGACTGACTGATTTAAGATAATTGAGCGATTATTAACTAACTGATCACTAGTAATAATTGTATAATTATTCAAAACTACCTAGAGGTCCGGAGACTCTAGGATTATAACAACTCCGGTGGTGCCCTTAACGAGGAAAATCTTGATTTTATGAATCTTCAATTATGAATTCATAATTGGGTATCAATTCTCATAAATTTATTAAAATGCATAACTAAAAATAAATTTTTAGGTCTGCTACAATGTATATGCCCAATTATCACATCATTGACTGTTGATTGATTGATTTGAAGAGCAGTTGATCCACTCAAACTGTAGGATGACATTCTGGTATTCATGTTAGCTTAGCCAAAATGTTTGTAAGCATGCCTAATACATAATGCAATCCACTACTACTTAAAACGTAATTGTCAACATTTTATTTTATGGGTGTGTAATTTTTTTATCATTTCCATTAAGTTTCCTGGAACAATATAATGTAGTACTTATTAAGGGGGAAAACAGGAATGTACTTGTTACATTTAAAAAAGTTAATACTTTGCTGTTCATTTATTATCGGAAACCTTTTTCTTCATACTCAGGGCTCTAAACTAACCTTTTTCCCAAGGAGCACGTGGGCTCCTAAATGAAAAAGAAAGAAAAAAAAACTTAGGAGCACAGTGAAAAATGTTCACGTAAGACAGAGTTTATTAACAGGGAATTTATTACATAAACAAAATTATAAACGCAACACTTTTGTTTTTGCCCCTATTCATCATGAGCTGAACTTGATGATCTAAGACTTTCTCTATGTACACAAAAGGCCTATTTCTCTCAAATATTGTTCACAAATCTGTCAAAATCTGTGTCGCAAGTTTTGAGTGAGCGTGCAGTTGGCATGCTGACTGCAGGAATGTCCACCAGAGCTGTTGCCCGTGAACTGAATGTTAATTTCTATACTATAAGCCGTCTCCAAAGGCGTTTCAGAGAAATTGGCAGGACGTCTAACTAGGGCTGGATGATTAAGCAAAGGCTGCGATTACACTCTGGTCACATGACACGCCAGAGTAAACCAGTCTGCAGAGGAATCATCATCTTTGCATGTTATGCTGCACCTTGACTTGTTGTAGAATGGCCTTAAGCTTGACAGAAGCTGACACTACAGAAACTTTAATGTCACACAGGGAATGAAAGTAGCAACCGCGGGTAACTTGGTGGTGGTGGGGGAAATCGGCAGGCCATTCGCTGCTTTGATGGACAGGAAAAGTGCACAACAGAAAGACACGTGGAGTAAGGTAAGCGTATTGTGGCGATCGCGCCAGTGTCAGACACACAGCCACCAGCTCAGGAAATATCTGTGAAACGGCGTTTCAAACCAAACTCCAAACTTTCAAACCAAACTCCAAAAGAGGCTGTCCCAAGTTACAGCCTGGTTACAGCCACTCCGCTGCTTACTAGCATTAGAGGCCGTGGGGGTGGGGGACTCCAGTGTTGTCGGAGAATTACTAAGCTGGTCTATTAAACACGAGAGGTGTCACTTTTGAAATGAACCTCAAACTGAATGCTTTTTTTGTTTGCTTACTGGGATATAGAAAAGGAGGTTTTTGATGAGAGATGGACTTTTGCAGAGATTTGAACTGCGATAAGGACGCATTCATTTGTGATTGAACTGTGGGTTTTGCATTGTAAGTGAATAAATAAAGTTTATTTATTTAGCACCTTTCACAGATAAAAATCACAATGTGCTTCACAACAATATCTAATACAATACAAAGTAAAATACAATGCATAAGAAAATTTAATACAAATGGAAAATATAGAACAAAACCATAAAATCCCCACGTCTAACTAAAAGCCTGCTTGAACAGCAGCGTCTTCAGTTGCTTTTTAAAAGAATCAACAGAATTCACAAAACGTAGAAAGGTGCCACTGCTTGGAATGAATGATTCCCTCTGGTTTTAAAATGAGCCTAGGGAACCACTAACAACCTCTGACCTGATGACCTCAAACTACAGGTCGGAGTATGAAGCTGTATCAATTCAAAGAGATGTAGGGAGGAACTTGACCGTGCAGGGCTCTAAAAGTAAGGACCAGGATTTTAAATTCAATTCTATACTGGACTGGTAACCACTGAAGTACTGCTAAAATAGGTGTTGTTTAGAGTGGTACTTATTGCAGAATCAAGAACAACACCTAAGCTCCTGAGGCTCAGCTGGACAGACGAGCCTAAGTCACCAATATGCCGTTTAATCTGAGGGATTCTACTTTCAGGGGAAATAATCAGTGTTTCTGTTTTCTCTGAGTTCAGAAGCAGGAAGTTGTCACATAACCATTGTTTAATACTGGTCAAGCAGTTAGTTAAAGAAGACAATTTATGGAACTCAGTTTCCTTGAACGAGCAGTACAGTTGAATATCATCCGCATACAGATGGTAAGATATGTCACTGAATTGACTAATTATCTGTCCTAGAGGATATATATACAAAAGGAACGGGAAGGGGTACCCCACACGACATCCCTGCAGTTTCAGACATGATCTGATTTACACAAACACTAAAACTTCTACCAGAAAGGAAGGATGAAAACCATTTTAAAAATGATCCAGACATCCCAACCAGATCATGGAGTCTATTTATTATAATATTATGATCAGCAGTATCGAAAGCAGATGAAAGGTCCAAGACAACCAAAACTGTGTAAACTGAGTCAGCTGACATCAGAATGTCACTAGAAACTTTAAGTAATGCAGTTTCTGTGGAATGCTTTTTAAAGAAACCAGACTGGAATTTGTCAAACAGCTTGTGATTCTCTAAGAAAAGGGTAAGTTGCTCTGCTACAACTTTTTCTAGACATGAATGGAAGTTTGGATATTGGCCTGTAGCTCCTGGGTTGTAATGGATCCAAACTGGGCTTTTTAAGTACAGGCTTAACAATAGCATGTTTAAAAAAAACTAGGAACACCACCAGTTAAAAGTAAAGTATTAAGCAACTCCACAGTAGGCCAATGGAATCAAACGCTTGTACAAATAGCACAGAAGAGAGAACATCCATAGGACAAGATGAGGGTTTCAATGTATGTAGCAGAGAGGTGATGTCATGTAATGTCACAGGTTTAAAAGAGGAGAAGAATGAGCAGGAGACAGGTCACATGCAGAGTTCTGAGAAAGTGATGGTGAGATGTTTGTCCTAACATCTCTGATCTTACTTACAAGGAAGTGAAGGAATTCATTACAGTCTGATTTAGAGGACACAGTTGCTTGAGGGGCAGAAGGAGAAACAATTGCATTTAGTGTCAAACAAGATTGTTGGATTTAGATTTTAGATTAGAGGATATAAACTGAGAAAAGCGAGTTAGCATCTCATTTAAGGCAACCCTTAGTTCTCTCAGATGAAGCCTATGAACCTCAACTTTAGAAGATTTACATAGACGTTCAAGTTTTTTTACAATTTCTCCTAAAACTCTGGATTGTTTCATCAACCCAAGGACAAGATAATTTATGGGAGACAATGTTTGATTTCACTGGTGCCACTTTATCTAAAGTAGCTAAACACTGATTATTAAAAGACTGAATAAAAATATCTGCATCACTGCATCCCATCAGTGAACATGGGTCAAACAAGGCAGAGAACCTCTCTGCAGCATCATGATTAATAATCCGCTTCTGGGGCCGTATTACAGAAGGTTCCTATCTTAAGTCTTAAGGTTAAGACAGGAAGTGTCTAAGATGGGATATTTCTCAATTTGGTATTAAAGAAACAAGTCCTAACTAACTTTATATGGAAGACTTAATTGGACTTTAATATTTGTAACCCACAGAAGACAATCTACAAATATGTACAATGATGTGCAAATATTTCACTATCTGCAAATGTGTATTTCTACATCTGTGATGTGTAAAATCATATCCACAAAAATACAGGGTGATGTGTACACACATCTGTTTTTACACATTTGCAGATTACTTCGTGTGAATTTGTGAGTCATGTTACATTTGTAACTTCCTTTTTATACATTTGTGTAATTATGTCCTATGTGTACTGTGGAGATCTGTAAAAAAAAAATATATACACAAATATCACACGATTTGCAAATACACACAAATCTGTACAAAGATCTTTTTATTTCACATACAAAGTGTGATTTACGCATTTGTGGATCCATTTCTACAGAAAAAACTGTTTTTACACATTTGCGAATTGCTTCCTGTCAATTTAAAGGTCACGTGACATTTGTCATTACACGTAACAAGCTTATATTAAATCATTTAGTTCACCTGGAGAGGTTTTATGATTTTCACAATAATTGGTTATTCCCTCTACAAGTGGAATTAGCATGCCAATCTCTTATATAGCCTCCATTTACCGCAGTCCGCTGATCAGTTAACATTTAGGTAACATTATATAGGGATAAAATCAGTAGGCTAGGATAGTTTGACAGATCAGTGCAGAAAAATCATTATCTTAACATTAGTGACAGTAAACCATGGGGTCACCAGTGTTGGGCAGTAACGTGTTACTGTAATATTACTTTTCCCAGTAACTAGTAGTGTAACTAATTACTTTTCTAAAACAGCAGCAGCGGCCAAGCCAAACACAGGCGCCACTTTGTCAAAAAAGTTGATTCAAGTGTTTTCAGGAGCGTACCAGGGAGCATTGAGCTCTTCCTGTATAACACACTGAGGTGACTTAGTTTTTCTTGTGGTCTGGAGGCAGGCCGACCTGATCTCGTATTATTATAATTGATATTTCTTCTCCACCATTACTCATAATAATAATTCATGTATCACCTAATTTCATCATAACACAGGCCTGGCCTACAAGAAAGAACAGTGTATGTTTAATCTAATATTTTGTTTGTCATACTATAAACCGATTTGCTGCTTGCATTTATTTATTGCATTTTATCAGACTACAACGAGGACCACAATGGAAATAAGTTTGTAACTTTCTTGTGTTATCCTCGACAGTACTGATGAATATATGTCACTGCGATGGCATCTTGTTATGTATTTATTTTTGCTATGGTCTAAAATCAAAAGGTCTGTTTTGAATAATACAGAAGGTAAAAATCTTAAAAATTAATCGCATATTAAAATCGCAGTTGCAATATTGGTTAAAAAAAATTGCAATTACATTCTTTTCTAAAAATTTTCAGCCCAACATCTGACTGGCCTCACAACCGCAGACCACGTGTAACCACACCAGCTCAGGACATCAACATCCAGCATCTTCACCTCCAAGATCGTCTGAGACCAGCCTCCCGGACAGCTGCTGCAACAATCGGTTTGCATAACCAAAGAATTTCTGCACAGTCAGGAACCGTCTCAGGGAAGCTCATCTGCATGCTTGTCGTCCTTATCGGGCTATCGACCTGACTGCTGTTCGTCGTCGTAACCAACTTGAGTGGGCAAATGCTCACATTCGATGGCGTCTGGCACTTTGGAAAGGTGTTCTCTTCACAGATGAATCCCGGTTTTCACTGTACAGGGCAGATGGCAGACAGCGACACCAGATACTGACTGGTTTCTGGACCCCCCAATACAGTGAAACTGCACATTTTCGAGTGGCCTTTTATTTTGGCCAGCCTAAGACACACCTGTGCAATTCCTGTGCTGTCTGATCAGCATCTTGATATGCCACACCTGTGAGGTGGATGGATTATCTCAGCAAAGGAGCTCACTAACACAGATTTTCACAGATTTGTGAACAATATTTCCCTTTTGTGTACATAGAGAAAGTCTTAGATCTTTGAGTTCAGCTCATGATGAATGGGGGCAAAAACAAAAGTGTTGGGTTTATAATTTTGTTCAATGTATTTGTTTGTACTGTGTTTAAGCTCATTCTCCTTGTGTGGAATTATATGGGTGGGCTGCCCAGGTATATTAATGGCCGTCCAAGAACATTTAGCGACCAATTTTAGTATTTTGAACTCGGGAGTTATTTATTAAGTTACAAGATGTTGACACACTGGATATTTTACATGCAGAACTAAAAGGAAAGCAGATTAAATTAGTGAGTTAACACTAAGGACCTTGAAATGCTTTTTACGGAGCCACTCCTTCGTTTCCCGAGCGGTGTGTTTGGGATCATTGTCATGCTGGAAGACCCAGCCACGTTCCATCTTCAAGGCTCTCACTGATGGAAGGAGGTTTTGGCTTAAAATCTCACGATACATGGCCCTGTTCACAGATCAGTTTTCCTGTCCCCTTTGCAGAAAACAGCCCCAAAGCATGAGGTTTCCTCCCCCATGCTTCACAGTAGGTATGGTGTTCTTGGGATGCAACTCTGCATTCTTCTTCCTCCAAACATGATGAGTTGAGTAAAAAGTTCTATTTTGGTTTCATCTGACCACATGATATTCTCCCAATCCTCTTCTGGATCATCCATATGCTCTCTGGCAAACTTCAGACGGGCCTGGACATGTACTGGCTTAAGCAGGGGGACACGCCTGGCACTGCAGGATTTGAGTCCCTCTCGGCATAGTGTGTTACTGATGGTAGCCTTTGTTACTTTGGTCCCAGCTCTCTGCAGGTCATTCATCAGGTCCCTCCGTGTAGTTCTGGGATTTTTGCTGACCGTTCTCATGATCATTTTGACCCCACGGGACGAGATCTTGCATGGAGCCCCAGATCGAGGGAGATTATCAATGGTCTTGTATGTCTTCCATTTTCTTACAATTGCTCCCACAGTTGATTTATTCACACTGACCTGCTTGCCTCTTGTAGATTCACTCTTCCCAGCCTGCTGCAGGTCTACAATTTTCTCCCTGGTGTCCTTCGACAGCTCTTTGGTCTTGGCCATGGTTGAGTTTGGAGTCTGACTGTTTGAGGCTGTGGACAGGTGTCTTTTATACAGATAACGAGTTCAAACAGGTGCCATTAATACAGGTAACGAGTAACTTCTTAAAGAAGAAGTTACAGGTCTGTGAGAGCCAGAAATCTTGCTTGTTTGTGGGTGACCAAATACTTATACTGATTTCCTGGATTTTTTCCCCCTCATTTTGTCTCTCATAGTTGAAGTGTACCTACGATGAAAATTACAGACCTCTCATCTTTCTAAGTAGGAGAACTTGCACAATCAGTGGCTGACTAAATACTTTTTGGCCCCACTGTATACCCCAATAACATCGAGGAATGTGGGATTACTGCTAACTTCACAATATTTATAACAATATCTTTAGTAAATTAGATGTAAAACAGAACAAGGGGAACATGTTGCACTCAGGAGGAGGCGGCTAGAAGGAGCACATATTGGCACACTGGCATCGTGCCTCTGGCTAAATCTACATCTGTCCATTGCAGAAACTCTATCCACAACCTGGAGGAGGAACTACTATAAATTAGTGTATTAGTATATTGTAACACTAAATAAAAAGTATAATGTTATCTTTATAATTTAATATAATTGTATACTATCACTTATACTAGGAAAGCATTAATTCCAGTTACAACAGTTTCATTTTTGTGGCCTACATAGTGGTTAGTCTCTAACTCGCTATTGCTGTGATTCGTCAGTTCACAAAAAGTGACAATGACGAGCTCAACGGCTTTAGATAAAGTTGGGGGTGGAAGACTGAGGAAGTTTGTGGTCTTTACTCCCACACTGTCCTCTTAAAATAATTTTTCCACTCTGCACATATCTATGTTTTGGGGCATTTATCAGTGCACAGCATGAACATGCAAAAAATTTGCATTGAAATGATGCATTAAAAAGTTACAGGTTACCAGTAAATAACAATCCAGCCTGAGTGGAATAGAGGAGACCAGCATCAGCATCCAATCTGCCTAAAATACAAGAGGAAGAAGCATCCTTGGCAGCCTGAGTTTGTTTTTGTTTCATTAAACTGATCCAGTTTGATTAATTGAGTTTTAGCAACTTGAAGAGTTTTTGGATTAATGAACACTTCCCTCCACCTTCCTTCTGAATGTGTGACCCTGAAGAGAAAGACAATACATTTTCTGAAAAGGCGCCACTTGATATTTAGCTACGGGAAAGAGAGGGGTTCAAATCCCACGAATTCAGATAAGAGTAAGACATTTCAATGCTATAAATTCAGTGGAATTTGACGTTCATAATTAGGTATGATCGAAACTTTGTGTTCATAGAACATTAACTCTGCCATGCACACCACCACCACAACACCTTATGATGGACATCACTCAGGCATCGCGTAAGATAGCATACTCCACCCTCCCACCCAAAGCTTTTCTCAGAATAAAAGGAGTAGGTGGAGTGTCATTTTAATTTAAGTACAACCACCAACCTACAATACCTCCATCACTGCTGACACTCTGCATCATTACGGCAACATTTCCACGTCCTTCTGATAAACACCAATATCAATAACTAATTTTTCAGTCAGGTCATAGGATTTTCTCTGACTTTAAAATGTTTTAAAACAACAAGATGCTTTTTGGATTCAAACTCAAAACCCACCTGGCCAGTTTCCCCTCTCTGTATGTGCGTCCCCAGGGGTGTCTGTGTTTCTGCAGTGGCCACACGTCCGGCAGCCAGAGAGTTAATGATCCCTCCATTAAATCCCCCTCTGCACACGCTGGCTCGCTCTCCCGACAGTAATAACACTTTCCATAGAAACACGTATTATTACCTAAAGAGAGAGGGAAGAAAGGTACCTGTGAAAATAAGTCCACTTGACCATGTCTTCTTGAAAGAGATGCAAACACAGATCAAAATGAGTGACCGAGTGTGAGAACAGTGAAGAAATGTCAACACAATTGCCTCAAACACACACACAGGCTGAACTGACTATTTGCATGTTTACATATGCCTCACATCCACAACATCTGATAGTCCAAGGTTATTTCATGTCATCATTACTTTTCAGCACATTGTATACAAACAAACTGGATTTTAACCCACAAACACATGATTACAGGCAGGGCGCAGCAACACGTTTTTTTCTTCTTCACAGTGAGTTGATGTGATCTGGGTCTGCGTTTCAAAGTCCGTTCTTAAACCAGACCCGGCTCAGTCTGATCATATCAGCTAAGAGTTGGCTTTAGGAAACACAGTAATCCTGGTTTAGTGTGTTAGACTTATTCAAGACGGGCTTTTTACAATAAATCCTGCCTTTCTATGCCACCTGTCCTGGGGGAACAAGCTCTTTTTGTTTAGCTATGAGCAGAGGAAAAGTCTGCTAGCCGCTAGGAAAATTTATGCAGTGTAAGATGCTGTAGGCTTAAGCCAATGATGGGGACTAGCAAGTTATAACCTGTGGGGTCATGTTGGCTCGAGTTATACTAAACATTACATTTACATTAACTCATTTGGCAGACGCTTTTATCCAAAGCGACTTACATTTGAGGAACAACATACAAGCATCAACAGAGCATCAATTACAGATCTACAACTGACAAAACATACTAGTAAGAGCAGCAATAAAATACTAGTAAGAGCTCACAGTACATATCACATCAATGGGGTAGATACCTAGGGAAGGAAGATCATTGTAGGGGATAGAAGAAGAAGAGCACAGGAAGTGCATGTTAGGGGTTAGGAGTTAGAGGTGTTATAAGAGGAAGTGTTCTCGGAAGAGATGAGTTTTCAAGAGCTTCTTGAAGTTAGAGAGGGACGCCCCTGCTCTGATGGCGTGTGTTAGCTCGTTCCACCATCGTGGTGTCACAGATGAGAATAGCTGGGACTGGGATTGCTTTATGTGAAGGGATGGCAGAGCCAGGCGGCGTTCGTTGGAGGAGCGTAGCAGCCGAGAAGGAACGTAAGTTTGTATTATGGAGTTTAGGTAGATGGGTGCAGACCCAGTAGTCACTCTGTATGCAAGCATTAGTGACTTGAATTTGATTCTGGAGGCCACGGGGAGGCAGTGGAGGTCACTGAGTAATGGTCACTGCTGCATTCTGCGATTTGTAAGGGTTTCACCGCACAAGCTGGAAGACCTGCTAGGAGGGCATTGCAATAGTCAATGCGAGAGATAACCATGGCCTGTACCGGAAGCTGGGTGGCGTATTGAGTGAGGTAGAGCCTGATTTTCCTTATGTTGTATAGAGCAAAGTGGCATGACCGAGAGACAGCAGCAACATGGTCTGAAAAGGACAGCTGGTCATCAATCATGACACCCAGGTTTCTCACCACCTTGGCTGGAGTCATGGTTGCGGAGTCAATTTGTAGTTTGATGTTATGGTGGATAGATTGCTTGGCTGGAATGACCAAGAGTTCAGTCTTAGAGAGGTTTAGTTGAAGGTGTCAAGCCTTCATCCATACAGATATGTCCGATAGACAGTCCGTGATCCGCGCCGAGACAGTGGGATCGCCTGGCGGGAAGGATAGGTAGAGTTGTGTGTCGTCTGCGTAGCAGTGGTAAGAGAAGCCGTGCAAGCGAATGATCGGCCCCAGTGAGGTGGTGTAAATTGAGAAGAGAAGGGGCCCAAGCACTGAGCCTTGGGGCACCCCTGTGGAGAGGCAGTGAGAGGAGGATAATTGTCCTTGCCACAAAACATTGTAGGAACGCCCCGAGAGGTAGGATTCGAACCACAGGAGTGCTTTACTCGAGATGCCCATTACTGAGAGAGCGGATAGCAGGATCCTGTGGTTGACTGTGTCAAAGGCAGCTGATAGGTCAAGCAGGATAAGAACCGAGGATTGGGCTGCAGCTTTAGCTGACCTTAGGGCTTCTGTTACAGACAGAAGAGCCGTTTCAGTAGAGTGGGCACTCTTAAAAACCAGACTGATATGGATCTAGGAGGTCATTCCCTGAGAGGAATTCTGAGACCTGTTTGAATACTGCCCGTTTAATAGTTTTGGATAAAAAAAGGTAGAAGAGACACTGGTCAATAGTTCTCAACTTGAGTTGTGTCAAGTGAGGGCTTTTTGAGCAAGGGTGTAACCCGAGCCCTTTTGAAAGTGGTTGGGAAGGTTCCTGAAGCCAGAGAAGTATTTATCACGTGAGTGATTGTTGGGACCACAGTAGGAGATATCAAAATTGTAGCATAGCTACAGTGGCTGACACAGGACAAAAGATGGAGTCATCTGAGACAGCAGAGAGTAGCCACTCAAGGAATGAGGTTTCTTTAGATAGATATATTAAGAAATTAAATGTACTTAATTATTCAGTAAAACCACATGTTATTACAAGGTACAAGGACATTATTAAACATGCCACAGCCTGGCTGAGAGTGAGTTTGGGCTTTTAGAGAAGGGTCCGGCTGTGGCCTGTAGACCAGCGGGCGAGGCTTGAGCATCCACTTAAACATCTGGGGCCATATTACATGGAGTTCCTATCTTAAGTCTTAAGTTAAGATAGGAAGAGTCTAAGATAGGATTTTTCCCAATTTGGTGTTACAGAAACAAACCCTAACTAACACTAGGAATCACATCTTATCTTACTTCCTCCTATCTTATCTCAGGTTAGGAAATCCTAAATAGTCAATCCATCGGTTATCAACTTAAATGTCTGTTACCTAGCAACTGATGCCACTTTTCTCATCTCGCCGAGTTAAACGGCTTTTAATCGCTGTTTTTTGGTAGTTTTTTTTAATGAAACATACACTGAAAATGGAGCAGAAATAACTATCACTGGACTTCAAGTCAGATGACTTAGAGGTATTGGTAACCTCCATCGAGAAATCCAAATTTACATAAAGCTTATTTTGGGAGATTAAAGATAGAGAGTGGGCTAAAAAGGCGGACACAGTCACCGCCGCATAGGCCATCTGGCGGCCAGTGGAGCGTTGATGCTGTCAAAAAGCAAATAAGTCCATTTACAAGTGATATGAAGAGAAAGGCAACTGTTGTGTCCAAAGAGCAGAGGAAAACCGGTGGTGGCTCCTCCTGTGCTCCCTCACTTACCCCGGCAGAAACCCATCTTCTCTGGAAAGTTAAAAACAAATAAATTAATTATATAGTCTGCGGGCTAACGTCATCATGTTTGTCATGTATTTCTTGAATTTAATGATCTCCTATTAAAGACTTTCATTTGGATCCTTTTGTTACATCAAGCCTTTACATAATGAGACATCACCAACTGCCTTTCTACTAATGATTGGTAGAATCAATTAATAAATTTGATTTTGTAAAAGCAATAAAAGAGCAGCCATGTGGATTAAACACTTAAGTTATTAAACACTACCTGGTGGAAAAATAAAGTTAGAAGAGTTTAACAGTTACGCTAAAGTTAGGAGAGTTTAGTTCGGATGCTTGTGAAATACATATTTCCTATCTAGTTAGGAAAGGAATATTGACTTAGGAACTGTTAATCTGTTTAGGGATTTTTCCTAAATCAGTTCCTAACCCTCATTACCATGGTTACCAAGCAGCTAGGACAGGATCTGCCAGTTAGGAAGTTTCTGTCCGGCCCCTGAACTCTTAGGCCCAGATCAGACAGAAAGTGCTTTGCAGGTTTGAAAACACGAGACGCACAGCAACGCCTTTTTTGGTTGAATTTAGAAAAGAGCAGTGCGTTGGTTTTTTTTTTATTATGTCGCTAGGCAACCACCAAATCAGCTTCTTGTCTGTCTAATCAAAGATTAAAGCGCCAGCGATCTGTAATCTTTGGTTTGCTGCTAAGTAATAATGGTCATATTAACAGAAATTTGATCACAACTCAGGTCTGTATCTTTTGTTGCTAAAAACATCTGCTTTAATAAAATAGACAAACGGTGGGTGCTTGCTCTGGCATTGTTTGAGGGTGAGAGGTGTACCCAAAGGAGACTGGGAAATGGAGATCTCTAAGGGTACATGAGACCCTCAGAAGGAGGAGACACCGCTGGTAGTACTACCAGCTGGTCCAGTAGCTTCGTCTTAATGATGGTTGGTTCAAGGCATATTTTAAGATGAGCCGGGCCCAGTTTGTTGCAGTCTCCTAACAATCCAAGCAACTGTAAACTTCCGTCACCACAACTGAGGGCCTGTCTCAATTCATTTGATTGGACAATGGGAAAAAACACAAATGACATTGCTTTTCAAATTGACAGGGCGCTTTTCTGCTCAGAGTTGAATTTTTTTCAACTCTGTGCGCTAAGAACGCACCTTCGAAAACGCTTAGACGCAGCAGGCACCCAAAACGCGAGGTGCCCATGGCGCATAAACAGCGTGCGAAATGCTCACTACCAATAGAATACAATTTTTTTTAAAAGACGCCTCACTGCAAAAAACACGTTATGTCTGATCCGGGCCTTAATGGACTAATGGAGGGCCATGATATCACTATTGGATATAAGTCAAAGTTCATTAGAAAAGAAGGCAATATGCCAAAAATGCAAAGATAATGATTCTTTGTTAGTGCCTCAGTATTTCCCACAGGAGACTATGGTGTGTGGGCCTTGAACCCTCTCACTGAGGGGTCCGGGGCATGCCCCCTCGTAAGAAAGTTTTGTAAATTTTTAAGTTAAATGCATTAATTTGGTGCAAAATTAAGAGGCCATCTATGATGAACTTGGTACGCTTGTAAACAATGTTGTGCTCTAATAAACTATTTGATCATAAACCCATTGTATAGCTATAAATGGTGATGACACATCAACAAAAGTCAACAAATTTATTTAATGTTTTCCCAAAAACCCTGAATCAAAGAATAGTAGAATAAGTAATTCCCCTAACATTTTATTGTTGTTGTTTTTTTTGTTTTATTGGACACATGTAATATGTTTTATATTTTCTGTGAATATAATCCAATTAATCTCATTTCCATGCTGTATAGACACCTTATTTTGAAAACTGGGCTTTGTGTGTATCCTCACGCTAAATTCATTAAGTCCAACCAGAGTCAGAACTTGATAAATAATGTTGTATGTGGTTCTTGTATCGCGTAACATGAAGACTTCACAGCCTCTCTTCAGGTAGGACTCTCACACTGCAACACTTGTCTTTGTAAAGAAAGAAACTGACAGGATAAAGTCGCTAACCTGCCTGTCTGCTCACACTGGTCCGTTACAGTGGATTTACCATGAAGGCTTTAATACGTGTGCACTCCAAATGTATGCGTGGCTAGCTTAATTGCCTTCTCACAAACGAGTGACAGAAACAGGCTGTTAACGTACCGTGAGAAAAGTTGTTGTCTGGAGTCGGAGGCCAAAATGTCTGAGTGTGCGAGCTTACAGTAGCGTGGAGCAGCGCCCACAAAACACCCGTTAGAGGTCTGTAATATATTATGAGATGTAAATTTTTGTCTCGTTAATTAATGGGAAACACTGGTGCCTGCTTACCATTGATGAATTATTAGAACTCTCATTTTGTACGTCCATGCTGCTTACTATGACAACATACACTGGGACTGTTTTAATACCACCAGCTAATACTAATATTATGAAGCTTCCTGTTACTCTATTTTGTATAAATGAAGATTGGAGTGGAAGTTTAAAAGTGTTTCCAGGCCTTCGTGACAGCATGACATTTATGTAGTATTAACAGCAGAAATTTGCAATATTTATATGTTTTCATGTCAATTTGTTGTTTGTTTAAATTGGAAACAAGAACAAATTGAGCAAGTTAAGACTTGCTTATTCATTTCACTCTATAAGGAAATGCTGAATGGACCAATCCCACTGAAAGCAGACACTGCTTGTGGGGACGCAGCTTGAGGTGCTACAGGCTGCAGCCGGAACTTTTTGTTTTACAGAGGAGAGAGGGAACACTGCTTTAAAGGAAAGCGGTGCGCTGGGTTTATAACGCAAAAGAGAGCATCACTGCGATACAGAATGAGGCACAATAATCGTTCTATCTCAGTTATCTTGTTTTCATAATTAATGGAAGCCAAAGTTTTTGAATTGTATCCACGTGGCTGAAATGCACTTATTAGATTAGACTTTAGATAATGGCGTCAGCTAAATAAATGTAATGTAAAACACCACTCAAGTTCCTTATGAGCTGTAATAATTTAACATTCAAAATATAGTATAGTATATAACACATCAGCCCTGCAATGTTGAGTCAAGATAATGATAATTTATGAGGCTGTTTGTGGTGCTATTAAGTAAAGATCTCATAAAGACTCCATTAATCAGTTTGTGGAAAACAAATAAAATTTTTTATTTGATTCACCTCCATTGTGGTTTTACTGTGGTGAAGGCAAAAATCACTTTGTCAGATATTTCATCAAAACTTGACTAGACTACACATGACTTGATGCATCTACGAGTGAAGTTTTTTTTACATTTTATTTAAGACTTCTGTTGAGAACTTAATGACACATCTGTGTAACTGCCTATGCCACTGTTATAGTGGGTGTTATTCTGTCAACCTGCTGTAAACCACAATTGCAAAAGGAAGAGATGAGTCAAATCATGTTGAATGCTGCTTGGCGGTAAGTGATGGCTTGACTGGCCTGAACAGCTGGTTGTACTTTTAGACTTTTGTGATTTGCAGTGTGACAATCTCAATTGTGACATAACCGGGCCAACAACAGAGGAAGTGACATGGGGCAGCAAAGATCCACAGTGGCATGTTGACCTTTACGTTTAAAAGTGACCGACATAGCTACAGCTGCCATCTGTTTATCATGACACCATTACTATATGTTCAAATGAGGGGAAACACTGAATTTACTGGGGTGTGAGGTCTCCACACCCGCCTACCGAGTACAAAGTGAACCGGTTTGCCAGGACACACCGTTCCAACTGACGAAGCCAGCGGCTCCAAATCCATTCACTTCAGTAAGGACTATGTTAATGTTCATGAAACCTCGCCAGTTAATTTTCACTGCATACAATGACATGAAATAACTAGGGGAGCAACTAACAGGTGTTTTCATTATTGATTAATCTGACATTATTCTACATAATCAATTAATTAAAGGGCTGTAACATGAGTCAGTGTCAGCTGGGGCCACAGGACAAGTATTAATGTCACACTAGAAACATACTCTGTTAGTAAGTAAAAGTCCTGCATTGAAGATTTTACTAAAGTAAAAATATGTAAGTATAACCAAGAAAATGTACTAAAGTATTAAAAATTAAAGCACTCAATGCAGGAAAAAAGTCCCTTGTGACTGCTTTACTGTTACCTGATCGATCATTAGATTATTATTACTGATGCATTAGTAATAATAAGAATAAATGTGATTATGTGCCGCTTTTTTAAATACTCAAAGACACTTTACAGGGGGAAAGTTAAAAGTAATTAGTTAAAAGAGAAAAAGAAAAGAATAAGTAGGGGAGAGAGGGAAAGGATTTTAACCCGGGGATTGCAGTCTTGAAAAATTGGATTTTGAGGGCCTGTTGGGAGATGGGATGGAGTTAGCCTGTCAGGTGTGGCTAGGGAGGGAGCAAAAATAAAGGCTGAGTCACCCCGAGAGGATGTCAGAGAGGTAGGGAAGTGCCAGGTTGTTTAAGGTTTTGTAGGTGATTAGTAGAAGTATAAAGTGGATCCAGACTGTATTTAACTGGGAGCCAGTGGAGGATCTGAAGGAAGGGGGTGATGTGGTCTCTGCGACCGATTAGTAATAGAGTAATCGTTTCAGCTGTACTTGTACCTGTACTACTAAAATGTTGGGCATGTTCATTAATAACAAAACATATTTCATAAACTCTTCATATAAAGCAGTCAGATAAGTGTAGTGAAGTAATAAGTGCAATATTTCCCTCTGAGATGTTGTGGAGTAGAAGTATAATGTGGCTTGAGAAGAAAATACTACATGTTTTAAAATTAAAAATCAGGGAGGGTGTGGTAAGCTTTCCAGACCTCTGTGTTAGAAGCATACATTTGCTGCTAACATAACACACCCGAATGAATGAAGGCGGCGTGGAATAAAAAAAAAAAAAGGGGAGGATACCTGTGGTTCTACCACATCAATTTTGATTTCACGTGACAGTGTTTCCGCAAGTAATGTGCCACTCAGCAAAAATATTTACTAAGAAAACAAAACCGCTATTCCCTGCTGTTTGATGTGTTAAATTAGTAAGTAAAATAAACAAAATACAGTTATAGGGTATTAATATAGTTTTTTTAATTCATTTTTTAAAAGCTTAAAAAAAAAAAAACTATATTTGTGTAAATATTTTCAACAAGAGAAAATATTACTGAAACCACAACTGAAAATTGCAGATCATCAACATCAACTACAGTGCAAAAGGGCCCCTGTGAACTATAAATGAAAACAAAAGCTGTTATATTTGACTGTTTGTTAACTGTAAATTAAAACATTGGCTTTTATGTTTATTTTAATTTAATATTGAACAGGGAAACTTGCTTTAAATAAATAAAATGCTTTAATGTGATGATTGTCATTTTCTTCATATAATTATTAGAACCGTGTGAGCACGGGATCAGGATGTACGGGCGTATGAAATCAGTTTTAAATTTCTCCAAAATCCTGTGTTTTCAGGTTTATTTATTATTATTTAAGCACATTTTGCCATCAGAAACAGTGGGTAATCATGTGGTGGATGAATACAATTTCAACAATTGAATAAAAAAAATTTTAAATTGTATTATGAATTTGATATATCATGCATATAGAAATATAATACTATTTAACAAGGGACAATTCACAGTAAGTGTATTGCAACACTAGGACATTAAAATACTATTTAATAGGGGACAATTCACAATACATGCATTGTGAATTGTCCTATTAAACAGGTTATTACTTGACCACTGACTGCTTCTTCCTATTGATCTTCTGCAGGACAGCCTCGAACACACGGTATCAGTGGGTCTGGCGGAGGTTACTCTAACGTGGGCAATGCTCCTCCTTGTTTACAAAGCTTGACCGGACGCAGCTTTTTAATTTTTTCCACACAGAATATCTGACTCTGCCCATACAGCCTCGAAGTCTTCAACGAGCAGGCGTCTTGCATCTGCAGATGTGGTTGC
Organism: Micropterus salmoides; assembly: GCF_014851395.1. Lineage (NCBI taxonomy): Eukaryota > Metazoa > Chordata > Actinopteri > Centrarchiformes > Centrarchidae > Micropterus > Micropterus salmoides. Next base: position 23,956,748 of record NW_024040374.1, on the reverse strand, counting down.
AGTTCTGAGAGTTTGTTGAAGTAATGAGCTCTTGGTAGTGCGAAGACTCTCCTTGATGTGACTGGGTGTGTGTGTGTGTGTGTGTGTGTGTGTGTGTGTGTGTGTGTGTGTGTGTGTGTGTGCTGAGCCCTGCCCCTGGTGAAAAACCGGTAACAGAGAGAGCAGACGGCAGAAGCTGTACCCGTAAATGACACTAAAGTTTAGGGTTTTTTTCTGTTTGTTTGGCTTAGTGCTTATAATGCCAGGGAAAACCCAGATTTTTAAAAATGCATCCCCATTTTGACAGATTCCTCGATATTCCGGGTTTTACAGTTGATTAAATTTTTATTCTCTAATTCCATGACTGTTTTCTGCAACTGGAAATCATAGGGCCCTAAGGATGGTACCACTTCTGCCTCATGTCAGGAAAACCCCTGATGATATAGTACATTTTCTGGACAATCAAGTGAGAAACTGTTTACGGTAAATATCAATACCTGACCAACAAAAGGTACATCATCTCATTGACGCAAACCTGTAAAATATCCAGTACTGCACTGAAGCAGTCCTGCTCCTGTTACTTTGCAAAATAATGGCCAAATGGAACTAGAGAAATTTAAGGGAGAATCAGATTGTAAGCAAATGTATATTGTCATATTGTCTGCTCTGAGAGTTTGACAACATCATAGAGTATGGTCTAGACCTGCTCTTTTAGGAAAAGCGCTGTGAGATATCTGTTGTTGAGATTTGGCGCTATATAAATAAAACTGAATTTAATTGAACACTTGACGACTCAAAAATGATGACAGAATTGAATCAATATCTCTGAGACACAGTCTTTAAAAGAATACTCCGGTGCTTTAGTATCCCATAAAGTTATCAGGACCCACAAGTGACAGATAAACGAATGGTCAGACTTAGAGCAGCAGAAGCCAAAACCGTAGATCTAGCATAGTTTAAGCTCTAAAAAAATCCTGAATCCTACATTTTTTCATTAAAACCTCCTAGTGAATGCCCATGTCTTTCAAACCCCATGCACCCACTTTGTAATGCTTCTTTCTGTAATAAACTTGTAGTCTTCCAAGGCCACGCCGAGAAAATAACCCTTGATGACATAATCACGGTTATTTTCTCACACTTCAGCAAGCTCATTCACAGCCACATACGGGTTTGAGCAGCACTCACCAGGACTGGTAAACTGACCTTTATGTACAAAACTGCTGGAATTCCCCTTTAACAAAGGAAGTGCTTATTGCAGGGACATTGTTTTACCATTAGTTTGCAGTACATTTTCATTTACCTTACAGCATTAGAATCTCTCTGAGCTTTTAATACTGTTTTCTTTTGTGATCTGACAAACATGTTTGTCAAAGGCCTAACCATGACTTGACACGATTATACTGTTTCAACTGTGTGGTGCCACGCCCTCACTAAACAGGACTAGTTCTGGTCTAGTGAGCTGACTGACTGAGAATGGTAAGTGAGAGTGAAGGAGAGAGAGTAAAAACTGGTATCAGAATTAGAAAGAAAGTGGACCGTTTAGTCAACAGAAAAGGAAATCATTCATACAATCACCCCACACACCCACTGTAGGATGTCTGAAAACACTCATGTCTTAGTAGAAAGGTGATGATTAAGTGTGAGAGGAGACAGTAGGGTGGACAGATACTTGCCCTGCATTAGGAAGGTGCTCAGCAGCTGGTCTGTGGCCACAGGCTTAATCTCTGTTCGCAGGTTGACGTATCGCCCTACAACTAGAGGTGCTCTCCTGAACCCCAGGATCCTGCAGAGAGGACATGATACCAGTACATTATTACGCAGGGGTCCTGCCCCATTTACAGATCAGTGAGGACAAAATGTCAGACACTCCAACAATGCTGCTCACACACCTGTCCAGGTGAAAAGCAGCCACCTCTGCATTGTGTCTGTCGTAGCCTGCGTATGGCTCGCCTTCCACCACGTAGTCTCGGTTATATCTGAGGACGGGTGGAGAGGACAATAATAAGAATGCTGAATCACTCTTAAGCATAAATAACAGGTGTGTAATCCAAGTATTATTAACAGGTCTGACCTCTTGGGTTTGAAGACCACTTTCTGACCCCCGTCCAGCACCAGCAGGGCTTTGAGCTGAGTGCCCTTATAGCCCACATCGGCCCGTTCTATCCTGGCTGTACTGAGGGAGGTGAGCACCGCAGCCAGCTCTGGGGTCTCCTCAGGGTACACCTCTCTCGGGCCCACCCACTGGCTGGCTATCTCCCACGGAGACTGGAGGGTGTGGGTAAGGCGAGCTCCCCGGGACAGAGAGAGGCCGGCCTCCATCTGTTAAGAGGTGGGTGATAAAAACATTGTGTGTAATAATATGGATATATACACTCGCACTGCAGGGTTTGATTTTAAACTAGCCAGAGCCAATTAAGAGTGTTTTGCATCCCGTTTTATTAATCTCCCACATGACAGCACTGTTATTATATATCTTATAAACAAAAGGTCAAGATGAAAATAGTTGACTGGCACCCTGACCTTGCGAAACGCTCTGAGGTCCCGTCTGCTGGCAGCGGAGCCCTCGCCTCCATCCAGCAGGAAAATCTTGGCCAGGCCCAGCAGGAGGAGCACGGCACACAGCACCACCATGCGCTGTTTGAGCTTCATCTCCACACCGACCGGCCCCGACCACTCTCCTCCTCACCCAACGTTGTATTAGTGTGTGTGTGTGTCCCCCAGAAGTGAGTCCCCCTCACCCTTGATGCATGGCCCCCGCAACTCCTAGTCACCCTCCCGCCCACCTGACCCCGTCAGACTAACTCTTCTGAAGGACGGGGGCTTTGCTGCCTTTCTCCTGGAGCTTCGGTCTGACTCAAACAGGCCTCCACCTGGAGGGAGAGAAACAGATATGAGAGAAGGCTGGGAGGAAAGAGGTGGGAGCGGAGAGTGAGAGATGTACTGATGAGAACATGTACTGTCAATAATATATGGAGAGAAAACTGATTGATTTGCCACCCCCCTCTCGCTTGTTACCCCCGCAGGGCAGACGATGACCCAGTACTGCAGCACGGCTGAAGCCGGTCCAGCATATGTAACTACATCAGGACGACACAGTCCTGATGTAGTTACATATGCTGATGTCCTCTGGTCTGTGCAAATGTCCATACATTTAAAGGTACGCTACACTGCAAATCTTGTACTGTGTGCAAAGATGAACAGCAAAGTTTACTTTGGCTGTTAACTGTGTGTGCTGCAAAGGGCAGGGCTGTGTTAAAAGTTGTTGGGCCACATTTCCAGCTTTCTAACTTCCCTGTTTCAGGTAGCTGATGACACCCCCTCTGTCTTTATCAACCCTGCTGGTTTCCAATGTTGAGGTGATGGACATCTAGTCCTGCTGTGGTGCAGAAGGGGGTCAGATGAGGTGGTGGACCTGGCAGCAGCACAGCCCTCACTCTATCTTGACGGTCTAACCTTGCAAAAGAGAAATGGCCTGATCCTCCTCTAATTACACAGTCCCGTGTTGAATTCACCTTTCTGCTAAAGCTTGACACATTTACAAAATTAACTGAAACGCAGGGCCTTAACGTTACATGCCATCTTTGCGCGTTGTCGGCTTTTGGTCAAGGCAGTCAAATTAACTGCCACTCTGCTGCCGTTAATAGCGCCAACGAACACAGCGTAACGTTATCAAACCTGTGACATAACGACGACAAGCTAGTCAGCAGCAGGCTAACACACTCTAGACAACGTTTCAGCTGGTTTTTCCACACAGCTCAGTCCACACAGGTCTGGCCACGCATGCAGTCGCTTCTTCCACACAATCGGTCTTTCACGATGCTGCTGCCGTTTTTTTCTTTTTTCCCAAAACACCAGTGAGAAAACGGCTGTCCAGCACCGACCGCATAAACACACCTATAAACCCGCTCAATGATGGCTCTACCTAGCTAGACGCCTTCTACGACTGTTATTCCTGCGTTGTTTGTTTTATCGTTTCGCCATATCTGCAACATGGTCACATCTCTCACGGCAGGGTTAGTTAGCTGCCTATCAAACCGCTGTACACCTTACTGTGTAGGTTAGCTAACGTTAAAGCACCCAGCTAGCTACACTAACGCTACGTATACACTAGTCTGTTGTTTTTACTGGCTACAAGCGGACTTACCGTGTGGCCATATGCCGTTCACCACAGACGAAGTAGCTTCCAAGTGTCTTTAAAGTCATGCGATATTAGAGTTACATATATTAAATTGTCCTGATGCAAAAAATCACGATGGTTCATGATTTTCTCAATCCCCCCGGTAGCTCCCTCTCCTCCGCCCTTTTCCTTCGAGTCCTTCTCTGGCCTTCCGTGTCCACTTCCGAAACACTTCCTCCTCCTGCAAGTGCTCCGGATAGCCACCAGGTGGCAGTGGCGCACTATGAGAACGTACTTACAAGGACGCGTAACAAGATAGAAAAAATAACTAAAATACGTACTTTACCACTGTGGTTCCCTTTTTTTATTTTTTAACTTGCGACCCCTTAAAACAAAGCTCTGTCTAACTATCTATATGCATGTCAACATATTATGACCAGTCAAAGGCAGACTATTCCTTTTCAGTCTTCTTTCTCTTATTACAAAAAAGTAGGCCTAGTAAAAGCCTAACAATGTATTTTATTCTGTAATTCACGAGAAAAGTAGCAGTTATTTTCTGCTTTCTTCTCCTGTTCAAATCCCACAACCCCACAGATTTATCTTGCAACACCTTTGTCTAATCTGATATTTAACTAATATGAGTTTTTGTTTAAAATACAAATGAGTAAAAAAACAAAACACCAGTAGCCCCTTAAAAATTGTACTCAACAGGAAAAAACAAAACATTGTTACATATTATGTTTACTAAATAAATCTAGTTTATGTGGCAAAAATGTGAAATTACAAAAGTAATGTTTCCTTCACTTGCTGGCTGGCCAATCAATCTAAATGAACCCACAGCTGTTCATTTCGTTAGTAGTAAAAAAACATCTGTACTGTGATGGATGTGACTGTAACTGCAGCCTAGTGAAGTAATGCTTCATTATGATAAATTACTGACTGAAAAAAAACAAGCCGACACAATTACTGTAACTGGACTTAATGTTGGCCAATTTCAAGAATCTACATTTTTGGATAATATTTTGGGAAAAGGAGCAATACTAATAAAGAAAGTAAGCTGACTCTGCAGGAGAAATCCCCTCTGGCAACTTTCATCAAGAGTTACAGTAGCTCTCTGTCATCCCTAGTGCTCTGCAACAACTTAAAAAGCGGCTTGAAAAATGCTGGAACTGATTATCAGTCTTCGAGTAGTATTGAGCCATGTAATGCAACCGTGGTTCAATATACACTCACAAGCACTCATCCGTCCACTCATTCCTAGCCCCTCCATATCCCACATTCACAATCGCACACAATCTTCCCCAGAACAATGAGTATGAAACTGATTTGTGGAGTAAAAAAGGGCAGAGTGTTTATTTGTTCTCATATTTCACACCAATCAGCGCATCACTCAGCAGTGAGGTCACCGCGCTCGCCACAGTCATGACACGGGCAGACAAAGTTAGACACACACAGAGCCAGGTAAAAGGTGAAGGTCAAAGGTCATTTATACATCACCGTCGTCACCTCCTCGAACTTGAACGACGCTTGTTGATGTCCTTGGTAAACAGTGAGTGATGCCTGTCCAGCGCACAGGCGGCACAGATTCACATTGATTCTACTTCACCACTGAATCGGAGGACAAACACATTGTGTAACCACACCGAAAACACTTTTTCTCGTAGAAATCCTTCGTCTCGACTGTCATGACCACTAAAAAGAATTAATTCAAAAGAAAGATCCACTCAAAACAGTTGATACAGGGTAAAAGTGTGCATTTGTAGACAGTATGAGCAATTTAAAGGAAACAACATGATCTCTCACCACAGGAAGGGGGAATTTTCAAGCATGGCATCAAGTTTCTTTGTAATAACCAAAAATCATCTTAAATGAGGAGCGCCTGCCATTTGAATTTTCCACTCTCATCCCAAAAGAGATGTTCATGGGGTCATTATGTTACTAGTTATTGGCCTTGAAATTCAAGAAACGAGTCGACAAAATCCCACAATACATCCCCAACTGAAACATGTGTTTCCGGTATTGACCATACACTGTACAGAAACGATAAAAATGAAAATCTTGTAAACTCAGATTACAGTGTGGAAAAACTCAGCATGATCTGGGAACAATTGTTAAACCCAAATTGATTTAAACAACCCCCCCAGACTACTTAGATATAAAACTGTAACTCAGGAATCCCCCCAAATGGTTAATTTGACTTTCTTGGTTCTCAATTAACATCAGATAAATAGATAGAAGAGAAATGTGATGGGGATGCTGTCTGTCTGCTTTGTGTTATTTACATCTCAGCTACTTCTGTTTACAGCCTTTTCTTCTGAGTTTTTGAGACAGCATCAATTCTTGTGTAACTGCAGCAACTTGTCGGTATATTTGAAGTGACGGCAGATTCAGCTCGTCTGAATATTTATGTGAAGACCGACCACCATATGTCGATAGACACAGGTAAAAGGGTCTCTATATCCCCCCAAACTCTGCCTCACCAGTTCACTTATTTCATTCACAGATCCTCTTTGTCCCCAGCAGTGATGGCAGCCTCGAGGGACTGGCTCGAATTACTATGTTTTTAAAAAAGAAAAAAGTAGAGAAGTACGCACAGGCTAACAAATGCACTCACACACTTACAGTAACTGCAGAATTACATACGCCCGTCTTTGGCATCCTCATTCATTCTTCCACAGGCTCATCTGCTACCATCTCTCCTTTAGTTAATATACAAAAGGACTGAACTTCTCTATATGGGCACTAAATCTCAGTTTGCTGTTGTTCGCCTGACTTGTATATTGTGTTGAGGACAGTTTTAACACCTCTATCGAGTGGATAGTGGCATGGAGAAAGGGGCTGACTGAAGCACATTAGAAGGTGCTGCGAGCACAGATGTGTTCACCTCTCCATCCTAACTCTGAGCTTATTAATATACCCTATTGATGGCCTGGACATTAGTTTCCAAACACTGTAACACATTTCCTAAGGTTTAAAGAGTAGGAGCATTAAAGTGATTGCGGCTTTAGGCAAAAGATTGTGTAAACATACAATGTAAACAGATGTTCTAAGAAGGTGGATTAGAATTTAATGAATATAACTGAGCGAAAAGCATTGTCATCTCATTCATCCTGATCAGGTTTGTTCATTTGGATGCGATTTGCTCCCAGCCAAAAAAACAAACACATAGCAATAGTCTATTTGTGGCGCTCTTAAACATGCCAGTGCATCTGATTCCGCTGCAGCTTCCTAACGTCTCTTCAATCTGAAGACAAAAACGGTGACGTTACAGCACTTGGCACTAATTATAACCTAGGGGCTTGTGCTATTTCAAATCAGATGTAATACGGTTAGGGCCTAAAATTGAGCTGAGTCCTGGTTAACAGAATAAGGGGCATAAAAAATAAAATAAAAATAAATAGAAAAAATAAAATAAAATTCACATGTGCATAATATATTCAAAATAACTGCTCCAAAACAAGAGAGACAAACAAAAACCACAAAAATGCTAACATTCAAATGTAACAGACAAAGCTACAATGACGTGCGATCATCTACTACATGGTAATACTGTGAACTGCACCATCTCCCCCCCCCCCAAAAAAAGGACAAAAATAAAACAACTAACAATACAAAACAACAATATCAACAAATAAGATTTAAAATAGACTCTGTATGGCTCCAGGTAGCTTTGAATGTCTGCTCCACACCAGAGGCTCTAACCATATTAAGCAACAAGAAGAGAGGAGATCGAATCCTGCTTTATGAGTTCTTGCTGCTCTCTCTCTCGGACTCTTTCACAGTTTCATGTCTTTAGTGTTTAGTATGTTTGTGAGTCTGGTGAACCAAGCGTCATTTTTCTGAGCTGACGGCAGCCGACAGAGAGCGGACACAACACTGGAGAACGCAAAAATACAGGCTTGTAAAAAGGAGTAACTCTCGTCTAGCCATCCGTGAACACGTCTTAGCTTAAGATTCTGGGATTATCGTACCTATGTGGAACACAGACAAGATTCCTATCATTTAAGCACACATTCACCCTCCCACTCCCCCGCCCCTCCTGATCCACAATAGGGCTGGCTTAGTTCTGTAATAAAAACTAGACACATTCAGGAAGTGTGTGAATTGTTCCTGCTGGAATTGATTGCGAATCAGAGCCCTTAACGTTTATGACAATGTGATCAAATAGGCCTGTTTGTGTGTGTGTGTGTGTGTGTGTGTGTGTGTGTGAATGTCATGTAAATAATCCTGTGACTCCAAGCCAACTCAAGTGAATGAAGAGACCAACAACTGAAAGAGTGAGTAAGTAAAAAAAAAAAAAAAGAAAAAAAAAAGTGTTCTTCAAACCCTCCAAAGTCCAGTGGGTAAGTCAGATGTGAGTGTGAGTGTGTGTGTGTGTGTTGTGATTGTGTGTCCAGCCGATTAAAAGGTGGGAATCTTGCATTCGAGCATTGCGGGGGACACAAATAAAAATAGTTAACCCCTTTAAAGAAGAAGAAGAAGGAGAGGGTTATTACTGTCCATCCAAAGGACAGTCTGCCTGCGAGAGAGGAAAGGAGAGGTCGCATGGATCCACTGAAGTGTTGAAAGGTAAAAAAAAAAAAAAAAGACACAGAGCAAATGGGAGACGAGCGCAGTGGTGCAGGTCCTTAATTCAGTAGTCAGTACATCCGACATCCACTTTTAACCACACACACACATTTTTCTCTGACATATGCAAGCACACACACGCAACACACACACACACACACACACACACACACACACACACACACACTCTCTCTCTCTCTCTCTCTCTCTCTCTCTGGGTACTGGTTAAGGCAGTGGTGGCAGGTGAGGCTGCAGTGAGGCCAGGGGCTAGAATCGGAGAATCAGCGGTCAGGGCTCATGGCAGTGAAAGCTCCCACTACTGAGTCACAACTCCTCCTCATCCTCCTCGTCTGTGTCCTCATCCCTCTCTCCTTTGCTCAGTCACACTCCTCAGCATCAGGTCACTCGAATGACATCAGATTGGCTGGCACCTGTGGAAAAAAAGGTATATGAAATGTAAGGCACAGTGTGTGTGTGTGTGTGTGTGTGTGTGTGTGTGTGTGTGTGTGTGTGTGTGTGTGTGTGTGGGCGCACGCAAGTGTTTCTGCGGCTCCATACCTGTTGCCTATTGCTCTGACAGGCAGCACTCAGATGTTTGAACCACAGCAAAGCGTTCATTCTGTTCCCTGCCTGGTACTTGTAGGTGTTACCTAGGCGACAGAGACAAACAGCGTGAGATGCCAAGTCTCTCTTTTCCACCAGTTTCTCCCAGCACTCTGGAAAGATGGCTGAAGCCTCACTTGACTTTGGCCCGCCCAGTAAAATAAAAACAAAGCCACAGCGGAAAAGTTCAGGACAGAGGCAAGTGAAATGTGCGTGTCTGTGTGTGTGAACATGAAATATGCTAGATATTTAGATATGACTAGGATGCAGTCACAAACTTAAGCTGACAGTTTGATCAGGTGTTTGGTGAGATGGACACAATCTGAACTTGTGCGTGTGTGAATGTGCACAGGTGACATCACTATTCAAACCAAACTCCACTGACCCAGTTCACCTTTTTACTGCATCCGTTTTCAGAGAGATGACTTCATGACTCTGTTTTGCTTGGGGGGGGGGGGGGGGGGGGGGGGGGGGGCACTCACCGTGCTCGGAGTCTGTCAGCAAGAAGACATCAGGATGCTCGGGATCGTCAGCCATCATGGCCATTAGACCCACCACACACACGCTCTTACTGGAGGTCGACTTGAACTGGGCAGAGGACAAGTGGAAACACGGTTCATTTTCTTTCTCATGATGACTCTGTTGCCTTTTAATGCTACTTTAAAATAAAGGTTAGCACAAGCTGTGTGTGTGTTGCCTGTGAGCCTGCATGTGCACACCACAAGGGTCTCATTAGCCTGTGAGTGACACATAGGATTGCAGTGATGTCATTGGTCTCATTATTCAATGAGTGCTACCATCTGTCTGTCCCCCCCCAATGCACCAGAGCCCATCCAGTCCACACCACACACACACTTTCTTTGAGTTCTTATTGTCCCTTACCTACGCTCTCCTAGCTCATGTAGTTTCAGTAAACGTTCCTGTCAAACTCTTCACACACAAACCCAACACCTGGCCAGATACTCTGAACACGCTCCGCTTGTTTTTTAATTAAGTAAAAAAATGTGCAGCTTTTTTTCCCCCTCTGCATCTTTTCCTGTGCATACAATGTAAAAAAACACATGAAGAGGAATCAAGTGTTTCTCCACTTAGTTCATTCTCTAAGTTCATATGCTAAACCTTCTCAGAGTGAGTAAGTAATGGCTATCATGTGTCGTCTCCTTGTAAAACAGTGTGTTTTGGGGTCATTTGGTGCATTTACTCTCAACTTCTATCAACAACTGCAGTTCACCTGGAAGAGGTCTGAGACTTCCAGGTGTCTTGGTGCTGTTAATGTCCTCACCTCGCTAAACAAACAAATATCCTGATTTTTTTTTTGAAAAAACAAATATTTCGTCTGCTGAAATAAATCTGTAGCATCACTACTGCCAATGTTCAACAGAGGATACCGGATGGACCAGTGTGGCTGTTTGTGTGACGTACATGTTTTCTCTCAGTGGCCTTCAGGGACTTGGCAGGGTAGTAGTAGAGCTGGGCTCCGCAAAGAGCGACCCAGTATTTGGTCCATGACGCCACCTGGAGGCACAAAAGTGAAATCTAATAGTCAACTCCACTTCAGCCTGATGCTACAGAACTTCAGATTCTTCAATCAGATTCTTATAAAGAATAAACTCAAAGACCTTTACTGGGACAGATAAAGAGACAAAATCAGCAAGTTAGAGACAGAGAGATGAATCCCATGGAAGAAGACGTTTGGGCAAATAAAAAGTCTTTACTTGTATGTGCTTGGTTGGATTAATGGAGGATAAGTGTGCAAAATTGGCATCTTGTTCAATAAACACTGGAAGATTTTAAGACTAATACAAGGAAAATAAAAATGTTATTACATGAAGGAAAGGCATGTGAAAGAAAAAGGGACCAAGTGAACCCACTAATTAATACTCCTGGGGTGGAGAGATTTCGCCTGACTACGTGGCCAGATTGGGAAACATTTTTTAAGACCATGTCAATCTTATAAATAACTCACACTGGCTGTGATAGGTTTAAGTTACTTTGACTTCATAAAGAGCTCCAGATTTATTTCTAGCCAAAACAGAAAAAGGATAAAACGTGTTTTGGGGAAGAGTTTCTCATTATCTGAATTGAGGATCTAAAGACAGAGGGTGTCATACACTGTACAGATTGTAAAGCCCCTTGAGGCAAATTTGTGATATTGGGCCATATATATATATAAACTATTCGAATTGCAATGAGCGCAAGGAACAGACAGAAACACACAGAAACAGGAATTGTTCTGCAGATTAAGGAGTCTCTGAGGTCCTATCTTCGCTCTGCAGACAGCCTTTATAGCCCATCTGCTCCTGTATAGTGAGTAAGTATATGTGTATGAACAGTATATGGGCACATGCAAGTGTATGGTTATATATGAGTCCGTGTGGGTTCTCACGGTTGGTTTCTTGCCCTCCTTGAGCACAGTCTTCCGCCTCAGCACCCCCTGCACTGTGACTGCTCCGGGATACAAGTGAACTGCAAGCTCCTCTGACTCGGCAGAGCTACAACAGGACAAAGACAAACATTACAAGCTATATACGCAAACAAACACACAGGAAAGCATGCACGCACACATACCAGATCAACTCAAGAGATGAACTAGTAGTAAAGGCAGACGCAATCTGCAAAGCCACCTTCAACTCTGCCTCAGTAAAGTACTTTGATTTTAAAACTGCATCTATTTCTGTCTTGCTTTCACAGAATTGAGCTTCACAGATATGAATCTTAACACTGGTATCTGTAGAAGGAAGAGCAGAGACGGACAAGGTGGTGTGCAGATTGTGTCTGTCTGGAGGATCAGAGCAGGAAGCCCAGTGCAGGAGCCCAGTGAAGCCTGGTGAGAGAGAGAGAGAGAGAGAGAGAGAGAGAGAGAGAGAGAGAGAGAGAGAGAGAGAGAGAGAGAGAGAGAGAGAGAGAGAGAGCGACCCATCCCTAACCACAAGACACACTTAATATGCAAAGTCCATGAGAATTGGCTTTAATAATCCCGAAAAGTCTGTTCCTCTCTACCTCAGGAATGAGGATGTAACAGTTTGTTTCCAGTGACACATGGAAACTCATTTTTCGCTCCAAGCTGTGAAATATCTTGGAAACTTATCACAAGAAGAAGTCTAGGTGGACTATGAGCTCTATGTGACTGTGTGAGTGTCAGGCAGACATGCAAGAAATTTAAGAAAGCAAAAGGTAGATTACAGACTGATGGTAAGCAGCAAAAGATGAACAATCATGACCCCATACAGATCCTTTGCCCTTCACCTGGTTCGTGATCTCACACAACACACACACACACACACACACACACACACACACACACACACACACGATTCCCACCACATGATTATCCCAGCACTACACACACTCTAAGCACCAGCACACAGCAGCCTCTGGCAGGGCCTGAGGGGCGTGAAGTGAGGATAAGAGAGGGTTTGGTTGAGGTCTGGTTGGTTCCGGTGTGTACCTGCTGGGCCTCAGGACTCCTCTGTAGGGGATGCGGGCCACACGGGTCACTGGGCCCAGAGAGTGATAGAACCGAGTCCTGTTCAGAATAGGATAAGACAGGATAGAATAGGGGGGCACGGGACACTGTTAAGGCTGTGTGGGTGTTTTTTTTTTTGTTGTTTTTGTTTTTCCCTTCAAACTGCATGGGTTAGAACTGGATGGAGGAGCAGTTATTTGGTTAGATAAGTTACTGATGAATGTGTGTTCACAGGGTCATTCAATAGTTTGAAGAAATGGTGTTTTGGAAAGAAGGTTAAGATGATTTTCAGGCCAGTTGATTCTTGAGCTGTGAATCTTTATTTCAGAACTAGTGAGTGTGGGCACTTGTTGGCACAGTGGGACTACTGGTTTGGGGATTAAATATTAAGCATACAATTCAGGCTGCTGGAGAAGCAGAAGCATCTGGGAGCAGCGGTGGAGGGATGAGGCACGACAGCCCTGGCTGCAAGTATAAGGGAGGCCCGGCATGGCACTTGTGTGTTGGGTTTTAATGGCAGATCATTTCGCATAGCTGCGTCTTGAGGCCAGAGCTCTGAAAATTATACAATCACATCTGGGATGAAGGAAATTTTATGATCTTACATGTGGATGGGATGAAAAAGCACAGCAGACGTATTAACCTTACCTCTCAAACGCTGGCCAAGACACCTCTTCACTGAGCTCAGAGCCCTCGCTGCTCCCTGTAAACACATCCACAAACGGTATCATTGAAGATGCAAACTGTGTGTCGTGGTAATAAATACACATGTGTACGTCATACCAAGTGAAATACCGCTGGACAGAGTCGAGCTCTCGGCTTGGCCCCTGGTGGGACTGTGGCTCTCCATCACACTGTCGTCCAACAGGTGGCGAGAACCGGCGTTGGGGAACGTCGCACTTTTAAACTCTACTGTGTTCATCTTATGGATGAAACTATGTGGACGCAGAACACAGCAGACAGCAGGGACAGAAAGATAAGGAGAGAACGAAAAAGAAACAGGTTAGTATTTTTTGTTTTATAAATTTTGTATGATTTTCAGACCATCATCTATGAAAGGATTAATTCATTATTGAATGGTGACAATTTTGTTTTGACACAAAATAAAAACTAAAACTGACTTGTAACCCAGGCTGTGGCACTTCCTGTGTCCGTACGGCAGCAGGTTCCTGGGGGAGGGCGGCGTGGCCGGGACTTTGGCTCCTTCAGCTGCTACCGTACATTTACGGCCACAGAGAGGAGATGCTGACGCTTCCTGGCCTGTAAGGGAAGGACACATTTATAGACAAGGAAGAATGTAAAGAAAAGGGAGATGATAAACATGTTTGCTACATTTAACAACCAACTTACCGACAAGATCCTCTTTGGAGGCGTTTGCTCGTGGTGTGCTGGTGCCTGGCTCAATCTTCTGTGACAACCTAAATAAACAAGTGTTAAATCCGTCAGTTCAATATCATCCTCTACTCCTCTCTCATCACAATAAGTAATTATTATGAAGATGGAATGTTTTTAGACGAGCACAATGCCCAGCAAAAAACTAAGAAACAAAATGTTCTTCAGAAATTATGAGGCGAAAGCAGTTGCTGCTTTTATCTACAGCATATTATTAGGTTTTGTTTCTTACTTGTAATTGTCGTCCTCCACAAACTTCTGCAGCTCCTCAATATACCTGACTGAGTTGAGATACTTCTGTACATGAGGCAACACTGGTATATCTGAAAGAGGGAAGATAATGACAAACATTACAAGAGATATACGTGTTCTTGTGATCCCATGTTACTAAAACTGCCAACATATCTAGGCTATAAAGTATGTCTGGAGTGAGGACAATTTACTAATAATGTGAAACTTCATCCATTATTACAGGAAATTGTCCTCCAGAGAGCTCAAGCGCAGGTCAGCTACAAAGCAGCAGCCAGACTGTTGCTAGGTAATAGCTCATGGAGAGGAAAAAAAATACTGTGCAAGTATGCTGTAGCACTCTTCAACCCAGGGATACATAATTTCTATTCCGTGTAAAAACTACTTGTGAGTCTACAAGTCATTCGCTAGAGGATCTGTAATAAAAAGCAAGAACAGCTACAGACTTCCCTCCAGCTTTTATACTGACTCCTTCCTCTGTGTTCCACGTAAAGGACTTAATCAAATCTCAGAGTACAGTACAGACTTAGGAGTTTAGTTGCTGCTGACATGATACTTTAGCTATGTGGAAGTTGGCCTTGATCCTGTAGATTTTCCTACCCATATACCACATACTGCCATCCCATGAATGTGTGGCGGTGTGTATCTGAACTCACCGTAGGTGCAGGATCTCTGCAGGTCCGATATGATTCTGAGAATGTTGTTCATCAGGTTTGATCTCTGTTCGTTCTCCAGTATGCTGCCCGTGGAGGGGTAGGCTGAGTCTATGTACGTCAGATCAGACAGGTACATCCCTGAAATAAAGCAGCAGGCAGAAGAGGATGCAACACGTTACATCAAAGCAGGAGAAACACACAGCCCTCCTTCCCTCACGCTCTCATCCTTTAGTGAGGACAGCGTCCCTCTGTTGGAAGTGTTATTTTAAACACCAGTGGGGAATACAAGGCTTCTCCTGCCCGCTCATTAGAAAGCAAACACGTAGACACAAACAAGGCTGGACATCGTAACAGGGCCAGATTTCCTTGGGTGCATGATGCAAGTGAATTTATTGGTGTGAACACCAGCTGGTAATCGTAGAGTGCTTGAGTGATATGACAGACAGGAATAAGAACTCTGCATAAACTGTCCTATTTGCATATATTTTATTCAAGTTTCAAACAGAGAGCGAAACGAGTGCCTGGAGTGGATGACTAATCTTCTCTTCAGCCTTTCCAACTCAAGGCCACCCCTCTCTCCCTCCCAGGCTCCCTCAATCCTTGCCTGTTTTTGGCAGACTTGGAGCAGAGCTGAGATTTTCAGCCTCTCATTACATAAATATTAACATTAAGAGACAGACCCAGAAGCAGCTTCCCACATTGTGGAAATGGAGATTAACAAACTTCAGTGAACTGATGGTGTGCCTTTCCTTACATTCTCCTCTTTCCTCCTCCTCTCTCTCTCTCTTGCTCAATGTTTCTTTCACACGCCAGCGTCGAGATTGAGTGCAGATGTAAGAGAAGTTATCACACAGTAGACTACATGACCCCCCCCACACACACACACTTCCCCCGCGCACACACACACACACAATTTCCTTGGAAAATAGTGTTATATTCACAGATGCGTGCAAATACACATGTAGCACTGAGCATGCTAAATACAGATGTACAAATAAGCAACAACTGCAGGACCACATCCAGTAGATAAAAAGCACAAAACCTCGTCTTCAGGATACCATGCACAAACACAAACACAACACCATCTGATTAGAATCAGGGAGAGGGATGGGGGCTGTGAGCAGGAGTAGTAGTTCACAAGTGTTTGGAGACACAGCTGTAAGGGGGAAAGTGAGAGATGGCGAGGAAGAGGAGGATGAGAGGGATTCTGAAGGCTTAACCGCTGTGGATGCTCTTCTGAGAGCATGTCAGAGATAACCGCAGTTAGTCATGCATAAATCCATCCTGCCTGGGACGCCCACAGACAGATGCATGCTCATGTAAGGACCTGTGGTGTGTGTTTACATACAGCAAAACGTATGTCAGAGTATCAAGTTAGAAAACTAAGGGTAGGAGGGGAGAAGTGTAAAGTAAGGAGAAAACTCCATTTTTCTATCTGCTATTTCACCACACATGCAAAAATAAACATCTGTCTGTGTCTCACAAACCTAAAAGACATCAAAAGTAAATGACAGCGTTTATAAGGAGCAAGCAAAGACCGGACAAGCTCAAATTACACCTGGAGCAAGGATTTTGTTTTATCTGCCTTCCTTTTTCTCCTGCCCTTACAGCTGAAGCTCTACAGGAAGCTGCACAGAAACCTCAGCAGCATTACAATCAGCTCTTCTCGCCGCTAAAGGAGAAAGTGAAAGGGGAGGGGAATTGTGGGTTGTAACGAAAGAAGAAGAGGTCAAAGCAGCTCGCGTCTGTGCCTTAGACTCAGCAAGAACACTTCTGGATTCAAACAGGTCTTCTTTTCTTTCACTCGACTCTGTCCTTCTATATAAAGACCCATGAAGGTCACTGTTGAGGATGGGAAACTCAATGAGGCAGCCCTGTTATTCTCCTTTTTTTGTCTTTTTTTCCCCCATCAGGGTGACATCAGAGGCAGGCTGGGCCACTCCCCCAAAAAAGAGAGAGAGGGAGGGGAAAAAAAGGCAATCTCCAACTCCCACACCCTCATCCCCCTCCCCCCCCTCTCTTCCTCCTTCCCTTCCCTCTGCTAGTCTCCCCCATCCTTTGTGAAAACCTGAAGGCATCAGTCGTCATAGCTCAGTCTGCTCAGTCTCGGTCTGAAGTGGACGGCTATTGAACCATGCCCCAGCCCGAGCACCAGGACAGCTGAGTCCACAGGGAGGAGCACATCTTTGGGGAAGCGGGGCCTTGGCAAAAAAAAAAAAGATATACAGATAGTCTCAGCTGCAGGACAGAACAATTGAGTGGAGGGGAGCCTCAGAAGACTGGGACAAAGAGAGAGATGAGTCCTGAGCACTGCAGCTCGGTGAAGACACAACACAACACACACGTGAAACTATAACTGCAGGAAACACACTCCCAGCTTCTGGTAACAAGAAAAGGTAAATGTTGCCCGACTTCATTCTGTTTCCAAGTTTGTTTCTAGAGTGTGTATGTCAGCATGTCTCTGTGTGTGTGTGTGTGTGTGTGTGTGTGTGTGTGTGTGTGGGCAGCTGTGAAGTCTCTTGTTGAGAAGTTGGAGAGGTTAGGATGTTTCGTGACTGGAGGCTCCGGCTGCAGACAGAAACATTTAGCAACGCTCCTTTGGCTTTCCTCTGCAGTCCAAGGCCTGAGATAGGCTGTGTACAGCATGCTGACAACTGCATTGTGTGCATACATTCATGTGACCTATATGAGAGCAAGTAAGGGATGCTAAGGGCATGTAGGATAAAAGGAGTGTAATTATATGCCTAGGTGCAAGGCTATCAGAAAACAGCGTCAATGAAGAAAGAAGAAAGAAAAAACACCACAAGCACCAAACTTTTCATAAACTTTTGTTGTACGGAAACAAATTTGTATGTATGGTGTTTTGTGATTTTGGCATTTCTGTTGTGTAGAGGATACATTTTAACTGAATATAACTAATATCCTTAAATAATGAAAAGCTTTTCAGTCATCAGTGTCTCAGTGTTTTCTTTCAGATGTAATACTCCAGACTGCTAAACTTCCTCCAAACTGTACACCAAGCATCTAAGTTAAAGAGAGAGAACAGAAAAAATAGTGAAGAGAAAGAAAAGTAGGGCATTCCAGCAAAACACTTGAGGGAGGCTGATCTGATCAGATGGAGAGATTTGATCCCTGGAGCCAGGCTTGTTTATTTTTTCTTGGCTTTTGGTTACCTAATACAGCACCGTGTGAGCCTGGCCTATAACTGGGTTGCAGGGGTGGAGCGGAGTCAACCTGGTGGTTTCAGGGTTAGATCAATAATATTACACCTAATGAGGCAGTGACATGTCTCTCTGCACATGTGTCTCCTTGTTCCATTTGGGAGTCATGAGATCATATGTTGAGATGCACAGAAAATCCATTGTAGTTTGTGAAGTCCTTAAAAGTTAACTTACTGTTTTTTGGGAGAATACAAGTTCCCTGCGTTAAGGGAGGAAAAGTGATGATGCAGTGTAATCCAACTAACCACATCCTCTATCAAATACACTTCAGTCACAACCTTGCCATGGTAGCAAAAGCTTTGAACACTAACAACATCAATCTGGTGCACTTCCACATCACATCAACTCGCAATTATCTTCAAATGTTTTCACTTAGGTCCTGGTGGAATCTGAGGAAAAGATTCTGTTCACTACAAAGCCACATCTGTGAATACTGTAAAGGTCCATGAGAGAGAGGACAGTGGTGAGCGCGCACACACACACACACACAAACACGTAAAAAAAACACACACTCTGAGCTTCACAAAACCTTAGCATGAAGTAAAAGGCTAAAATGAGGGAATGGCAAAACGCTAAGAAAACTAAGAGCTTCCCTGTTTTTCCCGGTAGAGTAATAAATCATAATATCAATACCTCTAATAACTCAGCCTGGAAAAGAAAAAAAAGGAAAATAAAATAGATAAAGAGAAGGAGGGAGCAGCTGTCTGAGAAATATCCAGAACATTCCGTGCTGAAGCGGCAGCGCTTGGCCCTCGGGTTCACCTGAAAGCGGGTGCATGGGGAACAGGCCTGGGGGAAGGCTTTAAATAGGTCATTACAACCAATCCACACATAAACTAACCATTCTCTTAACCCTCACACCGGACTATAAATCACAGAGTATCTGTTTGATGTCCTTCCTATTTAAAGTTTTTAAAACTCCCAGAACAAGCCAATAAAAAGTGGTCAGGTAGTGCATGGCAGGCTGTAAGACCCAGTTAACCGCTGCCCTCCCCCTGCCATTCTGTCACAGACTATGTTGTAACGCAGCAGGATATTGATAGCTCACTCAAGCAGTACCACGTGGGTTTCTTATGGGGGGGGGGTGTAAAGGGCACGTGGCTAATCATGTCTCTCTATTTGACCCGAGGCTGCTTATGGATCCTTCACAGACACAGATGTTTCACGGACAGCTCCGCTGATCTTATCAGCAAAACACATACAGAAGCAGAAACAGACACACAAAACACGACTCTTTCTAAGTGCTGGTCACATGCGGTTAAATCCAACCGCAGCTAGTGGACAACAACTGTGGGGAAAGAAAAAAAGAAAAGAGCCAAGGGTGTAGCAAAAGTCTCTAGCTGCTGCGTGACAGTCATTTAGAAATCCCCCTAATGAGCGCTTTGACACAGCTGAACGGACAGGTCACCTTAGGGAGGAAGAGGTCAGCCAGGAGGTCGGGGCAAACAGACAAGAGAAGTGGAGGCATGTAAGTAAGTAGAGCCAATAGAGAAATTAGTGTTTAATGCTGTGTGTGTGCGCGTCTGTGTGTGTGAGAATTTATGTGTTCTTCCTTGCTGATTCAACTAATAGAAAACATGTGCAGTCAAAGGTATGAGCTTAAGGTGAAGTGTGACTCAGAGGAGAAATAAAACCTAAACGGAGTAATAGTAGGCTTCTCCTAACATCTGAAAACTTACACCATCCGGCCAAACAAACGTTTATATAAATGCTGTAACATTTTTAATATCCCCTCCCCTCCCTGCTCTCCTCTCTCCCCTTACCCTCCTCCAGCTCTTTTCTGGCTCTTTTCTGACACTTGAAACCTTGGCAGCAGCATGTGTTTGTTTCAAAGCCAAGTGTCGCTTTTTACGAGTTTAATTTAATTAGAGAGAAAAGCCACCTGAGTGGGCAAGGTAACAGCTAATCCGTCAGCCCGGGTAATGAATGACTGAGGCAGGCACTGGTTTAAAGATGACAACTGCTGGGAATTTGTTATGCATAGATTAATATCAACCCTGCACATATCATCAGTGCGTACAAGGAGAGTTGTGTTTGTTGGTTTGTTTGTTGCGATGGAAGTGGTAGGGTTAGAGGATGAGTGCCATGGAGTGATGGAGGAGGGTGTTGGGTAGTTGAGAGCTCTGACAAAGTGAGACAGATGGAGAGGTCGGCCTTATATGAACTCGTCCCCCTGGATTACCCCTGAACATAAGAACAGCGCGTTTGTATATTATGTGCGTGTTGTGCAAAAAGAGGAAGAGGGGGAACATGTTTTCCGCAAAGACCGACTGACTACCAGGGTATGTGGGGTGGACGGGTTGGGGTTGAGGGGGCGGGTGGGGTAGAGGAAGGGTGGGGTTGCACCCTAATCCCACATATAGACCTCTGACCCCAACATCAGCCCACATGTTTAGAGTTTGACTACAGAAGAAGGAAAACAGATGGGATCCCTGGGGCCTCGGGTGAGGTTTTGGGGGCTCCCTCTTCAGTAATATAGCATCATAAAGGTAGAAAACTCGGTAGCTAGAAAGCAGGAGGCAGGAACCACTTCTGGTTTTTATTGCGCTGATTGTATTCTAACCACAGGGCTAATGTCTTCCTAAACACATCTACTTAATCTAACACAGCGTCTTCATTTTTCCACCTCATCCTTCATTCTCTAACTCTAGAGAGGCTCCAGTCCCAATTACTAGCTTAAGTTATAAATGTAGAGAAAATCCTATTCTAGCTCTATGTATCTGTCTTGATTTCCCTTTTAATATTTCAAATAAGCAATTTCTGTAAGTTTTTTTTGTTGATGAGGCTTTTATGGGTTTCTCCTTGTTGTTAACACTGTTTTCAGAGTGTGCAGTCATACTATTTCCCCACTCCGCTGTGTTCGCCTCTCCAGCCCATCCTTTATAACCTCACATCTGAGCCATTTCTGCGCTCTTATTTTGTTTCTATCCTTTATTCCAAACCAATTTGATGGTTCCGCGGCTGTTTCCTGCTCGTGGCTCTGTACTCAATTGCTTTAGCAAGCACAAAAGAACGAGTCAATTTGTGTCTTTGAGGGACTGAGTGTATGAGTGGTCATGTAACTGAGCTCTGTGGACAAAAACAGTGGCTGGTGACATCATATGTGGACGAGATGCCGGGAGGAAGTCGGACTCTGGCTGTGTACCAACAGTGGAGCTGGCTGAGCTCCATGTTGTCATGTAAAGCAGTGCTGCTGTTTATTGATGCTCAGGCTCCAAAACCAAAACCCTCTTCTCTCCTTCGCTCGCCCTCCTTTTGTTTTTACTTTTCCCTCTTTCTTCTGACCAGTGATGATGTGCTGTATGTTTTAGGGCATTTTGGACTTGTTGTGGGAAAGTCTGAGGACCAGATGGGGGAGTGGAAGCTGGGGATTTTGAGGCTGGGAAATACATTGGCTATAAAAATATAAATACATTTTGTACAAGTCTTTCCCCCCCCGTTTTTTGAGCTGCAATCCATCAGTCTACAGACTGACACATCACAATTGTTAAATCACTGAAGAGCAGGGCTGACGATGGCTGATATATGATGCCAATATCAAAAGAAAGAAAAGTCATGTACAATTCCTTTAGAAAAATACATTGAGTTATGCTCTAGATTTCAGAACATGACTAGTGTTTAAGGGAGAGAGGGGGACAGTGATGTCATTCAACTGAATTATTCTCTACAGTATAACAATATATATTTAATGCTAGCCAGTTTAGACTAGATAATTTGTCATATGGGATGGGAGAAAACTGTTAATATTTAGAAAAGGCGATGGTGACTGAGGAAATTCAGGGCTCAACATAGGGCTGGACAATAAAACAATAATTATTGCGATATTTATTTCAATAACAATATAGCAAATGTTTCATTAAATATTCAGTAATGTTTGATTTTATTCACTTGAATCATACACGAATCAGGACTTAATTTTTTTATTAAGATGTTTATTTTGTTGAGGAAAAAGGACTGAAAAAAGCTTTTACTTAATTTTACTTGTGCATATTTGTTTTAGATTTTATCAATTGTTTTGAATGTTCTACCTCAGATTTGTGAAGTGATCCACTGTTTGGCATTAAGTGTTGACCACAAAGAAGAGATTAAACCACAATTAACAATCCGGTTTCTTCAACTTTCACTCAGGCGCAAAATCGTGATAATTATCGATATCGAAAGATATGAAACTTTTTATCGTGATAACATTTTTGGCCATTTCGTCCAGCCCTAGCTCAACACTATTTAACCACCTTCCCAAAACTCACAAGGGGGAGTGCTAACATCGTTTCAAAGCAGCCAAAACAAGGATGCATGCACAGGTGCCCGCAGACAGTTTGTTTATCGGCCTCGTGAGTGCAGGTATCAGCCGATGCCAGTTATCTCAAAATGCCAGATATCGGCCAGATATCACTACTACTGGCAGCCTGAATCTAAATGTTACACTCACATGACCAACATATTCTCTCCGGCTGTATTCATTTAATGTGAGCACCATGCATCAGGAACTTTCTTACTTTTTTTGTGCCAAAACTAATAAAGTCTAACACAACAGCCTTGCAATAAATCCTACTTTCATTCAGTTTTGGTTGAAACTGTGTTGATCAACTGTACAGTTATTTTGGAGGATGTCCTTTGAGGTTCTGAAGTCAGGATTTATTGCAGCACTGTATTAGACTACATTAGTTTTCACTTGGTGTACCTAATAAACTGGCTACTGAGTGCACATTAAGTAAAATAAATTCTGTATGATTCATCCCAAAGAGCACACACCTGCAGTGAGCCAATTTTCCATGGAAGTGGTTTATACCAATTGTTTATTAAGCAGTTTGCCCTGGCGCAGATCACAAATGATGCATGTGCTCTAGGAGGATTTCTGCCAATACATGCAGACTAACCTGAAGACACAAGCGTGACATGTGACAGAACAGATTTTTCCTGTCTAGCAATAACCTGAGCAGCCGTCTGACTTAATGACTTCTCTGGTCATTTCCTCTCAACAACACGCAGATAAGAATTATTTCGGTCTCCTGCTCAGGCACAAAGCTAATCACCGTTCATGTACAACATCAGCTCCTAGAAAGAAAACAAAGCTAGATGAAAACCAGTGTCATCGCTGTTTACACACATACACCTCCAGAGTGAGTGTGGGGTGAACATAATTAAAGCAAGCACAACCCAATCTGAATATCGTTAGTCAGCTGTGGGCTATATCAACGCAACCAACAACACCGGATTGCACAGCTGAGCTGATCACAGTGAGCAAAGCCAGGGGCATAGTTGATGATACTTTGCACCTTTTGTGTAGGTCTGTCTGTAAAACTTGTGTGGAAATATGGGTCCATGTGTGAAGAAAAAATATAAAAGGTGTGTGCATTTTCATGTGGAATGAAGCAACCAGAGATCTGTCAGTATGGCACTAAGCTCTTTAATTATTGTTAGATAAACCAACTTCAGTCCCAGGCACCAGAAAATCACCTCCACTGCCCCAAGTCAAAGCACTGTGTTCAGTAAGAACCGGCAGAACTGTACATCTCAAACAGAAGAACCTTAAACTGTAATTACACAAACAAACGGCATGGCACATTTAACAGGCTGCCTTTACAGGATGAGGAGTTGCTCTAATGGGCTTAAACAGTAATACGCTTGTGTCCTGTTCAATTGGAAATTATTCCCAGTTGGACGAAAGAGTGTGTGGTAAAAAGAGCAAAGGATGTAGGTTACACACAAATACTGTCTTGTCCTTAGACGGTTCCAATAACAGCCATAAAAATAAATTAAAGCATAGCTCAGACAGGCAGAGAGAGACGAGGAGAGACAGACAGTAGGGAGTGAGGACAATTAAAAAGCCACGTCTCCTGACTATTAATAACCATTAGCGGGGTGAGGACCCAGCAGTGCACTTAGAAAGACTTATGAAGCTCATATTGTTGCCAAAATATAAGGCAGGCGGAGGTAGAGGCCTCTGGAAATCCTTTATGCCCACGGACGTTATGGAATGCAAGCGCTGTCTGTCGGTAGGGCTGATCCAACAAGAAATTGAATAAAGCCCACTGATAATAATTACACAATTTGAATTAGTTTCAGTGTATCTTTTTTTCTGTACTGCTTACAGTCTGTGGCTTTTTATATGTTGCTGCAAATTGCTCCTTAAGTGATTTAGCTCTAACCAAAAGACGTGGAGAGAAAAGAGGAGAAGGAACACAAATCAGAGAAAGCAAAGAGGAAGGAAAATGTGGGAGGAAAGTATTTAATGGAAAGAAACAGGCAGAAGAGACAAAAAGAAGGAATAGGCGCATTTCATCTAAACTCTGCCTTAAGATGTTCATAAGGCCTGGCCAGGAAGAGAGAAAGGGACAACGACCCACTTCCTTCCGCGATTAGTGTTTTGCGTCTTAAATCCACTACTGTCTTTGCTATCCTTTCCATCTTTGTCTTAGCCTGTCACTCTTCATCTCCTTCACATCACTCTGTAGTATCTGTACAAATAGCTCAGTGCTCTTCCAGGTTGTGATTGTAAGTAAAATTTCTCTGAGGCACCTGACCATGTATTTCCAGCTAAATAACACTCAAGAGTTAGAAACATGTGAGGGAACATGTTCTCGTCATTGCCAAGGCACACTACAGCAGACATGCAATACATGTATGTGAGAGCCAAGAGCGAACTTGGCTTTATCCAGCGAATGGTAATAAAAAAAAAGAAAAATGTACATGTGCTTTGGTGCTGTGAACTTGTATCAACTTGTCATAGATATGCACACAGGACACATACAGTAAGTACAGTTGTGAGCTAAAACCACATTGAGCAAAAAGGCTGGTCTGTCTGATTGAAGTGCAGCCTGTTGAGAAACATCCAAGTGGTGTCTAGTCAGGCATGCTTCTTTTGTTGTTAAATCTGCAAAGCACCAGATGTGAGCTAGAGCTGGCATAATCGCCGCTTCCATCTCTGCTGAACCAATATAGTTGGTCAAGTAAGGCAGCTGCACTGATGAGTAGAAACGTGATATATTAAAACTACTGAGGATGCAAGTATGACTAATTTCCAAACTACACAACAAAAACAGGATGTAATGGTGTACTGACAGATGTGCATGCATAAACTTTTACTCCCACAGGTGACCATCTGATCCATTTTCCACTCAATAGCTACCAAGTCCCAAAGCACTTCAGCAGTGTTTAGTTTCGGTTTGTTGGGGAAGAAAAAAGGAGCCATTCTGCTTGTTTTGAGGACATACTGTAAACACACTGGTGACCTCTCCAAGTTCCCTGGAATGTCTTTCATATGTTGTGGTTCCTTGAAAGAGACGAGGCCCCTCGTACTCAGAACCACCACCCAAGAGGAAATCAGGCTCCAGAAGACAGGAAAGAAGGAAAGAGCGGACGTGAAAGAAAAGAAAAGGATGACGAGAAAGAGATGGGAAATGATGGCGGTGATGGCTGATGGATGAGCTGTAATGATTAGCGGCATGTAGATGTCTGTAGATGAGGCTGAATATGGACACTTTACAGAGCTCACAGCAATGGTAGAAAGCCAGTCGTAGTTTGTAAGAGAAGCCACACTTGAGAGCTGATACCGCTGATGCTGCTGTTAAAGTCATTAGCAGCTCTCACTGAGGTCAATAAGGACACAGTACCTGGTTACGCTGTCAGACTCACCGGCTGCTGGAAAAACACACGACCATGAAAATGAATAACGTCTCTGGATAGCCATGCATACACAGTATTCAATCATAAAGATGGACACACCAACTTTACGCATACCAGCAAGAGTAAGCACACACACATACACACACACCCCCACTACAGATCTGCTATACTAGTGACACTAGTTCCAAGTGACACCAATGCCAGAATTCCTGAAGAACCACAATGGCGTCACATGGGAGACACAGAGCCTGAGTTTTGGGGTGGAGGTAGGACTTAATGATGTGGCACTGAGTAAAGTATAAGAGAGATGGAGTAGATTAGGAGGGCTAGATAGGCCGGTGTGTTAAATGGAGCAGTGTGTACGCCTGCGTGTGAGCGCTTTTGTGCTTGTGCGTTGATGAGAAAGAGAACTAGATGTAGTAGGGACAAGAAAGAGACGAGGGAGTCACCCCTCAAATTAGACAGGGCTGAAGACAACTCCACAAAAACTGTTTTCCGGTCTTTATCTCACACCCCTGTAGTGACTGCCTGTATGCGTGTGAAACACAATTGCTACCACCTACTAACACTTCCGGTGGATGTACGGAGCCGCATGAAGCAGTGAGCATATTTAACCTGCCTCTCTCAGTAAGCTGCATCAGAATTAGGGGTCAATGTGTTTCACGAGGGGGGTGGGGGTTACGGGACAATTAAGTCAGATCTCTGAGCAGGAAGGAAGGTCTTCAACAATTTTCCCCAAATACTTAGAACATAAACAAAAATCAGAAGCTAAGTGAGTTCCTTGGGCGATTTCAGTTTGTATCTCCAAACAAGTGTGAAGACCAGGCAAATCATGAATTAAAAAGCGATGATTGTTTATTATGTAATGCTGACAGTGAATCGATGTAGGAAACAAGCTGCAGATACAAAAAGTAGATGAGAAAACAACGGTTAAGCAATATGCCCCTATTAAAAGTAATGAGAAGAGTGTATTTTATTTTGTCTTAGAGTGTAATTTCATTGAAACAAATATAGAAGCAAAGAGTCACACACATTTTAGACAAGGCTAGAAGTGGGCTATGTAACTGTTAGTTAAAATTTAACATTAAAATAATATTCCTATCCTTCCCTTAATATTAATAATAGTGACAACCCCTGTGGTTAAAAAAAACAAACATCTGAATGCTCTACATGAGCGGTAGCAGTCACAGTGTGTGCTGGACAAATAGCCATTCAGCGCTGCAAACCCTGTCTTTTTTTGGGCCATCAGACTGTACTGCCTCCATGACTGTTTGGAAGGCGGTACGACAGTAAATAAGCCTTCAGTTTGCTTTTTGATCCAGCAGCTGTACAGTTTTTTTGGATGTGCATACCCTACCCTGTTAGAACTACAGCATAGCCGAGGTTCTTGTGGCAAACATGCTGTAGTTCCTCAATAGTGTTCCTGGAATAGTTCCTGTGGTCAAAAAATATCATTACATACTATGCAAGACATGAAGATGGGAGTTTGATAGAGAAAAGAATAATCTTATTCCTAGAGTAAAGAAGATAAAGTAACGGTAGGAACCTAAGATAAAGCACAGCCAGCAGCCACATAGTCATCTTTTTAATAGGGGGGGGGGGGGGGCAAACAGGACCTTAGAGAAATGGGGTGCCTGTCAACAGGGAAACTAACTGAGAAAGAAAGCAGACCTCATACTGTGAGCTGCACAGCAAATGTGTTCTCCTTTTCAATCTTTCCACACAAAACGCTATGTGGAACATTGACCTGACCACTCTGCTACTGCACACGGAGTGAACACTTTCCTAAACAATTACTGACTGTCTGTGAGTATTTGAGAAAGTGAAAAAAAAAATACCTTGTCATTAAATTCTTATGGCAGTAATTTCCTCTGCTGTGGAACACCATACAATCTACACCCCTGCTGTTTACATTCCTTTTGTTAGCCTTTGTAAACACAGAAGTGACTGTTTCAGAGTCCCAACTCTTAAGATCTTTTATTCTTGCAGGGGAGGCCTGGGGGGACTTGGAGGGAGCACCAGTAGCTGTCCATATATCAGTCTAACCAGCCCACAGAAATGCAGGGGTTGATGTGGAGCCTGTGTGCCCTGCTCTGCCTCTCCCTCTGGGAGGAAAGTTACTGCAGGAGCTCCAGGGAAGCCCAGAGGACCAAGGAGCTTTCTCTCCACAGGAGTAAAAGAGCCCCCCTCGACCCTGACGCCAAAAAGTGCTCCTACACCTTCCTTGTACCAGAGCAGAGAATCACAGGTTCCAAGTACACCTTGTTTTTGTAATAAACCTTTAAGTTATTCATCATATGGCTGTCTTCAAATAGCAACCCCTTGCTTTTCTAAAAAATCTAAAGAGCTTCTTGGTAATCTCTTAAATAATTCATATCTGTCATCAGGTCCAATCTGTGCAAGTACCACAGGCCCTGAGCCAGACAAGGACAGAGTGACCCGTATGGACATTGCAGATGTGCGGGAGGTGCTCAACAAACAGCGGCGTGAGATTGAGACGCTGCAGCTGGTGGTGGATGTGGATGGTAACTTGGTGAATGAGATGAAGCTGCTGCGGAAAGAGAGTAGGAACATGAACTCCAGGGTGACCCAACTCTATATGCAGCTGCTGCATGAGATCATCAGGAAAAGAGACAACTCTCTGGAGCTGGCCCAGCTGGAGAACCGTGTCCTCAATGTGACCTCTGAGATGATGCGACTGGCTTCAAGGTACAAGGAGCTGGAGGCCCGGTTTGCCACAATGGCCGGTGTGGTGAACAACCAGTCCGTTCTCATCTCTGCACTGGAGGAGCAGTGTCTGAGGACACTAGGACGTGGTGAGCTGCCCGTAGTTCCCCCACTGGTACAGGTGGTACCACAGAATATACCGGTTAACAATCGTTTCACCAACGAGATCCAGAGGGACAATAACAATCGGGCCTTTCCCAGAGGATCACGCATGGACTCCCCTACTGCAAGCCCATTTGGGATTGACCCACCACCACCACAGGGAACACTTACCTCTGATGGTATGTAGCAATTTTAAAGTGATGGGGGATGATGAAAGAGTAAGTGACTGAACATAATGGAAAATAATCAGGGATCCAATTTTTGATGGAAGGGGAGCAAAAACAAAATGCCCTTTTAAGTAATTGTCAGTTAGTAATTGTTCCGATTAATTGTACATACATACAACTAAAGTACAATTAATTACCTAAGGACTGCAATTCAAAAAGTAATTTCTCGCAACAGTTGATATTGCTGAGGCACACTTGGCTTATCCTTGGCATCCTGCAGAGGCAGTGAAATCATACATTCCTATGATTCCCACTTGGCTGCCTGTATTGGCTGCACCGCACAGAGCATATGTACTAAATTAGTAGGATGCGGATTAGGCCTCTTTGAACAGCATTAAAAAGACTTCAGAAAACGGGAATATACATCTGCTGCTAGGCTTCAGTCAGATTTACATTCAGTCCACACAATAAATCCATAGGGGCAAGGTAGAGACAAACAGAGCACACATCTGATGGACTAGTCCAGTGGTTCTCAAACTGGGGCAGGACACAGAGCCGTTGCAGGGGCGGGCGTGGATGACCAGGGAAAAAATATGGAAGGAATTAAGTTGAATGAACATGATTTATGTAGGGAAATTTTAAAAAAACAAGGGTTTGCTGATGCTATGGTGCTGACCTGAATCATTTCTTTTTTATTTGTTGCTCCCCCAATTTTGTCACTGATTAATAAGAATTCAATCAGCTTAAGGGGGGTGGGGGTGCATGAACTTTTTTCGACTTCTGACAGAAAAAGTTTGAGAACCACTAGACAAGTCCATCAAGCTTCAGATAAAATCCTTTAAAATACATTGAGCTCCTCTGTGCTTTTCTCACAGAGAGTGACTAATTCTGACATCTGAGAAAGCTCATCTCGAATACAAAACCAATTTGCAAGGTTAGAATGCTACTTGGAAATGGCTGCTAAAAACTGGCCAGGGCTGTCATACTTGGACTGGCGATTAGACTATGGCGGGGAATGCTGACAGGGGTTATACAAGCAGATGGTGAAATGGATGGATTCATTCATAACATCCCTCAGACATCCCACAGACAAAAAGGGGAATAAAAGAAGGCCTGTTTGAATACTGACAGGGAAGTCACTTAGCAGGATGACATAAGACCCTTTCTTCTGTATTTGTCTATATCAGATTTTTAGTTAACCCTGACACTTAAAGATTCTAGTTTAAGATATCATTAACTATCTTGCTACTTGCCATTAGATAAAAGGGCAGGTACCTTTTAGCAAATCAATGCCAAACTACTCAAGTTAGTTAAATCATGGCGTTATATATAAAGCATCAGCTTACCGTCCCTGCCTTGCTATTACAAAACAAGAGTGTTTAAACATTACTGTTATCGTCTCTATAGTAATGTGAATAAGTGTACTTATTCCAGAGTGTCTGATAGGTGTTGATCCTCCAGAAACCAGTCTAACTGAAACACAGTTCTTCTCAGAATACTGAGCATGCAACACCTTCAACTCACTTTAAGCATTAATAACGATAGGCCTATTTCAAGCTCAATGAGCGGAAGAGCAAAGGGGCCGTATTTTAAAAGCCTCCATGGAGAAAAAACAAAACAAGGAAACACAGAGAGAAAGGAAAAGGGGTGAAGTGGTGGGACGGTAAAATGGCAGGTACTCCATTTGTGACATGACAAAAGGCTGTGTAACATAATTAGCCAACTACTTTAGACAGCCCCTGTTGAACTGTAATTCATTGCATTTGTCAATCATAGCTCATTAGAATGGAGAGCTCCAATGCAATAATGCTGAAATTACACACGCCTCATCCATATTGTAGTTGAAATGTTAAGCATTAAAAAGGTGGGGTATGAGATTCTGGAGAAATCCAATACTATGACAAATACCATGATACAGTGTGAACAGTATAACTTACTGTTGCTACAGTTGCTGCTGCAAAGCTAGCATGCAGGGAGGACAAGGCAGTCCCAGCGATACTCAAAACTGTCCTGCTACTATAGGTAAAATCACAACAGCATGTCTTGGTAAACTAGAAAGTAAGCCGACTGTCTGTGGGCAAGTCATACACGAACGGCTGGAATAGTGTTGTGTGCTTGGTCCGAGCAACTTTGCTTGTTTCCCATTTACAGAGCCAGGGCTGTGTAATGACGCCAGATTTTTTTTTTTTCAGAGCACACACAGAACGGACAGCTAGCAGACTTTAAGCTGCTGAATCTAATTTTCCATTTGATTGCCAAGAATACATGGATGAAAGTGTGCTTTTTAACAGATGTGTATATTGTGTGTATCTAAATCCGAAAGGATAATAAGTAAACCTTCAACCCAAAACCAAGCCACCAAAGACAACTAATAGGCTCTCTTCCATGTAGGTTCACTACCACTATAAATACACTGGTCACATTCCCTGACCACAGTTTGGTCTAGTTTTGCTCTTTATAAACCACTATGGCTCGTTGACTTGGTTTATTTTTAACATCAACGCCTTAAAGCTCTGTTTAGAGAAACTAACTACTAAGTGACAGAAATAGAGAACAGGGGAATACATTGGAGAAGCCCCTCACTGACAGGTCTGATAAAGACATATCATTACTAGAAAAACACAAGCCTGTGCTGGGGAGTCTTAGGTATCTGTGCTGGGGCATTACACTGGGTCCCCTATGTGCTCCTAAACTCAGCTGAGAAAACCATCTTCCATGGGCCTTTAGAACCTGGAGGCCCGCACACAATGCTGGTGTTCATACTGTGTAATATAAATATTCACACAGGGTAAAATAGAGGAAATATGCTGCGTTTAGGTTCAGCTGCTACAGCTTTGGGTGCAGTGTTACCACATGGCTTCATTTGAGGGCTAAACCTAGGTGAATATTAATATAACAATTTAAGTGCGTGCATATGCATGTTTGTGTAACTTCAGACTGTCTGTGCAAAAGGATACATTTTCCAAAGAATGTGGCCACAATGATGCATCCCCTCAAACCAGGGGTCTAGCAGACATCCCTTCCAAACATTCTCTTTCCTTTTCTCTTGTCTGCTTTCTAGAGCCCCATGACTGATGATGATGACTTTTGCATTTGCAATAAAAAAAGAAGACATCTAGTGCAATTCAATGCACATTATGGTATATTTGTTCAGGGGGCTAAAACTCACTGCAATTCAGTTCAATGGATTATTTTAGTAGGAATCAAGAGTCAGTAACAAAAAGACATAGATATAGAGTCTATACTGCCTTCAAGTGGTAATTTCTGGCTTTTTACGATAACTACTTTCAACATTTTCTTGCCTAAAGTGCTAATATTGGAGCTTTTGTTGTGGCGAGATGAAGTGATAAGTACCATCTATAAAACACAAAACACCTGGGATAGTGAAGATCATTGAGTATTATTGTAATGCAAATTGCAATGTGACAATGGGTTGTGGACAATGGTAATATTGCAATAGGGATTTATTTGCATATCCAACATTTTAAATTGCTAGCACAATCTCTATTCAACCTTCTTTTTTGTCTCTTTTTCTACAACCAAAGGTCCCTTCAGGGACTGTTACCAGGTGCGACAGGCAGGTCACACCACCAGTGGGATGTACCTGCTTAAGACAGATGGCAGTGATCGGTTGATCCAAGCCTGGTGTGAACATGGCCTTGACAATGGAGGATGGACTGTGTTGCAAAGGAGGAGAGATGGCTCCGTTAACTTCTTTCGGAACTGGGAGAACTACAAGGTAAGCTGAAGGAACCAAACAAGAAACATTAGGTTTGATGGTTGAACACAGGGTTTAATGAGACCAAACCAGACATTTGAATCCGATTCCTCAGGGGAAAATATCAAAATATCTTTAAACATGACAGAGAACTGTATTCAAAACTTCTTGACTCAGTCTCAGAAGTTCATTTCAGCGCCACTAAGCAAGCACTTTCTCCATCAATGTAAACAGCTTAGCGGTGGATTTGCACATCAAAATCACAGCCAAGAATTGTAGCCAGGGACCTACACACAAATATACGCAATCAGTGTAGCCCCGGTGGGACGAGAGGGAAATACAGCTGAACCCCTTCATCCTTTTCTTCCCATGTGTGAGCTTTTGCAATCGATAAGTGATCCAGGATCTAACAGAGCAAGCAGGGGGGAGCGACGAAGGAGAACAGTGTTTATAACACCCTAACAAAAATTCTCTCCCAGTTTTCTTTGTTTAAAAAAAAAAAAAAGAAAGAAGGCAAGAGTTTTCCTCTCCGTCATAAAATTAGATGTAGAAATCAATACTTACATGCTGTTTGGAGCGTCTCTGAAGCTCTGCATTTGCTGTATTCAACTCTCCATCCAACCACAGCCAATTCACCACTGCCCGTGCCACTCAACGTATTTGAGTGAGTGAGAAACCACAGATCACAACCATATAACATTATCGTCTCAATGGGAAGCAGATTTGATATCATAATACTTGATTGCAGCCACCAGACTCCTTTAAACTCGGCACTCTGCTAAGAAATCTTATTATCCTCACTCTGCTTTACTGTTTGTGTTTTTTGGACATGAGTCGCCTTCACTCACCACAGAATAAAAAGAGGTTAGCTAACCCTCAGTGTCGAGTAACTCAAATTAATTCTGCACTTTGTTGGTCTGTGTGACATTGCAATGGCATTTTAACATGAACCACAACTGACAACGAATCACAGAAGAACATGCTGTGGTGCCTGTCCCCTACAGAGAGGCTTTGGAAACATAGATGGTGAACACTGGCTCGGACTGGACAATATCTACAACCTGGGGAAACAGGGCGACTACAAGCTGATGATAGAGCTGGAGGACTGGACAGGGAAGAAGGTGTACGCTGAGTACAGCAGCTTCCGCCTGGAATCAGAGAGCGAGGGCTATCGGCTGAGGCTCGGCACCTACCAGGGCAATGCTGGGGACTCCTTCATCAGTCATAACGGCAAACAGTTCACCACTCTTGATCGCGACAAGGACGCGTTTTCAGGTAGGGGGGAGGGGGGTGCTAGATGAGTTCCGAATGCTTTCTGATTGGACAAAATAGAGGGTAAGCTCATTCTTTGTCTGCCCATCATACTTGTTTTATGATGTTATGTCTGTCTCCACTAGGTAATTGCGCCCACTTCCATAAAGGTGGCTGGTGGTACAATGCTTGTGGTCAGACCAACCTCAATGGTGTATGGTACAGCGGGGGGGTTTACCGCAGCAAATTTCAAGACGGAATCTTCTGGGCAGACTATGGAGGCGGTTTCTACTCCCTCAAGTCAGTCCGCCTCATGATCCGGCCGATTGACTGAAACCTCAGACTGTGGTTCTCTTCAAATGCACCTCAGTTTCCTCTCTTATCTTTATCTACCCATAAACAAATACTGTAAAGGCAGAACCAGGAATCCATGCCATCGGACAACAGTGCCTAGTGAAATACAATGGAGGAAGAGACGGTGGCATGTGTTTATGGCCAGACAATAATGACTCCAGCAGTCTGCGCAGTGGCTAGCTCCCATGTTGAACTTTGACATGAAGACTGATGCCATTGTCCTCCCTAAGTAACTGCTCTCCTCCATCTTTCAGTCTGGAAAGTAATGGTCCATCAAGCTCCCTGGGACCATCAAGTATTACTCTTAAGTGTCCTATTTTACTCACTCTTGTTGAAACTCAGAATGTAATAAAGGGAAATGGTCATTTACTAAAGACATGAGATTTCTTCTGAGCAGCTAATGGTGACTTATTTAAAGTAGTGTCGCCCATACCAAGGGGGTTTGGATGTAGTGGGATGTTAGCAGCAACTAAAATGAAAAATGATGCAATTGAAAAGTTGTGTTGCCAGTTGCCAACTGTTAGAGAACAGGTCTTGCTAAACCTACTGTCTGCTAGTTTCTGGGTTTTGTCTGGACTTCCGGGGTTTCTTTCGACCCCAACAGAAAATGAACTTGTGCAACAGTGTGCATGTCCAATGTGCATGTGGCTGAGCTGGCTTTGGTATGTAAATATCTTTGGCTTTATTTGTGAAAAGGTAATTTAAGAGGTGTGATTCTACTCAGGCCAAATGTCCACAATGTTGTCACTCTGCCATTCTTTGTTATTTATCACTGTATTTATAGTAAGTATAGTCATGGCCATTTTATATCTAGCCCTGTAACAATACAAGTCTTAATATTTTTATCCAATGGTGAGATACATTAATAACACTTGAAGTGAAGGAAACAAACACACACAAACACACACAACTAGCTGATACAAACAAGACCATCAGAGCGGATTTGGGAGGATCGAGAATTTATAACATGCACTGTTTTCATCCACGTCAAATTAAATTCTTTTATAAACATTCTCCTGTCTTTCACTCTTCACTCAAAAGTAGTGTGTAAAATGTAATTGACAAAATTGTTTCCAGTATGAATGCAGAACTTTAAATATTTGATTGTAAAATATGAGCTAAGCCTTTACCTGCATAAAAGATGATACAATCATCGGAAATGAAACATTTCAAAATTGTTTGATCTGATGTAAGTACAATAGAAACTGCAGAAAACCTGAAGAAAATCAAAGGGATTTAATAATTTAAGAAAATGGGCAGAATAAAAATGAACTGCGAGAGACCATTTTACATCACATTATTCCTGAAGGCTAAAGCAAAGAGGAGAGGTTTAAATAGGGTAAGAAAAAAAATAATAAAATAAAGCAGTTCAGTCTATATCAAGGTAAGGACAGAAATAGATAACAGGGAGGATATTAAATGAAGCTGCTGTAGAAGAATTTAGACTAAAATGAAAGAACCGAAGCGACAGTAAGGCAAGAGAAATACAGATGGGGAAAAGAGGGAGGGGAACATTCCTTCCACATAAAACCGTTGAGCTTTTCTTTCCTTAAAATACAAACGTATATCTAGAAATTATGTATAATATTTCCCTCTGAGGAACTGTAAGTCAGAAAAGACAGGAGCCGTGTGACGCAAACGCTAAGAAGGAAAAGCTCACGGACACATAGGCAACATGTTTTAGCTCACTCACACTCTGTCACACACACACAGACAATGAGCCAACAAAACTGGCAGGCTTGCTGTCAGGCACCTAAAATACTGTGTATCCATGCAGTCCAAGAGCCCAGGCCAGACCCTGCCTTACCGTACTATCGCCTGACACACAGGACTGTAGGTCAGTAGGGAAATGAACCCTTTAGTTGGCTGGCTTTTCCGATCTGACACATATGGTGCCTGGTGCTTTCCCTTACATTGGTTATTCCACACAGTTGCTTTTGTCCCACAACTACCTCAACAACAACAGCATTTTGGAGCCGAAGGGACGCAAGGGCCCTTGTGTCGGTTGGTACAGTCTTTCTCCACTGTCACCAAAGAGCAAACGGCTACTACGGGATCCCGGTAATAAGCACACACAATGAAATTACACAGGGACTATAATAAGTATTACAGGACAAGTTTCAGCTGCATTTTTCACTCATCCGTCTAACAGAACAGATCCCCAGGCTTTTTAACCACTGCAACTGAGCTTCACGTATGTGTAACCCAAAGCACCGTTTCATGCCTTAAATCAATATTTTCTCCGCTTACAAATGGAACTATATGATTATGCGTTGGGCTGTGAGCATTCAGTGCACAGCAGTAAGTGGCTGAACAAATTCAGGATACACGCTGATGGAAGACTACAGCTACTGCTGCTGTGCTGCTTTTGCTACGTGGCAAGTGTAGGACATGGCAAGCATAACGACTTAGGGAAACATTTTAAAGTGTGTGCGTTTTGTCACAGTGGAGCCATACATTTCTGTGGGCTCTTTGTCCTCGCATGATTGGCTAGAGAACAGGAACAAGCTCATCTAAGCATTTACCAGGCTGGCCCTGTGGTGAGCGCAGACAGGTGGGCGCTGTGTCTGCCGAGCCTAATAGCAGGTCAGAGTTCACACAGTCGCGCACACACGCAGTTTAGCACAAATCTATCACTGTGGAAAAGCCAGAGCTCGGTGACTACACAGCTGACACAGGGCTCTTTCTCCATCCTTGTTATCATCACAGATAAGCATCACACTTATAAAGATGCAAATGGTGCAACGACAGAAACGTAGGAAGTCACAAAAGTGGCACAATTACACAAATACACTTTGTAGAAGTTAACAGTCCTGTGGCGCACTTAGCACATAGAAAAACACATATGGCAATTTTAGCCCATTGCTGAGGGTTGGGAATTTAATTCCTTCAACCCTTCAACCGGTACTTTGTTAAGTGAACAAAGATGTAAACATGTGCACAAATGCATCAGGACAAACCCCCAGCCCAAGTGTACCCATTACACACACACCCACCCACCACTTATGTTGGGAGTGATGCTCTGGCTAAAAGCACTGCAGCTTTTAGTCCCCTGCTCATTCATTCCCGCTTCCCCTCAGAGGGATCGGGTGGATTTATGATGGAGGAGAACGTCTGAGAACAAGAGAGTGGCGATTTCCCTCCAGTGTTCCAACTTGGCTCGGTCCAGCCCCGAGGACCGCCAGCTGGTCACACATCACACATCCACAGGCATCATTGACAGGCTCAGACTGTAAGGAAACACCATCCCACTCACACATACAAAGACTTACAACACAAAGAGACTCCACCCTAAGAACAGCCAGCTAGTCACACATCAATGAAACGCTTACCAAACGGAAAGTCTCTCCTTATTCTCTCACACACACACACACACACACACACACACACACACTGAGGACATACAGTTAAACTGACAAATGCGCGCCGTTTTACAGCATTAGCTTTGCATTTGTCTCATGGTCATTATTTCCAGCCTTCCATGACGGAGCGCGGCGGGGGAAGCGGGTGGTTAAACGTTTCTTTAACGACAAACAGACTCCTGAGCTCTCTGTGTTTGTGCTTGTGTCTGCATTTGTTTGTACATACTTGAGCGTCTAAGTTTGAATCACACAGCGGTAGCCTAGCTATGATACGAGCCTGATGGCAAGAGGAAAAACCCTGGCACCGAACAACATCAAAGTCATCCGGTCATCATCAAGTCAAAACAAGAACAAACAGTACAGCAATAAAAACCACAAGCGTGCACCCACGTTCACAATACTCATAGTGAGAGTTTTCCTTGAAAAACTCATAAGGGATTCCTGTGCGATGTCATACTGTTAGGGGCCAAAGAGAGAAGGGGTATAAATATTTCAAGAAAGGACGGAGAAATATATCACTATTATTTTACTTCTCACTGATTCATGCATTTGTTCCAGCTAAAAGGAACATTGTGATGTTTCACAACAAAGCAGCAAATTTATGTTGAAAATTCACCTCCTCTACTGAAAGAAGCACAGCAAAAAAAAAACACAACAGGAAAATGAACGACGGCGTACAAATTTACAAGGGCAACCGCTACAATGGAAATAAGCAGTTTACTAAAATAATTACTCAAAGGAGGACAATACAAGATAAGACACAACTGACTTACAATTGTGGCACTTAATCCATGAGATAATGACACCAGACACAGATGCAGAGGTTTTAAAACTCAGTTGATCTGACCTTAGATTAACCTTTGGCCCGTAAACAGCCCATAAAGATAAGAAGCTGATAGTAAGTCATCTTCATGCATCCTTGAAAGATCAAGCCTTGTGGCGGTCTGCGAGTTGTGTGTATGTTTGTGTCTGTTACCTAGGTATGGTATGCACGAGACCATGCTCTGGCTGCTTATGAAGTCCCTCAGACGTTTATAGTTGTCTTCTTTGGACATCAGGTAGTCAAGCCGATCAAACGTTGCCTTGTCCTTCCGACTCAACAACTGTGTTAAAGAGGGAAAGTGAAAAAGAGTGAGAATAAGTGTATTTAACAGAAATAAACAGCTGTAGTGGTGGGGCTAGGGCACAACCAATTTGGTCCAGAAATCTGTTTAGTGCGACTAAATATTTCTCAAACTCACTCGTGGAAGAAGGTGAGAGTCAATCAAAAGCAGAGAAGGGGCACTGGATTTATACTCATGTGGTGACTCGGCACCGATACCTATGGTGTTGGCAACACACTTACTCTAGCACTTATCGTTGTTTGTCGGTGTCTGTGTCACTCTGCAAGTATAGTGCCAAAATGCTAGTTGGCAGTGGGTTTATATGTTTCACTGTGTTGACATCCAGTTCAGTCCTCCGCTAAATTGAATAGTGGTAAAATAACTTTCCAAATGTTATCGACGGAATGGATCAAATTCCGATAGCGAAACGAGTCATTTTGCGGGTGTTGTGATGCTCAAAATAAAGTATTCACCGTTTTACAGACGCTTTTTTTTTACTGTTATGGTGCTGTGAAAAATTTGGGTGCACCTAAATTTTGCACCTAAATGAAACATTTGGCCCACCAGTGGGTTAGCAATGCATACAGGCAAGGTGGAATACAATGGCAAAGGTCGACAAATAAAATGAATGAGTGAAATCTGATACCCACCAAAGGGCTTTGACATTAACAGCAAAAGGACAGAAAAGAAAGAGAGAGAGTGTTTTCACTGTGAGGGCGGGCTGTTGTTACCCTTTACCCCTGTTGTCAGTCCTTTAACCATTCAAGACTGTTTTAATTTGTTACCGGTTTGTAAAATCAGTGTAATAACTGGTAATGCCCTGTCACAATTTGCAATGTCAGAATAAAATGCAGTTATGTAA
This sequence comes from Micropterus salmoides, assembly GCF_014851395.1. Lineage (NCBI taxonomy): Eukaryota > Metazoa > Chordata > Actinopteri > Centrarchiformes > Centrarchidae > Micropterus > Micropterus salmoides. The sequence goes on along the minus strand of NW_024040374.1, from coordinate 23,917,224 downwards.
TACAGAATAAAACCATTCTTCTCTAGCTGGTTGCTTTTCTTAATGAACTGGCCACACAAAGACTTAGGAAGAAAACTGCCAATGCCAGAGCACAGAAGCATGCAGCTTTCCAGGTCAAGGCAGACCGTTTCTCAGCATGCTTGTCTGCGTGTCCATTTGTGAGAGCTCCAGATATAAAGCATACTCCTGCAGGAGGAGCTGCACTGCCAAGTAGTTAGCTTGTGGACTAAGGCAGCAGTAGTAAAGCATCAGACCAAATACAGTTGAACTTTAACGTTTGTGACAATAGCAGAAAGTGGTAATGATACCTGCAGAGATTAAGTGTGTGTGTCTGCCCTTCTGTCTTCTAAGAGTCAAGTGTGCTACAGCCTGGCCAGGAACAGCATTCGCTGGCTAAAAGAATCTCCTGTGGTTTTGTGGACCCGGGTATAAGAAATTTCCACCATTACATCAGAGCATCATCATTTCATTATGTAAGCTCTACACTGAAACAGATTGGATGTCCCTCACACGTTTTTAAAATGGATAGTGATTTCCTGCGTATAAAAAGGTCTACTGTTGTGCTCAAAATGTTTCCTCCACCCAAGATCTGATCAAATCTTTATTAAAGTGCTAGGTAAGTCACTATGGGACAGACTTGCTGCACTAAGAAATGACAGACTCGGACACTCCTATCTCTCTTAAACCTCAAACAAAGGAACGAATGAGTTGAATGTTTGTTAAATTCCCGTTTATCTCTTAAAATGGGTGAATTTAAGCTTTTCTAAATGTATTAAACAGTGTCCTTTATCTATTTATTTTTCCTGAACATCTTGTCATGTCACTTGTGTGCATGTTTTTCTTAGCCTTTGTTTGTGTGTCCAGTGGAACAGATCTGCGTGACATCCCAGTTTATTGACAGCACTCTACTAATAAACCAGACTTGCCTTCAAAGTAGGGTAAATATACTCACCGCCCATGTTTTGCTAAGTCTGAAGATGGGAGCACTTTGTAACGCTGACACCACAGCCATGACCGCATGGAGGTTGTTCATGTCACACAGTTTCTGTGAATAGTTTAAGTTTACAGTGCATTACAGTATATTAAGCTGACTTTACACTGCAAACAAGGATAAAAAAGCATGTTGTGCGTGGATGTCTGTACCTTGGCAGTGCGAATGTACAGACTCAGCACCTCCGCTCTGATCTTCAACGTCTGTGCATGGAGGATCTCTCGAACCACCCAGAAACTTGTCTAGAAAAAAAAAAAACCAAAAGATTACAGCACCAAGCAACGCTCACAAACTCATTAAAAACAGACAGAGGGCAACACAAAACTGATGACACAGAAAACCTTATCTGTAATGTGTTGCATTTGTCAAAGCCCAATGACGATTGGAGGGATGTGTAAAAAAAGACAGGGAGTTCTGGCTTGTTAAACCTCCGGTCTTTAGAGTCCAGAGCCATGGCCAGCAGACAGTCATGACAACTCTGGGCTGAAACCTGAATAAAGCAGAGCAGGTGAGCACAGGGCAGACTGCTAAAGGGAACGATCCGTTAGAGTCGATTAGAAATGAGGTCTTGAGGAAAAACAAGAGCTTCTGAGGAAAATCCAACTGATTGCACAACAGATACAATATAACTCCTAATACATCAACCGTGTGTGTGTGTGTGTGTGTGTGTGTGTGTGTGTGTGTGTGTGTGTGTGTGTGTGTGTGTGTGTGTGTGTGTGTGTGTTCAGAGTGCTTGGCCAGACAGAGTGATGTCGGAAATCTGTCTCTTTAGGGAGAATGCTGGAAAGCAAAAAAGTTCTGATTTTTCACACACACACACACTCACACACACGTCAGTGAATCAATCAGTGTTTAAGCTCTGGGGAGAGAGGGAATGGAAAGAGGAAAAGGAGAAGAGTGAGGGAAGAGAGGAGGTAATGGGAGGGGGAGTTAGCTTCATCGCCACGGGGCTCTGAGGGCTTTCAAAGCCCGCAGCTGTCTGCACACTGTGTTCTGATAAGACTGTTCCAGCGTGACTGACCATTTCTTCTAACACAGACACACTTATCTCTTTCGGTCTCTGAATTTTTCTGTCACTTTACACCCCGTTTTTTTTCTCCGGTTGGACTCTACTATGTACTTGATTAAGTGACTTTGCCAGTGGTCAACATTCCTCCATTCAAGCCACAGACCACTGGGTGTGCTTCTCGTGTGTGTCTATAAATTAAGTGTATGTGTGCGTCTGCTTCTCCATGCTTTTCTACATTCTTCATGTGCACAAATTCTAACCTACAGCGGGCTTTGCCTACTTTTTCCTGGAAACAGCCCCATGACTTGTTTTCGTTTCAGGGAAGAGGTGAGGAGCCGAGGAGTGAAGAGATAAATTCATCCAACGACTCCCCTCCCCAGCCCCTATAAACATGTCACGCTTATCAAACTAAGTTCAATCTATGCAGGTACTGAACCTCCAGCAAACACTTTAATTTTCACCATTTCATGAGGAGAAGTCTGTGAAGTGGATGACGGAGTGATGAAAATGGACAGAGGGTTTTGCCTTTGGCTTCTACTTTAATTTGCATCTCTTGCCTTGAGACAGTGACCTCAGGTGAGGAAGCAGCTCCCACTCAAGATTTAAAATAAAACTCTTAAATGTTGTCAAATCTTCCTTCCACCCACAGTGTACAGTAGACAGGAGTTTCCATTGACTGTAAAATGTGTGTCCAATCTGGGAGCTAAACATGCTGCAGCCTCCTATTTAGTTTCCTCAGTGGTCTAACTGGATAGCCGAGGTCAATCTGGACAAAGCACGTCTTTACAAATCGCTGTACCACTGGGGTTCATTATAGAGCATGTGTCCTCGTCAGCCATGGCCTCCAAAACTGCACAGCGATGAGATCACTCAGAATGGCGGTGCTCTCACAAGTGTGTATGTGAGAATGAGTGAGGGTTTGGGGATACAAGGTTTGCGCAGACAGGGTCTTGTCTTTACAGATCTCATATTATGTCCTGAAGCAAAGATCATGTCTTTGGGGTTGCGTTTATGAGCGGATCAAGGCCTCCAGATGGAACTGCGAGGCCCCAGAGCTTCAATAATCATAAATAAGCGGAAGCAGACAGATCTAGCCACAAGCTGATAGCTGTGGGTCAACCTATTTATGGGCCTGAGGGGAGGATGAGATGAGAAGGAGATGAAGATATGGACAAGGACTGCAGCTGACTGACAGACCTGAGGTGATGGAGGGATCTGATCCCTGATGTACTAACGCCTGTACAGTGGTAGAAACCTAACAGACTTGTGTCGGGACAAGCCATAGCACTTAACCTTAAGACTTAAAGGTGCAGTAAGTGATTCTCGAGATTTCCAATACCATGACAAAAATCATGATATAGAGCGAACAACGACACAACAAGAAATGTTCTTAATGTTAGCTAAATTGTGGGTTAGCATACTGTTGTTACATTTGCTGATGCGACGCCAACATGATGCTAACACGCAGAGACAACAAGACTGTTTCCCAGCACTATAGCTCCAAACAGCGACAACTGTCCTGTTACTATAGCTAACATCACAACAGCATGTCTCGGTGAACTAGAAAGTAAGCTGAATGTCCGTGGGCAAGTCATTTTACCTGAAGCACAAATCATTGCTGAAACAGCTGGAATAGTGTTGTGTGCTTGGTCAAAGCCACTTTGCTTGTTTCGTCATTTACAGAGCCAGTGCTGTGTGTACAGACACAGGATTTTTTTTTTCAGCGCGCACACAGAACGGACAGCTAGCGGACCGTGGGGAGATATTCAGTGAATTTGATAAAAAGATGTATTATAGAATAGAATCACTTACCCCATCTTTAAAACATAAAGCTGACGTTTATTTGAGAATTTGTCGTACCAGTCCTTGACTATCATCTGACAGGTGTGAGTTTGTAATATATTAGCTCAAATGTAAATATGCCTTACAGCCAGTGCTGTTAGCAGGACAAGAGTTAATATGATGATTTTTTTAATGTGAAATGTTTGAAAGTATTGGGCATGTTTTTGGTCTTTTCCCAGTGAATTTACACTAATGTGATGCTTTCTGTCTTCTTCCTTTATGGTGAGGATATACTCTACTGCAATTTGGTTATCATCACCACTAATTCTTTATTACTACGATATTATGATTTCAATGTTTCATGAAAACATTGACTTTTTAACTACTGTAGGCAAGTTGCTGATTCGTCTGCACAAAACCCAATAAAACTGATTACTGTGCATTGATCATAATGGGTTCTGATTATTCTCTCCTTGCTTGCCTGCTTAATAGACTGGCCAGTTCTCTTCTGCTCCATTGGCTCTCAAAGCGGGGTGCCAATAAAACAAGGACTGAAGGAAGAGGAATATGGCTTCGGCTCATGCTAAGGAGCTTTCTGGGACTCACTGTCCTCCCAGTCCAAGTCCCATTATCCAAAAAAGCTCATTTTCCTTGGCTCCCAGCAGCTGAAATGTGTGCAGCTAACATCTTGAATCACCGTTTGGGATCTGCTATACATGAATAAGTTTCCACAGCAACACATTCTTGTTAGATCATCTCATATTTATACTGGAGGGCAGTAAAGTGGGTCTTTAAGAAGCTTGGCAAAAACACTGGAAGGGGATTAAAGGGCATTGGCGCCCCTTACATCATTACCCTCAACTTCCTGTTGATGATTTCACAGGGCACTGAGGGAGCATGCCATGCACACTCCTCCATACATTTGGAAATGTTCCTATGTGTGCTGCACCAACATGCAGAAGCACATTAACAATTTTACTACACGCCAGACTCAAGGACCAGCCATGGTCCTTGAGAAACAAACCGCCTTCCTTCAAACCTGCTCCTCACCTGGGGACTATTTATGACAGATATGACTAGCAGAGAGGAGACATGGAGATTGCTGGGAGCTGCCATGACAAACGGAGCTTCAAAAACAACCACCTCTGGGAGAGGTTCATAAATCTTAAACATTTCAAAAGGGACTGTTTTCCCTCTCCTTTTGGGGGTGACCTGAGGTGGTACTGAATGTGACATAGGTGCAAACTGTATATGCGTCTCACCTGGTTGAACCTCCGAGTAAAGGCCACAACGTTTGGAGCAGAGCTGTGCTTCTCCTTCTTGTTCCAACCGCAGCTTGACAGCTCCTGAAAACATACATGAAAACTGACATTATGCACTGAGCCACAGCACCTTCTTGTATGCGCCAGCATTTCACTGAATGTACTTCAGTCTAATCAGAGTGCCCTTGGTGGGGAGTGGAGGGGAGGCAGACAGCAGGATATATTAGGAGAAGAAAGCAGATGAGGAGGAAGAAAGAAAGCGAGGCTGCGGATAAGATCTAGTCAAAGGCTGAGACAGATAAATGGATGACTTTAAAAACAAACAGGTAAATCAATGCAGCAACACGCTCTGCCTCAGCATCAAGCTCAGTACTCATTAAACCTATTCCACATAACCAAGCACTAATTCAAGTACCTAAGTGTGGAACAAGAATACAACCTCAAAACTTAGTGATCGTAATCATGATAAAATAATTTTAATTTAGATATGTTTTTATTGATGAATCGTTTAAAAGAGTAGCCGTTGGAGTTTTTGATCGCTACAGAGCAGTGGGTTGATGAATGGGTCCCACTATAGTTTGCATCTGTTCATCTAGCGACAGATCTCTCTCACAGAGACATTTTGAGTTTCCATAGCAGGAAAAACCACAAGTGTAACTCAAAACATTGACGATAATTCAGTCCCAATTAGTTACAATTACACCTAAATGTAAAGCAGCACGATCAAAATGTTCTCACTGTCAAAAGGTTTTCTGTGCAGGAAGAGGCCCATGCACGCCATGAACACGGGCGTTATGTGATACACAGCTGGTAATGGTGGTCACAGTAATGCAATGTTACAAATGCCACATTAAAAGAGCAGAAGACACCAACCGCAAGCTGATGTAAACAATGTTTATTAAAACAAAGTTTTATAAAAGCTTTGCAAATGTTTTATGGGGTAGGGGATGCATTCATGAATGCTTGCTAGACTTTAATAGGCAAAATTATGGATCAACACAATGCATTTAGCTGAGAAATGCAGTTTGGTTAGCATGAAGTGTCCATCACAAGTTACCAGAGACCAAATAATTAGACCAATTGTCTTCCAAATCGTTATTTTGTTTGCAAAATGTCAAAAAGCTCAAGCTATTAAATTTACAAGCAAAAACAGCTGCAAGTTATCATAATCAATGTACTGTTTGACTTCTTTATTTGAGAGATGACTTAAAAATTTGTATTCAGTGATTAAAATGGTCATTTCGTCACTTTCTCCTATTAATAATTTCCACACATCCACCAATAGTAGTCTTACAAAGCAGAGGCAGCTCTGGAAGCAGCAGTGCTGAAAGTAATTTCATTACACAGTGTGTAAAAAGCCGGGGCGATGATTTGAGCTTGAACACAGAAAACAACACGCGTACTAAACAGGAATATCTTTTTCCAAATACCATGCCGGACTCAGTTTGGCCTCGGCTGCTGTCCTCAGCCGTGAGGTAAAAAACGGAGACCACACAGACACTGCAAGGGGAACCCAGACCCTCCATTGGCCCCCGCAGGTTGTCCAGAGGCCAGGGACACTGACGTAACAGTCGGAAAAATGTTGTGCAAGCTCTCCTCCTAATCCCTGCCAGCCCAGCCGACTTGGGCTACAATATGAACAGCTGAATCAGGCTGCAGCTCTCCCACACAATAACCCCCCCCCCCCCCACCCAAACCACTCACAACTCCCTGACCTGGGACCACTCCTTGCAAAGAGAAGCCATGCTGCTCACTCGAGGGTGAGTCTCCAAGTCGTTAGAGGCAGCGGGCGGAGGGTAAAGAACATATCAAACAGATGTTAAAAGCAGACATTCATACATGGACAAGTTGATGCCTTGGGGGCCTCTGTTGCCTGAACAAAGATGAGGATACACTGAGAGGAAAAGGGAAGACAGCGGAGAGAAGATGAAGAGATAGACTATAAAATACAACACTGTAGAAGCCATAACAGCATCTTCCCACAAGGTTTACAAGCCTGTGTGGAGCCTCCTCAGAGTATGAGCATGCTGTCACAGGAGCTAAATCGGTGGGAAGGAGACACTAGCCTGTCTCACCAAGGAGAGCTCACTGTTTATTTAACTTGCGTCTTTTTTTTAAATAAGCGCTTGCCACAGTGTCAGTCATTCTCCTTTGCAATTTACAGACAGCTTTCGGTGCTGGTTCTTAAACAAAGACGTTCCATAGTTAGTGAGAGGCGGGTGTGTTTTTGTGTAACGCACCTCAGACCAGCACCTGACCACCCAGGTAGCTGGGTACACCCGAGAAGAGGCACACAGACGGCTCCTACATCTCCCCTAGCTCACCAAGACCACAACATTTCAACAACCTACACTCAATACGTCACTACTGGACCACCTGGGCCTGTCTTCTAATCTAACCATCCATCCGTCTGTCCGTCCGGCTAAGCTTGAAGCCATTTAATCTCTATTGTTCTTCAGCTGTTGTGTAATAAGCAATACCAGTGCCTTGTGTATATTGAAGCAGCAGGGAACTGATCCACAGCCTCTCCAGAAACCATTACAATGTTATTTCCGTTATTTTTCTTGTGCCTTTATAGTCTCATTTCACACTCACGCATTACAAACTAACTAGTCTTTGGATAAAGGCTTTGACGAGCCAGCTCTGGTAAGGAGAGGGCTTTAAGTGATGCAGTAAAAAAGGGCAGTAAAAAAAACCCCTGCTCCAACAAACCACAGACAGCCTGTCATTTCCACATGCTGGGCTGGCTGAGCAGCATTTTCATTAAAGTACAGCCCTGTGGGGCTGCTAGAAGTGGGCTGTATATATGCTGTTATAGCTAAAATAAGGGCTGTCAAGGAAAAGTGACGTCAACTCTGGCTGAACAATTAATTTACCTACAAGTTGCAATCGTCAACAAATAACAAGTGATTGGGAAGCTTAGTCGAACATTAACCACAATAAAACTCTACCTAACCTAAAACATCTAATCTTAACCTTAAACCGACCATACTTAGAGCTCATTATCCGTTCACTCAGCTTTGGTTTATAAGTACATTGTGAGGACTATTATGTAACAATGGTACAGGCTATAATAAGATAACCAGCTGCAGCTAAGCCACAAACGGTGATGACCTCATGTGAGATACCACAGCGATTCCCTTTGTTTTTGTCTACATTGTAAATGGAAAACTCAAAACTGTTGGGATCCCAGGGAACATTAGTGAGAGGCCACAGGCCAAGACAGGGAGGGCTGAAGGGCTGATAAAGATGAGGAACAGGGTGGAAAAAAGAAGGGAGACGAGGAAGAGAGACTGAGAAAGTAGGTTTGAGAGGAGATGGTGGAGATAGATTTACTGAAGATGACAGGAAGGCGCACACTGGAAAACCGGCACAGTTGTATTTGTTGCTGATCTAATACTGAGCCATGTAGAGAGCCAGAGGAGCTAAATTCATGGTTCCACTGGTTTATAGATTTATCTGAACTCCTCTGTTCTGGTTAAAAAAAAAATACACAGGAAAAAGAAAAAAGAAAGCACTGAGGAGCTAAACAGAATAGGAACAAAAAAGGGCGGAAAAGAAGGTTGTAAAATGCATTGTTGTCTCAGTCAGACAGCTTTAAACTATAGACTCTGGCAGGGACCTACAAGGCAGTAGCCGCCTTCGTTACCTTGCTGTGCACACCATGGAAAGAATTAGTTTTGCAGGAGTACACGTACATGACATTAATAAAATAACTGCTGTAATATTCTAAAAGAAAACAGAATACCATAATTAAAAACAAACTGTAGTAGTCGTCACAGAGGCATCATTAAATGTGTTTTGATGCGGTTTTCCGCTGATTTTTGACAGATCCCCAAAGAATTCCTTTGGCATCTCAAATGCTGGAGTAAATCCTCTTTGGCCAAGGGAAAACCTGTCATTTTGGTTTTTCTGTCTTGACAAACCGCTGACACAAAACCTTATTTTCTCCACCTTTCACCGTGATAAATGTGTATCGACCATCATGCTGACAGGCCGTAGTGTAGGTGGGATTCCCTTCTGTGTCTGTTGTGTAGCAATTATTGTCCAATCGCTCCAGCAGAAAACAACATGTGCGGACTACAGCCCTGCAGAGACTTGTAGAGCTGAGTGTAAGATTTTTATTTTTATTTTTTATGTCTCACTTCCAGATGTGACTGTGTGACAGAAAACACAATATTATCTCACAATCAATGCTGGGAAACATTAAGCCTGCAGGCGAGACGGGCCCCGAGTATGTGAAACGTTACCTGCCTCCAACTACAAGTCATCATCGCCGCACATGAGACCTTCAATCTGTTCAGAGGATTTCTACGCGGAGCGCTCAGACATGTGAGAAACTGACATACTTCTCAGGGGTACGTAAAAACGCAATCTGATAGCTATTCCCTGAGAGCTGAAGCAAAGCCTGCCAGCCAAAGCCACTAAATTACTTACTTGGCTGTTGTCATGACGGTGTGTTAAAAACAAAGGCAACTCTCTCCCCCCCTAAAGCCCCTCTCAAGTCCCTCTACATCACTCAAATTTCTCTTTTCCTCTCAGCCTCCATCTCCCAAACTTTCATAAACATCCAGCTGCAGATCATCAGCCGTACGTCTGATTATGAAATTAGAAATGCCCCACTGGGACAGAAAAACAGAGCGGAGATGACGGGAGAAAAAGCCCTCCCAAAGTTTTACTCTCTACATTTCTCTTGTCAGCTGATCTATCTATGCTATAGCAAGCTATCAAATCCAGTTTGCTGTTGATAAAAGGAAACCAGCCGATGATACAAGCCATTAGTAATCACTGCCTCGTACTTTTATATGAGAGAGAAAATATTTAGCTACAAGTCCCTTGGATCCCCCCCTCCTGTGATCCATCTTGTCATTTTAATGGCTTTTCACTTTGCGAACCAACAGCCAAAGAACATATCAGCAATTCATCTGAGGGTTGTAGATAAAATATCAGGCTGCTCTGCAGTATAGATTTTGTTACTATCAAAAAATAACTTCTGCTGTTCTCATCAATTACACTTGCGCTCCAACAGAACACAAGATTCTGTCGAAGCTCTGGTCAACAGGCTCTTTGTCAGTTTCTCTGCCATCTTTTCGCACCCCATCCACAGACGACCTTGAGCAGTGCGGTGACGAGGCTCCATTACGTGCAGTAAGTAAATTACATCAAACCTTAAGCACGGCAATGTCTTATGAGCCATCACTTGCATATCATCAAAAGCAGATGTGTTTAGACGTGTTTGTCTGCTGCGTCAGAGCGGCATGCGTTCAGCCCTAATCCCGGCCTCTCCGGTTAGGAGTGAGTCAGGAGGAAAAGAGGAAAGCGAGCTACGCTTCCTGCACAGTGGTTTATACCATCTCCTCATCTTTTTTGGTGTCCCCATCCACAGCTCCCATGTACTCTTTTATAGCTATTGTGACGAACAGTTATCTTTGCTTCCTCATCCAGAGGGTTTGGCTAGACCTTTCAGGCTGCTCTCCATACATCTGCTCCATGTCAGCGTTGGAACACTTGAGTTAATGAGATCCTCTGTTCTACGGCGATCCTGTCTAGGGCAATTTTTCCAGCTCATGCCAGAGTGTCTGTTTAGGAGTCATAAACACATGTAGAAATGTTGTGTACATCACACACACACACACACACATAAAAATGTTGTAAACACAAGCGTGCAGAATAGCCTTTGGACACTCGGTGTGTTTCTCTGTGGCGCTCAATTTCTTACACACACACACACACACACACACACGTGTACATATTATATTAAGGCAGTTATGATGGGTTTATGGAGAGGGGGAAAAATAAAATCTTAAAAACACAGACACCAACAGGCCAAGTCCTTGCTAGTTTATGATCATTTCAACTGTTTTAAGTGGTCAGTTATTATGAAGATTACCGCAGCTTTGGAGGAAAGGCAAAAACAATAACATTAGAGCAGCTCAAACATGACAGACTGCTGATACAGAACATTTAAGTCATACACAGGACAACATTTGCACCACGCCGTAATAAGACTCAAGGGCAGGCTTAGTTTATCTACAGCTGAAACGGCTGCCATATCGCGTGCAGTAAAAACATTTTTAATCAGTACGACCACAGACCAGGAACACTTTGAACCAATCTGGTGGAAAATTTGATTCATCTATTTTTTGTTCTTGTGCCAAAAGCCAAAATATGTCAACAATATCATATCCAGTCGAAGGTCGACTCTTTCACAACTATTTTAACAAATGAGAATTACAACACATCACATCATGGAAACTAACACTCTTTTCCTTCTTTTCACTCTCAAGAATTTAAATATTTGTGTCCTTGTAACCCCAGTTAGTCCGTGACTGTTCTCCCAATTCATTAGTGAGCCCTATTTTTGCTGCTGTGTGTGTGCATGTAAATTTCAGTGTTGTAACATGGCATTTAAAGGGTGCTCAAAAATGCACACAAAAAGAAAATTGGCTGTATGTCAGTAAAAACATTATTGCACAACTCAAGGATTAAACCAAGTTATTTAATATTTTCCTACTCAGGCCAGCGAGCCGAGTGAAACAGCAGCCGTGCACCAACACACACACCTGCTTTTCCCATCATGTGTCTACGAGGAGGGCGAGGAGACTGACAGCAGTGGAAACTCTAGTTGAGTTTTAGTTCAGTCATAGCGGTGCAGCGTTTTTTTCAGCCCGTACTCTGAGACAAAAGCACAGTGAGGGCAGCTCTCGGTCACTGCCAGGATGCTGCTGGGTCACTCTGCATACTGTTCACTCTGCTCCTTCTCTCCCTCCAGACTGCAGCCGTCATCTCCTTGTCAGCCCTCCCTCTCAATCAGGCCAGTGACACCTTTAGTGTTTTCCATTACTCAGACACAACAAACTATATACAAGACTCAAAAAAGGTCACACTACACTGTGACATTGTTATTTAAATTGAAGCAAAATGTGGGTCTGCAGATGATGTCATGCCAGAGGAGTGTGTGTGTTAGCTGAGATTGAGACAAGTGTTGCACATATGCAAGTCAGACTGTGCCACACCACACTGGGCTGTGGTCCGTATGCTGCTTTTATAAGGCCACAGTGGCCAACCTTAAACACAGGTTATCCCTGAGTGCTGTCAGGAAGGGCCTTCCCATCCAAAAAAGAAAAAGCATAAGATTACACCAGATCTCACATTAGGCAAAAGACAAGGTGTGCAAGACTGGGTGACACATAGATACTCCTTTTATGCATAACTATGATATGTGGCTAAGCGTGGGAGCTCTGATCACAGCTGCTCATTGCACAGCATGGTACAGGGATATAATCCGCATGGAGATTTTGCAAGGGAGAAAGAGGGGAGGAAAGACAGTAGAGAGTAAATTCTTAAATACACATATATACATTTATAATTATTAGGGCTGCACAATTTAGAGAAAAGGTCATATTGTGATTATTGTGGACAATATTACGATTTGATTTTATTTGAACAAACGGCCCTATGAGTCTACTTGCTTAATTATCAAGGAATTGTGCAAAATACTGACATTTGGAAATGTGTATTTCTCAACTTGAACAAGGTAAAACGATATTTATAACAATAACTAGTAAACCAGATGTAAAACAGAACAAGGAGAGCATGTTGCTATACAGAGGAGAGAACTAGAAGCAGCACATATACCGGCACCGACTCAATGTACATCTGTCTAATGCAGAGTCTCTATCCACAACCTGCAGGAGGAACTGTACATGAGTGTATTAAATAGAGTATGTTTAGTTAATAGTATACTGTTAGTATAACAATAATATACTACATTCATTATAATGTCATATAATAGTACACTATTTTACCACTAGTCGAATATTAAATCCAGTTACAACTGTTTCATTTCTGCGGGTTGTTTTTATTTATTTAATCCTTGTGCTAGCAAAAGGCTCTACATTGGTCTCTAATTTGTTAATGCTAAGTACTAACTTGTCAATAATCATATTGTTCAACATTTGATGATTTGCTGTAGCACATCAAACTTTTTTTAATGTCCCGCCCCCATCCAGGCTGTGATTGGTCGCTCGACGAAAAGTGACTGACAAGCACATTGGCTCTGTGAAAAGTTGAACATGTTGAACAACTAAATGCACAGACACAGCTAACGTTAAATGGGCAGCGAAGCAAACCCAAACTTTCCTTATCTTACCTGTTTTCTTCTGTCTTACTGCTTCAGCTTCTGCCGACGTCTCTCTGTCTGTCACAGAGTGGAGCATCAGACTATGTTTTGAACGATTACTCGCGGGGCAAGGAGGGGGGGTTACGGTAGGTTGTTGTCTTAAAAGTTACACACTGCTCATAAAAAAATTCTCATTGCACGTAGGCTTATCAGTTTTTAGAATTACATGCGAGAGCCCCGTGTGGGCGGAGATAATGAGCAAACTGCAGCGCACACACAGAAGACAACATCACACAAACCTTTTCTGTTTTATCAAATTGCACACTTTTTGCGGTTATGTAATCGCACATGACGACATCGCGATAAGATTAATTGTGCCGCCCTAATAATCAGTCAGAATTCCACTGGACCTGATCTGGATCTGTTATTGACAAATCAACATTTGTTCTGTGTGCGTGCTCATTGTATAATGTGAGATGTGAGGGTACATGTATCAGACTGTTACTTACAATTTCAGATGAGTCACTCCCCAACCTCAAAATGAACAACAATGTGTTTGAAAGTAACTCAACAGCCCCACTTGATTTCTAACACTAGATGTCAAAAATGACGTCCTAATAAAGCTGCCAACACCCCTCTCCTCGCTACTGATTTGATGGGATCTCACCTCTGGCTGGATGGCTTTGAACACGGGAGCATCCATGAGCGTAATCTGGCCCTGGAGGAGACGAAACAACAATTAGATTTGCTGATGTACACATTTCCCCAAATACCACGTCGCCATGTATGAGCGACAGTATTGTGTATAAGAATCACAAATGTCAAATCTAAGGTCAATAAAATAGTAGAACATTTAAAACACTGCGTCTGCAAGAAAGGCCATGTCCTCTCAAGCTGGTGGGTGTGACAGTGATCTTTTACTGAGGGCACCTTTAAATGCCTTGATGTACCATGCAGAGACCTGAACTGAAGACACTTGAAGGGATAAGAAGATAAAGAGTGCCCACTTGTGGTTGAATAGGGCAGACTAAGGGACAAAAATGTTTGCATTATAGTAAGATTAGATTATTGAGGAACATTTTATTTCATTAATTAAAGACAATCCTGAGCAACATTATTCCTCACAATAATGTGAGGCTAATTCAACAGAAATGTGACTTCTGTGTGCTCATAGTTGGAAAGTTTGAGCAGAGGCAGCCACGGGAGATCCATCAGTACCTGCTTGGCACTGCCAAACATCAATTATTACTGATCCAAACTCTGACCCCATTTCCTCTTCTACCATCCCATCTCCTCCCATCTCAAGTCAGCACATCACATTTGTGCTTACTCAACATTACATTTTTAAACTCGTACATAGAGGTTAACCAGACACACAAAAACTTCACTTACTGCATATTCTTCAGGGGTGACCTTCAGCACATCAAACACAACAGCATCAAAACTCTTCTTCAGGTCTGAAGAACCCTTATCACTGAGAGATTCTGAGCTGCTGCTCTTCTAGAAGACAAACACCAAGTTGCATTTTAAAAAGATAGGTATGATAGCTGTGCGGTTAACAACAAGGTTATCAAGTGGAGGAGGGAGGATTGAGAGGATTAATAACCAACCTGGTGTTGTAGCACAGCTAAGAATCACTGAAAAATATTTCAGTCAGAAAAAAACACTTAACTACATTCTGTCACCTTATAAACATAAGCTAAAGCTGCCAGTGTTGAAAAGTGCTAGGAGAGGCATGCACAAGATGGAAAAGAGTGGGTGGAAGTCTAGCGAGGGGGCGTGGCCTCACCTCAGAGACTATTGCAGCGGTGGTGGTGATGATGCTTGATTGACCATTATGGAGGTCCATCATTCCCACACCATCTAGCTCTAGTGCAGGAGACCATTCATCATCGTCAGCAGCATCAAAGCCCGACCGGCCCTCTGAAAACACACAGACACAGTATGACACAGTGAGTACATTCTGCACCACATCTTGACCATTATCACCTGCTAACGCAGTAGACAGATCGCTCAGCTTTATGCAGCAGCACCACCTACTGGCTGACGTATGTTTGGAGTTTTCCAGGTTCATCTCATCATTATAGGTGCTAAGTCAACTAGAAAAATGAACTCAATCTCAGTAAACTGACAAATGAACTTGAGATGGTGGTGTGTTGAAGTGTTGACAAGGTCAGAGATTGTCACAGCAGGCCTGTGAATGCCACATCAATGTTAGAGGCTAACATTTTGGGGGGGGGGGGGGGGGGGGGGGGGGTTCTGTGGTATTAAGAGCTGTAACGAATAGTTGATTAATCCATTACTTGTCAACTATTAAATTAATCAACTATTTTGATAATCAATTAATCAGTCCTTTTTTAAAGAAAGAAAAGCCAAATTCTTCTAATTCCTAAATTCTTAAATGTGAATATTTTCTGGTTTCTAAGACGTTTAAGTGAATATCTTTGGGCAAAACAAGAAATCTGAGTACATCATCTTGGGCTTTGGGAAACATCACTTTTCTCATATTTTATAGACCAAACAACTAATGGAATAATTGAGAAAATAATCAACAGATTAGTCGACTATGTAAATAATACTTAGTTGCAGCCCTACATGGGATTCCCAGAGGGTTGGAGTCAATTTCACTATTCATCACATGACTGCGACAGGAAAGGTAACAAAAAAACAGTGCAGGCAGGACAGGACTCAAAAGGTCATTTTTTATATATGCAGGTCTAATATGACTACACGCTATTTTCTTTATTTTGAACGTAATGCAAGTTGTCTGCAGCTCTGGCTGGTTGCTGACCAGCGCATGATCTGGGTGGACTGTGGATGGACGACGCATGGTGCAGCCACCAAAAGTTAAACGCCAACAATGGAGTCAGAGTCAGATTTGAGGAAGACAGCATGGCAACACATGACAAAAGAGCTTTTGGGTACGTCTAAAGTATTTAACAAGTTCCTAAGAGACGTGTTAAAGCTCTATATGCCGTTTGCACTACGTGTAACGTAGTTAGCAAATACACCACTGAAACTGGTACAGGTGGCCCAGGAGAAACCCTTTTTTAAACACAACACAGGAATGGGATGGGACGGAAGTCATTCTTTCTGGATTGGGATGGGATTAGGAGTGAAATCCCACTACTGTGTCACCTTCAAATAGACGTACACTTTCACAGCCTTCAGCCACAGTCATTTTCTACAAACGGGACAGACGGACAGGACAGACGGAGCTTAGGCTGAGCATTAGGGAGAGATCTTCTGCGAAAGGAGTTTGGTAAAGCAGCTGTCAGTTGGAGCCACAACACTAAACAGCTTACACCCGGCACTAAAGTGTGGTCCACTGCCACTGAGTGACTCTACAGACAGGACCATACTCCTAAAACATTTCTTCTTTTTATGTTGTCTACCAGAGCAGAATATGTTCATCCAGAAATTCAATAGTAGGCCATTAATACCATTGTCAGTATCTTCCAATGAAATAAAGCAGATACACAACACAAGTTACCACAGGCCTTAAAATAAAATAAAAGCTGCTTACTTTCTTTTCCCAGATGTCAAAAACACAAAATTCAAAGCTGTATTTAACAAATGTTTGTTTTCTTGATAAATGACTCAAATGAGCAAATCAATTCTCAATTGTCACCATGTTTTTCCCCCCTCTGTGAATCAAATAATCAATAAAGTTGTTTCAGCGTGAGCATCAATCGCCTGTTGCACATGATGCATTTCGACTGGCTTTTTAAATCAATGTAAACAAATTTGGCACCCCTAAGTTTTTTCCTCACAAAGTATCAGTCATGGTATCAGAAACACGGACGTTTTGAGATATTGACAAAAGTCACATGGTTCCGCAGTCTGAACCTACATGTGGCTATGTGGACTGATGGGAACACAGCAAGAGATTATTTATGCATTCAATGATTCTTCGGATCGTGAATATAAGATGGGCAGCTCAGTGTCTACAGCTTTGACAGAACTGAATTTCAACTGTGAATGATTTTGTATTAGGGTGATGTTTTAATGTTATGTTCCTAAGTACCGTTCTCTGCCTGTGACTGGAAACACCTCAGAGTACTCTTTGCCAAAAGCACATAGAGACAGTAATGAAAAATAAGGAGCTGCTTAGAATACTTAAGGCCAGCAAATGCATCCCTTGTGTACTTTATAATGCAGTGTGTGTGTGTGTGTGTGTGTGTGTGTGTGTGTGAGGTTTTTTTGGCTGGCTCAATCTGAAATGGCCTGTGCTTTAAGAGCCATTTGCTGCCTTCCACAGTAAACACCACTACATCATGTCAACCTCCCTTGCATTGTGACAACAGCGCATAATTGCACAGGAAGCAACAGCTAGTCAGTCTGTTGTTTATAAAGCCATACACCTGTAATTACCTTACTTCCAGGTCTAATGTGTGTCGGGTCCTTTTGTCTGAGGTGCCCTGGTTTTACAAGTTAAAGTCGATGCTGTGATAAATGTCAACATACAGTAAGACATGCACATGTCCCACATAACAAGTGATCTTTTCATTCAAAAATAAACACACTAAAAACACATCTACACGTGATCTAAACATTACTACCAAAGCTGTTCAGCTCAATCTACACTCCTCTGTCTCTAACACACTAAGTAATGTACAGTCATATGTGCTCCTCTAACTGATGTGTCCAACTGGATGTATGTATAATCAAATGCTAAGAAGATTTTTGAAAATTGAACCCTGCAGGCACACAGACACACCTATGTTGCCATAACCACCCAGCAGACCAAGCTGTCCTTGTACAGACGAGGCCATACTCACCAGGTGTGTGTCAGATGGGCATATTGCTGGATGTGAGGTTAGCCTGTTGTTCTGTATTTGTCTATCAAGTCCTGTCTTTCTCTGAGGCTGGTTCCTGCTGCCTGTGTGAAAGTGAAAGGAACAAAAGAGAGAGAAGAGGGAGAGACAGAGAGGGAGGCAGCATGATTCTTCTGAACATGAGGAAAACCCACGCACCCATAAGAAATTAACACAGCCAAAAATTTATTTATGTAAGCGCTAAACAAATCAGTCATTGCATTGACGAGATTCTGTGGAAACTTTAGTGCTGCGTCTTCTGAACTATTAGTGTTAGCAAGCATGAGCTCACTGCAGAAACAAATGAAGGTCACAGTTTGATAGAAGGAACCTTTAAAGAGGTCATATTATGCTCATTTTCAGTTTCATAATTTTATTCAGTGGTTGTACCAGAATAGGTTTACATGGTTTAACTTTCAAAAAACACCATATTTGGTGCACATTGCTGCAGCACCTCTTTTCACCCTGTGTGTTGAACGCTCAGTTTTAGGTACCAAGTGAAGCATCTCACTTCTATTTGATCTTTGTTTAAGTTGCACTTGTGCATTAACTAGTTAAGGACTACTAGCCAATCAGAAGCAGAGCTTTGCAACCTAGACTGAACCAACAGTATCAGAGTGGTAATTTATTCATTTGTGACAAATCTTTCATATGTATTGTTTTAACTGTGCACTGTCTCTACATCACAGTAACAACTTTATGTCCACTGACTGCCTAACCTTTGGGTATGAAGGGGAAGGCAGTGGGCGGACAACTTGTCATCGTGTGTGCTGCAGCTCAGTGTGTTTCTCCACCAGTCTTTCGGAGGGCCACTAGGCAAGCATTATGACACGTGATACAAGTGATGCAGATAAGGTAAGGCTAGACTACATTCAAGCTGTTTTCAGGCAGTTCAGAGCAGTGTTTTCTGTGGGAGATGGGAACTCCCTTTGGGATGGACTTTGCAAACCTATTTCATGTACAAAAAAAGATATATAACATTACACTTTACATTGGCTCCCAGTGCAGTATAGAATAAATTTTAATATTTTGCATTTCGTTTTTAAGGCCCTAAATGGCCTGGCCACGGAGTACTTAACTGAGATTTTAACCCTGCGTGAGCACAGCCAGTCGTTACGGTCTTCAAACCAATTGGTTTTAGAAGTCCCAAGGTCGAAGTATAAGCGATGGGGTGATCAGGCGTTTGCAGTTGCTGCTCCGAGACTCTGGAACAAGCTACCCCCTGATATTCGCACAATTGCAGATGAAACTATTTTTAGGTCTAAACTTAAAACCCACCTGTTTAGAATGGCTTTTAATACGCAGTAGTGGTGTGACAATTTTTAACTTTTCTTTTTTTGTAATATGTATCTATTGTATGATATGCTGTTTTATTATATTATATGATGTGAAGCACTTTGGATACCTGACAGTTGCTTTAGAAATAAATGTTGATTGATTGATTGATATAACACAGTAAAGGAAAGAGAAAAAGGGCAAAAAGCATAATATGACCTCTTTCAGAACAAAAATTCTCTGTAATATTATTATATTACTCAATATTCTAATATTACTTGGCCTTATTGCTCACCTGAATCTAAAACAGTTAGTTCACCCAATCAGGGAGCACACGAAAGACTGAACTGAGTCTAGGGCTATGACTAAAAAAAATATTTTTATGATCGACTAATCTGGTCTATGACTGGTGATGATCTGGTCTTTTTGTCAGAAGATAATAAACTTCAGGTGCAATTCTACAAGTCAATCGACAGGAGAGCATGACGAACCACGGCAAGTGCGCTAGTTTTTCTACCAATCTTACAAACGGATGATTATTTATGGAAGATTAATTAAAAAGTATGGCTGATTGTATTGTATTGTAAATTGTATTCATTCATTTGTAAGAAACACTGACTTAATCACTCAATAGTGAGTGTGTGTCCACAATGCCCTTACATGACTCACATTAGCCAGTAGGTGTCTCCCTATTCTAAGAAATAAAAGCCTGTGTGTGCTTTGGCCTGTGTGGGACCTCCTGCTGGCTGTAGACTAATGCTGCATGCTGGCAGAAAGTAGTTGGCCTTTAGCCACCAGGTAGGGGCTAAGATCTTCTCATCCCCTCCAGGCTGTTATCATGCTGGATAGGGGTACAAAGCTCACAAGCAAAACAAACAGTGGATTAAGATTTCCACTAACTAGAGTAAACTTTGAACCTTTGCTGACGCAAGTCTATACATTCTTTCAAAAAAGCTTTGTAACTGCAACACATTGTTGTGCTGGGACTAGAGAAATAACATACCCAAACCTGAGACCTCGCCCACATCTATAGTCTGTGTTCTCATTGTCACGTAACAAAGTGTTGCTCTGTCTATACCCTGAGCAGAGTAAACACCCCCTGGCCACAGCCTGTTAGTGCTTGCCTGCTGTCAATCAGTTTGCCCTCCGTCAGTCATGATCCCAACCATTGTAGACCAGTTTCTCATTACTTTACAGCTCCTTACTACGCCCACACCTCCAGCTATGCTGCTTCAAAAACACAGAGAGAGACAACACCAACTCCATCTGAGTCACTGCCCTCCCTATCCAGCTCCCCTACCCGCCCCCTTTTCTGCTCTTGGCAACATCCATGCACCTCTGACAGTGAACTGAGCTGAAATGTGCTCAGCTCTGTGACATAATGCCACGTGGTTGGGTCCTTACGCTTCGGTCCGGTTTTATATACCCAGCTGAAGAAATATCATGCGAGCAGTGATATGGTGCAGGTGTGTGCTTCGAAATGCTTGGAACGCTGGGAATAGTAGAACAGGCTGACAATGTTTCGGCATCACCGAGATAAGAAATCATGAGGACATGACAGGGATTAGGAGGAGGACACAGAGAGTTACAGAGGAAGAGCGACAGAAAGCACAGTGATTCATGCCTGAGCTTATAGCAGAGGATGTGTCGTTGTTAAACTAATTGTGAGTTATGACACTGCTGATGAATCAGGCGGGCTGCCTCTCCTTCCCTCTATTCGTGTTGTTAGACTGCTTTTTGACATTAATGTGCGTGCTGCATTTCAAGCACAAAAGGTGCTGGCAGGCCTCGTTACTGAAGGCCACAATGCAAAGGTGTTTTTTGTGTGTCATCACGCACACGCAAGCCTATTTGTGCATGTGACAACGTATTTCAAATCCTGCAGTGACCCTTTACATTCCTGTCTCACGCCGCCCTGAAAACTGCACGTCCTCTGGGCTCCTTACGCTGCCCAGCTCCCGTCCCATTCCTCTTCACCTCAAACTCATTTTAAAGCAGAAACCTCTGACTTTTTTTTTGTCAGACAAACCAACATATTTAAAGATGTCAGCTCAAAGTAATTATTATTATGGGCTTTACTCTGTTTTATCAACCAAATGATTAATCAAGAAAATAATAAGCAGATTAATACCATCACAAAAACATTATCAACAGGATAAACACCATATAGCTAAATACTATCTGGATGGATTCAAACAATACAAAGGAATACAGCAAAACTGTATCAATAACATCCTCCTGGAATATTGCTTGGGGTATAACATGACTTTATGGTTGTTAATACTTCCCCGTTAGCCTTCTCTTGAACAACATCTGTGAAAGCAGTTTCCTTCCCCCTTGGCACAGCTTTTTGATGCAACATGTATAATGACATTTTCATCACTTATATCGTAGCCATAACAAAAAACTGTAGCAGTGCACACACTGCAAGGACCTTCAAAGACACAGTGCACCAGACTGCTCCAAGCCTTAATCTCATTTACTTTTGTATGTGCATACACATTTACTCTCTACTCCATCTCTGTCGCAACACAAGACGCAAGCTATCACACAGGCACACGCAAACATAAAAGGTTAGCAGGTGTTTGTGAGTTCACGGAACTGTACCAGTGATCAGGGAAAGGCCACGAGATGTGAGAAAGTGAACAAAAAGGATCAGACATGTGAGATTTGTGTGACGCTCAGCATTAACAGAGTGTTCTGTGACTCTGACAACTCTGCCAGTTCCTGCCTGCAGCGCTGCCTTTGATACTTAGCAGCCCTGCGAGCCTTGCTTCTCAATCTGCTCCTACTGTCTGTGAGACCCCCACAAATGTCCTTCTCCCTTGTGCTCACAGAAAGACTCACAGTCCTTGCAACTATGAGCAGAGTACAAATCCTGGCCTCATCACTGCACAATCCTTTGAAAGAGGAAAAGAATAAATTTCTTTTTTTGCTCCACTGTGCTTTGTGATAAAACTAACAGTACCTCGCCTCTATCACCGTCTGTATAATGCATGCACTGTACAGACACGTGCTTTCTGTTTTGCCAAGCAGCGATGGGGCTTGATGCAACACATGCCGCAGATGCACCAAAGTCGGGGAGCTAAAGTAGGTCAGTGTGTTGAGCTGAGCAGTGAGGGACATGACAGCCCATTAAGCTGTGCCCTCCTCTTCTTCTCTTTAGTACACACAGTGCACACACAACCAGGGAATTCACACTGTTATCAGCTGTAGGCCTTCAAAGTCAAAGCTGTAACTTTCAGGCAAATTATTTTTCATATTGCCTCAGTGTCATATGAAGGAGAGGCTTAAACATAGACAATATAAAACATGGACATGGTGTCCTTGAGGTCACCCATAGGTATCTGAAGAGAAGTTGTAAAGCTCAATGTGGGTGGCTCCCAGCGGCTGCCATCGCCATCTTGGCAGTGCCTGACTATAGCTAATCCAAACATGGGCAAAGAAGTGGAGCCGAGGCAAGCCGAATGAAGCCTGGCTGCTGAACGACCGAGCGGCCACCTCATGTCACTCAAAGCAACCACATCCTGCACTATGCATAATGTTAAGACTTAATTTAAACAGGTTAGTTAAATAAAACTGAACAGGGAAAATGAGCTATATAGACCAAACTAGTTTTTATTACAGGCTGTAAACATGTTTATTTCTGCTGTTAAGTTGGGCATTTTAACATAGTTATTAATTGCTTTTGGAGACAGTGGCCATTTGATGAAATGCAGTTTTTGGCACTTCCGCGTTGGCTTCATTTTTCTGCCCTGGAGGTTGCGGCTTGGGCTACACCTGTAAACAAGTTAGGACTTAACCCACTTTACCATCTTGCATTTAACAGTACAAAGCAGGATTAGCATTTAAAATATGTTGTGAAATTAAATGTGGGTAGACTCCAGCTATCTTTCCTTTAAACTGTTTTACAAAAAGCCCTACTTCCAAATTTGGCTGCATCTTTTTTGAAGCTTGTTAATCACCACAGAGCGAGCCATGGCGTTTCAGTAATGCTATGGCATATTGAAGACTGGATCGAGGTTCTCGCTTTCCCTGGGCTCCAGTCAAGCCTTCCGGGGAGAACACTATTGATCTGGAGCTAAGAGGGGCAGGACTGATCACACACACCCTCTAATGACCTGCACACACACACACAGTAACATAGCATGTGGCTGGATGTCATAGCAGTTCGATATACACTGCTTTCACTCAGCAGGTCGGCTGTTCAAGCACAGGATGGTGGCAATGCCTGTGGAGGGACAACGGTGTGTGTCTGTGTGTGTGTTGCTGTCGAGGAAACATGCCTAACAGCCCCTTCACGCCATCACTTAACATGCCGCTGATGTTCAGATCTTTGTGGAGAATAAGTTGACAGATGAGTTGCAGCTCCATGGAAGTTCAGACCAGTAGGAGAACCGAAAGGAGTATATTTTCATGAGTATAACCGTAGGGGAAAACAAAAAGACTGCCCTACATGAACTACACATTCAAACACGTACATAAAAGCCATGTGCTACATTCACTCAAATAGCTCTGATTACCAGTTTTTGCCCAAGGCTCTTCTAACTGTCCTTCCAACAACAAGGTGTTTCATCATTTTATTTCTCGCAGAACAGGTTCTGAATCCCATGGTTTGCCAACACAGCTTACACCACATTCTGGTGTCCCCGTTGGTTAGGGAACAAGGCCCTATTAACACAGAAAATACACACATGCACGCACAAAACACACACGGGAAGTGAGAAGACACCTCTCCCTCCAAAATACACTAATCCTTTGAGACAAGAAGACTGCGTATATCTGACTTATCACGTGATGCAAAAATAGAAGAATATAATTTAATGGTGCCATATCATTTCACAGTAAAAGCATTGTTTTCAAAATCAGTAGGTAATGAACCCAGTGACACTATACAGACTCTCGCCACCCTGTCACTGAAGCAACTGTGCTCTACCCTCTACTGAGCCATCGGTTCATGAATATTTAGGCCTGTCTGTGACTGGAAATAAGCATGATCTACTGGGAAAACCCAAGGGCAAGTACCCAATGGTATAATGGGTCTTAAAAAGCAAACAACGAGACACAGGACAGTGTGCAAGCAACCTTTTCTGACTTTGAACCGGGTACAATGTGTGAGACACAGCCAGAATTTTAGTTTAAAACATTGAACAAATTAAAACAGAATGCGAAGACGTCTATGTGTTGTGTTGTAGAGAGGTCTACTGAAGTTAGTATGCTAACCAGCTAGCCCCCTCCCGTCCTGTCTCGTAATAACACGTTTTACCTCAAGAGGAGATGATCCGATTGTATAGCTCACGTCTCCCCCCAAAGTTTCAGCTGGGAGATCTGTGGGAATAGCGAGATCTCTATGTTACACAAGCTCTCTTAGCTTTTTGTGCCTAATAATCAATCAAAATAAACTCACAAAATGTCAAGAAATGAAATATTCACACAGAAAAATGCAACTGTACATCTTCTGAATTGAAATTTCTCCTCATCGCCAAACTAAGACCAGCTTAATTTCCTTGTAAACCTTGTTCACTTAACAACAGTAAATCACACTTCAAACTCGACAGGAACAAAATAAAATTCAAACATACTGTCTTCATTAGCCTTTCCACTGTCCCAACAATCACCAACTCAGGTTCGGTGAATATAAACCCTTAATTAAAAAAAAGAAAATATTTTGGCTCTACATAGCTTGCTAAATTCTTACACACTGCAAATTTAAAATATATTTGCACCTTGCATTTGTCCACACCATCTTACTTCTGTTACGGTTCTTATTTAGAAAATGAGTTTTGATGCAAAGCTGATAAAGATATCTAAAAATGACAATCAGATACACTTATAGGAACTAAAACTCAGCCAACTCTCTTTTCCTCTTTGCTCATCATCAATGCACGACTTCAAAAAGTAACCTTAACCAGCAGCCGCGCAGATTGTGCCTTTCATCTTAGACAACATATTCTGGTACGACTACCATACAACCCATGTCAAATCTATTTCTATGTGTGAAAACTCTTGTAAATGTATAAGAAGCATATATGAAAGTATTTCTTCCTTTCCCTTCTCTAGATACAAGAGGTTTATGTAGTTGTCCAGTATACACACATACAGTTTTGCATGTGGGTTTTAGTTAGTAGTTTATTTACCCAAAGAGCAATTACAATTAGAACAACTACCAATAAATACAAAGCCATAATGTGTGGGAGCCAAATGTGCCAGTAGCTCCATGGTGCAGGCCCATTTGAAGGACTGCTCATCACCATGTTTTTCAAAAGACTTTCTGTAGAACCTTCCCCCTTTTTTTCTCACTTGGCTTGCCTGACTTCCTTTATGAACATTGTTTTTGGTTACATGGGTGTATGATGTACACAAAAGGCAGCTAGTTTATTGTAATGGATGAGCTTGATGTACCACATTTCTGGAGGCAACTGAAGAAATAAACATGCAAATGCAGTATACAGTTATGACTTACAACTAAATAAGCCATTGATACGAGGTCTGACAGATTGTGACGTCTTCACACAAGTTTGCTTTTCTTCAACAACCCTGTTGGTTTTCTGTGTAGGTGAAAACAACTACTATATCATGTGTTTGAGGTGACGAAAGAATCATGTTGAGGTTGTCAACAGCTTGTTTGTCTGCACTGCCACACTTTAGTAAATAGTCCTATAGGGTTAGCATATAATGATCAATTCTGTTCTCAATGCAAACAATTACAATTTGCATGGACAATTAAATACTGTCAGCAGAGCAGGATGGACATTGTGGCAAAGGGCAGGTTAGCTGATTCTTATTCAGATCAGCTGACAACAACTTTGTAAAGCCCTTTGTCAGCTAAGGTAGAAAAGTGCTCGATAAAGGCAGTCCATTTATTGTTTACATCCAGAAGACATGATGCAGACACGCAAGTACACACATCACACACACACACACACACACACATCTAGTTTAGTTAGATCTATCTACCCTGTTTGTGAAATTCCACTAGTTCTAAATTGGTGCCTTAGCAGCAGCTTGCACCGTGGGGTGTGATTAGGCTTTTTATAGACACACTTGCCTCTCTCTCTCTCTCTCGCTCTCCCTCAATCCCTACAGCTCTATGGGATGATAATTAGGGCTCAGGCTTTACAGACAGGATGTTCAGGCGTGTCCCCACTTCTGTCTTTTCTCCTGGCACACCCCCCTGTGACACAGACACACTTGGTATGTACAACTCTAACAAACCTAGATAACACACTAGCCTCTAGCAGCCCACAGCTACAAGCAGCAATCATATGTGAATAAATACTACAAAAAATCCTCCTACCAACAGGCAATATAAGGGCCTACGTTCTGGTCTGGATAACAGTATCTGGTTCTCCATCAAATCACCCGAAGAGAGGCTGCGTTGCCAAGTTTGTGAGTAGGGGCATGTGGCGGGGCCACAGAGCAGCAGGCTGTCACGTGTGGACAGAGCACTGGCCTACAGTTTGAGTGTATGTTTATGTGCATGTGTTGGCTTAAGCCTGATTTGTGGCACAAATGGGAGCAGGCAGGCAGCCCAGTCCAGGTTCAACTCTACTGCTGAAGACCAGGCGACCTCAACATGGTGACAGATGAGTTTTGGGGGGGGGAGTGAGGAGCTGGCAGCAACACTGATGTCTGTGGTCATTCCCTGCACGGACTATTAACAAGGAAGGGGCAGGCTAACAATACAGTGCAACAGAGCAGTCAGTCAGAGCAGTAATGTTTAGAGGAAACTGATACCATCTCTATGTCTTCCTCTATGAGTCTCTGACGATTGGCACAAGTCTAATCCACAGCAGTAAAACCTCCACATGGAGACCAAGCAAACACCAAATCAGGGAAGTAACACTGTACGCCACAAAAATAGACAAAACCACCACAATGTTAGGGACAAGACGAGATATTCTCCAAGTGTGCCCAAACTCCTGCACAGTGGGCCAGGCATAAAACCTGACTAGCATGCTGGTCCATCGACGTAATCTTGGTCTAACAATGCAATAGAGGAGTGACGCCATGATTATCCAGTTAGAACTGAGGTACCAGAACCAGCAGATACAAAACACTAAGACTTTGTTAATTATATCGGCTGTCATCTGCATTAGGAAAATCCTTGATACGTGTTCCTTTCACGTGTCTTTCTGCCCAGGCGTCTCACTCCGCTACAACTTGCCACCTTCTTTGCGAAGGTAAGCACACCTTTTGCTGAGTTGATGAGCAAATCAAGTGACTATAACAAATTCACTAAGAACACCCAGCACTAGGCACTGTGGAGTTAGGCAATATGACAATATGATGTACAGCGTGAGATGACAGGTTTGTCATACAGTAGAGATTGTGCTTTATTTCCTCTACTGACGTAGCCATTCTTTTATTTCTGAACGTATTTGCGCTATTACAATGTGATGTTGATTTGTAGTTATTCATTTCACCAGATTAGCCAAAGACAGACACTCCATCTGGTTATTTTTCTTTAAACTGTTTTCAAGTGAATATCCAGATAATTTACTACATCAGAATATATATTGTTAATAGGGCTGCAGCTAACAATGATTTTATTACTCGAAGCTTCTACAGATTATTTCATTGATTAAGAAGTACTTTTTGGCGGAAATTCAGTGTCATACAGCAAACCAGACCAACAACATCAACAGACCAGCTGAGATTTTCAAGGATTCAGTCATGAAGATGCATGAAGAGCCATTGTGAAGCTCAGTCCGGCCGTCTAAGCAGGCTAACTGCAAATTAAACACACAATAGACTAGACTCATTTGACAATGAATTCAACAGGTTTTTGTTTTGTTTGTTGTTGTTTTTGTTTATACAAATACCACTATATACCATATATATTACTCTGGTGAAGGCAGGTATCAAGGTAGGAAAAAATAAATACCACCCAAGCCATCTAGCCAACAGTGGTTATTGATTGCGAACATTAAAGTCAGAACATACAGCATGATAACAAATGAGTAACTATGCAACCATGTCTCAAAGTCTGTTTCCTGTAAACACTGCTTTGAGTCAGAACTGTAAATATATCATCTGAAGTTTCAGCCTGTTGCTTTCTTCCAAACAGCCTAGAAGGTTTAGTTAAAAACAATAACACAAAAATGCAAAAGCCACAGACAATAAGTGATGCTGATGCAAGAGAAACACTTCCTGTAGCTACGTTTTATATTACATGTCTTTCAGTAAATACAATTATGGGTCACAGTCACTGAAAGTGGCTTTAGTGTGGGTTTTAACAGAGGTTGGAAGCTGTCATACTGTTGGTGAATTAGTTTTACACAGTGAGTTGGTTAGAACGGTAGCTACTTGCTGGGATGAACATAAACCTACTGCACAGCTGCTGCTGCTGCTAGAGGATTATAAGAATCAGTTTTTGAATCAAATAGGTTCCCTGTGATTCTCTCCTCTACTATCTGTCTCCCAAACTAGCAACAATTTGCATCATGAACATAATCAGGTACTCAAAATGCTGCCATAAAAACGATTTAAAAGTGGCGAGGACATCTTCTACGCTAATTTTACCCTCACACTATGTCATATTGACATCATGAGAGAGCATTTCACCTAGATGAGAAATGACATCACGTTTTAACATCACAAGATCTCGTGGCACATTTGTGAGTCTCACAGTTTAAAAAGGAAAACCTTATAATGTCTTGTGCATATCAGTTTACAAGACAAACTTTGTGTATCCTTTGTCTCTAGAAGAACACCGTCATGACCGCATCTTTCCTTCATCATCATCATCATCATCTCCGTCTGTCTGCCACTCAAAATACGATTCTTTCTGCATACTGATGGTACCACAAAGATATAGGCTCTATGCAGCATTTCCCAGGCCTGGGCTACAGATGGGCCCTAGGGTCTTTTGTGCAAGACATGGCATGCGGCAACATGACAAATCATAAATTATGCGAGAAGAAACACACAGTACACATACACAAATGGCAAGAGTCCTGGTACAACAATACCTTCATTCTAAAATAATGATAAAATAATTAATTCTGAATAATCAACAAGCCCCCGTCCGGCTGTACAAGTCTGCTCCTATTAGCCAAAACAACATAGGGTCTTAATTTTTCTCAACAAACACTCTTCATTTGATCCCACTTGCACACATGTTGTAACATCTTGCAGGGGGATAGCTTGCTCACAGGTCCTGCCAAGGTCAAAGTTGCAGCCAAACATGATCTACAGTATTTTTAGAGGTAGTTTTATGAGGTAGAAGTAGTACAATCCATCAAGACTTCTGTTCCCCAGATACAACAGTAAAATCTACTGTCTCTATAACAATGAGCTCATCGTCCTCCAACAAGTTTTTCTGTCCTCTTTTAGCCTGGCCTACTCTGCTCAGATACTTGACCCAAAAGAGCAGTGCACCAGCCAATATCGAAGCGCAGACTCTGTAGTGTCTTTAAAAGCAAACACGTTGTATGCAAGCTATTGTTAGTCTTATATCCTGTGTGTGAATATTTGGTCGGCACAGCCAAGTTTACAGTAAGGCAAAGAGCGGGGGAGGCGGAGAATAAATTGCTGTGTTGCTGAGATTGTTGAGTTGAACTTTTGAGCATTTAGTTGTAAGATTACTTTTGATCCAGTCACTTTGAACCTGTTTAACTGAGCAAGACACAGGCCCCATTTTCAGATTAACACACACACACACACACACACACACACACACACACACACACACGGGAAGTCATGCATGCAGCGCTAACACAACATTGCCCTGTCTCCAGGGCCCGATAAAACGGCCAATTACAAGTTAAAACACAAAAGGAGCGTTGCCAAGAGGAAACAGTAGAGGAAGGATTGAGAAGGAAAGGGACAAGAGGAAGAATAAGTGTGTCAACGTTCAACACTTGCGTTCAGCATAGGAGCAAGAAGGCAAAGTAAAACGGTCACCGAAAGCTGCCCAAAGAGGGACATGAACCCACACCCATAGACACACTCAGTTGTTTGTTCTCAGAGTTCTATAGGTCGGAGGTCACGCGGGGGAATAAAACATGTCATCCACACATGCAGAGGTCAAGGGAAAAGGGAGTTATACAGGAGTATAAAAAGCAGAGCTATTGTCAAATCCTTTAAGAAAAACAAAACTGGACCTATCTAACTTCATGAAAGAGAGACCAAATGTGATGAAAACAGAGAGACAGATTTTGCCTAATCTGGTCATGGCTGCCTCTCTTACTAACACGGCAAGTACTTGCTATTCCCATCTGATAGCCGCTATGAAAGATTGATTCTTTCATCTTTCTCACAAGGCAGAACAATGTGAACACTGTGTGCTACTCCCAGTTAGGGTGTGTGTTTGAGAGGGGGAAACCGAGCCTGCGTCTAATGGAAGAGGAGCAACAGCTGAGACTGGAGAAAACAGCTGTATCTCTTCAACGCCTGCGCCGCTCCCCTCCCCCGCATCCCGTCTCTCCCTGAATGAGCCCCCTCACGCCCCCTTTTCTGACCCTCCTCTCCAGCAGAGCAGCATGGCCAGGGGCTAGTGCTCAGTCTGTGCGCGCACACAGACACACAAATTGCAGTATGTGCCCGAGTTACACAGACCTTACTGGTTGGAGCCTCGGTTCTCCTCTCAGAGGACAAGTACGGACAGGATGCATGTGCCACTAAACATTCATCTATTGACTAAAAATAGTAAAGACATTGTTTCCAGCGGCAATGTCGCCCTCCCTCTTCTCTTCCCAAATCGTTCCAACACTCCCTGCTTTAATCAGATTGTAACTATGAGACAAAAGGAAACCAAATAAACACCCAGGTTATCCCTTTACATATCTGGGCCTGTCCATAAAGTCTTTCTACGTACTTGTCACTTGTCTCTGAGCTTAATCAATTTAGTAATTCCAGTAAGTGAGTCTCCGTCCCCCTTGTTTTTATAGAAACTGCACATACAAAAAAAGAAAATAAGACATTCAAAATATTCATAAATACTGCAAATATCCTTTACAACTTTAAATACATTGAATAACTTAAATAAGCCTAAAAAAACCCTCAACCTTATGTGTGGTAGGAGAAAGCAAATTAATTAATAAAAGTATTCCTTCTTATACTTCTTCAAAAGTAATGGTTAAAATGGAAATACTCATTTTTCACTTCCTTTGCCAAATATGCAGAAAAAGTAAAGATCTGTGCAGCGTTTGGATGTGAACATACTTTCCAATGTTAGAAATGCATCGTGTAAAGCCTTATGCTGAATTCCTAAACGGTGTGAATGAAATGAACGAACACCGAGTTTGACAGTTGGTGATGAAAAGTGTGTAACTCTAGGCATGTGAGTGCAAGTCTCTGTCTGCACGTCAAGACCCGACCTGTGGGAAAGCCGATAAAAGGCGACAGGAAACAGGTTGTCTTACACACACACACACACACACACACACACACACACACACACACACACACACACACACACACACACACACACACACACACACACACACACACGGATTCTTTGAGATGCCACAAAGAAACACATCTCACATCACTATTCATTCATCGAGGAGGTGATGGATGGTTAAAGGGAGAGATAAGAGCAGAACAGGTGTGGAGGATGAGGCATCACATTTATACAAAAGCCAAAAAGCTCACAGAGTACCTGACACAGGCCTGTCTGATGGTAAGGAAAGAGTGCAAAAGAAAATGTTGGAAGAACAATAGAGCAAAAGAAAGGAAGAGCGACATAAATGACTTAAAGAGAGGTAGAATCATGTGTGTCTGCATCTGATCTATTGTCTTCGGCAGGGTTCAGGACCAAGTGCATAAGTTTCCATGACATAACCACGGCTCACCTCTCAGTTCAACTCCCAAGTCAAACCACTCGGGGCTTAGAGAGATAGATGAGGCTGTGTTGTGAGACCGCAAAGCCTTGTCTCCAGCACTGATACAGACGGGTGGATCAGGACAATACGCGGGGGGAAGTGGAAGGGAGCGGCATCTCCCTGTTTATTTACAACAGAGACATTATGGCCTGGTCCTCATTTTGTATCTGTAGAACAAACCAATGGTCCCGACATCCATTTCACTCAAAACACCTGCGTGCACACACAAACACACACGTACGTCCAGTGCAGTGGGAGCAACACTTACACAACTTATGGCTCAGGCAAATTTTAAATGCTGTTGAATGCGACTCATTTGGCTGGAGATCTGTTTGTCCAAAATGGAGGACAGAGTTTGTGAGTCATGGTGTGATGGATGATGCTGGAAATATGCACGGTTGCTAGTTACTTATTTGGTACACCAAGTTCAAACCAACGCAGTAACATACAGCAGCCCTGCACAAAACAAAGAGGTCTTGTCCACCTTGTTTATATTCATGAGGGAAAGCCAGGGCTTTCCTTCCTGATCTAAAGCCTACTTAAACATTTCACCACCCTAAAAATGTAAATCAAGGGTAATGATTTCAATGCTGTGTTACTGAGAAGCAGGCTAATTTGCAAATCTTAACATCTCTTAAAAAGCTCCTATCTTGCCATATTCCTTTAAGTAGACTATTGCCATCTTGCTCTGCACTCCAACTTTTATCTGGTGAAAATATTCAGAATATGCAGAGTAAAAATGCCACCTGACACAGGAGGCAAAGGACCAGGCTGAAAGTGTCAGGTGGAACGAGACCCATAGCTGACATTCTGCATGCCTTAAAGGCCGAGTCCTTTTACCGCAGCCCTGTCCCTGAACTCACCTTTGATCCCTGACCTCATCATGACTCCAAACACCTACAACCTGACACACCTGGTGTTGACCTTAAAATACATAGTTTCAAAAAAGAAAAAAAAAAAGATCTCTCTCGATCTCTCTCCCTACCTATCTCACACACACACACGGGCATTCAAGACAACTATCCAGGCAAAGGGCAATCAGGAATTCAGGTAAAACCAGTTAGTTGAAACATTAGCACTTTGTCTTGAGCCAGTATAATAAATAGCCAAACCACAAACTGCTCAATACACAACCATCTTTCCACTTTGATAGGATCTGTGTACTGCAGTCAGAGGGACAGTGCAGTAGATTTCAGGAACAAAGGCTTACACCAGCAGAATTTCCCTGAGGATTTTTTTCAGGAGGGGATGGTGGCCCCCCCGAAATTACTAGTGTTGTGAAGCGGGCGTGTTCCGAATACATGGTGTCGTAAAAGGCGCGGGGCACTAATTTTTGCCTGTTTCTCCATTCCTCTTTGACATTTGGTCCGCTATAGTTATAGAGCTTACTACAGTTATGCTACTAGGGCTGCAAAAATAAGTCGACGTAATCGACGATGTCGCTTATGAAAATTTGTCAACATGAAATTTCATTGTTGATGCGTCGTTACAAAGAGATTGTTTAAGGGAGAGATAACAATCTTCTTATTAAGGTTGTTTATTTCTAACTGCAACACACTACATGGAATTCTAGCTGCAGTACCGCCTCCACTGTCTGCCATGACTGCTCGACTGTAAGACTACTCACGAAGAAGAAACATTCATGCGAGAAGTGGAAAGTAAGAGATTTTACAAGTTTTGTATGCCATTTCATCACTAAATACATTTCTGAGAGGTTTTGAGGCGAGAAATCAACTGTGTAGAACTTGGATATTGGCAGTTTTACGAAAGTTGATGGTGAATCCAAAATGTGTTCTAACGTTTTCGGGGTTGAGAAGCTCCACAAGCGCCCGCGAGGTTAGCGGTGCCAGCAGGCCGGCCACGCCCACTAGGCGCCCCGGTTCCAGTTACACAGACCACTACAACAGCAACAACAGTGCAGCAACGACAGAGAAAAGGCCACAACTGTAAGACAGTTTCAGTGTTTGTACCGCTGTTACTCTGTCATTACAATCTGAGTAATGGTTTAACATTTTAAAGTAAATCAAGAAACATCTGGAAAAAAAAAAAGTTACTACTACCTACTTGGCAATAAATCAGATTGAAAACTTATTGTTTTGGGTGATAAAGCCTGGCTGTTATCTTGGAGCACCCTCTCCATAGTTCTTTGCATTCTTGGTTTTGAGGTCTCATGGATGTTGCTGGCTAAAAGAACGCTCTTTTAATTGTGTTAGTAAACATGTGGAATACTAAATCAGTGACTTATAGAAGTAGCCTACGCTGTCTTGTCTTGTTCCCTGTTTTCCCCCTGGCGTTGATACTAGGGTTAATTCTGAATAGTAAACCTCATTCACTTAATGGTAACAATAGTTTAATTAGGGTTAAGGGATGACAAAAATAATCATGACTAGTTGACTAATCGAATAAATAAAAGATTATTCGACTACAAAAATAATCGATGAATAGGGCTCTATGGTATCTGTTATAACTTTTGCCAGATTATTTTTTCCTGTTTCCTGTTTTATTTTATTTTTTTCTGTGTTTTACAATTTAATTGTCATCAGACAGGCAGAGTGTGTAATCATGTGGTGGATAAATAAAATTTCAACAATTCAATAATATTACAAATTGAATCAATATCAATTAATTGGATGTATCGTGCAAATATGCATACAGAAAGAAAATATTACAATTATTTATGGAGACAATTCACAATAAATGTAGGCCTATTGCAACAGTAAGGTATTAAAATACTATAAAACTATTTAAAAGGGGGAAATCACAATGGATGCATTGTATCAATACTATACTATAATACAATACAATACAAGCTATATTATTGCGTCATGCGTATAATTATGCCCAGCCCGCATGGGCTTACAGGACACCAACATTAATATACATAAATAAATAAATAAAAAATTAATATACAAGATAGCCAGGTCCAGAGTACATCATATACATTGCTAACCAAATAGAGACAAGAATTAGAAACGGAATAATACTAGTAATAGTACATATATATTCAGATGCATGCATGTATATATTCATACACAGATGTATTTACTCAAATAACCACCCATCTAAGCCCATAATCCTACACAGGAAAAAGTTAAATCTAGTTAAATAAACTAGCTTGCCTTCTTTTTCAAGCCTTTGATACAAAGTTAGCCAACTTAAATACATCATAGTTAAACAAGCATACTAATTTTTGATCATCAGCCTACCAAAATATTTCAGAGATTTGTCACGTAACTTCCAGAAACAAAGATTCTCTTAGATCATCATAATGTGTACAATACAAAAGAAAATGAGATTCACTTTCCACTTCACCAAGGTCACATAGCACACACAATCTGTTTCCTCTGGAATATTTTTGAATCGACCAACCTCAATGGCCAGAGGCAAAATCCAACATCTCAGCTGTGCTACCAAGGATCTCTGGCTTCTAGATAAACGAGATGTAACATATAATTCTGGACTAAAGTTCTGTTTGATATGCATATATGTCCTTAATTTTGGCTTTAATGAAACATTTTTATCTTCAAATTTCAATGACAACTTGTATTTAAGCGAGTTACAACTTAAATTATTCCTGTAGATATACAACATATCCACCTCCTTAAACATATAACATATCCACCTCCTCAAAAATAGAATAGATCTCCTTTACCCATGGGGACCTGTGAGCTTTGATCCACCTAAGTTCTCTCTTTACTCCGTCCTCTGCCATTCTGATTAGACGGTTCCACAGTCATATGATTTCACATTTTCTCTGTACAGCTCCTGGTACCCAGCCCATATCTCCCTGAATTGCTAGGATCAGAGCAAATTTATGAACTCCCAGAAAACATCGTATGGCTCTATTCTGTATGGGATCTACCGTTTTGGATTCTTTCAAGCCCCACACCCCTGCAGCAAAGTTCAGTATAGGAGAAACACATGCATCATAAAGTCGAGTATATGTAGAATATCCAAGATCCTTACATACTTTCAGTTTATTGATAACTGATCCTAGAGCTCTCCCGCCAGAATCAACGAGAGACTTAATACCAACCTCGTAGGTCAAAAATTCATTAAGAATTATATAATATTATATAAACTACTTGACAGTCTCCATATGCTGGTGAACACACGGTATAAGTGGGTCTGACCGAGGATTCTCTCACATGGGCAGCGCTCCTCCTTGTTTACAAAGCCTGACATAACTTTTTTATTTTTATAACGGATTATCTGACTCCGTCTACAGAGCCATGAAATCTTCAACTAGCTGGCGTCTTGCCGATGTGGTTGCACTTCTGAGAGTTTGCTGAGGTGACGAGCTCTTGCTAGCGCTCCGTCTTCATATGACAGCATGCGTGTGTGTGTTAAACACAGACAAAGACAGAGCAGCGGTGGTCAACACCAAAACAACTTGCGGGACAAAGTTTCTAATAAATTTAACTTTTAAGGCAACCAGCGATAAGCGACATGCCTGTGTGCGCACACCTGTTTTGGAATATACACTCAACCGGCCACTTTATTAGGTACACATGTTCAATTGCTGGCGGTGGTGATGTAACAGTGTGGGGGATATTTTCTTGGCACACTTTGGGCCCCTTAGTATCAATTGAGCATCGTTTAAACGGGACAGCCTACCTGACTGTTGTTGCTGGGCATCTCCATCACTTTATGACTACCGTGTACCCATCTTCTTATGGCTACTTCCAGCACGATAATGCAATAATGTCCCAAAGCTGAAATCTCAATCTGGTTTCTTGAACATGACAATGAGCTCACTGTCCTCCAATGGCCTCCACAGCCACCAGATCTCAGTCCAATTGAGACTGGCCTTCGGGTTGTTGTGGAACGGGATATTCACATCATGGATGTGCAACAGACAAATCTGCAGCAACTACGTGATGCTATCACGTCAATATGGACCAAAGTCTCTGAAGAATGTTTCCAACACCTTGTTGAAACTATGCCACGAAGAATTAAGGCAGTTCTGAAGGCAAAAGGGGCTCCAACCTGGTACTAGCAAGGTGTACCTTGTAGGGGAAACACTGCACCAGGCAATAAGTCAAGTTTCCATGAAGTATTGAAAACTTCTCAGTAGAAACCTGTGGGGTTGGTGATCCCGATTTATCCAACAAGCCTAACTTTTATAGAAATGTTCTCTGTCAAGTCCTGGAACTGCATTTTTAATTTGTCTTTTCATCTAGTCCTGGCTGATTTGTTGATGAAGGAAGCCACATAAGAGAAAGCTTTAGACCAATATTTCAACACTGCCTGCAACTACATAACAGCAGACACCCACAGTCAGTCACATGAGCTTCAACAAAAGCCAGACAGGGAAGCCCCAGGGGTTCCTCAAATCTTTGACAGGCCGGCCTAATGCTGAATTTAACCACTGATATAAGAGTCTAAAATCTAAAAACAATTTAATGGGAGAGTTCAATTATATCAAACAACTTCTTTTTCTACAAAACAGCTAAATTTATTCTGCAGTGTCGCTGGCAATTGTAGTGAAAGAGCAATTATTAATAATAAAGGTCAGAGGAGATCTGACTGTTGATTAAAAAGATCAGTCATGGTTCAGCGTAGCTCCATACAACTTTGACATGTTCACAAGTAGAGCTTGGTGTCAAAGCTAAATACCATTTGAGTAATCAATTTGTGTCCCAAATGTACCAAAGGTTTTGGAAGAAGACTTTGAAAGAAGTATCATTTAGTAATTGGTATTAAAAGTCTGGTGCTGTATTGACACCAGTGATCTCAAATAATAGCTAGACATGTTTCCCAAAGACCCCAGGAGACAAAAAGAGGGAGGGAAGGAGGGAGGAGGAAGCAGGAAGTACAGATTTGTGAGTTGGTGAACGTATAATATGCCAAGCCAACGCATCGTGAGGGAGACAGCCTGATAATTAGACAGAACAAAACTGACGAAAGAGGCCTAAAATCGCATCAGATCCCACTCACAACAACAAAGCAACATGAATAAGAAACTGAGAGCAAGGTAACACAACAGAGAAGCTAGGAAGTAGAGGAGAGAGGGTAAGGGAGACAACACTCGCAGTGTAGCCCTTCATCTGTGAGCCACTCCCATCAGTGGTTAAATTCAAGCTAAAATGTTCCCAAAGCTCCAGTCCTCTAACACTGCTCGGCCTATTGTGGAGTGCGTTTAGCTGGCCATGTGTCTGTCTGCGTGCAAGAGAGAGATTGAGCCATCACTCACAAGTGACCCTCTGTGTACAGTCTTCAACATCTTGAACACCGCCTGTGTCCGGCTGCTCTTGGTGGCCTCAACTTCTCCTAAACAAGAGCTGTGATTACAACAGGCAGCAACCACATGGTAAATACACTCATAACAACAAGAAGAGGCAGTTTTTGCAGTGCCTGCCTCTGTGATTCCTGAGGTGAAAGCTAGGGCATGAATTATCTTTGCCTTTTATCTCCTTCTCACACACACAGTCTTGCCCACAGCCAGCCAGTCAGGTGCTAGCCAAAGCTCACATCCACAACACCCACTTCACCCAACTGCCAGCAACATTAGAAACACCTCATGTATTAAAAAGTCTTCAAGCACATAATCTTACACTAATATTATTATTAGCGTCCCATAAACAACTTGTCAAGCGCAGAGACCTTTTATATTACTCCCAATAGCAACAGAGAAGTCAGATTACCTTGTGGAGTCGACATAAAAACCAGAGCAGAAATGGAGCACAGATAACTTCCTTTGTATTTGTTCCAAGGCTGGGAAGAGGCATCAGAGGAAGAGTGTGACGACATGTGACTTCGCAGATCCATCTGTGCTGAATGGATGTGCCAGACACACGCTAAAAGTTACCCTGGCAACTGAGCAACAGCAGTGGTTGGAGGTCACACAGAGAAAAGGCTTGATGCAGACCAAAACGCCTCTAGAATATGTATAGCACTCTGAAGGAGGCCACAATTTGGCTTCTTATTCACTCAGGGGAAGTCAAACAGTAAGCTGCACTCTATAGATTGTCACACACACACACACTCATGCTGCATCTAGGAACATTTTACACAACCCGTGTAGTGTACATGATGTAATGCAGAGCAGAGAAACGCAACCTGAGAAAGGCCAGAGACTGAACTTGACAACGCAAAAGCCCTTTTGTGTTTTGTCCCTTTCTCTTATAAAACACACGGCTTGGATTCTGAGAGGGGAGTTACACACACACACACACACACACACACACACAGAGATGTAATCTCTAACTAATCACATTTGCAGGCCTTGGACAGAGCAGTTACACCATAGTGGTGAGCAGATTGGCCCACATACAGAAGGCATCTCTGGGATTAGTTTAGCACAGAAGGTGGAGGTGGTATGTATAGTTACCAAGGGACGGTTTCTAAAAAAGTACCAGGTGCTCAAACGGCATTGAGGGGAGTCTTCCAAGCTGGTATAGAGATTCAAAAATGGAAAACTGGAATTATGAAGGCACTTCCTCCGAATGATTTTCTCCCTCTGGTTGCAACATGATCAAATGTTTCAATTAAGAACTTTTAGCTTACATCCTTGCAACGACAAATCATTTCAGCCATTTAAGATGATTATGTGTGATGCGCAGCGTGATGTAACTGAAAATAAGAACAGCACTGCGACCTAAGGCTGCTTCGGTATATCCTCCGGGTGCTCGCACTGTTTCTGTTGGCAAGCAACAGATAACATGAAGCTTTTTGTTTACAGTAAGGAAGAGAGATGAAGAACAGGATAAATCCAAAATCACACAGTGATGCAATGCAGCATTTGTAAACAGGCGTACAGATGGGACAAGATGCTTGACACTAGCAGTGCAGGGCTCCACACTGGACAGAACACTGAATCATGCATATTCTAATGGATTAAAACCTAAGCCCTAGTACTAAGACCACAAACGTTTCAGATGTATCCTTTACACCCACTGACCACTTTCACTGGGGATCTATACCAGTTTGCAGCACTCTCCTGGGTTTAGCCTGAATAGGAACAAGTAAAAACCAAAAGGAATCTGTTTGGAATTTCTTTTGGTTTTTACTCTGACATACAGAGGACTGAGGACCTCCTGCATTTGATAATGATTAGGTTTCCACTCCCCTTTTAGGCTCAACTGTAGTATTACCTAACTACTCAATCAAACAATGCTTTCAGAACCAGTATGGCTGCAGTTATGAACACTACCTAATGAATACATTCTGCATCTATTTCACCATTAAAAACATGCTGAAGCCAAATGAGTTGGTTTCAATCTTTACTGCATAGCACAACACCACAGCACTGCAAAGGCATGCCAGTCATGAGTCTGAGCCAGCGACCTCTGGGTCACATGTTAAGTGTTGAAAACAGCAGCACCACACAACCATTGTAAATATCGATATGGAACATTCCTCAGAGCCCTTTAAAATGGGGTCCGAGGGGTGACGCCACACTGGACACTGACAAAGAGTGCGTTAGATAGCAGGGTAAAGGGAGGCTTTGAGAAAGAGTTATTTTTTAAAAAATGCAGCCTAATCGTGAAAAGGGCGTGAATTCAGCTTAAAACTAATTCAGCTTGACAGCTAATAGAGCAGGCCCACTCAAGTGTGTGTGCTCCCTGTAAATGCGCATATCTGTGGGTATTCCTGACCTCACAACTTAAAGGGAACAACGACAGATAAAATTAAAACTAGGGTAGGCAATTTATAACAGAAGCAACCGATAAATCAAATACTCTTAATACTAAAATAAAAAAAGGCCTGTATCTGTGCGACTGTAATTAGCACGGCCAATTATTGGCAGGCCTACCTGACCTTATACCTACCTATGTGTTTTGGGGGAGTGGCATTGGAGTGAGGCTATCAAGGAAGGGATTAGATTTTTCTCAGTTAGATATTTTCAAAATCTAGCTGTCTCTCACCAGTTCTCTAACGGTGCCAGCCAACCAGAGCTTTAAGTGTGTTTGGGCAGCTCTCAGTGTTTTAGGAATGCAGACTGTGATAGGACTTGTAACACTGACCACCATTGTCACAGATTCATATAATATGAAAAGGTCAACATATCTTTGTCTCAGCTGTGATACAGCCTAAAGACTAATAAATGTTATGTCTGTACATACTATTGGACCTGTGAGAGCGCCTGGCATAGAGTTACAAGAAATAAATACCTACTTGAAGACTATCACTCATTTAAAATGCTATTATTGATCAACAAATTAAGATTACATTAATGGAGATAGGCAGTTCACAGGTAGAACAGCTTGCTTATTATGAGTGATGTTGGTGAGATGTCTTCTTTGAGAAACACCTGCCAGCTGAACTACTTGCAGGGCACCTCTCTAACGTTGGTTCAAGCGTTGAAAGTTTCCCCTCATTGCAATAATTTTATCGCATCGAGGTCGACATCCTCTGGCGACCCCTTTCAAAATATCCTCACGACTCGTTTTTTGTGCCTGTTCTATAACCAAAATATGATATGGCTAAGGCAGGACAGGCTATACACAGTATTGTTAGTGGGTGAACCCACGCCACACCCAAAGCACTCCCCGGAGAGTAACTGTGCAGGGGGTTCGCCGCCAATGAGCTATCCGGAGCAGGGCGCCTGCAGTGGGGTAAAATAAGTTCATACGGGCAAACAACACAAACATATCGACATAAAGCACCCGTCTCCCAAAACAGACGACAACTGTGTAGCGACTAAAGTAAACAAAGTAAGGCTGCACGGGAGGACTCAAATTGCTAACTCACGGATTCTCCCCACTCTTTTCTCTCAGGTTACCAAATTAGCATGTTGCAGTTCTCGCTAGCTTGACTCGTTAGCTAACTTAGCTTGGTAAGGGAGCGCATGATTTATTATTTGCATGATATCAAACTCCCCGGCGCTGCTTCTTGGTGTGTGGTGGGGCGACACATTTTCACGTGGGTGGGGAAGAAGATAAAATTATGGCAAAAAAAAAAAAACCCTCTGCAGCCAGCTAGTGTGTCTGCATTACACACACCAGGACGAGTCTCTGCGTTCAGCTTATCGTTTCTCTCACATCTCCCTGTCCCCTCCTCTGGGTGGATGCCGATTTACTTTGATAACGGAGCATCCTGCGAGTGAAAAGAAACACATCCGACCCGTTCGTGGGGCTTAACGTTGTAAGCGTTAGCTAGCTAAGTTACCTCGACGATTGGGGAGGGGATTTCTACATGATGTCGCAAACAATAACAAACTTTGCCCCGCACTGTTCTGTAACTCACCGTAGTGCGCCGTTTTCTTTTTCCTTCTTGTGGTATTCCAGTGGGCACATCAGACAACAACAGAAGACCGCAGCAGACAGCTAACAGTTTTCAGGCTAACGCTCAGGGCTCGACGATGCGCCTCGCAACAGCTGTGTTCTGTTTTGAATGAGGGCTGAGGAGGCGCACGGCTAACGGGCGGAGCTTGCACTGTGCGCCCACCATGCTCAACACACCGACTTACTTTACTTCTTTATGTACATTTAGTCAGAGTCTACAGTTATCTACAGGTTGTTCTTACAGTGTCGGTTATAACGGTGACAGGTCATAACAGCATACCCAGGGGAATCTATTGTGTTGAGTTCAGGGTGAAGCGCCCTGTGAGATGTGAAAAGGGCGCTAAATTGATGTCTTTGATTCTGACTCCCTCTTGCGGTCCAACTGCCGTCGAGCCCACACCCGCTGTGTGAAACTATCCAGTACACATGGGATTTTAGGACAATGTCTTACTGTTATTAACAACATTTGAATCCCATTTTCCCCATCACCAAGAGTGTCGACGACTCAAGAGCTTCACAATCTGGTGCAACACATTTGTCATGTTCCACGAGGGTTCTGTTCAAATTAAATTAAAATCTGTTTTCTAACAGTTGCATACCAAACTAATAACATACACAACACATATTCTTACATAGTATTGTTTGAAGGCTGATGCACATGCCAGCCAGATGATGATCTAATGACTACGTTTAAACTGCCCATTTACCCTATAAGCTTGTGCCTAATAATTTGGATACCACATATAGACTTTCAAAAGCATAATCAATAATCAACTACAGTAAATGAATAACGATTCATTTTATTGCTTTTACATTTATATTGTGCATTTGTCTGAAATCTACCTATACAGTCAAGTTTTTGTAGATCCCTGAATTTCACCATCTACATAAATGAGACAAATGTGTCCATTTAACGTCTTTTAAACAGATCATCTCCCACCTTTGAACCACCTGAACAGGTTTAGTTTGTGCACACATAGACGTGTTCCCACAAACAACCACAATAATTTAATCATATGTGTCACATTCACTCCCCAAATTTGAGCTGCCTTTCCTTTTCTAAACCGTGCAGCTCCCTCGCTCGATTCTTGAGCTCCTCTGCTCTCTTCTCATCCTTCTCTGTGCCATCCCCAAGTTTGTACATACGACTTGCATTGGCGCAGCCCCACACATGTCCCAGCTCACAAGCCCTGTTAGCGTACTTCAAAGCTAGAGTCATATCTGGCGCCAGCCCTTTGGAATTGCCCTCAATGTACATAGCACTGAGGTTAAAACAGGAAGGAGCGAAGCCACCAGCGCAGGCCTTCTCGTAGTACTGCCGAGCTGCTGTAAGGTCGGGTGCTCCCTCCATAGCTCGTCCATCGTGGGCTAATAAACCAACGTTATGGCAGGCATCTATAGTCTTCTTCCCTCCGGCATTGCAGGAGCGCATAAAGCAGGAGTAGGCTGTTTTCAGACATTCAGTCACTCCACCTGAGGGGAAGAATTCAAATCCCTCACTTGAATAAAAAGTAGACATACAATTAAAATAATTTTCAAGTAAGACCACGCACATAAAATGTACTGAGCATCAAAATCAAAAGTACTCATTTGAAGAATTGAATAATTGATGCGTGACATGTGAACAATACACAGATTAAATGCTTAGTCTACAAAATGTAAAATAAATAAACTGTTGCCTTAAAGTGAATTTTTTAGTCTGATGAACAAATAAAACTCCAAGGTTATTGATTTTACAATCTTATGAAAAAGAGAAAAGCACATAAGTCCTCAGCAGAAGCATTAAACAGCAATTGTTTGGTATTTTGACCTGATAACAATTGATTATTGATACATTTGACAACAATTAAGCAGCTATTTAAAGTAACTAACGCTAATTTCTGAGTAGTAGTTGGTCCAGTTACTAACTACCCAATATACTGTCAGGTAAGTGAAACAAAAATATTTCATTTTGCTTTTATATATTTTGCTTTATTTGTATCCAAACAAGGAAAGCAATACACCACATTGCTGTTTTACCTTTGCCTGTGACATGGTAGGCCCCCAGTTTATAACAGCTTTCTCCATGACCATTCGTTTCACAGTTATGTTTGAGCACTTGTGCTGCAGATTCATAGTTTTTCTTCACCCCTTCCAGGTAGTCTGCGAGCCTTTGGCACCCTAAGAAAAACATGTCACACTGATAAGTGATGAGGTAAACATAACTAACAGATATCAAACATCCATCTGTAACTGGTGTCCAGTGTTTCAGCACTACTGATCTGTGAACAGCGCAGGTGTTTTACCTTCAGGATCCTTTTCTTTGTGGCACTGGAAGCTGTACTCCACTCCCAAATTGTCCAAAAACTGCTTCACTTCATTCTCATCTTCGAAGTTTATAAGTCCAGCCATATTTCAGCGTGCAATCCTGCCTTTTAAACGTACTATAATCACATGTGCTGAGGGGTTAGCGCCCACCACATCCACTGCTACTTGTGACCTTGGTGAATGAGTTACTGAGCGACGCTACAGAGGCGTTTCCTTAAAATAAAAATATCAATAGAGAT
Source organism: Micropterus salmoides (assembly GCF_014851395.1). NCBI lineage: Eukaryota > Metazoa > Chordata > Actinopteri > Centrarchiformes > Centrarchidae > Micropterus > Micropterus salmoides. Next base: position 23,872,361 of record NW_024040374.1, on the reverse strand, counting down.
AAGTACCGCTAACCGTAAAGTTGTTAGAAAGGCCTACTATAATTACTAAAGACATAGTTTTGCTTTGAAAGCAAATAAACGTGAACGTGCCTCCAGATGATCCCTTCCTGGTTTCGCAACCTTCCTCAAACGGCTTCCGTAGTCCAGCCCCCTCGCTAATGTACTTCCAGTGCAGTGACCTTTGTTTACTGTCTGTCTAGTCAAAAATAGACTCAACTGCTCCGCTGTGAAAACTATATTGCCCGCCTGGGTCCTTAATTCAAGCACTCGGTCGCTACAGTGATTGGTGGATACATTTTAAACATGAATTGTGACACAGCAGACATCTTTCGACAGTTTTGCACGGAGAGCGATTTTCTTCATCGGAGGCAACAACCAGTGAGCTAGCTAGCTGCTTCGCCGCGAACGTCCCGTCCGATTGAGCTCGCTCGTCGTCCTTCCCTCCTGGTTACCGTAACGTCGTTGTCACACAGATTAGTATAACGCCAGGCTCTCAGACCGGTCAACGCTGCAAACCGAAACGGCTGAAAACGGAGCCGCTCGGTGGCTAACAAGCAAAGCTGCAGTTCCCCGGGGTGAAAAAGAAGACACCAGTCTGTTGTATAAGCTAAAATTAACGTTGGAGTTTGTTTTGTTGCCATGGCCGGTAGTTTCCTAAACACGGTAAGTTTTAGATACGCCTTCAGGTAAATGGTGTGGCGTATTTTTTATGTGCTTAGTCATTACTGTCGCGCTATTATTTATAGTGTAGTGTTAATCACAAATTACATTAAAACATCAACAAACTTTCCCTTGTTGTTTCCAGGATGAGGCATCTCCCCCGGCTCTGACAGACCTGTGCCTGACCTATGTGAACCAAAATCTGGAGTTGTTCTGTGTGAAGCGCCCTGATGGCTCTCTGTGCTTCAGAGAGGCTGTACTCTTCCCACAGGAGCTAGCAGACCAGCTGCTGGCCAAGATGGCCACTGAAGGTAAACCTGGACCTCTAAAGACACTCCTGAACACCAGTTAAATCACCTGTTGAACCATCAAATACCAACCTGAATAATTGCAATCAAGACTTGATTAACAATACAAATTCGTAACTACATTTTGAGCTACACCTGATGGCATGTTGTCAACTAAACCAAAAGCTTGCCCCAGGTGAACAGAGGCAGTATTGTGCAAGGCTGAGTCCTGCATGAACCCAAAGATGAACCTTGACCTGAGTTAATTCCACTACAGGTCTGCTGAATGACAGCACAGTTGGTGTATTTCGGAACTGTGAATACCTGCGGCTGAGACGAGCCTGCATCCGCACAGCGCGAATCTCTGCGGAGGCCTTCCAGAAAGCCCTGTGCGCTCACAGACTGTTGGAGCTGGATGCTGCCAGGGTCAATGCAGACCTCACTATTCCTGATATTCTGCACGGGCTGGCCACCAATAAATACTGCCAGGTAAACTGAGATTATGTCAATGTGTGTGAATAAAAACATAAAGACAATGCATAACTTTGACATGCTGTCAAACCACCCTATCTTCCCCAGCTAATAAAATAAATGGTTGTTTTTCTTTAAACATCCTGCAGGAGTCCCTCCAGCGACTTGTCTTAACAGGTCTCACCATGTCCTCTCTGGAGGAACCGAGCCGGTATCGCTTCAGCTCCCTCCAAGGCCTCCGCTCCCTCTCTCTAGCAAATGTAGACTTCTATGACTCTGGACTTGTCGACATGTGTTCCCTGCCTCGGCTGGAGAGCCTCGATCTCTCCAACACTTCGGTTACCAACCTGAGCCCCCTGCTGGGCCTGAAGGAGCGGCTGCGTTCACTAACACTGCACCAACTGAAAAGACTAGAGATGAGCACTGCTCAGCTGCTGGGAGTAATAGGCCAGTTGGATGTGTTGCAGGTTAGTAGAAGGATTGAGCAGAGTTTACGCTGAAAAGAACACTTTCTCTGTGATTTCACCAGCTTGTTAGTGTTGTACTAAAATATTACTGTTTGTATGAAACCCTGCCTGTGTAGCACCTGGACATCAGTGATGACAAGCAGTTTACCTCTGACGTGGCTCGTCAACTGCTTGGACAGCCAGGGATCCTGCCTGCTCTTGTTTCCCTGGATGTGTCAGGGAGGAAACAGGTGTGTGTGTATGTGTGTGTGTGTGTGCTTTGTATTTGTTAAAACAATTAGTATTTAATTTGAAATGCAAAGAAAACATACAGGCTACAGAGACAAGTTGCCATTTCTTACATGTGTGAATGTTGCAGGTGACAGATGCAGCCGTCAAGGCATTTGTTGAGGAGAGACCAGGGATGACGTTCGTGGGACTTCTCGCCACAGATGCTGGATTTTCTGACTTCCTGTCTGGAGAGGGAAATCTAAAGGTAAGGATACTTGATGTGTCCATTAAATCTGATAACTGCTTATAAGAAAAATCAGGTTTGCTAGAGTAAATTGTCTTTTGTGTGTAAATAGGTAACAGGAGAGGCCAACGAGACCCAGATCTGTGAGGCCCTTCGTCGCTACAGTGAGAGGGAAGGTTTTGTGAGAGAAGCTCTGTTTCATCTGTTCAGCCTGACTCACGTCATGGAGAAACCCAGGCCTGACATCCTTAAGGTGAAACCACAATATTATTTTTCAAAATTAAGTAACTTTTCTCATTCTGTTAAGGCAGATTTTCAAATCTTTAAGAAAACAATGAAGATGGTCATATTATATTGTTTTATCATGCAATAAGCATAATGTCATATCCGAACCACATAATTATTTATCTGATAAGCAAGTGTCAGCCATCTGTCTTTCTACTAGCTGTTACAAAATCAAATCAAAGCCCTACACCCTAACTCCACTTCTGCAGACTTCAAGTTCCTCATCTGTCTCACTTCACATATATTATTATTTGTTTTTTCTCCAGCTGGTAGTTCTAGGTATGAGGAATCACCCTGCCACTCTGAATGTCCAGCTGGCAGCCAGTGCCTGTGTGTTCAATCTGACGAAGCAGGACCTGGCAGCAGGAATGCCAGTGCGACTGTTGAGTAGCGTCACTCAGCTTCTACTTGAGGCCATGAGGACTTTCCCCAACCACCAACAGGTAGCCCCATGCCTGCACTGCTGTCCTAGTCCTAGACACATGTCAAGCATGCCATGTTAACCACAAGAAAATCAGTTTATCAAAACAACAACCAATGCATTTAGCAGGCTGTTGTACTTCATACAGTTTACTGGCACCCGGAACTTGGAGAGAAAAGGGGCATGTGATTTTTTGTAAAAGATTTGGTTCCCATGGATGAAATATGACACAGATATGTTTTGTGTTACCGATCCAATGGACAAGCCAAGCAAGTTTTTTTTTAAGACACAGATAATTATAACACAGTTTTCCTGTTCACCAGTTAATGCATATCTAAATTATAAAAAAGTTGAATTTTGTAAATCTTACAGGTAATACATGTTTGTGAACTGTTGAGCACAAAACATAAAACTGAAGGAAATCTTTTTATTGTCTTGTAACAGCTTAAAAATGTTGATATTGAACCTTCAATGTGCTGTACAATACACAGACTAAAATACATAATGAAGAAAAGATAATAGTAGTAATGATAAGGTGAAAACTATAGTTGAAAATCTTTTTGGTTTTGATTTTCTAGCCAGTTCAGATTTTCCCCCCTATTTTCTTTTGCCAAATATGTAGGTATATATCAAGACAGAACTAATAATTGAAGCTTGAGGGCGAGCTGGGGTGGGAGGCCTTGCGTGACTGTAGATGGTCGGCAGCTCCGGGTGGGAAAGTTTGGACACCACAGAGGGAGGGGAACAAATGTGTCAGTACATTGTGACAACTGGACAATTCTGGGGAACTTCCCACAGCCCACAAAAGTGCAATTTCCTTTTTTTTGTTTTCATAACCACGAGTGGAGACCAGAGTTTCATACAAGCAAATATAAACTATAGTGCAATGAAAGACCGTTGTGACCATTAATAGAAACTTAAAATCAGTGTGACCTAACCAATCTGGTCAGAACTGGGCTGGTGAATTTTAGATAAGTCACTAAAATAAGTGGTGTGTACAGTAATTTACTATCTGCATTTACTAGATATTATAAATAATTTGTTAAAGCCATATATAAATGGTATTCAATAAAATGGACACAATGAGAGAAGCACATCATGTTAACTCTTCACAGTTACACAAAGTGAAACTGTTATTTTTGCCTTCCACAGGCTCCTGGTCAGACATTTTACTGGGCCCGTATAATAACACACAGCTGAGATAAAAAGAAACACACTTCAACAGATTGTGTGAGGTCATTGCAGTTGGATGTTGTTCAGGTTCTGGACTGATACCTGTTGTGGTTTCTCTGTCTACAGCTGCAGAAGAATTGCCTGCTGTCTCTGTGCAGTGATCGCATTTTGCAGGAGGTTCCATTCAACAGGTGAGAAATACTCTTTTTACTATATATATACGTTATATCCTTTTCACATGGAGGTATAATGCACCTTTTAAGTGCTTCCAGAGTCATTTAAAAATGATTAAATATATAAAATATTGAAAGAGCAAATGTGTGTCAGTGAAATAATTGACAGATCACAAAATAAAACCAAATCTGTCAAAGGTGTTTACAGTAGAAATGTTTTGCTCCCTTTCCCTGTTTGCAAGGTTTGAAGCTGCCAAACTAGTGATGCAGTGGCTCTGCAACCACGAAGACCAGAACATGCAGAGGATGGCTGTGGCTATAATTTCCATACTGGCTGCTAAGGTATGTGCTGTGTTGTATTAATATCATATGTGCTTCATTCATGTATTCTTAGCACATCTGCATGGTTATTCTGAAACTCATAGATGTTTGCTTTTTACAGTTGTCCACAGAGCAGACGGCTCAGCTCGGAGCAGAGCTGTACATAGTGAAAGTAGGATTTTCATCTTTCTCCACCTTTTACTAATTAACCAAAAAAAGGTTCAGATTTTCATGGCAAATTTGCTCTCTCTCCTGCCTGCAGCAACTGCTTCACATTGTGCGTCAGAAGGCTTTGCAAGGCATGGTGGACGCCACCCTCAAATTTACGCTGAGTGCACTCTGGAACCTCACTGATGAATCACCAACCACCTGCCGCCATTTTATCGAGAACCAGGGCCTGGACCTGTTCATTAAAGTTCTAGAGGTGCACAGAAATGTCAATATGTACATATAAATAAATATTAAGCACTACATGCAAAAAAAAAAAAAATCCAATTACCATGTTAGTTAATCATCACACTTAATCATGCGTTGCTCTGTGTGCATGCCTTTGGGGCGGGCTGACTCACTGTTGTTTTGTTTCCATACCTCCCCCACTCCCACCACCCCGATCCGCAGTCCTTCCCCAATGAGTCTTCTATTCAGCAGAAGGTTCTCGGTCTGCTGGTGAGTTCACTGCTCTCTTATTACCTGTTAAGACAACTATATGTTAAAAGAATTTACAATATTAAAACATTATGATTCCCTTATCACCTTTTGTTGTGTAGAACAACATAGCCGAGGTCGGGGAGCTCCACGGAGAGCTGATGGTACAGGGGTTCTTGGACCACATAAGCACCCTGCTGCACAGCCCAGAGGTGGAGGTCAGCTACTTTGCCGCAGGCATCCTTGCACATCTGACGTCACGAGGCGAGGCAGCCTGGACGCTCAGCCGCGACCTTCGATCCTCCCTGCTGGAGCAACTGGTAGGAATCAGCAGAACTACTCGTAACTCGTGTACATTGATGCTGTACACAGATATTTTGAAAGGTCTGCTTGAGTCTTTTGCATTTGTGTGTCTCTCTAGCATGCTGTCATTATGAAGTGGCCGCCGCCTGATTGTGAAATGGTGGCCTACAGGTGAGATGCAGCTTCTCTACAGTAATTATAAAGCAGGGAAACAGTTACATCATTTAGCAGCTACATGTGACAATTTTGACCATTCATAATTTTTGTCAATAACTGTGACAAAAATGAAATGATATATTATCTACAGTACTGAAAAATAAATTTTAAGAGCACACCTTGGAAAAACAAATGTTCTTTATGTCTTTTATATTGAGCTTTACAGTATACTTATGTCTGTGTGAGCTCGGTCATACTTTTCTGAGCAACTAGAGACACAGTGAAAACCATAGCATGAACATGTGCTCACTAAATATAGTCCTATTGTCTCTCATTCTTTAGATCATTTAACCCCTTCTTTCCCCTACTGGAGTGCTTTCACACCCCTGGTGTCCAGTTGTGGGCGGCCTGGGCCATGCAACATGTCTGCAGCAAGAACGGTGAGACACAAATACATGCACACACACACAACCGAATGTTATTCTAGTTTTACAGATTTGCCCTTTCACACAGAATTGTCTGTTTAGGCAGTTACTTATTCACCTACCCAATCCGCTGACAGATTTTATATTGTGCCCCGTGTGTCTGCAGCCCCTCGCTACTGCAGCATGTTGTTGGAGGAGGGCGGCCTGCAGCAGCTGGAGCAGGTTAATACTCACCCACAGACCCACAAAGATGTCAAGCTGTTGGCCAAGAGCATTCTGGAGAACCTGCAGCACCACAGAGCCCGCACTGGCCAGCCTGCGCCAACACAGACAAGTCGCCGCCTGCCGCCACAATAACCTCACAGAGGTAAAGACACACACACCAGTGGTCATTTGCTGTATCAGCCCCACAACGGCTCGAGATTTTTATTTTACATTTTCTGTTTCAGAAAATCAGGCTTCCTGGACATAAGCTGGGGCCCACCACAGACGGGACTTTGTATGTGTGTACACTTGATCAAGAACCCCTAAAAGTAAACGTTAAAAGGACAAAGACTACGCAGTTCTTTGCACACACACTAACCTTATTTATTTTCTTTGTGTTTTATCAAAACAAAAATAGTTCTGTGTGCGCCAATCTTGTGATATAAAAAATGTAAATAGGTGAGAACGGTCAGTCCGTTAAGCTCAAAATTCTACATGAAGCTTGTGTCTGTGGTTCGCTCTGTTAGTCTGACATAGGCATCATGATTATTTTAGTGCCAAAAATGTGAGCACACATACAACATGCTCAAGTTTAAGATTGAACCCCCGAAAGCTCCGCTTAGGGTTGACACTCTCCGGCTCCTGTATCCTACTGAGGCCTCTGGTTGTCTGAATTGGTTGCTCATTAGATATTCGCATGGCGCTGCTGTGAGCTCACGCATGCTGGAGTTTGTCTGAATGCTTGTGCTGTTCATTTCGGGAATTCCTGCTTGCTTGTTGATAGCAGTGGTCTGTTCACTGGAGCTTGCGCCTCTGGGTCCCCAGTACTGCTGTTGCTCTCCTCTTCATTCAGTCTTTTATCAGCTAATGCCTTTGATTTGATGTGGCAGGACACTTTCCTAGGGTGTGTTCAGTGGGTTCAAATGTTCCAAACATTAAAGATTTAAGAAAAAATTAAATAATAGAGAAGTTACATCTCTTTGAGAAGCTCCAGTGCATTTTCTTTTCTAAACATTCAGCAGCCATAAATCATGTCAGTGGCAAAATCAGCAGTGATGTAGATCAGAAGATTCACATGATAAGTTGAAATTATACCTTCAGTTATGGCTGATATTATTGAATATGTCTGGACACAAATGGCAATAATGAAGTGACGTCAAGATGGATGTACATGTGTATGGAGTCACAGCTGTTTTCTCTTTGAGAAACTGTATATATTGGTATGTTCGCTGTGGTTCCCAATGCGTCCGACAGGCGTCTTAAAGACAGAGACAGCACTTCGGTGTGAGCATGCATGTATGTACGTCTGTACAAGTAGCTGCATCTGAAAGAGTGTATGTAATTGGTACATATTAGAAAATAAGAGAAAAAAAGTAGCTGTTTGTTCAGAACTGGTTGAATTGGTTGCATGGAAATTATTATACTGTTCCACTGTTTGTTTACATTTATCCGGAGAGAGTTGGGGGGTGGGGGGGCACAATCTCCTTTTTTCATCTGAAGTCTTGATTCTTGTTAAGGACCCACCATCCTTCTCTATGCAAACAAAGCTAATGTTGCTTCTACAAACTGCTGTCATGCCCCTGATACAACCGTGATGACTAATTTTTGAGGCAAAGTGGGATTTGGCTTCTGCAGGAATAACTGTAAGACTTGTATAGATCACTTGATATTATGTTAATGGAAATAAAAACAATCTATTGGGCTAAATGGTACTTTACATCACCGCATCTGCTCAGTGAATTATGGCCACATTGTTTTCTGTAAATCAATTGTTGTATGAGCTTGGTAATTATGCATGTGTCCTGAGCTGATCAGTTTTAACAAGGGCAAAGAGCAGCAGACAACACAGAATCTGTTTTTGTATTTTTCTGTTGCTCCTGATATGTGGGGTCGATAAGTTGAGCCCCCGCACATCACAGGCCAGTTTGATTTTTCACAAGAATTTAATTCAGATGGAAGATGCAAAAAGCCCAGGTAGTGTGTGTGTCTGCTATGACTGTGCCATGTTGCTGCTGAGAGTCAGGTTTTCAAGTTTGGAAATAAAGAATGTACATTCCCATAAACTGGAGATGACACTTGTGTTGCCTTTTTTATTCCAAAAGGTGGGCTTCACATCACCCATGAAGTACGCTGTGGTACCGTGTCAAACAGTATTACACTGTTGTGTATAGATCAAATGAAAGTCACATTTTGTCAAATTTCATCCTTAATGTCACAAAAGCAAACAATCACCATTGAGAACTCAAGCTGGCCTTAACTAGTGTATTGACACTGGCTGGGGTGCATAGATACAATCAATGGGTGTTCATTGTCTGTCAGACATGAGGTTTCAGAGAGCGGTGTGCGTCTGCGTGAGAGAGGAATTCAATAGCTCAAAAGAGTTTATTCCCCAGTGTACCGCGGGGGTCTCTTCTCTATGAAGGCAGCCATACCCTCCTGTCTGTCCCGCGTGGGGATGACCTGAAAAGAGAGAGCAAGGGTGAAAGCTGATGATCTGACTAGAGACAGCCTCAGAGGGTGAGCATCAAATCTGAGCCTAACAGTTACTGCTTGTACTGTTCATTTTATGGGGTAACAAAGACGGGGATTATCTACTTTTTGGGTTCTTTTAGAGTTTAGGTTCAGAGAAAATGTCTGTATTAAGTATTTTTAAAACTTTAAGGAAGGACTGGAAGTCTTACCCGAGCATAACACATTCTCTCTATTGCCATTGCGGAACTTATGTCAACCTGGAAGAAACAGATTTCAGTCATTATATCAATTATTTAAAAAATATATATATGAAGATCTGTGAATCACGATGTACCTCAGAGCCTCTGTTTATTGCTTCTTTTGCCATCCGCACAGCAATAGGAGCCTGGGCAACAGAAAGAGATGAGAGTAAGATGCCGATAGTGCCGTCACCATGAAAGTATATGTCTGACAAAAGAACACGTGACAACCTGAACACATATCTCAAGGTGAACAACTATTTTACACATGAAGATCAGTTTACTCATTGTGAGGAGGAAAATAACCCTGATCATGTCATAATGACGTCATAAGGGTTAAGTCGGTTTGGGCCTGGAGACAAATAGAAAACCTACATTACAAACGGGGATGTGGAGAAAGACGTGGGTGTTTTACGGGGCAGGGAGGGTCCAATGAAAGACAGATGAACTGCGTTTTTGGAAATGTGTGTTTTTGCAGCATGACCCATACCAGGTACCAAACCCACTATTTTTTTTTTCCCCCTCTATTTGTCTCTAGCAAATCCTTCATCTTTATTAGTTAAATCTCTGAAGTGCCCTTTTAAATAGTGCTGTAGGGACTCCAGCTGATTGCAGAGGGCACTTTGCTCGTCTTATGCAATTCCATTTTCCCAGGAAGTCACAACAACACAAAGAGAAAGATCCAAGGGCTCATAGAGCGTATTGTCTCCTCCATCCTACCTCACTTTCATTCAATGCAAACTCCAGCCAATCATTCAGTCCACACCAATACAAGCATGTATCTGTAAATATCTGTTTGTGGTTCATTTCTCCACTTGACTGCCACTCTGGCCCTGGCCAACTGTGGGCATCTGAACTGGAGTGAAAGAAATATGGAGCGACAGAGGCCCGGAGAGGGGTAGGGGTGGGAAGAAAGCACCAGGGAGGGAGAAAGGCGGATTGAAAAAGAGGCAAATAAAAGGCAGAGATGTGGGGATGGCGAGGTAAGAGGGCAGGTCCTTGCCTGGAGGAGGAGGGATGCATAAGTACCTGAGCTGTAGCAGAGTGAAAATGTGTGTGTCTGTGTTCTAACCTGGGGCAGTATCTCTCTGGCCAGGCTGAGTGCCTCTCTGTAGGCAGCGTCTCCTGTCTGGATCTGTGCTACTGCTCTGTTTACGAGCCCCATCTCCAGAGCCGTCTGACCTCCCACACGCTTACCTGATAACAGACAGAGAGAGTGAGATGGATACACAAAGCCCATCCTGAATGATAACCATCCTACGTCTAACATATCCACGTTTCTGTTAACACCACCTGTGAAGATGAGCTCTTTGGCCAGAGTGATGCCGACCATCCGCGGCAGCCGCTGACTGCCCCCTGCAGGACAAAGCCCTTCAAGGTCAACTCCTCACGACTGCTTTGTCTCTCTACTTACACACTCGGTGCTTCGCAAGGTCATTTTTGTAACCTCTTTTTCATCTTACCAGCCCCTGGGAGCAGCCCCCGTGACGTCTCAATCAGGCCCATCTGTGCAGAATATGCTGAAACACACATAAACACAGAGGGCAGTTGAAGGACTGTGCTGCTACTGTGCGCCATTAAACTGGGGAGGGCGTAAAGTCTGACTGATGCCTCTGTCAAGAGCAATAGACGCAAACACCTGCTCGCCTAGCTTGTCAGCGCTTAGCCAATCACAGAGCTGCCACAACAAATTTAACTAATCACATGGATATTCAGCTAGGTGAACAGCTGGGCAGATGTGTCTGGCCTCACCAGCTATCATTAGTCACTGAGCTCAGCAGCAGATCATACAAGTCGCATGAAAAACACATATCTCCAAAAATGTCAACTTGACTGCTGCTTTAAACAGTTCAAAAGCTTAACTCCTTAACAGCCAGTTCTGCCCTTTTAGGGTCCCTTCACTAGCTTTAAGATATTCATTTACTAATAGTAACAATTAGGGCTAGGACTATTATGTTCATTATTTTCCTAATCAATATGAAGATTATTATTTTCATTAATTAATTCATTAATAATTTTGTCTGTAAAAGTTCCAGAAAATAGTGTAAAATGTCCGTAAAATATTCAGTTTTCTATCATGTATGACAAAGTAAAAGCATCAAATCCTCATCCTATTTGTGACGCTAAAAACAAAGTAGTAAATGTTGAGTGAAAAATGACAAGTAATTATTCAATCATCAAAACGGTCAACTACAAAATAAAGAATAATGAAGAGATACTGTCAATACTATGAATGAATGAAAACTTGAATAAATGGTTCTGTAACCTGTGAAACTAGTGAATGGTTCTTGGGACTCCTTGGACTGTCCCGACACCCAGGTTGAGAACCACAGCTCTAAACTACACTGACTGTATGGGGGAGAAAAATGACCCTAAGTGAACATGACTGGATTGGTGACAGCTGTAAAGAGAATATGTCGTCACCTTTCATAACCCATTAACATCACCTGAAGGAAGGAAATAAGCACGTTAAATGTACTTGTAGCGTGTTCACGGTTGGACAGGTGAAGGTTCAGAGGTCACTCACCAGCGGTGCGGAGGTCACAGGCCAAAGCCAACTCCAGCCCACCTCCCAGGGCGACACCATCCATCGCTGCGATGGTCGGCATCGGCAACGATGCTGCCAGGGCATTTCAATAAAAAGAGGAAAGTTCACAAATACATATATGTATACCCTGAAAAATATCTGCTCCCTCCTAACATAAGATGTTCTTTTTCTTACCTATCTGAGTCATGAGGGATCGCAGGCCGTGAACAAACAGATCAGACTCGGTGTTGTTCATCAGAGCTCTCTCTTTCAGGTCTGCACCTATGTATGTACACATCATAGCATACACCATCACATGTCATTTAGTCAGCCTTTGATCACAAACCCAGAGGCCTGGCAGGTTTCAGATGTTCCACAGAACACTTACCTGCACAGAAAACCCCTGGCACTAAACTCCTGAAGACAACCACGCGAACTGCTGAGTCCTTGGACAGAGTGGACACCAGCTCCCTCATCTGCACATACCGGACACCGTGCCTCAGTCGGTGTGGGGTGCATGTGTGTATGTCTATGTATATGTGTGGGAGTGTTGATGTAGAGGTCTACCTACCTGTGACACAAACACGTGGCCCAGAGCGTTTCTTGTCTTGTGTCGGCACATCAACACCTCCACTATCCCTGAGAAAGAGAAAGCAATGAGACAAAGAGCGGGCAGCAACTCGCAGTTAATTTAGTTTTTAATCACTTGACTGGTTTCGATTGTCAAACTGTAACAACTATGTCATCACTAGGCTTCCCACTGGGCTCTTCCTGTACTAATCCATGACTGTCTACATTCATATCAGTGTGGAAGCCTATTCCTCACTGGGAAAAAAAAATAAAAAATTGAGGAAAATTAGCAATGATAAAAAGACAAAAACAGCATATCTCATTATGACTTAGTGTGATTGTGATTATGACAGCTAAACTAATCAATCATCATTCCACAAAAAATAATTTTGATAATCAATTAAAGCAAATGTGATAAACATTTGCTGATTAAAGACTTTCAAATGCAAGAATGAGCTGTTTTTCTCTTTCACTTCTATTGTAACTGATTAAATTTCTTTGGGTTTTGGAAATATTTGAGGGTCTAGGAAACTGACTTGAGCAATGACATTGACTGACAAACGACTAATGACTAATCAAGAAGTCATTAGATTGATCATTAAAAGGCATCATTTTTAGCTGCAGCATTAATAAAAAATGGCTTAAAAACTCATGAGATTATTTTGCTTATAGATTTTCATTATTACATAGTTTTTATTTATTTATTATTTATTTTATTATTATGTGCTGGTCTGGTAGGCAACTGTTTTTACATGAGAGGAAAATAGATACTGGTCCAGATTCCAGCACAGAGACTAATTTGTAGAATTTGCTGATTTTAGGCTACACGACCTCCTAAGATAATCAAACAAGTTACCTCAATACAATATCCCAGTGTAATAACATTAAGGTTCCATAAATACCAACACCAGTGGGCATCTAGCCTGCTCTTCCTCAGCAAGATTTTATCGGTGTGAGTTGGAACACTGTTTAATCAGTGTGTGCCTACCATCGTCTACCCCCTCTAACGGCTTTAAATCCACCTCTACTTGCTCTGCCGCCTCCGTGTGCAGCCCGCGGCTGTGTGCGCGACTCCACACTGTCAGAGGGCCACCGCCACCGGCCAACGGTCGCGCTCCGTCCCGGGGGATCAGATGGGAAGGTCGGCCGTGCGTTTCCCGCTGAATCTCACTCAGCCACCGCATCGATGAACACCTGGGCCCTGCCAGTCTGCGAAGGAGAGTCGTCATCCTCGCTGTGTCTTCACTGTTTAATTGTCAGAAGCAGGACGATTGCCAGGCAGCGTAGCAGGAAGTTTGGTGCACGGTTCTTTCCTGTGAGAGGAGGAGGGACTTGGCTGCTCCTGACTTTGTGACTTCTGTATCAGACGTGGTTCATACAAGGCAACACACCAGAGAGCCAAAACATACTGTTATTCTGTTATATTATTATTCATGCCTGAAATGTTATTTTGATCAAATGGGATATTTGTACTAGGCCTACGTGATACCAGTCACTGTTTTAGTCAGCAAGGCTCAAAGTGAAACCTTTGTTATTGTGAAAATTTAGTTTTTCTTCCTCATTCTACTGCTACACACACACACACACACTGTCCTTCAGTCTTGTGTCCTGTCTCTGGAGTTTCCAGTCTTTGGCCAAACAAAGCGGGTTGTTGAGGTAAGGTTTTCCGTCAGGATGCCTGTGTCTAGTCTGACCATGCATTATTGAGCAGGTCTTTACAGGTTATGCATTTACACAGTCGGGCATTGGCTCTGACAGCACAACAGTCTAAGCAGAGAGATCCAAGTCTGTGTGTGTGTCTGTGCACATCCACGTGCATGTGATCCAGACATTGTAATAGTCAGTTTTATGAAATATTGCAAAGTTCTTTTAGCATTCGGGTACATCAGATTGCATTTATATTGATCAGATTACTTCCCTTTTGCCACAGCCAGCACATTTTTATTGTCCATTTCCATGCTGTCTGGCTTTGTTTACTCTTCCTAATAAACATAGATGCAGGTGACTCTGGGCAGTGAATCATATTAATTTGTAGTTGACATGTAAATTCATCATAAGTGTAGTGTGGGTGGCTGTGTGCTGCAGGATGTTGGGGTCAGGAGGGTATGCAGGATTAAGTGGGTGAAGTCAAATTGAAACTATAACCATAACTGAATAGAAACACTAATCACGCATTTTTAGTTTTATTAGATTTGACTAACTGACTAAAAACGAATAGGACAAAATAGATACAATTAAGGAAAGAAATTAGAAAAGAGGTAAAATTAGAGACGTGTTCAATCTAAATGTTCAGTCAGCCAAGGTGTGGTTTGCTATGGCGTCACCAGATGGATTAAGGTTCTGGTTTGGACGGGGACAGGCTGTTCAGATGTCTGCCAGGTGTGTATTCCTCCTCTCATGTGTGCGTGCCTTGGGATGGAAAACTGATGGTAGATGACACTTGAGTGCGAGGGCATGTGAGTGACAGCCAGTCTGTCCCAGGACAAGACACAGAGGTTGGACACACAAACCGCTGCAGGAACAAGGACGCTGAGACACACACACACACACAGGCCATGTTTGCCATTATTTTTTTTTAAACTGAGAAGAGAGGAGTTGTTTTGTCCAGAAAATGTTTGAATTTGATGCATGTCTCCTCCCTCCAGCTTCCTTCAAGTCCTGCTTGCAGCACCGTTTCCTGGATTGAACTGGACAGATTTACCCCCCACCAACAAATATCTTGGGCGTGACACACTTTAGTTGATGCCCATCGCACAGCATTCCCCCTCCAATCCTGCAGGGGTCAGCCTTGTATCAGAGGGTAGAGTGAGCGTGGACTCTGTCTTGTTGTTCTGCTCCGTTTGTTTGGCATTTCACTAAAGGCCTTTGCTGCCTGATTCCTTCATCACCTGCCCACTGGGTTAGTGACAGACTGCAGTCCAAAGAGACGTGAACTCCACTACCCCTTTCCAACAAATGGTTCATCAACTTCCCTTAACACCTCCTCAATCCCCCCCCCCCCCATCAAAGGCAGGAGGTGAGGTGGTCAGGGGGCAGAGTTGTGAGTAGACCACCGCAGACAGCCCTCCATCCTCAGCCTCATCAAAACCTGGGGCTGAGCTCAGGCAGGGAGGCCTGGTGACGGAGCACGAGGCCAGGCATGAGTCAGAGGGAGTGAGTGGCATCCTGTTACTGCAGCTGTCTGTCAAGAGCGAGACAGCACAGTGATCTGCTCGGGGCATGTACAGTGTGTTTGACCTTTGTGGTGTTTTATCACACACATACAGTATACTGCAATGCTAACACAGATGGTTCTCTTTCCTATAAGTTTAGTCTGCATTCATGGACTTTTGCTTCGTAGTCACCTGTAAAAGAAAATCCCTCAGGCCAGGCTGTTTTTATCTCATCTAAGGAGCTATTTACAAAATCACAGAAAAAGACAACAGTTGTGCAACACTACCATGTCTGTTCTCATGTCTTTGTGTTGGTACATGTGTATGTGAGTGTTTGTAGTGGAAGGCAAAGTGATGGAGATAAAAATAAAGAATATACAAGAAGATGCTTGTTTGAGGTGAAACAGATTTGTGTGTGTGCGTATGTGTTTGTTTGTTAGCATGTGTAAATGGGCAGGACTGGGCTGCCATTATGTGAGCACATTCATTTTACTAAAGCGTACAGAGGCAGGGTGGAATGGATTGATACGCTCTGCTGATACTGCAGAATCAACGCCGCACTAGAACCATCCGGTTAAGATGTGGAGTCAGTGGCACTTGCCGATATTGATCTATTACTGATCAATACTTACCTGTAAACATTTTACCTATTAAAGGTTAAGTCTGGGTGCTATTCTATCTTTTTCTTATTGTCAACAAATCCCATTAAAAGACCAAAACCAACAATGTTTGGTGTAGTAAAGTCTGGTATAACTTATTCCTCTGTGCCATACATCTTCATTGTTGCTCAGATCTGTTAACGACACTTTCATGCCAGTGGCCCTGTGAGACTGTACTCAGGCACAACGACAAAGCTAATAGCATGTATAAAGTATACTGTGTTTGAGTGACGTTTGCTTAAAACTACAGTGCCCACTACTGCTGTTTTAGGAAACAATTTTGCTGTCTTCAAAGATTTACATCTTCAGCTGAGAGCCAGGACAGTCTGAAAGTAACCAGAGAAGGACAAACACCATCCATCGTCAACCGCTTATCCTGCGTACAGGGTCAGCTGACATCGGGCGAAAGGCGGGGTAGACCCTGGACAGGTCGCCAGTCCATCGCAGGGCCACACATAGACAAACAACCTAAGGACAATTTAGAGTCACAAATCAACCTAGTCCGCATGTCTTTGGATGGTGGGAGGAAGCCAGGGAGAACATGCAAACTCCACACAAACCGGGGTTTGAACCCACAACCTTCTTGCTGTGAGGCGACAGTGCTAACCACTGCACCACCATGCCGCCCAAGGACAAACACATCAATTCTCCATGCCCAGCAGTTCACAAAACTTTTATAAGACCAATTTCACATCTGTTTTCTTTATTGCAATACTGAGGCGTATAGGCATTATACACACCCCCACACAAACACATCATCCAGTCCAGAGGCAGTCAGGGTGACTGATCGTACTCTTGGTTCAATTACAGTAAAATGATGGAGTTGAAAAAGAAAAAAGAGCCTCAGACTAGCAGCCTGAAAGATAGTGGAGCAAGATGGGAGAAGAAGAGTTACAACCATACTGAGCGACGGGGAGAGAAAGGGCAAGAAGAGTAATTGCTACACATGGAGGAAGAGAAAGGGACAGAGCTCAGCTTGTATCCAAAATATTCTGCTGGTATATGAAAAACATCTACTTGTCATTATTTAGTCCAGGGATGCCTTCGAGGAGAGACTTAAAGATGTGAAGCAAAGGTGAGTGACACCTCTGATGGAAACGGTGGCCCATCTTCTCAGGTTGGAGATCATATCGGCTGTCTGGCAGTTGACAGCCGACACGGCATACACCCTTATTAAAAAATAAGGATGTTTCTCAGCCTCGCCCACTCACTGTCACAATCCAAAGAACATCCATGTAGACAAGTATGACACATATCCATGTACTGCATGCATGACCGCACAACACGAGACCTCCACATATCATGTTTCCATGGCACACACAACTGCACAAACTCACACACGTGCACGTGGATACACAGCGCTTCTGGAAGCTGACACCGTTTGGAGCAGTGAGGGAGCAAAGTTACATTAATGATTCTGATCGTCAGGCTTTACCGAGGCAGTTATCTGCGAACACGATCCAGCAGGGCCATTTAGACTGCAGACTCATGACAGAGGGAGCACACCGGCCGGCAGAAAGCGACACTGATCAAATGGGCTCATTTTCCTCCAGGCTGCTCTGTGCTTGGTAGCGCTTTCCTTCTATAATGATATATCAGACTGAAGATAGATATCCATGCCTGACCACAGCAGCCCTGAAATGAAAAGCTGAGCAAAGAGGCTGTCAGTGTCAAAGGGGTAATTTTTTAACAACACATTATTCATTAGCTATGCCCTGTCTGATTTTGCTGCCATGAGGATTCAGTTGTCTTGATTATATAGGGTCCAGACTGAAATATCTCAACAACTATTTAGTCAGTTAGTTTGGACCAGACCTTCATATTTCCCCGATGATCCTCTTTCCTCTATTGGGGTTGACACGTTTTAGTGAAATGTCTCAACAACCGCTGGATGGATCACCATAAAAGTCTGGTACAGATATTTGTGTCCTCCTCACACAAATGTCTGTACAAAAATTAGGGGTGATCCATCTCGTAGGCATGACATCGCTAGAGGCATGGCGTTGGCGTGCACTGGCTGACATGTTACTGCATTAAGGTGAACATGGGCACTGTAGTTTATTCTTACATGCATCATCCTGCTGACATAAATACTCCCCAGAGCTCCAAATGTGTATTCATCCCCAGCAGAAAATAGGCCTCCAAAATGCACTATTTACTCCTGTTTCAGTAATGTTTCCTTCAAACTACAGTGCCCATAGCTGTTTCAGGAAACTATTTAGCCTTCTTCAAAGATTTACATCTTCAGTGTGAATGATTTGGCTTAAAGCTGAGAGCCACAAACAGGGTAGGACAGTCTGAAAGTAATCAGAGATGGACCAACACATTGTGTTAAATTCTCCATGCAGTTCACAAACAGATGAATCCTACTTGACTTTAGTTATCCCCTTTCATCTTTTGGGGTTGACAAGTTTTTGTGAAAAGTCTCAACAACATGGATGGACCGCCATAAAAATTGCTATACAAACATCTGTGCCCCCCTCAGTATGTTTTGTAATAACTTTGGCAATCCCCTGATTTTTCATCTAGCGCCATCATCAGGTCACCTATGACTAAGCTAATTGTGTCCCCTCCTTTGCTTGTCAGTGAGTTGTGAGATCTTCAGTTGAAGACTGAAGACTTTTTCCCTTATCAGATTGCTAAATTTGAATTTTAATGCAGATTAAGGGATACATATAGGCCCTATTTCACAACAAATAGCAAATAATAAAGAAAAGATGAATTACCTCTAAAAGGCATAAATGATCGGTAATTATGATCAAAATAATAATATAATTATAATTAATAATAATTAAACCTCGCTTTAATTTAACTATTTTTTCTGTAGCCTATTTAGGCTTGGCCTATTCACATTTCCGACACTTGAGGCATGGCAGAACTATGGTTGGAGTGGCAACAATCACACCACCTAGCATTACGGTATAATCTTCATCCAAAATCTATCTTCAACTGCTTTTGTTCCATTAAATGGCACAGTAATGAGACACTGAAGCAAAGACGCGAGAGGTGGCAGTCAGCCTCCTTCCAACGTTCAGACCAAAAAATGACAGCTGAACGTGTGACTCCACTTCCCAATTTAAATTGAGTATGCCAAAAAAATAATAATAATTGAGCACACACAATCCAATTTGAAAGCATTATGTTGTCAACAAGCCGCTGGGGGACAGAATCAGGAGAAATTAGCCACTGGACCACATGAGATAAGGCCTGTTAAATTTGTGCATGGCTAAGAGGCTGCGCTGCTTTCAGGCAAGATTATGATTGACTTGTTTTTTCATGCACGCGCACACAGAGAGAGAGAGAGAGAGAGAGAGAGAGAGAGACCTATTCTCCTCACATATCTTTGAGTTTCTCTGGCCGGACAAGCAGTCTGTATACTCGGGCGTCTCAAGAGAGCGACACCTGGTGACGGCAGCATTGTAAGTCACACCATTGCCAACTCACACACAACACAAACAGTAGGCTACTTGTGTGTGTGTGCAGAGCTGCAGTTTGTGCGGATGGATAGGCGGTGAGGGAGGGAGCGCAGAGAGCCCTGTCACTACAGCGGAGCAGAGAGCCACAGTCACACAGAGCTGTCAGAGCGCAGTGGAAGGGCGCACTTTCCATCGCGCGCCTAAGAAAAACCGGCTTGTCTGCTGGACAGTGGGGTACCACAGACCCCAACACACACACTCAGACCAATACAGCCAACGACGTTTGTGAACGGGGAGTCGATATCCAGGATTCAATCAATCAATTTTGGGCAAGTCACGGCATTTGTTTGGAAAGTAAATAAACAATGCGCTCCGCCGGCGACAACTATTCTCAAAGATGAGTCACCGAGGGGGCGATCGCCAACATCCAGTGGTTCTGTGGTCTCCTCAGGCGGGACTAAGCCCGGTAAGCTCTCCCACAGAGCAAAACGCGTCTTTCGGTCACCTTCTGAAATGATGTCTCGTGGCGAGATGCGTGGCGCGCCAGAGTGCGTGTGAGTGACTGACCGATAGTCTTTCTGAGAGAGAAGAGAGGCTGGATATAAACAGCAGCCGGGCTTTCAGGCAGCGACAGCCAGACACTCAGAGCAGCCACCTCGCCTCTCTCACAGCTCCTCAGACTCATGCAGGATGCCCGGAGAGCGCCGGGGAGTCCTGGTCCAGCTCAGCCCGAGTTCATGACGCTCTGGGTGGCCTCGTCATGCGTCTGTTGCCTGAGCCCAGCGCCCAGTCCTTCCGTATCCTCTTCCTCTTTATCTTCGTGATGGGGGTGACCCCTTCCCCGGCTCTCACAGCCGGCTGCCCAGACAGGTGCGTGTGCGACGATCAGCTGGTGGTCCAGTGCGCCGGGCAGGAGCTCACCGTGTTCCCCAATGACCTGCCCTTAGCAACCCGGCAGCTCATCATCTCCAACAACCGCATCGGGGACCTTCCGGCGCTGCAGCTCAACTACCTGTCCGACCTGGTCTATCTGGACTGCAGCAACAACTCTCTGACCGAGATCTCCGAGTCCACATTTGGGAATTTGCGAAAACTCGCATACCTGGACTTGTCGTTCAACACTTTGCTGCAGATCGAGGACCGGACTTTCGGGCCCCTGGCGTCTCTGGTCATGCTCCGGCTGACGGATAACCCGTGTCTGGGGGAGATCCACCCAGATGCCTTCTCGGAGAACATGGCTCTGCAGGTGCTGGATGTGAGCCGGAACAACCTGACGGCCCTCAACATCAGCAGCCTGATCGCCCTCCCTGCTCTGCGGTCTCTGGGGCTCAGCGGCAACCCCTGGAGTTGCGACTGTGACACGGAGGACCTCTGCCTCTGGGTGCAGATAGAGGGCTTCAAGTTCCAAGGTGAGGACGGGAAAATAAATTAAAAACACATAGTTTTCATTCCTGGCACACACATACATTTAGGGTGATCTAAACTGTCAAAAAAAGTTGAACACTTGTTCTGGCAGTGGAAGTCCATAATGAAAATCAAAACACATCCTGCATGTATCCCTTGCCAAAAAGAGGTCTATAAGCCCATGCATGTTCCTGTTCAGGTGGCAACAGTCAGACCTCTTGCACATGGTCTCTTGTTTATTTGGCTCTGGAAGCAGGATCCTCTTGCTGTCCAGTTTCCTGGCAAGTAAACAAAACAATTCCCCTGCAAAAACTGTGAGCCAAAGGTGCTCCAAGGTCTTATCATTTGTTATTGTCACATCAGCTCATTTAGATAATTTGATTGTGGGTGCTTGGTCATAGCCTACCTGACGGTGGGCTACTTATTGCTCTATTGCTCTCTCCTTACTTTGTGATGTATGCAAACACACATTCCACATGCGCTCAGACTTGTGCGCAGATGCAGACTCTCTCTAAGGCACGCGCACACACACACTCTCCAGAACTAATGGTTTGACCTCAGAGTCAGAGTAATCTGAAGATTTCGTTCCCCTGCTTCTCTCTGAGATACAATCCCCTTCATGTCTCAATAATGTCTCAAGTTTAGCCAACAAATCAGCAGATCTGTGTTACAGTTACCAGGAGAGCACCAGCCACCTTAACCGCCCATTCCTTAAATAGCCGGGTATTGAATTAGAGCAAACAAAGAAATCACCCAACAACGTGCCTTGCGACCTTCTCAGCGAGGGCAAGTGGAGATGATCTCTGCTGTAAATGTTAATTGAGCTTAGTTTTAAGCAGGTGAACTAGGTTATGCCTTGTAACAATGTGGCCTTGCTTATAATAGCTGTCAGTGTGCATCCCATTGATCTAACTGCATTGTCTCTCCGGGGCCTGAAGGCAGAGATAAGGCTTAGGGGATGAGTGTGTCCTTTTGTAGCTGTTTTTTTTCCTTCTGGCTAGCCCCTCCCGTTTGCACAAACACTTGAACACGCACACAGCCTGCACAGGGGTGTGCTTTGGCCCTTCAGTCCAGATGGTTAATGATGGTGCTCAAAAAAGCTGGACTCCTATGCTCCCATTAAGAACAGCGTGTGCGTGTATGCAAGTGACTTACCCCACTTAAGTATGTGTGTGTCAACGTGTGAGCTGGAGGTTAGGGAAGACCCTTAGGCCAGGGCCTGTGGGAAACAGGAAGGAGATTAGGGGACAAGGAGCTTGAGAGGAAGGCCACTTGAAGACAGCAGCTCCTCCAAGTTGTTATCCACCTTCACTTCCACGCCGCACTGAAGTAGGCTACACTCAAAAACGGGCACACATACAGACACACACACAGCTCACACTTAACTGTACGCACTCTGCGCTGTTATTCTGCTAAATCTGCCAAAAGCTCAGTCCTCACACAAGAACATTTCTGCCAAAGAGAGAAGGGCTTTTCAAGTGGCAAAACACACCCACAGCCAGGCGATAACACACACCTGGACTGGTTAAAATCCCAACTAATAACCACGAAAATTACAGCTGGATTCCACATCATGCTGCACTTAAAAAGTCATAAATGTGACTAAACTACTATACACCCCCTTGAACACACTCTGTCTCCCAGACTGACAAATTGTGTATTGATATGGCGCACATAAACACCCGCAGTAACTGGTCTAACAGAGTGAATGGGGTCAAGTGAACCTGTGTGTGTGTGTGTGTGAGAGATCATGTAAGGTGTTTCTGTGGTTGTGGATGCCCTCCAATCTGACTGCAGGGCTGTGAGTCTAATGTACAGAGATTCCAGCTGTTGTTAGCTCTCAGCGTGAATATGAATCAGGGGCTTGCAAGTGTGTGTATGTTTGTGTGTCTGTGCGCAACGTCTTCACTTATTAATTCATCTAGGACAAGTTGATAGTGCTGCTGATTGTGTCGACTGTTGGCAGAAACATCTTGTGTTCATGCCTGATTGTTAGTTTGTAGTCAGTTTTTATGTCATGCGTTAGCATTTTCTTGTGTTTACCTCAGTTTGTCCTTATCTTTGTGTTTTTGTAGGGCATGTGTCACTGAGAAAGGCTGACATGACTTGACTCTGGCAGCCACCAATTGCAATTTTGGCTGGTGCATTTCAGTTGTGTCTGTCCATAACAAAGAGACAAAATATTCTTTATGACATTAGTACGTTGTGTCTGAGCTAGTGGAGGTCAGCGTCTCTTGGTGTGTTCATTAGGTCTTTCTGGACTGACCCAGCTATGTGCCACATAATACGATGTTAAACTATTTACAGTGAGACAAATTATATTACAAGAAATGGAAGTTCAAGTTCAGAAGGTCAGTAATGAATACCATTAAGAAAGAGTTGTTAAGTTATAAAAACATGCTGATAAATAAAAGAGAGAAAAAGATATTCAAATTAAAGCTGCAAAAATCATTTTTATATTCACAAGGCATCCAATGACTGTGTGAAACTGTATGTGAAAGCTGCTGCTCACATAGAGAATTAGCAACCCTGCAGTTTTCCTCAGCTCTATGGAGCGTCTCAGCATTGTAAGCTCATTGTTTTTCGTTTTATGGCTTGAAACTTTGTTCTTTTTGTTCAGTCTCACTGCTCTCATCAACCTCACTGAGCTGTTTTTAGCTAAAAGAGATTCTAACAAACCCATTGTACTGTACTAGCATAGTGGAGCATTTAGCAGCTAAAGAGACATTTTTCTCATGAGTTGGTTGAAGATGAAAAATAGAGAGTGAAGAGTGATCAGGTGGCCAGAAACACTAACTCCAAATGAATGCTAATGTTGGATGCTGGACGAAGTGTATTCAGGCATTAGTTTGCTAACATGTAGCCATATTGACTTTACAAGAGATTTTCGGCGTGTTGTGGATTTCTGCACTCAAATAAATCAATAAAATAATGGCAATCTACTTAATAAAGGAAAAATGTGAAAAATGCTCACCGTCATTAACTATATTAAGCTAATAATAAACCTTATCATGAGTTACATGTTATTAAATCATTGCTAAAAAGATGGGTAACATCAGTTTTATAGGTTATACTGACTGCTGTTTGTCTGTGTTTGGCACATTTAGTCAAGATTTCCATTTCTTTTTCTGTTAACTGTCATGTGGTTTTGAATACTCACATGTCAAAGAAGCAGAAGGAGAATGGTCAGAGCTTATTTGTTGTGGTTATCGTCCCCAAATTTTGTATATTCTATTCTACGTCACATCTGTCCCATGTGCTCTGTCCTGTTATCAGTCCTCCATAATGGAATTTCAGCTTGTTAAATGACTCGCTGTACTCGCCGTAGGTTGAGTTTGACAAGTGCCTTGGCGAAATACACATAATGTAAGTGGCTTGTCCTGCGCTGGCAGAGTTGGTGGTGTTATGGCTCCAGTGTTTGGGAAAGTATTTGTGGCTGCTCGTCAGCTGCCCTGGCCAGCTCAGACACCCGAGGCAAAGAGCCAAGGCAAAGGGCCACGCAAGGGGCAAGAGTTAAATATTCATAAAAAGAAACAGAGGTCCGCGGGTTCAGAGAAAGGAAAAATTAGAGTAGTCAGGTTTTTGCACCGATTGCATTTAATGTATCTTTAATGAAAGTGAATGTTAGATTATTTGAGAAATAACATGAGAGGAGAGAGAAAGAATAGAAGACAGAAAGATGAGATTAGACAGAAAGGGCTGAAAAATCAGGCAAACAGATTAGTAAGACGGACTTTGCAACAGAGAGCTACAGAGAAAGAACAGAAAAACAGACAGAAGAGTTACAAATCGCCTGTGCCCCAGATCTGTCACTCAAATCCATTAAAACATTCATTATGACAAGGAGGTATCGATTCAGTTTACAGTAATACAGGTAGACGATACATTATTTATCAGCTGGAACAACTCCTCCGACCCATCTGGTGCGGAGAAGCATAGCAAATTCA
Source organism: Micropterus salmoides (assembly GCF_014851395.1). NCBI lineage: Eukaryota > Metazoa > Chordata > Actinopteri > Centrarchiformes > Centrarchidae > Micropterus > Micropterus salmoides. The sequence goes on along the minus strand of NW_024040374.1, from coordinate 23,847,530 downwards.
ACTGGCCCACTTGTGTAGTGTAGCCTGTATGTATTTTTATGTCTGTGTGCATTTCAAGGGTGCAAACTTAAAACCAAGATTGATGTGATGCTTGTGTGGGTGTGTTTGTGATGTGATCACCTGAGGCACAGAGGGGAGGTTGCTCAGGTGTGTGAGTGTGTGTGCCTGACCTGCAATGTGTTTGTGTCCAAACCAATATTCGAGCCAAGAGAATAAAAATTGGAAAAGAGAGGGGAGAGTGTTAAGATGACAGAGCAAAACTGAGATAAATGGAAGGGCGAAGAAGAAGAAGAAGAAGGACATGGGAGTGATGAAGGCTGAAGGGGAGACACGAAGGAAGAATTAAATGCTAAGGTGCCAAAGTGGGAATGAAAAGTGGAAGGTGATAAACTGATAAGAGAGAAACTGACTGATAAGAGGAGCAAAAGAAGGGAGAGAGAGCTGTTGCTTACTGACCTTCACTCTCTCCGCCAGAGGATGGAGGGATCATACGGAGAAATGATGGAATAGAAGATAGTGGTAATCTGACTAATGCCGTATTTGAGAGGAGTGGAGTGAGAAGGAGTATGTTATTCAGCCCTAGTGGATGTGATGAAAAAAAGGTCAGCTATTCTTAGTCTTAGCCAACATAAGTATGATGCGTTTAGCTCATCAAACGGCGAGATACTTGAGTTTTGCTGTGAGAGGAGGAGCCCAATAAGTCTTTCACTTGTATCACAGGCTACCAGTAAGCAGTCGCCTTTTAAATTTGGTTGAAAGGTTCTTTCAGCATTTCATTTCAACATTGATATTTCAAACTAAATTGTGTCTAATGCACCTGGTAGACAAGTGTGTAGAAAAATGAAAGAGAAGATTCAATTCCTGGACACTGTCAGCACTAGGTTTATCACATTGTGGTCATGGACCTTAGTCAGGTATTGGATTCACAACATGAAACAACAACATTTTTATACTAAAATCACAGCTTGTAAAAACTAATTAAAAAGGGCAGCCAAGCCTTAAACACCTTAGGCAAAAATCACTAACTGACAAAAAATATCCTTAAAATGAGACAAACAACATGTTAAAAGAGCAATAGAAAGATTAGGTGGAAAAAGCCAAATCAGTGATTTTCATCAACAAGTTAAGTTTAAATTAAAACAGATTAATAGAGAAAAACCAACCCAAGTCCCACATCCGAACACCTTCTAGTTATCCGAATAACTTCATAACCTTGAAGAAAAACAAATCCTATTTCCGGGTGTCATTAGGACCTGAAATATTGACACTAACACAAAGGGCTGGCCGATATGGCCAAAAATCTTTTCACAATAAAAATGTTCATATTCGTTAATTCGATAATTATGACGATAAATGTCAAATCACTATTTCTTTCAAGTTAAAAGGCTAATTTTTGCTTTTTGAAGAAACCAGATTGTTAATTGTGGTTTTAAACTTGTCTTTATGGTCAGAACATGCCAATCACTTGCCAAACAGTGTTTTTTTTTTTAGTATAATTAAGTAAAATCTTTTTTCAGTCCCTTTTCCTCAACTAAATAAATATCTTAATAGAAAAATTAAGTGCCAATTTGTTCTTGATTTAAATGAATGAAGTCAAACATTTATTGACGATATATTGAACTTTTGTTACATTGTTATTGAGGAATATTATATAACAATAATTATCATTGATTTGTTGCCCAGTCCTATTAACACATAATTGTTACATTGCCTAGATGGCTAAAAAAATGTCACTTTTCACTCAGTCAGCCCTGGAATAAAACAAATGGTGGGAGTGTTTTATAATACTGGGAGAAAAGATTTTATCTTTTGTCACAAAGATTGCAACCTAAACAGTAGAAATACGGCATTCTTGCTACAAAGGAATCTATCAAGAATGTACACTTGTAGTCTCTTTCCAGATGACATTGTTGAGCCTGGTCCAGCTCCTTCACCAGATGATAATGCATTGATTTGCTGGAGCTACCGGTGTTGGGACCCTCCAGCCAAATGAATGAGAGGGCTGCTTTCTGGGCTCTCTTGACACCAGGCAGGAGGACATCAATGCCCATTATGATCTGATGTTTTCAGTAATAATTCCTCAGATCATATTTTCAGTTGCCAGCTTTCACAGGGAGGTCAGTGTCATGGATTGGGGCGCTGAGTGCAGACTGGGGCGAGGACCCAAATGCAGACAATGGCAAGGCGAGGAGGTTGCAGTCCAAAAATGTTTATTAACTCAAAAAAACTAACTTAAACAGGCTTACAAGGAGCTCGAGGGAAAGTCCAACAAAGGTAGTCCAGAACACAAGGCGATCCAAAACACAGGGAATAATCCAGAACTAGGAAGACAAGGAACAGGCAGGAGCACTCAACTTTAGACGCAAGGACGTGACAAAGACTGGAGAGACAAGCAGGCATACATATACACAGGGACTAACGAGCGGGGCGGGAGCAACACAGGTGAGCGGGATCAGGGCTAACGAGGCAGAGACAGAGAGACAAGCAGGCAGGCAGAGAGACAGCAGGGGGAAACAGAGAGAACACTAGACAAGCAGACATGGGGCAGAGTGAATAACCAAGCTGACAGAAACACACACACAAGTTACAAAGAACCAGAACCTAAATGAGAACACAGAACTAGAACCCAGAGTACAGAGGAGACCAAATCACAATAATACAAACAAGGACCAGGAATGAACACCAAAACATGAACTAAGGACATCGAACTAAACTCAGACTCCCAAACAAGACACACAGACAGGATCATGACAGTCAGAGGTCACGGTCAGCTACAGAGCACCTGAGACTTCACCCAAGGTTGTCTGGTTGAATACTGATCTTCTTGACATGTAAAATAAGTTGTAAATTTCACAGTAGGCTTTGGTTAATTCCCTGTAATTGAGGGGATGAGGAGATGCTTGTGTCTACAGCTTTCATCTCCTCCTATATAGTGATTATCATATGCTTAATGCATAATTTATCTGATAATTCACTTGCAAGGACCACACCATCACCAAGATGTATTTAAAAGGATGTATTGACAAAAAACCCCAGAAAAATGATGTGCGAGGTTTGTACTCACTTGTACTTGGGTTGCTGCTGCATTGTGGGGAGGCTTTCGTGGCAAACCCGGGCGTGACGGACACTCCTCATGACCCTACAGAGAGGAGGAAGCAGAAGAAGACACAGGAGAGAGAAGTAGGGTGGGGCGCAGAAAAAAAGAGCAAAAGAGGAGGAAAGGGTTAGGTGAGTATTTACAGGGAAGTCGGATGTGGCATGACTGAGGTGTGGTCCTGCTCCGGAAACTCTGCTAGATAACTTCAACTAATAGCTCTGTTCCTAGGTCCCAGGACAGGCTCTACCTCGGAGGTTACTACCGCACGACTCTGGTCATCAGTACTTGTTTAATATCAACATACTATATGCATGCATGTCTGTGTAATGCATCACTTTAACCAGTTTATTTACTACTTTGTGGCCGCAGGCGTCTGTGGATGTGTTTGTATTCACAGTATAGTCCGAAAAGCCTAAAAAATTATTGTTATTCTGCTGCTCGTTCCTGTTTTATGTGTCGAGCGCCAGAGAGAGGAGGGAACGAGTCGGTGGAACACAGAGTGAAGTTCATAAAAGAGTAGGCGATGTTGTTCAGTAGCATCTTGCCCCGACTCTGGCCCCTCCTCCAGGGAGGTGATGAGCCCTGCTCTCTGTCAGTGTGTCAGTGCCGAGCTTGGAAAGCATCCAGCTGACGATGTATCGCACCGCTGCGGTGGAAGGCAGCGACTCGTAGAGCAACTCTCACACACTGATCTTACAAATGTATAAAAACACACACTTGTGCTCACTGGATTGCTTTTTGAGGAAAAACATTAAGGTCCCCATGCACATTTTTAGAAAGCTCCACTTGTGTGTAATGTATGTGTGTGTAATGTATGTGTGTGTGTGTGTGCGTGCTTGTTCTTCAGTATGAGTGCATGTGTAACGCCACTATCTATAAGTAAGTAAAGTGTCTATATTCCTCCAATCACTGCTGCTTACTGCTGCACGACTATTTTTGTCATTATAGCCCCTGGCGTGTCACAGAGCCGCAGGGCTTTGTGTCCGGCCAGGGGCATACTTCACACTGACACTACTGACCAGCACCCTGGTAATTTTACCATAACACAGGAACATCGTGCCATGCACAGAAGAAAAATGATGGGTCTTAGAGCAGTGAGGACAGATATGTGGCCACCACGCTCTGCTTCCTGCCCTGGTGTCGAAAGGAGAAAGCAGGGACCGGCAACAGTGACATGTTGTCCAACTACAGTATGCGCAGGGCAAGAGAAGAAATGTATTGCCGAAGATTAATATTCAGACCAGACTACCTCATCAGAAGGGTGCAGAGTGGGGACCATCCTGTTTCCATCTTATGCTGCAGGATTTTCCAGCTCCAGTGCTTGTTTAAGGTGGAGGGATATGGAAGCTGCAGTGCAGCAGGCATGCAACAGAGTGTGAATTCTTCAAGGCTTCAACCACTGTACTGAAACTGCTGGAATTAGATTGTACATTCATGATACGCTGCGGCTACAAAGAGGACACGCACAACTCTATCCCTGTTTCTTTCATCCTCTCTCTGAGTTTCTCATTCATGCATACACACACTCTCTAACCTGAAAATGTCCTGCGGTTTAGTTCCTGAGGTACATCTAAATTTGTATCTACAGAATAATATTAAGAGGGCTGCACATGCAGAGACTTAAAGGAAGTTTATGAGTGTTTTAATTCTCTGGAAGCATACTGAATGGGATAAAAGTCAAAGGAAGTTGACATAAGGGTACATTTTATATTACATTTTAGCCAAAGTTTGCCAGTGCTGGCCTAGACACTGTCCAAACTCTCAATTAAAAACGTTTTGGCTCTTTTAAAAACAATTTAAAGACAGATTTTTTAAATTGCAGCTTTAAATTAAATAAGACATTTGAATAAGTTAATCATAAACAGCTAAGCAAAAACATTCCTGCCATGTTAACTCAAACACAGTCAGAAAACTGGACTCGGTTTGAATATCTTAAATATTGGATGTTGGATATTATGATATAGGAGTATTACTGTCCTTCAATATTTAATTGAGACCAGATTTGGTGGAAGGAAACGGTTTGGTGAAAAAATGCGACAACACTGAAAATGTCAGGGGCATTCAGCCAGAATGATGTCTGAGTGGTTTCCCAGCCTAAGTGATGGGATGAGTGAGAAAACACTGAGTGACAAATAAACAGACGGTGAAGTGAGACTGAACGGAGAATGAATCATCCCGACTGCCACCTTTTCCTGTGTTCTCCAGTGATACTCAAATTATTTTCTCTCATCTCTGATTATAGGAGGCAGTCGTGAATTCTTTTTAAAATGCAACCACAAATGCTTGGTGGCCGAGGAAAAATGTATTTGCCGTGGGAAATACAGAGGCCTTTTTGTCCCTTGATATTTGGTAGACAAAGAAACCTTATACCTGATATACACGTCTCTTCTATATTATCTGCCAATGCTTAATTCACACATAATAGCCGAACAGTTCACACCCTAAACTTTACCTTAACTTGGTACAACCTAAGCCTAAATCAGAAAAATTATAACACATTTTTCTTTAATCGCTATTAAAGAGAGACTAGGTAACTTTTGAAAGAAGAAATAACACAATCTTCAGCAGTCCCTCAGCGGTTCAACTGCTACTGCCTTACTTGGTCTGGTATGATGACCAGTAGTTTATGGAGGCTAATGTTAGCAAACATTTTGCTTTAAACTTTATGACTCTTTTCCACTTGTGCTACTGTGACAATAACTTCACATTCAGCTCTTTTTTTAGCTTATTGTCTCATAATCGTTACTTGTAGCAGCAGCAGAGGCTGTTAAACAAAAGTTACATAGTCACACAGATTCCCTGTTCAGTAATGGATTCCTAGATTGTCATGTAAAAGCTCAAATGCACTTTTAAATGCAGTCTTTAAAAACACCTGCACTTCACAGTGTTGGACACTGATAAAGCGCTGGAAAATGTCATTGAGCTAAAGGCAAAGTGAGAGCTGAGGATTGAGAAGGCTTGATATTTGTGATACTTCTAATTAACACATGGTTTAATTAGCCTAAATACGAATCCAGAACATCAGTTTGGGACATCCCAAGCTGTGGGTGAAGGCCCAGAATGGGTCTTCTTTCAGAATAATGGTCTCTAGGACAACAATGACAGGAACAGTAATAACATTTTTATGAGAGAGTTTTTAAAACACCAGCTTAAAATACTTGTAAAACTTCAAATACACCTGTCAAATTCTGCTGTAATGTTGTTTTAGAGATTTGTCTTGGCTTTCATCAAGCTTTTCTTTGAGAGGAGACCAGACAGCAGTAACACACAGCCAAGAGCTGAGCACAAAGTCTGAATTGTTGCAAGGTGCAGGAAACAGAGACAGAGGAAGGACAGATGAGACCCAAATACCCTGAGGATTCTGCCCGCTGTGGTGTGTGTTTGTACAGTCACTGATTGTACCTCCTTCTTCCAGCATTCAACTATGAATGTTATATTGTAAGAGGTAATAGACAGCAAACAAACCTTACTGCACGCATACACAAGAAAAAAAATCCTCACACCTGGCTTGAGGCAAGCTTGGCAGGGTAATAACACTGAGCACATCAGCTAGCCAGCCCTGACCGTCACAGATGGTGACAGAGTGACGGAGGGACCATGTGAACTGAGGGGCCTCACAAAGAGAGAAATAAAATGAGGAAAATAAATAGAGAGAGCCGTGAAAGGAATAAATAAGAGAGAGGCATAAGGATGTTCATTGTAATTTTAAGGTTTTTTTTCTTCAACTTATAAAGACAAGTAAATATAATGGAACAATTAGAACAAATATGAGCACAAAAAAGTAGCTGATACAAATAAAATGAGACAAAATAAAAAAACAACACAAATAGAACAAAAGTGGGGCAGCTCATTTACACAATAAAAATAGTAGGCATATTTACTTCCTCCTACATTTCCTTCTTTAAATAGGTTAAAAAATGAGACTACACTTTGTAGAAATCCTCTTGTGATCAGAGTCAAAAGATCATTCATTTTAACCATTCAGCAGTAGTAGTAAAGTATCCTAGAAATGCCAACAAACCCTGCTAAAGCATGATAGAAGTGACCTGTCTGCTAATGGACACATCTGGGGAGCGATTCATGCAACCACTCTCAAATACCTTTGATGACTTATTTCCAAAAAGGAGAAACAAAAGAGCACATTAAATGGAGTAATGGAAGTACCTGCTTTATTTTCACACTTCCAACAGTTATGATCATCCACGAGTCCCATTTTTGAAGCTTAACTGCTGTATAACAATACCTGTGTATAATGTTGTAATTTGGTTGTGCACTCCTGCGCACAATCAGCCTCAGACGGAATCACATGTTGTTCCCCTTTTCACTGGAGTAAGTGTGCTGAAAGATAGAAAGAAAAAGTGAGTGGAGACAAGGGCAAGGAGAATATGAAACGACAGTTGGGGGAAGCCTCTGCAAGACCTTTCTCCCACTGAGGGACAGTTAAAACTGGGGTAAGACAGTGCGTCTGCTGAGTATGTTACATGCGTCTTCTGGGTCATCCTCTGTTTATCTGTTGCTACATGACTGTACAGTAATCTTAGCACATCTCTAATCACCATAATGTCTTGCATAATGCCAACTTAATTAGTTATTACCCTCTGGCCTCACCTGCTATTTCTGCCCGGACAGGGAAAGCTGTCACATTAACATTAAACACACTAAATTGGCTATCTGATCCACACACTGTAAATCTGTCGACAGTCTGCATGATCCTAACCTTTTATAACTTCTCAGGATGTCAGCATACGTGACAGCAGAATCAGTGCGACGTGTCTCCTCAGGTCTCAGACAAAGCCCCCTGGTGAGGCGATCACTAAGTATTGATCACAAACCTTATCATGCCCCTGCAGTCATTTTTCTCACCTGGCTTGTAAAAAATAAACTTTTCAAAACACCAGGTTAGTTGAATGAGTACTTTTTGAACCCTTTCAGACATACCAGACTAATCTTTCTCTGGCAGGGTTAGCTCGGGGCAACATTGGATATTACGAGAATTAAGCGCTTAAGAATTTGTCAGGATGGATTTAAGTCAATTTGTGTTACGTGTACCGTATGTACAGATACCAAACTGGACTCTTGAGTCTTTGGTTTTACAACTTCTAGCTCCAGCTTTCCTCTTACACTGCTGCTGCTCTCGCAAAGCCCTGGCAAGTAGTCGAGGCAGAAGTATAGATCATATCCAACTTCTTGCCATCCCTCCCCATCGCTCATCTCCATGTTCAGACCTCTGGCTTTATTGGTAGATGAGTGCAGTTTAATTAACATTATTAACAGCAATAATCCATCAGCGGACAGGACTGCAGCCAAATCTAGTTCTCTCCTCTCTCATCATCTGTCCTATCTTTTGAGTGTGTGTGGATGCAAATATTTTCAATTTGTTCCTCCTCTCTGTGCGTTTGTTTGCCCTCCTATCTTTCTTTTTTAGTGCGTCGTTGTCATCGCTCCTTCTGATTCTCAACTTGTTTAAGCCCCCTGTCTATCTGTCTTTCAGATTTGTTCCCAGCTTTTCCCCCTATCTTGCAATTAGGCATGCAGGGAGGGTGGGAGAGAAAGAGGATGGAGTTAGCGGCGCTCGTAACGAGAGATGAAGTCAGATGAACTGATAGAAAACAGCGCTCACTGTGTCCTGCCCTCCTCTTATCTCTGATCGCACCATTAGCTATACACAGAGCAAGCCGCTCAGCTTGTTTTAACGCTCCGCATTCCTACTAATTAATATACGTGAGGGTACTGTATATGCTAATGCTGCAAAGTCACTGTAGCAGAATGAGAACATGCAGCAGGGCATGAGAAGTACTGCTTACTTAAGTAAGACACTGAATCCTGACCTTTGACCTCTCTGTGGCAAAGCATCAAATGCCATATATAAAGATTTTACAGTATACAAAACGCTCGCTGTGTCTGTGTTTCTGCCTCACCGTGTGGTCGAAAGTCATCCCAGCTGATTATCATATTCCTCATTATGAGCAGCAGATGTTTTTGTCAGGGAAAACACTCGTCTCCTTATCTCTCCGCCGCTGCAGAGTGATTTGTTAGTGTGTATAATAATTTGCGTGAGGGGGTGGGAGAGGTTGACGTATAAGAGGCTTGCAGTCAAGTCTAGCCACCTTCCTGTTCATCCGTGTGCGTGTGTGTGTTTGCGCGCGCGCGCGTGTGTGTGTGCGTGTGCATGTGCGTGTGCGCAGCATAATAATGTTCCCATGTCCTACACGCCAAAGACCTGCATTACTCAGAGGAGTTGTGTCTAGTACTATAGCCTCTCTCGGGATCATTTATCACAAAGGTTATCACTGCATTGTTATTGTTGTTTGTGTGTGTGTGTTCTGGCTTTTGTCGTTGTCCACCTTTTTCTCAAGAGTAATTACGTTTTTCTTACCCTCTTCTCTCCCCTAATACGCTGCCCTTCGTCTTCAACCATATATACTGATTATTCTCTACCACTGCTCTCTTTTATACTATATCTTTCCTCATTAATCTCCTCTCTCTTTGCCTCTCTTCTTCCTCCTTCCTTCCTTTCTTCCTTCCTCTTTCTCTCCTTCTCCTCCAGATGAAGGCCAGACAGTTTGCCACAATCCCCCAGAGCTGGCGGGCCAGCGGTTGGCGGAGGTCGGCATGCAGCTGCGGGCAGACTGCCATCAAGGCCTGGGCTACTGGGACTACCTCTTCTTCATCGCCATCGGCTTTGTCATCTTCTCGGCCGGTACAGTGTCGGCCTGGGTGATGGGCGTGCTCATGGTGCTGTACGAGCGCTACAGCAAAAGGAAGAGCGAGGACATGGACAGCGACGACGAGGAGGATAGAGCAGGGATGGGCGGAGGAGGTGGAGGAGGTGGAGGAGGAGGAGGAGGGAACCAGGGGAATGGGGATCTGAGCAAGCCCAGCATGCAGGTGTGACAGACTGATGTAAAACAACGTGAGGAGGGATGATGAGAGAAATAGGACAGAGAGGAAGAACCAGAATGAGAAGACCAAAGGCTCTGCAATGAACCAAGATCTGACTGTCTCTCTTTGTTCCAGATATAGATATCGCAATATGCCCTTCACCGTTTTGGACAGAAAGTGTGTGTGTGTGTGTGTGTGTGTGTGTGTGTGTGTGTGTGTGTGTGTGTGTGTGTGTGTGTGTGTGTGCATTGGAGAAAAAGAAAGACAGACAGAGACAGCAATAAGGATGACTATGCCTTCACTTCAGGAGTACAGAATGACCTCTGAGATTATTGAGAGCAATAACCCCCAAACAGACAACAACAACAACACACACACATACACACACACACACACACACACACACACTGCTCATCTCGGCACAGAAACTCTACAGAGCTGCTGGTTTCTCTGAGTGGGCTGATGGACCTGCATACTATGTGAAGTCCTAATGTTCTGTAATTGATGATTATATGAAGATATGTTATGTGAGTGACACATTCAAACACACACAGTACATTCATACAGAAAAGAAGGTATTGGGGGTCACAAAGAGAGTGATGCCTTATCTCTACTATAATAAAAAGGGAAAACTAGTACATTTCACTATGAAGATGAGTGATTTTACTGAATGCCTCAAGGCAACTCACTTGAAATAGTGTCACTGTTGTCTCCTATTGACAGAATCTGTCCAGAAAAGGTTTGGGATATGTTAAAATAATCTGAATGTAAAAACTAACTCACTGTTATTATGGAACAAAGATAGATAATGTTAACAGAGTGGAGACGTGGTTCCTGCTGCTGGTGAGGTACTGGTGGGATTTCCATGTGGGTTATGACGTTTAAAGGTACCATGTGCAGGTTTTAACCACTTGTGGTTCTAAGGGATAACGTTTTTTGTTTGTATCTCGTGCTCTGTCTACATGCAGGAGCTCACTAGTGACACGATTTATATTCCTGGTCAACCTGTTCTCACTCCCAAGTCGTCACATATGGACACATAGTCAAGAGCCATAGTTGTCAGTTTGGGACACACTGGGGATCCCTTTACCGCCATAGTTTTTTGATGGTAAAGGAAGGTATATGATATTTAATAGAACAGTAAGGAGTAAGGAGGTGGTTGTGGTAGATGGAGGGACAGAACCTGGACTTTGAACCAGGTTAGCGGGTTCATGCCAGTGTGAAACAAAAAGTCAACATTAAATAATTTTATTTTGGCCAAGGGGGGTAAGCCACAGATAAAATAGTGAAGCCGACCAAATGCTGCATGGACGGTTCCATGTAGGCCCAAAAACGACGGCAAAACCCTGTGACATCCTGTCGCACATGAGAGATGTAACGGTATTGCTTGGATTATAAACTCTTAGTGAATCTAAAACAACTATTCGGCCATCAGTGACGCTGCATTGGTGTTTGGCAGGTGAGCCTCGTATGTGGGCTGACTAAACAGTGTCGATCCGAGTCAGAGAAACACACTGAGCCAGAAGACTTTTGTTTGTTCAGCGTTGCTGCTACCAGAATTACAGTATTTTCGTCATTAAACAGTTTTGCTGCGCGATCATGCGCAGTAGACACCGATGCCAAGAGGAAGTAGCACTGTTGTAGTATTTTAATGCTCCAAAACTGGCTTCAGTGCTCTCCATTCAAATCAGGTGGCTTCGTCCAGTAATATACTGTCTATGATTGAGGCAAGTTACGTAAAATGACATGAGTGACGTAAGTTATTTTAACCCAAACCATGATCTTTTCCTAACCTTAACCAAGTAGTTTTGTTGCCTAAACCCAACCAAGTACTTTCTGTGGCTAAACCTAACCAAACTGCAACGTTTCATGACTTTAATAACGCTATGTTTCAAATTGGTGAAGTTTCAAAACGCTAGCGTTTTATTTTGAAAGTCTAACCGGACTTTGCATATTTATTGTTGCTAATTTTACCGGAACTTGACCACGGAGCCCTAAACGTCAGTAAATGACGCAAAAGGGGTACCCAGGTTGTTAGAAGGCAACGCCAAAGGGCCTTGACCAAGCGTCAATATGTGACGAGTCGGGAGTGAGAACGTGTTGTCCTGGTGGTGGTTTCATGTTATTGTTTTAAATGGCAGCTGTTGGAAGTAACACGCCAAGAAACGCAGTTAGCAGACATGGATGTAAGCAATGCAGGTTTCACAACATTTTTTTAAAATCAGCTTCACAAATGTTTTACAAGGAAGAAAATGCAACATATTTTTAGGCCTCAAGGATAAAAACAAATGCATTTATGCAGTTAATTCTGAATGTAAAAATAATTATTGTTGATAACTCCACAGGGTACCTTTAAAGATCAACTTAACGCCTCCCTGAAAATCTTTTTTTTGCTGTCCAGTGTTTTTTTTTTAACTCGCTTCAGTGATGTAGAAGTGCACTCTGGGGTGTGGCAGTACACTGCGACATCACTGTTGGGTGTGGTCACTGTCATCCAAATACTGCAGAACACTTAAAACAAATTTCATGAAAATCAGCAAGAGTTAAATGCAAATGAATGCCAGTTTCCATCCTCTACCATTATGCAAGAGTGTCAGTCAAGCCTCAAATGTTGAAAAACCATGTGGAAAACATGACAGATGGAGCGTTATCATTGCACGTCATCACATTTAGTTTTTATCTATACACCAACTTTTCCACCTCAGCCAAGCATCATTCTCTTTTTTTGTGATATTTTGACATTTTTTTTCAAATTTCCACTCAGGTTTTCAATTTCAGGTTCACAATTTGCAGGTGGATGGAAATACACTTATTGACGCCGGGTGTGGCGAAAGATGAAACAGACCTGACACATTCAACCAGAGAGGGCAGTGAAACGTTGCTTTTCAGCCTGGTGTTAACTTACTTTTTTAAGCTCATTCCTCTCAAAAGATGGGCACAAAAAGTCTACCTATAGCGACATTATGTTACTGTCTCATATCTTGTGTGCACTGTATGAGTGTTTATATTCATGTTTCTGTGTGTATACACTTTCCTGTGCTGCAAGCCACATTGCGGTAGTTTCTCATCCAGTTTACACAGTCTCCAACCTACAATAGTTGCAGAAGTGGGGCAGGTTTGTTGCGGCTGCACATGAAGTCAGTGTCAGGCTGATGGAGTCGTTTAGCTAACGATGACTCTACACTATGTGACTGGAAGCCTCGCTTGGTTGCTCTCATGTTACAGTCGTGCAGTCTATAGATCAGTTGTCAGTGTGGAAATAGGCCTCTGGAGTAGTAGTAGTAGAGTGTGTGTGTGTGTGTGTGTGTTTGTGTGTGTGTGTGTGTGTGTGGTGTGTGTTCATGTATGCGTGATTGTGTTAGTGTGTTTAAGTGGGGCAGAGCAATCGCAGAGCATCTCTGTGAGCAGCATGGACGAGTGATTCATGAGCCCAGACTGATCCAAACCCCTATTCCTCCCTCCTGCTCCGCTTCCTCCCTGTCCGTCACGGGACGGATGGGCGGTTAGAGATGATAAACGTCAAACTCTGGATTGAGGTGGGGTTGGGGACAATCGAGGTCACCATCAGAAACGTGAATTCATCCTGACTGATGTAGTTAGCAGCTGTATTGAAGACTGAATGATAGTCTGGCTTTTAGTAATTTTCTGAGCTGAGTGGCTTCAAATGCCCAGGATGAATGGGCATGGTTAAATGATAACTCTCCAGAGGGCTTGGCCAAGTGTGTGCATGTGTGTGTGTGTATGTGTGTGTGTTTGTGCATACATGCGTGCATGTTTATGGCTATGGTGACGGTATATCTTTATGTGGATAAAGAAGAGTGACAACAGTTTTCTTTACTTATTGTAGGGTATCGCACTTCCTCACTCATTAAAACATAGATTTTCTCTCTCTCTCTCTCTCTCTCTCTCTCTCTCTCAAACACACAGACTCACCCACATGAACAATAACTCCCAAGGTCATAGCTAAAGTCAGAGCCGCAGGCCCAAGAACATTAACACTCCTGTTTTGGTCTCTCTTACCATGCATCACTACATCCTCTTATCTTCCCTTTCATTCTCAATCTGACACTGTCATCAGCTTTCACACAATGCAGGCACGCACACACTCAAAACACACATACACACACACACACACACACACACACACACACACACAATCTTTAGGCTGTCATTATCAGATCATTTGTTCAAGGGGAAGCTTAGAGGCATACATGCTTTTAAACAACCTGCAGATTGCTGGTGTCAATCCTTCTTATGTTACATCACATTTATAAAAAGACATTTGACCTACAAGAGCGTGACCTCACCAATACATACCTGAACATATCCCATAAACACAGTGGTTCCTTATTTGGAAGGCGCAGCTATCATCGGTTTTACGCTGGCGACAAATATAGAGCTGTTTAGCAGACAGAAAAAGTACATTTCTTTACCAGCAGTAGGTCAGAGGACAGGGGAGTAAGTCAGTGTGCAAAAAGGATGAGATGTGTGTGTGTTTGTGTGTGTGCTTGGGGCTATTCTGGTGTTAACAGTTCACAGCACTGTACACAGGACAGAGTAAAAATGCTTCTGATCTAAGAAGGTGTTTGTGTGCACAAATGGAAAAAGTGTATTCTGTAATCTATGAAGGAGCTAAAAGTTGTATAGACATATATTCACAGTGCCTGGACTCAGACTGCTTGGAGTTTTGTTGGAGTCAGTGCAGCTATTATTCGTGCCCGCTGGAGAAAAGTGTAAAGGCCGGGGAGTTCAAAGAAATCGACGTGTTATTGCTCAGAAAATCATTGCAGAGGGCGGTGTTCTGGTTGCGGCTGGTGTAAGCAAGTGATGTATAAGAGGGAGGGGCTGCTTTGTAATTTCTCCCCTCCCCTAATCATCTCTTGATACGTATGTGTGTGTGTAACTGTCCGTGTGTCTGGTACATTGATACGTTATTACACAGAGGAGGAAACATCATTAGCCTGCTGATTAGAGATCAGAGGTGCTGTGTTAGAGCTGCAGATTGCAGATGTCCTCAGAGGCGACAGACCTGCAGAGACCGAACAGTCCTCACTGTATGTGTTTGTGTGTAAGTGAATGTGTGTGTGTTTGTCCAATATGGGATTTCTGATATATCTGCTGAAGTAAAGCATATTATGTCCCTTCTTTGTCGTTCCTTTTAGAGTTTTCTTTAGTTTTGTACATCATGAATCATAAGCAATAAAGAACATAAGGATGAAGTATGGATGAAAAGTAGTTTTCTAAGACTTTACTTGTTAAAACTGAAAAAGTGATTTGAATTCTTGTGCTGCAATAGAACAGGAATTCATGAATAAAAACTACTCAGTTAAATGTTGTAAGAATTTTTATAACACATATACTGGAAATCTTTTAATTGTCTCAAAACACTTCTTCTTCCTTTACTCATACATACGTGCTAATAATGAGTCTTGGAATGCATTAATTCAGGGCGTTAAAAGTATCTATAGGTCTGTCAGTTCATCAGCTTTAAGTTTGATACCATTTATGGTCTGCATTTTTTTCAGCATTAGCTATTGAATATACTTATATTTTGTATGTAATTTTTGTATTATCTCTCTACATGGTAGTGTTAGTGGCCAAGTCTGTCATTCACATTGCCTACCTACGCACAAGATTCGCAAGAAAATGATGCATGCACGTAATCCAATGCAATTTTATCTCATTTATAACTAATGCAGTTTTTAAGTTACTGCTAATGCTTAGTGAATATCTCCTACTGCTGCTAGTTTGCATTAAAAGCATTCAACTGATGAAACACGGGGTGGCTTTAATTGTGAAATTTGCAATTATTTTTGACCGACTTCTCTGTTAAAATGTGACTTTGTTTGGCTGTATTGTAAACAGATACAGCAGTTGCTCTTCTGTTGTATTTCCGACAGAGAAGCTATTCAATGAGTGTTTGCTGTATTATTGACGTTACCAGGGTAATCACGAGTTGAGCTGGCCGGAAGGCGTTGGTGTCTACACAGGCATAGAATTTAGTAGGATGTGTCCCTATTAATATCCAGCGACTAACGAATTGCTCCTAGCAATAGTTTTGATCCAAAAGTTAAAAGGTAACCACTATTGTCTGTCAGTGTCTAGTCAATGTATTTGGTAAAAAAAAAAGTCCACTACTAGTGGAATACTCTAAGTCCAATGCATTTTGAGGGTTTGAAAAATTATGTCCTCATTTCCTCAATGACATCGTTTTGTTCCACACACAAATTTATCTCCTGAACCTAATGTGTTTAATTGACCCATAATTGTTTAAAACTCTCAGTCCTTTCATCACATCATGTAAGTTCTTTGACGTTAGCTTCAGTCATTGAGATAAAAAGTTTTGATGTCATATAGGCTACTTTTTGGTTTGTGGTCTTTGTAAAAACATATTTTCACAGTCTTATACTGACAGAAGTCATATGTGTAAATCAAAAAGTCCCTGCAAGGGAATGAGAGACAAAGTAAACAGACCTGTAGTCTACATGTCATGGCCAGACGGTCTGTTGTTTGTGGTATTGACCACACCAGCATCTAACCGGACCCAAGTGACATTTACAGGTATGTTAACATGCTGTTGAATGTGCTGGAGCTGTGTATATGTTTGCTTAGTCACTAGATCAACAAGCTAAGGTGCAGATCAAGATGTGTGTTTATGTTGGTAAGTTAGGTAAGAAGGAGACCTTAGCAAGAAAGCTAATGTGGGTTGTTAGTTTGCAGCTCTTGTGTTATGTAGCAGACGGCTGTCTGGCTCTGATCGAACGCTGACGTTACTGCTTTATGCAAGATTTCATTGGCTAAATAAGGTCTCCATCTAAGTTGACCTAAATGTTTCTAAATCAATATGTTTTAATGCTAAACTTGGGGTGCCATCATGAAACCAAAAAATATAAAATTGACATTTCTGTTTTGGTTTCTCATATTTTGTCAAAGCTGAACACAAGACAAGTGATTTACAGTGTAGATATGTATGTTGTGGAAAAATGCAATTTAATTTCAGTTGGATAATAACTTTACATGATGTCCATTGAGAATGATACTTGTGTATGTATGTGTGTATGTGTGCATTTTGCTGCAGTAGCTCGTAGAGGCTCAGTTTCAGATAACCTCCACTCTGTAAGGATGGTGAGAGCAATCTCAGAGAAACTGAGATTCTCTCTCACAATCACACAGTGCACAGGGAAACTCAACACTTCTGTAGACCTCAATAATCTTCGAGCCTGGCTATGCTCAGTTCTATAAATCAATTTAATGTATATTGGACACAATCTGTCTGTCATGTGTGGCTCTCCATTACTCAGATATTTGACCCCCTGCACACACACCACAAAAACAGACACAAACACAAACAGTGGGCAGTGGGATGGAGTTGGGAGCTTAGAGCAAGAAGCAGAGGCTCACAGACGACTTCAGTGAATGCACACACGAATGATTCACTCCCGTCTCTCGCCTCGACAACTTTTCTTTCCCCTCTTTATCTGTCCTTGCACCCCACTCCCACCTGCTTGGCTCACAGCACTCTACCCTTCCACTTTTTCTTTCTTTCCACTCCCCACATCCCTTCGTTTCACTTGTGCTGCCAAGATGCCAGCCACTCCACTTGCAAAGAGCAGGCTAATCCGTCATGCGGCCCTCAAAACTCTGCCTGCTGGATCTTACAGCTCTGGAGCTTCCTTCTGAGAGAGACAGGAAGGATAACAAACAGACAGGCGGACACAGACAGACAGAAACAGCAAGTGTGTAGTATAAGAACACAAAAGCCCAGAAGCACAAAAGCAATGCTAGAGACAAAACATTTTGTGTTCTCACAACCATTACTGTGTGTTTGTGAGTGTGTGTGGGTGTGTGCCTGAGTTTGTGCGTTCAGTCTGATCCCGTTATTTCTCTGAGGGTGATGTTAGAGCGTGAGCATGAAGCACAGAGACCATCTAATGCAATAAGTCAATAATACATCCCATCATTGCACACACACACACACACACACACAGGCACACATGCACAGACAGCATAAAACAGCCTTCCAGGGGTGAGATGAGCATTTTCTTCTTTGTGGATCCTTTCTTTTTGAACCAGTTCATGTCTTTATGTTGTCCTTTACATCCTCTGTACTCACCATTACCAGCAGGGCTGCAGTGGACAAAACTGTAGTAGAGATCACGTTCTTGTTTCATTGGGCTATTTTATGAAAAGTCAACTCTCAATTTCTGTGTATGCATCACTTTCAACGTGACCCCACTTATACGCTACACACACACACACACACACACACACACACACACACACACACACACACACACACACACACACACACACACACATCCTTGTACTTCTATAGTTGTGAGGACCCTCACTGACGTAATGCTTTCCCTGGACCCTTACCCTAACCTTAACCATCACAACTAAAATGCCAACCCTAACCTAAATTTAATTCTACCCTAACCCTTAAAACCAAGTCTTAACCTTCAAGCAACCCTTTGAAGTTGGGAGGACCGGCCAGAATGTCCTCACTTTCCAAAAATGTCCTCACTCTTGTTACAGTCCTCACTATGTAGGAAGTACAAGTACAAACACACACACACACACACACACACACACACACACACACATACACACACAAACACACACACACACACACACGTACACACACACATACACACACTTTCTAGCATAAAAGCCTTTCTGTAGATTACATTGTGTGGGAGCAGAGGAGGGCATAGCTGTCAGCAGGATTCCCTCTGCTTGCTTGCCCTTGAATGGTGTTAAGAGCATGGACTCACTGATGGTTGTAGCATAAAGGACAGCACCTTAAACAGATGGCCATGCTGGAAAGGATAGTTGTGAGACTTACAGTGAAATTTGGTATTTTTCAAACTGGGTCTCATCATAATCATGTCCATTGTGGCTAATGGGTCTTGCTAACTATGCACTCGCCACCTCTGTTGTAGAGATTCAGGAAATGTGACTCCAGCAACAGAACATAAATCGCCGCAAGCAGCACAAACCTCCCAAAGCTTTCCAAATAAACTTGAATTTTACATACATCAATTCAAATGCTTGTCTCTTAGTCATACCAAATAGCCTGAACACAGAAGGTACTCCCTCTGCTTCTGCAGCTGACTAAACAGGGATCTACCAGGCCAACAGTAGTTTGGCAAGTTCAAAGTTAGCATGAGTCAGAATGGCCACAATTGCAAGAATAAGACCCAGATGGAAAAATACTGGAGTTTTCTCTTAACATTGGTTATCGTACAATAGAAAGAGTGCTCAGAGTTAATGAGGAGCTTTTGAACACCTTTACCTGACAGAGACATTTCTTTCAGTAGATGCTGAGTGGACTGTGTGTGAAACAAACCAGTAGGTAACTGTACTAAAAAGATAGATGCTAGATGTCCATCCTAGAAAATTCAACATATCGTAGTATGATTAAAACTTGAAGTGAAGACAGTATTTATATAATTCTATATTTATTAGCTAAAATTTCTGCAAATGAACCAGAACTAGTGTTCTTGTTCATGCTTTACATCGTGGTTTAAAAGGTTTCAGGCTGTGGACAGGGGTTATATTAATAAGCAAAAAAGCAGTATCAGGTGTGAAAAGTGGCAAGCGCCTTTTCTAGCACGCCCAGAATGTGACCAGCTGAGAGAGACACAGAGGTCACAGGTCACAGCAGGGCTACAGACAGATGTTTCATAATTACATGAACATGACACACTTTCTATACATTAGAAACCCACCTTGTGCACTCACACAGACAAACAACACACGGAGCAATGCACCTTGGGGTCGTTGACCTATATTATATAGGGCCTATACAGACACACACACAGCCTGGCAACAATCACTGGCCTATAATGTTGGTTGTCTGACTTACAGTAGCTCTCGTCTTTCTAGTCTCTCATCTTTTGCTTTGCGCACTTCTAGACACACACACACACACACACACACACACACACACACACACACACATACAGACTATTATGGTATGAATCTATGCAGAACTTGCTTCTGTATGACTAGCAGTTCTGGCTATTTAAAACTGCAGTAACTTATATTAAGTGACATTTTATCTTTTACTATTATTAAAATGATAGTGATGTTCAATCGACTGTGGTCTCCCTCTTTCTGAAACGTGTCTTCTTTGGGTCTTTTCTAAGTTCTGTGTCACAGTGATGTGAAAAAGTACACCTAATATATCAGTAGAATGTGTGGATGGAGGGACGGAGGGCAGAGAGGTGATCGATTTAGCCTCTGCACCAACGCCCTGGCACAGAAGATGGGATGGAGGGGCGGGAGGTACATAATGCTGCTACACCTGCAACCTTACTTGAACCTTGTCAACCCTAAACACTTCTCTCACTTGTCTTGCCTGTTAATGTCTTTTCCTATCTCACAACCTCTCTGATTCCCTTTTGCAGTTCTTTCCGCCCCCTTTGTGGCCCCAGTGTTTCTTCCCTCTCCTGTTTGATCTTGTTTTTTCTCTCACTCTGCCTCTCTCTCCTTATTTGTCTTGTCTTTTGCTCTCCTTCGCTTTACCTCCCTCACTTATCTCCTCTCCTCTTTTTGGCAGGAACAGCGGTTTTATTATCCAACCTCACCTCTGCCAGGATGGGTCAGATACCGCAGTGGAGCTGTCTTCACTTGGCACTTAATGTAATGCAAGAGAAAAAAAACACAGCTGAGAGAGGTAGAAAGAGTGACACACAGGAAGAGAGTTTACCCGGCACGTACTGTAGGTGAGAAGGTTTTGCATGGCAGCACGGCTAATGGTGCAAAATGTGTATTTATGTGTTTGTGCAAGTGTTAAGTAGGTAAAATGTTTGTGCTGTGTGTGCTGGAGCCCTGCTTGGTTAGCGGTGCGTCACTGTGGCTGTGGGCATTCTCAGGAGAGATGGTAGACCAGACATGGCACGCCAAAGCCAGAATGCCAGGCCTGGTCTCTGCTGCCAGCTCCAAGGAGCCTCAATCGATCCTGACAGCTCAGTGTGTCACCAGGTCACACTGACACACTGAGGCAGAAAAACAAGGACAAGGAGAGTACTCTCCTTTTACCATTACCATAGCAAATCCTGTGTGCATACCTAATCGTCCCTTATCGTGATTTTATTTCATATTTTCTACTACAGCCACAAAAGTCAAGCAAAGACAGGAAGTTGAGAGTGTGGTTGTGCATCTCATCTTGTTGGGAAATTCCTTTGATTCAGTTCATCCAACTGACTTGGGCACACGGATTGTCCCAATTCTCATAAGAAACAGGCACAGTCATTTTAATAATAGTAGGTTTCAAGTTTACAAAAACACTACACCTCCCATAGTGCAGTTCAATATTATATTTCATCAAAACCTCCCATCGCGGGGGGCTGGAGCCAATCCCAGCTGACCTCGGGCGAAAGGCACCTGTAAGTGCCCATGTCATGCAAACGCTGCTGTTCCAGTTTGTAACATAGGATTTCTGTTAAAAATACTCTCCAAGTTGAGATAGCCACACGATGCCATCACATCACCAGGGTTATTATTTTCAAATGCTCCTGATCTTGATGCTAGATTAGGAGGTGTTTCACCTTGAATTTTGATTCTAACTTTAGCTTGAGGTTAAAGAAAGTGGTAAATAGAATCACATTGTTTTAAGAACATCCAAATAAAAAATAAAAAAAGTATGTGAGGTATAAAACAAGAACTTTATGCAAATAATTTCCCTCGCCACTGAACAATGGTTTACATAATGTAGTGACAACTGAATCATGATGGAAAAAGACACAGTACTGTTTGTGCCCCGAGCTTGACTGAAAATGATGGACAAATGTCCCCAGCAGACGTTTGGCTTTCTGACCTCGACCTGCTGACCTGCTGACTGGTCGTCTAATCTCCCTCCAGGACTGAACCTTTGAACTTGTAGAGAAACTGGGGCGAGGCCAACCTGACTGGTGTGGTGCCTGAGAGTATTGTTAAGAAGACCTGTAAATCAGGATTCCCACACCTGCTTCGGACAGGCAGGGGGAGAGGGAGAGGAAGACGACAGGGAGACAAATCATTTTTCAATCACGTGACACGTGATCTGGAGGGCAAAACAACAGACCAACATTGCGGCCTTACCATAGAGACGTCGCAAAAGCAGTCAAATTTTATTTGGATCACCTTTCAACTTAAGAAAAAGAAAGATATGAACACAAACTGCAAGTGTTGGGCATATCCGATCCATGTAACATTACAGAATCCACTGCCGTATTTCTACTGTTAAAAACCACCAGGTTCCTGCCGACACTCGACTGCAGTATGTTTACGCTTACCTTGTGGGGAATCCCTCACCTAACACAGCCCAGGCTTGTCTCCTTCTCGATAAAATCTAAAGCACAACAACCATTTGTCAACACAAACGTAACAAACTCAAAGAAACAGTGTATGTATTCCTGGTTAGCAGGCAGCAGAAAATAACGTATTTTTTGCCCTCCAAGGGAGCTATTTCTTTGGAATGTGACGTCACATGAAAACTACGAATAGGAAAGAGATGAACAGAGAAACAAATTGATGTGAAAGAAACAGAGAAATCACACTGCCATCCTCCACTCAAGTGTCAGGCTGAGCTCAGATCTGACACACAGAAGGAACGCTTTCCAGATTTGTCTAGATCTCTAACCCGAGCCCAAACAATGTGTGCTTCCCTTTTACATTCAGCAGGTTGTCACAGGAAGATGTGTATCTGTGCTGAGCAGCAGGAGAAGGTGAACCAGCCGCTGTGCCTCAGATTAAAGCTCAGAATAGCAGCTCAGTGTTCCTGTAATAGAGCTCGTCTTCCTCTGAGACTAACAGCTCATTACCACAGGACTGCCCCCAAGGAACCCCCGACACCCACCCCACACCCCCACTACAGACCTCTCATCATGACCTCACCCCTGACATGGAGCCCCTAGATCCTGACGCATATCTACGCAAATACAGTCCTTCAAAGTAACTCCCAGTCATCCTCCTGCTTTTGTATTTCACCTTCCTCTCCACCATCATTGCAGTTGTCAGACATTTGACCCATCTTTCTTCTAACTGAACCACACACACACACATACAAGCACACCTCTCCAAGGCCTCTGTTCCCCTCTGTCCCCTTGCAGGGTGGCTCTTGTCGACACCTTTCCTGATTTGGACATTTTTGATGAGAATTCCCCACCTCAATCTATGCTGTTTCCCTACTTAACCCTCCCAGGGGCTTCCCAGATCTGCTCTGACACACACACACACACACACACACACACACTGACGCAGACACACGCAGACAAAAACACACAAAAATGACTGGATCGTGCTCGTTGTGTTGCGCACACGCACATGGTTGCTTCGTTGTAGCCTTAATGAGGTCTCATCATGTCTTTTACTTTCTCTCCTCCTCTCTCCACTCTCTCTTTTTCTCCTATTCAAGTGTCATAATTTTCATTCTGGTGCTGTACCAAGGTGTAAAATTAAAACATTAGCTGAGCCAAGTAATTCAACTTCTTTTGGAATTTAGACAAGCATAATAAACTCTTTTCTGCGTCCTGTTTTGACAGTCTATGAGACTCTTCAAAGACATACACAAACAAACTCTGCAAAGTCATCAATAAGTGGGTCTCTCCATAAATACAAAGTGTATTATTTTCTGTCTAATTTGCACCAGGGTGTGTGTGAAACGGTGTGAGCGAGTAAGGAGAAAGAGGCAGAGTATATGTGGCTGAATGAGTGTGTGTCCTGGATATGGTTACAGCTAAAATAGGATGTGAATGTGAAGGGGAACAGCTCATCACAGAGTTTTCATGATTGAAATGAGTGCCTCTGCACGAAAAGTTACAGTACATTCAAACAAGGGTCATCTGATTTGACGCACTTAGAGAACCCTGCCATCTGACAAATCCTCGTAGCAGCCTTGTCCAACTGTGGACAGCACATCTTTTCTGTCAGTTAAGGAGCCAGTATTTAAGGGGTCGGCCACTGTCAACTGCAGCGTAGGCTATAACTAATAAATCACAAATGTAAATGGTTGTATTAGTAATTATTAGTTTGACTTTTTTTTTTTTTTTACGAAAGTTGAATGAGAAGATTGATACCACTCTGAAATCTGTACAGTAATATGAAGGTTAGCCTAGCAGCTGGTTAGCTTAGCTTAGCGTAATAAGCTAAGCCTAGCTTTGTCCATGGGTGCTGGTTGCCTGCTTATGGAATAATTGGTGGCTTGCTACAAGTATAAACCTGATTTAACACCACAACCTTGAATGTTTATGACAAAGTTGGTAAATAATCGTTTTATGTGGCGTGAAATTAAAAGTGTAAGAAACGTCAATAGCAAATCTGTTTTGAATTCCCTTTGCCATCGTTATCACCAATTTCCAGTGTCTCCAAAATGTTCTTACTGTCCGTGGATCTAGTTTGTTTTTCCATCCCCAACTTTTATGTGAGAAGTGGCGTAAACATGTGAGAAGTGGCGTAAACATGTTTTATGTTGTATTTTGTTGAGTAATAAAGGAGGCCCCTGATTATTAAGTAGAGAATTCACACAGTTTGAACAGTAAGTAGAGGACCTGGACAGGATGGAGAAGGCGTCCTTGAAGAGCAGAAGGATTGAAATGTGTCTGTGAAATGTTTCACTCTGCATGAAATGGTACATCCAACGAGGGTCACCTGTTCAACCTCAGCGAAAGCAATTACACTTACCTCACATTTTTGTCAAAACACAAATAAAGGATAGATTCTCACATGCCCTTTTCTCACAAACTGCTTGCTCAGCACTTTGTGAGCCCAGTTATAGTAGGTGTGTTATGTTTGATGGATGGCCCCTTGATCCTATTCCAGGTAGAGGTGTAGTCTGACTCCTCTCAGGAGACACTGAATATGGCCAAGCAGAAACCCACTCAGATGAAACGCACACAACCACTGCAGCTGCACAGGCAGTCGGGGGGGGGGCAGCTGACGGCACAGGATTCTGCATGTCTGTCAGCTGCAGAAGAAACAAGTTTCCTCCTCCAGAAGCAATTTTCCTGTCTCAGAAGGGCTCAGACTCAGTAACTCACAGCACTCCAGCCCATTTTCCTCTTCTGTCCAAGTCTGTGGTGGGCTGATAAGTTTGGCTGTGATCTTTTTTCCTCCTTTAGAGGATATGACTCTGTCTCTCTCTTGCACTTGCCTATCTTCAACAACCTCTCTCAAGAGACATATACAGCGCCATGATGTGAACCCCATTCTATGACTTAAAATTAACTAAGACGCTATTAGTGCACTATGCACTATGGCTTTGTGCAAAAAGTGCAAAAGTATTGGAACTATGCTCGCATTTAGTGACATGAGCAAGCTTTGATGAACTTTCTTGATCCGAGGAGAAGAGGGGGGTTAGATGGCAGAGAGAGAAAAAGAGAAAGATCTTGTAAAAAGCATCATGCTGGAGGATGCAGCTAAAAATTGCAGGATCAATACGAGAGAAAGCAGGTCAAAGATGGGAAGAAAGGGAGAAGAGAATAAGAGATATGATTCTGTGTTTCCTCTCCTCCACATGGGCCTCCCTCTTCTCACCAAGATGCTTCTCTATCGATCTGACTGCGTGTGTGCATGTGCGTGTGTGTGTGTGAGGGAGAGCAGTTTCTTGTAGCTCTCGACAAGCCTGACTCAGCCCAAACCCAAAGTGTGCGCACATGCATGTGTGTGAATGTGTCTACATGAAAACCCCTCTCAACCTTGTTTGCAGTGTACTTTTCTGAAACTTTCACAAATTCTTTTCAGTTTGAGATTAATATACAAGATGACTAAAATGAACTGATTAATAAAATGAACTGGTCTCCTCTTAATGTCACCCTCCATGGTGGGGCTTCTGCTATTAAAATGAATGAGATGTCTTCTCTCCATTCTCCGCCTATATATCTTTTCAAAGATTTTGACCATTTCTGTCGACTTACAGCTCCGTCTTTATACTGTGCAGTGTTAAAAGAAAATTGAGGTTTATTCCCCATTAACTGATCTATTGGATTTTCCCTGGAGGAGAACAGAGAGTTCACTGTGTGCACCCATTAGTTTACAGGAACTTTTAAGTTCTGCATTTTATCTATAGAAGAACAATCGTCCCCTGGGATCCACTGTGTCTCACACTATATCTGTATAGTAGGAAACAGGAAAACATTTTAAACCATTCCACATACAGTATGCTCCATGACCAGTATGAAACAACAATTTACTGCTGTCCGGATCTATTTCATTCATATTCCCTCCATGAGGTTCTAGAGGTATAAAAGTGTTAAAGGATATCTATAATGATGAAGGCTGCTTTCAAGACCTCAGGGAAGTTTACTCGCCATAGTTTCAACCTGGTTCTTTTATTTGAGACTCCACACTGCTTAAAGACATGTGGAGTTGCCTTAAATGTATTCCCACATCCCCTTGATTCTCTTAATTCCAAATCTGGTGGGAAATTGATCTTCCCTTAGCCTCTGCCTGGTGCTGGTTCTCTTTGCTTAGCAATATCTTCATCTCTTCTTTAAATCTTGCCCACCAATAAATAAATAAAATAAAATACACATTTTTACCTTGCTGAATCTGAGAAATGTAACATCTTCTCCTATGCTGTGGGCACATACAGTATATGCATAATATGTTTTGTTATTGTGATGCTTTTAATTGTGTGCTTAACAAATCCCTCCTTGTCCTGTTTTGTCTTTGTTACTCTGAGAAGTTGGTTGGTTGTAATTCTCAGTTTAATCCTTTTAGGAGTTTTGATGTATGTAACACTGATACTGTATATGGATAACTTATGACTGTAATTTTGATCCTTGCCATAACAGGGGAAAGCATAGAGAGCCTAAGTCCCTCCCCTTTCGGTGGACCACCATGGGACCTTACTTCTAAAAAAATATGTACGGTAGTCAATGGCAAGAGACAACTATTTTTTTGATCCCGTTTGAATTGTGCTCTGAATTACACAAATGATGAAGGTCAATTTAAAATGTTCATGTCAATTTAAAAGTCAAGAAAATCACAGTTTGATGTAAAACTTTTGAGGTATAAGACTGTGAAAATACATAATTACAAAGACCACAAACCCAAACGTCACGTATGAGACATTGTAACTGTTTCTGTCAATGACTGAAGCTGACGTTACTGAAGCTAACATCAAAGAACATACATGTGTAGATGATTTGATAAAAGGACTGAGAGTCCTTGGATTAAACACATCAGGTGAAATATATTTCTGTGTGGAACATAGCCAAGTTATCTAGCTTTCAGCAATCAAGCAATGAAAGTTAGCTAGCATTACCGCGTTAACATGTTGGTGACGTATACTGTGCGAAACGAGAGATGTTTTCACACACAACTAAATGTACTTTACTGCAACTTTCTTGATGGACAAAATTATATTTTAAATTGTAGGGCTGACCCAGAATAGTCAAAGATTCGATGCTTCGAAGGGCGGAGCCTGATTCGAATGTCAGTCTCACAGTCGAAGCTTCGCAGCGATATGGGGGTGCTCAACATCTGATTTTACATAGAACTACCAGTTTTTCCCAATAAGTTAATATACAGCCTGTTACAATATACATTTCACTGTTTAATGCTGTAAATAAACATGTAAAAAGAATAAAACTTTCAATAAATGTAATAAGTGTGTGCATAAATCCAAAATTGTAACCCTGACCCTGGGTCGTCAGTGCGCATGTGTAGGCGTATGTGTAGTGGCAGAAGAGACCGAGCCCCGAGAATGTTTTATCGTTTTAAAATAGCCGGCTAACCGACGTGCATGTAGTTGTCGGTAGCAGTAATGCACGTAAAACTCTGCACAAGACCGGACAATGACAGCCGACAGAGAGAGAGAGAGAGAGAGAGAGAGAGAGAGAGAGAGAGAGAGAGAGAGAGAGAGAGAAAAGGGTCTTCAAAAAGCCTCAGCTCTGCTGGAAATCTGCAACTTCTCAAGATTAAAGCGGAGCTACCGTGTGCAACACCCCCCGGCTCGCAATCACTGCACACAAAAACACATATGATTCGACTATCAGTCGACTACATTCGACTATGTAAATCCTTAGTCGGAGACAGCCCAAACATCATATGTGTTACTCAGGGCACAGTTCAAACAGGATCAAAAAATAAAGTGTCTCTCGCCATTGACTACCGTACATATTTCTTCTGAAATAAGGTCCCATGGGCAGGGAGCGAGTGACTTATGGCGCTTTTCCATTACCAGTACCAGCTCAACTCGACTCGACTCGACTCGACTCTACTCGAGTCGGTTTGGCCATGTTCTGTTTTCCATTGCAGATAATACCCAGAGATAGCACCCCTCAGCTGGTCATCATAGCGACGCCACACAAAATTGGTGCAACGTAATTTTCAATGCGACACACACACCAGCGGTCCACACAGCTGTCTCTTTACTTAAGTTAAAACGTTTCAACATTACTCAGAATGTAAAGACAGATAAGCGGTATGAATGTCCAGCTGTGTTTTCCTCTGCCGTTGTTGCTGCAGCGGTCTGTGTGACGGCGGGAGCAGAGGGCTCTGTGAGCGGGCGGATGGCCGGCCTCGGGATCTCCTCCCATGGGTTGGCTTCCCCCGCCGCCACTTGCGGAACTCCTCAACTCCCTAAAACTTTCAAGCACATTCTTGTTCCACCATCACTTCTTGTAAAACTGTCAAGATTTGAAATCTACACAGTTGATTTCTCACCTCAAAACTTCTCAGAAATGGATTTAGTGATGAAATTACATACGAAAACTGTAAAATATAAAACTTTCTGTTGCTGGCCTCTGTCTGGTGCGCCCAATGATGATGCAGTGAATATTGACCATTCTCTCTGACCAACCGTATTTTTACGTCACATTTTAGCATCGCCTCAGCTCGCTTGGAACCTCAACGGAGGTGATACGAAAAAAAGTACCTGTCTACAGGTACAGGTACAACTTTTACACAATGGAAAACCAAACAAAGGTGAGTCGAGTCGAGTGGAAAAGGGGCTATAGGTTCTCTATTTGCATGCTGGAGTGAACTGCCTTGTAAGTAGAACCTAGTCATATATCCCCACACATTCAACCACCCTTCAACACACACACTATCACCCTAGTTACAGGCACCAAAACAAACAAAACAAAGATGTTATTCATATAATGGGGGGGTCAAAAACAAAACTATTGCCCTGTTAATCTGCCTTCATCCTACAGTAACTAATGTGATAGAAATCCCGCTAAAGTCAGTGAGAGGCACTGTTTGATTGTGATGGTCTTAAGTTACAGACAGTACAACCGTAACATATTGTCCTTCATTGCTAAACAAATTTCATTAAGATATTATGTCATGTAATTTTTTGCCTTAATTTTCAGTAAGGAATTCATCAACAGTATAATTATATGATGAAGCATGACCATCTGAACTTCTCTGAACCTTTTAACTAGACTGATAAGAGTCTATCTATGCTAGGAAATTTGTGAGGTTGTATTCAGGTATAGCGGTGCTTTGAGCTAAATGCTAAAATCAGCAGGCTAAAATGCTGATGTTTAACAGGTAGGCTATAATGTTTACCATGTTCACCCTCTTAGTTTGGTGTGTTAGCATGCTAACATTTGCCAATTACGACTAAACACAAAGTACAGCTGAGGCTGATGGGAATGCAGTTTGGCAGGCAATTGTTGATAATCCAAAATATTTAACAAATTATATTTGTGATCTGATAATGGTGCTAAATGAAAGATCAGAGGATCACTGAAGATATTTCACAATTCATCCTGAGGGGAACATGAATGTCTGTACCAAATTTCGTGGCAATCCATCTGACAATTTTTGACACATTTCAGTCAGGACCAAACTGGTGGGAAAATGTTGTCATCCCAAGAGCCAAGCCACTAGAATGGTTAGAAATTGGCCAATTGGATATCCCTGTAGAAAAAAAACAACTTCTGAATTTCTAGCACAAGCCCATATCTCTTTTAAGCTGATATACTGTAACTATCATATCAAAACCATCTGTAATTTAAATGCTCACACTGGTAACTATTTTGCAAGGCCTGCCAGCTAAATGTAGGAGTAGGGCAGAGTGGTTTCTTTGTGTTGTGTCAGATTCAAGTGCTCTCAGAAGTGCTCTCCAGTTGCGTTCAGCACCGGCACTCTATTTATAAAAAGTGCATTGGAGCGTAGGAGGAGAGCATTATGTTATGTCAATATTTCAGATAGCATAAACCACGGCGATGTGTTACTCAAGTGAGTAGAAAGGAAATGTCTGTGTGTGTGTGTAGCGCGCACACATACATACACACACACACACACACACACACACAGTGGCCTGGCCTATAATCGTCCCTATTTAAAATGCTAATTTCCTCTCTCCCGCAGGTGCCTAACTTGTTTGAAACTAAATTGCTCGTCATAGCAGGTCAATCTGAGCCTAATGAATTCATCTGTCCTCCCATTACACTTATCGATGGTGAATGTTGGACAACAGGTGCGCTGAGTATCCAGGGGTCTGAAAGCGAAGCCTGCAGCCTCTTCTTGCTATCTCAGATGGATTTCCACATCACTTGTGAATATTTTAGCATTTGGCATGGATGAGGCTTTGACCTGTGAGCATCTCCATTACAAGGGATATTTTACTTAGAGATGCTCACTTGCACTAAACTACCAATCAGACTAAATCACCTGTCCCCAGCCATTCCATACCAGCCCATGGCTGACTTTAAGGTCAAACACTGAGCTGGAGCAGCACTTACTTGATTTGAGGGGAACTTAATAAAACTGTATAATAGTCAATATGGAGGCAATGTAGCTCTTAGGATGAAGCAAATGGATGATACACACATATGCCACTTAGTGCTTTAGGCCATTAAATTTTTCTCAATCCTAATTCCCAAGATCTTCTTTGGTTTATCATAGTTTGTGTTCAGGAGTGGAGACCAGTCTGAAGTGTTTAAACCCACTCAATGTCACATCTAAACTCAAGTTAGTGTGTGGGAAAAGTGTACTTAGTCTACAAGCTACATTGTCAAATAAGAAAAATGTCCTCCCGGCCTCTCTAAACAAGGCTATTACTCTGTCTTTGAGCCCACACAGACTCACTCAGAGAGTAATCACAGGTAATGATGACCAAGAGTGAGCATAATTTTTCTCCATAGCCCAGCAACACGACACAACAAACCGGTCTCTCTGGGGGGGCTGGAGAAGAGAAGAAGTGAAAGGGAGGGAGGTAAACAAAAAGGGAGGGAGGGGTGGGGAGTTATACAGGAGGATATCTAGCAGAAAAATGGCAGAAAGTGACCAAACATCTTCCTAAAGGATAATTCATGAATGTAAAACAGAAGGAAAGAAAGAGAAATACATCATGAACAGAGAAAGAGATGAATGATGTAAATGTGGTTCCTTGCTGTTTCTTGTGGGCAGAGCCAAAGTAGTGAGGAGCTAATCTGGTATAAGTGGCAGATTTCAGACTTCATTGGCAGCTGTGATGTAATACTTAATGCATAGCCATAAATTAGCTCAGAGCACCATGTGAGCCTTTACCACAGCAGCCCACCAGGCAAGCGAGGGATGGAGCTAATTACAATCATTCATTAAGAAGCAGGATGGAGCGAGAAAAGCCCCTCCTAGTGACTTTAAGTGCGCTGTAGAATTTTCTTCTCTATAAACAATCACTCAACATGCATGTGAAGCTTCACTGGACCTCTTTTCATGCATGCATTTGTGGTTTTGGTGCAGCGCGCTCATCTACAGTCAGTGGATGCCTTTGTTATCACTCTGCTGTGTGCATGTGGCTGTGGAATCAAGCAGCACCTTCTTTCAAAACCGAGTAAATACAGAAATAAACGTTTCCAGAGATTGATTTGCTGATACGACCAAACTATGTTGCCCATTTCTAAAGTTGCTGTTTGCACTAACCAAGATTATATCAAACTTCGGGTCCCCTGCATGCACGCTCTCACACAGGACGGTAGAAATGTACGTGTTTGGGAAGACGATCTAACAATGTTGAAACTAATAGGAATTTGTATGTACTTGCAAAGGATAGCAAGTATAAAATGTTAAAACTTCAATGTTGGAGATGTTAGGTTTAACATTATATTAGAATTTACACACAGCATCCATGACTTGACTTAAAGCATGTTAAAAAAATGTACCAGACATCACCGCATTTTACATATGCAGTGGTACTCCCCAACACCTGTAAACAGACTTTGATGTGTAAGACCAGTGGAGTTCCCCTTTAAGCAGTTTGTTTACCAATGAAAAAGGATTAGGCTGCAACCTTTGCTTATTTATGTCTTTCATTTCAATAGACTTGGGGGGTACAACTGCTACAGTCGTGCTAGGTCTGGTTTGCATGTGGTGGTTAGTTGATGTTAGCTCATTTTAGATTGCTGTGTAACAGAAATTACTGAGTTAGTTTGCCTACAGTTATCCTGTAATTGTCACTGTGGCTACTGTCAAAGTTTCATAGCTAGCTTTAACCCATTGACTTGCAGCATACACTAACTCAAGCTGAACTCTCACAGTCCGTAACTGAACAAAATGTAGTGCTGTACTTTTACGTCATAAAGAATAACTATGTCCTGTTGTCTTCAAACCTTGGTGCGTTAGGACCGCCTCTGCTGTAGATCTATACTGTGAGGCTGCAGTTCTCCTTTTTCAAAGGGTTAAACGTATCATATTCTCAGGGGTATGAAACTAATCTAAAACAGTGGATTATGTAAGGGGAACCTTAGCTTGGGCTAATCCTCCTTTCCTGTCTGACTGTCACACTGTTCTTTGATGCTTGCTTTATAGTGGAAACGATGGCGATTCAAATGAATGTTATTTTGCAACTCCTGTGAGAGAAAAAGGAACATTTTACCAGTGAGTAAAATTATATACAGATATGGACATCCTATAGCTGGGACGATACTCAAAGCATTTTTTCCTACATGGAGAACCATGATCACGTGCCCCATTGTTGCCTGCTGCACATTAGTCACTTACTAATTGTGGGAAAGAGAGTCTTCTGTTTGCATGCAGACTCAGTGGCCGGACTTTGCCTTTCTGTCTGACAGACTAAATGAGCCATGTATGCTGTCACATTCAATGCATGTTTGAGCCTGTGGGAGAGATAGGTGGAAGAGTGAGCGCGGGGAACATTGAGCAAAATG
The DNA here is from genome assembly GCF_014851395.1 of Micropterus salmoides. Taxonomy (NCBI): domain Eukaryota; kingdom Metazoa; phylum Chordata; class Actinopteri; order Centrarchiformes; family Centrarchidae; genus Micropterus; species Micropterus salmoides. The sequence continues at coordinate 23,814,458 of NW_024040374.1, read as the reverse complement.
AATGAATGTTATGCACAGGCTTCATCAGATTTTGTCACATTGTTTCCTCAAATTGTTTGTGCATGTGTAGAAAGGAGGGATAATCAGACACCTCTCTTCTCGCCCTCCCTCTTTTCAGACCCCTCTGTCTTTGGCTGACCACTCACACCCCCATCCATTGGCCTCCCCATTGGCCTCTGCAGCCACAGCCAATGAGCGATTGGCTGCGAGGGGAATTCTGAGGCAGAGGACCAGTTAATTATGCTAATCCAAGAAACTGATAAGGAGATGGTTTTAAATATTTAAAACCTCTAGAAACACACACATACAGAGGCAGTGTGGTTTAGAGAGAGACAGGCTCTGTGAGAAAATGAGACTATTTTTGTCAGCATAAGCAGAGAAAGAAAGTTCAGGAAATAGAGAAAGAGAACAGAGTTATAATTAAGCTCTTTCCTTTTCCTCACAGATCTCCATCTCTGTGTAGTATTCAAGAACTAAATGTTTCATCCTTTTCTCCCTCAATTCCAAATACCAAACAGTCATGTAAATATTAAATAATACATATATACAATTCTCTGGATGTTGGACTTTCCGTCCCCCCTACTCAGCGCTCAGTTCCTCCTCTGTTGCTGGTGTGCTGCTGGCCTTTCCACTCTCTTCTTGTTAACTGATGTCTGTGGGCGGATAACACTGCTTCACTGATCCACAACTCATGAAACACCACTCATCTTTTTCCCGTTTCTTTCTCTTCTTTTTCATTTCTGCCTAAAACCATTTCAGCGCCCAATAATTCTTGCTGTCAACATCAAGACATGTCATTATTGTCTTTCTGCCATTGGATTTTTTGTTTTTGAGAGCAGCACCCAGTGGACTTTTAACATCGCTTCTCCTAGGAGACCGATTCGAAACTCATTTTCTTTTACGACCAGCAACCAGGAGCCAGCTTTTTATTGGATTACAAGTCTTTGCTGTGGGACTAGCTCCTAAACTGTTCAATACAGTGTCTTCTAAAACTACAAAATATCACATAACTGTAATCTCTTTTGTTCACTGCTTAGAGACTCCTGTATTAGTTTTTCTAGTTTCTTGTCTGTAGCAGTGTAATGCAGGTACACCTTCTGTGTCCCACAACAGTCAAAAGTGCAAAACTGCCTTTGCAGTCCAGCAAAAACTCTGCCTGCCAGAGCTACACTGTAGAGACAACTAAGCCCTGCAGGATACTAAACCGAGGGGAAAGGAGGGAGCAGGATCATCAGGAGTGTCCCCCTCCTGCAGATCTGCAGATTCTGAGGCAAGAGGGTTGATTTTTCACTCTGTCAGATGTCGCTAAAGAAAAGTATACCCCCCACCTTCCCAGAGGCGTGAAAGGGGTGAGAAAAGGCTGCAAAGGGAGACAGCAAGGACGAAACGCATTTTTAATTCTTGATGTCTAGCTTTGTGCCAAATATTATTCCTGCGGAAAACGGCCTGGAAAATGTGGCTTGCAATCTCTGCTAAAAAATGAAACTGTAATGTAATATGAATGTACTGAAAGGACATTAAGAATTAATGATAAGTTATTTGAAGTGAGACTATTGTGGATATTACAGCATCCTTAGAAGCTTGAAGTGGCGCTGCGAGTAAACTGCAGAGTTAACTGACTTACAGACATACATACATTGAAAGAGAGACACAGAGAGCGAGGGAGAGAGAGAGGGGAAGAGTGGTGGGATATAGCAACAGAGGAGGGGGATAGGGGAGAGTATAATTAACACCATGGTCTGTCTCTCTGCAGGCCTGCGGCACACTGCTCTGAAATGCTGATTCAGTACACAGATAGAATAGCACGGGAAGGAGAAGGGGGTGAGGAGAGGGATGCAGCAAGAGGGAGAGAGAGATGGGGTGTTTCAATGAAGAGAAAATGTGAAATGAAGCAATGGATAGCTCAGTGGGACAAAAAGTCAAATTGCGGTAAATAGTGAAGGCAGGAGTGAAAGTAAAACTGCTTAAATTAAAGTAACACATGCAAGATCTGTCATGTAATGTTCACTTCGCAGTTACAGTGGGTAGAAGGTGTACTCTATAATGTGAAGAAGGCTATCTGTGATCACTGGTTGACTTTATTGAGCGCTGAACATTTGCAGATGCTTCAGAGACAGCAGTGCAAATCCTCACTCTGCGTTAACAAGAGGAGAACAATGACATCTAGTGGTGTAACAATAGATTTGACCGGCGCTGAATTTCTACTGCAGAAGTGCAGATGGATACGACTTTGTTAAAAAGATAGAAATACACCTGACAAACGGAGTGCGTCCAGGGTCAGTGTCGTGTGGGGCACTGAATCACTAACGGAAGGGTTAGTCACAGTTGAAAGTAGTCAGTCTGTCACCATGCAGGGGGGTGCGCAGAGGCAGCTCACATCTATAATGCATCAAGCTCAGTGTCAGGTAAGCTGGAGACAAGGACAAAACAATGGAACCAATAACTGCTGAAGAGAGATGAGATGGACTGATTCATACAATCCCAAACAAAACATGCAGTTATCATTTTGGAGCTACTACACACAGACAGCTAATGCATCATTGAAGCTATGACCAACATTGTTCAAATGTTACATTATTAAAGTAAGTATGTTAAAAAACAAAAAAAACACTCATTTGTTTTACAGTGAAAGTAAACAGCATGTTGTTTTTAGAGCACACAGCATTGAAATGCAGCAGTATTGCTCTGGATAGTCCACAGGACGTACTCTGTGCAGCTTTCATTGAGACTATTTCTTCAGGAGAAACATTTGAAAGTTGTTTGATGGATCCACTGTGTTGGGTTGAAGGCAGAAACTCAAAAGTTGGACCAAAGGTATTTGCATAGCTACATACCATTAAAGGTAACTGAATAGTAACAATTAGGAGGATAATCATTCATCCTTTAAAGGTTTCTTTTTTAGTGTGGTGGTCATCGATTTCCTCCTTTTGTTTATATCCTCAATTTTCGTATCTAGCAGGGGACTATTACTCAGCACATTTGTTCAAATCAGATCCATGGAGTCGTACAATTCTTTATGATTTGTATTGGGTTTTTTTTATGGCTTCACTATTACAACAAATAGAAAAAAAGTGAAGTTTGTTCTCCTTGCGATCAAGAACTGGCGGGTAAAGATACAGACGGCAAATTGAAGGCAGGCTGGTGTTACAGGGCTTGTTGAAGCCCCTTATGTTGATATTGAGTGAATCAAGTGATACAATGTGTGAAGTCAAAAGTCAAAACTGCTACAAAACTTGCTGCTACAGTTTGTGTTACAGGCAGCAAGGATATAAAGTGCATTCACCAAAATAATTTGGTTTAAACACATTTGGACAAGGTTTGACACAGCAGCACTAATGTTTATAGCATACGTACATTTGAGTATGTTCAGGTTTTCACGGTAATGGTGACAAATTGAGAGGAGCCGCTTGTGCTGCTTGTAGTGTGAACATATGTAGTGTGATTAAACGCATCATTTAGCAGCTGTAAAGCAGTAAATATTTATATGCAAGTCCTTGAAAAGTATTTGTGTACCTTTAAATAGCTTTCACCAAAAACCTTACAAGCTCACTTCATCATCCCAAACGCAGCCGGCCGATCAAGACTGAAACAAAATTGTCTTAAAAAGTCTGTCCAGCAGTGTGCAGGTTGGTGCTCAGAGAGGATGGGCAAATCTTTTACACTGCAGCTTCTCTTCTCTTTCAGCCGTGTCCGTTCACCTGGCTCTGTGCGTCTGAGTTCGGATCAGGATGGTCATTATCCATCGGCAGAAAGCCCCACGTCTTAAGCAGAGCAATCCGCTGAGCAGGACGAGTGGAAAAGTAGTCCCTCTGTTTCTGAGAGTAGGTCTGGACTGGATGGACGATGTCTCTGTAGCTCCAGTCCTGGTGATGCAAAATTCCTCTGATTAACTTTGATTTATTGTTTTTCTAATGACTTGATGAAAACCCATTAAAACAAACACTATGTTGTTGTTGTTGTTGTACCAAACACAGTACCAAACAAACACTGGTACTGTGTTTAACAAATGGATTTAAAATCCCAAGAAATCCTATTTTACTAAAATACAGGTTAAATTACGACTCGACAATAGAATTAAATTTCTGAGAAAGAGAAAGTGCTTGTGAATCAAACTGAAATAAATAGATTTTTAGCGAGACCGCAACCATAGTGGTCTCAATATGTAGAACAAAATTGTCAAAGAGAAATGATAAGAAGATAAATTCCTTCATTTACTTAGAATCAAGACATTTCAAATTTCAGTTAAAATATATTTTGTTTTCTCTTTGTGTTGAAAACTATGGCTGGGTAATATGGCCAAAAATGTTATCATGATGAAAAATTTCATACCATTTGATATTGATAATTATCACAATAAATATCAAATCATTGTTTCTTTCAAGTTAAAAGAATTTTTGCTCCTGAGTGAAAGTTGAAGAAACCAGATGGTTAATTGTGGTTTTAAACTATTTTTTATGGTCAGAACATGACAAACACTTGATGCCAAACAGTGGATCACCTCACAAATCTGAGGTGGAACAAACAAAAGAATTACAATAAAATTGTATTATATTATCTAATGTACCATGAGTAAAATGTTACTGAACATGTTTTGAACTTTTGTTATGTTGTTATTGAGGAAAATGATATTGCGATAATCATCATTATTGTTTTATTACCCAGCCCTATTGAAAACTAGAGGGAATATAGTCTCTCACCAACTACAGCACAGACAGAGTGAACAGACAACACAAAACTCTGCAGAAGGGGGTCTCTTATCTAAAGGCCATCTGTCTTTGAAGTCTTTTGCATGAAACAGTTTGGTATCCCCTGGTGTCTATTTAATGTATGTGTCACAGGTATTATGGCTTTCAGTGATGAGGTCCCGTTACCTGCCAGTTGAAGTTGAAAGCCTCCAGCAGCTGTACCCTGCCTTCTCTGGAAGGCACACAGTCAGGAGGAACAGGCTGTGACATCTCAGGGCCCACCGTCACACCGTCAAACACCAACAGGGCTCGAATGGCAAACCAGCCCCCAAACCTAGGATGCACACACACTCCGAACATCTTCTGCAGGTAACAGAGAGAGATACACAAAACAGAGGTGAGGAGACATAAAATGGAAACACTACATAATATCTTTCACAACTACTGGAATTTAATGAGCAACATTACCTTTTCAGCCCAGGGTTGGTCTCTGACATCAGACTGTTGGTAGTAGAAAGCTGCTCCAGACACGTGAGCCGCAGTCTGTGCCAAGAACTTGGGCTTCCTGCTGGGCAGCAACTCGTAGTCATACCTCACATCTACTGTCTGTCTGGGGAAACACTGCAGGGCAGGAAAGGGCATATTTAGGTGTCACAACCTGATCATGGAAATAGTTATAGTTGCAATCCTATTCCTAAGTGGGTTAAAGATATCCAACACGATGACATTAACTGTGAGACCGTCAGAGAGTTTGTCATATAGTTTTATACTATGGTATTATGGCCCAGATTAACCCACTATAGGACTCCAGGGCAAAGATATGCTATTGGGTTCCTGCAGATGTTTGTGCACTGTGTATGTACCCAGTCACATCCAAAAACCCATTAAGTGCAGACTGTACATGACAGTGGGAGCCCAACATTGACACCATCATCAAGAAGGCCCAGCAGAGGATGTACTTCCTGCGCCAGCTCAGGAAGCTCAACCTGCCTAAGGAGCTGCTGATCCACTTCTACACAGCCATCATCCAGTCTGTCCTCTGCACCTCCATCACTGTCTGGTTTGGATCTGCCACCAAAAAGGACAGGAGCAGACTACAACGGACAGTCAGGACTGCAGAAAAGATCATCGGTGCCAACCTGCCCTCCATTCAGGAAACATCACTGCAGATCCACCTCACCCAGGACCCAACCTGTTCCAGCTTCTCCCATCTGGTAGGCGCTACAGAGCACTGTACGCCAAAATCAACAGACTCAGAAACAGTTTCTTCCCACAAGCCATCACTCTGATGAACAGCTGACTCTGACTCACAGTGTCAGGAACAATTCTTGTGCAATAACCCAGTAATTCTGCCTCTAATCAGCCACCTGTTTACTGGTTACCACTTATTATTTATTCATCATTCTCTATTTCAGAGCTGTTCATATCGTTATATTTTCATTTCGCATATACTGTTTACCAAACCCACCTACCTCAAGTACATAACACCTGCACATAATACTTATTTATTCCAGCATCCTTTGCACTATGTTTCACACTGTGTACATGTACTTGTATGCCTGTATATCTAATCAAACCTCCGACATGTACATAATAATGATAATTTTACTCCTGCATCCTTTGCACTCTGCCAGGCACTATTATCTCAATCTGTATATTGTTTTTGTTTATACTGTGTATATATGTGTTCTCTATACTGTAGCTTGTGTGTGATTATTATTGTATTATTGTTGTATAAGTAAGCACATCGTGAGCAACATATAATCCTGATCCAAATTCCTTGTACGTGTACACATACCTGGCAATAGAAGTTGATTCTGACAATAGTTTTCACAGGGACCCATTAAAACAGCTAGTACTACCTGCTGTGGATTGTATGTCGTTTTCAGTAATGAAAAGTTCAAAAGAATATTTAAGAGCAGCATGTGAGGACAACATCACCTACAAGATCACTATGTCTGCAAGACAGAGCCTAGAGCTAGCCCAGAGCTAATGATGCAAGACTCGTCATGAGGCCATTAGTATTTCAGCCAATTTGTGCATATTTCAAAATCTGGAAAACCAATTTGCAATTTATTAAATTACTACAAAATAAATAACACTCATTGAATCTAGCACTTGGTTCCCTAAGGGTCTGGGGCCCTGTGTCAGTTACCCCACTTTGCCTAGTTGCCAATCCAGCCTTGTGTGGCATCTGTCCCTTTAATAGTTGTAAAGCACGGTTAGCCAAAAAAAACAAACAAAAAAAAACAACTCACTCCCATCTAGTCATTTTAACTCTTCACCTAATTGTCCAGACAGTTTACTGTATCTTTAGTGATATTGTAATATAAAATTACATAATTAAAATTACACAATTACAATAGAAGACTTTACCCATCATCGTCCACCCCTATCCAACCAATCATACAAACTTGTTTTGCCCCACTTTTAAGGGGCCGGGGTATTCACTCATACTCGCTCACCTGGGAGACAGCAGAGGAGACGCAGTGTTTGACACACTGGTCTATGGGGTCAGACAGCCCCTGGCAGCCCCTCTCCTCCATGAAGGGCAGGAAGGCTAGTTCAAACATGTCAGGAGTGCTGAGCACCACCACGGCCAGGCTGTCATCAGGGTAAGCCAGGCGCAGGGTGGGAGGCAGCACAGAGTTATACCAACCAACCTGTGAACATGGTGGGGCAGAGTGTCAGAGAGGCAGGAGCAAGCAGGCCAACAAGAAAAGGAAAACGCCACGAGAAATATATAACGTATATTGTATCTGAATACAGGCTGTTAAATCATTTTACTGGCTTTCACTTTTACACTTCTCAGTCCTTGCTAGCAGGTAAACAGGTCGATGTATTGAATCGTATATTTGTGTATACTACTTCTGTCAAAGCTAAGTTGCACATTAGAAGTACAATACCTTTAAAGGGTAGCACTCAAATCCAAATTTTGATAAATAGTCCTCTAGCAGTCCTGTTATCACATCCACATTGCCTGTGGAAGCCGCCATACTTACTCGTCAACGCAAAGCTTTGGATTGTGGGATATGAAGTTCTTTGGCTAATCAATGTCAGAAATTAAGCTAGACTCTTGCTTTTTCTGTCGTGATTTCTTCTGACAAAGCGAGTGGCTACAATACGATGTACAATACAATGTGTTTCCGAGAAATTCAACAGAAGTACTTCACTAAATTTGTGTAGAGTAATTGTCTACTACAATACCCAGAAGACCCCTGCGGCTACGTCATACGCAATCACGTCGCTGTTACGGGCTCCTGGATTTAAAAGTGGATTCGCAGGTTTTTCTGTGAGTAGCTTGGTTAGCTGGCTAACATAAGCATTTGTGTCGTTTACGTTAATTATTATATACTGTATTTCAGCCATAGTTTATATTATATTTTCAAAACAACACATTACTCCGTGTCCAGGAGACGGTCAATAATTACTTTGCCAACCAGGACAGGAACGTTAACGTAACGTTATGAACACTGAGAGAAAACAAGTCACCGTAAAGCTGCTGCTAACTGAAATTAGCATAGGTTAACACTATGAGAACGTTTGTTATTTAACGTTTCCTTCGCCACTTTATCTTGACGTGTGTAGTGAGCATTTTCTGGCAGCCAGCCATCTACACCGCTGAGCTCCTGTCCTGCCTGCACCGCTTCCGGTTTAAATCTGTACCTGCTCGTGACAGCTTGAGATGGAGATATTCCCCACGGCCCTGGAGATCAATTAGAGTAACCCATTATATAATGACCCCTGCACGCTCTAGCACCTCGGCTACATTTTCCTGAGTAGCAGCTGATGAGCGTCCCTACAAACGTGCAAATGTCCTGGCCAGCTGCAATTTAATCTCCCACAAGGTGTCAGAGTCTCAGCTAGGTTGTTACCTCGCCGACCAGCCCCACGTCTAAAATTACTGTGTCATTATCTTTCAGTGCTTTTTAATGTGGAGTCACCGTCAGGCCATACATGACTTTGTGCACCAAGGATCAATAGACTAATGCTAATGAATGGTACATTTGACACCTTGATGCATTTCTATGATAATTCAACTCAGACATGAACTGGGACAATCAGCTGAGCTCTATCCTGTCAGTGGCAGATGGCAGCGTTGCAAAGATGAGGGTGAGTAGATTCAAAATGCCTTATTTATTAGACTTGCTGGCAATAACAGAAACACATTTTATATCCATGAAAGGAGTTTGCAACACAGGAGAGTCTTCACTGTGGTCTTGTGGTTATACTGTGGTCATTATTGGAGCTATCTGTAGATGGCAGTAATGCTCCACTAGTTTAGTTAATTCAGATTAAAGATAAGAACTAATTGTGAGAGTTTGGAAATTCCCTTTTGAGTTTGTGTTTTTCTGTGTCTACAGGAGAGACTGACCTCACCAGGGAAATTCACCAAAGTAGAAGAAGGTGGGTGAATTATTACAGGTTTCTGATTATGACTAAAAGGGGGAAGTGTATGTGTTCCACCCTTTCAAGCTTCACAATAACGTGCAGATTACAAACTCATTTGACTGGCTATAAGCCTTTCCCTCACGCGCCTCTTACTCTCCAGACTTGTTTCCAGTGAAGGATAGGGTTCATGATTCAGATGTCGACCGTCCTGCTCTTCCTCTCCGGGTCCCCCCTCTCCGACAGCCTTCCCCATCTCTCAGTCCTGGTGTTCAATGGGCAGACCTTGCTGCTCTCCAGTCACAACTCCAGATACAGAGCCAGGTGTGTTTAATCAAGCCAGGTGTGCAAGATCAGATGATTAGGTGCATTATACTGTTGTTAGCATTGACAGAATTCCAAATATCTTCTCCAATGTCTTTTCAAGGCGATTGAGTCTCTCACTCAGAAACTCCACGACATGGAAAGGGAGAGACGGTCTCAGCAATGTCACATCGACACACTACAAGGTAACCTACTGCACCTGTTTATACTAGGTCACATTATCACCTCATAAATAAAGCAAAACCTGACTCCTTTTATTATCAAGGATTTCTTATCACATTCAACACTGTTTAATGTGGCCACACCCACACTAAGTTAACAGGTCACATATGAAAAATATGGAATAACAATGCACAGTGACGTTTTTAGGCTGCTGCATGCAACATATGTTATATATAACAAGTGTAAATACAATGACATATCCAGTTTATGTCAGCACAGAATTATTCACAGTTCTTTCATTTTAAATCTTATTCATGCCTGCATAGCGACCAGTCTTGAATACTTCACCTGTTTATTTTTGGACCAACCAACACCTTCACTTAATTCAAGACAACCACTCTGCTTCATGCCTCCTTTGGCTGACCCGGTTAGTGTTAATTCAATACATTACCATTTGTGTATATACAACAGTGCCTGGTCTCACCCTTGCATACACTTTTGGACTTCTTTTCCAGCATTGTTCTGCTAATTACCTGAGATCCTCCTACAACAAGGTTGTGTGTCCCTCAGTGGAAGAAAAAAAAATCTTACTGTTGCTTTTTGATTAGTATCTTTGAGAACTTTAAGAGAACTTAAAACACACTTTCACTCATTGGTCTTTAACTACATGTAACCCATTCAGCTGCTAAACGTTTCTTATAAAACACTATAGACCAACTGTGTTGTGGTTGAAATGATTGGTAAACAAAAAAGAGCCTTTATTTCCAAAAGAGGAAATATGTTCCACTATCAGGTTCCACTATGATTATTTCATATGATCAGTTTAATTTTACTTATGTGGACGGTGGAACCAGTACAGGAAAGTGTGGCCTCAATTTTATGGTGTGTGTGCTGGTGCTGGTCGACCAGGACCAGCACACGCTATCAACACTAGCAAGAGAAATTACATTTTTCACACATGGTCTCATTTATTTAGATTAATAATGATAAAATGTCGTATTTTATTCTTTGATCTACTGTGGCTAGTATTATACCTCATCTGTACGTTGCTTGGACAAAGGTGTCTGCCAAATTAATACACGTGCAATAACATTTTGATGTTTAAAAATGCTGCCTCACCTCTGCTCATAAGTTCAGTTCTGGCTAAAGCTCCCTCTCCTGTGCCTCCTCTACTCACTCCCCACCCCTCTACTGTCTGAAAAACCAAAATACACTCATCAAGGGGGGATTCATTCATAATTAAGGACATTAATAAATTATTTAGATTTGTCCACAAGGCTGCTTAAGGAGCACAAAAAAATCCCTTCTTCATAGAAATCTCTCTTCTTTCCCAGAGGAGGTTCACAGGCTGAGGGAGAGGGAAAGAGAGAGGGACGAATCGAGGAGGGGACAAAGTCCAGGAGCAGAGAGAAGGATGGAGCAGTGGAGGAGAGAGGTCGGACGTGAGCTGAGCAGTCTGCGGGGACACATCACGAGAGCCACGTCGCTAGGCAACCTGGAGGAGAGGTGCATTAGGGGTGGAGCTGATGACTAAACTGATAATAGGTCCAGCTCAAGATCGAAAATGACATGAAAACGTTAACACATCAGTTTGCTACTAGGAAGGTGTCTGGGTGACATTTTCATTTTGGGGAAGACGGGTATGACCGTTTTATCTCCACTTTTTGTTCTATCCCCACAGTTTCAGCTCAAAGCTTCGCCGGGAGGAGCTGGAGCACCTGCGGAGAGAAGTGGACCAACTGAAGACACGACTAAGTGAGTCACGCTCTTGCATTGATCGTGCCCAGTGCTGCTTGGCAAAGCCAAGGCAAGCAGAGTCTTGTTCATAACGTCTGCTCTTTGTTTTCCTCGTGACAGGAAGACAGGAGGAGGACGTGTTCCTCCACCAAGCAGAGGCCAGAGAGACCAGGAGACAGTATGAACACAGCTGCAAGGTACGCACACATTGTGTCACACAGGTTGTGTTTGCTGGTGGTGTGTGGTTTACCTTTACCTTTCCTTTCCTTTGTGTGCTTTGTTCAGACACTGGAGGAGCTGACAGACAGCTATAGAACTCATAGCACTGATCTGGCAAAGACAGTCTCTCAGTATTCTCGCACGCAAGAAGAGGTCCGGCAGATCAGGTGGGTGGGGGGTGTGTGTGTGTGTGTGTGTGTGTGTGTGTTTGGGGAGATTTACAATATGTTACAATTAATCTCTTGCAACAGAACAACCGTGTCAGAACTGAGGGAGGAAGTAAGGAGACTTGTTCTCCGAGAACGTGAACCAACACCTCTGCTGTCAGCGCACAGACCTGGCAAGTCTCTCCACGTTCTCTGGCTCTCACACAACACACACACAGCATTATTTAACCACGTCTTTCTGTTTGATTCAGGGGCATCACAACACCCACTCCCTCACAGCCCCGGCAGAGGGGTTAGAGTTGAAGAGCCGGACTCTGACTCAGAAGACTTTAGCCCAACCCCGAGCCTGGCTGAAGTCAGCTCAGATGATCTGTCTTGGCTGGATGACAAAGATCCTGGTGAGGACGAGTGAAAATGCACCCAAGCATGGTTGCCTTGTGCACCTACAGATACTCGAGTACGGCGTGCTGAGTTATCAGCACCACCTGTTTCACATGGTATCATTTCCACAAGCCTTCTGTCCACCTTCATGCACACCAACAAAAACAAGTTCTGACAATTGGATCACACGCTCCAACCAAGACAGAACGTGACGCAAGGCGCCAGAAGGGCACAGGCTGATGACGCTTTTAGCAAGATGGGACCTGTACTTTCCCCCTCCCGTCCCTCCCCCACACATCTGGCTCAGCCTTCACTCTGATTCATCTCAGTAGATGTGACTCAGCAAGGGGAGCACTCAGCTGTGTGTGCCACTTCAGCATACTGTTAAAGGAGTAGTTTGACATTTTGGGGAATATGCTTACTTTGCTGAAAGTTAGATGAGAGGATTGATAGCACTCTCATATCTGTTCTGGAGTCACTGCCTGTTGTCTTGCAATCTCACAGTGATGACAGCACTCCAGGAAGTCACATTTCCTAGCCAATAATAGTCTTGTACATTGTACATGTGGTTTTTACTCTTATGTTTTTGCGTGGATTAAACAAACGCAATATAACATTTTAACCTCTGTGTTTGGATGTGCTGGTAGGCATATATTATCTTTGGAAAGAGCCAGATTAGCCGTTTCCTCCCTGTTTCCAGTCTTTATGCTAAGCTAAGCTAACTGTCTTATGGCTGTGGCTTCATGACATACAGTCATGACAGTGTATTGATCTTCTCATCTTATTCGTGGAAAGAAAGTGAATAAGCACATTTCCCAAAATGTTAAACTATTCTTTTAAATATATCACAAGAGGACAATCCATGATGAAGGCAGAGAAGTAGTGTAAAAACAGGCGAGAGGAAAGAAAATGTTGAAATGAGAAATAAAAGAAAAGTGAGGAATGTAGTCTGGAGATGTTCAGCACCATTTTAGCAAGTTTGTAGGCCTACTGTGTTTTTTTGTCTGCAGATAAAGCAGTAAAGCTCTCATTTCCTCTCCACCAGTCTCTGTGAAGCCAGTTTTCTTGTGTGTGTGTGTGTGTGTGTGTGTGTGTGTGTGTGTGTGTGTGCGTGCGCGCGCGCCCAGGCACCACTCACCCCTGAGACTTACTGTAACAGAAGGTTGATGTTCCCGGAAGAGATTACAATCTCTGCACTAAATGTTTCTTTGAGTGATTTGGGTCCATGAAGCCAGGCTAATTTAACGATTGTATCCACACACACATATGCAGTTATACTGGTACACAGTTGTTATGGGAAAACGTTTGAATGTCTTCCAGGCTAATCCCACCGGAGGCACTCAGTCACTCGCACACAAGAAATAACTGCTCCTTCTCTGCTCTTCACCTCTGCCAGCTCTTCAACAGAAGCCGCGAGTACGTCTGAGCGTTCAGTCCCGACGGAGTGACTTTGCTGGTCCGGAATCAGATCTGGAGGATGATGATGATGATGATCCCCTTGATGACGACGTGAACCCAGATTTAGTATCTGACCTAAGTCTCGATGACCTCTGACCTTTTTTAAAGGTGACGTTCTGTAATTTCACTTGGGAAGAATTCAGCAACAAAGACATTTCTTCCAGCTTCTCCAATACACTACCTGAGATGTATTATTACTTTTAAACTGATTTGTTTTGATCACTTACAGTTTGTAGTTACAGCCCTATTCTTATGAACAAAATAGAAACAGTCTGTTCAAACGGCCATATGGCTTATTTCCTTTGTGGTCCTAAGGGAAGGGGAACGGAAACAAAGGATGGCTAATGGCGTGGCAACAGAAACGCATACATAACAGCAAGTAATTAAGTCATCCTACTTAGTCTTATTACTGTTGTTTAACAGACCTGCTTGGACATATGTGACACATAGTTCATACATTTGGGGAAACTTTCTCTTAGTGTGGGAAATTCTCAAATGCTAAGTTGTTTGTGAGAAAATCAGAAGTGTTAGGGACTCAGGACTGATTACACTCTGTCAGACCAACAGGTTAATAACTGCTTTTTGTTTGTTTTTTCAAATAGATTTCCAATTGCTAATTCGTCTTTAAACAGTCTGATCCCATGTGACACACCCAATCCCCTGCTACCACATTGTTCTAAAACAAACCACCAAAGGATTCAGCAGATGCTACCTGGTTGATATCTCTTCGTTTGAAATACTATGCGTCAAAGTATTGTTTCTCCTCAGTCTAGTTAGTGACGTCTGCTAATGGCTGTGGACAAAGGACTGTTCTCTTTAAATAATCTGCAGTAACCGTCTCCACATGCACAGACTGGTAGGATACTGGGAGCACACTGTGGAGACAGGCAGGTGTTTAAAAAGCTGAGATCTTTGAGAGAGCTTCTCATTCATTTGTGATGGTGGATAGCAAAGCTTTGTGGCAGAGAAGTTGCATTTTTGGAAGCAGCTTTATTCCTCACTGATTTTGAGTCAGTCACCACCCAATGGATATAATGGTTTCATTTTTGCCACACCCTCTGAACCCATGTTGCGAGTCGACGATAATTTCCTACCAGTGTTAAAGGAGAGGAATGCTGTGATTTTTCTGCTAAACCACAAGGTTTAGTTTCAGGCAGAAGATTTTACAGTTATGTTAAGGTTTATGATTACAGATTGTTGGGGTAAGGGAAAGTTATGGGGCAGTAGACTTTCATCTCTGCCCATTACTACAGTGGAATCAATAAGAACACCACTGATCACTGTGCTTTTGATTTGCACAATTATTGCCCACAATATTCTTATATTGACTTAAGTTGGTAGTTTTGAATCAATCGGTTTGCTTTACAGCAGATTTAACTTCAAAACATTGCACTTTGATGTCCAGTATAGGGCTTCAACTAACGATTATTTTCATTTTTGATAAATCTGTCGATTATTTTGTCATTTAATCAGTTAGTTGATTAGTTTCTATAACTACAAACTGCATCTCATCTGTTGTGATATGACAATGAATTGTAAAGTCTCAGAAAACTGTGGAAAATGTGTTTCCCAAAGCCCAAGATGATGTCCTCAAATGTCTTGTTTCATCCATAACTCAAATATATTAAATTTACTGACATAGAGGAGAAATTAAACTAGAAACATTACATTTAAGAAACTGGACTCAAATAATTTTTCTTAAACAATGACTCAAACCGATTAATAGATATCAAAATAGTAGCCGATTAATTTAATAGTCGGCTACTAATTGACTATTTTATAACTCGTTGCAGCTCTATTACAGTAATAAGTGTAAAACTTCATAGTACTTTTTTTGAGCTTGAGTTCTGGTGAGCTACACTCTTCAGTACAGCAGTGTAATGTCTATTTAATGGGTTTTTAATCCTGACATAATGCACTCTAAAGTCCAGGAGGAATCTGATGAAGGACGGGGTTTTGATTCCTGGTAATGCAACTGAAGCAAAGGTAAAGAGGAATCAAAAGCCATTAACATTATCAAGGCGCCAACACCCCCAACCTCCACTGCGATGTCTTTATATACACTCTCAGTTAAGACGAGAGTCCTTTTATGCTGCCGTGTCTGACATGAGTCACACTGTGCCAGGCTAGGTGTCGAGCTGTTTAATATTTCAGCATCCAGACACCCCCCATCGACGATCCCAGACCACAGTGCAGAGCCACAGGGGAGCAGACAGGCAGGTCAAGTGTTCAGTGGGGTGTGAATTCGGAGCAATGGGTGTGGAAAGTGACCATAGACACAATCCAGTTCATCTAAAGAGACAGATTGTTTCACCAGTTAATAGTGAACAATAAAAGACCTTTTGGCAAACAGTAACTGGCACAAAGCAGTACATAACCGTATTTAAACAAACCTCTTTTAACACACTCTCCTTGTATAGCTGTAAATGTTGTATTTGAAGAGACATTTAATGAAGAAAAGGCTCATTTATTTGTTATTGTGGCCAGATAATGGCTGATGAATCAGACCCTTCTGCTGCAGTTTTATTGCATTTGCCAAGTATTGTGTAGTGGCGCTGTTGTAAAGCACTGCACTGATTCATTCACTAACGGTCTGTAAAGAAAAAGTTTATTTTTTGTCTCCAACAATAAAAGTCTGTGTAAAAGTTGAAAGAAAGGAGCTTGACTTTCTGTGGTTGCCTCTATCAGTGTTGTGTTCTGATTGTGCTTTTGTTTGTTGGTGATGTGGTCATGGAGCAGTTTACAACATGGGAAAAGAGGAAATACAGAGGATGGTTTCAAAATACTTTTAATCATAAAACACCAATGGCCCATTATCCACATCTGGCAGCAAAGCCTCATTATGCATTCAGAATACTTATAGACAATTTTAACAGTAATATCAGACATCTTAAGTGTGTGTAATTTAGAACTGGATGTACAAGCGGGTGATGAAAAGAAAAACGAGTGTTCAAAACAGTAAAATAAGGGAATACCTTTTAGGTGTTGTTCCCTCCAGTATTAGCCTTATTAATTTATTTTATTCCTTTAACTTGTCAATTGGAGCTAAAACTTGTAAAGTATTAGCTCCAATTGATTTCTATCTACATGGGTTGATCTGTCGTCTTGTATGTCTCACTTCCACTGACATTTTCCTGCACATTTGCAGAGCGAATACACAGTATAATCAATGGGACATTTGTATGCTGAGAGAACAGCGTGTAACATTTTCAAAATGATGCAAACGCTAATTGCAACTAAGATGAAGACTTTCATAAAGTTGTCTTTGCATGATGCAATCATCAGTAGTATTTACAACGCACAGCACAATGCTAACATTGTGTGGAAAGGCCACTGGCCAATTTCAGTCTGCAACTGTCAACTGACAAATAAATGAGTGCCTCATGGTGAACACGCTCAAGGCTATTCTTCAAACACAGGCAAGTCAGAGCGGCTACCTGGCCCAGAGCGTGTGTTTTAAATGGGAATCTCACAAAGTAAAGGAATGACTGGTAAATCGGGAAGTTAGTTGGTTTGTACATAAATACAGTATACAATAAGAGCTGTTCCTGTACTGTGTAAGGCACTCTCTCCTGCACTCAAGACCGCAGGAAAGAAACAAAAGATGCACACTGCACAAATCAAAATCAGGCCAGAAGGCAGCAGGACCTTCAACACAGAAACTGAAAAAAAGAGAAAACACTTAAATATCCCCTGCCATGCCTTCAAAAATCCATACATGCACCTTAACAGACTCACACACCTACAAACGCACATACTTATGTCCCTGCACTCAACGAATGCAAGCAAAACTCAAAATATTTGTCCTATTCTTTTTTCTTTTTTTTTTCACTATTAAAAAAGTAAAGTGCAACCTCTTTAACACTATAATCCCTTAAGGTTAATTTCTTTTCTCTGGCCTATCAGTCAGACTGGCAGAACTTTTTTTTTCTCTACCAGGCTTTATAACATTAACTGATAACTGGGAATTTAGACCAGTGTGCCCAGGTCAGAGTCTGGCAGGACAGGCTGAATCTGTGTCCAGGTGCGAACCACCCAAACGACGGATACAACCGATGATGTTGCCTCTTGCTTTTTACTTACCCCATTCAACTCGAGGGAAATCAAAATGTATTATACAACTCCCCTACCCCAAAAGATGGGCTGAAAAATATTAAGCATACGGTATTAAACAGAGGCGCTGGCCTAATTTGTAATTGTACCGAAATGGTCAAAAACAGCCCCAACGTGGGCGATATCTTCATTGTCCATTGCACCTTCAATCATGTCCTTTCCTACATGTCAGTGAACTAGATAAATGAAAGCAATCCAGAAATTTGCTCACACCTACCCAGAATTCTTTCTGTTTGGTGCAGATTAAGGAAGAGAGACCAGGTTCGACAAGCGCTGCGGCATGAGCCTGGATTCAAAGAGAGTATTTGGGAGCCAAATGTTTCAGTCGTGCCTCCATCAGTAGCTGTACATGGACAAGGGTGTGTCCTCCATCATATCGTCCTACACAGAAAAGATTGAATAACATAACTAAATATACACAGCTTATTTGCTTATTACATGCTAAGACATGTTTACTATAGAGTTTGTGGTACCACTTTCTAATATGTCACCCTTTATAAAGGGCTTATAAGTTGTCATAATCAATCATAATAAACGTTTTAAGATCAGTAAAGCCATTAAGAAAAACAACTTTGTGAAAAGTCTCCATGGCTGGTGAGTCATTAATAGTCAAGTAAACAAAGGAATAGCTTGACATTTTGGGAAATAGTCTGATTCACTTTCTTGCCAAGAGTTAGATGAGAAGAACTTCCTCTAAAGCTCTTTAATAAACATGTTTTTCATTGTTTATTTAATCCATACATAAAGTGTAAAAACAACGTGGTGTTATGGGTGGTTATGTGCTAGAACTGGCATGGTAATGTTGTGGTGTCTCATCATCATCTTAAAATTGCTATGCATTGAGTGGTGACTCCAGGCTAGCTGGTTCCCCCTGTTTCCAGTGCAGTTTTGTGCTAAGCTAAGCTAACCTAAGCTAACCAGCTGCTGGCTGTAGCTTGTTAATACACAGACGTCCACATCTAACTTTTGGCAAGAAAGTGAAAAAACATATTTGTCCATGATATGTAAGTCTGCACTTTTAAATGTAAAAAAATTTGAAGGATAAGCAGGATAAACCCCAGCTTGGAAACCCAGAAGTTGTTCTGTTCTTGTACAGTCCCATCTATAAATCCATTAATAAATAACTTATTAACCGTTAATAAAGCCATTAGTTCAACACATATATAATACAGACTGAGAGGATGAGAGATGAGAGGAGGCAGACTCTGTGTTGCTTGGTGCTCAAATGCAGTCAAGATGGACACTGTTTCCCAAATGTCACTGACTTTTTAATGATGATTAAACCATATTATCATCTTGGTGTTGTTGTTTACATTCTCCTCAGATGCAGTCTACATACATGTATACGTGTCTGTAAATATGTAAATAAATAACTGTATATAGCCTATTGTTTTATTTTATTTTACTTAATTTATATGTTATTTTAATTTATTATCTGTTACATTCTGTGTGTGTATCCTGAAGGGACTACAAACTTTCTTTTCGTTATACAACCTTGTGTTGTATAATGATAAATAAATTACCTGGTGATATGGTTGGTAGCATGCTGTGCATTAGTACTGGGAGGTTGTAACAGTACATCTGATATCTAACAATGTCTGACTGACTGAATATTTCCACTGAGACAGCAGTGGATGTGTTGCCTGAATTTCATTGATGTGCTCACCATAGGTAGGTCCTGCAGCCTGCGGAACTCTGGCCGGTTGTCTCTTCGTCGCAGTTTGAGGAAGATGAGCAGAGTGATGATGACAGCAGTGATGATGAAGGCTGACACCAGGCCAGCCAGGAGGGGGTCTAGTGTAGGAGACTCATGGACCATCGTCGCTGGAACAAAGACGCAAGAGATAAAACACGCTGGCCATCCACCATTAAAAATTTTACTTTGACTTAACGTGGTGCAGATAGTAGAATTACAGCTTCTTAAAAGATCATTTAAAGCTGTGACTGGAGCTAAAAATAGACACTACAGCAGTATGTTGAGCTTAAGTGTTCACGTAGCTCAGGACAGAAATGTCAAACACAGGACAGTGATGTTAAGCTTGCCTGTACTTGAACTCTCTGTTGAGTACAGTCATTTATAAGGGCATCATTTACAGCTTTCTTTTTTAAAATTACAAAATTACAAACAGTTTATATTGTTTGTGCCTAGAGCACAGTATTTTTTAGCTCAGTTCAGTGTGTTGTTTAATCTCTGACAACATCATCACTCTTGACCTTTCCATGTTGACATTTCTCTGTTTTTGTATATTTCTGTGCAGGAGAAGTTTGTGTCTGAGTTTTTTTGGAAGTGGATGGATGTTGCTATGGAAGACTATTTTGTAAACGTAGCTGTTTTTTATTTTTTTATATCCTCTGGTTTGAAAGTAACAACCACAGCAGTGAATGCTCCCTGCTCCTCTGGCTAATGGAAAGAGGCGAGGTGCCAAGCGTGGCAAACCACGCAGAGTGAGAGAAGCAGAGCGAATTTTACATTTTAACTGTATTCAAGCAGGCTGGTCAACTGAGAAGAGTCATTCGGGCTCTCCTTTTGTTTTGCGATGATGTCCTGTTGTAAGTCCTCTCAATGTGGAAAGACAATACATAGCTAGAGAAACATCTACCGTAGATATGTAAATCATTCAGCAGACAGACAGAGTGCGAGAGAGACAGAAACAGAAGGAAGACGCAGCATTCTTGAGGGCTCGAGTCCCATGACTGCCTCTGTCTCTTTCCCAAACAGAGCCATGATTGTGGAGCGCTTGGTGGTGACAGTGCTTGTAGAAGATGTAGACGGGGGGGGCATGGTGTGTGTTTGTGTGCGTGTAGAAAGGAGGACTGGCTTGTGCTGGAAAACAAAGAACAGCGTCGCCTTTGTTGTTAAGCCAGTTCACTTCTGGCTCTGTCAACGTCCAGGCAGTGAATCGTCCAGAACAAATATATATACAAACACAGAAGATATCAGGCACTTACTGTCACCCCCAATGTTGAGCTGGGAGGGGGTGTTGTCTTGGGCTTTTTGGGCTTTGGGCTCGGCGGAGGGGCTGCTCGGAGGGGTGATGGTGGACATTGGGTGGGCTTCACTGGAGGTCTCAGGATTTCCATCGGGCCGTAAAGTGTTCTGTGGAGATGTGAGCATTGGCGGCTCAGAATTGGCGGGCTCTAGAGGGGAGCTGGTGCTGGATGTTGAATTAGACTGGAAGGTAGTGGTAGTAGTAGTGGTAGTTTGGGGCTTTGATGGCTCAGCTGTTGTAGTATGTGGGACATGGGTGGATGAGTGTGTTTTAGGGAGAGCGGGCTGGTTTGATGGTGTGGTGGAGTCAGGAAGTGGAGGTGCAGCAAGATGCGATGTGTTTGCGAGTGATGTGGTGGTCAGTGTGTGTGCAGGGGTAGCGTGAGCTGTGTGTGTGGGGCTGGTAGTGGTGGAGGTAAGGGGGATGTGAGAGGTGGGGGCGTGGCTCCCAGAAGGAGGAATCGGAGGCTGCAATGTCGGCTGATCTGTTGGGTTTCTATTCTTTTCAGGATCTGCAACATCTGAGGGAGACACGATGCTGGTATCTACATAAAGAGAAAGACAACAGTATCATAAAAAACATGCAATTCTGCTGGGCAAAGATTTTTCTGCTGTTGAGCAAATAAACATGCTGAACACTGTTTTGTATGTGCATTAAATGTGTTGAAGTGCCTGACATGAGAATGTGGGGCATTAAAGGGCCAGTTCAGCCAAATTACAAAAGAACATTTTCTCACTTTCCTCTGCTAGCCATGCTTTTATTTGTCCAGGTCTTAAGATATTCCTCTCTGAGATCTTTGCATCCACCGCAGCGCAATGGAGGTATAATGTGCTTTCACCAGAATTTCTTTCCAGAAATAGTCTCTATAAAAACTGCGGACTTTGTGTCCTGTGAATTGTTATTAAAAGGGACATTTATTCTGGAAACATGTTGCTGGTGATTGTAGCCATATGCTTTCAGCATGCCCCCATGGCTGTGCTGGTAGTAGAGTTGGTCTATTGGTCCAGACCGAAATATCTCAACAACTAGATGGATTGCCATGAAATTTTGTACAAACATTTGTGGTCAGCAGAAGATGAATCCTAGTGACTTTTCATCTAGCACCACCATGAGGTTGACATATTTGCTTTATACTGACATATCTTAACAACTATTGGAAGGACTGCCATTGTTGTGGAAAACATTTATTTTGCCTACATGTACTTCAATAATCAGGTATGTGTATTTACCTTGTGTACTTTGCTCCCTATTACAATGACACTATGTGTCAGTGTTTTTGGATAAAATGAACATCTCTGAGATTGTTTTGTCTTAAGCAAACTCCTTTCCTGTAAGAGAGGAGCTTCCGCTGTGGCTCAAGGCTTTTCTTGTAGACTCCTGCTGTTAAATGTTTCATACAGATATTCATCTTTCCCTGAGGGTGAATGGTGATCCCTTAACTTTTTGTTAATGACCAAATACTAACTGACATAACTAATGACATGCCCATCAGCCTCAGCTGTACCGAATGTTTAGCGCTACTTAGCAAATGTTTGCATGCTAACACACTTGAACATAGTAAACAGTATGCCTGCTAAGCATCAACATTAGTTAGCACTGTCATTGTGACCATGTAGCATGCTGTCATTAACGTTTGGCTCAAAGCACCACAGTTAGCGTGGCTGCAGACTTTTACTATTGTTAAAGTATACATTTCCACAAATACAAATATGTTCACCTCAATTGTATCAAGACAGAATACCTGGCCAAGAAACTGTCTGCATGGCTGGACGGAGATACCAACCTTTAAAGCTACGTAGCCTACATGCAAAAAAATGCTTTAATATGATCCCGCACCCACACAAAATAAACTAAGAGCCTAAAAATGTACCTAGCCCATGAATATGTTTATGAGTCTAATGTGTGAAGTGACATGTATTTGTGAGAGAGAGGTTGTGTGTGCCTGTGTGGGAGTGGGGGGGGAGGGGATTTCACTTCCACCTTTCTAACCCGCTTGTGAAAAGTAACACAGCATTTAATCACTTCTCCTCTCTGCTCAACACCAATTGAATCTCTTCTGACTGAGCTTTTCTCTGCGCATATTTTACCATTGCTCTCCCAACAGATTGCAACATATTTAATTAACTCAGTCACACCTTCTTTATTCCTTTTTTTACTTTTATCTTACACTATCTCAGACGATCTCTACATCTTGGTGCTCCAATGTTTTTTAAAGTTTTTTTTTAAACAAGGCTGAGTTCTCTGTCTCTGTCTCTTTCTGTGTTGTGTTTGTGTCAGTGTCACAGTTAAAGTCATCACCCTAATCCTGTCACTTACTCTGTGGCCCACTTCTGGACATGGAAAAGAGAGATAAGGACGTTATAAATAGCTCCTAAACACTGAGCCACCTGATGTATGGCTCCCTACTAAATCTAAAGTGTGACAGACCATCCCTAACATCAAAAACATGTTAGGTTCTTCAGTCAGAGCCATTGACCAAAACACTGATCAAGATCTGGAGTTGGTCCCCGGGCACTGCCCAGCGGCTGCCTACTGCTCCCTTCAGGGATGGGTTAAATGCAGAGGATGAAACTCGCTACATGTATGTGTATGTGACAAATAAAGTACCTTTACCTTTACCTTACTACTTAAACAGAAACAATAATCGCAACATCAGATCAGTGAATAATTCAGGATTAATAATACTGAGTTGCATAGTTACCATTAAATTTCTTCAGTTCCGCTGTCGAGGAGATGGTTTCCCCTTCTGTAGTCATGTTGCTGCTTGAACGGCTGGTGCCTCTTGAACTTGGATTTGTGTCGGAGCCATTCAGTACAGGTGTAGGAGCCTCGTGGATGACGGGGTCCAGGCTAGAAGCAGACCCAGCTGCTGGAGCCTCACTGCTAGGAGAACGTATTGGAGCAGACGAGGTAGCAGCATGGCCACCGCCTGACGAAGAGAGGAAAGAGTCATGATTGATGACGGTCTGGTGATGTCTTCAGAGTCATTAACAGCTGATTTGCTCATTATTCCAAGCGAACATTGGACGATAGACAGTGTGCAGAGTATGTCAGTCAGCACAGGCCAGTGTTTATCCAAACAACAGTTTATTAAAACTGAATATTGTATATACATACAGTATATTATGTATCCCGGGAAAGTTATCTCACTATGCAGATGCTTTCCAACGAAGCACTGCAGCACCTGCATGCTCAATACATCCACAGTCTTCTATCAATCAGTGAGCAGCTTCAGTGGAGCCAACAGGGGTTTAGTGTCTTGCTAAAGCGTTTGGTAAGAAGACACCTTCTTTTGCATCAGGAGCTAAATGCGGTAGTTCCTAACCATTTTGGCTGCCTTTAAAGTGAAGCAAAGTAAAACTACTCGTGACTCCTTTAGTTGTGACCAGTTCAACCAAAGACTGACGTTTTCCCTCACATGGTTGTAGAAAAGGTTTTAGAGGCCTAAAAAGCTAAAACTATCCAGTTTCCCCATTTCAAAAAGGAACAAAAAAACATAATTTGTGCAAAACACATGCTTCCCCCCAGTATTTTCTATTTTGTTAAACATGTCATGCCTCCTCAGATTTATCTTCAGACTTCTTGGTGGACCTGATCCCCAGGTTGGCAACCCCTGAACGGATACCGAGAATTGCAACGAAGCACAACACACGTCACATTACTGTAAAACATAATATCAGTACAAAGTAAAATGCATAAGGACTGACCACAGCATGAGACTTTTTAGTCTTTGAAGTAATGTCCTTTTAATGAAGACCTCCAATCTGTCTCTCTCTCTCTGTCTCTCGCTCTCTCTCTCCCTCCTCCGTCTTGATCTCTTTAGCACTACTGTACAAGTCTTCATTTCTGTTTCTACCTGCTTCCCTTTGATGAAGACCAGAGCACTAATGTATTGTAATGTCATTACTGTTCAGTAACACACTGCCATGATGCCTTTCATTACCTCCATAATCACTCACGCAGCTCATCAGCACACACAGTGAGAGAGAGAGAGAGAGAGAGAGAGAGAGAGAGAGAGAACTGTTTGAACTCTAAATGATACAAAAACAGACACGCTCATAAATAGACAGAGGTGCTTGGCTGTACAATACTGGCCTTGTTCCCTCACTCCCTAACTCCATTAGAGCTGCTTAGGTCAAATGTTGGGAGTTTTTTATATATGTGACTGTGTGTGTGTGTGTGTGCAGAGTAGAGTTATAAAGAGAACCACTGTTTCCACCATTGCACACTCCTCTCTCCAGATATTACAGGGCCTTACTCACAATCTTTCAGGCCAGTGCAGCATGTACCTAGGGAAGTAGCTCTTGCTCACTTCTTGACCCGGTAAGAGGAACAGCCAACCGTTTCTGTGCGAGCAGATGTCGGCTGCTTCTGCACTCGATGCTGCAAGTGCCTATCAGTAATGCCTGCTGTGTGAAACCCATCCAACTGCTGCTGTAAAATCCTACAAGCACTGGTTTCACAGCCTGTGGTCAGGGCATTTTTTTGAACAGCACAGATCATTTTGAACTGCTTTCCCTCCGTGCATGCTGTCCTTGCAAGGGTGTCACTTTGTGTTGAAAAGTGGTGGGGACATAGGGGCTCAGATTAGGGGTGTGAAGAGACACTTAGCTCGCAATACATCACAGTACGCAATATTACGTTGAGAACGAGACAAAAAGATCTTAAACAGTGTTTTAAAGATATCCTCGAAGATGAGATATATGAGGGGGTGGTCTCGGGGACCTCCCCCAGGAAATTTTGATCATTAAACACTTCATTTCCTGCATTCTGGTGAACATTCCTCCACCAATTTATGGTAGAAATGTTTTTATTTATGTAAAAGGAAACACAAAATTCAGGTGGCAGGTGACATTTCAAAATATATAAATATACTAGCAAATAGGTCAGTGCAGCTCTCAGGTATTCTGTGTTGCTTTCAGATCTATTTCTTCTGTAGATCAACTTTTTTCATGTAATATCATCCCTGCTGAGGCAACACACATGCGTCATGATTTAGTCTTCCCTCCTCTTTTGTCATGTTCACAGGGAGAGAGCAGAAAACTTGGCCAAAAACTAACTGTGTCAAGAATATTTTAAAGTTACTGACTGGACAATGCACATTTGTTTATTCTATATTTTAATTGCATTGCATGCTTTCTTAATGTGCAAATAAACCTTTGTTATTTGTTATTTAACTGTAAGCTATATTTCAGAACATTTTTTATTTTTTTATTTTTATTTTATTTTTTTACAAATTTTAAGTGGTGGGACAAAATCAGCCATTTCAAAAAGTGGTGGGGACATGTCCCCAGTGTAAATGACACCTATGTGTCCTTGGCCTTGTAAACCTGCACTTATTTTATATGTTTACTGCCAGCCTTCTCATTCTGCATGTCACGCGTCCAGCCTCCAGCCCCTAGCCTCCTTGGGTTGTCTTATTATGCCACATGTGAGAGCCTAAATTCACTGTAGTTAGTTAGTTATATGTTATTTATTGTGTCATGCTCATGAAATGGACTTCAGTCTCACATAAATCAAAAAACAGACAGAAATAACAGTATAGTCATTTAAAAAAGAAAAAAGATTTAGATGTTTGTAAATTATTTTCATAGTTTGTATATTAGTAAGATTTTAAAAAATTAGTTTACTGCACATGTGCAGTTAGTTTTATAACACCTAGAAGACAATAAAGGCTGATTTATTAATTTATTAGTCAGAAAGGAGACCAGTTGAGACTTAAACAAAAAAGGCTTTTGACCATATAACATGTAAAAAGGTAAGAAAGATGGGATATTTTTAAATGTTGCAGAGAAAAGTTAAGCGGGATTTATTTTTCTGGACAGTAATTGAAGGCTTGAGAGTATATTGAACATGTTAATAAACTGCCATTTCCACCCTTTCTTAGACTCATGAGTTATTGTCAACACAAAAAAGGGAAATAATTAATATCTGAATACAAGTTCTACCTGAGTAGCATCCTGGGGTTTTGATTTTATACTTTATGTTTATGCAAATATAATGCCATACAACCTGTACTGTATAATATGTATTCTGTATCATATAACAATATATTTTTATTGTATAAAGTCTGGTCACAGTGCTTTAAAATCTGTTCATAAAGTATCCATACTGTACTACAGAGGCGAGCCAATTAGCATGAACCAAGTAAAATGACAGTGTGCTGCTGCAGATAGTTAGAGGTGTCATTTATCAAAATGTACTTCCCTGTTCATTTACAGCCACTAAATGTCCTGCAATGGAGCTGAGCTGTTTTCTATTCATTTGAATTTCAGCTTGAGGAGCTGATGGGATGGTTCTGCCCAATAAAATCTTTTCAGATGTCAATAGTCTCATTTTCCTTTTATGTGAGAGGCACTGAGGGAAGGTAGCAGGAGGAGGAGGAGGAGGAGGAGAGAAAGCAGAAGGTGAGTGAAATACAGGATGTGTGAGAGGTGCATTAAGATAAAAAAGAGGAAGAAGGGGGAGGGGGGAGGGGGGTGATGAGAAAGATAAAGTGTGAGGCTGTTCAAACAAACAGCAGAGCACTGGATGTCAGAATTTTAAATAGAAATGGAAAGAAAGCTGTGATTTGTAAAGGGAGGCCGGTTTGAAACTGAAACACAGCTTGACTGGAGGAGGTGGGAACCAGGTTTGTCCACCTCTGAGCTTGAGGAGGGTTGAAAGAAAGCACACAAGAGGAACTAAAATGTCCACACTCAACTGTGTCTTTATGGTGCAACAAGCAGGAACTTCACACTGAAAACTCACTTCAGCTCTGTCAGTGTAAATCTCTGATCAACAACCCAGGTGCCTAGAGACAAGATTAGAGAGTGTGCGTGTGTGTGTGTGTGTGTGTGTGTGTGTGTGTGTGTGTGTGTGCAGGCCTGTGAGGGGTGGTGGTACAGTGAACCATTATGACAATTTCTATAAAAAATCAATCAAACTGGAAACAGGAAAATAATCCAAAGTCAGTAGATGAAATAAATAGAAGATTTTAAAACAAGCCACCTACTGTGTTCAGTGTTTCCCAAGTGAACGAGCAGCAGCGCACAAAGGGCCATCCAGAGTTTGGTCTCCATCATCTGTCCTCCGGCAACACAGTAAGAAATGTACCAACGCAAATGTAGTTCTCTCTCGTCTTTTTCTTGTCCGATCCTAGACTTTAACGGAGCAGTTTAGAAATCCCAGGCAGTTACTACCCACTGCAGACAGCGGTTCTGCCAGTGTGTGCGTGGCTGGAGGGACTGAAGGAGGAGTGTGTGAGTGCCGACTGCCCTCTCTCTCTCTCTCTCTCTCTCTCCAGAAACAGTGCCACGTGTTCCCTGTTCAAAATAGTCAGTAGCTCTGACTCTGTGCCATGACGCTTGTTCAGTAGGAGGACTGGCAGCAAAGAGCACATAAGGGCATGTTCATCAAAGCAAGAGAAAACCCGCAACTGCTGTCCCACAATGTAGGCCCATTACAATGCATCAACTGCTGCCACAGAAACCACGGCAGAGTTGAAGCAACGCCTCTGACAGTCGCAGAAGTAAATATTTTAAACGTCCTTATGTTCATCTAAATATTTGACATTTGAAGCATTTTGTCAGCAGCACAAAAATCATGCAAATGCACGCTGCTGGATTTCACAAGGTGTTCCTGTTATTTTGTCCACCATTTCTACTCAGTGACTGTATCCTAAAAAGCTTATAGTAAGTCTATTTTATGCATTTTGCTGTTTATTTGTTAATTCACTTATTCATTCTGTATTATAAACACCCCTAAACGTTGGGTGTTTTATTAACCTCTTACATATCTATATTATATTATTATATATTATGTTTGTATTGTGTAAATGTAAACCTAGTTATTTTTTTTTAGAATTTCTGCGGCCTAGCCTATGTTGCCTACATGAAGATATTAATCAGTAGCCTAAATAAAAACAAGTGTAGCCTGCATCCTGGACAACATGGGTAGTTTGTCACGATGAGAAATCTATTGGTCAACAATGTAAAAATAAAGCCATTTGACTTGATCCGGAAGCTGTAACTGTATCATCATCACTTCTTTTCTTTTTCTTTTTTTTGCCGTTGTTGTTGCATGACTGGCGTTTTCTACAGGGCGTTTTACTGTACTGCGATGTCTTCATTGGCCCACGTGGTGGCGCTGTGGCTCTACACCTGATTCCTTGGAAACGCACACAACATTGCAAAATTTCTCTGGAGGATGAAGTTCCAACGACATGACACTGTTACAAAACACGCTGCTTTTCAACAGCCCACAATAATTTAATTCACCTCCAATGAGCTTCTTTGTTCTCAGCTATCTTAAAAAGATTAGGGGCTATTGTTCACTGTAGTTGGTGTTTGTTATGAATGAAAAGTGTTTAAAAGAACATAGTGATAGGCTATGAGCCTGTTTTCATCAACATGTTGACCTTTGCATCATTTTTTATGACAGCAGGTTAGGGGGTTTCCACAGTTCGTCTGCTAATTCATTGATGTGTTTGTTTTAAAGGGTTTGGGCTTATACAGAGGTATTGTCTGACTACACTGTTGTCTAAAGTGTATTTAATTGCACATTTATTGTTTATATACATCAGATCTGATGCCATTTTCTAGTAGGCTGTGTGCAGGAGAAGTCTGTGTGCCACAATCTAAGGTCTTTGGGGGAAATCTATAAAGTATACAGAGATTTTCATGCTGCCCCATAAGTTAACTGGAAAGTGGGATGAATGATGAGATGTGTGGTAGAGGTTTTGTCTGGGTTTACAGTATGTGAACATTTTTTAATGAAAATGAAAAAATAGGCAATGTGTGGTGATGTGTAATTACTGACAAAAGGGAAAACTATGTAAATGTTTGTGGAACACAAGCTATTGTATGAGTCAATCTATTCAAATGATTTTTAGAAGTACACTTTTTATTTGAGTTTTCCATATAGCCCATGTAAATTCCTTTCCAAGCGCATAATCCCTGTGTCCCCTGCAATATATTCAAACCGCAGCATCTGTTGAATATAAACCAGTGTGCTGCTGCTGGTGCTCAGTGTAACAGGCTGGAGCATGCTCATTTTCTCTCTACCACCCGCCTTTAGTAAACTGAGTCTGTAGTTGATTTGTCTCTAAACAGTGTCGCTGTGAGCTGACCAGATGATCATTGTGTTGTTGGCGAAAACCATAAAACGCACATACGCTCTCGGGTGGCAGTTCTGAAACATGCGCACCCTCTCTGTAACGCGTGGTCCTTACCACTCCCGTATTCCAATAGGCTATGTAGGTTTTGATGCTGGTTAAAAGGGTGTAAAGTAAAAAATGAAAAACACTTAATGTTTCGCAAACAGACTGTGTCAGATGTGTGAGCAGCTGGATACAAATAGGAGCTAGTAGCCTACAGACAGCCTGATTTCCCATTCCCATTTTTATAGCTCCACTAGCCCCCCAACCTGGATGGTCCCAGGTTGACAAGTGATACACATGTGGAGGGTTTGTGGGTTTATGGGATACATGACTAACAACAATATTAATTATTTTTTTTTGACTTCAGTTCAGTGCCCCTGGCACCAGCTCAGCTGCATCTTCATAATGTGAGGGTGACATTTCATTGAACTGAGGGGGGGGGGTGCCGCATTCAAATGTTCACATACGAGATGTCCAACGGCATTTGACCGCAATTACTGACAAAACGAAACCGAAACATAAGATAGCAGTTTAAATTAAATGTTTTAATGACAAACTGGGTAGAAACGGCATCTAACATTTTCACTTTTAATAATAAGTTGGTAAGGAAAATAGTTGTGTCTGTAGGCTATGTAGCCTATCTGGTGGCCCTTGAACAGTGACGCTGTGATTACGACATTTCCCACAGTGCTTGAACGTAGCACCAAGCCCTCGGTGGGAGCAGAGGCAGAAAAGCGGCAGGGAGCTGCCAGCATCGTCTCGTCTCATACCGTCGCAGGATAGAAAGGTGTGGAAATCTTGGTCCTCTAGACAGCCTAGAGAGTATACACGGGGACGACATTGTTTTGATAATGCTTTCACACTCTGAAAATGCTAGTTCACATATCTCGCTTGGTTGCCTTTGGCACTAGGGTAGCGTCAAGTTACATGAATTGCTACGTTAGCTAGTTTGGCGTTAGCATAGTGGTGCTAGCCGTTGCTATAGTATTTTCCTATAGTGAAGGTTAGCGTCCGCTAGCCTGCTCCTAAGTTAACAGAGCTAACGTTAGCTTGCCGGTTAGCTTCTCGTGTCTAAATTTGTGATGCCGTCTAGCTAATTTTCACACTCCGATTGCTTCTGTGGAATATTTTGGAAATGGCACTGTCTGTAAAATGAAGTTCGACGGCGGCTGCCAGCTTTTGAATGTGTTGCTCCTCTTTGATCATTTGACAGCTCCTTGTCAGCGGGGATATGGAGACGCCGGGGAGGATAGCAGCCACACCGGACGCCCTGGACTTCACGGTGGAAAACGTAGAGAAGGTGAGTTTTTGAGACCAGTCAGTCATTGTCAGCAACCCTGTCAGCTTATACAGCATCCAGGGTTTGTGGACCAAAGAGAAGCGGTCATGGTTCAGCTCAAGAGGGAGCTTTATCTGCCGTGTAGCCATAATCATTCGTACAGTCTGGAGTGATAATGTTGCTGTGTTTGCATACAGGAGGAGTTTAGCTCACCTGTCCATGTAACATCTGTCCACGCGTCTTTAAATTAGTCTTTAGTCAATGGCTGGAGATCAGAAAGAATGATCAGAAGAGAGATTCAAGAAAATAACAGGTTGGAGCCCGCCAATTCCTGGCCATCTCTGTTATTGTATAATGTCTGGGTCTTGTTTTTGTCTTGGAGCGTGTGTGTGTGTGTGTGTGTGTGTGTGTGTGTGTGTGTGTGTGCGCGCGCGCGTGCTTGGCAGTGTTGACTGTGGCTGCCAGGCTCTGTGATGAATCTCCCTGCTGGGTGGCCACTGATTCGGATGCAAGGTGATGGGGTGGGGAGACAATGGGGAGGAGAGAGAGAGAGGGAGTGAGAAAGGTGCTCCTGTGGAAGAGCAGAGTCAATGTGATGAGATGGGGGGGGGGGGTCGATGTCTGTGACAGTGCCAGTAAAGAAACAGGAGGAGGTTGGCGATGCGACAGAAATGATTAGAGGCAGGTTTGAGGGAGAGAAGCACATTCCTGTGTGTGTGTGTGTGGGGGGGTGATAACTGTGGTTTGTGGTGTAATAAAGGATGTAGGCGAATGACAAACGATAAGGTCCTGTCTTTTTATTCATTTGGTCATGCTTCATGTCTACAGGTGAAGGAACTGGAGGATAGCAAATGCATGAAGGAAATGCCAAACACTAGTACATTGTATGCATACCTATGTAAATGTATAATTAATGTATGTTATGATGCATTAGAGTGTTTTGTTGAAAGTAACTCATACCCAGCCTTGTAGAGGTTTGCATGGAAGTTTTCATTAGATCCAGCTAATCCAGCTACTGTTTATTCGGGTTTTCCGGTATTTGAAGTGTCCCATCTACAATGGAAGTGAAACCTTGCTTGCCTAAATATCTCCAGTGAGCAAAAATAGTGCATGATATTCATAAAAAAAAACAAAAAAAAACAGTCTGAGCCACCTGTTAGATGTACTTTTGGCATTCAGTGATTAATTTGATGATCTGAAAGAGGAGAAGCTTGCAGTGGTTAAATGTTAGTGTAGTGATAAACGGTTTTAAATAAAAAAGTGTAGGAACGTCATCTGTGATGTCACCGCAGTGTATGTTTACACACTGAACTCTGACCTTCAAATGGATTTGTTCGCCCACTTTTTAAGATGCCGGGAAACAGTAGAAAGCAGACACTAAAATACCATGACAAAATGTCATGGTGTTTTATTCTAATTTCTTTCTATTTTCATGGATTTGTACAGTTTAAGGTGCATTTTCAGATCCTGTTAAAGCATTCGTTCTTCTCCCGAGTGGTACAGCGCCAGAAGTAATCTCATTAACTGATGAAACATGACAAACAACATCAAAAGTATAATTTCCCATGAAGGCTATGAGCACTTTTATAATAACTGATGAAATATTGTTTTTCTAAGACTGAGCTATATTTAGAAAGTATATATAGTCTGTTTTGGTGAGTTGATTTATTTTATCTCTAAATTTGTTCTTTCTAGATAATGTGACTATAATTACATATTTGTACTTAATTAGTTAAAGAATCTGCATGATGCTGTTCATTCACTGGAATAACAGGGAGACAATATGTTTCTTTAGAATCTGTGTGTGCACCTAAAAGCATGAAATTAGTGTAGTGATGGGAATAACGGCTCTTTGAAGGGAGCCGGATCTTATGGCTCAGTTTTTTTCTGAAAGCCTCTTTAGGCTCACAAACTTGACTTACTACCACTTCTGCTGGTCACTGCATAAATTAAACTCTTATTTGTAGGAAGAAATAAATATACACGATTCATCAGTTAAAGGTCATCACTAAAAGGTGTAATTTGTTCATTGTCATGCATTCCTTTTTTCGCTGACTGGGCGTGGGAGTGATGGGGATGCGGGGGTGAAATCGGCTCTCGGACGGGAGCCGGCTCCCATCGTTCACTAAAAGGGCCTGCTCAGAGAGCCGACTGGTTCGCGACAGGCACATCGCTAATTAGTATCTGTGTTAGACCACCAACTTAATCCCTTTTAGAAAAATCTGAGAAATGTTGCTTTTACAAGTAAATTAATCATCCTCTACGCCAAACAGTCAGCTAGGGCAGCTTCCCGTAAAATGATGAGAGCAAAACCAGCTGCTAAAAGAGTGAAATGAAAAAGCTGTGCAGAATTGTCACTCTCATACAGTGGGATGGTGTGTGGCAAGTGTGTGCTTGTTGTATACATGGTGCTGGAGATGATGGTTCCTGGCCCAGCATTTGTATGTGTCCAATAGAAAGCTCTTTGTTGAATCTTGGGGCTGGGAACAAAGTACCACATTGTCAGTATCTTTGTGTGTATAATGAATGGGTGCATGCATATACTGCCTTACATTTCCGCTTGACTGTAATTAGCCTTTTCTAGAATCACCATCCACCAAGCAAGTGGATTTTAGAGGAATTTCAGAGTTCTACATTTGCTGTGAAAGAGTGTGCTTTTCGGATTTTTGTCATTCCCTTGGGACAAATCACTACTGTAACACCAGAAAGAAGCACAGTACTGGGTCAGCGTGGCGGACGAGGTCCATTCAGTAGTGCTTAGCTCCCAGGCTCTTGGCTTGTGATGCAGCACTGCCTTTTGGAAACCGTGTTCATGTAAAGTAAGGATGAGAAGTATGTGACAGAAAGTGCAGTCCGGCTGTCCTTTTTTTGGCATTTAAAAGCAGAGGAGATGATTCAGCCTGCCAGCTAACATATTACCATACATAGCAGAGGAATTTGACACTGAGAAATGATGCATCATGTATTGAGCGTTTTGTGGTGGTGGGAGAGGCTAAAAGAGGGATTGTGATGACTTTTACCAATCAGTTATTGACAGAAATATATATATATATAATATATAACACACGTCTTGTAGGTTGAATGATACACACGTCCTAGTGAAAGCTTTTTATTTTTATTTTAGCAGACTGAAGATGGTATCATATATCCATTGACTGACTTCGGTGATCAGTCATCTGTGTTAATTGGTGGAAAAGGAAATCGTTAACTGAAACTGAGCATGTTGTTGAGACACTTGGTGCATGGGTTGTATGTGCTGTTCGTGTGCTGAGATTGTATCACTATTGGCAACGTGGTATTCTTAATTTCTGTCTTGGCTGCGTGCTGTCAACAACCGCCCGCGCACACACTCTCGCAAACTATTCTGCTTTGTTCCCTCATTAATCATCATTCCTCTGCATGCTTCTGGTTCTTGCAGTTATAGCACGGTGTCACGGTGGGTCAGCGGTGCGATGGTGCCTTGTGCGGCACGGCGCCAGCGATGCCCTCCCATCACTGTGATGACTTGCGGTGCAATGCTCTAGTGCACAGATGGCTCGAAAACACACAGAACCTATGGCAGAAAGATGCCGTTACCTGCTGTGTGTGAACACAGTGTGCAAAGACTTGTTCAGTGTGTGTATGTAGTGTAAGCATGTGGGGGGAACAGAGATTTCTGATGTGTTTGTTATATTTGATAATAGAAATCAGGAAAAATGGCTTTTACCTCATTGAATTGCGTCATATTTGCCCTTGATAATTTGTGTAGTATTAGGCATTGTAGCGTTCTTTGTTACCACAGCTCAGGACCTACCTGTAACTTATTCTCCTGAGCATAGCAGTGAGCACACAAGTGTATACCAGCTCCAGTAAATCTGTGGTTATGTGTGAGAGCAGATGGTCTAACTGAGCTGCCTTTTTTGACATCCCTCTGCCCCTTCCTCCTCCTGTTGGAAAGGGACTGCAGAGGAAGCTAACGACCTTTGACAGTGTCTGCCAAGAGAACGCCGTCCTCAGGTGGAGCCAGGTGGTTCAGGCAGGTTGCCACCATCTGTAGATGCAGTTAGTTGCTTTTGTTGCACGTGTTGCTGCGGCTGCAAATAAACACTACTGTTTCTAGGGACGTGCATGTTACAACGACAATTAGTTAGTCCAGATAACTGCTGCTTGATTTCTAGGAGACATTGTTGAGGTAAATGTTAGTGGAGCACAGAAACCTACCAGCGGGGGGGGGGGGGAAGAATCAATGGCACATGCAAACTGTACAAACAATACCTGCTGCACATGCTGTACCTGCACCTTTAGCTGTCTCTCACACACGCATGTACAAATGCCACCTGACTCTCTATTGCGAACCATCATCTCCTCACTCAGCCAGCTGTGTTCAGCTGAGTCTCGTACAGTAAGAGGAGACAGATAATGGCGTTGCAGGTTGGCAGACGGGGACAGAACGCCACCTGAGACTCGGCTCCAGCGCTGTAATACTGTTCCTCTCCGCAGCTGCAAATTGCATCATCATACTCTGTGACCCGCAGTTGTTCCTTTACAGAATTATTCATCCAGCCTTTTTGTTTTTTTGACAGATTTTAGACGAAGACCGAGATCAAGATAGAGAGCTGAGGGATGGGATGAAACTGGATGGACACTTTAGGCTGGAGGGAGGCAAATAGAGAGAGAGAAACGAGATAGAAGAAAGAGGAGAGAATGACTGCTGGTGGAGGAATTGATGTGAGCAGGTTTCAGGGGTAAAGACTGGGATCAGAAGCTCACTGAATAGATTCTTTTTTCCTGTGTTGTTTGTCAGACACTTAGTGCTGGCTGCCAGCAGGTGTGTGTGTGTGTGTGTGTGTGTGTGTGTGTGTGTGAGACAGCGAGGGAGAAAAATAAAACAGGCATTTTTGCAGAGTAGTGCCTACAGTAAACCTCTCTTCTGGCACTGCCAGGATTAGAGGTGTCTGTTTAATTAATGCTCCCTTTTCCCCCCTTCTTTCGTTTCCCTTTCACACACTCATCCTTTATCTCCTTTCTCTTTGGCTCGCTCCTTGTTGTTCCCCCCCTGCACTCAAGTACTCAAATTACTCAGAGCTGTACTTCAGAAAGTGCTGTTTTCAGGTCATTGCTTTCTCTGTTGTTCAGGTTTTCGAGGTAAACTGTCAGCTGTGTGTCTGCGTGTTTGCCTGTTTGTGAGTGAGAAATGATGCTCTTTTCTCAAGGTAGCCAACTCTTACCGGCAAACAAGAGCTCAGAGGACTGTGTTTGTCTTCTCTCAGCTGGTCTATCATCTCTGGCACCCACTAATGTGTGTAGTGTAGTTGCAGCATTTCTCAAATGGACTTTGTTAGTACAAATTTGTTCAGCCATCTACACATTGTATGGATTCTTTTGACCGCTTTCTCGTTTCTTCTCTCTCCTTTTTTTTCTAGGCCCTCCACCAGTTGTACTATGATCCCAACATAGAAAACAAGAATCTGGCCCAGAAATGGCTAATGCAGGCTCAGGTCTCGCCTCAGGCCTGGCAGTTCTGCTGGGCCCTACTGAGCCCAGATAAGGTACAGTGGACACTCACATGGGCACCCAACACACACACACACACACACACACACACACACACACACACACACACACACACACACACACTGAAAAAGCATATTGCTTCATTTGCATCATCTCTCACAGGTGCCAGAGATCCAGTACTTTGGCGCAAGCGCTCTTCACACAAAGATCTCTCGCTACTGGTCAGACATCCCCTCAGACCAGTACGAGTCTCTGAAGACCCAGCTGTTCTCCCAGATTGCCTGCTTCTCCTCCGGCTCCAAGATGGTGCTCACTCGGTTATGCGTGGCTCTGGCCTCTCTGGCGCTCAACACAATGCCTGAGGCCTGGCCCGGCGCAGTGGCAGAGATGGTGCGGGTGTTCCAGGAGGAAGGGGGAGGGGTGGATGGGCGGGCTCGCTGCCTGGCATTGCTGGAGCTGCTCACCGTCCTGCCTGAGGAGTTCCAGACCAGCCGCCTGCCGCAGTACCGAAAGGGACAGGTATGTCTGCAGGTACCACCTTCTCCCACATCTGCAGTAGTGGTCGCCACCTGTTCAATATTCACAGGTTTTCTTTGGATTCATTTGTTCATCAATAGGTAACGAACCTCAATACTTTTTGAGAACTTGAAATGTGAATGCTTTGTTAGATTCGTTGTCCTCTTCATGTATTCTTTAATGGGATATTTCCAGATATATGGTCTAAATCATAATTTGACTTTTCATCATATAGTGGCAAAATAATTGCACAGCTGCTTGCGTTAAAGACATTTAATGGACATTGTTTGAGAAGTTTTGTTTGTTTTAAAAAAACATAAGGTATCAAGAAAGCATCATATTGGTGTCAGTGCCAAAAAACAGATCTTAATGGCACCAGTATAGAAACACTTTAAATGAGCCTACTCATTAAGCAGGGGAACATACCACACATGAGCAATACACTAACGGTCTCAACCCTCATTATCATCCTCCCTCTAGGTCCGGGGTGCCTTGGGCCGGGAGTGGGGGTCAGTGTGTCCCTTACTGCAGCAACTGCTGCGAAGGACAGACAGCCCTGGGGCGGTGAAAGCTCGCGTGCTGCGCTGCTTGTCATCTTGGGTGCTGCTAGATGTGCCCCTCAGCGAGAGCGAAGGCCTGGTGCACGACTGCTTCAGTGCCCTGCCTGATCCAGAGCTCTTCGACACAGCGGTGGAGGCAATAGTCAATGCCATCTCGCAGCCGGACTCCCAAAGGTGTGTACAGCCAGTGTGGAGTGACAACAGCATGCCAACCCCCCCCCCCTTGACATCAAAGCCATGGTTTTGACTGGAGAAATTACACTGGAGGAAAAATGGAGCTGGGAGGGAGGGAGAGGGAGAGAGAAAAGGAAAGATGCATTAGCCAAGTGCAGGAAACGGACAGGGTGGGCACTGGAAGGCATCAGGGAGGGAGGGAGGGAGCTGAAGGAGGGAGGGATTGATACAGGGCAAGGAGAGCGCCATTTCTCGGTTGGCTGATGTTGCTATGGTTACAGAGCTGGGTAGAGATGTCATCGTGCCCTGGTTGATTCAGACATGGCAGGCACCCATTACCCCTCCCCTAGTGAGAGAGGAAGGGAGAGAGAGGGCGGGGGTGACGGGACGACGCAAAGTGAAGAAATGGTGCTAAAAGAAGGAGGAGGGCATGGGGAAGGTGTGAAAGTGTACCATAAAAGACTCTGTCCTCCATACCTCTGCACACCTTCTCTGTGAAGTTGCTGCTGACAAGTCAGTTTAAACACACTGACATTATGCCGAGCAGAAGGTGGGAAGACGATTAATGGCAGTGGAGTTACAGGTAGAACAGCCTCAGCAGGTGGTGCAGGGCTCCTGTAGGATAGAGTATGTTAGTGAGAGATGGGATTCTTCTGATCTTATTTTTAAAAAATTTACTTTTTTTCACATTTATCCATTTTGTTACATCCAGTTTTGACACTAGTGTCTTCCCTGTTTTTCTTGTTTTGTGTCACATAGTATTGATCACAGCCCTGCGTGTTTGCCACTGTGTGTTTGTCAGTGTGACGGCCCCAGAGCCTCCCAGAGGTCTTGACTCTCTCATTAGCGGCGTCTCTCGAGACACGTTTGGCCTCTGTGTTTGTCAGAGCATTGTGTGATTAATGGGTTTATATTTGACTTCCTAGGAGGAAAATGAATGAATCTATTAAAAAACAGGCAATACAGTTATTTCCTCCATCCCCTCTATGAAGTCAGAGCCCACTTTTCTTTCATCTGTACATTTTGCTGTCTTTGTTTATTCTGTCTATTTGATCGTTTCTCCCACTCTACCTCTGTTGCTTTGTGCTCTTCCTTTCCCCTTTCTCTTCTCTCACCATCAGTACTAAGCCCTCCTCCCTGTCTCTTGTTCTCTCCCTCTGTTTAAACACATTACAGTCAACTCATTTGGGGGGATGCTATTGGTCCAGCTGCATCCTGTTGCCAGGCAACCCATTTCCCCTGTCTCGCAGTGTTGCAGTAATTGCTGAGGGGATCAGAGGTGGGGGGATGGGGGGTTAAAGGAGGAGTCAGGAAGGAGGCAGAAAGTGTATAACAGCAGGGCAGGGAGCAGAAGAGGAGTTAGAGGAGATGAGAGGAGACTGCAGCAGATGATCTCAGAGGATCCTCCAGAATATCGTCTCTTATGTGGGAAACATACAAATCCAGTCTGCCTTTTAATCGTATTACATACACACCAAGTCCTTTTTTTCCCTAAGCTTAGAGTGCATGACCTGCATTTGCAAAGAACCTTGTTAAAAATGAATGATCTTCTGAGTGCATGAGTGCATTCTGCCACTCTCTCTCACACACAGAGCCACTCGCTCATAGTAAATTGCAGCTCAACTCTTCTTCTCTGCTCCTTACTCAGGCTGCCAAACACAGAGGATGTAGGCCAATACACACACACACACACACACACACACACACACACACACACACACACACACACACACATACACAGGTAAAGGCTCATTAGATGGAGGCCAGCTTCATACACACCACATCTCAGCAGGGTGGAGCTCTCTCCAGAGTAGGCTGAATCAGTATGGGCTGTTGAGGCTACATCCACACTACTACGTTTTTGTTTAAAAGTGAAAACGATCTCCGTCCACACCAGCGTTTTGGCTGTCCATATTAAAACACCTGAAAATGCACATGGTGGCCGTTCACGTACACTGGGCATGCTCTTGCCAGTGTAAACATGAAGCCGATTGTCTAGTCCGCAGTTGTAGAATATTTAAACGAAAATAGAAAGGACTACAACGGACAAAGAACCACACACAATTTTTTTTACATTGACAGAAAACGAGGTGGAACTGTTACTGAAAGTAACACAGGAGTATAAATTGAGTGCGGCGGCGGAAAACAGACTGGGAGTCGTCGCAAAGTAAACACGACAACATGCACAGCACAAGTGGTTGAGTGTTATTTGCACAGTTCTCTGTGTGGCACTGTAAATTGAATTGCTCTGGTGGTTTGATTGTTGACAAAATAAGCATTTTGAAGATGTCACTTGAGCGTCTGAGAATCGTTTTCACAATTCTTTATGTATTAAATGATGATAATGAACAGATGAATTGATAATGGATACAGTCGTTTCGATCCTCAGAGAAACACTGCAAGTTACATTCGTTTTTCAGCTTGATTTAGTTTATTTTTATTTTCTTGGTGAAGTCGCACAACCATTGTCATTGATGAATATTCATCGACCTGGACCTTTGTCCTTATTGACATTCTCATGAAAGATGAACCACTGCCCGGCATACCACAAAACCTCCCCTGGGACTCACACACGCGTAATATGGTTTACATTCATAGCATTCACACATGCACGTAATCTCCTCTGTGACATTCAGGCACCCGTACACGCACGCCCTTCATCTCCAAATGTCACCCCTTCACTTGCTGTCATTAAAGCTGACGGGAGGATGTTGTCTGATGTTGTCACATGACCAGATCTGTGTTGAAGAGTGCCTCTGAGTGTGTGTACCCATGTGTCCATGTAAGTTTGTATGTGTGTGTGTTTTAGCCAGAGTGAGGGAATTATAGATGGCTGAGACAGCAGGAAGAAGACAGAATGATAACTGACAGCAGCGCAGCTCTGAGCAGGAGCTTTGAATAGATTTTCTGGTTCCCTGGTAGATGTGTGGGTTTTTTAGGGTGGGAGTACTGGATCAGAGGTTGGGGCTGGCTTGAACTGAGATTTGATTTAAAATAAATACTTGTCTTGAGATGGAGCAATAAATACATCAACCTAGCTGTGAGCGGCGTGAGTCAGATTTACATTCACCAGTGGAGGCCTCCTGGCTGTGCATGCTACAGTATGTAGTTCTCACTTGTACAGCACTGTATTGTTTTTTTTTATTTGTTTTCCTTTAACTGGACTCCTAATTGTCAATTCTGGCGTTTCTTTGTCTGTGTTTGTGTGTCCATGGGTTTTAGATATGTGAATACTTTGCTAAAACTGGTTCCTCAAGTGCTGGCCCTTCAGGAGCAGCTCAGAGAGGCTGTTCAGAATGGAGACATGGAGACCTGCCATGGGATCTGCCGTATCGTCGTTACACTGGGAGAAAACCACTCCAGGTATGTGTGTGTTTTTTTCTGTAGGCCTCTATCAATGTGAAGATTTTATAGTATCTAGTAATGGCGACCCGAATAGTCGAAGATTTGATGATTCTATAGGCAGATTCTGATTCGATCTTCACAGCTGTGTTATGAAACAAGGATCATACCATTTTGGCTAATTGGGGGTGCACAATGTCAGATTTTACGTAAAACTACCTGTTTTCTCCAATTAAGTTGATATATAGCCTATTCTGATATAAATATCTACATATAATGCTGTTAATAAACATGTGAAAGGAAAGAAGCTTTTAATAACTTTTTTGTGTGTGAAAAAAATGTATAATTGTAACCCTAACCTTTAAGGTAGGGGGTGTCAGTGCACATGTGTGGCATAGCGTGTGTGTCTGTGTGGCAGAAGAGGGAGAGAGTGTTGTGCGTGAACTTTGCTGGTCGTTTGGATGATTCATCACCATTAATGAACCACACAAAGAATATCACATAGTTTTTAACCAGTGGGCTACTTGGATTAGACCTGCAAGGAACCGTGACGTGTGTGCAATTGTCGGCGAGTTGGCGGGCATGCACAACTCTGCACAAGACTGGTGAATGGCAGGCGAGCAGAGCAGAGAGAATAGGGTCAACAAAAAGCCTCAGTTTAGCTGGAAATGTGCAGCGACTAATGAAAAGAGACTGCAGTTCTGCAGCTTCTCAAGATTAAAGCGGAGCTTCCGTGTGTAACAACATGGGAGACACAGAGGGAGAAAGTCGCTCGTTAACTGTGTACCACAACTGCACCGGTCAGCTGCCAGATCACACCTTCTCTTTCTTTCTGTCCCCTTGGCCCACCTCTCTCTCTAGGACTCTGCTGGAGCAGGTGGACCACTGGCAGAGCTTCCTGGCTTTGGTCAACATGATCATGTTTTGTACAGGCATCCCCGGCCACTACCCGGTCAATGAGACCACCAGCTCGCTCACACTCACCTTCTGGTATACATTACAAGTAAGGAATGTCAGAATCTGATCCAGTCTAATGTTAAAGTGATGTCATGGTAGTTTGACAAATAAAGGGTACTGTATTTTTTTCTTAATGGCCTTTCCACAAAATAAGCTTTAATCATTGTAGTCTGGCAAGGCTTGTTAGGCACATGCTTGAAACAGTAATTTTTAGACAGACAAGATAGACTGCTCACTCAATTTGACAACTTGTCTAAAGCCATTTGCTTTTTGTCTTCTTCCTTATCCAACATAATTGATTTCTTGGTTTGTGCAAGCATGCAATGCATAGTTTCATATTAGATCATTGATAGTGAGGTCATTTCCTCAGTGATAAATGAATGATAAATAGTATAAAATGTGAAATACAGTGGGTATAGAAAGTATTCAGACCCCTTTAAATTTTTCACTCTTTGTTTCATTGCAGCCATTTTCCAAAAATCCAAAAAGTTCATTTTATTTCTCAGTAATGTACACTCAGCACCCCATCTTGACAGAAAAAAACAGAAATGTAGAAATTTTTGCAAATGTATTAAGAGAAAAACTGAAATATCACATGGTCATAAGTATTCAGACCCTTTGCTCAGTATTTAGTAGAAGCACCCTTTTGATCTAATACAGCCATGAGTCGTTTTGGGAAACAAGTTTTTCACATCTGGATTTGGGTATCCTCTGCCATTCCTCCTTGCAGATCCTCTCCAGTTCTGTCAGGTTGGATGGTAAACGTTGGTGGACAGCCATTTTCAGGTCTCTCCAGAGATGCTCAATTGGGTTTAAGTCAGGGCTCTGGCTGGGCCATTCAAGAACAGCCACGGAGTTGTTGTGAAGCCACTCATTCGTTATTTTAGCGGTGTGCTTAGGGTCATTGTCTTGTTGGAAGGTAAACCTTCGGCCCAGTCTGAGGTCCAGAGCACTCTGGAAAAGGTTTTCGTCCAGGATATCCCTGTACTTGGCCGCGTTCATCTTTCCCTCGATTGCAACCAGTCGTCCTGTCCCTGCAGCTGAAAAACACCCCCACAGCATGATGCTGCCACCACCATGCTTCACTGTTGAGACTGTATTGGACAGGTGATGAGCAGTGCCTGGTTTTCTCCACACATACCGCTTAGAATTAAGGCCAAAAAGTTCTATCTTGGTCTCATCAGACCAGAGGATCTTATTTATCACCATCTTGGAGTCCTTCAGGTGTTTTTTAGCAAACTCCATGCGGGCTTTCATGTGTCTTGCACTGAGGAGAGGCTTCCGTCGGGCCACTCTGCCATAAAGCCCCGACTGGTGGATTGCTGCAGTGATGGTTGACTTGCTACAACTTTCTCCCATCTCTCGACTGCATCTCTGGAGCTCAGCCACAGTGACCTTTGGGTTCTTCTTTACCTCTCTCACCAAGGCTCTTCTCCCCCGATAGCTCAGTTTGGCCGGACGGCCAGCTCTAGGAAGGGTTCTGGTCGTCCCAAACGTCTTCCATTTGAGGATTATGGAGGCCACTGTGCTCTTAGGAACCTTAAGTGCAGCAGAAATTTTTTTGTAACCTTGGCCAGATCTGTGCCTTGCCACAATTCTGTCTCTGAGCTCTTCAGGCAGTTCCTTTGACCTCATGATTCTCATTTGCTCTGACATGCACTGTGAGCTGTAAGGTCTTATATAGACAGGTGTGTGGCTTTCCTAATCAAGTCCAATCAGTATAATCAAACACAGCTGGACTCAAATGAAGGTGTAGAACCATCTCAAGGATGATCAGAAGAAATAGACAGCACCTGAGTTAAATATGAGTGTCACGGCAAAGGGTCTGAATACTTATGACCATGTGATATTTCAGTTTTTCTTTTTTAATAAATTTGCAAAAATTTCTACATTTCTGTTTTTTTCTGTCAAGATGGGGTGCTGAGTGTACATTACTGAGAAATAAAATGAACTTTTTGGATTTTTGGAAAATGGCTGCAATGAAACAAAGAGTGAAAAATTTAAAGGGGTCTGAATACTTTCCGTACCCACTGTATACTTGGGTTAACAGCCTGTGTGAGCTGTAAGTGATGCTTTTGCAATAATAATTTTATGGTCACGCACAAAAAAAATGTTTTTCCCCTCCTTACTCCATCCTCAGGATGAAATAATGTCATTCGAGTCGGATAAGCAGACGGTGTATCTGCAGGTCTACAGGCCGGTGTATTTCCAGCTGGTGGATGTTCTGCTACACAAAGCCCAGTTCCCCTCCGACCAGGAGTATGC
Organism: Micropterus salmoides; assembly: GCF_014851395.1. Classification (NCBI taxonomy): domain Eukaryota; kingdom Metazoa; phylum Chordata; class Actinopteri; order Centrarchiformes; family Centrarchidae; genus Micropterus; species Micropterus salmoides. Next base: position 23,770,108 of record NW_024040374.1, on the reverse strand, counting down.
ATCCTGGTCCTCAGATGAGAAAGAGCAATTTAGGATCTATAGGTGTGTGTGTGTGTGTGTGTGTGTGTGTGTGTACATTTGTAAGCCTGACCCTGTTTTTGTGTATGTTACATGCAGATTTCTCCTGCGTGTGTGTGTTTCGGTGACAGTCTAAGTGTTTCAGAAATGACTTGCTGACAGGATGATTGGTCAGCGTATGAGTGTGCTTTTCTCTAATAGACTCACTGGACTGACGAGTGAAAGGCTAAAACCTGTCTGACAGACACATGAACACATAAGGGTTTCAACACTGCGTGCCCTTAAAATGTCTTTTTGTGCATGTCTGTCCTTCAGGGTGGATATCTCAGACACACTCATGTACGTGTATGAGATGCTGGGAGCAGAGCTGCTGAGTAACCTGTATGATAAACTAGGGAGACTGTTGACTAATGCAGAGCAGCCCACATCATGGCAGGTGGGTGAGACACACACAGACGAGCAAAGAGAATATGTGAACTATTTTCTGTTTGGTTGAGTGTTGCACAGAAGCCAGTACTGAAAATGTGTCATACCCGATTTAATAAACCAGTTGTTTTTTTTTAAGACCAGTAATTTGTTTTCTATTATTATACTTATGTTGGTGTGCATGAAATCCACATTCTTAAATCAAAATAAACCTCAAGATAAAGAAGATTCAAAAGTACATATATAAGTTATGTAAATGTACAGGATTTAAACTATTGGAAGCATTTTTCATGATGATTTGGGTTGTTTTCACTTTCCATGGTCATCTTTTTAACTCAAACCTTAGGGTTTTGTCATCGCTGAAATGTAATTTTATCATCACTGTGTTCTCTTCCTCCAGCACACAGAAGCATTACTATACGGCTTCCAGTCCATCGCAGAAACGATAGATGTGAATTACTCTGACGTCATCCCAGGCCTGATAGGACTCATCCCCAGAATCAGCATCAACAACGTCCAGCTAGCAGACACAGTGATGTTCACTATAGGTGAGACAAGTTTCATGGGTGCATTAAAAGGACCATGTTCTAAAATTTCCAACCCATTTGAGTGTAATTTATAGACAACACTGGTACAAACAGGGAGTGTTTGAGTCTTATAACTTGAACTTATAACATTGTTCTCATTCAGCATCTGAACTGGTTAATCTCCCACCAGGTGCGTTGGCTGAATGGTTGGCAGACCACCCAGTGATGCTCAGCAGTGTCTTGCCCTTGGTGCTACAGGCTTTGGGGAACCCAGACCTTTCTGTTTCTTCTGTCTCTACACTGAAGAAAATTTGTAGGGAGTGCAAATATGACCTGCCACCCTACGCAACCAACATAGTAGCTGTCTCTCAGGTATGCGTACACATGCATTACCTCTTTTTTTTATGCTATTGCATTTTCTACCCAGTTGATCCAGTACAAGAGCCAATAAGGATCTTTTGTCTTGCTTTTAACAGCTAAGATGCTGCACACTTATGTGATGTTCCCGCTTTCCAGAAATAGCATTTACTCTTTGAAATCACTTCAGTTGTCTACTTTTTATTGCTAAATTCAGTAGTTTTTGTTTTGCTTTCCAAAAGAATTCAACCGTCACTCTGACTTTCTCTTTTCTCTCAAGGAGGTGCTTATAAAGCAGATCCACAAGGTCAGTGTGTGCTCGCTCACATTCACTTTCTCTTTTTGCTTTACCTTTCAGTTCAGAAGTGGCATTTAAAGCAACATTATGTAAGATTTGTTTTTTTTATTGTTATCGTTGTCTTAAATAAGGACAGCTGTACACACACATTTGTAATGACAAACATCAAACAAGCGCGACAACATAAGACACAGCAAGCCAGCTAATAAGTTATTACTTACTAATCCAACAGAAATAAAGCCAGCTCGGCATCTGTTTTTGCGTCCTTTCAGCTCTTTTATCTCATGCCAACAAGTTAAAAGCCTGTCTGATGTTTACCCTTGTCCGGCCTCTTGCTCGGTCACACTCTCTTTTTCTCTTTCTCTCGTCCTTCAACAATGTCGTCATCTTATCTTTTTGCGGCCTCTGCCATGATATCCATATTGAGAATACGGAGCTAGCTTCTTATAGCTAGCTTTCTGAAGGGTGTTGTTGGTGTGACATGTGGTGCCGCAAAGCTTTAAACCGTAGATTTCCTGCCTGGGATTTCACTACATAGTGCTATACCAGACGCTCCGTGACAGAGAATGACAAAGACGCCATTCGCTCTGTTACAAGTCAAAATGATTTTAAAATCTGTTATTTTAAGATAAAATTACTACATAATGTTGCTTTAATTAAGAAACTGAATGAATTGCGTAACGTGTTTGTAGCCTGTAGTCTGAGACTGAAGATCTCTTTCTAATACTTTTAAATGACTCTTAAATGGAAGCTCACTGCTCACTTGAACTGAAGCTAAACCTGCGATCATCTGTTCTTCCAGACAAGTCAGTGTATGTGGCTGATGCAGGCTCTCGGCTTCCTGCTCTCCGCCCTCCCTGTGGAAGACATCTTAAGAAACCTTCACTCTCTCATCACCCCCTACATTCAGCAACTGGAGAAGCTGGCGGACGAGACGGTGTGTACGCAGACCAACATTTAACAGTATACACACACACACACACAAAGGGCAGGCACAGTTGGACTCTGGCCAATAGGAACAGGCCTTGTGTCTGTGTGGTGTCACTGCAGTGGAACATTTCTCTGCGGGACCAGATTGGATTTGACCCTGCACCGTTGGCTAGTGACTCACATGGAAGTAGCAGAGACACACTTTCTCTCACTCGTGCAAAAACGCACGCACATACCAAGAGAGAAGGCACATTGAGAAAGTGAAAAAAAGTGCCTTCACAGACACACTTACAGTAGTGCATGCATACAGTCGTGCAAAAAGAAAATTCTTTACCGTGTTTAAATGTCACGTCTAATAGAGCCGGGAGTGTCAGACTGTCACGCTGGAAGATGCAAAAGTGGAGCTGCTATTATCTAAAAATACAGTTTGATATCTACTGTATGCGGAACAAAGTAGAATCTCTTCTGATCCCTTGTTCTACTCTCAGTAAAGACCTTGGGTGGGGTGACTAGAGATGTCGGCTTAGATGAAGCTTTTCATTTCTCTCTGTGTGTCTGTCTCTGTCCCTGCCCCCCCACCCTTCACATAACACACACATTGTCTCATCCCTCCTCTCCGACTCCCCCCACCCCCCCCGTTGTTATTTTCCTTCTAGCTTGTCGATGTATCGGCATTACATCAGACTAGGAAATCAGGTGCCATGTCTGGAGCCAGACAAATAGTGGCACCTAGTGGGGAGACCTTCAGGTTACATTACGTCAGGGGTGAATGACCATGATGTCTGGTGGCAAACGCTGAGGGAGTTGTTCAGATTTGGCCTCAAGGATAATGTGCATTGTGACCTCTCTGTTCTTGTTGTAGGGTGACCGTTGTACAGTAAAAGCATCAACATTGTGAGGAGAGGTTGATGTTGAAGGAGAGATGAGGTGTGGCTGTAAGAGTCCTCTTCGTAGTCCTTTGGCTCTATTGCATCACCATGGAGACAGAGCAGTGATTAAACGCTGCCAGTGAAACCCTAATTAATAAAATTACCTGGGGGAGGGGTGTGTGCGCACTGATGCGTGGTATTAGAACAAGCTATTATCTTCTTTCTGTCACATTGCTGAAATTGCCCAGCTTTTTATTCAGTTTTTTAAACTAGAAGTGAGATTAAATATTATTTATCTAACAATTATTTTGTTGATTAATTATTAACAGTAAGCTGCTTAATTTGTTTCTAACCAACTGAAAAACCCAAAGAATTCAATGTAACTGGCTAAATGAATCAAATGATGTGTCAACTAATGTGATTGATTTATATTTCAGTTTATTGATTTAGATTGAGTTTTATTTGATTTAGTTGTAGGTATTCCATCCATCCATTTTCAAAACTGTTTTTCTTGTTCAGGAGTAACACTTTGGGAGCATGTTTAGCTTTTATGGGTTGTTTGTCTTAAATATTTTAGCAGTTATTTTTCAAGGCAGCACCATGCACTAAAATAACCACATGGGCAGTGGGGTTAGTTTGCATAGTAGCAAATTCCTAAATAAAATCTGTTTTTCTTTGTTTCTTCTTTCAGCCTAATCCCTCCAATAAATTGGCAATCATCCACATCTTGGGGCTGCTGTCCAACCTCTTCACTACACTCGACATCAGCAAGCAGGACGATGAGTCAGCGGACGGCTCAGCACCACCTGTCAAAACAGCCCCACCTCCTCCCGGCCCAAACCCAGTCAGTTACCACACACTATCATCATTGTCAGTGGGGTTGGGTGTTTGGAACAAATACACTGACTGAATCAATGGATAATAGATATTGGCCAGTACAAATATACAGTATGTTAAGGCTTTGTAATACGGTGCACTGCAGTTTGGTAGAAATGCAGTGGGGCACATAATGCTCGCAGCAACATGAGCTCCTCTCCCGGTGAGGGTAGCCAACAGGAAATCTTTGACCTATCACTCAACCATAGTCATTAGTAATTCTGCTCATAGGCATGCACCCATGTGTAAATGCTAATGTGTAATGCTACTGATTGTTTAGGAATTTCTATTCTTTTTTTTCTTTTTTTTTCTTTTTTTCTTTTTTTTTTTTTTAAATGAAGTGAATCTGTGTTTTTCAGGTGGTGGTGGTTTTGCAACAAGTATTTGCTCTCATACAGACTGTACTCAGCAAGTGGCTCAACGACTCACAGGTTGTAGAGGTGAGTGATCGACATGTGTGGCCGGCCACATATTGTCAGACCTCTGCGTTTCAAGAAATCAGCCCACATGATCATATATGATGACATTTCAGTATAGCTGATCTCGTGTTGTCCCCCAGGCGGTGTGCGCTATCTTTGAGAAGTCAGTGAAGACTCTGCTCCATGACTTTGCTCCCATGGTGTCTCAGCTAAGCGAGATGCTTGGGCAGATGTACAGTACGATTCCCCAGGCCTCAGCCCTTGACCTCACACGACAGGTACACAATCATTCACGTGCACAAACGCACATTATTATTTTTCTTTTAATACTTTGTGCTTGCATGCAGAGGGGTTTTAGAGATTTGTCAGAAATGGCTGTGTATGAGCTAATCAGCTATGCACCAATGAGCCCAAGGTTAAGGAGGATAAAGTATTAGTTTATGTTCACAGTTAAAATATATATTCATGACTATATTCAAACTTAAGCATCATTTGTGTGACCACATAAACTAAAAGTCATGACTTTTACAGTTATGTTTCACCTTTTGTCATAATTTTTGTTAATAACATTGACTGAGATATTTTTACACCCAGGTGATATTATTTTAACCATTCTAATAACAATTTTCTAATCAAGCTATAAAAATAAATTTTGCATTATCTAATCACTGTAAGGATCCCTCACTGTCTTGGGGTATAAGCATTTAGGGGAAGTGACCTGTAGTATGTTTACATGTACCTACGCAGTCTTTTTTTTTTTTTTTTTTTTTTTTTATCTTTCTGTTGGAACAAAGTTGTTTTTTTCTTTTAAATCTCCTGTAAAAAACACATGTTGTTTCTTTAATCCCTTACCCTTAAATAACGGCGAGAAATCTAATTTCTTGAACATTTGTCCAATAAATGTTTTTTACATGTACACGTGGATCATAGCGGTGGATCTCCAAGAAGTTCAACTGGAACTGATAATGACACAAAAATATATAAGGCTGTTTCCATAGCAACAGTAGGTTATTTGTAAAATTCAGACACATTTGCACACTAAGAGAAAACAAGCGTTCTCACTACAGAACGTGTTTCCAAAATGCTACAACTTAAAAAAGAAAAATTGAAAACAGACTAACACCATATTATATTACTAATGCGCCCTAATCGTACAGCTGTATGTAAACACAGGTTTTATAATAATCAGGTTTCGGCAGTGCATGTAAAGACATCCCGTTTTGCTTCCAATAACCTGGTTTCTTGTGTGCAAGAAAACAGTGTGTCTGATGTGAAGTCCTGCTGTTTCAGATGGTGCATATCTTTGCCAGCGAGACAGACCACTTCCCACCCATCAAGGCTCTGTTCGAGCTGGTTACCTCGGTAACACTGTCCATCTTTCAGCAAGGTAGGGGGTCCAGCGGGGGGGCGGGTCTGTGAAATGTGTCTGTTCGAATCAGTGGTAGACCTTTTTGAATATTTCTATCGTATCTGATTTCACAGGGTCAGAGGAAAAGTTGGAAACAAATCTGGTAAAAGAAATTGTTAAAAATGATTTCTAAATTACTTTAATATATATTCAGGGTATGTGAAGACTGATGTGCTGTTGCATTAGACAATAAAACAGCGCAGCCTGGGGGCATCACACAGGAAAATTATGAAAGGTTAGAGGTCATAGTTGTAAATGTTTGCTCTGATTATTCATTAATGCAAATGAAACCACAAAGTGACCTGTCTGCTCGAGTTGTGTTGAAGTCTCAAATCATTTTATTAATGCAGACTTCTGTTTCCACTGATCATTGATTATATCATTTTAAGACTGATAAAAATGGTTTGCTTTAAACTTGTGCAATCAACATGTTGTAGTGTTTTCTATATTTATTAGCCCAGTATTTGCTTATTTAATTTTATTATTAATTTATTTGAATTTACTGTTTCTGTGTTTGGGCTGCAAGAAAATAGCTTTCATTTTGTAAAGTTTTCAAAGTTGGTCATAGGTTTGTTTATGTGTGTGACCTTGGGGCCAGATTTAGGTTCATAACGTAAGAGGACATGAATGAGATGATATCATTTCATCCACTATACTCTGGTTAGGCTACTTGTACCAGCTCTCTCTGCCACTCCCCTTCCCTTTGTGTTGTCCCTTTTTTCCTCTCCCCTTTTCCTGCTTTGACTGGTTAAGTAATGGCTGCCTCTCCTCCTGCCTCTAAACTCTTTCTTTTCTGAGCAGGTGCCTTTCAGTAGACAGTATCATTACAGGATACAGTCACAGCACAGAGACTAGTAGCTTATTCAGCTGGCTGACCTATAACATAGCAGGGCGGGCCAGCTCAATATGGCTGTAGCCACTGCTGTGCTAGGATTAGAGTCGGGCTCTCCATCCCAGCCCTCTGAATAAGCCCTGTATTCTCTCCAGCGGTTGTGTGTGGATGAGGGCTGGAGGGGGGTATTGAGCAGGAAACTTGTTTGGAGTCTGGGAACAGCTAAAGCTGGGCGCTTACTACAGACATTTGTTCTGTTTCATTACAAGTTTGCTGTTGGAGTCCTTCCAACATCAATCTTGAGCCATCGGAGAAAACCACGTTTGAAAGTCAGGAATCTCGATGTGGATTCATCAGTCCAGAAGCTTGTACAGGAAATGTGTGTTTAATTGTGCATCATTTGCAATCTGTCATATTTTAAAAGGTCTTGTAGTCTGTGTCCAGCATAATGGAGGTAGTGCTATCTGAACCTATCTTGATCTTTGAGTGTGATTCATACTGATGGCGATGGGTTCACCTTTGAAGCAAAGGGGATGTTACTGACCAGCTCTGAATGGACCCTTTACAGAAACCTCCTCCCCTGAGGCACTTGTTTGAATCTGCGAGGAAATTTGTTGCTTGTTGTTGGATCACGTAGATGCCAGCCGTGCCTTTTGGGAAGGAGGGGGAAAAATGAGGGTCCATTCAGGTTTGGTGCCTTTTTTCCTCCAAACTGTAACAGTAACAGAGGTGCCTCCTGGGTTCCCACTCCAAACCCACTTTTGTTTCGTTAGGTTTGTTCTTTTTCTCTCGTTACTTCTTTCTTTTTTTTCTCTCCAAACAGACCCATGTCTTTGTCTTCTGCCTGTTTTTCTGTTTTTGGTTGGTCTGTTCTTCCAAGACTCTGCCAAAGCTTCATAAGCCCCCCCCCCCCTCTCCCCTTCGTTCCTTACTCACGTGTGAATTATTTCAATGAAATATTTTTGAGTTCTCTTTTATTTCCACATGACTGTTGAATCTATTCAGTTGCTGTTTGTATATTATTCTTATTCTCTTATGATTTCTTAAGTTTCATCTTTATTATATTTTAGGACCCAGGGATCATCCTGATATTGTTGATTCATTTATGCAACTCCAAGCTCAGGTGTGTTTTTGGTTTCTTATTTCATTCACTTTGGGTTTCTATCTCTCTTTCTCTCTTTTTCTAATTTCTCCCTGTTTCTCTGTCTTCTCCCTCTGTACCTCTTTCTGTTCTTTGTTACTGGGCCCTAAGGCGTCCCATCTCACGGGCGAGGCGGTGGAATGAAACATGAGGGGGAATGTTTGAAACTGAGACGTTGGTCTCTCCTCAAACGCTTTTGATTCTAACAGTCACCTCACCACACGGAGAGCTCGTGTAGGGTTTTATTTTACCTGCAGAGACCCTCTAAATATGTCTGATGTGTTATTATAGTATTTGAAGCAGTGATAACACACCAGTCCTTATCTTCTATTCCGCAATCTCTGATGTGGAAGGAAGGGTGTTATGATGATCGTCAAACTCTAAGAAATCATTTTTATATCAAAATACTGTGTAAGCATGCTGTTAGGTGAAGACCTTGTGTTTCCACAGTCTTCTCAGTAGACAAGGTAGATTTTTTTAAAGAGTTGCTAGATGATCTTTTATTGATTTTGAAAAGATTTCATGAACCTAAGATGTCAGGACGTTCTTATGGCTCACAGAAATAATCATATTAAAGGATTATGCTGCTCAACAGGCTGCTTAGAAAATAGTAAAAAGCAGCGCTTTTATGTGGACATATTATGCATGAAAATCCACTATTTTAAGCACATACATTTTTGCTAAATCTATTCCCTTTTTTTCTGTAAAGTCAACATCAGGGCCCATTTGCTCCTTGGAAAAACATCAGCACACTCAGCACTTTAGATGAAATATTTTAGTTGATGCGGCGCTCTTGGGAAGATGATGTAACGCGTCGGCATCAGCGTTGTGGTCCCAGGTGACTGGTTAGTCTCCGAGCCCAGTCCTCCTCTGAAGTCATTCCAGCCCACAGCCAATCAAAGCCCAAATGAATTAATATTCAACTAATATTAATCAGTTCAGACAAATTGGCTGATGGCTCTTCTGTTTTATATTTTTGTCTTCCGTCTTCATTCTTCTTCCTTTGTTTTCTATCTATGGATAGATCTGACCTTCATCTCTCTCCCTCTCCCTCTCTCCTCTCCTCCATCCTAAATGAGTTCATTATTGCCAGATGAGTTGTATTTCTCTTTATCTGCACATGTTAATTACTTACACACTTCTGTTGCATATTCAATCCAGTCAACCAAAAACAAGGAAAAGTAATGTTTCAAATATAATTGATTTCAAGAAACAAAACCATCATTGCCTTTAGTTTGACTTAAGTTTCCAATGATTTCAAAGTTTGATTTTTTGCAATTTGTTTGTTATACCTGCTGAGTTCTGCATTGGAGCATCTCTGTATGAGTTTGGATATAGTTTTTCCTAAACAGACGGAGAGAGTACTATAGCCTGGTAGGCAGATCTGTTCTCAGTCCTGTGTTGCTGTCAGATCCGGCTACCAGGCTGAGCGGGTATTGTTGATAGCAGTATTTTGAAGGAGCTTATGCAGTGGAATGTGGTGAAGCAGTACCGATTGGGTCGGGCCGACAGAAACATGCTCTGTTTAACGCCTTTATCTGCCTCTTAGGCCCTCAAACGGAAGCCCGATTTGTTCTTGTCTGAGAGTCTTGACGTGAAAGCAGTGTTCCATTGTGGTAAGTTTGCACATAGTTTACATAAACACACACTGTTCTGGGTGTTTCGTTACAGTTCCTGTGAAATATGTGCCTTTCAGTACAGAGTACAAACTGTAAATGTTTGACACCATCCTCCAGTAGTTTATTTATGTTTCTGACTCCCTCTTCCAGGAGTTCTGTCACTCAAATTTCCCGAGGCTCCGACAGTCAAGTCAACGTGCTTGTTCTTTGTGAGTGAATACACACACGCAACGTGCAAGAATTGCATGTTTATAAATGAGTCATTTGGCTTTAAATGTTCTGATTCTCTCTCTTTCTGCCGTAGACTGAACTTTTACCCCACTGCTCAGATGTGCCTCCATTAGCCAGAGTGGTGCAGGAAGACGGCAAGCTGTTGATCCAGGCCGTGCTGGAGGTGAGAAGCACCGCGTTACACATTTACATGTCGCACCACCTAAAACGTTTTATCATTTCACTGATGCAGAGTTGTCACACATCAAACTTTTGTCCGTCTTATTGTAATTACCTCCCTGTTGTCGAATTTTTCCCACAGGGCATCGGGGGCGGGGCATCTCGGAGTCTGATGGACCAGTTTGCAGAGGTGCTTTTCTCTCTTAACAAGCACTGCTTTTCTCTGCTGGCTGTTTGGTTGAAGGAGGCACTGCAGCCTCCTGGGTTCCCGTCATCGCGGGTCACAATTGAACAGAAAGACAACTTCTCCCAGCAGATACTCAGGTAACCCTGCCGGACATTGGTCTTATTCAGTTGGTCAACCACATGCTTTTTCATCATATTTAATCATTTTATGTATTTGTCCTCTGTCGTGCAGAGAACGAGTGAACAAGAGGAGGGTGAAGGACATAGTGAAGGAGTTCACACTACTGTGCAGAGGGCTGCACGGTACAGAGTACGCCGCTGAATACTGAAACTCTATCCTTGAACTCTCACCTAACCGTGACCTCTGCCCTCAGCGCAAAACAGCTGGATGCCACAACAATACACTTCTCACAAACCCCATCAGTGAAGAAATCATGAAATGATTGTAATGATAACCCGCCCCGCCACAGGACAAGACATGGAACTCTTCCAGCATAGACCTGCCATCGGATTAATGGACAAACATTAAATCCCCGGTGGTTTCAGGGAGGCCGTCCTCTCTGCTCCAATATTGTTTTTCTGTTTGTTTGTTTCTCTATCTCTCTCCCCTTATTTAAAGGACTTTTCTTTGGAAGAGCTTCGAGCAGCACTCCCGGCATGCTGCCTCACGCCGCCTCCTATCTCTGTCTTGTTCTGCCTTTCTAGATCCTCCCGTGGTTCCTAGGTTGTTTCCTGGTGATTAGCATCCATATGAAATGGTAGTGGTATCGTACGTAGCTACTTGACATTATTTTTCAGAATAAATCAAATTAATTATATAAATGTATATGTATACACATATAGAAAGATGGTGGTTGTCAGTCCTGCTGCTGCTAACGGGAAGAGAGAAGGACCAATGTCGGGGGGGGGTTCTGCAGGAGAAATTACATAAATACAATAATATTTGTAACATACCCCAGTGCTCTCTGCATTTGCCAAATTATCAAGACATGTTTTGTGAATTTGTCCCTTCTTTTTGTTATATATGCCTTTTTTGTGGGTGTGAGTGGATAAGGAAAGCTGAAAAACACACAACTGGACTAAAAAACTGTCTCTTACCAAGCCCTCTGTGTACAGGGCTGTACCTCATGTACATACGGTCCCACTGCAGTCTCCTTGGGTTGCAGAGAGTGGTTTTAAATGAATTGGTCCCTTAGGTAAAGCAGGACTGTCTAGAGAATTGGCTGAAGGGGGGGGGGAGGAATTATAGTAGCTGGCAGTGAGAAGGAGGCACAAGATGAAACTGAGAAGGGAATTGATTGTTTGGAGGGATTAATAATCCCGATGATGGACTGCTTAGTCACTGTAATCGTGCAAAAATATTAATCAAGTTGTGCATATTAACAGTTATTGCTGAACACTTCTGTGTATTTGAGTGTGCGCGCGTGTTCATATCAGTATGTATGAGAGGGGTGTGTGCGTGCGTGTGCGTGTGTGTGTGCGTGCGCGCAGATGTATCTTTTTCCACTCGTTCAGTGCACTTATATTGGACCTACAGTACACATCCATATCTTCCTCCTATCGTTTAAACAAAGAGCCCATTCATTTCTTCATGCCGCACTCATTGAGACTACTCTTTTCTTAAAGACTGACCAGGCACGTCCAGTATTTCACCTCTGCTGCTCACCGGCAATCACACACATCTGTTAGACATCCTTATCATCTGGAATGACCAGCCAGTGATAACCACCAGACTCATCTATCTACCCGTTATTGACACCAACTACTGCTCCTAACAAAATGCTTGTGAACAAGCTACCCAAACCCATTTTCATCCATCTGGGTCACTGCCTTGGAGAGGAACAAGAAGGATTAGAGAGTTCAGTAACAAAATGCAAGACCTCTGAGAAAGTTATTCAGCAAGAATGAACGCCAACATTCTGTGCTCATCCATTACGCCAGAGACATTATTGGTGAAGTGATGTGATGGCTGTAAAATACACTGTCTAGTGAATCTGCAGGACCACTTGACATCTAACAACACTCAGCATTGAAATGTACTTTGTGGTCTCTGATAAACTTTATCTCAGTCTAATCCTTCTGTCTTATCCGAGGTGCCTGCAGACATGTAGCATGTATGTGTTTTTTGGGGGGGGGGGGGGTCATGTTCAGGGTTCAACAAACATATTCAGTGTGTGAGACACTGCAGAAAGACGTGTTTTTAGACTGAGACCCGATGCAGGAATCTGCTCTGGAGTGAACTGTCCTGCCTCGGGCCTGATTTGAATGGTGAATGATTGGATGTCCAACACTGATCCTCGCTCTGTGTAGTGGTCTCATTTTGAAGTGGGAAAATTGAAACAATGTTTGTCACAGTTTATAGAAAGAGTAGTAGGTGGATGAGGAGAGGGAGGTATGAAATGTACATTGTTTTTTTTGTACCTTGGCTTTAATTTATTAAATATATCTAAGACTGCAGCTCCTGACTCTTCTATGTGTGTGGGAGTAGTTTTGTTCTTCCATCAAAGGCACACCGTCTGCAAATCCTACAGGTATTTTTTCCAACATCTTTGAGACAATTAACACTACAATTAGAAATGTAGATGAAGATTCAAGTAGAAACAAGTAAGAAAAATATTTTTAATTAGCTTTTTTATAGATGGAGCCAGTTTATTGAGGGACATTTGTAAATCTGGAGTCAGCCCTTGTTTAATAAGTGGTTCTCCATCCGTATTATCAAGGCTGTAACCAGGACTCTTAAGTACACTAGTCAAAGTAGCCCCCACTGTCTAAACATGCCTAGAAACTAAAAGAAAATCTGTAAATAGTATTTGGATTTTTTTATTAAGTTTGCTGTGACAAAATATTACATTGTTGTTGTGGGTTTATTTACCATCATGAAAGTCTGAACTTCCGGTGGACAAATACTCAACCATTATTTTATTTAGTTGGCCCTAAAGCCTAATGTAGATCCTGCATCTTGACTTGAACCATCCTATAAATTACACACCATGTTTAAGTTTTTAACTAGAGAATGTGGGTTGTGGATGTTTCATGTCATGTTGGTGGGGACAATAAAACCATTTTTATTTATTTTTTTTAATTGCTGTATAAGAAGAGAAAATAGATAAATAATAACAAAGGAAGGACATAGTGAAATAAATAAAAATTAAAATAAAATAAGGGTAACATCGATTCAAAGTAATATATCATCTGTCCAAAAGAAATTTGTCAAACACACAGTTAGTTTTGATTGCCTTCTTGTTCTTAACGTTTTTAATTGTGGTGCTATACTGATGCAGTTCTTGGAGAAATTTTCCAAAGTGTGGTTTGGAGTCAGTCCATTTTTTCTTGTGGATGTGGAATTTCCCCAATACTGTTACCAACTGTACAAAAAAATTACCTCTTTTTCCTTCTCGTTTCTTTCAAAACATATAAGAATGTCCTTTTCCTGAAGTTGAAACGTTTGTCTAGTTTTCTTTTTCATATAAAATTCAACATCCCACCAAAACATTCTACATGATATACATTGATGAAATAAATGACTAAATAAATAAATTGATTCTTCATATAATCTACAGAAAGTGCAGGAATACTCAATATTAAATCTAAATCTCTCAAACGTCTTTTTTAGCTGATATATACGATGTAATATCTTGAAGGAAACCTCTTTTACTTTGTTGTTAAGACAGAATTTGTCTACAATAAGCCACATTTGCCTCTGCCAATTAATTTTTCCAAAAGTCCAAAAGAGTTATGCCTTGTATGCAGTTCCTTATATGTTTATTTGAACATTTATTTTTAGTAATGTCAATATCTCCAAGGAATATACTACTATTAAATGGTTGGGTCCTTGAGACCTCACTAACCGAACCTCGAAGAAGTTGCAGCACACTCCTTGGCACAGCATCAAAAACCACTGCATATTCTTTTGGCATAACTGGTAAACTGAAAACTACAACATCCATAATACAGTTGAGATCGTTGCGGGTAACGTCCCAGTTAGACAATTTTACTTCAAGAATGCAAAGTCTTTTTAAACTTAGTGAAAGAGTAATTAGTAGATTTTGTCCCGTTTTTATATACAGTCTATGGTAACAACTCAGTGAAAATCCAGTGGACTAGGGTAGCAACTGCGCATGCGTACACAGCTGAGCTGCTACCACGTGGGTGTGGAGGTCTATCCATCACATCCTGTCCTGTCAGTCTGCAGACCTCACCAACCAGACCACCTTCCCTCCAGCCCATTCAGAAAGAGCACACGTTTCTCCGGGACACCAGAGGTAAGCGGCATCTCATTTTTACATCCCAAACAAAGACTCAACCGCTGAAGCTGCGACGTAAGTTAAGCTAACCTTACTAACTAGCTCTCTGCTAACTCTGGTAACCTTATTAGCCACTTGCTTCCCCGCAAGTAACTTTAAGTGGGAGAAACAAAACAGCCCCAATTGTTTGTTAACAAACAGGAACCCCCCGAGCACCATTTCGATGATGTCTCATGTCACTTGAGACACATTACGAAGTTATATCCTCCATGTTTCTGCTGTAGACCGGTCACATCACAATCTGTGTAGGTGAAGAGGTGTGTGCGTGCCTGTGTCCTACAGTCTTCTCCATGCGGTTAAGGACTAACAGAAAGCTCCTGACCATGCAGTGAGTGACCTGAAACATGCTCACAATCAGTGATCCAGTTGTCAGGAGGCTCAGGGTGTGTTTGTTTAGATATACATTTATCTTGGTAACTCAATGAATAAGCTATCAGACCAGGACTGACAGATGTTGCATTATGTTTGTACTATGATTTTAGATCAGAATACAAACAGCTTCTTGGAAAGTGATTATGTCACATGATAGAAGCAGTGATAACACTTTTCTGTATTGATATGATTTTTGATTTTTAAAAGTTTGAGTCACAACTAAACTAAACTGATTAACTTGATTTAAACCATCAGGCGATGGCGATTCTAAACATTGCATCAACACGTAATGTAATCATTGTCTGGCCTGAACACTGAGAACTTAGAGAGTAGGATCTCGGCGGCAGGCTTTGTACAGTGTCATGAGTGGCCTGCTGTCTGTTAGTTGTTTTGTCTTGATCTGAACGGATCTGGAGACAAAGGTCAGCCTCAGTGAGAAGATGTGGGAATCCTTACTTATCATTGATCATCACTATAGACATTTAGCCTCTGATTTAGTGAGATGGGGTAAATCAATGTAAACGACAGATGATGCCTGCAATCCATCATCGTTGACACTGAATATTTGTTTCAGTCTCTCCATCAGTCATGGCTGTACTGAGGTTCTACAGTAACGAAGCTGTGAATGGGCGAGCCTTACAGAGGGCAACCAAGCTCTATTCAAAGCTGTTAATCACCACCGAGCTGTGCTACAATGTGGAGCTGACAGGTGAGTGTGTAACAGTGTGTCTGTTGGTGGTGACAATACTAATAATTGAAGATGCAGAGGCCGTGAAGACCAAAGCAATCGTGAAGAATGTGACACACGTGGATTCACCTTGTGTAGTCATGAGACATTTTCCACACACCCTCTGTCTTTTCCATTTTGCCATGTTGTGATTGTTTCCTCCTGCCCTCTGCTGCAGGCTGCCAGAGTCTCGGTGCCGATCAGAAGGAGGTTCTCCTGTGGTTGTTTCGCCCTCCCCTGCAGGCAGAGCCGCTCTCTGACAAACCAAACCTCACAGAGGGGAGCGGGGAGAAACTGGTGGAGATCGGACCCAGGTACTGCTGCACCCACGCAGTCTTGGTGGCTCAATGAAATCCCAGTTACTGGAGTTTTCAGAAGCATCTTACAGTCTTCATTAGCAGATTGTGCTCTAATGCTTATGACTCAGTGGTCATCACTCGGGTTGAACAATTAAATGAAATTTTATCAAAATTGCAATTTTATATTGCAGGAGGTGCAATATTTGTTAAGGCAAAATACGCCATGTTTTTACAGCCCAAACGGTCAAACTGTGTTTCGTCACTATGTTGAATACATGCGTACGAAGAAGTAGTAGTAGTAGTAGTAGTAGTAGTAGTAGTCGTCGTCTGGTTTGCTAGAAGTAACAATAGAAGTGAAATAGGGACCACAACGTATTAGTTAGCACAAGAGCCGTCAGCCTCCATTGCTTCTCCTACACGCTTGCAGGGATGGGTGAGCAGTGGCTGAGCTGTAGGTTGCAGTACGCAACCCTCACCACTAGATGCCACTAAAACCTACACACTGAACCTTTAAATTAAATATTGTCGTGTTACAGAGATGCGGCCTACACGTCATAAAGACTTAAGAAAACATCTGTGTTTGGTACAGATCCCGGCAAAAATCACACCATAATTCATTTTAATATGTTTTTCAATGAAAATGAATGTGATGACTGTAAAAATGATAATTCCCTGTAGTATAGCAAATCATATCGCAATTGCAATATCAGTCAAATAATCGCAATTAGATATTTTTTCAGAATCATTCAGCCTTAGTCGTCATGTGATCAAAGTTCGGAAGTTGGGTCAATTTCAATCTGTTTTGAAAATTAGAAATGGTTTGTTTGTTGTTTCATGACTGCAAACACTGAAACAAGCTGAGCATGATTATTTTTTTTTCATAAAGTAGATTAAAAGAGAAATAAATTGTTTTCTTGTGAGGCAAGCAGATGTTCACTTTGTCCACTGGAGGGTTATATGGAAATAACTGTCAGACGGACTGTGGGCAAACATGATTTGTGTTCTCATGAATTTCATTTGGCAAAAAGCAACCATATGGTACGATTTCTAGACTGTTAAGGATTCCAAGAAATTATCTTTTTTTAAAATCATAAATTTGAGAAACTTAATGCTAGTGAGGCAGACATCAAAGTCCAACAGGAGAAAATGTCTTCAAACTGTTGTTATTTATGTCATTGCTGTTTTGCGCTCCAGGTTGAACTTTTCCACCGCCTGGTCCACTAACGCCGTGTCCATCTGCCAGAGTGCCGGCCTCACTAATGTCACACGGGTCGAGCTGTCTCGCAGGTTTCTAATCAAGGTTTGTACACACATACATCCTTTTTGGAGCACTGGGTTGGTTTTCATTTCATGTTTGTGCTTATGATGATGTCTGTCTCTCTTCCCTCCAGCCAAAGAATGGAGAGAGCGTAACCGAGCTCAGCGGAGACATAAAGGAGCTGATTGAGTGTCTGTATGACAGTATGACAGAATGTATCTATCAGCAACCCATCACCTCCTTCGCTGTGGAAACCAAACCACTGCCAGTGTTTGAGGTGGACATCCTGGGGAAGGGTCGTGCAGCCTTGGAGATGGCAAACAATGATCTGGGTTAGACTCTCTTAACAATTTCTAAATTAGTGGAGTTTCTCTCAGCGCCGTTCTGCTTCAGCCTCTTTCTATCTTTTTACTGTTGTTCTCTTATCGTCCTTAATGTGCCGTAACCTTCCTCTCTTTTCTCTTTTCTTGATGCCTCTTTTCAGTCTTGCAGCTGTCTGTGAGTACACTGTGTCCCCTGGTGGAGGTAATAATGTCACATGATGCATGGCATTATTACTTAGCTGGTTAAAGTCACAGGACAGCAGTGATGCCGCTGATTAAATAACGCGTGCATGCGTGTGTTTAGTGTTGGTCGGATGTCACGTGAAAGCAAATGAAGCTCATAAAGAGAAAAGGGCTCCCTCCATTTAATGGAAAGTCACATACTGAACTACAAAGCTACACATATAAAGACATGGTTGACTTTTGGGTCAAGAGTGCAAATATAGTCAGAATTAAACCATTTTACTTTCTACTACTCTATTTAGGCCTGCAACTGATTATTATATTCTGATTATGAATTAACCTGACAAATATAAATGTATAAATAAAACATCTGTAAAATGTCCATTACACTTTCCCTAAGCCCAGGTTAATGTCTTCAAAAAGCCACAAAGATGTTAACTTTACTACAACATAAAATAATCCAAAAAGAAGCATCCTCACAATAGAAATTAAGGTACTTTTGGGCATATGTACCAAATTTGTGATCAATTCTCTGTCGATCGACATATTGACTCATCAGTGAATCTACTAATCATCTCAGCTCTAACCCATATGCAACAAAAGTGCAATACATACATTTCTTATGTACTGACAGCCACCGGTTATTCCTCTCTTTATAATGAACAGTTTTTAAACTGACACTGCCTACCGCGACAGGACGTGGTATGATCACTTCTGCCCAGCTTTGTTAATATTCACACGCTGCTCAAATAGATGAGAAAAATGTGAGTGCACACTTTGTGGGCTCTCCCATGCTCAGTCGGTGAACTGAGGAGATTATTTCAAAGGAGATTATTTCTATCTGGAATTTTATGACACTACAGCCAATTAATTCCCCCGACAGATTGATTTCAGTTTCACTATTTTGCTGCCCCCTTTGAGCATGATGTTGAATATGGTGTTTAAGAGAGGGAAGACGGACTCATCTAAGTGATGTGAAATCTTAAAGCAGTGCAGTCTCTAAAAAGTTGAAAGCCTTAAATATAATTGTACATGGAGCCAAAATACTTTCTGTTGTCTTAGAGCATGCAGAGAGGACTGTATGATACTTACGATAATTAAAGAGCTTTGTGTGTGTGTGTGTGTGTGTGTGTGTGTGTGTGTGTGTGTGTTTAGATGTATCTTGATGTATCTTCAGTCGTGGCTGCTTTTTGATAGCAAGATCTTTCTTTCTTTCATAGATATATAGATATATTTATATATTCATATAATGTGTTTTTCTAAATTAGGTCTTGCCTTTGACTCTTGGGATCTGGACTACTACACGTCAATGTTCCAGAGGATTAAAAGGAACCCCACCAGTGTGGAGTGCTTTGACCTGGCCCAGTCCAACAGGTGATTAGCATGTTGCTCAGCTCTGTAGTTTTTTGTTCCTGGGTTTTTTATGCTCTAATGTTTTTCTTTGTCCCAGCGAGCACAGTCGTCACTGGTTCTTCCGGGGGCGGATGGAGATAGATGGGCAGGAGCAGAAGGAGACTCTCTTCAGTCTTATAATGGATACCCAGCGGCACAGCAACCAGAACAATGTCATCAAGTTCTGCGACAACAGCAGGTAGGAGTGGAAACAGCATTGTGTGTGTGTTTCTGTTCACACTGACTCAATGTGAAATGTGTGTGTGTGTGTGTGTGTGTGTGTGTGTGTGTTCAGTGGTATCAAAGGGATGGAGCTGGAGTGTGTTTACCCAAAAGATCCATCCCAAGCCAGTCCATATGAGACCCGGCACTCACTAAGACATGTCATCTTCACTGCAGAGACACACAACTTCCCGACAGGTCAGAACACACACAACATTGTGTTTACCCACCCCCTCGTGTTGTTTTGTAAATAATCAATTATCAATCTGACCATCAGGTGTAGCACCATTCAGCGGTGCCACCACAGGGACAGGAGGTCGGATCAGAGATGTCCAGAGTGCTGGACAGGGAGGACACGTCATTGCCGGCACTGCTGGGTACTGCTTTGGCAACCTGCACATACCAGGTGTGTCTTCACTTTCCTCACTTGAAATGTGACATAATTGTTAATTCAATAATCAATAAAATGTCCTTTCTCACTGTGCATCTCTCCAGGTTACGCTCTCCCCTGGGAGTCTGAAGGAGAGGACTGGGAGTATCCGTCCAGCTTTGCCCCTCCGCTGCAGGTGGCAATTGAGGCCAGTAACGGAGCCTCAGACTACGGCAACAAGTTCGGAGAACCTGTTCTGTCAGGTAGGGAACCCCAAAGCCATGCCTAGATAGACTTAATTTTATTTTATTTTGGACTTTAACACAGCCGTCCTCTCTATCTGGCCTCAAAGATCATAGACTGGTGTTTTTAACATCCCATAATAAAAGTCCTGGAGAGACTGGTCTTGGCTCATCTCAGACCTCAGGTGACCACCTCCCTAGACCCACTGCAGTTTACCTAGCGCCCTGAGGTGGGTGTCGAGGACGCCATCATTTAGCTACTTCTGCAAGCCCTCTACAGAAAAGGCTGGTAACACTGTGAGGATCATGTTCTTTGATTTCCCCAGTGCCTTAAACACACTCCCACAGTAGCATAGGCTGGATTGTCTCTTACCTGTCAAAAGATGCAGGTAGAGACCTCCACAACCTCCTGGGTTGGACAGACCACAGTTTGTGCGAGGGAAGTGTGTCTGAGCAGGTGGTTATCAGAAACTCTCAGAAGACTTTGCCACTTGTGGACTTTAGGAGGACCAGGACTAATTTGAACACCATTTACACTTGGGGAAAAGTTGGAGATGGTGGATGGCTCCAGATACCTTGACAACAGACTAAACTGAGGCTGTCTACAGGAAGGGACAGAGCAGACTTTACTTCTTGAGGAAGTCTAGGTCCTTTAATGTGTGCAGCAAGATGTTGCACATTTTTTTTTACCAGTCTGTTGTTGCAAGTACAATTTTATTTGCAGGCATCTGTCAGGGCAGCAGCGTCCGAGCCAGTGGCACTAAGAAGCTGAACGAGGTGATTAAGAGGGCTGGCTCTGTGCTGGGGACTGCACATAAGCCTCTCCAGCTGGTTGTGGAGAGAAGGATGTTGCACAAACTGCTCAAAATTATGGATAATACTATACATGCTCTGCACAAACCCCTGGTCAGACAACGAAGTCGGAGACTCCTTCAGCTCCGCAGTAAGAAGGGATGCTCCAGGAAGTAATTCCTGCCCACTGCAATTAAAATATACAATGACTACCCTCTGGGCAGAGATAGGAAAAAGATTTTTCTAATTTTCTTATTTTACTTAAGCCGCTGCTATTGCAACACTACAATTATCTTTCAGGGTTGAATAAAGTACCTATCCTTCCATACATTCATACATACATAATGCAATTTCAATCTCCAGGCCCAAAGTGATGAATTCAGTTTGCTTGTTTGGCCCAAAATCGAGCTTCTCACTTTTGAGAAAACGAAATCAGCCAATGTTTGGTGGTGTTTATACTTGATAAAGGACTAAGGCAAGTGATCAGTTATCATGTGATATAATACATTTTCTGTCTGACTACAGATTGATTGACAATGAATTGTTTCAACATTTTTTTCAAATTAATTCTAATTCCCTCCTCAAGGTTTTGCTCGTTCGTTTGGCATGCGTCTGGCTAATGGAGAGCGGCGGGAGTGGATTAAGCCAATCATGTTCAGCGGTGGGCTCGGTTCTATTGAAGACGCACATGTAAAGAAAGAAGAACCAGAGACTGGTAATGTTTTGACTCAGAGTGTGTGCATGTGTAATCAATGCAGAGACTATATTTACACATATCGATCAATGACTCACAGTGTCCCTCTGCTCCTCTGCTGTACCCGTCGATCAGGAATGGAAGTGGTGAAGATCGGAGGGCCGGTGTACAGAATCGGTGTGGGAGGAGGAGCGGCCTCCTCTGTGCAAGTACGGTCGCTAGAGTAAATCACACAGAGGCCAGCAGTGACCTCACCTGGTGCAGACGTTTGTTTAAATAAATTTTGGCTCGCAGGTCCAGGGGGACAACTCCAGCGCCAGGGATCTGGATGCAGTGCAGAGGGGGGATGCCGAGATGGAGCAGAAAATGAATCGCGCTCTCAGGGCGTGTCTGGAAAGAAGCGGCAGGAACCCAATCTGCAGTATACATGATCAGGGGGCGGGAGGAAACGGTGCCAAACATAGGCTGTTCTTCTTTTTTTTTTTTCAGGATTTATGTAAAGCTTAGATGATGAGACAAAAGTTAACATATTGAATCATATTATCTTCTTCAGGTAATGTGCTTAAGGAGCTCAGTGAGCCAGCAGGAGCTGTAATCTACTGCAGTAGATTCAAGGTACTCGGCACTGGAACGCAGCTCCAAACATAAACAAACATTCACATTCTGCCATTTCTCATTTTATGTCCCTCCCATTGCTTTCCTCTTCTCTCTGCCTTTTGTTTTATAGAAAGGCGACCCCACACTGAGTGTGCTGGAGCTGTGGGGGGCAGAGTATCAGGAGAGCAACGCCCTCCTGCTCCGTCCATCGGACAGGTGCTTCCTGGAGAGGGTGTGTCAGAGGGAGAAGTGTCCTGTTGACTTTGTGGGAAACATCACTGGAGACGGCAAGGCACGTTTCAGCCTGGATCAAGTTGATTAATGCGCATCTACTGTACTAATCATCCCAGCTTTAGTGACACACAAATAGGTTCATTGTGTTTATTTCCATGTTGTTTCTCCCACAGATTGTGCTGGTGGATGATGAGGGAGGCAGTGAGGCTCAAGCAAACAAGGGGCGCAGTCCTGTCGACCTGCAGCTGGAGTGGGTTCTGGGGAAGATGCCGCAGAAGGAGTTTAAGATGGAGCATCTGGTCCCAACCCATCAGCCACTGGCTCTTCCTGCTGGTTTGAAAGTCAAAGATGCACTGGACAGAGTTTTACGTTTGCCTGCTGTGGCGTCCAAACGCTACCTGACCAACAAGGTGTGTGTGTGTGTGTGTGTGTGTGTGTGTGTGTGTGTGTGTGTGTGTGTGTGTGTGTGTGTGTGTGTGTGTGTGTGGTGTGTGTGTGTGTGTGTGTGTGTGTGTGTGTGTGTGTGTGTGTGTGTGTGTGTGTGTGTGTGTGTGTGTGTGTGTGTTACATTCCTGTCTTACACAGTTTCCATCTTTGCAGTACATTTGTAAAGACACTTTGTGACTTTCCACGTCTTCGCTCCATCCCTCTCTTAGGTGGACCGCTCTGTGACTGGGTTAGTTGCCCAGCAACAGTGCGTCGGCCCTCTTCACACCCCACTGGCCGACGTGGCAGTTGTTGCACTGTCACCGTTCAGTCTAGAGGGAGCAGCGACTGCCGTCGGGGAGCAACCAATTAAAGGCCTGGTCTGTCCTGCAGCGGGGGCTCGCATGGCTGTTGGAGAGGCTCTGACCAATTTAGTGTTTGCCAGAGTCACAGCTCTGAAGGTGAGCGGATAGTGGAGAGTGTGATCATCACAACTCTGTAGACCTGCTCTTAGAATTGGTATTACAGATTACAATTTTATTTCTTTAAAATAAATGATTTTGATAAATCTCTTGGTCATGTGTTTCAGGATGTGAAGTGTAGTGGGAACTGGATGTGGGCTGCCAAGCTGCCCGGTGAGGGAGTCTGTCTGTGGGAGGCCTGCAAAGCCATGTGTGAGCTCATGGGTCAGCTCGGGGTGGCCATCGATGGGGGCAAGGACTCTCTAAGTATGGCAGCTAGAGTGGGGAAAGAGACGGTCAAAGCTCCAGGTACTCTCATTGTGTGTGTGTCTGTCTGTCTGTCTGTCTGTCTGTAAAGGTGTTTGTGTATCTTTCCTAATTAAACTTTAAAATGAAGCTTTCCTGCTGCTTCTGTTTCAGGTGCCCTGGTTATTTCTGCATATGCTGTTTGTCCTGACATCACAGCCACTGTGACGCCTGACCTCGAGGATCCAGATGGCAAAGGTATTTCACACACACACACACACACACACACACACACACACACACACACACACACACACACACACACACACACACACACACACACACACACACACACAAAGACTCCAATCAGATTGCTCATTTTTCATAGTTTTGTTCTCAGTTTGTAATCACAGAAATAGGACTTTGGAATACATATATTTTAATCTCACCCAGACCACACATCTTTCTCTCTCTCTCTCTCTAAAACAAACAAAAAAAACCCACACACGCGCGCTCCTCTGACCCTTTGTCCTCTGTCTGCAGGCATTTTGTTGTGGGTTCCTCTCAGTCCAGGCCGCCATCGCCTGGGAGGCTCTGCCCTGGCTCAGTGCTACAGCCAGCTGGGAGACTGCTCTCCTGACCTGGACCAGCCAGAACTATTGACTGCCTGCTTCAACATCACACAGACACTTATTCACGGTCAGATTGGACTCACAGGCAAAGAGCTACCTGCCGGGCAAGAGAATAAAAAGTTTAGCGTTGTTTACTGTGGTTCAGTCAGGGAGCAAACTTTTCTTTAGCTTTCTTTTCATACTCAGTTTATTCTCTAATTGTAAGGCAACTACTTTGTATTGTAATACACAGCCACCTAGTGGTTTTACTGTGTATTTTTAAGTTGATAAGAAGTAGGGATAGGTCATGATTTTTGATTCACTGTATTATAAAAAATAAACTTAAACACTATATCACCCCATGTATATACTAGCGCCTAATAGTAACACATCACTACCAGGCATCGGTAATGTGTGTGTGTGTGTGCCACATTCAGTTTGGCTTCAGCCCTCTGAGATGGGCTAGATGCTCAGCTTTCAGCCTAATAGTGTTTGTTGTGTATTGTGTTTGCTGCTGCAGAGGAAATAAAGTTCCTGCACAATTTTCCAAGAATGGTCGAAATTCCCATTCCTAATAAAAAGCAGCAGGACCTGGAGACTCAATCATTTTTGTGACATTTTATTACCTGCTGACAAACTTTTTATTTTAAATGGTTATATTTCTAGTCAGTAAATCAGTTAGAATTATATTGTAAAGTAGATTGTAAGTGAATTATCTTTGAAAACTGGAAGATGGGTGAGAAGAGACCGACATTTGGAGTCTTTTCTGTTCCTTCAGATCGTCTGCTGAGTGCAGGACATGATATCAGCGATGGAGGCATCATTTCCTGCTTGCTAGAAATGGCGTTTGCAGGAAACCGTGGAATTGTTGTTGAGTTGTCATCACAAGGAGCTGGAGGTTAGTGAGCTGATGCGTCTCTTGGTTTGGTTTCAGCCACTATTCACACATACAGGACACAAACTGTGTAGCTATAATCATAATCTCATGCAGTGTTTTGCCACATCTGTCTGCACAGTCATGGAGCTGCTGTTCAGTGAGGAGCTGGGTTTGGTTCTGGAGGTTTCGCAGCTCCATGTAGAAACAGTGTGCCAGCGATACAGCGACGTAGGCGTGCAGTGCCATTGTGTCGGCAGAACCTGCGACTTCGGGCCAGAGGCTATGGTAAAGCATCAACCTCAACATGCATCTCAAGTGATTAAATATCACCTGTGGTGACCGTTGTTTTCTGTTTCCCTCACTTTCAGGTCAGTATTCGTGTGGATGGACAGGAAGTACTGAGAGATTCGCTGCCTAACCTCAGAACATTATGGGAGGACACCAGTTTCCAGCTGGAGTACCTCCAGGCCAATGAAATCTGTGTTAAACAGGAAGAGGAAGGGCTTGCCAAGAGGACACAGCCTTATTTCAAATTGACTTTTGATGCCTCTGCATCGCCCACCAGCAGCCAGCTAAGTAAGACCAAACAGGATTGGTACCTGCTATGCTATTTTCATTACCAAGTAATCCTTCATGTATTCTTTGATGATTACCCTAATCATTTGGTCTATAAAACGTTAGAAATAATAATATAAGCTCTTCACAATTTGTCAGAACATGTGCCAGTTAACATTTGTCTTACCAACATGAAAAAACAAAAGTATTCAGTGCAGTGATATGAAAATCATCATCATTATTGAGTTGTTATAACCACTGAGTGCTTGATATTTTTATTTTAATCTCTCTAATGTGTGTTATTCTTTCAGCTGCAGGGCAACCTCGTGTAGCTGTGGTCAGGGAAGAGGGCAGTAATGGAGACCGAGAGATGTCGGTGTCTCTGCATATGGCCGGCTTTGAGGTAACCAATTAGTGCTTTATTAACTGGATATACGGTATGTTGACAATAGCTGGTGTGCATGACTCTTGTCTATATTTATGTATAATTGTGTGTAGGTGTGGGATGTCACCATGCAGGATCTGTGCTCTGGCTCCCTGACTCTAGACTCTTTCAAAGCAGTCGTGTTTGTTGGTGGATTCAGCTACGCAGACGTTCTGGGATCAGCTAAAGGCAAATAAACACACACGCATAGGCCGCTTTGATATACAAATTGTTTTTGTGTAACACCATGTATCCTTCATAATAGGTTGGGCTGCTACTGTTGCATATAACCCCAAGGCCAAGGCTGAGTTTGATCGCTACCGGCGCCGGCACGACACACTGAGTCTGGGTGTGTGTAATGGCTGCCAGCTGCTCGCCCTGCTGGGCTGGGTGGGAGAGGGCGAGGATGGAGCAGGTAAGAGAGAAAAGACACAAAAAGCCATGTTGCCTGTAATAGTAATAAAAGGGAAAAACAATACTCAACAGTGAATTTAGACCATGTAACAGCAATAGGTCCCTTTGCAGTTAAGTTTAAAATGTTACTTTTCCCTCAGAAACCAACGTGGTTCTGACCCATAATAAGTCCGGCAGATTTGAGTCTCGTTTCATCAGCGTTGGGATCCAGGAGTCCCCGTCCATCTGGCTCAAAGGCATGGAGGGCTCAGCTCTGGGAGTCTGGGTGGCACATGGAGAAGGTAAAGTATTATAGAGTCAATCAGGTACAGTAGTAGTCCTTAACTTGACACCTGAGTGGCTGTTGCTGAATAGAGCAGCAACAGGTTACTCAGTGTGGACATTTTGAATTTGCACAACGACGACTCGTTCTGCTGACTCATAAGTCACAAGGTCAGCATGTTCTGTTATCTGCAGCTGTGTTTAATATTGATTTTCCTGCAAACCTCTTTCCTTTTGCAGGTCTGATGCAATTCCGTAGCTCACAGGCCCAGGACCAGATTATTTCTGGTGGGCTCGCCCCCCTCCGTTATCTTGACGACCAGGGTCATCCCACTGAAGACTACCCTCTGAACCCTAACGGCTCCCCGCTGGGCATCGCAGGGCTCTGCTCCAGGGACGGGAGACACTTGGCCATGATGCCCCACCCGGAGCGCTGCACCCTGGGCTGGCAGTGGCCCTGGGCTCCGAAGGACTTGAGACCTTCTCTCACACCTTCACCCTGGCTACGCATGTTCAACAACGCAGCTGCCTGGTGCAGCAACACAGAGTGAGAATGCTCCGTTTATGTTTCTGAAGCTGTCAAAGTAGTATTATTGTCTTTGTTGGATAGTGTGTCAACTGAAACTGTGAGGCCTGTTTCATTACTTTGTTTCGTTACACAATACACCGTTTTTACTTACTGTGGTACTTGGTCTTTTTGCATTATTACCGATGCCTGCTGTAATACTTTATGATTTTGAGACTTGTGGATTCCTGTTGACTTTGTATACAGTTCCTTCTTGCAAACACTGTATATTTGACAAAGCTGTTATGAACCAGTCAGGTCTGCTGACATCAGTGTTGCTCTCCTGAAACTTGAGAAATGAAATTTGCTAATAAATAAATGAATAAAACAAAAGCATGTGTAGTAGTAGTGTGTTGTTTGAAAAAGAAATGCCACATAAGACAATAAATATTCTTTATTTTACACATAAAAACTAATTCATACAATATCAACTATTTACATAGATGTCAATATAACAGTACTGACGTGACCGCTTATGTTGAGCTTGCAGATAGAAAGTGGTAAAAAGGATTAAAAAACATTACCATTTTTTTCTTTCTAAAGATGCAAAAAATGGATTATGATTAAAATATAAAGGATCAAATTGCAATTTTAAATTGACGCTGAATATTTTGCTCCCAGCCACAAGCACTTTAGGCCTCAAGAACTTAAGGAATGAGGATTTGTGACTGCAGCTGAACCAGCACACTGCATGGCATTGTATTTTAGATAAGAGTACTCTGTAAACACTTGACAAACCGTCTGAGAGGCTCAGATGCCGTCTAACATCTCAACCGTTGCATGTTACGCTGTTGTCAATATGTTTGCGTCCACTAATCCAACTAGCTTCAGCCAGAAGGAAAAAAAATCCAATGAAAGTCCATGTCAAACAGCTTGTACTGATGCTCTCCAGCAGCATCTGTCTACAGTGAACTCCCAATTACTCCTTGTGGGGTTGTAGCATGTGTTGAGTGTTCTCTACTCTCTGGTGCCATTCGCTGGTTAATGTTGATGACACAGATAAGGAGCAGGATGACCACCACGAGGTCATCCAGGACCCCCAGCAGTCCACAGAGGGAGGAGTCTGCCTCCAAGGGGTTTCCTGATGAGGAGACAGGGGCAAGAGGAGGGGAGGAAATGGACACCACAGTCCCCACGCAGCACAGGGCCACTCTGAAGAAAAACAGCCACACGAGTCCTCCCATGGTGCCCAGGCCTCGGGCCAGTAACTGCAGGAGGAGGGGTGCGTCACACAGGTAATCCATTACCTGGAAGGGTCAGTATGCAGAAGATAAGACAGGTCGGAGAGGAAAACATACAAAATGGTTCTAGATATGAACATGGTTCTTACATGATAATATTAAAAGAGCAGAAGGGATTATCTGATTTTTGTAGATACAGCACATATACAGTGTCACTAAAGATTTCCCTTTATAAGTTCCTGTATTTAGCTGTATATAATGATGTGTCTCCCTTAAAAGTTTTCTATTTCAACTCAACTTTAACTTGAGTATTTAGATATATAGTATAAGGAAAACTACTCTGGATTTTCTAATAAGGCTTATTATTAAATATAATATTAAGGCTTAAAAAGGGTTGAGTAAAGGATGTGTGGTGCTGTTAGATGTTATGTATGAAGGTTAGATAGAGTACTGACCCTTCGCGGGGTTCCAGAATAGCGTTTGTTGTAGTCTGTGATTTCCCCAAGAACTTCCTTTGACTGGTCCGATCGACTCTCGTTAAATAGATTACACAACACACTGACCTGGAAAATCAGGCACATTTTATTCCATGTTCACACTGATTCTAAACTGAATGTTCTCACCGTGTATTCATGAGGACCGTGCACACTGTACCTTCTGTCTGCAGAGAGGGCAGCTGATTGCATCCAACCAGGACCCATGTCTCCAGTAGGCGATCAGACAGGGAGCTGCAGAATCAAACACATCAATCAAAACTTTCTTATCAAGCATTCAACAGCTTATAGCATAATGCACCTGCAGTGTTGCCATCAGATTATTCGATTTGGAATTTGATTAAAAACTACAGTTTTTTGGAAGTAAATTCATATTTTGTGTGTGCCTAATATTTTATTAAAAATCACCCACTGGCTGTCCAGTTTATTGAAATAATTAACAATAAGACACAGGCATGTGGGGCAGGTAGAGTGGTTCCTGTGTTGGGTGTCTGCAGTTTTATAAAGTAAAGGTGAGAGCTGAAATAGAAATATCTTTGTAATCTGTGACAGATAATATCAAGGTTAAAGAGGTTTTCATCTGTGCCATGAACATATGCAGTTGGTTGGAGACATGCCTTCTTAAAACCAAAACCTGAAGAGACTTTATGAACACTTTTACAACTTACAGCAGACTACTGTAATGGCCTTCTCTCAGGTTGCACTTTAATTGACCTGGTTCACTTGCTTGTCTAGAAGCACTGAAAGCCCTTGTTCCACACTATATTTTAGATCAACTTAAAAGCCATGAGCCTTCCAGACCTCTCAGGTCACGTGGTACTGCTCTCCTTACTGTACCGATTGTCAATTATAAAGTCTGGTGAAGTTGCCTTTAGTTTTTATGCTCCTAGTTGCTAGAACAGTATGTTTAGACACCCATCTTAATTTTTTTTTCTTAAAACTTTTTTCTGCCGCCGTTCAGAAATGATTACTTCATCTTATAGTTGCGTTTACGTCATTTAATAATAATTCATAAGTCAATATTTTTTACTCTTTTTATATTTGTTACTTTTCTTTTGCTCTTTTGCTCTAAAACACATTTTGTGTTTCCTTGTGAATGATATGTGCTATATACTGTATATATATATATATATATATATATATATACACACACATACACATACACACACACACACACACACACACACACACAGTATATAGCACATATCATTCACATATATATATACATATATAGAAGTGATTGAAAATATATATATTGAAGTGAAAGATAAACAAATTAATGCAATTTCATAGATGATGATGCGTGAATGAAAGAACAAAAGTGATATATAAAGGTCTCTGATACTTCTACAGAGTCCGAGAAAAGGTCATTGTGTGTTGAATCTCGTACCGCAGAACAAATGGCCACAGTTCGTCTGGACTGGGAAGCTGGCCGTCTGCAGGCAGACCGGACAGTGCCAGTCTCGGCTTGTGGATGGACATGACTGTGTAGATTCCTAAAGAGATGAGTGGGAAAGAGAGACAAAAGTTAGGAGATGAGAGGTAAAAAAAAAAACGAAGCTAAAAAGTAAATATAAAACACAGAAAGAATACAAAAATTAGTGTACCTGATACTGTGTGCTATATAATTTCCTAAAGTCCTTGATGATCTCTCAAACAGACATTATAATAGATACACAATACATGCTCGGGGACCTAAACAGTGAGATTATTATCAGTTGTTTGGCAGCAACTACTCTACTAGACTGTGACCCTAATAAAAGCAATAACAATGATCACACAGGAGTGCCTTACAGTCATAATATTGTTTGCCTGTATGTTTTTCCTGTCGTCACGGTTAGATTTTGACATTCATTTTAAAGAAATAACCTGCAAAGCATCAGCTTCAGTAATGTGCTGACTGTATGAGTAAAGTTTTCACCTTGGGGAAGCTCATATATGTTGATGCTGACTGATCAGTCGCGCGCACCAGAGATCTGGGTGACCTGGGGTGACTAGGACCCACTGGACCTTCAGAGGGGAGATGGTCCAGTCTGCAACGTGATACAACATGGCAACAATGATAAACACACATTAAATATCACATATCTGCTAGTGAGGAGATACTGACACAAAGCAAACAATTTGTGAGATACGGTGGATTACACAGCTTGTGGATGACAGATGCTGAGACTCTGACTACAGCAGTTTGACAGATTAGCTGCTGCAAGCTATGTTGCAACAACAAACACTGTGATTTACCTAAATGATTTTCAAGCTTTCCAACAAAACATAATCATAACTTTCATTAGGCACTTTAAACAACTTCACGACACACTCCTATCATTAAATTACATTTACAGTGATTACAGTAATCACTTTATGAAATTACACTGTTTTCGGTGGATTACTTTACACTTTAAAGTAACCAGTTAATTTCTAACATATCACATGGTGTGTTGTGTGATCAAAAGACACTCTCCACCTAAACTGTCTTATAAGTGCCGTTACAGCACACAGCCCCTCTTGTGTTCTAAGAAAACAAACACAATCCTATCAATACCAAACTTAATTAAAATGAAACTCACCTGGACTGAGAGCTGTGGTGGGGGTGCATAGTTGAGTTCCAAACAGCAGTGGACAGGTAGTCACTGTCTCCTAGAAGGAAGTAAAGTGCTACCCGACAGCATCACTGTTCAAAATAAATTGGAGCTGCTTGTTAATGATCAACTACACCCTCCAATATCAGCTGGTGTCTGAGTCTTCCTGCTTAAAGGGGGCAGTAATGCAGTCCAGTAAATAAAGCACAGATTGGTACTAAACTGCAAAAGAACATATAACACTTGTGAAACATTTCATCAGACTGCAATGAACTTTTAGTGTAAAGGTATTGTGTATTGTATAAGTCATTGCTTCTAAAAAGCACCACATCCTTCAGTCTTGTCAGAGACAAAGTATTTGGGTCACATGACTTTCCACCAGATCAAAGACAGAAAAGATCCCTCCCACGCTGTGTAGGCCAGATCTGACCTCACCAATCATTTACCCAAAGTTTACTCGGTCAGCAGCCATCCTTCACATAATTCTACTCTTACCATAAACTGCTGGTTGACATTAACTCTGTACCATGCTAAGGGATGTGGCGAGGCAACTCAGCTGTAGATAATCAACCCAGCAACTCAACAGCTCTGTCATAGATCCAAGTTTTACCGGAATATAAAGGTAGTATTCCACAATTGCACAACAATTATTCTCATACTGTGTCATTGTTTAAAGATTAAAAGTGTTGGCCACATAACTCAATATGCAGCAATACAGAAGCAAAAGCAAATAAATTTGCTTTGATTAAAAAAGAAAAAACGCTCTCTCTTAGAATATGTGACATGATACACGACATGATTATCTTCACAGAGTTCACAATGACAGCTGTTTCATAAATATCCGAGCAAATATTTATACAGGCCCTTCACCTCACCTCAGATAAGAGCTGAAGAGTAGGAGTCAATGTGGTTTAGATGATCTAAAAATAGCAGCCATTAGTCAGTGAGGGTCAGGGTCTCAGAGTGGCAGATATTACAAGAAGCTCATCTACTAATAGATAAACTCTGGGTAAAGTCCAGTCTCAGCCCATATATGAGTTGGTAATTTGAGGATACCTTGTGTAAATTCAACCAGATTCAAATTAAATATGTAATAAGGCTATATATTTACATGATACATTTCATCTTCTGCAAGCTTTGTTTGGAATTTTCCATATTGTGGCTGAGAAAGCAGCAACAAGTGTGAGATTTGTTCTCTTGGAAAAGCAGTCAGTATTTTGTAACACACTGTGTAGCCTTTGAATCTCAATTACTCACACCCTCACGTGAGAGATATAAATGGATAATGTGAGGAGGTTTGTTGTACTTATGGGAAATGATTTACGGTCAGTGAATGGTTGGCAAGCTGCCACGCGTTTAGTGGCTGTCTGAGAGCAGGTTGAATACAGAAAAGAGTTTATATTTCTAGGTAATATGGCCTATAAAATAGGACTAAAAGGGATTAACATTCCCCATTTGTATTAAATTTCCAACTGCAATCAATTTCCTGCAAAACTGGCTGTGCAGGATCATCTCTCTGTTGGCTAAAGTGTGAGGTTAGCACTTTACAGTAGGTCACGTAGACACATGAAACACACTGCAATTATGATTTCATATTGATTGAGCAAGTGCAGTCACATGTTTGTGGCAGACAAGATAAATCCAAAGAAAAAACTTGTCAAATGAATGTATGGTTTACAGAACCTGACTTGTTTTTTGAACAGAAGGGGAGTACTGTGAGCAAAACAAATGTTCCTGAAATAGTTTATTTCATGTTTGCTGTAAATGTATGTGTTTGGGGCTTTTGTCATGTTTGCAGTTTTTTCTTTTTTTACACAACTCAGTAGCTTTTCCTCACATTTATTTATGGTTTTGACTTTTTTTCAACAACGCTTGAAATGTGCGATATTGTTTTTCCTTTGTCTGGAATTCTATGCGGCTTCATGGGGATGTTTCTCTGAAGTTATCGCAGTTTTAGTATAAGCATATATATATATATATGTTACAAGTAAAAGTCATGCATTTTTTGTAAAAGTACTAAAGTATCAGCATCAAACATTACTTACCAAAGTACCAAAAGTAAAAGTAGTCATCATGCAAAACTGTCCTATTGACAATATTTATAATATTGGATTATAATTATTGATGCATTCATGTTTTACATCATGTTAATGTTGCAGCTGGTATAGGGGGGGCTAAATTTAATCAGGCCTACTTTACATAATGCTGGTTAGCTCCAATAAAATGGAAATACTCAAGTAAGATACAAATACATCAAAATTGTATTAAGAAGCCTACAGTAGGCTACTTGTTGTGTATATACACATGTATGCTAAGCCATGATGTTGTACAGTAGGCCTTTTATAACTCTAAAGGTGGGATGACAACCTCTCTGGGGCAAGTCAGGTCTAATTGAGTTGTTTTTAATGACAGCAAATTTGTAACCTACCAAAATAGTCTTTCTTTCATGAAATAAAATGAATCAGAATCAAAACCAGCTTTATTGGCCAAGTATGTGTATACATACAAGGAATTGACTCTGTTTTAAAGTTGTTCTCAGTGTAGGCGTACTTGCACACAGTTCCAAGTGCAATTTACAGGAGGATAGAAATAGACGCTTAAAAAACATGAACAACAAAGATGAACAAAGACAGGTAAAAAATAAACATAGCTTTATTATGTGGCTAAATGCCTACAAGTAGGTGAAATTAATATTTAACTAATGTTATACAAATTTAACTGTGTTCCCTTGTACCTGATTTCCTCAACCAAACATATCCATCACTGATGCGGGGAAGCCATTTGATAATTACACAGACCAGAAATCTTTCGATTCTGGCCAGATAATGGGGGCGTATGTTAATCACATATCACGTTCACTGATTGGTTACAGCGTAGTTTAACAGCCATCAATCTCAACATATCTCAACACTGATTGGATTCAGCTTGAACTCCCCTCCCCCCTCCCCCCTCCCCCCTCCCCCCACTTCACCGCAACCTGCAAGCAAGTAAACGTCAAAGAACGCTGCGCCATTCACGTACATCTTACGTTATTTTAATGGCGGAACGACCGTTGTGGCACTCCGCTGTACGTAGTCGTCGTTAGAGACCTACCTCTCGGCAGCAGGTGAGGTCAAATGCGGAGGAAAAGAGCGGAAGAGCTTTTGCTGACAGGTGGAACATATTTAAGATAAAAGGCAACAAATGGACGAGGATAAAACGGCGCTGACCGAGAGCCTCATAATATGGGTGAGTTTGTGTGCTCGTTGCGATGTGAATGTGTCGCCTGATGTAGAAGGAAACCGTGGAAACGATTTACCTGTTTGTAGGTGGTGGGGTGTCCGCGAAAACACTCCAACATCCGAGAGAAAATTAGACAAATATGAACTAAAGGAGATGGTCGTCAGTTAATCTAACGGCAGCTGTTGTCTGTCGTTATTATGGAGATTAGCGTCAGTTTACAGCTGTTATTGATTTAATAGTCTCTGTAACGCTAGCCACACTGTCGGTGGTCCACCGGTACGTCATGTAGCTAGGTGAGGTGCAGGGAGCTGCTACCTCAGGCTAATGCATATAAAGTTTCCACTCAGGAGCTACAAAGACAACAATATGCTTCAGTTTAGTCGCCAGATTTAGAGTGTTAATCCCATTAACCAGGAGATATTTGTGGAATGTCGCTTCGGGTCTTTTGTTAACATTATGTAACTGTTTAAATGTAACTTAGCTACCACCAGCAATAGTTGCCTTCATTTACCTAAAATATAACTTAACCAGGTTTTGTTGGCTACCTTGGGTCAGGTTCATCAGGCATCTGAAGCCTGATCTAAACCACATCAGTTACCTTGTTGGACAACAGTAAATAAGGGGTTAGAAATTGTTTCCAAACAGTGCACTTTTACATTAGTTTTATTCATTTAGCTGACGCTTTTATCCAAAGCGACTTACAATTGCTACACATGTCAGAGGTCGCACGCCTCTGGAGCAACTAGGGGTTAAGTGTCTTGCTCAGGGAGACAATGGTGGATTGGTCACAGTGGGGAATTGAACCCGGGTCTTTCGCACCAAAGTCAGGCGTCAATCACCACCCCCACCCTCCGACTTAATTTTAATGTTTCATATTTCACGTTTTTAAATGATTATCTAATTTTTAAACTAAAAAGCTTTCACTAGTTTGTGGGAGTGAACCTCAGAGTAGCCTTCAGATAAGGTTTAGTCCTCACTATAAACTGCAGGATGTTTACAGGACAGGATGTTGGCCCAGGAGAATTCACCTTACACCGTGACTGCGGCTTGAATTATTTAAGTCTTCACTTAAGCACAGGAGTCTTTGCCTGGCTGTTGTGGTGTCTTTGCCGCTATTATATGCAGTCTCTCATTTCCCATCCTGTGGTATCCACCCTTCAGTGCAACACTGTCATCTATTATCTCCTCTTTCCTTTACTTATTCCTCTCTCAAAGCGGTTTGGATGCAGTTATGCAGTACCCCAGCACATCTGCAGTGTTGTGGAGAAAATCTTCAGTGATAGCTTGTGCAGGGTGTTTCTGCATGTCTCCTGATGATTTATTCCCTGTACTGTCCTTTGATTGTTGACCAGTCCTCGTGATGATGCTGTGTTTTCTGCCTTTTAGCTGCAGACCTTCAACACTCCTGCACCCTGCAGAACAGTGGAGGAGCTGACCACTGGAGCGGCAATGTCCCAGGCACTGCATCAAATGTGCGAGAACACACACACACACACACAGGAATACAACACAAATTGTCGAGACTGGCCCAAGTAATCATGATATCTGGCTACTCTACAGATACATTATTTATTTACAGCCAGTCTGGTTTGCCTCAAATAATTCCCATCACATGTGGTCAGCTGGTACTTGAGTTAAGTCATAGAAGCACAAGTGTTGAGTTTCTTTAGTATGCGCAATGTAAATCCTGGCAAAAAATAGCTAAAGTAAAGGATTTTGTTTGTACTTGTCCTGATTACACAAACAAAAGCTATTGGAGCAACAGCAAACATCAGATTTTATTGTGCTACACTGAAAATCAAGTAACAAGAATTATTTTTTAAATTCGGCACCAGGGTTTACTCATGTAGGTCTATTGTAGAAGAATTAGATACGACTTTATCCAGCAACCTTGAGACTGCAGAATGCGCCAACGTTACGGTTGAGAGGCATGCTGAGTATGTGGTGCTACTTACTCTTTTGTAAGTTGCTTTTACGATCACCCTTATTCTCAACCTACATGTGCGACCCACAGCTGAATAGAAGAACACTCCTGTTTTTATAGGGATTATAAAAAAGGTATGCTGGGTGCTGTAGGAAATAACAAGCTTAAGTAAAAGAAGGCTGAGAAAAAGTGGACTGCAACATTTTATATTTTCTAGAATAATTTGACTGTGAACTGCACACAGTTAATTGAGAAGTCATGTGTAGATGGACTGTTGTTCCTTGCTGTTTGTGTGCTGCAGAGACCCAGCTTGGTTCACTGATGGATGGCTCGGTCGTATCAAAACAGATGTTGAGGATAACTGGAGACTGAAGGTACAGAGCAGTGCTGTCTCCCCGTCCCCTGTCTGCCCTCTCTGACTCTCCTCCATGTTTTGCTGAACCCCCTGAGTGTTAAATCCTCTGTTTGCTTCAACCCTACCAAATTTGTCCTTGACCCTGACCTCCTGCCTGCCCCAAGGGTGCCTCTCCTGGCTTAGCCTGCGTTCTGACCACACGCTCTGACTCCTCTGGTGAAATGTGTACATGTATGTTTGTCCAAATATCTTAGCTATACGTAATATCATTCTCTATTTGGCTGTGTTTCCCTGTTGCTCATTTCCCCCTTCCCAATAGACCTCTTTCACAGAAGACATTATGACGTGTCACAGTAGGAAAAGCACAGTAAATAATATGAATGATGGCTCGGATCCATTTAGCTGGCTCAGTTTAAGGGTCCTGGTCTTGTGCATGCTAGGCGTAATGGGACACTTAAGTATAAAAGAGCATCATTAATTATTAGATTTAGCTCACAATCATTAATCATTGTGAGATAAATCTAAACTTGGAGCTTGTAGACGGGTATCTAATTGACGTGCTCGGCCGTCACCGAGTATGACGTCTGCTCTTGCATTTCCTTGCCTTTCAGGTCTATTGTTCACTGTTAATGGTCTGCAGAATGATGCAGTAATCAATAACCGTCCATAAAGCTCCACTGAGTAAAACATTTCATCACTCCACACAGTACAGCTTTGCCAGACACACAACGCTGTGTCTGGCGAAGCGGTCAAAAAGTTGGTGTGCCCCCCCCCCCCTCCCTCTGTCTGTCAACACTTATCACCTGAGTAAAAGTTCCTATCTAAATTGTGGTTGACATAAAGCAGAAAGGGGACATCTACTGGACCCACTGGTGTTCTGCACACAACACAAACCCCCTTACATGGCTCTTAGAGTAATGTTTTTACACTTTTTTTTTTTTTTTTTTTTTTATATATACCATGACATGTCAAAATGTCTGCTGAGAAGAATGCCTATTTTCCTTTGGGTACCAAAGTCATTGCATGAATATACATTATGTTTGAAGGGAATCTCTGATGTGAGTTTGTTCTCCTGGCTCCCATTTTGACTATGAAGTTCATAACATTTCATAATCGTGTGTGTGATCTCAGTTGAACAACCTGAAGAAGATCCTTCAGATGGTGATTGCTTATTATAATGAGGTAGGTTGTGGCCGTGTACACGATATGTTTTTTGTTTGCTTAGTTGTCAGGTGGTTTGGATAAGCACCTGCTGCATGTGAGAGTCGGACTTTGTGTGTTCATTCAATTCTCGCAGGAGTTGTAGTAGCCACTGTTTACATAGTGCAAAGCCTCATGCGCCTAGTGTGCAGTTGAGATCAAAACAAGCAGCTCAAGCCTGGTACACAATGCCAATGAGTACTGAAGCCAAGCATTTTTTAACATGCATACATTTTGATAAATTAACAAATGAGTGGGATATTTTGTTCATCAACTCGCTTAGTTGTAGCAACACTGTACTACAACAGCTGTTTATTGGCGGGGCTTTTAAAATCATTGCAGTTTTACTTACTTTTATCTCCGCACCATCAGGTCTTTGCACAGGAAATCTCAGACTTCCCCATGCCAGATCTGGCCCTGGTGGCAGAGCATTCAGACCCTATGCAGCTAGGGAGGCTACTGCAGCTCATACTGGGCTGTGCTGTCAGATGTGAGCGTAAACAAGGTATTTGTCTGCTTCTGTGCCACACACAATTTGTGTACACAAATTAGCCACAAACAGATACTCCTATCTACAGTAGACATGTGCCGTACAGTGCACATAGAAATGGAATTGTTCAATCAAAAATCATTTAGTTTCAGACAGTCAGCAGAACAATGTTTAATTATTGCACTGCCAAGCCGCTGACCACCCATCAGGCAGCCTGGCTGGGAAATCAATGATGGCACTGTTACATTTGGAAGTGGGACAGAAATGCTGAAAAATAATAACCGGTGCAGTCAGTGTGGTCAATCTCTCTCATTTTATTGCCAGAATACATACAGATCATCATGACATTGGAGGAGTCTGTGCAGCATGTTGTCATGACAGCCATTCAAGAGGTCAGTTCATCTTAATGTGTCTTCTTCACTCTCGCAGAATATCCAGAAAAGCTTGTCTGAACAGTTGAGACTTCTCTCGAAATGTTTCAAAGGCAGTTGTTGTTGAGGAAGGGCAGAGGGTATACTTGTGTTTGAGTAAAATAGGTTTAAGCTTTGCAGCTTTCTCATGAGTCTGTGCAATCCTTACATGAAGTGACATTTTCTCCTCTTCAGCTCATGAGTA
Organism: Micropterus salmoides; assembly: GCF_014851395.1. Classification (NCBI taxonomy): domain Eukaryota; kingdom Metazoa; phylum Chordata; class Actinopteri; order Centrarchiformes; family Centrarchidae; genus Micropterus; species Micropterus salmoides. The sequence goes on along the minus strand of NW_024040374.1, from coordinate 23,730,903 downwards.
AAGAGACCATGGCCCCGTTTGGAGCAGAAGTGTCAGGGGACTTGGAACAGCAGGTCAGTGTTATTACTACAGAGACTCCTGCCACGGAGGACGACTTATGGTTTTAACAAAGTTGGTGCTTTCTGCTGTGAAATTCAGTGAATTTGGAGACACTCTGCCCAATTTGAGTGAGATCAATACAAATATTTATTGTGATTTATAACTTAAACCACTCCCAGAGGAATTCTAACATTAATGGGTATTTTGATTCGCAATTAATGTGTAAATCACTACTTCCGTCAAGTATTTTTATAGGTAGGTTTATAAATCACTGTAAGATTTAAAATGGCTTATTTTGTCTTGACCAAGAGTCAAAAAGCCTAAAGGTGTTCAATTTATTATCTCCACCAAGTGTACGCGTTATATGTAACAGCCTAATATTGTTTGTGCACATTTATGATTGCATGCTATGATTTATACCACCATTGACTGCTTTCTCCTTACTCCTCTTAACCAGCCGGTAGGGAAGTTGTCATTTCCGCTATGTACGTGAGTTAAAATACGTCATCGTTGACTTTTGGCTTCACGCGGGATGCGAACAGCATACTGCCAGGTGACAGTCCTGTGTTTGTTTGACCCCGACTTTCTTGCTCTTCATGCTACATCACCTGACATTCTTTTCTCTGACATTTGTGCGTTAAAATGACACGCCGTCTCTGCAAAATATAAGCCAGTGAGACTAAATGTGAAATGACACGAAAAGTAAAACATGTTTTGATAACAAACATGTTATTCATACGCCATTTGGTGATACCAGGCCTGGTGGAAGTCTGCACTCTTCTAGTTACGTATGATGAAATCTAGAAAAGCAAGTAAATCCTCACCTTTTTGAGAGGCAGTACCTAGCAAATTGTTTAACTTTCTGTCAGTCAGTTTATTTCAGCTCTTATGTACTGTATAAAACTACATAATTTGCCAGTTGGTGGACAGATAACATTACTACCTCAAAGGAGTCACTCCAGCCTGGAGTAACTCATCACTGAGGCGTTTATTCTTCTGGATCTGTTTGAGGAAGAGCAGGACCACCGTACAGACAATCCCAGAGCATAAATATCGACTCTCACTGCACAGTGCTCTGGGCATCAGCTTTCTGAACAGGCAGGACGGCTGGATGAGTCCTGTGTAACGGGCTTTAACATTGGGGGGGGGAAAATTTAACATGGCAATGCATGAAGAGGAGGTGACAAAAAGGGTTTTAAAGCCTTCTGAGTATTGCAGAAGAACCAGTCTGTAAGTTATGTGAATGTACATGTTAGTTAATTCTGCTGTTCGTTCATGCTTTTCCAGCTAAAAAAAGCCCTAGAGGACCTCACTGAACTTCTGTCAGAGAAGGAAGCGCTAGCCCAACGCTGTCAAGAGCTGGACATACAGGTGAATACAGAGCTTATACACACACTTTGGAATTTTTACAGAAAAATGGACATTAATATGATTTATATACAGCTGTCTAGGCCCAGTGCATTATGGAAGTTGCTGATATTCAGATCTCAATGTGCACACAGGCGCGTCTGCAGCACAGTGTAAACAGGAGTTGTGTAATTCGTTGTAATGCTTGGGTCTATTGTCTGAAGCTGCTGTGGCAGAAGGGCTGTGGGCTTACAGTCTGGCCTCTGCTGGTCCCCCTGTGGCAACCAGCCGTGCTCTGCCAGTGCTGGAAGGCCTCACTCAGCACTGTACCGGCAGACTAAGTTTAGCATAGGCACTGATCAACTGTTCAATTGGACTCTCGACAGATTGATTTGTTCTGTCACCAATCGTGCTCGTCGCTCGCCGCAGCGAGGTAAGTCCAGCGTGGCTGAACATTCAGCAAAACTAAACCCATCTAAACCAGCTGCTCAAATGTTTCTCTTAATTCGGCTAACAGATGGCTCAATTTTCTGTAACCAGAGAAGCTGATGTGTGTTGTTTTTAATATATTATGGTATTATTCCAGTAAATCACCCACAAACATCTGTAATAACCATTTTGTCATTTTCTTTTGGTTAAAGCAGCATCACATTATTTTGTAATGCATCCTAATCTAAGACGTATAGTTTATAAGAAAAGCAATGGAGTTAAAGATGGGGCTGTGCTGTAATTAAGTATTTTTCATAAACATTGTTTAACTCGTGTGGTGATGATCACATCTTGTTATAATTTTACAAAATACTGTTTAATTTTTTTGAATCCAGGAAACAAAATGTGTTACTGAAGTTTCTTTATTTTACATTGTGTGAAGTTTTGTCCATTGTAATGCATGACAGTGAAACATAAATTGTACATCATTATATTATTTTGCATACATTGCGATATATGTAAAGTATGCATCAGGAGAACTTTGTTGTTTTTTATTATGATATATAGATTTCAACCATGTAGCCCAGTGCTAGTTAAGCATGTAGTTTCTAATGTTAGTCACAGATTCTACAGGTTGTTTTATCTAGTTTGTAGATTTGCTGTATGCAGGACATTTAAACAATGACAAGTTAATCTCAAGCTAATAGTCCAATGTATGTTTGTTAAAAACACTACACATCAGGAAAATAATGGGTGAGAAGCGAAACTAACAAACCGTGAATTAACATGTTTGCTTAAAGTACCTTTTGTCTGTGCTCTGCTTCCAGCATGGATTAACTGCCCTGTTTGCTTTAACAGCTGGGAGAGGAAGAGAGTTATCTGTAAAGGGAGCAGTGTGTCTTTTGGGGCTCAGATGTAACTTTGCTGCTTTGCATGAAATAACTGACCAAAGAGGTTTAACATCACAAATTCTTCCTGCTGACTCAACTCAAATTTATTTTTGTTTGTTTTTAATTGAAATTGTATCACTTGCGAGAGTGGGTTTAAACCTTGTTGTGCCTGGACAGGTGGCTGTTCTTCAAGAGGAACGGAACAGCTTATTGGCCGAGAATGACGTCCTAACAGACCGAGCCAATCAGCTGGACACTTTCGACGACCCAAGCACACCCTCAGGAAGAAAACACAGCCAACTGCAGCAACACTTTGAGGCGCTGCAGGAGGAGAACTTCAGGTCTGTCGCTTCCTGCTTAAGTGTACCGCAGCAACCTCATTATGGCTGTAAAATACTAAACGATTGTGTATCTGCGTCTTTTAGGCTGGAGGCCGCTAAGGATGACTACCGGATCCACTGTGAAGAGCTGGAGAAGCAGCTGATTGAGGTTCAGCACAGAAACGACGAGCTCACAAGCTTGGCAGAAGAATCCCGAGCTCTCAAAGATGAACTGGACGTTCTGAGGTTTGTGTCTGTGTGAGGAGTTGCCCTGTGACAGGTTGATCAGAAAGCAGATTTAACAAACTTAAGTAGCGGTGCCTTGAACACCTTGTGTACGCAAACATTTTTAATACGGTTGGGTTTATATACATGATTCCTTGCATGGGAACAAAACGCAAAGTAACCAGAAAACTCCAACACATTATGTTCCAACATTAAGTAAACTAAATTATTAAATATATTCATGGGGGCGGGGGCAAAGCCAAAGTTCTTTATCTGTGCTAGTGGAAATCAGGGATTAGAGCCTAAAGATCGTTTGGCGTAACAGTTTTTCATTGATGTTTATGCATTTATTTTCTATTGACATACTGTAGGAACTGCTCAGATCGGGTGGTGATGCTGGAGGCCTCAGTGGACACGTACAAACGTAAACTGGAGAATCTAGGTGATCTGAAGAGGCAGATGAAGCTGCTGGAGGAGAATAACATGACCTACATGCAAAACACGGTCAGCTTGGAGGAAGAACTGCGCAAGGCCAACGCTGCCCGCACACAGCTCGAGACGTATAAGAGACAGGTAAATGAAATGCAAAGAAATTTAAATGTGAGACTCCAGCCTAAACTCAATCATATCTCATACAGTACAGATTTAATTTCTTAAAGCCAAACATGTGTATTCTGTGATTGCATGCGTTTGCAGGTCCAGGAGCTTCATAGGAAGTTGTCTGAGGAGACGAGGCGAGCCGACAACCTGGCCTATGAGATGAAGAAGTTAGAGGAAAAGCACGAGACTGTGTTGAAGGAGAAAGAGGTGACAGCTTTTGAGATGTGTCAAATTATTTATTTTTTTACTCTAGCTGTGTTAACATTTTTCACTAACATTTGGACTATTGGTTTTTAAAATGTCTTCCCCCTCCATTAGAGGATCGTCGTAGAGAGAGAGTCTCTAAAGGAGATCAATGAGGAGCTGCGATGCACTCAGGCTCAACAGCACCAGCTCTCCCAAGCAGGTATCTCGCTTCATAATCATGTCTGACAGTAATTACGCTGCTTGGCCACTTTGATATTCTAAAGTGCGCATGCTTTCTTCATGTAGGGATGCTTCCTTCAGGCAGCCCCAGCCATGATAACCTGGCAGCTGAGTTAATACCCATCGAGTACAGGTAACAGACGCCGCATCTGACAGTGTAGAATCTGTTCACTTTCTGAGCAGCGAGCGCTGACCTGTTTGTGTGATTGTTCAGAGAGAAGTTCATCAGGCTGCAGCATGAGAACAAGATGCTGAGAGTGCAGCAGGAGGAGTGTGAGACAGAGAAGATCGCTGCACTGCAGGTTCAGCTGGAGGAAGCACATAAGACACGCAGTGAACTGGACACTGACAACAGGTTAGCAGTTTGTTTCTCAGCAACAGCTTCTTTTTCTCCAGTCATCGGCTGCTTTTAGCTCTAGTGTGCGTTGTCCATGTATTTTCTTTGTTTTTAAATGTATTGTTTTGTTAATGTTGCCTTTCTCTTCACATCGATCAATCTGCAGACTGAGTCGAGAGAGGATCAGTGAGCTGCAGCAGCAGGTTGAGGACCTCCAGAGGGCTCTGCAGAGTCAGGCGTCCAAACCCGATGACGTAAGTGCGCCAGGAGCTCTGGCACCAATACAGAGAAAATGTCCCACAGAGTTAATCGTATTGGGCTGTTTAGAATTAGTGCTGGCATAAAATTATGAAAAGAGGTCATGTTAGTTTGTGTTCAGTCAAAATGTTAATCTGATTTAGGGGTTATTTTTCACGTTATTATTTTGCAGTGCACAATTAATTAACCAAATGTAACCCCTGTAATGTCTTTTCAGTCAAACCTGAAGAGGAAACTTGATGCGCACATGTAAGTGTGAATCATGGGTCAATTCTGGATAAAAGTTAAGAGCTGTAAAGTAAATGTTCTCCAGTAGAGGGAGGTAAAGAAACTGCATTTGTTTCCTCAGGGTGCAGCTGAACGAGGCTCAGGACGAAATCATGAAGAAGAAAGAGCTGCTGGAAGACCTTCAGCCTGACAATACCCAGACTTGTAAGTCTCCAATCATGTGTCTGTCTTATTTCTATTTTTGTATTTATTTTTTTTGTCACCACTACTGCAACCCCAGGAGGGGATAATGTAATCTTCTCTGCTATGCCGCATCAATACACAATATGAGTAAAGTGAAACCTCTTCATTTCTGCCTCTAAGCCTTGAGGGTAGATGAGCTAATGGCTGCTTTGAAGAAGAAGGATGATGACATGAGGGCCATGGAGGAAAGGTACAAAATGTACCTGGAGAAAGCTCGCAATGTGAGTGATAAGATACAATTTATCTATTTATAAATATTATTTTTTTCCTATTCCAGTCCTGTCATTTCTTAAAACACGAGGTTGAGTCAAGTAGTGGGATCTTAAGTTCAGGACTGTCCTTCCTTCCTTTTCCTGCTCGTAGGTGATCAGAGCGCTGGATCCTAAACTAAACCCAGCCACTGCTGAGATCCAGGCTCTGAGGAACCAGTTAGCAGATCGGGAAAAGCAGATTCTCAACCTGGAGGTAAATCTTTTTGACTCGTTCACGGGGCTTAAGTGTTCGTGATATGAACATACAGTATCTTCTTTAAAGGACAGGCTTAACCATGTTTGATTTTTGCCTCTATAGCGTCAATGTGAGCAGGCCAGACTGAGAGAGTATGAGGAGAAGCTAATTGTCACAGCGTGGTATAACAAGGTAAAATGATTTATATCCTGCCTTTTACGACATTATCAACACTCAGCGTACACTGCAAATTTGTTTTTCTTCGTCCTCAGAGTCTGAACTTTCAGAAGTTGGCAATTGAATCGCGACTCGGAGGCTGCTCCTCCTCTGTGGTGTCCCCTGGCCAGTCCTTCTTGTCCCAGCAGCGGCAAGTCTCAAACGCCCCACGTCGTGCGCTCTCCATCAGCGTGCCTGCCACTAACCCCAAATAGACCTCGTCATAGAGCCAAATGTCTCACTTTTATTCTGTTAAGAGAAAAATACCCTCCCTCGCTCCCTCCTACCAGTGAGCACTCAAGTGACCTTAAACACATCTGCTCTCAGCGCTTGGGTAGGGGGCCCCAGATGAGCTGATTGGGATCAATGAGCACTTATCAGTCACAACCCTATAGGTTACCAGCCGGAGTTCATAGCATACTGTCCCACAATACACTGGCTGCAGGCTGACCTTCCATAGAACATGAACTCACAACCTATGTTCACCTCACTAGCTAAAACGCACACACTCTCAACCAGACTTGGAGCATATTTCCCATCTGCCCTGTGGGTTTGCATTGCCAACTGCAGACTCAGCTGAATACTTACTATAATCAATTTAGCCTGTCATGCTGCGTACTCGATCAGGAATGAGAAACCTAAATGAATGCTTAGCTGTTTTATTCAGAATGTGTGTACCATCATACTATGCAGTTAAGGGGATACTAATGTTGTCAGACAAGCGTGCTTACGATGTGTTTTGAGGAAATTATTGCTATATTTGGTGCTGGCCACCAACTGCTTTTGTGCATCAAACATCACTTACATTTTATTTTTTTTGCTAAAATGGAACAAGCCCATCATGGAAAGCTGTGAAAAATCCTATAAATCATCATAAATAAAAACATCTGAGGTGCTGCAACAACGATTCCTACACAAGAAATTCAGGAATACTAGCTCTACTATTTATCATGTATTTTCTATACTCCTAAAGTGTGATTTGATTTCCTTACTGCTCCTTATTTGAAAACTGGCAGGCTTGTCTATTTACTGAATATCTTGCATCTTATTTAGTAGTGAGTAATCGGTCTATAATTGAAGTTGCACAGCTGTAATGTAAACATGATTTTACCACCAGCTTCTGATCCTAAATGTCAGAACCAGGTTAAGTTTTCATACAGTACCTGCAAATTGTAACTTGAGTTTTAATCACTGTAGTTGATATTCTATTTAATCATGGACATGTTTTCAGGATATTTTAGTGTCGGTGGAAGTTCAGAGCGCAGCAGAGAAGCAGCTGTTTTCTTTGACATTGTGGGTTATTGTCTTACCAACCTTTTAGGGAGTCTTAAGTTAAACTACACTAGTTTCACAACATGAAATGGCTTTTGATTGGCTTGTCACACTATGTTTGCAATCACACTAAAGAAGCATTCTGTTAAAATGGTTTGGCCATGTGTGATCGATAGATGTTTATGTTAAGGCGCTTTTATTTTCCACTGCTGCGGATGATTCTTGTCGATGGCTGATTTAAAAGCATTTACATAAAAATAAGTGATCAAGCGTAGCACAGCGCAGGAACTACATGTATAGTGTTATGTTTGTGTGTACATAAAGAAAACTGACAAAGGCATTGTGAATATTCAGGAACTTAAGGAGTTAAAAACGTAAATCCTTTTGGTTTTCTTGTGAATAAATAAACTTTTTCTAAAACTGCGTTTTACATTCAGTACTATCAATCTCAGTTTGGGAGGCCTGCACCAATCAATGTGTTTCATTTCAACACGGTTCACAAATCATTTGACACACAGGTGTTTCTAGGTCATCAGTGCCTTCACATGTGACAAAGCAGCAATTTACAAGTCAACTCCATCAGAACAAATCCAGCCATACGTACTGTAGATAATTAACGAGACAAAAAGGATACAAGATCTGGCCTTTCTGTAATGACATTTTTTTTTTATAGTGGGCAATAGTCTAACTGGAAAGCGACAAGTGGGAAAATAATAGACATGATTGAGATATTTGTTGAATTTTTCATTAACAGGTGAAAGAGTTTTGGTGCTGCCTAGCGGTCGTGTAACAGTGTCAAAACAATAATTCATCACACAGTATGCGATTGTGTTGTGGCAAAACAAAGCGCATGCTATAGTTCTTCATTACCTCCTCGTGCCACCATAGTCCAGTATTTCTCATGTTATTGACGGGATATATTGCTGTCTAACTGCTTAAAAACTTGAATGGTATAGGGATACTGAAATGAAAACCATGTATAACAAACAATATAGTCTATGGTATGTTGCAGGGTTCAGCGGGCTTTGGCATAGATCTTAAAGGGATATGGTGTGCGTGTGGCTCCAGTGATTCCTTCTGTACTCAGCTCAACTCCTTCCAGAGTGGAAAAATAAAATTTCTGAAACAAACTGACGAAAAACAGGAACAGCTCCATTCTCGCCAGGCCTTCACCCAGACATGCGCGCTTTCCTGGAAAAACAAGCATAAATGCAAGTGCACTAAAATATCTTTTTGTACATGCTCACTATATAGCTGCAGGCAAACACTTTCTGCAGCTTACATGACTTTACTCCACGAGGTTAAAATGTTTCAAAAGTGGATTCTTTCAGTCACTTAATCAAACTCAGATTAATCCGTTAGATGTGAAGGTTACCTGCAGAGAAAGGTAAAAATGCATCCCTCCTCATAAACTTTCCTTCAGCATCCAGGAAGTGTTCAGGGTGAAAGGTGTCAGGAGTTTCCCACTCATTCTTGTCAAACAGCACAGATGTCAGGTTGGGCATCACTGTGGTTCCCTGCACACACACAGACGGCAATCAATTTAATATTTATTGTACAAAAGGATAAGAAGAGGTACAGGGATAGATTTTAGATATAGAATGTAGACATAATTTTTAACATTTACAGGAAAAACATACTTAGCCCCAAGCCAGTACAATCCCATTGAAACAAAGCCTCAATAAAAAAAAAATTATATAAATATAAAATATTGAGAAAGGGGATCCAGAAAGGGTCTTCAGATTCTAGGAAAGGTTTCTGAAGAGACCTCAGTGTAAGTTTGTTGACAGTGGACATGGTGTGTCAAACGTAATGTCAAAGCAGAATCAGTTTGTTTGTAGCTCATGTGGGTACATCGATCTTTGTAAGGTCAATAAAATTCAGTTATTTGTTCTTTTCATGTTCTCATCTATTTCAGTAGAATGTTTTTTATTTGCAAATTGTATTGATAACATTTACAGCACAAGCATGTTTATAACCCCCACCAATTAACAAATAGTGAAAATGGGATACACAAGAACAAGACAAGAAAAATTACGCTGTGAATCATACATGTGTATATTATTAATAGAAATCTACAGGTGATGTCAGGAGAGTCAATAGTAATTTAAAATTTGCTGACTTCACCCACATTGTCATATTTCAGACATTATATTAGTTTTCTAATAAACACATAAGGAACAGCGTGCTGCATGCTATAAGTAGATGCACCTTGGGTATGAAGTAACCACCCAGTGTCGTGTCCTTGGCGGCCATTCTGAGTCCATTAAGAGGAACAATGTTTCCCATCCTCTGGATCTCGTGGATGACAGCATCAGTGTAGGGCAGGTTGGGTCTGTCGGCCATAGTGGGCTGGCGGGTCTGTCCGATCACTCTGTCTATCTCTGCCTGGACTTTGTCTAGGAGATGAAATAAAAGTTTTTTATTGATCAATTAAAGTGACTTATTTTATCTTCGACATGTTCTTTCTCCGGTATCGTTTTAATCTGTTCCCTATGCTGCTGCTGTGGGAGGCTTTTTTTGAACACCCACCCTGGATATGAGGGTTGTTGATGAGGTAGATGAGGCCCCACTGCAGGGTCTTTGAAGTGGTTTCACTACCAGCCAGGAACAGATCCAGACAACACAAAACCAGGTTGCGATCATCAAAGCCCAGTTCACTGTTTTTATTATTCTGTCGGGCAGAGTGGAGGGACCAAAATACAGTCAAGTTTACAAAAAGGTTCATTTTTAGTTTTTGTATATATACATATATATGCTTATTGTGAACACCATACTTTCTCTATCAGGAAGGTGTCGATGTAATCTCGTGGGTTGCTTGGATCCAGATCCAACTTGTGCCTCTCTATCTCTCCCCTGATAGATGCCTCCAAACATTTGGAGTTGCTGAAGATGCCATTGTGAGGCCCCGGTAGGTGTTTCATCAGTGCTGGGAAGGCATCATACAGCTGTGTGGAGAGAAAGCATGGCACTTATTCAGTGCTGGTGTTTTTATCTCCCTTTAGTTCACAATATTTTCCGATCTTTCAGTTGACTGACAAATCTGCTAAATGTTCAATTACAATTTTATATTAGATAAAAATTGCTTGTCTAAATCACTAACACTTTTCTATTGGCTTTCTTGAATGTCTATGGATGCATTACTAAGTTAACATGCTGGTTCTGATCCCCCTTATGAATAGCCATGCAGTTGTTAGTTGTGTCTGAGCTTCTTTGCATCTTACTAGAGCCCATATGGAGCCTTCCAGATAGGCCATCTCAGTCAGATTCTTCAGCATGCTCTGGAAGTTGTGGTCACTGTAGTCAAACCGTTTCCCAAACACTATCTGGCAGATGATGTTGGCCACAGCATTGTTTAAAAGGGGCACAGGGTCAAACGGCTCACCTGAACAGAAGAAATGTCCCCAGTTACCGTACACTATGTGTGTGTTTTTGCTTTTCATTCTTTTACGTGTTCTCTTTTCTGTTTTGGCCAACCTTTCTCCTTCACCATCGACTCTTGCAGATGACGACTCTCTTCACAGATGCTCTGCTCCATGGAGCTCTTGGCCAGGCCAAAAGTACGTAACGTGGCCATGGCAAAACGCCGCTGTCTCCGCCACACGTTCCCATTACTGAAGAAAAGACCCGCTGAGACAAGAGAGAAACCACACAACATTACTCGAGCTTTCACTCTTTTTACTGCTCTACTGTATAGGTGAATTCTGTGCAATTTACCTGAGTTCCCTGAATAAATCCTGGTCACCATCGGGCTATAAGGCCGGTCCACAAAGTTGTCAGCCTGTGTCACTATGGCTTCCTTCACCATCTTCCATCCAGACACAAATACTGTTTTGTGTCTCCCCAGGCGTATGCAGAACACATTCCCATAAACATCAGCTAGCTGTGGATGCAGGAGCAGACAATATGTGGCCTGATGTCCAGCATGTGACTCTGATAAGATGCATATTTCAGTGACTTAGTATAAACAGGGTTTAAGCATTGTTTCCTACCATAAACATTTTTTAAATATTGTGTTTAGAGCAGAGTATCACATGAAGTTATGTAATTTTCCCGTGTTAGAGGACCTAACGTTAACAATTAGCTCTGCTCCACACTAAAGTAGGGGAGTTTTACTGAATAGCTTTTTTTAAATACATTTTGCAGAAGTTTTCGTTGAATTTTCAGAATAAAAAAAAACAGCACTTCACAATAGGAAAATATGATCATGTTGTCTTACCTTGGTCAGGTAAATGTGAGGCTGTTTAGATTCAATGCTGAAGACGTTTCCTAAAAGAGGGAGAGCCGGTGGTCCTGGTGGAAAGTTAGGGGGATCCTTTTTGTTCAGAGAATACACTAGGAAGAGAACAGTAAAACTAAGAAGCAGCAATCCCTTTACATCAAGCCACAGAAACAAATACCACAGCCACATTGTGAAGCAGAGGAAGGGCGCGAGTGCAGCTGTCGCATTAAAAATGTGCAGCTTTGCACGGAGAATGACTTGCTTACTGCGAATTTGTGTGCTGAACATATGTTTGCCAAGTGCAATTTGATTTGTCTTGAGTGATAGTGACGCCTACTGTTTAAATTGTGAATTACACTGAACGAAGCCCTAGGTCCATAGATGAAGACAGATTTTCTCGTAAAACTGCCATCAGAAGCTACACAAGAAAAGAGTTTGTGTGTAGAAGAGAATCAGTGATTTTAATAGCTCCGAAATTTCTGTGCAGAAGGCGCACATGGTATGTGCTTATATATAATTTTGAACATATAATATTTTGTGTTTATATTTCATACTGACAGGGAATGTGTTTGGAATTAAGTCATTTCACTTTTTCACGGTGTTTGCTGGCAAAACGGACATTATAGTTATCAGGTTACACTGTGTGAAACAAAGTAATCAGATTACTCTCTAGTGAACAGGTTAAACAGTGTGAAACGAAGTAATCAGATTCCTCTGTATAATAGGAGTACTGTAACTATCAGGTTACACAGCGTGAAACAGAGTAATCAGATTACTCTCTAGTTACAAAGTTCACACAGAGTAACCTGATAACTAGAGCGTAATCTGACATTAGGCAAAGCTAATAGTCTCTGTTGGGTTCAATAATGGTGATAAATGATTCGAAGTACATATTTTATGAAGTCTTTAATATTTTACTACATTTAAGTAGAAGTAGCATTCCTTGAGATTCAACAAAAATACATAGTGATAACCGCGTTTGATGTATACAACAAGTGTCTGAAAAGGACCTTAAGAAGTGGATTCATAATTCGGCAGAACAAATGATGGAGGCTACCTGCCGAGATTTACATCCGCCTCTTTTCTCAGCATAAATGAGCGTTACCTCCCGCGAGGTGCATGCAATTATTGCCAGGCATGCAGAATTCGGCACAGCATCTGACTAGAGCTGTGTGTCTTGCGGAGTGTTGTGAGGTGCTGCCCTTCCCCCTCTGCAGCCAGGTGATTGTCATGGCTGTCTCCACTCTGCAAACAGGGTGGAGAGCATAAAGACTGGGAGAGAAGTGGATTCAGCATCAGTGAACCAGTTAGTGTGGTGTGTGCAGTTGGCACTCATGACATCAAAAGTCTGCATGGAGTGCCGCATGTGTGCTTGTCTTGCTCCCTCTGTGGAGGGAAGGTGCTAGTGTGTTTCCCACTTAAGCTGCTGGTCTTTGGTAAAAAATTAGACGACCCTAGTGAAAGTTTATGTAATCTATATGTAATGTCACTAACATTTCACTACACAGCGTGCACTGCTGTCTACCGTCATTCCTAATATTTCCACTAGATGGTGCCAACGTAAGACTTTGCAGGAATTATTCAGTTAAAGGGATATAATAACAGATAAACTATTAGTCATTTTGATGATTTATTTGTTACTTCCAATGGCTTGTAAATAGCTTTTTATATACAGTCTATGGTAGTCAGTCATTAATGTATATTATATTTTGTTTTTTACCAATGACTTAAACCAGGTTTACACAAATAAATACAGAATTTATTAGTCATTAATAAATGTTTTTAAGTACTTATTAACTAATAGCTTATACATAGCATAACTGAGCTATAAATTAAACTTAAGCAATAAAACTTGTTATAAGATGTAACCTATATTTATGAAATCTTTATACGTCATTCATAACTACAAGGACAAAGGGAAATCTTATAAACAGTACCATTAATACATTTTAATGTAAATATAACTATTACACAGAATTAAATGTACAGGCATAAATAATAACGTTGAGACTGAGTTTGAGAAAGTGTTTTGCTTAGTCTTGTTACACATTGGTTAGATGAAAAATGGTTCAGTGAGATTTTGCTTAATTCAGCGAGCCTTAGCGCACACCTTGAAGGGGTGTGGTACACGTGTGATTCCAGTAACTCCTTCTGCACTCAACTCAACTCCATCAGGAACAAAGAAAGAGAATTTCTGCAGTAAAGCGACCAAAAACAGGAACAGCTCCATCTTGGCGAGGCCTTCTCCGAGACACACACGTTTCCCTGAAGAGTCAACAAACACATAAGCTCAGGATAAAACTTGCGTATATATTCTAGTTCAGGTTATGTACAAGATTGAGGGGATTTTGGTTTACCTGCAGAGAAAGCCAGGAGAGCCTCTCTCTTCACAAACCTTCCTTCAGCATCCAGGAAGTGTCCAGGGTTGAAGGTGTCTGGAGTCTCCCATTCAGTCTTGTCGAACAGCACAGAAGTCAGAATGGGCATTACGGACGTACCCTAAAAAACAGGATCCAGAGGTTTGACACCAAGCAATGCTGCAACAACACTTTTTCATTCCTCAAAAATGTTCAAGTGATAATACTGTTAAGACTGTGTACTAAATGCACCTTGGGTATGAAGTAACCACCCAGTGTCGTGTCCTTGGCGGCCATTCTGAGTCCATTGAGAGGAACAATGTTTGCCATCCTCTGGATCTCGTGGATGACAGCATCAGTGTAGGGCAGGTTGGATCTGTCTGCCATAGTGGGCTGGCGGTTCTGTCCGATCACTCTGTCTATCTCTGCCTGGACTTTGTCTAAATACAAGAAAATTGCAAGAGTTAAACTTTTACCAACAAGTGGAGATAACCTAGGAATTACATCTTAATGCCTTGGTATGTCGATTTTTACAAAGGATGAAGGCTGTGCATTTTGTCCCCCATCAATTACATTTAGTTTGCTTTAAGAGGGGATCATGTGGCCAGTGTGGATGAGAGGAATTAAAACAATGAACAAAAACATGGGTGTGTGAGTATTCTTTTTTATCTGCTGTGCAGTGTTGCTCTGTTGGTTGTTTGGTCCCCCACGGAAATATCTCAACAACTATTGGATGGATTGCCATAAAAATGTGTTACAGATGTTTATGGTCTCCAAGAGATGAACCCTAATAACTTTGGTGATATCCCAGCATAAAAAAGCAATAGCTTATATTACCATGCTAACATGCTAAACTTAGATGGTAAAAATGTAATCGTAAGAAATGTCATTAGCATTTGGCTCAAAGCAACGCTGTCCTCAGCGGTGCCTCAGAGCTGTTATCATGGCTGTAGACTCTTTTAGTTGCTTGTTGTTTCACAGTTAACTCAGCTCAGTGTTGGGTATAGCACGTCACCTACCCTGGATATCTGGGTTTTTGATGAGGAAAACCAAAGCCCACAGCAAAGTGGTGGAGGTTGTCTCCGTTCCAGCCAGGAACAGATCCAGAGAGCACATCGCCAGATTGGTCTCAGTGAAGCCCAGCTCAGATCCTTTGTGCTATTTAGAAATTCAGAGAACAGACAGCAGTGAATGACTGGCAGATTGACAGGAAGGGCTACACAATTTTGGGTGTGCAATGCAACTGTTCACATACATTCTCCATTTCAGTTAAGAAAGCATCTATGTAGTCCCGGGGATTGTTGTGGTCCAGGTCCTTCTTGTGCCATTTTATCTCCTGACTGATGAAGTCTAGGAGGGTGTTGAAGTGGCTGAACATTTTGTTGTGAGGACCTGGCAAGTGCTTCATCACTCTGGGGAATGACTGATAAAGCTACTCAGAAGAAAGCAATAGATGAGCAAGCAATCCCATCAGAATGCTGTCTCTCTGACAGTGGTCAAACTTATAATGGATAAATCCATGGATGCATATTACTAACTTACCATACCCCAGACTGAGCCCTCCAGCCACATAACTTCAGACAGATACTTCAGCATGATCTGGAAGTTGTGGTCACTGTATTCAAACCGTTTCCCCATAACCAACTGGCAAATGATGTTGGACACAGCATTGTTAAAATGGCCTGCTGGGTTGAAAGGTTCACCTGGACGAGAGAAGTCCACTATTTAGACATTGCTATAATGCTGAAGAGCTGATGATTATGAGCATATTTTGTGCACCACCTCTCTCCTTCTCTATCTCCTCCAGCAGGTGTCGGACCTCCTCACAGATACTCTGCTCCAAGGTGCTTTTGCCCAGGCCAAAGTTACGTAAAGTAGACAAGGCAAAGCGTCGCTGTCTCTTCCATATTTCACCATTGCTCATAAAAAGACCATCTAGACACAAGTATGCAGAGGCAATATAAAACGGCTGATCGGAATTAATTTCTGCGCAGCATGAAACGAGAAAGAGAGAGATTTGTACACCTGATTTTCCTGAGTAAAACCTGTCAGCGACAGCATTGTATGGTCGATCCACAAAGTTCTCGGCTTGTGTTACTATGGCTTCCCTCACCATCTTGTACCCAGACACAAGCACCATCTTGTCATTGCCAAGGCAGACGCTGAACACATTCCCATAGACGCTAGCCAGCTGTGAACAATACATCAGTGAAAAAACACTGATGAAACAACACACTACTGCATCATATGAATTTCATTTTTAAATTGTTTGAAAACAAACCTCACCAATGCACAACAACAAACTGTCCACATATGCCACTATCCTGATAACAATTGAACAATAGTGTTTGTGAAGAATCTTGAACTGACTGTATATTGAAAATATTCACAGTAAAAAAATATATTAAAAAACAAAAGTAGAAAGCAAACGTTTTCATGAATCTAAAATCCATAAATCAAAGCCATTAGCAATTATATCACATTTTCATATTGATCTTACAAGCTCTGTAAGGTGAAACCTCCTGTGGATTAAACTTTACCTTGGTAAAATAAATGTGTGGATGTTTATTGTCCATACTGAAGAAATTCCCCACAAGGGGAAGAGCCCGCGGTCCTGGAGGATAATTTGGAGGATTCCTGTTTTTGAGGAAGTCTGCTATTAGGAGGAAAATAAAAATAAACAGGAATACCCCCTTGATGTCAAAACCTGGCAAAAACATATAAAGCCACATTGTTGAAGAGAATTAAACCAGCAGCAGGAAGAAAGGTCTGTGCTTTTCAAGATTTTCTTCTTCCTCACTTGAACCTGTGGTTTTATAATGCCTTTTTACACACTTACTGATTTAACCCTGTTCTAGTCCAAACTGCACAAATATTACAAGACAGATAAGCAATTTGGTCAGTACAAAGGTGCTTGTGACAGTGTTCTTACATAACCAGCTACAGACACGCCTACATTTCCCTGTACAAGACCTCTGAGACAAGACCTTTTGAAGCTCACTGCAACTACCTCAATGTTGTCACCTTTTCAACCAAACCCTGACTTCTCTAAATTGTGGTGAATCGATTTCTGTAAATTTCCAACTCTGGGATAGTTATATTATGGGTAATGTAAAGCTGCTTGCACACTGCTCAGACAGCGCCCAACTAACACCAGCATTCTAAAGTTGGCAGCAAAACCAACTGCCAGTTCCACACTGACCAGACAGAAACTGACCAGCAAGTGGAAAACTACAGTACTTTTTACTGGTTGTATGGGGCCTTTAAAGGTATTTCAACAGGTGAAAAGGACTGGGTGAGCTATAATCAGATATACCTCAAATATAACGCTCATAACTGAAATCAATTCATTTTGAGAACCTTTCAATCTCAACGTAGGAGGTGGATAGCATAGGCTATATGGGCTGTATGGGCTATTTAAATGTATTTCAACTGGTTATAAGGACTGATTGAGCTATACTCTGTCTTTTTGGCAAAATGCAAAACTACAAAACTCGATATTTCAACTGGTTATAAAAGGACTGGATTGGTTGGCAGAAAGCAATGTCATAAGGATAATTGCAAGAGAGACATTTCCTTTGTTTTATTTATAGCCTAACCCAGCTGTGAACCATGTTAATTAAAGAAGGCAGTCTCTATTCCAAATATAATCAAGGATAATAAACTGAACCTACTGAACACAAATTTCAATCGGCAACAATAGGCTAATTTTATTGCTTATAATAATGTTTTGTCAGTCCTAATTAACTGCAAACACTTCAACTGTGATTACATAACTGCAAACACTTCAACTGTTATTATTCCTTTACAAGATAAATTAGCGTTTCACAAAGACATAGCCTACCTTTGCTGCTACGGACATAAAGTGATGCTTATTTACACGTTATGACTGTTTTACCCAGATAAAAGCAGCTGTAGATGTAGGCTATAGATAGCCTACTGGGCGTTAACACCCTGCGCACGCTCCCACGGAGGGCAATCAGTTTTCAGCAGATGATCACTTTTCGGCACGACACCTGTCACTTCCTCGAGCACGTTTTAATTCAGATTGTGCACGAAGAGGAAGGGCTGTTCACAGACAGGTCCGTTGTCAATGAGAGAAAGGAGCGCATAATGGACACTTTGCTAACCTACATTAACATCAAAGAAAGTCGTGCATGCTGACGTTCCGCGTGTGAGTCTAGGCTTAGTTGTCTAGGGAACACGCTCAGAATGTTGCGGTTGTTGGAAAACGGCACACATTGGTCCAACTTTCTACGTCTCCACCCAACCAGACTAGACATGTCAAACACAGACGAACACCGACTGATGGTGCACACTGATCCAAAAGTTGGTGTTGGTTGGAGTCGGTCAGCGTTTGTCGGGACAGTGTGCAAGCAGCTTAAGAGATTTTGATTAGAAAGAAGAATGTGTGGAACAACAAAGGCAATAGCTCTGGTTCTGCCGCATCAATTTGATTGTTTTTAAAACTGTCTCCCATGTGTCAGACAAAGTTAGATGAGTGGAATGCTAAATAGGTTGAGTAGTCCCTTAACATTTAACCATGAGTTCTAACAAAGTTTAGAAATGGTTCATAGGGGATTGGTGTTAAGGTTTGCGAGACCAAAAAGCAGGAAACGGACCGGGGTATGGAACAAATTTAACAATCAGGTTTATTCTCAGCGTCAGAAGGTGCAAGTGAAGAATCAAGTTTCACAGAGAACCAGGCAGGCAGAGTCAGCTAGGCAAGCGGCAGAAAACAGACGAGACTCTGAATGGTGCAGGCAGACTGAGCTCTCTAGCGGGGAAATCACCTGAACCAAAAGAAAAAACAGGGTCAGGCAACACAAGGAAAAACACAAGATGAGAACTAGAGATTGGCCGTAGCACGCTGTACCACGTTGGTGAACTGTTGTTTAGTCACCTCCCACCAATGTCTCACCACACAAATTTTACTACAAGAAGTTCTGTTACCCACATCATAATTATGTTCACCTGGAGAGAGATGGCATGAGAAGAAAGGGGATGGAGCTTTTGGTCCAGAACAGAATCATGGAAGAGAACTGCCGCTATCCCAATGTCAGAGGCATCAACCTCTACAATGAACTGATCGGAAATGGGATCGGGTTGGACCAGGATGGGAGCGCAGGCTTTTGAACAAAAGCTAAGTCAGCTTCTGGTGTCCAGGAGAACAGAATATTGGAGATGGTGAGTTGTGTAAGTGGTGCTGCTACACTACTATAGTCTCCTATGAAGCGCTTCTGCATGGAATATAGCTAACTTATCTAGCTAGTAGCAAGAAACCAATGAACGTTAGCTTGCATTACCGCGCTAACATGTTGCCAATGTATACTGTGCGAGACGTACTGAATGAGTTTCATACAAAACGACATGTAACTATACTGTTTTACGACAAACCGTGATTTTCTTCAAAATTATATTTTAAATTGACCAACATCATATGTGTAATTCAGGGCTCAATAATTCTAACAGTATAAAAAAATAAGTTGTCTACGCACGTAGCCATGCATTCATACTTGTGGGTTGGTATCTCTGTCATTCTGCAATTACACCCCCACCTTCACAGGCAGTTACATTTTTGAGGAGGTGCATGCTTGGCTACGCTGTAGGTGATGGTGTGACGGTAGTGGGCTATGCCTTTAGCTCTGTGACAACAGTGGATTCAGGCGCAGCTCTCTTTTACTCTCTATATTACAACAAGGCATAGACTTTAGAATTTGTTTAATTCACTCAGTGTCGTTTTCCATCTTACCAATTGGATAATGCAGCTTCCTATGCTGAAGTGCAGGCAACCAAAAGAACAGAAAGTTACGTACTGTAACTCCAGAACCTATGAGTGGGTTTACCCCTTCGTGCTTCTGTGCAGCACTTCCAGGAAACGCTTCACCAGCGTGTGAGCGAACACCGTCCTGTCACTGTCACCGAACCCTTTGTGACAGGAAGAGAAGGCAGCAACATTACTGCTCCAAATTTGGTGTTGATCGGCCATTCCAAAGCTAAGATATGATGTGACTATATATATATATAAGGTTTTTGATATCCGCCTTTGTATGTGGGACTTAAAGCAATTTGAAAGTGCAAAACTTTGGACCTTGCTTGTAGCTCCCCCTAGAGGTAGAAGTGTGCGAATTTCAAATTGCCGTTGTCTAATTTTCTTCAAATGGCTTGTAAATAGTCAACTGCCATGAATGCATGTTATATTGTGTTTTTACAAACCAGGTTCGTGACACTAATTAAATGAATTATTTATTAGTCATTAACAAATGTGTTGAAATGGTTTGCTAATGATTTTGTTTCTTTATTTAAGTAATAGCTGATACATAGCATAACTGAACTATAAATAAAACTTAACCAATACAGCTTGATTATAAGTAACATACACTGTAAGGATGTATGTCTATGAAATCTTTATACAAAATTTTTCATTCATAACTACGGACATAATAAGGACAATAGGAAACATCTTATAAACAATGCCATTGTTAATACATTTAATATAAAGTCTGTGAAGGTTCTCAGTCATCCAGGTCATAATGATCCAATGAAGGTTTAAATCAAGGGCAACTGGACTTGGTTGAAGATGCTAGTAGACATTTCGTCCCTCATCCAGGACAGGCAGTTCTGAAATGACTAGTAAGGAAACTTAGCTATTTAACCTCTGTGGGGTTGTTTGTTTGCCAAGATCATCAATACCGCTAGTTCTTTATAGCTCCTGGTTGTTGTAATAGCAGTCGTTATGGTCATTAGAAACTACCTGTGGCCAAGTCTGAACGACCATCGTTTAAGTCAGCGAGCCTTGGCGCACACCTTGAAGGGGTGTGGTACACGTGTGATTCCTGTAACTCCTTCTGTACTCAACTCAACTCCATCAGGAACAAAGAAAGAGAATTTCTGCAGTAAAGCGACCAAAAACAGGAACAGCTCCATCTTGGCGAGGCCTTCTCCGAGACACACACGTTTCCCTGAAGAGTTGACAAACACCCAAGCTTAGGACAAAACTTATATTCTGGTTCAGGTTATGTTCAAGATTGAGGGGATTTTGGTTTACCTGCAGAGAAAGCCAGGAGAGCCTCTCTCTTCACAAACCTTCCTTCAGCATCCAGGAAGTGTCCAGGGTTGAAGGTGTCTGGAGTTTCCCATTCAGTCTTGTCGAACAGCACAGAAGTCAGAATGGGCATTACGGACGTACCCTAAAAAACAGGATCCAGAGGTTTGACACCAAGCAATGCTGCAACAACACTTTTTCATTCCTCAAAAATGTTCAAGTGATAATACTGTTAAGACTGTGTACTAAATGCACCTTGGGTATGAAGTAACCACCCAGTGTCGTGTCCTTGGCGGCCATTCTGACTCCATTGAGAGGAACAATGTTTGCCATCCTCTGGATCTCGTGGATGACAGCATCAGTGTAGGGCAGGTTGGGTCTGTCTGCCATAGTGGGCTGGCGGGTCTGTCCGATCACTCTGTCTATCTCTGCCTGGACTTTGTCTAAATACAAGAAAATTGCAAGAGTTAAACTTTTACCAACAAGTAAAGATAACCTTGGAATTACATCTTAATGCCTTGACTTGTTAATTTTTACACAGAATGAGGGCTGTGCATTTTGTCCCCAATCACTTACATTGAGATTGCTGAATGGGGGGGGGATCGTGTAGCCAGTGTGGACAAGAGGAATGATTACAGTGAACAAAAACATATGGGTGTTTGAGAATTGTTTGAGACAGACTTTAAAAATTTTAACTTTTCTTTTAATGCTTTTTGACAAAATATGTTTGCAAATAGGTTTAATTATCTGGAACAGGTTGCTGCATTAAACATTTACCCCTCTGCTATTAGTTTTTGTTTCCTGGACTGATCATGACAAAGTAAAGCATACATCTGAATGGCTCAACTGTTCTGCTACTTTAAAGATTTATCCTCTTATCAGTAGACATGACTTAAAATTGGACTTTAAATGCCAGTAATTCCTTTGGGTAAACTTTGAAAGAGAAAATAAACCATACAAATGATCCCTATCAGTTTCAGCCATGCTAGCTACAAGGCTCTAGGGATGGCAGTATTGCTCTGTTAGTTGGTCGGGCTCAACAACTATTGGATGGATTGCCATGAAATTTGTTACAGATCTTTATGGGTCCCAGAAGATGAATCTTAACCTGATGAAAACAGACCCCTTTTTCCAGAAAAAAAAAACGAATACGAATCCATTGTGTATTAATATATTTATTTTACTTTTACAGACTACATGGAGATGCAATAAAGAAAATCTGAAATTTTTAGCCTCGCCTGGTAAAAATTGCTATATTTTGATGCAATAAACCATCAAAACCATCCTGAGTTAGCTTTTAATGCAACTGAATATCTTCTAATACACCTAGAATGCAATTGTAACTGTAAATCTGATGAAAATAAACTAAAATACAACAGTTATCATTGTAGTGAACAACGGTGTGGATTTGTGCATTTTATATTGAATAAATTTGGAGCTACTCTAAATTCCTTTCTCCTCCCCAGAGAAGAAGGGGAGGGGTCAAAGTTGCTTTCTCTAAGTGCTATCCCGATCATAAAACTGGCACCTTTTTGATTCCGAAGCTGATAGCAGGGCCTGACTGTTAAACTGACAAAGGGACACGAACCAGCCATTGGCATTTCCCTGAACAGCCTATCAAAACTGGCCCCCCCACACACGTTTCCATGGCAACTGACCTTATTCTTTGTTTTATTACCACATCAAAAAGGAAACTCCTTGTCTCACCTAAGTGTGACATAATCCAGGACAGCCGAACTTTCAATGTAAAAGGGACTGCAGTCTCCAAAGACTCAAAGCATTTAATTAAATCTTTAGTTACTTGATTACGTTTGCCTCTATTTGAGTAGTTATGTTAACATGTTGTTGCTATCTGTTGTTGATATTAGTGCTGAAAAGAAGTTACTTTTCAGCAGTTAGTTTATTTTCAGCAAGACACTCCTTCATCTAATGTAATCAATGCTTGTTCATAATACTTTCCTACAAAATTCCTTTAGAAATGATGACAAAGGAATGTTTTACTATACTCTTAACTGCCGGCTTGAATTTAAGTATGAATCAACAAAAATTCCTCGGTTCCTAAGGAGAGACGATCTTTGATTTAATCCAAGCTTTCCTCATGTAACCTGAGCTCCCCCAAGTGGACGAAATAAGTATTACATGCCCTCGTCGGAAATGCCGTTAAATGTATAAATATCCTGACCAATAATGTGACAATTGTTTCCTGTTACCAAATGCCTAGAACAGTACAACCGTCTGACCATTGAGGTTCGATTGTGGAAAATATTTGATTATAATACGTGCAAATAGATTTCTTTTCTTTAAACATTAAGTTTAGAGAGGCAGTCCCTTAGGAAACCTGAGACGCCCCCTGGGGAACCACGCCCCAGGCAACAAAAGAGCGACACGCGACCTCGCTTCGCCTCTTCTCTTCGCTCCTTGCTCTCTCCGCTGCTCTGCTCGGCTCTCTGGACGCTTCGGCACGCGTCGGTGTGCCTCGCCAGGCAACGCCCTCAGAGTCGACCACCGAAACAGGCCTTTTGTTTCGCTTGAAGCTACACACGTGAAGTGCCGCGACATCGATCTGCCCTTCAATTTGTTTTTATTTTCTTTATTTCTTTTTTTTGTTAAAGTTATCAGTCCGTTAAGTTACACTGGACTAATTCAGGAACGACCAAGTTCCATTTTAAGCCTTTTTCATCGAGCCAACTTCACCGAGGTCAGACCAAGCCAAGTGGTCTCGCCAGCTACAACGAAGGAAACCTGAAAACAGCCGAATTGCCAGACGGAGGAGGCGTTTTCAATCAGACATGGAAACCCCGGAGAATCCCAAGCAAAAAGCCAGGATCGGCAGCTAGTGGGACCAACAACAGGCCAAAAGCAGGCTGCCGGCTAGCAGTAAGACCTAACACATCTTCTGTGATCAGATATTTCCCTTTTTAACTCCTAAACTCATAGCGTTAGTTTACTTTCATTAGCTCTTCTATGCTGTATGAGTCAAATGCTTCCCACAATCGAACCTCCAACCTCATTGTTCGGTAATTGTTATTTTCCCTGTATTCAACCATCTTTTTATCACCTTAGTTAGAGAATAAATTCACTGTAATATAATCAAGAGCTGTGTGTGTTGCCTATTTCTATGTCCCTGCCAAGAGAATTGACCCTTTAGATATGAGACTGACTGACTGATTTAAGATAATTGAGCGATTATTAACTGATCACTAGTATTAATTGTATAATTATTGAAACTACCTAGAGGTCCGGAGACTCTAGGATTATAACAACTCCGGTGGTGCCCTTAATGAGGAATCTGGTTTGATTTTATGAATAATAAAATTCATAACTGGGTATCAATTCTCATAAATTTATTAAATTGCATAACTAAATTTAGGTTTGTTATATCATACAACATTTTCAAATATACCAGGCGAATTTCCATATTTTGGCAATTATTGTTAAAATGTTGACTTTTATTGATAGATATCTTTAAAACACTTTCAGTCCATACAACCTATTTCCAAATGACAAAACATTGAAATATTGATAAAAACAGGAGTATTCATCAACATTCCTGTCACCAAAAGCACTCCTATGCTTTACAGGCCTGTAGATTTAGAACGGCCGGTGATGGGGATTGTATCAATCGATCCGGCTTGAGCAGACCTTTCATCTGCATGTCTATATATCTCCATCGGAAAAAACACTATGTTCTCAAGCGGCATGTTTCCTCTGCAGAAAAGAAGACAGCAGGCAGGCAGCTTGCAGGTATTGTGCAATAATCAAGATGGCGCCCGCTTAGACTCGGAGCAACAACATCGGCGGGTTTCGGAGTTAAAACGGTGAAAAAAAAAAGATTTTTCAATCATTATCAACGCCCAGAGCACCATCTGCTTTCAAAACGTTAATGACTTTGGTGATCCCATGACTTTTCCTTTAATGCCATTTTCTGTCTTTTCGTGAAATTACTCATCAGCTATTTTATGGATTGCCATTTAACACCACTCAGAATTTATTTTATTTACTTTCGTGATGTCCTTGCAAATTATAGCGATAGCTAATATTACCATGCTAACATGCTAAACACAGATGGTAAGAATCCTATTATCATGAGAAATGTCATTAGCATCACAGTTAACTCAGCTCAGTGTTGGGTATAGCACGTCACCTACCCTGGATATCTGGGTTTTTGATGAGGAAAACCAATGCCCACAGCAAAGTGGTGGAGGTTGTCTCCGTTCCAGCCAGGAACAGATCCAGAGAGCACACAGTTAGATTGGTCTCAGTGAAGCCCAGCTCAGATCCTTTGTGCTATTTAGAAATTTAGAGAACAGACAGCAGTGAATGACTGGCAGATTAACAGGAAGGGCTACACAGTGTTGGGTGTGCAATGCAACTGTTCACATACATTCTCCATTTCAGTTAAGAAAGCATCTATGTAGTCCCGGGGATTGTTGTGGTCCAGGTCCTTCTTGTGCCATTTTACCTCCTGACTGATGAAGTCTAGGAGGGTGTTGAAGTGGCTGAACATTTTGTTGTGAGGACCTGGCAAGTGCTTCATCACTCTGGGGAATGACTGATAAAGCTACTCAGAAGAAAGCAGTAGATGAGATCACCTTTTAGTCACATCTGCTTTCACCTTCTGTGATAAAGTTTGGCCACAGACATCCCTGCACTCTGACAGAGGATGGACTCACACAGTCCCACCAGTTAAATGGATACCAATGACTTACCATACTCCAGACTGAGCCCTCCAGCCAGATAAGTTCAGACAGATACTTCAGCATGATCTGGAAGTTGTGGTCACTGTATTCAAACCGTTTCCCCATCACCAACTGGCAAATGATGTTGGACACAGCATTGTTAAAATGGCCTGCTGGGTTGAAAGGTTCACCTGGACGAGAGAAGTCCACTATTTAGACATTGCTATAATGCTGAAGAGCTGATGCTGCTGATTATTAGCTTATTTTGTACTCATCGTGCACCACCTCTCTCCTTCTCTATCTCCTCCTGCAGGTGTCGGACCTCCTCACAGATACTCTGCTCCAAGGTGCTTTTGCCCAGGCCAAAGCTCCGTAAGGTAGACAAGGCAAAGCGTCGCTGTCTCTTCCATATTTCACCATTGCTCATAAAAAGACCGCCTAGACACAAGTATGCAGAGGCAATAGGGTAAATGGTGCAGGGGAACTCATTTATGCACAGCATGAGACAAGAAAAACAGAAAAAGAAAGATTTGTACACCTGATTTTCCTGAGAGAAACCTGTCAGTGACTGCATTGTATGGTCGATCCACAAAATTCTCGGCTTGTGTTACTATGGCTTCCCTCACCATCTTGTACCCAGACACAAGCACCATCTTGTCACCGCCGAAACGGACGCTGAACACATTCCCATAGATGCCAGCCAGCTGTGAACAATATATCAAGGAACAAACACCGATGATCATATGAACATTTTTAATTGTTCAAAAACAAAACCTAACCAATGCACAATGAGGAATAAAGGGGCTACCACATGTGCCACTAGATGTCAGTATCTATCAGTATATTACTTTATATTTAAAAATTAGTAATTCAAAACAAAATGTATATTTCCTAAAGTTATTGGTGAATTAAGAAAAATGACATTGACAAAGTTATGCATTGCCACTATCCTGATCGCAATAGTATTTGTAAAGGATCATGAACTGCTTGTAAATTAAACTTAATAAACACAGTAAAAATTATTAAAAAAACAAAACTAGAAAACATTGCTTTAAGGAATCTATTTTTTTCATTAAAGCCTTTAGCAATTGTATAACTTTCTATCTTTGATCGTTTAAGTTTACACGCCCTGTAAGGTGAAACCTCCTGTGGATTAAACTTTACCTTGGTAAAATAAATGTGTGGATGTTTATTGTCCATACTGAAGAAATTCCCCACAAGGGGAAGAGCCCGTGGTCCTGGAGGATAATTTGGAGGATTCCTGTTTTTGAGGAAGTCTGCAATGAGGAGTAAAATAAAAATAAACAGGAATACCCCCTTGATGTCAAAACCTGGCAAAAAATTATAAAGCCACATTGTTGAAGAGAATTAAACCAGCAGCAAGAAGGAAGGTCTGTGCTTTTCAAGATTTTCTTCTTCCTCACTTGATACACCTGTGGTTCTATAAAGCCTGTTTACACTTGATTTAACAATGTTCTGGTCCACACACCCTCACACTACTAATATTACAGGAAAAACAACTGAACAAAAAAAACGATCAGTAATTCAGAGTCTGTACAAAGGTTGTGCTAGGTTGCTAGGTTGCTTGTGACAATGCTCTAACATAACCAGCTAATTCCCTAGACATCAAGTAGTCTGTTCAGTGCGTGTTGTTAGGCTATAAGGAGACTAAGAGGCTAATATCAATCCTGTATGTGTCAGATTATTAGCCTTCTTGTTTATATGTGGTATAGACGGTTAATTAGCGACTACCTTAATCACCACTACAGATTCATACATACGTGTACAGTTTTCAGCTCAATTATTTGTAAATATTTTTGAAAAGATGGTGAGAGACATGGACCAAGAGTGGAACAGGGCACACAGAGACTGCTCAGATTTTGTGCAACGCCCCACAATTATATCATCTTCCAATATATTATTAAAGTATAATGTTGCTAATATGACCACTAGACAGAGCCAAAGTAAAAAAATAAATATTTTGGGTTTTAAGTGTTTATGCGCAGCAGGCTAATTATTAACATTTATGAGGCAATAAAAATGAAGTTTTTTTGAAAAGTTTTCCTTTGTCTGACTTTTGTGAACAAACTCTTGACCAGAAAAAAGGAAAACATGCTACTACAATACTACCAAGAGAAAGAGCTTGAGGAACAAGCACTTGCCCACGAGGAGCGGTTCCATGCTGGAGAGCAAGCCTTGGAGATTGAACAGTTTAAGGTTGAACTACAAAGTTGCGTGAAGCTGAATTGGAACAAGTACGTTACAGTTACGGAAGTTAAGGAGGCCAGAGGGGCAGTTTGTTCACGAGTGGACCATACAATTCAATCGATAGGTGACGGCTTATGAGGTAAAGAGTAAGGATGACTTGATGGAATTGAAAGTATAGAGCAGTTCAAACATGTCCTCCTGGAACGTGTTACCACATACCTCAGTGAACATCAAGTTAAAAAGGTGAATATCAACAGTTTAAATCCATAATTTGGGCGAGATTTAAGGATAAAAGAATGGACTTAGTTCTACCTCCAATGATAACAGAATTTCTTAAACTCTCAAAACTGTTATCAAAGATAAACATGTTACTGTTGAAAACAGATGGTTCAGTCTCTCCCCCATTCTTAAAGTGCGAGACAGATCTATCCATTAGTCCAGACTAAAAATCCCAATAGTCTCCATCACCTGGTCAGTAACTGGCACAACAAACATTGCCGGCTTCGGGCTACCATTAGCTCCAGCCTGCTTGGTCCTGGACTTGAAAACATAACAGTCTCTTCTCCAATGGCCTCATTTATGACAATAACTACAAATTCTGTATTTTCTCTGTTGTTTTCTCTGTGTCCAACCCATGAACTAGGACAGAGTTTTTAAACTTCTCCAAAATCATCAGATCCTGCAGAGCCTCATGAGAATCAACCTCAGCTGCATCACATCAATGATCAAATTGAGTGGACAAATCACAAGCAAACTCCAAATGTGACTGATCACCTCTTTTCCAGCCCCTAAACCGTTGGCGTTATGCTTCAGGCACCAGTTCATACGCCTTGAGGACAGCAGATTTTACCACAGCATTTTTCAAACCATCACTGTTACTCAAAGAAGAATAAGCCTCCTGGGCCCTGCCATTCAACACACATTGCAACATTAATGTTCGAGTGCAATCAGACCACCACGCAAGGCTAGTTCCCAAAATCTGGGAACTAGCCTTAAATCACTCATGTCAGACTGCCTGGTACTGAAGGACACAGATGGATTATCCTTAAACAGAAAATCAACTTTCCCCTCTCTAATCAACGTAAATGTTTGCTTTTGCAAGTCAAGCTTTGCCTGTTCAGTTTCATATCTCATCTTTTCTACTAAACAGCACTTTCACCAACTCAGTGCCCTGATGCATCTTCTCCACTGCAACTTCCTTCTCAGTCTCTAACTTCATGCGCAACAATAGCAACTGTTTTTTGATGCTCAAAAGTCAAACCAGATCTAGGAGACATTAACTGAGGAGGCGAGGCTTCAATGCCCGCAGAAAACAAAACACCCTCTGCAGTGCCCAGCACTTTCATCTTTAATTTAATTAAATTTCAAATTTGCTCTTACTGTCTGCTTGATCTTGTAGCATAACTACATTGATGTAATACATTTATGAGAATTAATACCAAATACCAAATTATGAATTTTAATTTTAATTTTAAAATATCTTGTCGGCTTTAATGGAGAAACTCGCAGTGGGGCCTTCCCACCCTGTCTCGGGTCAGAGGTGTTAGTCGTCCTTTGTTACTGCTGGCAGGCCATGTGCCTGGGTCCGAGGAGGGGTCAGTGGAAGTTAGCTCGACGGAATAAAGCTTAAAACTTGGTCGTTCTTGAATTAAACTAGTGTAACTTAACGGACTGATAACTTTTAACAAAACAAAACAAAAGAAAATAAAACGCAAGTAAAGTTGCTGTTAAACGAGGGAAAGCTGATGTCGCCACACTTCGCATGTGTAGCTTGAAGCGAACAAAGCTTTTGTTGCGCCGGGCCGAACTCTTAGGGCATTGCCGGGAGAGGGGGGGCATGCCGAGTGCGTGCCGAAGCGCCGTTGAAGAGCCCGGAACAAGCAGGGGACCAGAGCGAAGAGAAGAGTGCAAGAGAGGGAACGACGGCATGTGTCGCGCTTTTTTTGGTTGGGCCGTGGTTCCCAGAGGGCAGTCCTTTGGTTCCGGAGCTGGCTTGTTTCCAGTTTCCCGAGAGACTGTCTTTCTGTAGTTTATTAAAGTTAATCAAAAAAAATCTATTGGCGCGTATTGTAATCAAATATCTTCCCACAATCAAACCTTAGTTTAAGCATTTGATAAACAGGAAGAACAATTGTCAGTAGTTAGACCTTACAAGGTTAGCACTTCATAGGAATCACAGATGAGATCTTGCTTTCTAAATATAGGCAGTTGGCTGTTACACGTTCTTAGAGAATATAAGCAAGATACATGAATGGCATTAGATTATTGACAAGATAAATAGGAGTGACATTTATACAGTAACGGCATTTCAGACGATGGCATGTAATACTAATTTTGTCCACTTAGGGGAGATCAGGTTACATGACGATAGCTTGGATTAACCCTAAGACAATCTTTGCTCAGGAACTGGGAAATTTAGTTATTTAAACTTAAATTCAAGCTGGCAATTAATCGAGTATAGGATGACATTTCTTTATCATCATTTCTAAAGGAGGTGTCAGAAAGTATTGTGAACGAGCATTGGTTATACATAAAATGAAGGAATGTCATTAACCTTGCTGAAAATTAAAATTCTGCAAAATTAACTTATTTAGATTCTTTTCAGCAACAATATCAACAACAGATAGCAACAACATGGTAACATAACTACTCAAATAAGAGTCAGCGCCACTACTAACTTAGCAAGGATTATTATTTAAAGAGAACAACAGTTTATAATGAAACATTGTTTTAGCTCAAGAAGGCAGGAGTTGTGTCCCCCTTTCGCATTCCTGGCTTATCACACTTGCACATAGGTCTTTGTTTGCACAAAGGCGTTCAGGTCTGTGTCTCTGGCTGTTCTGGAGCTTCTCACCTAGGTGTGAAAGGAGTATCCCCTTTGATGAGATATGATTAAACAAAGAGGAAGATCAGTTGCCACGGTTACGTGTATGGGGGGCAGTTTAGGGTTTCCTGCTCTCTCTTTAAGAAGAGTTTTGATAGGCTGTTCAGGAAAACGCTAATCGCTGGTCAATGTTCCTTTTGTCAGTTTAACAGTCAAGCCCCAAGCGTTATCACGGCTGCTGCCAAAGGTGGCCAGTTTTACGACCAGGCTTCCCAGAAACAGCACTTAGGGAGAGAAGCCTTTCAACCCTCTTCCTTGGGGTTGCTTCGGCTGTCTGTAGAAAGTTGATATCTCAACCCCCTCCTCTTTCTCTCTGGGAGAGAAAAGGAGGAATTTGAGTCTCCAAATTATTTAATATAAAATGCACAAATCCACACTGTTGGTACACAACAATCCTGTTATTGCCAACATCAACCTTGTAATAGTCAGCTATTTTAACCAACTCATCCTTTGAACACTCATCCAGTGAGGCCAATTATATGCATGTATTTAGATGATCCAGTCAGAAATCTTTAAGTGCCAATATTGATCTAATCTTTGCGATTCTTCGGAGATGAAAGAAGGCTACTTTTGTCACCACTTTACATTTACATGAATTCATTTAGCTGACACTTTTTATCCAAAGTGACTTACAATTGCTTGTGACATGTCAGAGGTCGCATGCCTCAGAAGCAACTAGGGGTTAAGTGTCTTGCTCAGGGACACATTGGTGGATGGGTTACAGGGGACTGAACCCGGGTCTCTCACACCAAAGGCATAGTCCTATCCATTGCGCCATCGCCACCCCTCTCTAATATGCAAATCAACTGAAAGTGATCGAAAACGAACCCAAGATTCTTTACTCTCTCCTTGCAATGAATGACCGAATCATCAATGGATAGAGTAAAATTGTCATACAAATGACCTAATCTAGCTGGTCCAATAGCTATCATCTCTGCAGTTTTTGCTGAGTTGAATAGCAAGAAATTTGCTGACAACCAGCTCCTCATGGCAGCCAAGCAAGTCAATAACGTAACCGAATCAGATGCATTTCCTGCAACAACTGGCATATGTATTTTTAATCATCAGCATAGCAATGAAAAGCAATCCCAATGTTGCTAAGTATAACGAAAACAACATTGGACCAAGGACTGAACCCTGTGGAACGCCGTGCTAAAGTGGTGAAGGGTCAGAAAATATGTTATTATAAAACACACATTGAGCTTTTTTGAAAGGTAAGATCTCAACCACTTCTTTCCAAAAGAATACAGTGGTGCACAGTATCAAAAGCCGCGTTAAGATTCAACATCAAAATGACAGATGTTAAGTCTGAGTCAGCAGCCAGTAACAGATCATTTACCACCTTTGTGAGTGTCGTTTCAGTAGAATGTTTTGCTTGAAAAGCAAACTGCAGCGGCTCAAAAGGATTATTAGATGACAGACTTTAGATCAGAAGGCCAAATTACAGGTCTATAATTTTCCAACGAGTTTATATCCAGATTTGGTTTCTTCAATAATGGTATAACCACTACAGATATGAAGCAAGCCAGAAAAACTCCTGGAGAGCAAAAGGTTTAAAACAGCTAGAACATACAATCTACATTGTCAATCTACATATACAATCTTCCTTTTATACTCACTACATTTTGCATTCATCCATACACTCATGAAACTTCTGATATTACTGATTTCCAGGTTTGCCTTAAAGTTTTTGTTTACGTGTAATTTGGTAAAATAAAACCAATAAGCATATGTTTGTGTGAGCTTCCCCTGTCTTACAAGCAGGAGCCAACTTGTTACAGCGGCATAACTTAAATTACTGTAAAGAAAAGTTTCAATAATGTATGTTCCTGAAATCTTTATACATTTTGTCATTAATAACTCAATGAAAAATGGTTTAGAGAAGTATTGCTTAATTCAGAGGGCCTTGGTGCACACCTTGTACGGGTGTGGTAAACGTGTGCCTCCAGTAACTTCTTCTCTGTATTCAATTCAACTCTATCAGGAACAAAGAAAGAGAACTTCTGCAGTAAAGCGACCAAAAACATGAACAGCTCCATCTTGGCGAGGCCTTCTTCGAGACACACACGCTTCCCAGAGACGTAGCTGTGTGGATCAATACCGGACTCCATGCTGCAGCTGGCTAGCCGTGACAGTGATTCAGCAGCACTGTTCTCACAATCTGGAATATTTACAGATCCACTGTAAAACTTTTTACTCTCCCCGCGGTTTTGCTAGCTACTTTCTGCTTGGTGTTTACATTCCACCGCAGGCCAACATACATGACACACAGAGCATGCTGGCCGACCAGATACTGTGGGTAGAGTGGACATTCCCGGTGTTGTGAGTTTAGTTTTGGGTTATGTTTGAGTTGTATTTTTTCCCTGTGTGTCATTGTTTCATGTGTCTTTCTATTTATCTCTGTTTCTCTCGTTCCTTGTCCCTAGTTATTTATGTCTCATCTCTTATCTTAGGTCTTAGTCCTGCATTTTAGTTCATTGCCTCAGTTCTTAGTCCAGTGCCTTAGTTCTTAGTTCTGTGCTTTAGTTCATGTTGGTGTTATTCCTGGTCTGTGTATTTCTGTTTCATTATTTGATCTTGTCTTATTTAGGGTTTTGTAGCTTAGTTTATTCTTATGTTTATCTGCATGTTTTTTACCTGTTTGAGTCCTTAGTCCTATGTCTCCATGTTTTCCTGTAGTCCTGTCGCCTGTTTGGTCCGGTCTCAGTCCATGCCCTGATTTGCAGTCTTTCCATATTTTGTGTTTTACTTTGGCATATCTGTCCTGGTGTGTTCCCGTGCACTTTACTTCCTGTTTTATAATCTTCTGGGCCTTGTCTAACTTTGCTTCCTGTTCTGTTCTCCTTGATGTGGTCCACCTGTTTTATGTTCCCGCCCCGCTCGTTTGCCTCACTACTTAATGCCTGTGTTCTGTTCAGTCTGTGTTGGATCATTGTGGTTTGTTGCTCATAGCTTGTGGATGTGCTTTAACCTGTGTTTGTCTCTGCCTTGTGTTTCCGTGAGCCTAGCCAGCTTGTGGATTATTGTTTTGTCTTGAGTTCTTTGGATTATACTTTCGGACTCAGCCGCTGTTTGTAAGTGTGCTTGATTTTTTTTTTCAACTCTGGTGTCCTGCGTTTGGGTCCTCAACTAGCTCACGCACTGCAAACCCAAACACCCAGACTCCTTAGTCATTGTTCTTGGTGACTTTAACAAAGGAAACCTCAGCCATGAACTCCCAAAATACAGACAGTTTATAAAGTGTCCAACCAGAGAAGAGAACATTTTGGATCACTGCTACATTACAGTAAGCAGTGCCTATCACGCCGCCCCCCCGCGCTCCTCTGGGACACTCTGACCACGTCGTGGTCCTCCTGATTCCTGCATACAGAAAGAAATTAAAACTCTGTAAACCTATGGTGAGGACATCTAAGCAGTGGAACAGTGAAGCTGTAACTTCTACCATTTGAAATACTCACCAATAGAGAAGGAAGCACTTGCATTGATTTGGATGCTACAGCATTTTGAGGTGTACATGTACGTCTAGGCCTTTAGTTACATTTAGTGGTCCACATGAATCACCATCCTCTCATTTTCTTAACAGAACCCAAACCAGTGTTTGATGAAATGGTGTCTTAAGTTAACTAACTTTAAATTTTGAATGTAATTAGCGCTCCGTTAGAAGATTTTTTTTTTATAGGAGGATTACAACTTTGTGGTTGTCTAAACGACCGTACTCAGAGAAACTTCAATACCAGTTCTCTGCAAATGACGCCACTACTGTCTGGAGGGGGTTCAGACAGATGACAAATTACAAACCCAAAGCCCCCCACTCCATCAATGACTCTCGCCTGGGAAATGAGCTGAACCAGTTCTACTGCTGCTTCAAGAGACAATCTGACACCAGACCCCGAGACTCCTCCGCTCAGCTCAGCCTGCCAAAGACAATGTTGGTGCACTTCTACACCGCCATAAATCAGCCCATACCCATCCTCACTTCCTCTATCACCATCTGGTACGCTGCTGCCAACGCCAGGGACAAAGGCAGGCTGCAGCGTATCATTTGCTCTGCAGAGAAGGTGATTGACTGCAATCTTCCATCTCTTCAGGACTTGTACACCTCCTGGATTCTAAGGCGTGCAGGAAAGATTGCAGCTGATCCCTCCCATCCCGGTCACAAACTGTTTCAGTCACTTCCCTCTGGCAGGAGGCTGAGGTCCATCAAGAGCAAAACCTCTCGCCACAACAACTTCTACCCTCCTGCAGCTAGCCTCATTAACAAGGCCCAGGTCCCTCACTGACACCTCCCCCTCTTCCTTCTCAAATACTGTAAATATTTGCACATGTAAATATTATTTCATTTCACATCATTGCACATACTCGGTACATTGCACATATTTGTTGTTTGTTGTTGTGTTTATCATTATTGTTCTATATTTTATATTTTCTCAATCTATCCCAGATTTATATATTTCTACATTTATTTATGTCAACTGTATGTTTGTTTTTGTTTGTCTATGTGTAGCAACTTATCTCCAAAACAAATTCCTCGTATGTGTAAAAACTACTTGGCAATAAAAGCTGTCTCCCACCATGACTTTGCCTGGAACCCGTTTGGGATTTCGTCGCCTCGCGCCTTGGCGTTCTGCGGACCCGATCGGCTCTGTTTGGTTCCAGTGGCTGGCTTGGATGTGGGGTTCTCTGCTCGTCGTGTTCAGGCTCCTCACCTCCGCTGGCGTGGGGTGAATCAGCAAAATCTCTGGCCGCTTGCTCGGACTACACTGGCTGCAAAAGCCCCGGATCCAGCTAGGTTTGCCCTGGTGAATGCTAGATCGCTAGCAAACAAAACTTTCATCATGAAGGACTTCTTTGAGTCGCGTGATCTGGATTTTCTTTGTGTAACAGAAAGGCAAGTCGAGTGCTTTTTACCTTTTACCGCTTGACTGTTCGTATTTTAATTCTCCGAGGACATTAGGTCGTGGAGGAGGACTGGCAACAGTCTATAAATCAAACTTTAAGTGTAAACAGCTTGAACTCACTGTATCTTTCACCACTTTTGAAGTTAACCTGTTTGAACTGAGCGGTGTATCTCCAGTGCTGTGTGCACTCGTAAATAGGCCACTCAAGTACAACAAGGATTTCATCAATGACTTTTCCCAATTTTTGGCCGAGTTTGTGCCAAGGTATGACAGCCTCCTTATTATAAGGGACTTTAACATCCATGTGTGCTGTCCTGAAAAGCCAATGGCAAGAGCCTTTCTAAATGACGTTGAGTGTTTTGATCTTGTACAGTGTGTATCTGGCCCCACACAGGAACGTGGGCACACTCTTAATCTGGTTTTAACTCATGGCTTAACTGTTTCTAATGTTGAAGTCTGTGATGGGTTTTTTTTTCTGATCATATGCCTGTTGTATTTGAAATTCCCCCCGTGCTGTAGTTAAACCATGTGCTCCTGTGCGTCGTGGTCGGATAGTTAACCCTTCCACTGCTACTCAATTTTCCTCTGTTTTTAATCTAAATTGTGTCTCTCTCTGTCCAAATACAACTGTTGAAGATCTGTGTGTTAGTTTTAATGCTGCTTATCAAGCATCATTGGACACTGTAGCCCCCGTAAAAAACCGAGAACTGATCCCTGGCTGAACGATGTCACTCCCGCTGTCAGATGCGAGTGTAGAAGGGCGGAAAGAATGTGGAAGGGATAAACTCTAAAGTGTCATTTCAGTTACTTAGAGAGAGATGGTGTTCTATCAAAAAATTGTAAAAACTGAAAAGATTAAGTACTTTTCTAAAATTATTTCTTCCAATGGTCACAACCCTCGAGTTCTTTTTAATACCCTCAAAACTATTCTTAATTACCCACAACTCCAGTGGTTGGAGAACCCAACAAAAATGTGTGAGGAGTTCCTTCATTTTTTTATCCATAAGGTGGAGAGCATTAGGACCCTTATTGGTCCACCTTTGAATGACCATGGAATTTCTGTAACTTGTGAATCAGTTTGAGCCTGTTAGTTTGCCTGTTTTAGAACAAATTATTGGTCAAAGTAAGATCACTGGGTCCCCCAATGATGTCATCCCCCCGTCTTTTTAAAGAGGTTGTTTCTACAGTGACGCCCTGCATACTTGATATTGTTAATGTCAGTCTAATTACTGGAGTAGTGCCTATGAGTTTTAAACATGCAGTTGTTCAACCCTTGTTAAAGAAACCTGGTCTGGACCGACTTGAGCTCTCAAATTATCAGCCTATTTCTAAGCTCCCTTTGCTTTCCAAAATAATGGAGAAAGTTGTTTATTTGCAGCTGAGCACATTTTTAAATGACAATTGTATAACTGAAAATTTTCAGTCTGGATTTAAGTCAGCCCACAGTACTGAGACAGCTCTGCTGAGGGTTCTCAATTACCTTTTTTTGGCTTTAGACTCTGGTGATACTGTTGCTCTGCTGCTATTGGACCTTACGGCTGCGTTCGATATGGTCGACCACCAAATTTTATTGTCTCAGCTTGAAAATTGTGTGGGCATTAAGGAGTTGGCCTTAGCCTGGATTACGTGATATTTGGAAGACAGGAGTTTCTCAGTTCAGGTTAATGATGCTGTGTCATCTCCGGCTCCTCTGTTTTGCGGAGTTCCTCAAGGGTCTGTCCTTGGGCCGTTACTTTTTTCAATATACTTACTGCCTCTTGGGTCAATCCTCAGAAGATACAATGTATGGTTCCATCTTTTATGCTGATGACTGTCAAATTTATGTGCCGCTAAGTCAGTCAAAAACCCTTTTAGAGTGTCTGAATGAAGTGAAAGCATGGATGGCTGTGAATTTTTTGTATTTAAATGAGAGTAAAACTGAGCTCATGTTACTTACTCCGAATGACTCAGCTGCTGCGGGTCCTGTTGATCCGGGTTGGCTAACCGGAGATATTAGCTCTGTGGTCACAAATCTGGGAGTCAAGTTGGTCGTTTGAAACTTGATGCCCAGATTGGTGCAGTGGTGAAAACCATTTTTTTCCAGCTGAGGCAACTGGCCAAAGTAAAACCGTTTTTATCTCGACATGATTTTGAGATTTTAATCCATGCTTTTATCACCACTCGTTTAGATTATTGTAATGCACTCTATAGTGGTCTTAGCAAATCACTTATGGCACGATTACAACTAATTCAAAATGCAGCTGCTCGTCTTTTAACTGTAACTCGAAAATTTGCCCATATTTCACCCATTCTCCAATCCTTACACTGGCTTCCAGAGCACTTTTGTTCCGATTTTAAAATTATTTTATTTGTTTTTAATTGCGTGCATGGCTTGGCCCCCCAGTATTTGTCTGATCTGCTTGAGCCCTACAGTCCATCTCGTTCGCTCTGATCGGCTGATCAGGCACTGCTGGTAGTCCCTAAATCTAAACGTAAATCTAGAGGTGACCGTGCGTTTGCTGTGGCAGCTCCGAGACTCTGGAATGAGCTGCCTCTACATATTAGACTTACTGAGTCATTTTCTGTTTTTAAATCTCATCTTAAAACTCTTTTATTTTCTTTGGCTTTTAATACAGTGTGAGGGTTGTCCTTTCAGTTTTGTATTATTGTATTTATTTTTTGTGATTTATTGTTTTATTAATTTTCTTTACTTTATTTTATTGTATGTTGTTGTTTATTTGTAGACTGTGTTCAGCACTTTGGTCAACAGTGTTGTTTTTAAAGGTGCTATATAAATAAAGGTGGATTGGATTGGATGCAGTCCCACCAACTTAATGGATACCAATGACTTACCATACTCCAGACTGAGCCCTCCAGCCACAAAAGTTCAGTAAGATACTTCAGCATGAAGTATCATAATCATATTATGTATCATAATAAATCATTTCTGGTATCATAATAAATCATTTCTGGTATTTGGATTACAAAATCGGTAGATAATGAATAGCTTTGACACATTACCTTCCACAAAACTGTCACCATCCGCAGCCCACCTTTCTCCTGGCTGCCTAATATGCTCCACACATGCATCTGCTGAGATGGACCTAAAGATAAGTTCAACCACAAGTTGTGGGTTTTGTTTGCGTGACGACAAACTCTCAAATCATCATGTTCAGATTGCCTTTATTATTGTTATTGTATACATTGCCTTTGCCTTTGTGAGCTTGCCTTTTCCAGGGCTTTTCCCCCTCACAGATTGACTCCATTCACTGAAGAACGACCTTCTGCTGGAGGGTGTCATGGGTCTCTTGGTATATGTCAGTCCTGATGTTGACTTACATGTTCTCATCTGGAACTCTTATTCAGTCAGAGGCCACAGGCCGTCCACTTGGCTTTCCCATGTTTACATTTCTAATTTTGTAATTTTTACCATTATACTATGCAGTGCTGTAAAACAGTCCTGTCTTTTTATTTTCTGTATCACAATGACACGGTCTGTCAACACATCACAGTGAAACTGTGTATCTGGTCCAATCTCTTGCAATGTATAACTTTGTACTGGTGAAAGCAGTTTATGTCATACAGAAAAGGTGCATTTTCAATCACTGTCATCAACACCTCAGCCATAGTTTAATTCAGAAAATACTTACAGAGTACACTCATGTTATTAACATGGCTGAACATTTTAACTATCTTATACAAACAATGACAGCAGAACTTTACGATCATTCCGATGGCAGATTTCCTTATGTCTGTTAAGCAGCTGCAAACCTCATACATCTTTCTGTTTTGATCATCAATACATAATTTAATCATATCTACTGATTGTATGTTCCTTGCTAGTGAAATAAATGTAGCGGAATTGTGAAATTGTGTTGTGAAAAAGAGATGGTTCAATTGGTGGTTTATTGTTGTACGGCACAGACGGGGTAAGGTTTGGGACAGCGAGTGTCTCCTAAATTGTACTCCAGACTTGGTTGCTCTCCAGCGCATGCCGAGAAAGAAAAACTCTGAAGGAGGGAGGTAAAGAAGAGGAATAACCCCATCCTGGCCAGCTGCTCCCCAAGACACACATGTTTACATACCATTTCATTAAGCTGACGCTTTTGTCAAAAGCCACTTACAATTGCTATATGTCAGAGGTCGCACGCCTCTGTAGCAACTAGGGGTTAAGTGTCTTGCTCAGGGACACATTGGTGGATGGGTCACAGTGGGGAATTGAACCCCAGTCTCTCACACCAAAGGTATGTGTCTTATCCACTGCTCCATCACCACCCCCATACGCTTACCTGAGACCACAAAGAGCAAACGATGAGTTGTATTCACACAATTTTTAAGAGATTCACTTTTATCATATAATATCGCTGCAGCTCAAAGTCTGAAACAACCACAGAATACAGTACGACATGGAGACTGATCCCCTTCCTACTATGGTAATCAGTTAGACAGGAAAACAATTGGTTTAAACATCAAATAACTGAGTTTTAGAGGTTCGCAACTACTGACTAACCTCCTGAAAAAGGAAGGAAGGCCTCTCTCTTCCTAAATTTGCTGTCCTGATCCAGAAAATGTTGAGGGTTGAAGGTGTGTGGAGTTTTCCACATCGACTCATCATGTACAACTGAGTTCAGTTCTAACATTAATTAAAACAGTTAATCAAAGTGATTTTTTTGTGTTTCTGGAAAAAAATAAACAAATGACAAGGTTGAGGTACTAGGTAAATTCTCAACCTGTGAAACAGCAGCTGATGAACTAATCTTAATAATTGAAAATATGATATAAAAATAATACAACAATCATATAACTGATCAGTCTGTCATTTGCTGTTTCCAAGGTCAAGAACTTTGAATCTCAAATCTTAAAATGCTCCAAAAAAAGTTGCCTATGGGCTGATTAGGATCACGTGAAATGATCAAAAGCTCCAGAAGAGCTACTAAATACTACTTATTAAATGTCTGGTAAGTTTTAACCTGCGGTATATATAATATGTTATTATAAATTAATCTAATTTCTATATTTTCTGGTT
The DNA here is from genome assembly GCF_014851395.1 of Micropterus salmoides. Classification (NCBI taxonomy): domain Eukaryota; kingdom Metazoa; phylum Chordata; class Actinopteri; order Centrarchiformes; family Centrarchidae; genus Micropterus; species Micropterus salmoides. Next base: position 23,690,328 of record NW_024040374.1, on the reverse strand, counting down.
ATTTTTGTCAGTATAACATTTATTTTCAAAAAAACTTTGTACCATACGGGTAGTTATTGGTTCCCCTTCGAGGGAACTCGAACTGCGTCGGTGACGACACTATGGGAACGCCCCTGGGCGTGGCAGGGCTGAACTATGAATGAAACTACTCCAATCCTATTGGTTTTACTAGAACGGTAGTGTGACGGCGTAACCGGAGGGGGTATATAAGCACGCCGGCACATAGGACACATTAGCTTCTTTCTATTCAGCAGGCACTCTGGCTATGTTTGGAAGCTCCATTTTCCTACCTGACATCGAGACGAAACAGCAGATTATGTCAAAGCGATTCCGACAGTGTGTCTTCCCTTGTGAGCGTTTCATCACAGAAGGTGATACCCATGGGATGTGCGTCTCATGCCTGGGGATGTCGCATGCTCAGGCAGCTCTCGAGGGGGCTGCCTGCGACCATTGCGAGGCCCCTGAGGGTGCTGAGGTCTCAAGCGGCTCTCTTCCTAGAGGATGGTCGGATGCGCTCCCCTTGTGGCACAGGCCCCGCGGTCGCTGAGGCGTCGCAGCGGCTCCGATCCTGGGGATCACAACGCGAGATCGCCGAGGGTGCCGGAACGGCTGAGGCCTTTTTCCGGTCCTCGTTTGCGGAATCCTCCTCCCCTCGTCCCCGATCGGGAGCCCGTTTCTCGGTTTCTCCCACTCAAGGGGCGAGTCCGGAAAGGCTGACACGATCTGGCTCTGAGGAGCTAGATGTGCTTAGCATAGAGGAAACGGAACGTCATCAGCCCTCGCCAGGATACGAGGAGTTGTTGGAAGTGGTGACGCGGGCCGTGGCCAAGCTGCACATTGATTGGCCACAGGCGGTGCAGCAGCCATCGGCAGGCAGCAAACTAGATGAGCGGTTTCTGCAACACCGAGCGCCACCCCCGCGTCGGCCCCTACCATTTTTTCTGGATCTGCACAACGAGTTGTGTAACGAGTTGTGTAGATCATGGAATATACCCTTCTCTGCGCGGCTGTCTACGTCCCCCTGGCTGGACTACGGCAACGTGACGGGAATCAGACAGCACGGCTACGGAGCGATGCCACGAGTGGAGGAGGCACTGGCTAGCTACCTCTCTCCCAACCTCGCCTCATCCCTCCGGACACCGGCACTCCCCACCAAGCCGTGTCGGATGACGTCCGATTTGGTGGGCAAGGCCTACATGGCAGCGGGTCGAGCTGGTGCCAGCCTACATACGATGGCTGTCTTGCAGGCATACCAGGTGACGCGGGCCGTGGCCAAGCTGCACATTGATTGGCCACAGGCGGTGCAGCAGCCATCGGCAGGCAGCAAACTAGATGAGCGGTTTCTGCAACACCGAGCGCCACCCCTGCGTCGGCCCCTACCATTTTTTCTGGATCTGCACAACGAGTTGTGTAGATCATGGAATATACCCTTCTCTGCGCGGCTGTCTACGTCCCCCCGGCTGGACTACGGCAACGTGACGGGAATCAGACAGCACGGCTACGGAGCGATGCCACGAGTGGAGGAGGCACTGGCTAGCTACCTCTCTCCCAACCTCGCCTCATCCCTCCGGACGCCGGCACTCTCCACCAAGCCGTGTCGGATGACGTCCGATTTGGTGGGCAAGGCCTACATGGCAGCGGGTCGAGCTGGTGCCAGCCTACATACGATGGCTGTCTTGCAGGCATACCAGGCCGATCTCCTTCGGGACTGTGACGTAGGGGGAGGTCCCTCTGAGGAGGACCTGACGGAGCTCTGTAGAGCAACGGACTTGGCTCTTCGTGTGACCAAGGAAACGGCCCGTTCCATCAGCCGATCCATGGCGGCTTTGGTGGCTACGGAGTGCCATCTGTGGCTCAACCTATCAGGCATCCAGGGGAAGGAGAGGGCTTTTCTCCTGGATGTGCCCCTCTCGCCTTCTGGCCTGTTTGGCGAAGCAGTGGATGCTGTTGTCACCAGGTTCCAGCACGCCAAAACTCAGGGAGAGGCATTTGAGCGATATCTCCCCCGCCGGTCAGACTCCAGGACCGCGACGGCTCAGGAAAGGCGGACGCAGCCTTCATCCAGCACCTACCGCCACAGCCAGAAGCAGAGCGTAGCTTCGCGGGATCCCCCTCAACCAACCTGGGATGCAAGATGGCGCTCTCGCCCACAGCCCCCCGGGAAGACAGATCTGAGGACCGTCATTCAGTCTTGGTGGGCCCGCGGGAAGAGGTCCAGAGACCTCAAGTAGGGGCAGCTCTGGCTCCGTTGAGGCTCCAGGGCATCCGCATACTGAACTACATCGACGACTGGCTCGTCCTGGCCCAGTCTCAAGAGTTAGCGGTCCCAGGCGGAGGGCCGGACCCCGCCCTGTGGCAGCTATGGGTCTGGCCCCTGAGGGGGCGCAGTTCTTAGAGGCGGGTCTGACGACAGGAGCAGTCGAAACGCTGCTCAGCTCCAGAGCCCCGTACACGAGAAGGATGTACGGCCTAAAGTGGAATGTGTTCACCACCTGGTGCAGAGAACGGGCGGTGGACCCAGTTACCTGCTCGGTAATTGTGATACTGGAGTTCCTCCAGCACCGTTTCTCCGCTGGCCTCTCCCCGTCCACGCTCAAAGTATATGTGGCTGCCATTGCAGCATTCCCCCCTTCGAACCCCTGGAGTCGGCTGAGGCCTAGCACCTGACCCTTAAGATGACCTTTCTCCTCTCTATCACCTCTCTGAGGAGGGTGGGGGATCTCCAGGCAATTTCGGTGTCTCCCTGATGCCTGGAGTTTGCCTCGTGGAGGGACAGGGCCATCTTGCACCCTTGTCCAGGTTATGTCCCTAAGGTTCCGGCCAGACTGGCAGGGTCCACGTTGCTGCAGGCGTTTCATCCCCCACCTCATGTGACGGCGGAGGACGGGAGACTTCATCTGCTCTGCCCTTTCAGAGCACTGACTATTTACACTCTGAGGTCTTCCCTGTGGAGGAAAGCAGACCAGTTGCTGGTGTGTTTCAGGTCCCCCAAGGCTGGGCTCCCCGCTTCTAAACACACCATCAGCAACTGGATCGTTCAGACTATTTCCCTGGCCTATCAGGTGCGCAGTTTGCCTTCACCTATGGCCGTAAGGGCGCACTCTACTCGAGGCATGGCGGCTTCTAGGGCCCTCCTCGCAGGGGCGTCACTCCAGGATTTGTGTGATGCGGCTGGCTGGGCCACCCCTCACACTTTTATCCAGTTTTACAGTCTGGACCTGCCTTCTGCACCCGCCACCCGTGCACTCTCCTCCTAGTCGTGCCGTCAGGTTCTGCACGCTAGGGGCAGGTGGGGTTTCGGTGCGGCCTAAGTGGGTATCTCGTTCCCATAGTGTCGTCACCGACGCAGTTCGAGTTCCCTCGAAGGGGAACATCTCGGGTTACGTATGTAACCCTTGTTCCCCGAGAAGGGGAACGAGACACTGCTTCAGTCCACCACACCTCACCCCGCCTGGAGTGCCTTGCTTCATAGAAAGGGCTAATGTGTCCTATGTGCCGGCATGCTTATATACCCCTTCCAGTTATGCCGTCACACACTACCGTTCTAGTAACACCAATAGGATTGGAGTAGTTTCATTCATAGTTCAGCCCTGCCACGCCCAGGGGCGTTCCCATAGTGTCGTCACCGACGCAGTGTCTCGTTCCCCTTCTCGGGGAACAAGGGTTACATACGTAACCCCGAGACGTTATCTATTATTCAGTTCAAATCAATGCAGTATAGAAACAAACTTGGTTTACTTTTTATTGAAGTTATCTGCACAAGGGACTGGTTTAAAGAGCTTTGTTGATATGTTCCACTGTTGATTTTTGACCATGATTGTTGAGTTGGTAGCAAAGAAGCACTGCATTCAAAAGCTATGCTGCCAGAAAATCCAAACAATAAGTAAAATGCTCTCAGAAAGCACTTCTTTCTCACATGTGCATCATGTACCTTTGGGATTGTGTATTTGTCAAGCATGGTGTCCTTGTTTGTCATGTGGACCAGATTAAGGGGGACAATGTTGCCCATTCTTTAGATTTCATGGATGACTGCATCAGTCAGTCACAGAGGGCAGTCTGGGTGAACCAACGACAGATTCTATCTCAGCCTGGACTCTCTCTGCACACAGTGAGAACAGAAAACAATATGAGTCTGTGTACTATGTAGATCACTGAGGGGAAAATGCAATACATCCCACACACTTCCTTTCCCAACACAGGACTGACCTGTGAGGGACCCCTGATCCTATAAGGTCATGGCAAGATGCTTACAAAATAAGCGGCATGAGGCAGCACAGATATTACTCACACACACACACACACACCTTGTATGTCTGGGTAGAACATCATGAATAGCAGTCCCCAGTGTAAAGTTGTGGTAGTAGTTTCAGTTCCAGCACCAAACAGGTCCAGAGTGCAAACAGACAAATTTTTAAAATCAAAACCAGAATCTTTGTCCTCCTTCTATCAATCAAACACAAAATGCTTCAATTAGAGAGCAAACAAACAACAACAAAGAAAACAAACACAATGCAGACACATAGAAACACTCGCCTCTCCCATCTCTGTGAGGAAGCAGTCGAAGTAGTCTCTCGGTGAGGACGGGCCAAGGCTTTCTCTGTGTTCTTTGATCCTGATCTCTACAAAGTCCATTAAGTTGTGTATTAGAGTGAATATCAAATTTACACTGTTATACAAGCTGTACACTCACTACTTTACATTGTAGCAAAGTGTCATTTTCTTCAGTGTTGTCACATCCTGGTATTCCTAGTATGGTCTACTGGCTCACTCTTGTGGCTTAGTAAGACACTTCAATAGAACAGAGCCACTGTTAATGTTATTAGCAACACCTGTGCTTTTCCTACTGTGGCAAGTCAAAATGTCTGCTGTGAATATGATATTTTAATATTGTTGTATTGATACTTTTACTTCAGTATCTTGCAGATGCAAATTAAAAAAATGACCTGCAGAATTGTTTCCTGGGTGTATACGTTTATGTAAATAATGGTATATATTGTTTGATTTTATTTGACTTTATTTATTTTATATGTTATATAATATTCGTGTGCCTATATTTGTGTGCAGCTTGAAGAGACCACAAACTTTCATTTTGTTGTACCACTGTTTGGTAATGATAAATAAACTACCTTGATACCTTGAGTAGGCCTACTGTTACACATTTTTATCTAATTTAATGCATTTTATGTTAGTTTCATTTAATTCCATGTTGATTATGTTGTTTTTGAACTGTTTTACAAAAAAGTTACTAAAACACATCATCGACTTATGTGGTCTGGCTGGATATTAATTTAAAAAAGCATTACTACGAGTTGCATCTTGTTTACAAAGGAGGCTCACCTATATCCACAAACTTCCCTCTAAGTGCACTAATTCATTGAACTTCTGAAGTATACCCTGGTACTGCTTGTCAGTGTATTCAAAATGATCACCAAACACCAGGCAGCAGATGATGTTGGACACAGCACTGATAATCAGTGATTGGGCATCAAAAGGCTTGCCTGTAAAAGAAAGAGGAAATGTAGAGAAAACACACAGAAACTTTGTAAAAAATAAAAGAACACAAAGTCAAAACATGAACTGTGTGATGAGCCACAGGCAGAAGAAGAGTACTGTGACATATTGATTATAATTATGGATGATTAACAGGCTGGTCTATCAGATGCATTTACAGTGTCAGCCACTGCCAAACTAAAACAAACTAAAGTCTGAAGTGCATGGTTCAGTGCTCCAAGTTGGAGCGAAGTTGAAGGGAATGGGAACATGTAAAAAAAGACTGTGTCATGGTGAAAAAGCATACTGCCCTGTAACTATGAAGCATTAGTTGATTAGTGGTTGTTTGTTGAAAAATAAGATTTGTTTGTTGCCTTGCTGAAGGGCAAAAGCTTCAGTGAGATATTGGCACTCCTGCTGGATGGATGGCTCCAGGCTCTTCTTGCCCACACCAAAGTTTCTGAGTGTATGAATGTGAGTGTGATTTAAAAATTTGCTACGACGTTTTCGGAGATGTGAGGTCCCACCCGCTAACGGGTCCAGCTGTAATCAAGTCCGCTGCAGTTCCAATTGCTGAATGACGGACTACGTGCTCCCATTCCTGGGAGTTTGTACTTCCAAGCAGAACTTGCCAAGTCCGAACTTTAAAGTACATAAGTCTGAACTTGGCTTGAGAAACAGCTCTTATTTACTTTATAAATAGCTTTGGCAATATTGTTGCTATACATTCATGCCAATAAAGCTAATTTGAATTTGATTTACATTTTACAATATCCTCGTCATGAGGAATGGATTGCTGTTATCAATGAGGGATCACTGGATTCCTACATTCTGTAGGAATAACCTAACCTTTCATGACAAATTTCCAAAAGTAATGTATAATCTATATCTTATATCTATATGTTAAAGTAATTTGGGCTGCATTTCTGTTGTATTTGTTCTAATTGTGTATGCAGGAGTAGTAGCTACTGGGTTTCTGTTTTTTCACTCAAAGACCAGTTTATTTTTATTTTGTTTGTACATTCACCACCAGTTTCATCAGTGGAACAATAACTTTAATTTACTTTAGGCTATTTCCATAAAATTAATAAAATTTGGGAAGACAAAACAAGAAAATTGCATTTGAAGTTGTGTGTGTAACTTGTCCCGGCTTCAACTTATTGTAAAAGACAGGTCCACCAACCGTGTGACTGCATTTTAATCATCTGGACAGTGACTCCTGATTGTTAAACTGTATATTCTTCTAAATTGAAAAACTTTGAAACTTCAGGATGTGTTAAATACTAATTAATCTGTCATATGATCATGACAATGACACATGAAACAATAAATGTAACTTGTCATTAAAAAATTCTTGAGTGAATTTACTTTCTTGACTTTTTTGACATGTATGTTGTTTCAGCATAAGCCAAGGAATGGTAATGTGACACAATGTCACGGACCTACTATTGAAAACTCACATTCTCAGTGACTAATATTAGCATGTAATGCTTGAGAAACGCCTTTCATTGTATCTATTGTAGCATATTTCAGCACCATGAACAGAGAGAAGAGGTCGAATGAAAATAAAGAAATGTATTGAATTACATGATTATTCCTTATTATTATTATTTCCTGAATAAGTGACGGCTGGTGCCTACTGAGTGAAAGCCAAGGTCATTTTCACCGGAGACATTCCATCTAATGAGTCCAATGTCGAGCATATAACAAAAAACAAAATGAGAATTAGAGAATAATCTGTTAATATCAGAATCAATAGATGTACAGTGTGTAGTAGTGATGGCAGTGCGACACTGAAGCTTCGATGCACGCTTCAAATCCCTGGACTACAATCCTATTGAACCACTGCTTCAAAGCTTGCTTTGGTGCGAAAAAAATCACGTGACAAGCAGCAACTGCTTCACTTACTGAATGAATCACTGGTTCGCAGTCCAGTCCCGTGATTCACTGGCACTGCCTCTCGAAAGTGAGTGTTGTGCACCCCATCTAACACATTCACCCCCTGTCTGTTATGAGTTGTATTTTTTTCCCTGTGAGTTTGAGTTTTTGCCATTGTTTCATATGTCTATCTATTTGCCTGTTTCTCTCGTTCCTTGTCCTTAGTAGTTTATGTCTCGTCTTTTATCTTAGCTCTTGGTCCTGTGTTTTAGTTCTTTGTCTTTGTTCCCAGTCCTGTGCCTCGGTTATGTTTTAGAATTTACTTCTTGTTTCTCGTCTGCATTATTTTAGTTTAGTCTGCTCTGTATTCTGTGTCTTAGCTCCTCGTTCTGTGTCTCGGTTCATGTCTTAGTGTTTTGGGTTCTGTCCTGTGTCCAGTATCAGTTATATAGTCTGTTGTGTTTTGGGGTTCACTCATGTCCATCTGTCTGTCACTCATGTCTGTCTTCTTGATGCCTTAGTTCCCAGTTCATTGTTTTACTTTGCTTCGGTCTGTGTTCCTTGTTGGTGTTAGTTCAGTGGGGATGTGTCTGCTTGTGTCTTGATTCGTTTATATTTATTCCTCTGATCTGTTATGTGTTCAGTAACCTGTGTCATGTCTGTTCCCTCCAGTATCCCTCTGCCTGGCTGTCTCTCTGTTATCCCCTCTGTTCTCTCCTTGCCTGCCTGTGTCTCGTTAATCCCAGTAGTATCACCTGTGTGCTCCCACCCTGCTCGTTAGTCCCTGTGTATATATACCTGGTGTTTCTGTCTTGTCTTTGTTGGGTCATTGTATGTGTATACCTTGTGTTGCAGTATGTCTGTTTTGAGGAGAAGCTCAGTCTGTTTTTGGATTTCTGCCTGAACCCTGTTTTTGGACTTTGTGTTTTCCTTTGCCCTTGTGGACTTTACTTTGGATTCAGCCACTACTTGTAGTGCGCTCACCTTTTGTTAAATAAACTGTTGAACTATACCTGCCAGTCGTGCGTCCTGCGTTTGGGTCCTACAACCTGCTTCACCACACACGAATCCTAACACTGTCATAGTTACACAAGCACATCCAACCTATACCATATTTCCCAGCACTCTCTCCTCAATAACAAAACACATGCATTCATCATGTGAAATTATCTGGCGTGGTTTATTCAATTATTATAGCAGTTTTGCTACAGTGTTGACCTGACCTTTATTTTCTCTGAGATGAAAGAATTTAGAAAGTTGCTCAGCGCTGCGGAGAGCCTCTAGCTGTCGTAGCGCTGCAGCCATTCATTTCTACCTTCTGTATCATGGATCATGCCTAAAATCAGGTGGCCTGGCTTCATCCAGCCAGATGGAATGATCATCGACCGTCACAGCAGACCGGACTAGTAACACAACCTATAGTAGGTCTACCAGAGAGGGAACGGAGTGCTAGAGTGGACAGTGCGAGGGACAGTGATCACTCTCTATGGCTGGATGAAACCAGAAACTCCCAATTTTAAGCATGATCTATGATGCAGAAAAATAATGTCAAAACTTTAGAGCACCCCCCCCCCCCCCCCCAAATGTCACAAATCATGTTTAGGGGAGCTCATATCTTACTGGGAGGAGCCCAGCTCTGCCATAGTTCACACCTTGCTTCATGTCACACACATAACTTAACAGAACCTTTAAGAATAGAATGAAACAACATACATTTATTTATAGACATGGCAATTTGGGAATAAAAACTCAGATAATCTCAGATTACAAAGAGCACCATAAACTGGCATGTATCCCTTTTTTGCAAATATTCTGCCATGTAATTACGCTACTGTAAACTCCACATTTGTGCTTTGAAATTGTGAAGTCCTTAGGAATTGTATAAAGGAACGGCTCTGTCCAGAATGCTGAAACGGATCAAATCATAGTTGGTTGTCTTAGCCTGCTTGCTTTTCAATATAGGCCTAACTTATGGAACTAATTCCTTTTCCACTCAATGTAGCAATTTGAAAGAGGATAGAGAGAACAAGAGAAACACCTGTTTATGCAGGCCTCCCTTCCTGATTTTAAGTGAAAGTAAAAGGCAGCAACAAGATGAAAATGTGGTCATCATCCTCACATAAAAAGTCGGACATTTGGGATTCAGGTTCCATCTTGACAGCATTTGAGGACCAAGCATCATAGATGTAAAACAGAGTCCCTCCCCAAAGCCCAGCGCTGACAGCTCAAACAGCAAATGGACTGCTTGATCCAGAGTGGTGATAAGCAGGTCTCTGTAAAGATTTTGGCACAGCAACCTCTGATTTTCGTTTCTTGGCCAACCTGAGTCCCATTTTGTCCAGACCAGAGGTTTAGAGCAGCCTTAGGTCCAAGCTGGGCCAAGATAGCTCTGATCCCTCTCTTTCCTCTCCCCCAGGGTGATGACAGCTACTGCTGTTGGCGCTGCCACTTCCACTGCCATAACATAACTCACTACTAAGTAAATATAAAAGTTAATCAAATGGTCTCTATCGTTATCACCCAAGGAGTGCTTTAAGTAGGTGATAGCTGGAGCAAGCACTGTGCACTCTCTGCTCTGCCTTCTCCCCCATCCTCATTGTTTTCCCCTCCTTACTGTCTTTGTCTATCTCTGTGTGTTGTGGGCGTGTCATCCTGGCTCGCTCTCTCCAGGTCACCACCTGCAGCTCCACTCACCTGAGGCTCATCAGCAATCAACCTACTCTGTTAAAACCCCGGCTCTGCAGTCCCTCCCTAAATGTTCTGTTGTCAGCTTGGTCCCCTGCTCAGTTTGAAGTCATGCTTTGGGAGGTGTTAGTTCATCCTGATCACAGTGGAGATGTAGCTAGGCGTCTATCAGAACTCCAGCAAGGTACCTGTTCTGTTGCTGACTATTCAGTTGAATTTAGGACTTTGGCTGTGGATGCAGGTTGGAAGGATGCAGTGCTATGAGAGGTATTTAGAAAAGGCCTCAGTGAAAAGACCAAGGGTGAATTAGCTTCTTGGGATGATCCTACCAGTTTGAGTGCTTTGATTTCCTGGTCTATTAAACCACCTGCGGGAGCGGCAGAAGGAATGTAATTATCATCCCGGATCAGCAGCTCCATCTCTGGTCTCCCGACCAGCGTCCACCTCCTATCCTGAGCCCATGCAGCTTGGCCAAGCCCGCCTGTCCCCTGAGAACCCCTACGCTGGCGTAGTTCTGGCACATACCTCTACTGCGGGGGGTCACTTCATCGCCTTGTGTCCCAATTGGCCAAAAGGGCTGGCTGTGGGCGTATTGAAGAGCCAGAATCAGGTACACACTAAGAACTCACTCTGCCTCCAACTTCCTGCTACCTTGTGATCCCCTCAGGTTTACTGTCCACTTTACTGTGGTTGATTCAGGGCCTGAGGGAAATTTCATTGATCAAGAACTAGCTTGTCAATCTGGTTTTCCTGGAGAGCCGCTCCCAGAGCCCAGTACTGCAAGGGCCTTAGATGGTCAAATTTTGGCTCATGTTACAACCCCTCTTAGATTGATGACTTCTGGAAACTATGGTAAGGAAATGGCCTTTAAGTTAATCTCAGATCCCTATGATTTTAGGTGACCCCTGGTTAAAGCTCTACAATCCCCACATTGATTAGCCCACCTGTAGAATTCTTAAATGGAGCTCCTACTGTCTATCCACCTGCTTGAAGTCTGCCCTGCCCTGAGCGTGTCCCTCCCAAGTACCATAACTTTTTTTCCAAATACCTAGCACACACTGCTGCCCCATGGATCGTATGACTGTGAAATTAAACCCCTCCCTGATATTCTGCTTCCATCCAGTAAATTATACAATCCCTCTCGTCCTGAAAGGGAGGCTATTGAGGTATATATTGGAGATTCTCTGAAAACCGGTTTAATCCACCCTTCCTCTATGGTGGGTGCTGGATTCTTTTTTTGTGACGAAGGACAAGACACTAAGTCCTTGCATTGATCATCGCAGCCTTAACTCTATCGGTTAAGAATAAGTACACTTTACCTCTGAGCCACTAGAGCAGGCCACAATCTTAAAGTTTGATCTCCAGAACACGTACTATCTGGTGCACATTACAGAGGGAGATGAGTGGAAGACCGCGTTTAACCTTGACACTTTGATTTGGGGTTTTTTTTTTTTTTTCAGAGACGTCACAGAGCATACATCCCATGTGAGTCAGGTCCTGCAGTGGCTTCTGGAGAACAGGCTGTACGTCAAGGCGGAGAAGTGCGAGTTCCACTCCAGTTCCATGAGTTTTTTGGGTGCGGGCAGATAAAGGCAGACCCAAGCAAGGTCCAAGTGGTCGTGGAGTGGCCAATACCTACCACCACAAAGCAGTTACAACAATTCCTGGGGTTCGCCAACTTCTACCGCAGACTACAGCAAGGTAGCAGCACCGCTAACCAAATTAACTTCAAAGTCTCCTTTTCCAGCCTCAAGACCTTGCTCACTTCAGCTCCCATCTTAATTCATCCAGACCCTAACATGCAATTCATCATGGAGGTTGATGCATCAGACAGTGGGGTGGGGGCAGTGTTGTCTCAGCATTTAGACCCTGATCAGAAACGACACCACTTTTTGTGTTAGATATATATCCCCCGCGATCTCAGCCCGGCCGAGAGGAACTACAACACTGCAAACAAGGAACTTTTGGCTATGAAAGTAGCCTTAGAGGAGTGGTGTCATTGGTTAGAGCAGACTAGGCTACCTTTTTATAGTCTGGACTGACCATAAGAACCTAGCCTACATTCAGTCCTAATTAGAATTTATTTTATGACTTAAGTGGGCCTAGGGGGGGCTCCATAGAAATAACGTGTGGTTTGCAAACACTTAAGGTGCTTTATTCTCTTTACACAGTAGCAATAAAATTTCTTGTAAATCTCCTTAAGCATTAATGTAATCAAATATAAAACAAAGCTATTTTCCACAGCCAAGTACCTTCTGAGCAACAGGTTAACAGGCTGTGTAAATCTGCTTTCTTGTGTTTTTTTTTTTTTTTTTTTTTTGTTTTTGCTGAACAAGTATCAGCAGAAACATTTTTCTTTTCAGGGAGCAGCATAAACACTGTTCAGTAGCACGTGTCCCTGTTGAAGGGTCACCTCAATCATACAGCTGCCCACTGGCGAAGTTGAATTGTCTTGAACTTTTTGTACATGACGCAGAGCACAAATCATTGGAAGAGAGACTGATCCTCGCTGTTTGAGTTTCCAGAATCATTACTGTTTACTAAATAGGACACAAACAGGAGGAAATTCGCATGGCAGAGCATCCCCGAAAAACTAGATTATCTGGTAAAGTTATGTAGTCTACAATTTTAAGTTAAATAGGCTACAGAGATGTTGCCATGGTTACTATCCATAGAGCACCCCTGTGGCGCTCAGACTACGATTGGCAATTTTAAGAACGTTCCGAAGATCGGCCAATACTAATCAGCATGCGGTGTGTAGCTATCCACTTCACTATGGCATTTTATCACTAGTCTTGCTTTTATCTAATTCTCCCACATGCTGCATCCAGCATAGTGTGCCAAAGCCTCCCTCCGCTGCTTGTTTGGCTAGGTGACTTGCAGGCAGATCAACATCCCACCCCTCCATGACCATGGTTTGACTGTATGTGTATTCAGAGCCAGTAAGCAACAAACTTTCAAAATAAAAATCATGCAATAAAATAATTGTCGGTGTTAATGTGTTGCCATAACATGCCCAGCTCTATCTAAAACATTTGATGCAAAAGCAAGTACAGGCTAGGGGAGAGCGGGATATGTTGCCACACATCTAATAATTACTGAGCACCATACATCACAATGGTACAAATGTCATACCAAAGGAAAGAAGGAAGTTGTGTATTCATTACATCTTCATATCTCATTATGGAGTTGTAGACTGTGCGACAATTTGCCTCATCGGGTTGTCACACTGGATTATCAAATAGAACACTTAATTGTGAATACTGATTTCAAATTGTAACCAGAACTAAAAATAAAAGCAATCAACAACCCAGAGAATTTGGAAAACAACTTAATTCAATAAAGGGCTTTATTACAATGGTAAGGCAAGATGGCGGCAGCAGGTAGCAGCTTGGCAGGTGCTAATGCTCTGCTTTTTCTAAAGACATCTGAAAAACCACCCGACGTAAGATCTGTCCCTAAAACCTGGATATCTTGGTCATCAAAGTTAAGGCGTTAAATGTGCTTATTATATCGTTCTATTTGACGACTATCATCACTATGCAAATGTGTAGGAGTTGGACTGCTGCCAGTGAACGATCAATCTCACAAGCAATTGGTACACTTAGGCCTGTTGCACCCCTCGACTCATGGAGCCAGTATGTCATCTTCTCCAAAGTTCTTGATGATGGGCATGCGAATGCTCCAAATAAGCAACTCAAGTCGAGAGCATGGAGTATGGCTCAAACAGTCTACCGGGATCTCACAACTTTTCTCTGCATCATTCTACTTTTATGCGGGGATATTCAAGTAAATCCAGGGCCGATAGATCTACAACAACCACTGCAGGTGGCTGAGACTGCTCTAAACTACATGCTTTTAATACGGCGCAGATGATATCAGGTAACATTGCAGCAGCATTACAGCTACAACTCCTGTATCGGCATTTATGGTTCCGGGATATAAAGTATACAGGCGGGACAGAGGAAAGGGGTCGGGGTCTTGATTTACGTAAAAGTATTGACAGTCATCGGATAGACATTCCAGATCAAACTATAGTGTGTTGGTGTTACAATCAAACTATCGCCTCAAATGTCATTTATTGTACTTTGTGTATATAGACCACCAAATGCAACAAGCGATTTTTATACTGGTTTAACAAAAATTTTAAACATATGAACGAAAGGAAATATTGCTCATGGGTGACCTCAACATAAATTGGCTTGATAAAGGCAAGAGAAAACAATTAAGACATTGCAAACTCAATACAAATGACAAAATTGATTAAAAAATCTACTAGAATAACAAAAACGTCTCAAACCTTGATAGACCTAATATTCACCAATAAACCAGACAGGATAGTTAAAATATATAACCTAATAACTGGACTATCTGATTATAATTTTGTACTAATAGCCAGGAAATTAAATAAATCAAGATAAATAAACAAAGAACAATCAAATAAACAATGCAAATTTCCTCATATTCCTCAAAAAAATCAAGAACATTTTTAAAATGATTTAAATGAAATTGATTGGGCCTCCAAAATTGATAAAGAAAGCTGTGTACATACATGCAACAATATTATAACTGCTATAAAGAATAAAATTGATAAACATACACAGATAAATTAATGGGAAGGAAAAAAATAAATCAGGAGCGTTAAACTCAAAATCAAAGGAATTGTTCAAAATGAGGGCTCTATTCTGGCTAAACATTACAATGATTATTTCTTGGATTCTGTATTAGATCTCGCGGAGACTTTTCCTGAAGTGAACTGCTGCGGAGATGATTATGGGGATGGTAATGAGTCTCACTGTAGGTTGCAGAATATAGATGAAGACAAAATTTCCAAAATAATATCAAATTTAAAAAATAGTAAAGCAAAGGATATATTTGGACTTGATACATCACTTTTAAAAGAACATAACTATTCTAACTCCTGTATTAACAATAGCTGTGAATCAATCTATAAAGGAAAAACATTTTCCTTTGGCGTTAAAAAAGCAGTAGTCAAGCCGATTTTCAAGTCAGGAGACAAGCTCTGTGTGTCAAACTATCGACCTATTAGCATTCTGCTAGCCATCTCTAAGATCTTCGAGAAGGTGGTGGCAGAACAACTAGTAGAGCATCTCGACCACACTGATGCATTACATCCTTGCCAGTTTGGGTTCAGGAAAAGATACTCCACAGAGTCTGCGTGCTGCTACTTGATAGAAGATATTAAATCCAGTCTTGATGGTGGAGGTGTGGTAGGGGCGGTCTTTCTGGACTTGAGAAAGGCCTTTGATACAGTTAATCATCAGCTTCTCATTAGCAAACTATCTGATTTATTTATTTTTTCTTTTGACACAAATACAATAGCATGGATTCAATCTTACCTTAATGACAGACAACAATGCGTTGTGGTTGACAACAAAAAATCACCATTAAGATCCTGTAGCATGGGAGTGCCACAAGGTTCCATTCTGGGCCCCCTGCTTTTTACCCTTTACATAAATGATCTACCAACTGTGTGTAAGAGTAAAATCATCATGTATGCTGATGATACGGTGCTATATGCACATGGTAAAACTGCGGAAGAAGTCGCTCAAAAACTGACCAAAGAGATTTGTGGCTGAAAAACACATGCCTCACTCTAAATTTAGAAAAGACTGTTTCAATGTTTTTCAGAAATCGTTCTAAAATACAAATCTACCCTAATATTTTAAGTGAAGGACAAATCATTTCAAATCAAGAACAGGTAAAATATTTAGGTGTCATATTGGAACCAAATTTAGGCTATAAAAAAGTTATCAAATACAATAAAATTTAATATGGCACAATTCAGATACACTTGAAATTCCCTTACAATCGAGGCCTCAGGAGTCTATCTGAATGCAATGATGGTTCCTCATTTTCGATATTGTATGACAAGTTGGTCACAGGCTACTAAAACTGCCCTCAAGCCACTTGAGTCATTATATAAAACCTCTCTAAAGATTCACGATCAGAAAAGCAGACGATTTCATCACTGTCATATTCTTGTAAAATACCAATTTCTCAGCTTTGAAAATTTGATAATTCATACCAACCTGTGTTTGATGTATAAGATCCTTTATGACAATGCTGCTCCTCCTCTAAAACAATTTATCTCTTTGAGCTCTGAAACAACAACTCGAGCCACTAGATCTACAGTGCGAGGGGAATGCAGGATCCCTTAACGCAGGACAGCATTTGGAAACTCTGCTTTTTCTGGTGTGGCCGCTCGTCAGTGGAATATGTTACCTACAGAGTTGTTTAAAAGTACAAATTCTTACACGTTCACACGCCAGGCAAAGAAATGGCTTTTATTAAATCAATTTTGTTCCCATATGTGACCAGATGTATGTATGTGTATATAAGTGTGTGCTCTAAGGTCTGTATATGAAAGGTGTGAACATTTCCTTTTGTACATTTTTATTTTGTCATTGTAAATCTTATTATTCATGTATGTTTTTTTTTTTTAATGTATCTTAACTTAACATCAGCCTGCCCAGGGACTACAGGTGAAAATTAGCTCTTGTGCTAAAACCCGGTACAATGCATCTTCCCCTTTGAGGTTAATGTTTATTGTACGTTGTCCCTGTTTCTCTAAATAAAAAAAATAAAATTATGGATATCTATGGGGAGAACGCCTGATGGAGGATGATGGCTGTAGCACCGTTGCTGTTTAGAGATTTCTTAAGATCAAGCTGGACAGTTCCTTTTTTACTCCCCTTGAGTTAACACGGCCAATGAGGTATGCAAGGTTATGTGTATGGTTTTATATTGGTGGATAGGCTAACTACAGCTAATATATTAGCAGAGTTTCACGTGATAACGTGATAGCATCGTCCATCTGAAGGTCAAGTAAGCTAATTATCTGCAAGCTTAACATCTTCTAGCCTGCAAAGGGATGGTTTGTAAGCTATTTTGTTTCTGAAAGATTGTGTATTTTGTTTAGTTTTCACGACATGCTTGACGACGAGAATGTCAGAATAAATGCCTGTAACCAAAGGAACGCCTTGTGTTCGTGATTTAAACTGGAGGGGAGCTACACCCACGTTTTCCTCTAGTTTTGTTTGTTGTCGTAAAATGTACACGCCCTGTGCCCGCTCTGATTGGTAAGTAGGACCGTAACAGTAGGTGCATGGCGCTTGTGACTGGCGAGAAGATCTGTCACACAAGGATGACAACGGAATGAATTTGTAACTGCATGACTGTTTAATTAACCAACATTTTAATCGACATCTTCACGATTAGCTAATCACATTCTTTCAAATTGCAATTTCTATTTGAATTATTCAGGCCTATTTTAATAATAGAGTCCTTAGTGAAGCGTTGTTGAGTCTGCCATGGGAAAGTGATAGAGTTCAGAATGCTCCTGACTGTCTTTATTTCCCACATGCCACCTGCATGACTGGAGTGAGGTGCGTCCTTGAATTCTTAGCACCAACAAAGCATAGTGCCTTCATTGCACTGGATCTGACTCCAGATCGGACTGCACCTCGAACATCAATTAAGCATCGCAGGCTGTTGATGAAGGCGCTGGTGGAGCAAAGCAATCCATACGTGAATGGTGGGGAGGGTTCTATGCGTTCCACTGGTAGATCACTCATGTTTTGGCACTCTGGAAGACTACGACATACCACACCAAAGCAACTGCTCGGCTCATTTCAGGAATCCAATAGCCACTGTATCTGATATAGGTTGTGGTGAAGCCTTTTCCCTGATGCTTTGTCTTTTCGTGATTGGGGGCTATTATCAACTTTGTCATGTGGTGCTCTTTGGGGATACAATGAATCTGTCCCTGGTTCAAAAACTACACAAGCACCAATTACAGCAAACAAATTTTTTTAGACCAAAGCCGTGTGAACAGCTACAAGGGTCTTCACTTCCATAGTCCAATGATTTCACAGCATAGTTGAACAAAAAGAGAAGGAGCACACACATAGTATAAATATGTATATAATAAATAGTTTGTTAAACTCTGTTACTTGAACATTTTTCACTGTGCTCCTAAATTACATGTGCTCCTTGAAAAAAAGGTTAGCGCAGAGCCTTGTGTTATGGCAGAAAACTGTGTCCTGTTACATTTAATCTTTTATGTATGTTATTTTAATAATATTATTACTATTATTGTTATATCTTATAGGTGTGTGTGTGTGTATTGTATTTTATCCTTAACCTTTCCTTCTATATTCCTTATGTTGTACTGTCCACATTTACTAGGGTGTAGGTCAGAGCTGTGAGATTGTTTTGGTGTTTTCCTTTCTTGTTGTTCCTCTCATCTCCTTGAATGTTCATTCAAGACTGAGAGATGATCTCTGTTTCCCAAAACATAGAAACTTAGACTGTGTAAATGATTATGCATCCCTTTGCTCAAGGCCAGACACCCAAAGCTGCCCTAGGCGGCAGGTCTCTGGACCAGCTGTACTTCTCTCTTTATTCTCTTTTATTAATAAATTCTTCAAAGACAGCAGTTTGTTGTATTTATAATATTTGTAATTATTTGCTTAATCCCTCACCAGCAAGATACAATTTCCTCGAGACTCTGCCTTTAGAATTACCTGGATTTCTGCATAATTTGGTCATAAAATGTGAACTGATCTTCATCTAAGTCACAACAGTGGACAAACAGTCTGCTGAATAGCACACAAACAATTACATGTTTTCATGTTGTTGTCCTGTTGCATCACCCATCTTATGTTGAGCTTCAGACAGGTGGCCTTACATTCTCCTGCAAAATTTCTTGATAAACTTTGGAATTCATTTTTCTGTCAATGATACCAACCCTTCCAGGCCCTGAGGCAGCAAAGCAGCCCTAAACCATGATTCCACCATACCTCACAGCTGGGATGAGGTTTTGATGTTGCCTTTTATCCTCCAAAGATAGGGTTGTGTGTTTCTTCCAAACATCTCAACTTTGGTTTCATCTGTCCACAGAATATTTTGCCAGTAGTGCTGTGGAACATCCAGGTGTGCTCTTGTAAACTTCAGACGTGCAGCAATGTTTTTCTCTGGACAGCAGGCTTTCTTCCGTGGTGTCTTCCCATGACATCCATTCTTGTTTAGTGTTTTACGTATTGTATCGTTTGTTTGAGGCAGGGTTCATATTTGGGCAAGCCAGCTCTAACCAGCACCTCCAGTTTCGTCTCATTGATTGGACTCCAGGTTGGCTGACTCCTGACTCCAATTAGCATTTGGAAAGGTCATTAGTCTAGGGATTCACATACTTTTCCCACTCTGCACTGTGAATGTTTACATGGTGTGTTCAATAAAAACATAAGCTTGTAATTGTTTGTGTGGTATTAGACTAAGTTTACTGTGTTTGTCTATTGTTGTGACATAGATGAAGATCAGATCACATTCTATGACCACTTTATGCAGCATTAAAAAATGTGTCACAGTGGTTTGCAAATGTTATCAGTTTTTTATTAACTAACGGTTTACATGTGGCATAACTGAAATTACTATAAAGAAAACTTTAAAGAATGTACATTTATGAAATCTTTATACATTTTGTCATTAATAACTGAGGACAAAAGGAAACAGTTTTATAAACATTGACATTAATACAAGAACATTTTATGTAAAATATCTATCACACAGAATTAAATGTACAGGCAGAGAGGATAAGGTTGACAATGTAATTATAGAGCTTAGTGTTTTGCTTAGTCTTGTCTGTTACATATGTGTTATATATATATTGGTTGCTTAAGTCAGCGAGCCTTGGCGCACACCTTGAAGGGGTGTGGTACACGTGTGCCTCCAGTTATTCCTTCTGTACTCAACTCAACTCCATCAGGAACAAAGAAAGAGAATTTCTGCAGTAAACCCACCAAAAACAGGAACAGTTCCATCTTGGCGAGGCCTTGTCCAAGACACACACGTTTCCCTGAAGAGTCGACAAACACCGAAGCTTAGGACAAAACTTATATTCTGGTTCAGGTTATGTTCAAGATTGAGGGGATTTTGGTTTACCTGCAGAGAAAGCCAGGAGAGCCTCTCTCTTCACAAACCTTCCTTCAGCATCCAGGAAGTGTCCAGGGTTGAAGGTGTCTGGAGTTTCCCATTCAGTCTTGTCGAACAGCACAGAGGTCAGGATGGGCACCAATGACGTACCCTAAAAAACGAGGTTTGACACCAAGCAATGCTGCAACAACACTTTTTCATTCCTCACAATCTTCCAAATGATAATCTTGTGAAAACTGTGTACCAAATGCACCTTGGGTATAAAGTAACCACCCAGTGTCGTGTCCTTGGCGGCTGTTCTGAATCCATTGAGAGGAACAATGTTTCCAATCCTCTGGATCTCGTGGATGACAGCATCAGTGTAGGGCAGGTTGGGTCTGTCTGCCATAGTGGGCTGGCGGGTCTGTCCGATCACTCTGTCTATCTCTGCCTGGACTTTGTCTAAATACAAGAAAATTGCAAAAGTTAAACTTGTTGCAACAGTTGGAGAAAACCTTGGAATTACATCTTAATGCCTTGTTATGTCGACTTTACAAAGAATGAGTGCTATGCATTTTCTCCCCCATCAATTACATTGAGACTGCTGAATGGAGGCATCATGTGGCCAGTGTGGACTAGAAGATGATTACAGTGAACAAAAACATGGTCATGCCATTATTCTTTTAAGACAGATGTGGAAAAATGTGAACTCTGCCTGAATTAATAATAATATAATAATAATCTTTATTTGTAGAGCACTTTTCAAAAACAAGTTACAAAGTGCTTTAACAAGTGTAAAGACAATAATACCCAAAAGATGATAATACAAAAACAATAAAAGATAAAAGCAAGAAAACATTGAAAAGACTAAAATACACGTTTAAGATAAATATTAAATAAGTAAAATAGAATAAAATAAAAGGGATAAAATAAAATCAAATAAGATCGGGAAAGGCTCTACTATAAAAGTATGTTTTAAGAAGGGACTTAAAAGAGTTCACTGACTCAGCCGACCTGATTTCCTCGGGCAGGCTGTTCCAGAGCCTCGGGGCCCTGACAGCAAACGCTCTGTGCCCTTTAGTTTTAGTCGAGACTCTGGAACAGACAACAGACCTCTTCCCGAGGATCTCAAGGTACGTGCTGGTGTGTATAGGACTAAAAGTTCAGAAATATAACAAGGCGAGAGGCCATGAAGAGAGAGAGAGAAGTGATCAATAAAATTTTAAAGTCAATTCTAAAACATACTGGGAGCCAGTGTAATGAAGCTAAAACAGGGGTGATGTGGTTATATTTTTTTGTTCTGGTTAAAAGCCTGGCAGCTGAGTTCTGGACAGTCTGGAGTCGATCAATAGATTTTTGGGTTAAACAGGTGAAAAGGCTGTTGCAATAATCCAGGCGTGATAAGATGAAGGCGTGTAAAATGGTCTCGTTGTCCTTGAAAGTTAATATAGATCGAATTTTTGCTATATTTCTAAGTTGATAAAAACATGATTGAACAAGCTTTGTGATGTGCTGCTCAAAATTTAAATTACTCAAAATCAACCCATTGATCAAAATTAGTCTAATTAGTAGACATGACTTAAAATTTGCCTTTAAATGTCAGTAATTCCTTTGGCTAAACTTTAAAAGAGAAAATTAGCAAAACAAACAAAAACCATGCAAGCGATTAGGCTCATTTGATGTCAAAGTTAGTTTGTTGGTCGTTCGGTCCCCCACTTTGGTCCAGACTGAAATATCTCAACAACTATTGGATGGATTAACATGAAATTTGTTACAGATGTTTATGGTTCCCAGAAGATGAATCCTGATGATGCTGGTGATCCCCTGACATTTCCTCCAGCGCCATTTTCTGTCTTTTAGTGAAGTTACTCAGCAACTATTGAATGGATTGCCATTTAACTCCCCTCAGCATGAATTGTATTAAATTTGGTGATCTCCTAGCAATTATAGCAGCAGCTAATATTACCATGCTAACATGCTAAACTTAGATTGAAATGTCATTAGCATCACAGTTAACTCAGCTCAGTGTTGGGTCTAGCACGTCACCTACCCTGGATATCTGGATTTTTGATGAGGAAAACCAAAGCCCACAACAAAGTGGTGGAGGTTGTCTCCGTTCCAGCCTGGAACAGATCCAGAGAGCACATTGCCAGATTGTTCTCAGTGAAGCCCAGCTCAGATCCTTTGTGCTATTTAGAAATTCAGAGAACAGACAGCAGTGAATGACTGGCAGATTGACAGGAAGGGCTACACAGTGTTGGGTGTGCAATGCAACTGTTCACATACATTCTCCATTTCAGTTAAGAAAGCATCTATGTAGTCCCGGGGATTGTTGTGGTCCAGGTCCTTCTTGTGCCATTTTACCTCCTGACTGATGAAGTCTAGGAGGGTGTTGAAGTGGCTGAAAATTTTGTTGTGAGGACCTGGCAAGTGCTTCATCACTCTGGGGAATGACTGATACATCTACTCAGAAGAAAGCAATAGATGAGATCACCTTTTCTTTAAATCGCCTTTCACCTTTTGTGATACATTTTGGCCACAGACATGGTCCCTGCAGTCTCTTACGGAGGATGGACTCACACAGTCCCACCAGCTAAACGAATACCAATGACTTACCATACTCCAGACTGAGCCCTCCAGCCACAAAAGTTCAGACAGATACTTCAGCATGATCTGGAAGTTGTGGTCGCTGTATTCAAACCGTTTCCCCATAACCAACTGGCAAATGATGTTGCCCACGGCGTTGTTGAAGAGACCTGCTGGTTTGAAAGGTTTACCTGGACGAGAGAAGTCCACTATTTAGACAATGCTATACTGCTGAAGAGCTGATGATTATGAGCATATTTTGTGCACCACCTCTCTCCTTCTCTATCTCCTCCTGCAGGTGTCGGACCTCCTCACAGATACTCTGCTCCAAGGTGCTTTTGCCCAGGCCAAAGTTACGTAAAGTAGACAAGGCAAAGCGTCGCTGTCTCTTCCATATTTCACCATTGCTCATAAAAAGACCACCTAGACACAAGTATGCAGAGGCAATGTGAAACGGCTGATTGGAATTAATTTCTGCACAGCATGAAACAAGAGAAAGAGAGAGATTTGTCCACCTGAGTTTCCTGAGTAAAGCCTGTCGATGATTGCATTGTATGGTCGATCCACAAAGTTCTCGGCTTGTGTTACTATGGCTTCCTTCACCATCTTGTACCCAGACACAAGCACCATCTTTTCACCACCAAAGCGGATGCTGAACACATTCCCATAGATGTCAGCCAGCTGTGGACAATACATCAAGATCAACATTTATATTTACAATTTGACCACCAGGTGTCAGTTTTTCCATTACATTTTATATAAATATGAGTAATTCGAACGCAAATTCACTGTGTGAACAATTGTGAACAATTTAAAGTTACATTTTTGAGGTGAATTAATAAAAATAAGTGAAATAGCTTTCACAGTTTTGTGAGTGTTTGTGAGGGATCTTTAACTAATTTTAAATTAAATTAAATTAATTGAATTAATAGAGTAAGTGCATTAGAATGTCTCAATAAAATGAAAATATGCACATTAAAAATGAATAAAAAAACCAAAACTAGAAAACAATTGTTAATGAATCTAAAATGAATTCATTAAAGTCTTTAGCAATTATATAACTTTGAATCTTTGATCCTTAATGCTTACAAGCCCTGTAAGGTGAAACCTCCTGAGTATTAAACTTACCTTGGCAAAATAGATCTGTGGCTGTTTAAAGTCCGCACTGAAGATACTCCCCACAAGGGGAAGAGCCAACGGTCCTGGAGGATAATTTGGAGGATTCCTGTTTTTGAGGAAGTCTGCTATTAGGAGGAAAATAAAACTAAACAGTAATACCTCCTTGATGTCAAAACCTGGCAAAAAATTATAAAGCCACATTGTTGAAGAGAATTAAACCAGCAGCAAGAAGGAAGGTCTGTGCTATTCAGGATTTTCTTCTTCCTCAAGTGAAACACCTGTGGTTTTATAATGCCTGTTTACACTTGATTTAACCCTGTTCTGGTCCACATTGTACTAATATTACAAGACAGATAAGTGATCTGATCAGGCGCAGTCATTTAGAGTCTGTCCAAAGGTGCTTGTGACAGTGTTCTTACATAACTAGCTACAGACACGCCTACTTTTGTCCTAGACCTCTGAGACCATGTTTTCGCATTTTCAACCAAACCTCTAAATTGTTGTGAATACATTTTTCATTCACTAATAACAAAATTAAAGAGGGTAATTGAAAATCTATTCATAAAGTTGATCTTACTCCAGTGAGGATGCATAAGAGAAAATGTGCAGCAAATGTGAAGTGGATACCGAATGATCTAACTACAGATTTTGTTCTAGGGTAAATTGATTTAAGATTTTTTTGAAGGGCTTAACTTGATAGATGTGACTCACTAATACTAATACATTATCTTCAGTATTACCTCATTACAATATGTAACACTTAATAGATTAACAGCCCATGAATGACATAAAATATGTCAATGAATTGTCTGACATCCCATAAATAAAAGCTTTTATCAGTGCAAATATATTGCATTTCACGTGTCAAATGAAATTGTAGAACAGTCACTTTTTTGTGTATTTAGTTTATTTAAACAGTTTGTTCCATGTACTAATGATACCAAATTCCATTTACTAATGATGTAGGAGCTTGCCTCATCAGGTACAATAAAACTAACAGGAAAATCGGGGAAATGTTTACAATCAAAATCGTTAGACACCCACGCAGACTTAAGAAGGCAAAATAATGGAAAACACCTCTGTGTAAGAAAGGCGACTAGGCATACTGTCTGGTCTTGAAACATTAAGCAAATCCAGGTGCCTTTGTCTTTCAACTTGCAAATATCTATCTTTTTTATTTTTAAGTGACTTTACAAATTAGTTTTCAGATATTAAGTCTTTGTTGTCTCACAGAGATCATTGATCAGCGAGGCAAGGCGTGCATCCTGAACTCCTTAGGGGAACAGGTGAAGCCCAGCACGCCCTCTAAGCTGGGCATTTCTCCCGGAAGTGGAGAGAAGGTGAAGCGTTGGAGGAGAGATGAAAAAAACAGGAACAGCTCCATTCTGGCCAGGTGCTCTCCCAAACACACACGTTTACCTGCAGGGAAACAGTCGACAGCAGCTGTAGGTTAGCATATTCTTAACCCATGTTTCTGACATGAACTACTGTATGTTAGAAATTCTTGTAAGCTAAACAGTATTGAGCAAACCTGCTGAGAACAGTAAGAAAGCATCTCGTCTGCGGAACTGGCCCTCTGAATCCAAAAAATGCTCAGGATTGAAGACATGAGGAGTCGCCATCAAACAACACAGATGTAAGGATTATACTAATAAATATGCCCTGAAAAAAAAGATTTATGAGCTGTTGAAATCAACTGTGTATGAATAATTTACAAATCTTATTACATTCTTCCCTAGTTGCACTGTAAGCAATTGCTGTAAATTTACAGCCGATTTTCAACACTAAAATACTGTTTTCATGTTAAACAGTTTAGTACTGTAGTTAGCAATGCATTGTGGGCTGCTTTACTTGGAGCAACAGGACAGAGGCCCTAAACAGTATGCTGTTTTAAATTACAGGAAACTACAGTATTTTTTAGAAACTGAGTGTTGGGGAATTTAGAGCATGGTCAGACGTTTGATACAACACAAGTCTTTTAAATTAAGGGTACTACTTTTGTTTTGGTAAGTTTTCTTAAAAAAATGCAAAAATAATTTGCTATTAACTCCTGGAGGGACTTCAGCAACCATCATTTGGATAAGAGATTTTCCAGAAGAGGATGCACAATTCTACAAATTAAATGGTAAAAAAAACTTGTTCCAATCATGTTTCCAAGAATGTTTCATATCAAACTGATGCTCAGGAGCTTGTCTTGCTAGGGATTTGAACATGTCATTTATCAGTGAGGGTTAGATTTGAATGGCCAAAACAATATTACTTTTGGGTGGTTTTTTGTTTAATTTTGGTAACATTAGCCAAACGTCTGCATCCCAGGGACAACACTTGTTAACCGGTAAGAGAGGCAATCGGCAGATGGAGGCAGCTGGAAAATATCATTAGCATACTGGAATAATTAGCCTACATCTTACCCAATGATAATGGATTTATTTCAACCAAACCATAAGATTATTGGAACATCGGCTTACCGAGATGGCTTTGGTGAGTTTTATTTTGTTTGTGTAGACTTTTAATGAAGTGTGTTTTACAAACAGTTAACAAGAAAATTAAGCTAATTGTAGTTCAGTTAAAGAGAGACACTTAAATCCTCAAGGCTTTGCATTTTTCTGTTAATAATAATGTTGAAATGTATAGGCTAACGTTATATGCTCAGTTTGCATTAGTTATTTTTGGCCAATGTCATCATCACCTTCAATATTCTCGTCCTAATGAAGGTAGGGATCAAGCTGTATATCCTCTACAGTAAATGTAATGGATTCATGTTGATAAATATGGGTGGGCAAGACGGTGAGTATGAGCAAGCATTCTCAATGTGACAACCCTTTCAGTGACTGGTATCCTATAGGCCATGTAGTCAATTAGAATTAGGAAAGAGGTCCAGTTAGAAAAAATTTCCCGAAGCAAAGGTCCGGAACATCAAAACGACTAACTTGCGTTATTCTTCAGTACCATAATGTATATTTGTATCAACATATGTTTTTAATCAACTACGGACTGTCAAATAAAATAATATTTCAAGAATATTTACTGTCAGTTTTCACATCAAAATGGAGGAATAATAAATACTAACTACTCTAATAATAAGTAAACTAAAGTAAAGTGCCTAATATTTAGAAACAATGATATAAAAAGTGTAGCTTGAAGTGATGAAATGAAGTCTTAACCAATTTTATAATAAACACCCAACACATCATAACAAATGAACAGCTGTAATGCCTCCTCTTCTCTTTCATTCCCTCTTATAGAGCTACCACTTTCCTACTTTCTCTTGTTCACGTGAGAAACGTGAGCTCTGAACTGCCCGTGGGAGGAATGTACATGTAAAAATCTGTACATTCTTGATTAAACGGCATGTGAAATCTCTTTTCCCTTTTGTCTCCTCAATTTGTACTGTGTTTCCAAAATGTCTCTGGTGAATCTCGCGGACTCGACTCACAAGCATTGGAATGCACAGATTTGATTGGCTGAGAAGCGTCACATTAGACAATTGGAGCACATGCGTTTGGTCTGCGAGTTTCCTGGTCCGCTAAACTAGTACAGTAAATGCTAGAAAAGCTGCGTGGGTTAAAATAGAAACGCTCCGTCACGAGGTCTCAAAAATAAATTGGCTGTAGGTCGGCAGTTCGGAGAGGACAGCAGCTAGGTCCGCTGCCTTTTTGCTATCTTGGTTATGAAGTAATATTCCACCGTGTTGTTCACCTTTAGATGGCCTGCATTAAAACAACATGGGGCTCAATGTCAAATATGCGCTTTTTGTAGTCCATCTTCAGAACGTTGTAGTTTCATCACGGCAGGCCACGTTAGTAACATCAGTCAGTAACTAGAAAAGAGCAGTCGGATTCTCTTAGCCCTGTGGTCGTCTTTTCCTAGTCCTTATGAATTCTCCTTCACATCTTTCCTTGATCTCATGACGATTTCCATCGAGTTCAAGGAGAAGGGGTTAGGAAAGGACATTTTTTGATTTTCTGATCGCAGGCCTCGTCTCGTTTGCTCCGGTTGAATCACGTCATTTTTTCCCCTGCCAGTTTCAACAAATCCCGCCCTACTGTGCTGTGGTTGGCTAGTACTCGTCACTTGTGATTGGATGCTGGCAAAGGACACAAGTAAGCCCATTTGAAAGTGACAAAAAAACTAACTCCGCAAAGCAGCTCCAGGACCGACACTCTGACCTCTATAAAGAACCAGGAGAGGTTGGAGACGTCTCCCCTTTCAACATACAAATAGCGAGCATACTTACAGGCGGAGTGGCTGGCTCCAAAATAAACAATCCAAACGAACAAAGTGATCCAAAAAAAAAACAGGTAATCCTAAAGGAACTCAAAAGGGCAAAATCCAAAACTCCAGGGAACAAGCAAGGGCATAACACGAGATGGGAAACACAGGCAAAATATACACACGGGGTTAATCAGCATGGAGGGAATACACATGTGAGAGACATGAGGGACTAATCAAGCACAACAGACACACAGGCAGGCAGAAAGAAAGCAGGGGAAACAGAAAGGACCAAACTTAAATGCAGAATACAACTGAACATCATAAGGCAAAACTAAACACAACAGTTTTGCTTGCTTGTTTCCTGAACACTGAACACAAGACACTGTCACAAGAACAGAAACAAATAGGAAACAAGCAGACTAAACACTGTCAAATAAACAACAACCAGACAGAGAACACAAACCAGCACTTAGAAGACAGAAAACTAATAATACAAATACTACAACCTAACAGGGAAACAGACTGAGAATAGGATTAAACAGAACATAAAGCAGACAAGCGCAAAATAATACAAACACAGCACCAGGAGTAAACACTAAGACATGAACTGAGGCACAGGACTAAAATGCATATGAACAAAAGAATAAACAAAGCTACAAAGAGAAACACTAAACCCCAAACCATAACAGACTAAACACAGCAAAAACATGAACACAAAACCAAAGTCCTAACAAGACAGCAGAGTTTCAGTTGATAGGAAATACTTTAAGTAAATTAACTGATGCTGTTCTGCTTAACACACAGTACTATTAACTTCATTTACTAAGATTGTTTAGATAATTTAGTAATTTAATTCAGTAATTTAATCAATGTTGTGTCAATTTTCCCCCATGGTGCTGAATATCAATTTTTTTCAAGGTGCTATATCGAAGTGACTGGCTATGATGGAGAACTGACCTCTGTGTTACCAGATGAATAGCGAGTTGAAGCTAATGACTAAACGTGTGTGTGCTTTACTGTCCTACATAACAACAACAACAACAAATGCTGAATGCAGTTTCAGAAAAATGTATTGTGCTCTGTTTATGAACTATATCACTTAGGAGCACATGTTTTAAAAATAAACAGCTATTGTCACTCCCTAATCTCTGTTGTGCTGGATTTGGTCTATCTTGGAAAGACAAGGTCAGAATGTAGATGGCAAAATATCACACTATATATATTCTGCATTAACAATATAGTAGTTTGTCTCATGTGAGCTGAGGCTTTTGGTCAAATCCTTCAGCACAGCATTAGACATTTAGTTTTACTCTTGAGAAGGAGCTTGATACTGTTAAAGACATAGTGCCATACATTCATGCTCTCACATTCTCACCAAGGCCCAGAGGGACAGAGAGAGAGGGACAACAGGTCGATCAACAAAGCTGTCCAGCTGGTTAACAAGAGCCTCTTTGACCATCTTGTATCCTGAAATAAACACCATCCTCTCACTGCCTCTCCTCAAGCTGAACACTGGGCCGCACACCTGAGCAAGTTGCATTTAAAAACAAAGTACTTTCAGAGTGAGGAAATGTTCTAAAAATACTTTGATATTCTTTCAAGCCAACCCGATCGCATGCAACAATGGGATAAAGGGTAGACAAATACATTATACTAAAGGTTTGTCTTACTTGATGCTCATAATACTGTCAATCTGTTCCGCTGTGTTGATGCAGTTTGTCTTTGTTTGATATCTTTTCATGATTTCAGTGTTGTTCTTAACATACTAAATATAAATAAATATAATATAAATATATATGTTCTCCTAAACATACTAAATGTATTAGTACTTACCAGGGACCAGGTGGAAAGCTGTGTGGCCTCCTGTTTCTGAAAACATCAGTCAAAAGTACACAACAAAACTGAACAACAGCCATCCAGTAAAGTCCATGCACTCAAAAAGTGCTTGAATGATCATGATAAAGATATTTCAAAAAGCTGAGTAAAATCACAGTTTTCTCCTGCAGACAGGATGGCGGTGCATTTTTCGGTATCTAGGTGAGAAGTGGAGGAAGCTGGGAAGAAAGGCCCCAATAAGGAAATGTTACATAACACTAGTGGACTCTTGGAGCGTCTCTGAAATGAAAAACAACTTTGGAGCTTGAATATTTCCAGCTGTTTGGTGCTCTATCCACATACACTACAGGTTATGGACACATGGAGGCTTTTTTTTAAATCATTTTAATACAAATAATTTCACAGTAATCAGTATGCGAATCAAAATGTAGTTGGCAAAGAAAGGTAAATAAAAATGTAAAATGACAATACATTTTAAGTTTTTTACTTGTATTGTAGATGGAATTTTATACAGGTTTATATAATGTAAGTATTAGGTAGATAACTGTTTCATGATCTCAATAGAACATAGAGCTGCCTCACCTATTGCCATGCACTGAACGTGGGGCATTTCATGCATTCTGGTGAAAACGTTTGCACCAATTCCTGCCTTTTCTACATCAATTTATGGTTGAAAGGTCTTTATTTATATAAAGGGATACACAAAATTCAGATAACAACTCAAAATATAAAAATATACTGCAGTAAGGCCCATAGGAATTCTTTATTGCTCTCTAAGATGTATTCTACTGTAGGTTGGATGTGCATGTGCCACCTTTTCACGACAATGGTAAATTCATTGATTTTAATTCAGTTGTAATTAAAGTCGTAGTATTATGAGACTAACGTCATCATTTAATGAGAATTCTTAATATTTTTACTACCTGCCAGCGTTGATTGGAGGAGCGTATTGGCTGAGTAGGAACGTAAACTTATTATGGAGTTTAGGTAGATGGGTGCAGACCCAGTAGTAGCTCTTTATGCAAGCATTAGTGACTTGAATTTGTTTGGGAGGCCGTGGTTAGCCAGGGGTGGTCACTCAGTAATGGAGTGACATGCGTCCTTTTGCGGCATCAAAAACCACACGTGCTGCTGTGTTCTGAAGCATTTGTAAGGGTTTCACCGAACAAGCTAGAACACCTACTAGGTGGGCATTGCAATAGTCGAGGCAACAGATAATGATGGCCTGTACCAGAAGCTGGGTGGCACACTGAGTGAGGTATTGATTTTCCTTACGTTGTATGGAGCAAAGCGGCATGACCAAGAGACAGCAGCTACATGGTCTGAAAAGGACAGCTGGTCATCAATCATAACACCCAAGTTTCTTACCATCCTGGTTGGAGTGATTGTTGAGGAGTCAATTTGTAGTTTGATCGGCCCTAGTGAGGTGGTGTAACTGAAAAGAGAAGGGCCCTAGCACTGAGCCTTGGGGCACCCCTGTGGAGAGGCACCGGGAGAAAGATAATTGTCCTTGCCACAAAATATTGTAGGACCACCTCGAAATGTAGGATTCAAACCACAGGAGTGCTTTGCCATTGCTGAGAGTGCGGATAGCTGGATCATGTGATTGACTGTGTCAAAGGCAGCTGATAGGTCAAGCAGGATAAGAACCGAGGATTGGGCTGCAGCTTTAGCTGACCTTAGGGCTTCTGTTACAGACAGAAGAGCCGTTTCAGTAGAAACTTAAAACCACGCAGATATGGATCTAGGAGGTCATTCTGTGAGAGGAATTCTCAGATAAAAATGGTAGAAGTGAGACTGGACGATAGTTCTGAATTTGAGTAGGGTCGAGGGAGCTCTTTTTGAGCAAGGGCTTATCCTGAGCCCCTTTGAAAGTGGTCGGGAATGTTCCCGAAGCCAGAAAAGTATTTATCATTGATTGCCGTGACCACCATTTCCCAAGGGAGATGGAGGGAGACGTGTAAGACTGCTATGGTAGGTTTTCTTGTGCCGTGTTACAGTGGGAGCTGACCAGGGAGGGAATACACCGGTTGATTTTGAGTGGTTTAGAGAATTGGCTAGTTATAGCCGCCACTTTGCCTGTGAAGAAGGCAGCAAAGGTATCAGCGGACAAATTTGTGGGTGGCGGAGTTGGACAAGGATTTAGTAGCGCTTTAAAAGTGGAAAATAATTTCCTTGAGTCAGTGGCACTGCTAATTCTCTCATTATAGAATGCAGTTTTGGCAGCACTGATGCTTGTTGAGAAGGATGCCTATAGGAGGAACCGGTCTGTGTCTGATGAAGTGTCAGCTGCCGTCCACTCTGCTCTCACCCACCTAGAGAGCAGGGATTCCTACGTCCGGCTGCTCTTTCTGGACTTTTCATCTGCCTTTAACACTATCATTCCGCAGACATTAATCAACAAAATGCTGTTGCTGGGACTAAGACCATCTCTCTGCAACTGGGTCCTGGACTGAACAGGTTACAGTCGGTTAAGATCCACGGCAACTCTTCTTCCACCCTCATACTCAACACCGGCACCCCACAAGGATGTGTTTTGAGCCCTTTGCTGTACACTCTCCTCACATATGATTGCTCTGCAAAATATCTGAGCAATCACATAGTGAAGTTTGCAGATGACACAGCTGTGATTGTTCTGATATCTAACAATGACGAGTCAGCGTACAGGCAGGAAGTGGATGAACTCATGGTCTGGTGCAGAGAAAACAATCTCTGCATCAGTGTGGGAAAGACTAAGGAGATGGTTGTGGACTTTAGGAAGAGAGGTAATACCCCACCTCCTCCCCTCTTCATTGATGGAGTAACTGTGGAGATGGTGTCCACCTTTAAATATCTGGGCCTGTACATTTCCAATGACCTCACTGGGGCGGCTGTGGTTCAGGAGGTACAGCAGGTTGGCTGTTAATCGGAAGGCCTGCGGTTCAATCCCTGGCGGCTGTTCCACCAGTCTATGAATGTGTGTGAATGTTTGTTTCTGTTTGAGCACTTAGGCTCAGTTGTTTTATATAGGGTCTATCTTAAAATTGTTATTTATTGTGTATGCTGCTGGACCTGGGAAACAAATTTCATTCCTTCATGTTTGAATGAACTGAACTGAAGGAGGATAGGACTAATTTG
Source organism: Micropterus salmoides (assembly GCF_014851395.1). Taxonomy (NCBI): domain Eukaryota; kingdom Metazoa; phylum Chordata; class Actinopteri; order Centrarchiformes; family Centrarchidae; genus Micropterus; species Micropterus salmoides. The sequence goes on along the minus strand of NW_024040374.1, from coordinate 23,657,469 downwards.
TAGCCCTTAAGTTCGGGAGGGTCTTTGGTTTTTCGTTATTTTCTGTCAGCGGCTCTTAGATCGGTACGGAGCTAACGGATGGTATCAGTTAGCCACGGGTGGGACTGGTTCTGGCGAGCAGGTTTGGTGGATAGAGGACACGGGCTATCCAGGCATGAGCTCAGTGTAGAGCACAGAGATTGTGTGGCATCATTGACCTCAAGTGAGGAAAATGTGCTGAGGGGAGGTGGAGTGGAGGCTACCACTGAGGCAAAGTGAGCGGCAGACAAGTTGTGGAGGTTGCGGCGGTGTGAGACATGAGATGCTGGAACAATGGGCTGTTCCTGTATGCATACCGTGAAGTGGATGAAATAGTGGTCAGACATGTGTAGAGGTAAAGGCACAGTTTCGGACAAGAATGAGGTCAAGCACCTTGCCATTTTTGTGGGTTGAGAACCTGTATTAGATTAAAGGACTGAAACAGAGACAGGAAGTCTGTAGAGTTTGATTTATCTAAGTGAATGTTCATGTCACTGAGGACGGAAGTAACGGACAGTCATGCTCTGGGATTGAAGACAGCAGTGTGTCTAGCTTGTCCACAAAGTTACACACTTGTCCTGGTGGAAGGTATATGACAATCACAGAGACCTTTACCGAAGCGGACACCAAGACAGAATGATATTTGAAGGAGGCATATAGATTCAGGGATGTGAATTTCCATTTGTTGGAAATTAAGAGCCCAGTCAACCAAATAATCTACACCTCATTTCTGACATTTTATCTTCATTAAGGCTGTAGCCCACAACAGAAACCAATCTCAACACTCATGTTCAATAACAAAACAATAATGGTACAGTTAACTCACCTACCTCAGCAGTTCAGAATCCAAAATATGACACAATGCTAAAAAATCTGGGCATTTGTCACTGTTTTGTGACATTTTATAGACCAAACAATTACTTGAGCAAATTCAATCTGCAGATTCATTGAAAATAATTGTTGGTTTCAGCTCTAACTGTTTTTTCTGACATTATGTAGAAGGTCCAAGCCCACTGACTGGTTGAGTTATGTGTCAGGGATTGTTTAATCTTGATTCTTGTTTTGGAGACGATTTATGTACTAAAATATTTAGGTAGTGGACCTGAAATTACAGGTGAAATGGTGTCTGATACTTTGACACTTAAAAAAAGACAAAGTTATTTTTTGTATTTATTCAGCTTAGGGTGTTCTGTGTGGCAATGGAGCAGTGGATAAGATTTGGTAGGTCGGGGAGACTTGGGTTCAATTCCCACTGTGACGCATCCACCATTGTGTCTCTGAGCAACCTAGCGGCTCCTGAGGAGTATAACCTCTGATATATATAGCAATTGTAAGTCGCTTTGGATAAAAGTGTCAGCAAATTAGTAATTATTATAAGAAAATGCACAAAGTGCACTTCAGGAACCAACAGAAAGATATTGCTGGCAATCTGCCTCTGTTGCTGTTTAAATTTCCCAACCAGCAGCTTCTTTTGTGTGTTACAACCAGATGTAATAGTAAATTCTGTGGATGATACAGATTACTTTATCTGTATCATTATCTGAGACATTTTAACAAATACTGTATGTAGGAGCACCGGGCAAAGAAGAAAACCTTACTTAGGTTGTTTTCCAGCTTGGAGTGCCAGTTGGCAGGGTAGTGATTCCATACAGTATACTGTATGCTTTGGCATCAAATGTTTCAGAATTTTATCTCACTGCCTATTTGCTCAGTAACAGCCACACATTTTCCTTCAAACGTAGCCATCTATAATCCTTAATAACTGCATATTGAGTAACTCCTGCATCGGCTTCAACATTCAGGCATGTGGTTGCAGCTTGATTTCCGTCCACAGGATTAATACTGTATTGTCCAAAAGGCTGCTCTACTCTACATCTGGTCAGAGGTATCAGAGGGGCCAATGTTATGTGTGAGGCAGAAGACACTTGCTCCATGTAGTGGTGAAATGGGACATCATACCTTAAAATAAGTGGTGACTTATTTTAAGGTACAATTTATATCAATCATGTCAAAGGAAGCAGGATAAAACATGAAACACCACCCACATCAGCCAGGTGCATGTTTGTGCTGTCACCCTCTGAAGCTAGACTGATTTTGTTTTGACATTCTCAGAAACTAGGTCAACTCTGAACACCTGTCTGATCTCTGTTCAGTTTTCAGAGAAACATGGAAGCCTTTGGCTCTTTGGTGGAAGGATTGTGGTGATTAATGGCTACAAGCCTCCACAAATGAGAGGACTACATAGATCGCCCCATCATACCACTGACGGAAGCATTAATTGGGAGCAAAGGTTGTGTGTGTTGCATTTTGTTTTAAAAGTTGCTAGTTAGTGTTTAATTAGCGTCAGACTGACACCATATTAGGCACATATAGCATTTAGCTTGTTGTTGCTTATACCGAATGGTCTAATGCTCTTTTGTGTTTCAAAAAGGTCTGGTAATATCAAGTGGAAATCCGTGGAAGCAGCAGAGGAGAATCGCTCTTCAAACACTCAGAAACTTTGGTGTGGGCAAGAAGAGCCATCCATCCAGCAGGAGTGCCAATATTTCATTGAAGCTTTTGCCCTTCAGCAAGGCAACAAACAAATATTATTTTTCAACAAACAACCACTAATCAACTAATCCTTCATAACTAGTTACAGGGCAGTATGCTTTTTCACCATGACACAGTCTTTTTTTATGTTTAGTACATGTTCCCTTTCCCTTCAACTTCGCTCCATCGTTGCCACACAGAGGCATGCAGCAACACCGTGGAGCACTGAACCATGCACTTTAGACGTTAGTTTGCTTCATTTTGGCAGTGGCTGACACTAAACGTATCTGATAAGCCAGCCTGGTAATCATCCATAATTATAATCAATATGTCACAGTACTCTTCTTCTGCCTGTGGCTCATCACACAGTTTATGTTTTGACTTTGTGTTCTTTTATTTTTTACAAAGTTTCTGTGTGTTTTCTCTACATTTCCTCTTTCTTTTACAGGCAAAGCCTTTTGATGCCCAATCACTGATTACCAGTGCTGTGTCCAACATCATCTGCTGCCTGGTGTTTGGTGATCATTTTGAATACACTGACAAGCAGTACCAGGGTATTCTTCAGAAGTTCAATGAATTAGTGCACTTACAGGGAAGTTTGTGGATACAGGTGGAGCCTCCTGCAGCGTGTCATATTATGTATTGTATGTATTACAATTTATTGGAAATATTATTATAAAGTATTTTATAAAAGGGTTCAAGAACACCACAATCAAAATGGAATTAAATTAAACTAACATAAAAGGCATTAAATTCCATAAAAATGTGTAGCAGTACTCAGATACTAAAGTAAAAGTATGGATACAACTATATGACAATACTAAAATAATAAATATGCTTATGAATTAAACAATGAAATCAATATCAATGAGGCTACAAATAGGCTACATGTAAATATAAATATATAAATGACCCAATAAAGTTCAATAAATAAATTGTTTTTTATATAAGCACTATCAAGGCTACAAACAGTGGTAATGGACTCAAAAGGCACGACTCAAGGTGGTTCACAAATAAACAGTTTATTGAACCAAGTCCAAAAGTCACAGGCGGCAGTAACCAAATCACAGTGCAGAAGTTGAAGTCAAAAAACAGAGAGCTGTGCTCCGGTTTATCCTGGGCTTGTGCCTGGAATTCTCGGCCCTTGACGGGTGGGTGGGTTGGTGGTGACATGCAGTTGGACTAGTTGATTTTGCCTCGTTGCTGGTTTGGCTGGCGTTGCACGGCAGCCTGGGGGCGTGCTGTGCATGGGGGATGTTGGCTGGCGCAGGCGGCTTTCATTTTTCCGTCGGTTGGGGGGACGTGTCTCCTCCGCTGAGCATCAGCCTCAGTCCACCACATCTTCCCCTCCCTCCTCAGAGCTGGCCAGCTCCACCCCCTCCCCTCCTCTCTCCATCACAGAGAGGGAAGTCAACGGTCTTTTCAGGAGGCAGAAACCAGGAGCTGGGAAAGCAGCTGGGCCGGAATTCTGTCTCCCATCCACCCTAAAGCACTGTGCTGATCAGCTGTCTGACATTTTTAACACCTCACTGGAGACATGCCATGTGCCAGCCTGCTTCAAAGCCTCCATCATCACCCTCCTGCTGTTTAATGTATCACTCTGTACTTATTTGATGCCATGTCAGCATAACTTGCTTATATATTCTCTAAGTAAGAATGTGTAACAGACAATATTATCCAGGAAATGTTGAGTTAAGTTTCTTTCATTCTGAAATCCTGAAAATGTGTTGGGAACCATTATAATCATGACAACGATTAAGTAATTGTTTCCTTTCCTTTTTATCAAATGCTTAAAACTAAGAACGGTATAACTGTTTATGAGATTTAAGGTTTGATTGTGGGAAGGTATTTGACTTTAAAATAGACATTAAAGTTAAGGGACAGCCTCTCTCAGGAGACCAGAAATAAAGCCTCAGGGGAAACACAGTCCCTCCTGGGACACGCCCTAGGAAACAAAACACGGCGACACGCGCTCGCTCACTCTCTTCTCCTCAACGCTCTTGCTCTTCGCTCTGCACGCTTACGGAGCGTGCTCCCGTCTCCCAGCAATGTCCTAAGAAGACCGCGAGCGCCGTGACTTTCAAGTTTTCTTTGTCTCACAAGTAACTTACTCAGCCTACATCCGCGAAGCCTGGAGAACCTTTGTGGAAGTTATTCTTTTCTTTTATTTGTTTGTAAAGTTATCAGACCGTTTTAAGTCACGCAATTTTAATTCAGAAACAACCACGTTTCTTTTTAAGCTTTATTTCCGTTGAATCAACTAACCTCACTCCTCCCCTCGACAATGCAACAAAGCTTGGGAGGCCAGCCACTTGGGTTAGTTACGCCAGCAGCAGCCCAAAGGACATCAAAACCTACGAACCGGGCCAAGGTTAACAGCCATCACTGCAAGTTTCTTCAACTAAGTTACCAGCCGAAGCTGCGTACCTGAGCAATTCCCTGGCAGAGAAAGTGACCGGCAGACGGCATGTAAAGCCGTCTCAACCGAGAACGCATGAATGAATGAATGAATCAAATCCTTCTCCACGATAACTCAGACCAACTAAATTCACATTGAACTACACCATTCCCATTGTCTGCACTTTGTTTTGTTTAGCCATTGTCTATTTCTTTGATGTATATTTAACCTCACTTATTCTCGTAGTTAGTTCTAATAAATTTCACCCAAATCACAGGAACTGTGTGTGTGTATTGTTTAACTCCAGGTCACTGTAACGGAGGATTTACGCCTTCGATATGAGATTGACTGATAATTAAGCAATTACTACTAACTGATCACTAGGAATAATTGTATAATTATTAAAACCATACCCAGGGAGTCTGGAGGTCCTGGGCGAATTGAATTTCCGGTGGTGCCTCAAGGATTTATGAATTAATATTTCTCGATATTAATATTAATATTTTTTATTAAAAGTAAAGTAGGTATGATACAGCCACTACATATCAAAGTTTCCTCCTAGCTAGAGGAAGAGCTGTCCAGGCTGGACCCTGATCCTTCTCACAAGAGGTGTTACAACAACTATCACAATAGAAAGTAAACTCAGTCGCGCGTGTCTTTATTCCCCTACAGCAAAGTCGCAGACATCAGCCCAAGGATCGGTACGTGACATACAGGTCCGTGTGTGGCGGTGGCGTCACTTACTGATCCTTCAGAAATGCTTGGGAAAATGTAGCGTGTGTGAAAGCTACTGCGCTACTCGGTCAATAAAAGAGCTTCGTTACTGAAAAGCTATTTGATTCAGAAAATAGCGATGCTACCACCAAGCTATTGAGAAATATAGTTAAACTAGTAATGGCGCTACTTGTGACGCTACTGCCCAACACTGCAAAGTAGTATATTGAGTATATTAATACTCTCTTGTTAAAGTAAAATCTGTCTGGCACAATATGGTATCCAACTCATCATACTGTATACCAGGCTGCCATGCAGGACAGGTTAAAAAAAAAGAACTAACAAATAAAAAAAACGGAGGGCTTAGGTCAAAACAAACTAGAGCACACACTGGGAAATCGCTAGGACTCTTGCACTGAAACAAAGGGGAAGTGGGTATACACTAGGGCCTGGGAGACAACAAGGCACAGGCGGGGCACATTAGGGCGGGGACAGGTAATCACACAGGGCAGGAAGGCAGGCAAAGACCTGAAAAGAGACAAGATGGTAAATTCCAACAAAACAGGAAGTGGTTGCAGACAGGATTGAACACAGCCTAACTGTGGGAGCTAGGCATGACAGTACCCCTCCCTCTAGGGCCGACCCCTGAAGGCCCAGGCTCCTCGGGATGTTTCTGGTGGAATTTGCGGATGAGTTCAACCAGGACCTTTCCTCGGGGCCGTAGCCCTCCCAGTCCACCAGATATTGTTGACCCCTCCCCGTCTTCTCACAGCCAACAGTCTATTGACGGTTTACACTGGTCCACCATTGATGATGCAGGGAGGAGGTGGGGGAGGACGTCTCGGGTATCCTGAGGACAGACTGAGTGCCAAACAACCTACCGAAGGCCTTCCAGTACTTGGAAATGAACTGCAGGCCCCGGTCTGACACCACATCATTGGGAAGTCCGTGCAACCTGAACACATGAAATAACATAAAATCCGTCGTCTCCTTGGCAGTAAACTACAGTCAGGGGAACCTGTCAACTACAGAGGGGGGTATCCCCATAACGAAATTCAGGGAGATGTCAGATGTCTCTCTCCCCCACCTCCATGGAAGGCCACCAAAACCGATGTTTAACTGCACCTCTTGGCTCCAGGGGGACAGGTGAAGGCAGTGGCATGCGCCCAGTGGATAACCTGAGACCTTAACTTGGGAGGTACAAACAGAGGTTGGGTGGGCAACCTACCGGGGCAGGCAGGTCAGCATTGGCCCACCTGACCCGGTCCTCTACCTCCCAAGGGACTGCTTCTACCACACACGGAGGGTAGAACAGTCTCCAGGGACTTGGGGGAGGAGTCAACGTCAAACAAGTGGGACAGAGCATCTGGCTTAACATTCTTTGATCCAGGGCGATATGACAGCGTGAAATTAAATCAACCACAGAATATATATAGAATATATAGCTCATATACTCTAGGTTCTTGTGATCTGTCCATACCAGAAAAGGCTGCACCGCCCCCTCCAGCCAGTGTCTCCACTCTTCCAACGCCACTTTGATGGCCAGTGGCTCACAGTTGCCTACATCCTAATTTCTTTCTGCGGGAGACAATTTGCCAGACATACATGCACAGGGGTGGAGCTTACCATCCTGAGGGCACACAGATATTTCAATCATGTTATCAGTGTTGTCATTGCATAGTTTGTCCACCAGAGGGCTCTCTGCATCTCCCCTGTTAGAAACACAGTTGTTTGAACAGCCACAAATCCACCAGAAAACACAGCAATCAGCTGACATAATCAGCTATAATAGTGTTTAAAGTACTATTTATAAACTGCATTATGTCACGTGATCTTGGTGAGGTCTCATAACTAAATAATTTTTGAGGATAATCTTTGTTGATGTTGTGTGTTTCAGTATCAGTCTCAAAAATCCCATAAATCGGGTTTTAATCCTCTATCACAGTTTACAACATTTTACATTGTTTGTAAGCATCTTGACATGACCTCATAGTATCAGGGATCACTCACAGGTCAGTCCTGTATTGGGAGAGGAAGTGTGTAGGATCCTCTCAGTGGTCTACACAGTACACAGAGTCACACTATACACTCATGTATGAATGAGTGGAAAAATGAATGATGAATTCTAAAGTAGTGTATTGCGCACTTTTAATTTAAATGTACTGCTATGTACACAAAAGTGCAACAACATGAGATTTCCTTGTGACGTCACAGGAATGAAAGCTAAATGTGCCTCATAACGTTTGCCAAGTGGCTACTCCGACACACCCTCAAAAACACCGGTGGAAAAACACTGAGCTGCAGCACACCTCCTCTCCCTTCCAAACACTAGCTACCCTGCCTGCAGTCAATGGACATCAAGTTGTTACTGTGATGTAGAGACAGAGCTCAGTTAAAACTTTGTGGATGAAAGATACATTTGTTACAGATTAATAACTCACCACTCTGAAACTCTTGCTCCAGTCCATGTTGCCAAGCTGATCGGCAACATGTAGCCTAAAGCTGAATCAAAGCTGTTTACGGGCTTCTCGCTGACCCACCCTTCTCTACTTCTGATTGGCTAGTAGTCCTTAACGAGGAACTGTGCATGTGCAACTCCCAACAAAGATCATTTGGAGACAAGATGTATCACTCCATTGTTAAAACATACAGGGGCAAAAAGAAGAGGCGCAGCAATGTGCAGTAGGACAAAAAATTGGTGAAAACTAAACCATGTAAACCTCTAAATAGGATTTTGAACCTGAAAATAAGCATAATACCACCTCTTTAACGTTGTTTATGTGTAGTTTGGTAAAATAAAACTGTTATGTTTGAATATGCTTTCTTACAAGCAGGAGCCAACTTGTTACAGTGACATAACTTAAAGAAAACTTTAAAGAATGTACGTTTATATGAAATCTTTATACATTTTGTAATTTATAACTACATGGACAAAAGGAAATGTCTAATAAACAGTGCCATTATTACAAGAACATTTTTATCTAGTCTAGTATGTTACACATTTGTTAGAAGAAAAATGGTTCAGTGAGATGTTGCTTAATTCAGCGAGCCGTTGTGCACAACTTGAAGGGGTGTCGAACATGTGTGCCTCCAGTAACTCCTTCTGTACTCAACTCCATCAGGAACGAAGAAAGAGGACTTCTGCAGTAAAGCAACCAAAAACAGGAACAGCTCCATCTTGGCGAGGCCTTTTCCGAGACACACACATTTCCCTGAAGAGTCGACAAACACAGGTTATGCTCAAGATTGAGGAGATTTTAGTTTACCTGCAGAGAAAGCCAGGAGAGCCTCTCTTTTCACAAACCTTCCTTCAGCATCCAGGAAGTGTCCAGGGTTGAAGGTGTCTGGAGTCTCCCATTCAGTCTTGTCGAACAGCACAGAGGTCAGGATGGGCACCAATGACGTACCCTAAAAAACAGGATCCAGAGGTTTGACACCAAGCAATGCTGCAACAACACTTTTTCATTCCTCACAATCTTCCAAATGATAATCTTGTGAAAACTGTGTACCAAATGCACCTTGGGTATAAAGTAACCACCCAGTATTGTGTCCTTGGTGGCTGTTCTGAATCCATTGAGAGGAACAATGTTTCCAATCCTCTGGATCTCGTGGATGACAGCATCAGTGCAGGGCAGGTTGGGTCTGTCTGTCATAGTAGGCTGGCGGGTCTGTCCGATCACTCTGTCTATCTCTGCCTGGACTTTGTCTAAATACAAGACATTGCAATAGTTAATCTTGTAGCAACAGTTGGAGAAAATCTTGGAATTACTTAATGCCTTGGTATGTAGATTTTTACAAAGAATGAGGGCTGTGCGTTTTGTCTCCCATCAATTACTTTGAGATTGCTGAATGGGGGGGATCATGTGGCCAGTGTGGAAAAGAGGAATGATTACAGTGAACAAAAACATATGGTCATGCCATTATTCTTTTAAGACAGACTTGAAAAATGTGAACTTTGCCTTTAATCCTTTTCTTCAAAACCTGTTTGCATATAAGTGTATTTATCTGGACCAGCCTTAAACCATTTCCCTCTCTGCTATCAGTTTTAGCTTCCTGGATTAAGCATTACAGAGAAAAGAATTAATCTGAATGGTTCAACTGCTCTTCTACTACTACTAAAGATTTATTCACTAATCATTAGACATGACTTCAAATTTACCTTTAAATGTCAGTAATTCCTTGGGGTAAACTTTAAAAGAGAAAATAAGCCAAACAAACAAAAACCATGCAAGCGATTAGGCTCTTTAGATGGCAAAGTTACTCTGTTTGTTGGTCCAGACTGTCACAATCCTGTCCTGAGTTTGTCTGTGTTTGGATTATTTTGCTGTGTCTTCTCTGTGTTCTGTATTTAGATTCTTGTTTCTCTGTTTTTGCGTTTTGGTTCTTGATTCTGAGGTTTTTGTTTTGTATCTGCATTTTAGTCCTGTCATCTGTTCTGTTTAGTTTTAGTCCTCTGAGGTTTTGTTAGTCAGTTCTGTATCAATTATCTTAATCTGTGTCTGCCTGTTTGTTTTTTTGCTAGCCTTGCGTTTAGACTCCCTGTTGCTGTTCTGTTTAATTTAGTCTTAGTTTATAGTTTGCTTTATTTGCTTCCTCTACCTCTTGTTATTGTGTATCTGTTGTCTATCTATAAGTTACACGTGTTATTGTCCACATACGCCAAAATCCTGTTAGCAATTTTGCAATAGTGTTTGTGAAGAATCTTTTACATATTTTAAATTAAATTAATTAAAGGGGCATTATGAAGTTTCCAGCGGCCACTAGCGGTGCCGTTCTTAGATTGCAAATAGGTGTGTGCTCGTACGCTTGCTAGCTTGAACGCATGAGCGAGCATAATCCGAAACATTACCATTTTCATACAGAAATACCACAATAAACGCATGAACACCAGCATGCAGGCTGTGGCTTTTCTCCAGACATGTTCAGGCGCTGTTATTTCAATGTTCCCATCTCAGAGGCAGATCAACACCGGCGCTGTATATCGGCATATCGGATGAATACTCCCAAAAAAAGGCAAGAGTGACAGCGGCTATAGACAGACAGAGAGAACAGACAGAGCTGGAAACTCAGGTAAACTCCCACTGCAACGTTATAGTAATATCAACTGTAGGTTGAACTAATCCATGCTCGTTACATGATAACGTTACATTTACTGCATTTAGCTGACATGCTACATCGTTAGCTCGCCTGCTGCTTTTCACTAACGTTAACCATCTTTACTATCTGTGAATCTGTCACCGGAGGCTCAGCAATGTCAGAATACAGCAACATGTATTGGATGAAAATGAAACGGTTAGTAAGCTGGAATGGATATTATAATGAGATTGTCTCACACTATAACAGACCGCGGTAAGTAACTTTACTGTAACTAGTGTTAGTGGATGGCTCTTCCTCTGTGTTGTTGTGACTGTTTTGTTGCAGTATTTTATATTATGTAGGTCACGTTAGTTACAGCGACTGAGAGGGGGAGAATTTTACCAATACCTGAGTATTGGTAAAACCACATTAAACATAAACCGAACGTTACGAAGAAAACAGTGGCAGGTCCGAGCTAGTGTAGCGTTAGCTGGCTGTCCTGGCTGCCTCACTATAGGCTAATGTTAGTAAACAAATCGCTCCACATTTGCTTTTTGCCGTTACATCCTTTCTTGCAGGCTAAATCAACAGTGGTACACAGGATAGTAACATGAGTGGCGTTAGTTGGTGAAGTAATGTGGAAAGCTAACGTTATATAACTTTGCACCGGATAACACTAGCAACTGCTCGGCGTTAGCCGGCAAGCTAACATGACTTTCTCTGTGTTTCTGCAGCATTACTAATGCTCACTTTGTTCTTACTCGACATCATCTTAACTTGGTCAGCACATAAACCTTTATTGTTGTTTTGTATCCTTACGTGGAGCCTGTGTTTTGCAGTGAGCTGGTTGTTTTATGGTGTTAGTGGACTGCGTGTTGTTAGCTGCCGTGTTAAAAGCATTAAAAGCAGAATAGTGGCTGATGCAAACAACGGAGAAAACAGGCGTGAGCTTCATTTCTAAGTGACTAACTTAACTTCTAACTTTGAATCTTTGATCCTTAAAGCTTACAAGCCCTGTAAGGTGAAACCTCCCGTGTAATAAACTTTACCATGGTAAAATAAATGTGTGGCTGTTTAAAGTCCGCACTGAAGATATTCCCCACAAGGGGAAGAGCCAACGGTCCTGGAGGATAATTTGGAGGATTCCTGTTTTTGAGGAAGTCTGCTATTAGGAGGAACATAAAAATAAACAGGAATGCCACCTTGATGTCAAAACCTGGCAAAAAATAATAAAGCCACATTGTTGAAGAGAGTTAAACCAGCAGCAGGAAGGAAGGTCTGTGCTATTCAGGATTTTCTTCATCCTCACATGAAACAACTGTGGTTTTATAATGTCTGTTTACACTTGATTTAACCCTGCTCTGGTCCACATCATACTAATATTACAGGACAGATAAGTGATCTTATCAGGAGCAGTAATTTAGAGTCTGTCAATAGGTGACAGTTCTTACATAACTAGCTACAGACACGCCTACTTTTGTCCTAGACCTCTAAGTTCTTGCCTTTTCAACCAAATGTCTAAATTGTTGTGAATACATTTTTCAACACAATTAAAGAGGGTAATTGAAAATATGATAAATTGTGCAGCAAATGTGAAGTGGATACTGAACAATCAAGCTACAGATTTTGTTCTAGGGTAAATCGATTTAAGATTTTTTTTGAGGGGGTTAAATTGATAGATGTGACTCACTACTACTAATACGTTATCTTCAGTATTACCTCATTACATTATGTAACATGTACAAGTATATAGCAAATCACATGTCAAATGAAACTGTAAAATAGTCAGTTTTTAGTTGTTTAGTTTGTTTACTAATGATACCGGTGTAAAGGAGATTGCCTCATCAGGTACAATAAAACTAACAGGAAAATCGGGGAAATGTTTACAATCAAAATTGTTAGACACCCACCCAGACTTAAGAAGAGGTCTACACAGGCAAAATAATGGAAAACATCTCTGTGTAAGAAAGGCGACTAGGCATACTATTTGGTCTTGAAACAATAAGCAAATCCAGGTTCCTTTGTCTTTCAACTTGCAAATATCTATCTTTTTTATTTTTAAGTGGCTTTACAAATTAGTTTTCAGATATAAAGTCAGATATTTGATTTTGAGACTTTGTTGTCTCACAGAGATCATTGATCAGCGAGGCAAGGCGTGCATCCTGAACTCCTCAGGGGAATAGGTGAAGCCCAGCACGCCCTCTAAGCTGGGCATTTCGCCCGTTACTGGAGAGAAGGTGAAGCGTTGGAGGAGAGATGAAAAAAACAGGAACAGCTCCATTCTGGCCAGGTGCTCCCCCAAACACACACGTTTACCTGCAGGGAAACAGTCAACAGCAGCTGTAGGTTAGCACATTCTTAACCCACATGTTTTTGATATGAACTACTGTATGTTAGAAATTTTTGTAAGCTAAACAGTATTAAGCAAACCTGCTGAGAACGGTAAGAATGCATCTCTTCTGCGGAACTGGCCCTCTGAATCCAAGAAATGCTCAGGACTGAAGACATGTGGAGTCGCCCACTCATTCTTATCAAACAGCACAGATGCAAGGATTATACTAATAAATGTGCCCTGAAAAAAAAAAAGATTTATGAGCTGTTGAAATCAACTGTGTATGAATAATTTACAAATCTTACAACTTATTACATTCATCCCATGGTGAGTTTGGTAAATAGTCCTTTACTTTGGGTATAAAGTATCCTCCCAGTGTTGTGTCTTTACTGGCCATTTTGGGGAATCCCAGGGGAACAATATTTCCCATCCTTTGAATCTCGTGGATGACAGCATCAGTGTAAGGCATGTTGGGTCTGTCGGCCATGTTTGGCTGACGAGACTGTCCGATCACTCTGTCTATTTCTGCCTGGACCTTCTCTGAATGAGGAAGCAGATTACAATGGGCAGCTTGTTGAACATTATACACTTGAAAAAGCACCAAACCATCTGTAATTGCATAAGAAAATTGTGAGAAAAATGTTCTTATTAATAAGATACTAACCCTGTATCTCTGGGTAGTGCATCATGTATACGAGGCCCCAGCGTAAAGTGGTGGAACTTGTTTCTGTCCCAGCCTCAATTAGATCAAGCAAGCAAACCAGCAGGGTTTCTATGTTGAAGCCAGCCTGGGGATCCTCCTTTTTCTGGCAAATAAGCAGAAAACACTGTTTTTTATGACATTATACACAGAGCCATGCTTTCATGGAATTATCTTACCTTCTCCATCTCTGCCAGGTAAACATCAATATAATCTCGAGGGTCATCTGGGTTCCACTCTTCTTGGTGCTTCTCTACTTCCTTTTTCAGGAAAATCAGTATCTCCTTGTAGTTGGCGTGAACAGTCTGGTGAGGTCCTGGCAGGTACTTCAGCAAGCCAGGGAAGGCGTCATACAGCTATTCATGGGACAAACTCACATCAGTAATAAACCAGTTTGTTTTGTGATCACAACATAATAGTTGAGGCAGATCAGGACTTACCTGAGTCTGAGCAGAGCCTGCGAGCACAATGGCCTCATTGTCCAATTCCAGGAACTTGCGAAATCTTTGGTCGCTGTATTCAAAACGGTGTCCGAAGACCACAGAGGAGATGATGTTACTCACTCCATTCGTTATGATGTAGTGGGGGTTGAATGGCCTTCCTGGGAATATGTTGAATTCAACTCAAGTGATGATAAATTGCATCAGGATGTATAATCACTTATTTGTCACAGACATTCTGTACAATTATGATGTGATGGCAGTCCATTATTAGCAAGTGTAGTAGTCAAGTAGCATGAACTAACAGCTGAGTCTGTATAATGTACTTGCCTTGTTCCTCATTGAAAGCTTCACAGAGGAAGTTGCTTTCCACTTCAATGTATTTTTCCAGTGACTTCTGGCCCTCTCCAAAGTAACGCAGGTGAGTGTTGGCAAACTTCCTCTGCTTCTTCCACAGGTAACCATTGCTCAAAACTATGCCTGCAGGAATGTTTTATCAAAGAAAACACGGCCTGTCATGGGTTTGGGTTGGTTGGGTGTGTTTTGCATTTATTTTCTGTGTTCATTTCCTGCCCTTGTGTTTGCTCTTCGCTGTAGTATTTGAATGTTACTTTGGTCATTTGTTAATTTGTCAGGTTGTTCTGAGTTCTAGTCTTTGTTTCTATTCTTGTTTTACTGTCTGTGTTCTTTACTTTTTTTTGTAAGCTTATTGTCACTTATGTTGTCTGTGTTATCTTTCATTTTGTGACTTGTGTGTTTCAGTTAGCTTTACTTCCTGTTTTAGTTTGTAGTTAGTCTGCCCTAGTGTCTCTTGTCATGCTTTTCTTCATGTGCTTGTCTCTAATTGTCTAAGTAGTGTCACCTGTGTATACCTGTGTATTTAAGTGGTTGTCTTTAAGTTGTTACAAGTTAATTGTTTGTATGCGCGCTAGTTTCTACAGGAGTCTCTGTGTGTTTCAAGTGAGTTTCTAGTTTAGTCTCAGATTTAGTCTTCCGTTTACTTTTTTTCTCCTAGTAACTTGTGTATTGTACACTCACATTTTGGATTTATGGACATTCTTCTTTCGCCTGCTCTGTCATTCATCGTTGTGTGGAATAATCTCCTTCTACTTACCTGCTCCATCTCCATGTCTGCATCTTGGGTCCAAAAACCTCTGTTTCCAGGTGGCTGTCTCTGTGTTATTATCAATTTAATGATTTATCAACAGTCATCTGTTTATTTTTTTAATACTTTATTATTTATTTAGTTTATCTTCCAGAGTGTAATGGACATTGTTGCCATGGAGACGTGTGTGTATGTGTAGCGTGGGCGCCCTGTGCTACACCCTTGCAGATTTGAGCAGCCTACCCCACAACTTATTAACAGTCTGCATGTGCTATCTCTGTGGTAAGTTGCCTTACAACAGCTCTGTTAAATATTGTGGGTAAAAGTGCGTTTTATGTACTATGTTAACTTCAGATTTCAGTTGCTTGAGAAAATGTGGTATGATGATTTTGTTGCCTTTTAATTGTGTTTTTCTGTTTATTTGTGAATAATGTATGGTTTATTAGATAGCTTTATTTTAGCTTAAAGGTCCAGTGTAGTGAGAGTGTGTGTGGGTTTTTTTTTGTTTGTGTGTTTTTTTGTTTTTTTTTATACATCATGATACTGAATATATTAAACGGTTCTAATACTCATGTTCCACAATATCAATACTGAAAACGCACTTCACTTCTCTCCTCCTGACAGCGATTTGATATACATACCACTGCAGTGCCCACACAGCCCAGCCTCCTGTCACTCACAGCGCTTTCTTCTCGGCTGCGGTCTTTTTTTTGCTTAGGAAAGTTTCTGGACCTGGAAGTATTGAAGTGGCAGCCAGGACTAGAGCTGGTCGAATTCTCTAAATGCTAAGGAAAGGTGCTTCAATGCTTCCTTTCCTATTTCCTTTAACATAGGTTACACTGGACCATCCTTTATGAAAGGAAAGGCGATAATACCGTCCCAGTGAAGGCTGCTGTACATAAAGTGAGTCTACACACTGCAACATTATCCTCACTTTGATCACGGTACAAGACTAGTAACAGCTCGCATGGGTCTCAGTTATTGTTGACAACTTCAGAATTGGAATCAGAAATACTTTATTAATTCCGAGGGGAGGTTCTGTGATATGTGTCTAAGATATCCATATTAGCAAGTTATGGCATAAAAGAGAAAAGACTTAGGCTAATGGCCAATGGTAACTTACATGGTGATCAACATCCTTTATCAGTCATGGTCTGTGATTTCTTAAAATTTATTGTAGAAACACTTTATAGTTTATTTCAACAATTCGAAACATAAATCGGTGTTGAAACAGCAAAGCCAAAAGAAAACAAACCAAAAGAAAGAAGGTAATATTTAGTAATCACATTCTCTTACTCGGTTTTCATAATGTGCGTCTGTATTGGAAGGATTTTACTAAATGTGGTCAATGGATTTATAGTTTGAGTTTGACAACGT
Source organism: Micropterus salmoides (assembly GCF_014851395.1). Classification (NCBI taxonomy): domain Eukaryota; kingdom Metazoa; phylum Chordata; class Actinopteri; order Centrarchiformes; family Centrarchidae; genus Micropterus; species Micropterus salmoides. Next base: position 23,640,777 of record NW_024040374.1, on the reverse strand, counting down.
GCGTCGCTTTAAATGTTGCCACCGCAAGGAATTGTGGGACGGCATTCTCTCCTTTTCATAAAGGATGGTCCGGTGTACCCTATGCTAAAGGAGATATGAAAGGAAGCATTGAGACACCTTTCCTTAGCTTTTAGAGAATTCGAACAGCTCTTATCATGACTGTCACTGAAACTTCCAGGTCATTTTACTCGATTAGGAACCTTCCTAAGCAAAAGACTTCGAACACAGCCCTCGTCTACTAAAGTCGCCCCCCCCCCCCAAACTCTCTGGCCAATCAGAAACATCAACACCCAAGCCCACATTCCTGTTGGCACCTTTTTTTTTTTTTTTTATAAATTCACCTTTTCTTTGAACATCAACTCTGGCTTTGAGTTCTGGTCACTGGACTTGACAATCATGACAAGATTACTATGTTGGTTATATGCAAAACACATTAACAATCTGCATGTGCTATCTCCTTGAAGCTTGAGGTTGTGAGACTGGCTGTGATGGAGAACTGACCTTTAACCTCTGTTACCAGTTAAACGGTGAGTTGAAGCTAATGACTAAACGTGTGTGTGCTTTACTGTCCTACATAACCCAACCACTACACCAGCACAACAACTGCTGAATGTAGTTTGAGAAATGTATTGTGCTGTTTATGAACTATATCACTTAGGAGTGCACATGTTAAAAATAAACAGCTATTGTCATTCCCTAATCTCTGCTGTGCTGAATTTGGTCTATCTTGCAAGGATGAGGTCAGAATGTAGATGGCAAAATATCACGCTATATGTATTCTGCATTAACAATATAGTAGTTTGTCCCATGTGAGCTGAGGCTTTTGGTCAAATCCTTCAACACAGCATTAAGATATTTAGTTTTACTCCTTGAGAAGGAGCTCTTGTAAAAGAGTGCCATACATTCATGCTCTCACATACTCACCAAGTCCCTTGGTGACAACATGGAAGAGAGGGACAACAGGTCGATCAACAAAGCTGTCCAGCTGGTTAACAAGAGCCTCTTTGACCATCTTGTATCCTGAAATAAACACCATCCTCTCACTGCCTCTCCTCAAGCTGAACACTGGGCCGTACACCCAAGCAAGCTGCATTTAAAAACAAAGTACTCTGAGGCAGCAGAAAATAAAACTTTGAATGAATAATCACTGATATCAAATTGGCAGATGGTGAGAAAACACAATCTTATGTTATTCTGTATTTATTATTCCTTTTGCTCATCATGTAGACAGGACTACTTTCTGTACACCAAATTTCCCCTTGGATATTAAAGCTCTACTCTACTCTTGGAAGATGCATTCATGCATGTCTAAAAATGTTCCCCTCACCTTCTCCATTGTTTTGAAGTCAACTCCAGTGAATACATTTCCTAGAAAAGGCACAGCCCAGGGACCAGGTGGAAAGCTGTGTGGCCTCCTGTTTCTGAAAACATCAGTCAAAACTAACACTACAAAACTGAAGAACAGCCATCCAGGAAAGTCCATGCACTCAAACAGTGCTTGAAAGATCATGATAAAGATATTTCAAAAAGCTCTCTGCAAATCACAGTTTGCTCCTGTAGACAGGACGGTGGTGCGTCTTTCGGTATCTAGGTGAGGAGGCGAGGAGGGGAGGAGGCTGGGAACAAAGGCCCCACTAAGGAAATGTTATATAACAATAGTGGACTCTTGGGGCATCACTGAAGTGAAAAACAACACTGGAGCTTGAACATTTACAGCTGTTAGGTGCTGTATACACATGTACTACAGGTTATGGACGCATGGAGGCTTTTAAATCATTTTAATACAAATAATTTGACCATAATCAGTATACAAATCAAAATGTAGTTGACAAAGAAAGGTAAATAAAAATGTAAAGGCTTTTAAACACATTTAAAGTTTTTAACTTGCATAGTAGATGGAATTTTATGCAGGTGTATATAATGGAAGTATTAAGAAGATAACCGTTTCATGATCTCAATATAGCATAGAGCTATAACTGTAGTTAAATGACGTAACAGCAGTCCGTGTGTATTTATTGATATAAAAATGCATTTTGGACTGAATATTTCACTGGATTTGATCGTCTGGACCTTTGCCAACATAACAAGGCCAGTTTTGTCAAAATGTAATCCATCGATATGCTACGGCTTTTCTGGTAAGTGGCGTCAATTTTGATTATTAGCAGTGCTTAAAATGGGTCACCGGTATCAGTACTTCTACATTTTACTCTTTGGAGTAGTGGGACTTTTCTTGGGTACCGGTGTCCTCTCCATATCAGGTTCTCTGGGCACTATGTGACGCTCACCTGTTCCCGTTCTCGCTGGCCTCCTAATCTCTTGGTAGAAACAGAGGAGAAAGAAGCTCAGGTGCCTTTCATGTTGGTCATCAACGTAGCTTTTTCGTGAACTGACTAATCACAGCCTGTAGGCGACATTAAAAAGAGTTTGATGCGCTACAGCAAACTTTAGAAATGTTGAACTTGGTGCTCTACATGAATAATTATTGACGAGTAGTACTTAGCATTAACTTATTAGAAACTGACCACCATGTAGATCATTTTTCTCAAAAGAATTTAATGAATGGAAACAACCCACACAAATAAAACTGCTGTCCAACTGCAACTAATATTATACTAGTGGTAAGGTAGGCTATCTGAAATTATAATGAATACACTAACATGAGCCCTAATACCAGCCGATAAACAATGCAGAATGTAAATGTGGAGTACCAGCAGGGCTGGGCAATAAAGCAATAATAATTATCTCAATATGATTTTCCTCAATAACAATATAACAAATGTTCAATAAATGTTTAATTTAATTCATTTGAATCATAGACAAATCAGCACTTATTTTTCTATGTAGATTTATTTTCTAGATATTTATTTTGTCCAACTTTTACCCAGGAGCAAAAATCCGCCAAGAAACAATGATCTGACATTTATTGTGATAATTATCGATATCCAATGACATGAAATTTTTTATTGTGATAACATTTCTGGCCATATTGCCCAGCCCTTTTCCCGCTTCAAGCATTGATTATAGGAGGTGGCAGAAACGTTTTACCAGAATGCAGGAAATTAAGTGTTCAATTCTCAGTTTTTCAGGGACAGGACCCCCAGACCCCCAGATTGAATATTTTTTTGTAACAGTGTACAATTATTAGTACACTGTAATAATTAGTCTTGTCCTTGCAAACCCGGTATCGTAACTCCTCATGTCTCGATAGCTAATCGTCCCCTAATCTAAGCCACTATGTCCCCATCACTTTTCAACACAGAGTTACACTCTTGCCCCTTACCTTTCATCTTTGTTGTAATCCCCAAACGCATTTCAGGCACAGAAATTTTTCTTGCTTCGAGCCCTGAATGCATTAAGTGGGTGAAAATAAACATAGAAACAACTTTGATGTCTGTAAATTGTTTCTTTTCTTACTACATAAGAATGAATTCATTTTAGCATAATATGCTACAGATGTTGTAGAATAGGCCATATTATACAGTCACATCTTTATAAAGGGAACCCTTAGCCTAATAGTCTTAATTATTTTATCATGCTACATAATAACCTAAGTCACTAACAGCCAGGGTTGGGAGGTTTTCTGGGACAATTAATAATTACTTGTTAAAAAATGTAATCCAAGTATCAGAATATGAAAGTAATGTAACCTGATTACTTTTAGTTACTATTGGACTACATCAATATTTAAATAAACAAATAAAAAACAGAACAGAACTGAACACAGCCGTAAAGATAAACAGGAAATCCAGCATGGAGATGATTTACAAAGTTTTTTGATGGACATAAGATCTTGATAAATAGCTATCTGTAGCTAGCTTGGTTAATCATGCAGCTAGCCAGAGGTGGGACTAAGTAATCGTTTTACAAGTCACAAGTAAAGTAAAATAATTAAAATGTAATACTGTTTTTAAAAAATATTAAATATGCATTAGGCCTACCATAGGAAGTTGTAGCAGTTACAACCCCCTGTCATGTTGGCTCAAGCTGGATTTATAAAACAAAATGAGTGTCATTGTGAAATGGCACCCGGAGCAATTATCGTTTTATCTTAATTAACTTTTTATAAATGGTGGATGGATGGAGGATGAAGAGTTTTTATTTATTTTGTATTTCGAGAATAAAGTCAACATGTCGAGAATAAAGTCAACATGACGAGAATAAGGTAAACTCCTTTAGTCCATCAGATCATGTTGGAGCGACTGTCTGCTATGCCAGCTGCCATGTGCGCAACACCATAGACATGGGTTAGGCTACATCCTTGGAGTGTAAAGGTGAGTTTTTGAAGCGATGCAACCTTATTCTTAACTGTAAGAGAAAGCTGCATGACATAAATAATAGTGTAAAGCCTATTTATTTATGATTGACATAAATATGTCGTTACCATTGAACTATAAACTATTAGATCATGTGAACCTCTTGTGACTGTTATATCAATTTTAAAGGGCCATAATTCGCTAGAACACCAGGTCCCTGTACCTGGAAGAAATGTCAGTCACCGTGACAGATTTCCTACGAGATCGAGGGGTCCCAGAAGAAGCCCTCACACTAATGGAGGAGCAAAAGGTGCGTGGGGCTGAGGGAGAGGTCCAGTATTAACACATTTATTCTCTGAGAAAACACATTGTAGTGGATCAGCCAGTGTGGATTTGATAATTTTATATCAAATAAATTTGGAGATCCCAAATTCTTTTTTCTCTCCCTGAGAGAAAGAGGAGGGGGGTTGAGATATCAACCCTCAACAGACAGCTGAAGTACCCCAAAGGAGGGGGTGAAAGGTTTGATCTGCTCCCAAGTGCTGCTTGGATAGTTTCAGTCATAAAACCTACCACCTCCGGTGAAGTTAACAGACTGACATGCATGACAATATTATAGAGACTAACTTCAACCTGAACCAGGCTGTGAGGACCTCCACAGCCATAAGCTAAACAACCTCTAAACACTCACAAGACCAAAAGGGCAGGGTAACCATGGTAACGAAGCTCCTCTTTCAGATTACCTCAGACATCAAAGACTTCTTCTTCAGTCTTGACTCTCTACCCCACCAAAGAGCCATTAATTTGGACTCTAGCTTGGCGTGAGGAACTCCAGACGCCTGAGAAGGACACCGCCCACATTCCTTTGTGGGGACAAATGAATACTCTCTCCTTATAACTTGCCTATTACCCTATTTTACTAAATAATCTTTGTTAGGTTACTTAGCAGGTCTCTCCACTCTATTTGAGTAGTTATATTACTGTGATATGATCCAGAAATATTATCCTGTGCTACTTAATTAATTTTCCATCTCGAATTTAACATTAAATAACCATTTCTTCCCTAGTGAGAGAGTAAAATGTTCTCTCGTGGAACCAGTGTCCCCCAAGAGAATGAAGAAGAAGTATTACATGCCATCTGAAATGCCGCTTCTGCTGTATAATTGTATTACTCTGTACTTATTTGTTCATAATCTGATGCAATGTTCGTGTAACTTGCTTATATTCTCTAAGTAAGAATGTGTAACAGCCAATATTATCCAGGAAATATTGAGTTAAGTCTTTTTCATTCTGAAATCCTGAAAATGTGTTTAACTGGTAACCATTCTAATATTACAACGATTAAGTAACTTTCCTTTCCTTTTTATCAAATGCTTAAAACTAAGAACGGTATCACTGTTTGACATTAAAGGTTTGATTGTGGGAAGATATTTGATTAAAATACGTGCATATAGTCTTTAGGACCATATTAAAAGTTTATGTACCAAAGCCTCCTCCTGAGACCGGAAGCCAAGCCCCCTGGGGACACGCCCAAAGGAGCCAGACCAACAAAACAGCAGAGCTCTTTGTTGCTCGCTCTCTTCACTTGTACTTCGGCTCTCCAGCATATATGCCACATATGGTAAGCCATTAGTGCCAAAAAACGTCACTCTTGTAGCATGTTTTGCTAACAACAGGGCGTTTTGTTTTGCTTTGACACGCCGTAAAAACGCCGTAAAGAAACACGCCGCAAAACGCCGTTATAAACGCAGTTTTTTACGCCGTATGATTAGTTAACAAAACGGCGTTTATAACGACGTTTTGTTGCTTTTTACGGCGTGTTTTTTCTAAAATGATACTGAGCTCCGCCCTGTGGATTTTACAGCCACTAAATTTGAACGTTATCACCCAATCAGTACAGAAGAAGAACAGACCACACTAATTCAGCACTGATCTACTTTTCTGTGATCGTAGCCACCCAAAGGCAGGAAGTAACCACAGACAAGCATGAAAAACTCAACACAAAAGTCCCAGACTGATCAAGTAAATTGACTACATTTACTAATATTTGAGCTACTCTAGGTTATAGCTTGTAACATCTATTGATTGATGATTTTAGATCAAATTTGACATAAATGATTAATTTGCATTTTATTTATCATCACTGTCAGATTAAATTATCTCCTAAAATAGAACATACAAACACAAAGAATGTAAGTAATCACCATAAGTGGAACAACTATCTTTACATGGTCATCGGTGAACAGTTTAAGCCTCAATTGTCTTTTTATGACCCCTTCAGTCGGTGTAATATTGATAGCGAGCCTCCCCTTGTTTCTACAAAGCTTTGTTTTACCATGTCATCCTAAATTCAGCATGATCCAGGCCAAAGGCAACCTGACATAGACGTGTGTATCAGTCAGTTCAGGGAAAACGTAGCTTGTCATTTATTCCCTGGCTGGAAACTTTTTATTTATTTATCCAAAGCTATCCTTCTGGACTCCTGCCATAATATATATGTTACCCCAAAACACTACACTATATTTATATTATAATATTAGTAAATGTAGTCAATTTACTTGATCAGTCTGGGACTTTTGTGTTGAGTTTTTCATGCTTGTCTGTGGTTACTTCCTGCCTTTGGGTGGCTACGATCACAGAAAAGTAGATCAGTGCTGAATTAGTGTGGTCTGTTCTTCTTCTGTACTGATTGGGTGATAACGTTCAAATTTAGTGGCTGTAAAATCCACAGGGCGGAGCTCAGTATCATTTTAGAAAAAACACGCCGTAAAAAGCAACAAAACGCCGTTATAAACGCCGTTATTATTACATTAAAAAAGGTCAGTTTCAAGTTTTTATACAGTCTATGGTTCCAAAGTAGACCTAAAGTGACCTAAGATCATTTAAATTATCTCGGTCCGTGTACGTTCTGATAGGTAGTTTTTTCGTTTGAACCAATAAACGAATAAACGAGAAAACCACCTTTTTTTCGTTTGTCGTTTCAAACCAAAAACGAAGAAACGAAAAAAAAGAGCCGTTCTCCTCTGTTTGGTTTCTGAATCCAAAAATGAAAAACGACTAAACCAAATTCAAATTATGGTCCGATTTTGGTTTTATGAAATTCCAATTTTCATTTTTCATCAAAGAAAGACAGGTTGTCAGTGTTGTCACCTGTGAAGGAAAGTGTGGTGACCACTTGTTGGTTGAATCTAGTTAATCAAAAATTAGTAGGCTATATTTAACAAAGTATTATGATCTAGATATATTTGTTACTGTAGATAGGCTATAACCACACAAACCACAATATATAGTGCAACAATAAGAATAGGCATAGTCGATAACATAGTATGTTTAAGAATTATGATAAAGATGTATTACAGTAGATATAACCAACTGCAACCAGTGGTCAGTGTGGCAGCGACCACTATATTCAGCGCCCGTAGTGGCTGCGACCACACCGACCAGTGTGGCAGCGACCACTTGTCTTTAGCGCCCCTAGTGGCAGCAACCGCGAGGAGTGGTCTATGTGGCAGCAACCCAAGACTCTGGAGCTTTGTCTCATGCCCTCTCTCGCCAAATTAAAAGATTAAGTCTGGTTTGCGACGTCTTCTTCATACTTTGGTATTTTTGAATTGAATAACGGCAACCATGTGAATAAAATACTATCTATTCATTTCCAGGCCATTAGAGCTTGTTTATAAAAGTTTGATAACTTCCAGTAATTTATCGATTTTATAGTCTTTTTTTTTTTTTTTTTTTAAATCAACTTAGTTGCCTCATCCACCACATGTTGAAGGGCTGAAGTTTAGGTTATTGTTAGAGTTTTTCATTCTTATCACACCCAGGTATGTAACTGGGTTCTTCACAGGGATATCATTAACTTCTGATAGTTCACATTCCTTAAGCCTAATAAACAGATTTGTTCAAGTTCATTCTTAAGCCTGATACAGTAGAAAATTCCTCAACACATCTAATTGCTTTGATCCATTCTGTTATGGGGTTGTGTGGTGTGGGGACAGAGAGGACCCAAAAGCAGCACTCTGAGGGAAGGAGGTTTATTGAGGGATAAAGGGGTAGAGGGACTGAAGTGGAGGGAGAGGTGGATGTCGGGGAAACACAGGCACGGGGAACCAGGAAGACTGGGGGCCAGGGAGCCGGGGAACACTTGGGCCGAGGAAGCGAGGAGCGGTGGGAGAACAGGGAGGACACCGTGAGGGTAGTCTGAGGAGGAGAGGATGAGCCCAGCCGACTGAACGGAGGACGAGGGTGAGTGTACCTGGGAGGGAAACAGACAGAGAGACAGGGTTAAAGGTGACGGCGACAAAGCACAGGGAAAATGTGAAAAAACAAGAAACATGAGAGCCTGAACACGGAAGTGGCACCGGGTACGGCGCAACGACGATCAAACGAGGATGGTGTGGAGAACCGGGGTTGAAATACAGGCAGTCATGAGGTGATTACTGGCAGGTGTGGCAGGCTGACGAGGTGGCTGATGAGGTGCAGGTGCAGGTAGTTGGCTGGGCTCAGGAGCAGAGGGAGAGAGAGCACACAGGGGAGAAAACACAGGGAGGCAGGCAGGGAACAGAAAACCAAGGAAAAAGCAGAATAACTGATAAAAAGGTGAAAAAACCAGGACACTCACCGTCAGCCGGGCTGCCACCACAACACATTCCTCTCTATTAGACAAAATGAACTGTATAAAAACTTGAAACTGATCTTTTTTAATGTGTACAGCCACAGTTTGTGTGACAAGGAACAGAAAGGAGCCTTCCCTTAGAGACTGTGGTAGTGACCAATGGTCGGTGTGGCAGCAAGGCAGCAACCAGTGGTTCGTGGGGCAGCAAGGCAGCGACCAGACCACAGAATTGGCTACAACCCCTGCTGCTTTGCCAGCATCCAATCACAAGTGACGAGTACTAGCCAATCACAGTACAGTAGGGTGGGACTTGTTGAAACTGGCAGGGGAAAAAAACAAAAAAACAAGGCGATTCAACCGGAGTGAACGAGACGAGGGCTGTGTTCGAAAAGTCTTTTTTTGATTAGAAAGGTTCCTAACTGAGTAAAATGACCTGGAAGTTTTTCAGTGACAGCCATGATAAGAGCTGTTCGAATTCTCTAAAAGCTAAGGAAAGGTGCCTCAATGCTTCCTTTCATATCTCCTTTAGCATAGGGTGCACCAGACCATCCTTTCTGAAAGGAAAGGAGAGATTGCCGTGCCACGTGCGACGCACGTTGTCAAACTCAAACTATAAATCCATTGACCACATTTATCAAAATCCTTCCAATACAGACGCACATTATGAAAACCAAAGAAGAAGACTCACTATTACCTTCTTTCTTTTGGTTTGTTTTCTTTTGGCTTTGCTGTTTCAACACCGGTTTATGTTTTGGATTGTTGAAATAAGCTATAAAGTGTTTTCTACAATAAATTTAAAAAAAGAAATCACAGACCATGACTGATAAAGGATGTTGATCACCATGTAAGTTACCATTGGCCATTAGCCTTTCCAAGTCTTTTCTCTTTTATGCCATAACTTGCTAATATGGATATCTTAAACACATATCACAGAATTTCCCCTCAGAATTAATAAAGTATTTCTGATTCTGATTCTGAAGCTGTCAACAATAACTGAGACCCATGTGAGCTGTTACTAGTCTTGTATCGTGATCAAAGTTCAACACCATCATCCGTGTTCAACACCATTATCCCGGACATCCTCAGCACCAAACTCACCCAGCTCACTGTGCCAGCCTCCACCTGTCAGTGGATCACAGACTTCCTGACTGACAGGAGTCAGCAGGTGAAGCTGGGGAACATCACATCATATATATCAGCACGTGCGCCCCCCAGGGGTGTGTGATCTCCCCCCTGCTCTTCTCCCTCTACACCAACGACTGCACCTCAGGGGACCCATCTGTCAAACTCCTGAAGTTTGCTGACGACACAATGGTCATCGGCTCATCAGGGACGGTGACGAGTCTGCCTACAGATGGGAGGTTGATCAGCTCTGGTGCGGTCAGAACAACCTGGAGCTTAACACGCTCAAAACTGTGGAGATGACCGTGGACTTCAGGAGGAGCCCCCCCAGTCTGCCCCCCCCCCCCCCCCCATCACCATACTCAAAAGCCCTGTGTCTGCTGTGGAATCCTTCCAGGTTTCTGGGATCCACTATTTCCCAGGACCTGAAGTGGGAGCCCAACACAGACTCCATCATCAAGAAGGCCCAGCAGAGGATGTACTTCCTGCGTCAGCTCAGGAAGCTCAACCTGCCTAAGGAGCTGCTGATCCACTTCTACACAGCCATCATCCAGTCTGTCCTCTGCACCTCCATCACTGTCTGGTTTGGATCTGCCACCAAAAAGGACAGGAGCAGACTACAACGGACAGTCAGGACTGGAATAATCTGTGCCAACCTGCCCTCCATTCAGGACTTTTCCAGAGTCAGGAAACAGGCAGGAAACATCACTGCAGATCCATCTCACCCCGGACACAACCTGTTCCAGCTCCTCCCCTCTGGTAGGCGCTACAGAGCACTGTACGCCAAAACCAACAGACACAGGAACAGTTTCTTCCCACAAGCCATCACTCTGATGAACAGCTGATTTCTGACTCACAGTGTCAGGAACAATTCCTATGCAATAACCCAGTAACTCTGTCTCTCATCAGCCTCCTGTTTACTGGTTACCACTTATTATTTATTTATTCACCATTCTCTATTTCAGTGCTGTTCCTACTATGTCATATTGTATATACTGTATATCAATACACCTACCTCAGGTCATAAGTTCATAGGTCTTATTAATTTTTTCCAGGATCCTTTGTACTATGCTCCATCACACTGTGTACATGTGTACATGTATGCATATATGTGTATGTGTACCTGTATATCATATCCACCTTCAACATGTAGATAATGAGAATAATAGTTTACTCTTGCATCCTTTGCACTCTGATCACTGCACTATTTGTCAATATGTCTACATAGTTTTGTTCATAGTGTGTATATTAGTGTTGTCTATTCTGTAGTTTGTGTCTGATTTTATTATTATTATTTTATTATTGTATAAGTAAGCACATCGTGAGCAATGTACAATCCTGAGTCAAATTCCTCGTATGTACATACATACCTGGCAATAAAACTGATTCTGATTCTGATTCTGATAATGTTGCAGTGTGTAGACTCACTTTATGTACAGCAGCCTTCAGCAAGATCATTAATTAATTTTACTTAAGTCACAGATGCTGATCACCCTCGCCTTAATAAAGGCAATGATCAAGCTGGATGACCTCTACAGTAGGCGTTTCCCACACATTGATTTATTTGTGGCGACCTGACACATTATAAACGCTCTTTTTTGTTAGGCTACCATTTAAAATGGGTAAAAATCGCATTTGATCACAGAGCTCCATGCAGCGCACAAACTGAGCATTTAACGTTAGCCTACACATTTCAACATTATCCTCACTTCACATTTTACATGACCAGAAACATAGGGTAAGGGGCTCAGTAATTGTTGACAGTTCAAGACATATGCATATTAGCAAGTTATGGCATAAGACAGAAAAGGCTTAATAGCCAATTGTAACTTGATCAATATCCTTTATCCGTCATGGTCAGTGATTTTGTATAAAATTCAAATACAACACTTATTTCAACAATGCAAAACATAACATGCTGTTGAAACAGTATTAGATTATAGCAAAGCCAAAAGAAAACAAACCAAAAGAAAGAAGGAAATTGTATATTGAGTATCTTATTCAAGTAGCCTATCATAAATAAAAAAATAGTAATGTCTGTCAGTCATGTAGGCCTATTGCAAGGATTTTGCTAAATGTGGTCAATCGATTTTATCATTTGAGTTTGAAAATGACAATGAAATGAAATGTTGCTGTCGCAAGGAATTGTGGGACGGTATTATCTCCTTTCCTTTCATAAAGGATGGTCCAGTGTAACCTATGTTAAAGAAAATAGGAAAGGAAGCATTGAAGCACCTTTCCTTAGCATTTAGAGAATTCGACCAGCTCTAATCATGGCTGCCACTTCAATACTTCCAGGTCACTTCACTCAGTTAGGAACCTACTGCAGCCGAGAAGAAAGCGCTGTGAGTGACAGGAGGCTGAGCTGTGTGGGCACTGCAGCGGTGTGTATATCAAATCGCTGTCAGTGAAGTGAAGTGCGTTTTCAGTATTGATATTGTGGAACATGAGTATTAGAATTGTTTAATATATTCAGTATTGTGATGTATAAAAAAATAAAATAAAAATAAAAAAACACTACACTGAACCTTTAAGCTAAAATAAAGCTATCTAATACACCATACATATTATTCACAAATAAACAGAAAAACACAATTAAAAGGCAACAAAATCATCATACCACATTTTCTCAAGCAACTGAAATCTGAAGTTAACATAGTACATAAAACACACTTTTACCCACAATATTTAACAGAGCTGTTGTAAGGCAACTTACCACAGAGATAGCACATGCAGACTGTTAATAAGTTGTGGGGTAGGCTGCTCAAATCTGCAGGGGTGTAGCACAGGGCGCCCACGCTACACACACACGTCTCCATGGCAACAATGTCCATTACACTCTAGTAGATAAACTAAATAAATAATAAAATAAAACAATATAAAATATAAAAAATAAAGTCACAAAATGAAAGATGACATAAGTGACTTGCTTACAAAAAAAGTAACGAGCACAGATAGTAAAACAAGACTAGAAACAAAGACTAGAACTCAGAACAACCTGACAAATTAACAAATGACCAAAGTAACATACAAATACTACAGCGAAGAGCAAACATAAGGGCAGGAAATGAACACAGAAAATAAATGCAAAACACACCCAACCAACCCAAACCCATGACAGGCCGTGTTTTCTTTGATAAAACATTCCTGCAGGCATAGCTTTGAGCAATGGTTACCTGTGGAAGAAGCAGAGGAAGTTTGCCAACACTCACCTGCGTTACTTTGGAGAGGGCCAGAAGTCACTGGAAAAATACATTGAAGTGGAAAGCAACTTCCTCTGTGAAGCTTTCAATGAGGAACAAGGCAAGTACATTATACAGACTCAGCTGTTAGTTCATGCTACTTGACTACTACACTTGCTAATAATGGACTGCCATCACATCATAATTGTACAGAATGTCTGTGACAAATAAGTGATTATACATCCTGATGCAATTTATCATCACTTGAGTTGAATTCAACATATTCCCAGGAAGGCCATTCAACCCCCACTACATCATAACGAATGGAGTGAGTAACATCATCTCCTCTGTGGTCTTCGGACACCGTTTTGAAAACAGCGACCAAAGACTTCGCAAGTTTCTGGAATTGGACAATGAGGCCATTGTGCTCGTAGGCTCTGCTCAGACTCAGGTAAGTCCTGATCTGCCTCAACTATTATGTTGTGATCACAAAACAAACTGGTTTATTACTGATGTGAGTTTGTCCCATGAATAGCTGTATGACGCCTTCCCTGGCTTGCTGAAGTACCTGCCAGGACCTCACCAGACTGTTCACGCCAACTACAAGGAGATACTGATTTTCCTGAAAAAGGAAATAGAGAAGCACCAAGAAGAGTGGAACCCAGATGACCCTCGAGATTATATTGATGTTTACCTGGCAGAGATGGAGAAGGTAAGATAATTCCATGAAAGCATGGCTCTGTGTATAATGTCATAAAAAAACAGTGTTTTCTGCTTATTTGCCAGAAAAAGGAGGATCCCCAGGCTGGCTTCAACATAGAAACCCTGCTGGTTTGCTTGCTTGATCTAATTGAGGCTGGGACAGAAACAAGTTCCACCACTTTACGCTGGGGCCTCGTATACATGATGCACTACCCAGAGATACAGGGTTAGTATCTTATTAATAAGAACATTTTTCTCACAATTTTCTTGTGAAATTACAGATGGTTTGGTGCTTTTTCAAGTGTATAATGTTCAACAAGCTGCCCATTGTAATCTGCTTCCTCATTCAGAGAAGGTCCAGGCAGAAATAGACAGAGTGATCGGACAGTCTCGTCAGCCAAACATGGCCGACAGACCCAACATGCCTTACACTGATGCTGTCATCCACGAGATTCAAAGGATGGGGAATTGTTCCCCTGGGATTCCCCAAAATGGCCAGTAAAGACACAACACTGGGAGGATACTTTATACCCAAAGTAAAGGACTATTTACCAAACTCACCTAGGGATGAATGTAATAAGTTGTAAGATTTGTAAATTATTCATACACAGCTGATTTCAACAGCTCATGAATCTTTTTTTTTTCAGGGCACATTTATTAGTATAATCCTTGCATCTGTGCTGTTTGATAAGAATGAGTGGGCGACTCCACATGTCTTCAGTCCTGAGCATTTCTTGGATTCAGAGGGCCAGTTCCGCAGAAGAGATGCATTCTTACCGTTCTCAGCAGGTTTGCTCAATACTGTTTAGCTTACAAGAATTTCTAACATACAGTAGTTCATGTCAGAAACATGTGGGTTAAGAATATGCTAACCTACAGCTGCTGTCGACTGTTTCCCTGCAGGTAAACGTGTGTGTTTGGGAGAGCACCTGGCCAGAATGGAGCTGTTCCTGTTTTTTTCATCTCTCTTCCAACGCTTCACCTTCTCTCCAGTTCCGGGCGAAATGCCCAGCTTAGAGGGCGTGCTGGGCTTCACCTGTTCCCCTGAGGAGTTCAGGATGCACGCCTTGCCTCGCTGATCAATGATCTCAATGATCTCTCTGAGACAACAGTCAAAGATCCTAGATTCAAATCTTTTTTGTATGTCATCTTCAATGACATGATGATCAAATATCTGACTTCTAAAATCACCATGTCTGTGAAGGAGATGGACATTTTCATTATAATCTTAGAACTATTGTGACTGTTGACATTATTGTAGCTATATATGTTTTCCCCGTGTAAACTCAATAAGATTGGTACAAAATTATTTATTTATCATTCACACATTCAACAATGGTTCTCTGTTTGTTGCATTAGGAAATACATTTAGCTGCAATGATATATCAATAAGTAGGAGAGTTTGTGTGTGTCTGATTTAGCTCTGTCTTGCACACACACTGTTTGGAGCAGGTTTTTAGTCGTTCTTTTATTGCTACTGTTGAATGAAGTTAGTTCAATACAAACCAGGCCTTTACTGTGTGTGTGTGTGTGTGTGTGTGTGTGAGCGTGTCACAAGACCTGACAATGCTCAAAAACAAGATGAGAGAAGAGGACTTTGAGCATTAACAATTTATTACCTGCATTCTGGAGACATTTTCTGCTCAAATTTAGGGTGGAAATGACTTTATTTATAAAAAGAGAAACAAAAGATTCAGCTGGCAGGTGAGAATTCATTGATAGAAAAATATAACAGAATATAATGCAGTAATCAGCAGCCTGTTACTTTTTTTGGACAATGCACATTGGTTTCTTCTATATTTAAATTGCTTTGCATGTTTTCTTATTGTGCAAATAAACCTTTCTCAAAGTATTTTAATTTATTAGTTAACATTTCTTGCAAGCTATTTTATGCATTTTAACAAAAGCTTTCAAAAAGTTATGGGGACAAAAATGTGGTGGGGAAGTGTCCCCAGTGTAAATGACACCTACGATTTATGTACAGGCATATAGGCTATATTATATTTTATATATATTAAACAACAGTTGAAGGAAGAAGGAACAGGAGGAGCTGTAGGAGAAGGACAAGGAAGAGAAGCAGTGGGCAATCATCCATAGACCGAATTAGAAAATGGATTATTGTTAGTTGTATTTATTACTGATGTTCTTCTCATTCATATGTAACTGTACAATCAGTACACGCAGAATCAGCGTCCAGCAAAGGGGAACTCAGAGCAGAAGATGAGGGATTTGATTTTTATGCACACACACACATACACACACTGCTCTATTTTATTGGACTGCATTGTGGTTTTTGATTATATTTAACTATTTTAGCATTCCGACTGACTCAGGCTTGCCTGACCTGGTTTTGTTCAGTGCAGTGGTGCATTGCTCATACAAACTTAAGAGGCAGATGTGATCAAAAGTTTCTTGAAGGTCTTCATCATAATAAAATTGACTGTACACAAGTACAACACTATATATTAAAATAACTGCAAAAAAAAAGGCCTCTCCGTCTCAAAGTCCTGGGCTGAATTTCAGTTCCAGGACATCCCTGCACGCCACCATAGATATTCCCTTTGCTGAGTGGTTGTTGTTGTGTGTGACACAGACACATGCGCCAATCACAGCATGGGCCAGTTACCGGTTTCAAGGTATCCCATATGAAAAAGTCAAGGTCAAAAACACAAATTTTCTGTGGCACCGTTGCTGTTTTCTTATGTCTTGTTAAAGACGGAAAGTGCAGGAATCCCGCAGTTTGTGTGCTGCATAGAGTAACACGACCCCGACACCTCCTTGTTGGTCAGTCACAAGTGTGTAGGATGACTAAAGGCGGCGAACCCCTTAAAATTTCCCCCTTCAAAAAAATTCTAGGTAACACTATCTTGAAATGAACATTTGCAACAAGCTCAGTAAGTTTTGCACGTTTTGCACTGATGAAATAAATACTGTTGGCTTGCTAGTGAGGCGTGACATGGCTTATTAACTAGCTAACATCTGGTAGTTTCACCCCCAACTTAAATTTAGCTGGTATCACGTGGATACACCATTGTGTACATCTGTAAAAAATCACAAAATTAAAAATAAAAACAAACTGGCTTTCTGGTGTCTTTTCCACTATTTGTCTGTCGTACAGAGAGAGACCGTACAGTAGACAGGTGTGTGTGTGTGTGTGTGTGTGTGTGTCTGTCGTGCATCAACACTGAAATAACAATATTTGATTTTATGGCATTATTTGATATTATAAGTAGCAGCAGTAGTAAACTGAATGTTGTTGCTTAAAAATAAAATGCATTGTGTTCAATGGAATAAAGTTAATAGTTTTTACCCAGACATTTAAAATTAACACATTTTAGACCTGAAACCATAAAACCGTGAAACCGATATCATACTGGCTCATGTCTACCTCTAACCTTACTACATGTCTTTTTATTTTGACATACCCAGATTTTATTGAGATTTTTGGCTCTGAACCACGCTTCTGCTTCTGACACGTGAAACAGAGGGCAGAAGTAAGAGATGTGATTGGGCCAGCCCAGAGTCAGTATAGAAAATGAATCAATGGGCAGCGGCCTGACCCAGCTTTATCGTTTGTCGGCCCATTTGTTTTTGTGAATGATAAATAAATAATTTTGTACCAATCTTATTGAGTTTACACGGGGAAAACATATATAGTTACAATAATGTCAACAGTCACAATAGTTCTAAGATTATAATGAAAATGTCCATCTCCTTCACAGACATGGTGATTTTCTTTATTTTTACATGACTTTATTTTGGTCATATGGGTGGTCATATCACACAGGCTAGTTTTCAGAAGAAAGTCAGATATTTGATCATCATGTCATTGAAGATGACATACAAAAAAGATTTGAATCTAGGATCTTTGACTGTTGTCTCAGAGAGATCATTGAGATCATTGATCAGCGAGGCAAGGCGTGCATCCTGAACTCCTCAGGGGAATAGGTGAAGCCCAGCACGCCCTCTAAGCTGGGCATTTCGCCCGGAACTGGAGAGAAGGTGAAGCGTTGGAGGAGAGATGAAAAAAACAGGAACAGCTCCATTCTGGCCAGGTGCTCTCCCAAACACACACGTTTACCTGCAGGGAAACAGTCGACAGCAGCTGTAGGTTAGCATATTCTTAACCCACATGTTTCTGACATGAACTACTGTATGTTAGAAATTCTTGTAAGCTAAACAGTATTGAGCAAACCTGCTGAGAACGGTAAGAATGCATCTCTTCTGCGGAACTGGCCCTCTGAATCCAAGAAATGCTCAGGACTGAAGACATGTGGAGTCGCCCACTCATTCTTATCAAACAGCACAGATGCAAGGATTATACTAATAAATGTGCCCTGAAAAAAAAAAGATTCATGAGCTGTTGAAATCAGCTGTGTATGAATAATTTACAAATCTTACAACTTATTACATTCATTACTAGGTGAGTTTGGTAAATAGTCCTTTACTTTGGGTATAAAGTATCCTCCCAGTGTTGTGTCTTTACTGGCCATTTTGGGGAATCCAAGGGGAACAGTATTCCCCATCCTTTGAATCTCGTGGATGACAGCATCAGTGTAAGGCATGTTGGGTCTGTCGGCCATGTTTGGCTGACGAGACTGTCCGATCACTCTGTCTATTTCTGCCTGGACCTTCTCTGAATGAGGAAGCAGATTACAATGGGCAGCTTGTTGAACATTATACACTTGAAAAAGCACCAAACCATCTGTAATTTCACAAGAAAATTGTGAGAAAAATGTTCTTATTAATAAGATACTAACCCTGTATCTCTGGGTAGTGCATCATGTATACGAGGCCCCAGCGTAAAGTGGTGGAACTTGTTTCTGTCCCAGCCTCAATTAGATCAAGCAAGCAAACCAGCAGGGTTTCTATGTTGAAGCCAGCCTGGGGATCCTCCTTTTTCTGGCAAATAAGCAGAAAACACTGTTTTTTTATGACATTATACACAGAGCCATGCTTTCATGGAATTATCTTACCTTCTCCATCTCTGCCAGGTAAACATCAATATAATCTCGAGGGTCATCTGGGTTCCACTCTTCTTGGTGCTTCTCTATTTCCTTTTTCAGGAAAATCAGTATCTCCTTGTAGTTGGCGTGAACAGTCTGGTGAGGTCCTGGCAGGTACTTCAGCAAGCCAGGGAAGGCGTCATACAGCTATTCATGGGACAAACTCACATCAGTAATAAACCAGTTTGTTTTGTGATCACAACATAATAGTTGAGGCAGATCAGGACTTACCTGAGTCTGAGCAGAGCCTGAGAGCACAATGGCCTCATTGTCCAATTCCAGGAACTTGCGAAATCTTTGGTCGCTGTATTCAAAACGGTGTCCGAAGACCACAGAGGAGATGATGTTACTCACTCCATTCGTTATGATGTAGTGGGGGTTGAATGGCCTTCCTGGAAATATGTTGAATTCAACTCAAGTGATGATAAATTGCATCAGGATGTATAATCACTTATTTGTCACAGACATTCTGTACAATTATGATGTGATGGCAGTCCATTATTAGCAAGTGTAGTAGTCAAGTAGCATGAACTAACAGCTGAGTCTGTATAATGTACTTGCCTTGTTCCTCATTGAAAGCTTCACAGAGGAAGTTGCTTTCCACTTCAATGTATTTTTCCAGTGACTTCTGGCCCTCTCCAAAGTAACGCAGGTGAGTGTTGGCAAACTTCCTCTGCTTCTTCCACAGGTAACCATTGCTCAAAACTATGCCTGCAGGAATGTTTTATCAAAGAAAACACGGCCTGTCATGGGTTTGGGTTGGTTGGGTGTGTTTTGCATTTATTTTCTGTGTTCATTTCCTGCCCTTGTGTTTGCTCTTCGCTGTAGTATTTGAATGTTACTTTGGTCATTTGTTAATTTGTCAGGTTGTTCTGAGTTCTAGTCTTTGTTTCTATTCTTGTTTTACTGTCTGTGTTCTTTACTTTTTTTTGTAAGCTTATTGTCACTTATGTTGTCTGTGTTATCTTTCATTTTGTGACTTGTGTGTTTCAGTTAGCTTTACTTCCTGTTTTAGTTTGTAGTTAGTCTGCCCTAGTGTCTCTTGTCATGCTTTTCTTCATGTGCTTGTCTCTAATTGTCTAAGTAGTGTCACCTGTGTATACCTGTGTATTTAAGTGGTTGTTTGTCTTTAAGTTGTTACAAGTTAATTGTTTGTATGCGCGCTAGTTTCTACAGGAGTCTCTGTGTGTTTCAAGTGAGTTTCTAGTTTAGTCTCAGATTTAGTCTTCCGTTTACTTTTTTTCTCCTAGTAACTTGTGTATTGTACACTCACATTTTGGATTTATGGACATTCTTCTTTCGCCTGCTCTGTCATTCATCGTTGTGTGGAATAATCTCCTTCTACTTACCTGCTCCATCTCCATGTCTGCATCTTGGGTCCAAAAACCTCTGTTTCCAGGTGGCTGTCTCTGTGTTATTATCAATTTAATGATTTATCAACAGTCATCTGTTTATTTTTTTAATACTTTATTATTTATTTAGTTTATCTTCCAGAGTGTAATGGACATTGTTGCCATGGAGACGTGTGTGTATGTGTAGCGTGGGCGCCCTGTGCTACACCCTTGCAGATTTGAGCAGCCTACCCCACAACTTATTAACAGTCTGCATGTGCTATCTCTGTGGTAAGTTGCCTTACAACAGCTCTGTTAAATATTGTGGGTAAAAGTGCGTTTTATGTACTATGTTAACTTCAGATTTCAGTTGCTTGAGAAAATGTGGTATGATGATTTTGTTGCCTTTTAATTGTGTTTTTCTGTTTATTTGTGAATAATGTATGGTGTATTAGATAGCTTTATTTTAGCTTAAAGGTCCAGTGTAGTGAGAGTGTGTGTGGGTTTTTTTTTGTTTGTGTGTTTTTTGTTTTTTTTTATACATCATGATACTGAATATATTAAACGGTTCTAATACTCATGTTCCACAATATCAATACTGAAAACGCACTTCACTTCTCTCCTCCTGACAGCGATTTGATATACACACCACTGCAGTGCCCACACAGCCCAGCCTCCTGTCACTCACAGCGCTTTCTTCTCGGCTGCGGTCTTTTTTTTGCTTAGGAAGGTTTCTGGACCTGGAAGTATTGAAGTGGCAGCCAGGACTAGAGCTGGTCGAATTCTCTAAATGCTAAGGAAAGGTGCTTCAATGCTTCCTTTCCTATTTCCTTTAACATAGGTTACACTGGACCATCCTTTATGAAAGGAAAGGCGATAATACCGTCCCAGTGAAGGCTGCTGTACATAAAGTGAGTCTACACACTGCAACATTATCCTCACTTTGATCACGGTACAAGACTAGTAACAGCTCGCATGGGTCTCAGTTATTGTTGACAACTTCAGAATCGGAATCAGAAATACTTTATTAATTCCGAGGGGAAATTCTGTGATATGTGTCTAAGATATCCATATTAGCAAGTTATGGCATAAAAGAGAAAAGACTTAGGCTAATGGCCAATGGTAACTTACATGGTGATCAACATCCTTTATCAGTCATGGTCTGTGATTTCTTAAAATTTATTGTAGAAACACTTTATAGCTTATCTCAACAATTCGAAACATAAATCGGTGTTGAAACAGCAAAGCCAAAAGAAAACAAACCAAAAGAAAGAAGGTAATAGTGAGTCTTCTTCTTTGGTTTTCATAATGTGCGTCTGTATTGGAAGGATTTTGCTAAATGTGGTCAATGGATTTATAGTTTGAGTTTGACAACGTGCGTCGCACGTGGCACGGCAATCTCTCCTTTCCTTTCAGAAAGGATGGTCTGGTGCACCCTATGCTAAAGGAGATATGAAAGGAAGCATTGAGGCACCTTTCCTTAGCTTTTAGAGAATTCGAACAGCTCTTATCATGGCTGTCACTGAAACTTCCAGGTCATTTTACTCGATTAGGAACCTTCCAAAGCAAAAGACTTCGAACACAGCCCTCGTCTACTAAAGTCAGAAGTAAATTAACTGAGGCTGTTCTGCTTAACACACAGTACTATTAACTTTACTTACTAAGACAAGTTGATAAGATAATTTAGTAATTTAATCAAGTAATTTAATCAATGTTGTAAATTGTTTTCCCATGTGTGTGATTGTCGTTTTTGTGTCTGCTGTGTGCTTTGTGTTGTTGTTGCCAGTCACTTGTCTGACTTGTTGATCCTGTCTTGACTGCAGAATACCAGTCTGGAGCCCGGACTCAGTTCTACTTGCCAGTATGAGATCCAGAGCACAGGAACCTGGACCTTGAACGTCAACTCTGGCTTTGAGTTCTGGTCACTTGACAATCATGACAAGATTACTATGTTGGTTATATGCAAAACACATTAACAATCTGCATGTGCTATCTCCTTGAAGCTTGAGATTGTGAGACTGGCTGTGATGGAGAACTGACCTTTATCCTCTGTTACCAGTTAAACGGTGAGTTGAAGCTAATGACTAAACGTGTGTGTGCTTTACTGTCCTACATAACCCAACCACTACACCAGCACAACAACTGCTGAATGTAGTTTGAGAAATGTATTGTGCTGTTTATGAACTATATCACTTAGGAGTGCACATGTTAAAAATAAACAGCTATTGTCATTCCCTAATCTCTGCTGTGCTGAATTTGGTCTATCTTGCAAGGATGAGGTCAGAATGTAGATGGCAAAATATCACGCTATATGTATTCTGCATTAACAATATAGTAGTTTGTCCCATGTGAGCTGAGGCTTTTGGTCAAATCCTTCAACACAGCTTTAAGATATTTAGTTTTACTCCTTGAGAAGGAGCTCTTGTAAAAGAGTGCCATACATTCATGCTCTCACATACTCACCAAGGCCCTTGCTGAAAACATGGAAGAGAGGGACAACAGGTCGATCAACAAAGCTGTCCAGCTGGTTAACAAGAGCCTCTTTGACCATCTTGTATCCTGAAATAAACACCATCCTCTCACTGCCTCTCCTCAAGCTGAACACTGGGCCGTACACCCAAGCAAGCTGCATTTAAAAACAAAGTACTTTTAGAGTGAGGAAGTGTTCTAAAAATACTTTGGTATTCTTTCAAGCAGTGTTTGTCCAATGGGATAAAGGGTAGACAAATACATTAATGCTTGCTGCAAAAGGTTTGTCTTACTTGATGCTCTTAATCTGTCAGTCTGTTCCTCTGTGTTGATACAGATTGTCTTTGATATGTTTTCATAATTTCATAGAAGTGATCCTTTTGCTCCCTAACATACTACTTACTTTTCATGTATTTACCTACAGTTTCTCGCTAATTATATTGCATGTTTTGGGCTTTGTCAATTGTTTCATGTTGCTTTGAAAACTCAGTTACATAAATCTGATGTCAAAAACCCTTTTATAGCCTCTAAATGACATTCCTTCAATAATGACTGACTTTAAACCTGATGTTTGCAAATATTGCTGTTATTTGACATTTAAAATCATGTTCGAGGAGGTGCTGCATTATTTTGTTAACCTCTTGAACCTCTGAGGCAGCAGAAAATAAAACTTTGAATGAATAATCACTGATATCAAATTGGCAGATGGTGAGAAAACACAATCTTATGTTGTTCTGTATTTATTATTCCTTTTGCTCATCATGTAGACAGGACTACTTTCTGTACGCCAAATTTCCCCTTGGATATTAAAGCTCTACTCTACTCTTGGAAGATGTATTCATGCATGTCTAAAAATGTTCCCCTCACCTTCTCCATTGTTTTGAAGTCAACTCCAGTGAATACATTTCCTAGAAAAGGCACAGCCCAGGGACCAGGTGGAAAGCTGTGTGGCCTCCTGTTTCTGAAAACATCAGTCAAAACTAACACTACAAAACTGAAGAACAGCCATCCAGGAAAGTCCATGCACTCAAACAGTGCTTGAAAGATCATGATAAATATATTTCAAAAAGCTCTCTGCAAATCACAGTTTGCTCCTGTAGACAGGACGGTGGTGCGTCTTTTGGTATCTAGGTGAGGAGGCGACGAGGGGAGGAGGCTGGGAACAAAGGCCCCACTAAGGAAATTTTACATAACAATAGTGGAATCTTGGGGCATCACTGAAGTGAAAAACAACACTGGAGCTTGAACATTTACAGCTGTTAGGTGCTGTATACACATGTACTACAGGTTATGGACGCATGGAGGCTTTTAAATCATTTTAAGACAAATAATTTGACCATAATCAGTATACAAATCAAAATGTAGTTGGCAAAGAAAGGTAAATAAAAATGTAAAGACTTTTAAACACATTTAAAGTTTTTAACTTACATAGTAGATGGAATTTTATGCAGGTGTATATAATGGAAGTATTAAGAAGATAACCGTTTCATGATCTCAATATAGCATAGAGCTATAACTGTAGTTAAATGATGTAACAGCAGTCCGTGTGTATTTATTGATATAAAAATGCGTTTTGGACTGAATATTTCACTGGATTTGATCGTCTGGACCTTTGCCAACATAACAAGGCCAGTTTTGTCAAAATGTAATCCATCGATATGCTACGGCTTTTCTGGTAAGTGGCGTCAATTTTGATTATTAGCAGTGCTTAAAATGGGTCACCGGTATCAGTACTTCTACATTTTACTCTTTGGCGTAGTGGGACTTTTCTTGGGTACCGGTGTCCTCTCCATATCAGGTTCTCTGGGCACTATGTGACGCTCACCTGTTCCCGTTCTCGCTGGCCTCCTAATCTCTTGGTAGAAACAGAGGAGAAAGAAGCTCAGGTGCCTTTCATGTTGGTCATCAACGTAGCTTTTTCGTGAACTGACTAATCACAGCCTGTAGGCGACATTAAAAAGAGTTTGATGCGCTACAGCAAACTTTAGAAATGTTGAACTTGGTGCTCTACATGAATAATTATTGACGAGTAGTACTTAGCATTAACTTATTAGAAACTGACCACCATGTAGATCATTTTTCTCAAAAGAATTTAATGAATGGAAACAACCCACACAAATAAAACTGCTGTCCAACTGCAACTAATATTATACTAGTGGTAAGGTAGGCTATCTGAAATTATAATGAATACACTAACATGAGCCCTAATACCAGCCGATAAACAATGCAGAATGTAAATGTGGAGTACCAGCAGGGCTGGGCAATAAAGCAATAATAATTATCTCAATATAATTTTCCTCAATAACAATATAACAAATGTTCAATAAATGTTTAATTTAATTCATTTGAATCATAGACAAATCAGCACTTATTTTTCTATGTAGATTTATTTTCTAGATATTTATTTTGTCCAACTTTTACCCAGGAGCAAAAATCCACCAAGAAACAATGATCTGACATTTATTGTGATAATTATCGATATCCAATGACATGAAATTTTTTATTGTGATAACATTTCTGGCCATATTGCCCAGCCCTTTTCCCGCTTCAAGCATTGATTATAGGAGGTGGCAGAAACGTTTTACCAGAATGCAGGAAATTAAGTGTTCAATTCTCAGTTTTTCAGGGACAGGACCCCCAGACCCCCAGATTGAATATTTTTTTGTAACAGTGTACAATTATTTTCTCGTCTTGTCCTTGCAAACCCGGTATCGTAACTCCTCATGTCTCGATAGCTAATCGTCCCCTAATCTAAGCCACTATGTCCCCATCACTTTTCAACACAGAGTTACACTCTTGCCCCTTACCTTTCATCTTTGTTGTAATCCCCAAACGCATTTCAGGCACAGAAATTTTTCTTGCTTCGAGCCCTGAATGCATTAAGTGGGTGAAAATAAACATAGAAACAACTTTGATGTCTGTAAATTGTTTCTTTTCTTACTACATAAGAATGAATTCATTTTAGCATAATATGCTACAGATGTTGTAGAATAGGCCATATTATACAGTCACATCTTTATAAAGGGAACCCTTAGCCTAATAGTCTTAATTATTTTATCATGCTACATAATAACCTAAGTCACTAACAGCCAGGGTTGGGAGGTTTTCTGGGACAATTAATAATTACTTGTTAAAAAATGTAATCCAAGTATCAGAATATGAAAGTAATGTAACCTGATTACTTTTAGTTACTATTGGACTACATCAATATTTAAATAAACAAATAAAAAACAGAACAGAACTGAACACAGCCGTAAAGATAAACAGGAAATCCAGCATGGAGATGATTTACAAAGTTTTTTGATGGACATAAGATCTTGATAAATAGCTATCTGTAGCTAGCTTGGTTAATCATGCAGCTAGCCAGAGGTGGGACTAAGTAATCGTTTTACAAGTCACAAGTAAAGTAAAATAATTAAAATGTAATACTGTTTTTAAAAAATATTAAATATGCATTAGGCCTACCATAGGAAGTTGTAGCAGTTACAACCCCCTGTCATGTTGGCTCAAGCTGGATTTATAAAACAAAATGAGTGTCATTGTGAAATGGCACCCGGAGCAATTATCGTTTTATCTTAATTAACTTTTTATAAATGGTGGAAGCAGCTTAATAAGACAGAGTATTAGGGCCATATTAAGAAAAAAACATTGAGGATGAAGAGTTTTTATTTATTTTGTATTTCGAGAATAAAGTCAACATGTCGAGAATAAAGTCAACATGACAAGAATAAGGTAAACTCCTTTAGTCCATCAGATCATGTTGGAGCGACTGTCTGCTATGCCAGCTGCCATGTGCGCAACACCATAGACATGGGTTAGGCTACATCCTTGGAGTGTAAAGGTGAGTTTTTGAAGCGATGCAACCTTATTCTTAACTGTAAGAGAAAGCTGCATGAAATAAATAATAGTGTAAAGCCTATTTATTTATGATTGACATAAATATGTCGTTACCATTGAACTATAAACTATTAGATCATGTGAACCTCTTGTGACTGTTATATCAATTTTAAAGGACCATAATTCGCTAGAACACCAGGTCCCTGTACCTGGAAGAAATGTCAGTCACCGTGACAGATTTCCTACGAGATCGAGGGGTCCCAGAAGAAGCCCTCACACTAATGGAGGAGCAAAAGGTGCGTGGGGCTGAGGGAGAAGTCCAGTATTAACACATTTATTCTCTGAGAAAACACATTGTAGTGGATGTGCGTCTGTATTGGAAGGATTTTGCTAAATGTGGTCAATGGATTTATAGTTTGAGTTTGACAACGTGCGTCGCACGTGGCACGGCAATCTCTCCTTTCCTTTCAGAAAGGATGGTCTGGTGCACCCTATGCTAAAGGAGATATGAAAGGAAGCATTGAGGCACCTTTCCTTAGCTTTTAGAGAATTCGAACAGCTCTTATCATGACTGTCACTGAAACTTCCAGGTCATTTTACTCGATTAGGAACCTTCCTAAGCAAAAGACTTCGAACACAGCCCTCGTCTACTAAAGTCAGAAGTAAATTAACTGAGGCTGTTCTGCTTAACACACAGTACTATTAACTTTACTTACTAAGACAAGTTGATAAGATAATTTAGTAATTTAATCAAGTAATTTAATCAATGTTGTAAATTGTTTTCCCATGTGTGTGATTGTCGTTTTTGTGTCTGCTGTGTGCTTTGTGTTGTTGTTGCCAGTCACTTGTCTGACTTGTTGATCCTGTCTTGACTGCAGAATACCAGCCTGGAGCCCGGACTCAGTTCTACTTGCCAGTATGAGATCCAGAGCACAGGAACCTGGACCTTGAACGTCAACTCTGGCTTTGAGTTCTGGTCACTTGACAATCATGACAAGATTACTATGTTGGTTATATGCAAAACACATTAACAATCTGCATGTGCTATCTCCTTGAAGCTTGAGATTGTGAGACTGGCTGTGATGGAGAACTGACCTTTATCCTCTGTTACCAGTTAAACGGTGAGTTGAAGCTAATGACTAAACGTGTGTGTGCTTTACTGTCCTACATAACCCAACCACTACACCAGCACAACAACTGCTGAATGTAGTTTGAGAAATGTATTGTGCTGTTTATGAACTATATCACTTAGGAGTGCACATGTTAAAAATAAACAGCTATTGTCATTCCCTAATCTCTGCTGTGCTGAATTTGGTCTATCTTGCAAGGATGAGGTCAGAATGTAGATGGCAAAATATCACGCTATATGTATTCTGCATTAACAATATAGTAGTTTGTCCCATGTGAGCTGAGGCTTTTGGTCAAATCCTTCAACACAGCTTTAAGATATTTAGTTTTACTCCTTGAGAAGGAGCTCTTGTAAAAGAGTGCCATACATTCATGCTCTCACATACTCACCAAGGCCCTTGCTGAAAACATGGAAGAGAGGGACAACAGGTCGATCAACAAAGCTGTCCAGCTGGTTAACAAGAGCCTCTTTGACCATCTTGTATCCTGAAATAAACACCATCCTCTCACTGCCTCTCCTCAAGCTGAACACTGGGCCGTACACCCAAGCAAGCTGCATTTAAAAACAAAGTACTTTTAGAGTGAGGAAGTGTTCTAAAATACTTTGGTATTCTTTCAAGCAGTGTTTGTCCAATGGGATAAAGGGTAGACAAATACATTAATGCTTACTGCAAAAGGTTTGTCTTACTTGATGCTCTTAATCTGTCAGTCTGTTCCTCTGTGTTGATACAGATTGTCTTTGATATGTTTTCATAATTTCATAGAAGTGATCCTTTTGCTCCCTAACATACTACTTACTTTTCATGTATTTACCTACAGTTTCTCGCTAATTATATTGCATGTTTTGGGCTTTGTCAATTGTTTCATGTTGCTTTGAAAACTCAGTTACATAAATCTGATGTCAAAAACCCTTTTATAGCCTCTAAATGACATTCCTTCAATAATGAAGTATTAAGAAGATAACCGTTTCATGATCTCAATATAGCATAGAGCTATAACTGTAGTTAAATGATGTAACAGCAGTCCGTGTGTATTTATTGATATAAAAATGCGTTTTGGACTGAATATTTCACTGGATTTGATCGTCTGGACCTTTGCCAACATAACAAGGCCAGTTTTGTCAAAATGTAATCCATCGATATGCTACGGCTTTTCTGGTAAGTGGCGTCAATTTTGATTATTAGCAGTGCTTAAAATGGGTCACCGGTATCAGTACTTCTACATTTTACTCTTTGGCGTAGTGGGACTTTTCTTGGGTACCGGTGTCCTCTCCATATCAGGTTCTCTGGGCACTATGTGACGCTCACCTGTTCCCGTTCTCGCTGGCCTCCTAATCTCTTGGTAGAAACAGAGGAGAAAGAAGCTCAGGTGCCTTTCATGTTGGTCATCAACGTAGCTTTTTCGTGAACTGACTAATCACAGCCTGTAGGCGACATTAAAAAGAGTTTGATGCGCTACAGCAAACTTTAGAAATGTTGAACTTGGTGCTCTACATGAATAATTATTGACGAGTAGTACTTAGCATTAACTTATTAGAAACTGACCACCATGTAGATCATTTTTCTCAAAAGAATTTAATGAATGGAAACAACCCACACAAATAAAACTGCTGTCCAACTGCAACTAATATTATACTAGTGGTAAGGTAGGCTATCTGAAATTATAATGAATACACTAACATGAGCCCTAATACCAGCCGATAAACAATGCAGAATGTAAATGTGGAGTACCAGCAGGGCTGGGCAATAAAGCAATAATAATTATCTCAATATGATTTTCCTCAATAACAATATAACAAATGTTCAATAAATGTTTAATTTAATTCATTTGAATCATAGACAAATCAGCACTTATTTTTCTATGTAGATTTATTTTCTAGATATTTATTTTGTCCAACTTTTACCCAGGAGCAAAAATCCACCAAGAAACAATGATCTGACATTTATTGTGATAATTATCGATATCCAATGACATGAAATTTTTTATTGTGATAACATTTCTGGCCATATTGCCCAGCCCTTTTCCCGCTTCAAGCATTGATTATAGGAGGTGGCAGAAACGTTTTACCAGAATGCAGGAAATTAAGTGTTCAATTCTCAGTTTTTCAGGGACAGGACCCCCAGACCCCCAGATTGAATATTTTTTTGTAACAGTGTACAATTATTTTCTCGTCTTGTCCTTGCAAACCCGGTATCGTAACTCCTCATGTCTCGATAGCTAATTGTCCCCTAATCTAAGCCACTATGTTCCCATCACTTTTCAACACAGAGTTACACTCTTGCCCCTTACCTTTCATCTTTGTTGTAATCCCCAAACGCATTTCAGGCACAGAAATTTTTCTTGCTTCGAGCCCTGAATGCATTAAGTGGGTGAAAATAAACATAGAAACAACTTTGATGTCTGTAAATTGTTTCTTTTCTTACTACATAAGAATGAATTCATTTTAGCATAATATGCTACAGATGTTGTAGAATAGGCCATATTATACAGTCACATCTTTATAAAGGGAACCCTTAGCCTAATAGTCTTAATTATTTTATCATGCTACATAATAACCTAAGTCACTAACAGCCAGGGTTGGGAGGTTTTCTGGGACAATTAATAATTACTTGTTAAAAAATGTAATCCAAGTATCAGAATATGAAAGTAATGTAACCTGATTACTTTTAGTTACTATTGGACTACATCAATATTTAAATAAACAAATAAAAAAGCCGTAAAGATAAACAGGAAATCCAGCATGGAGATGATTTACAAAGTTTTTTGATGGACATAAGATCTTGATAAATAGCTATCTGTAGCTAGCTTGGTTAATCATGCAGCTAGCCAGAGGTGGGACTAAGTAATCGTTTTACAAGTCACAAGTAAAGTAAAATAATTAAAATGTAATACTGTTTTTAAAAAATATTAAATATGCATTAGGCCTACCATAGGAAGTTGTAGCAGTTACAACCCCCTGTCATGTTGGCTCAAGCTGGATTTATAAAACAAAATGAATTATCGTTTTATCTTAATTAACTTTTTATAAATGGTGGAAGCAGCTTAATAAGACAGAGTATTAGGGCCATATTAAGAAAAAAACATTGAGGATGAAGAGTTTTTATTTATTTTGTATTTCGAGAATAAAGTCAACATGTCGAGAATAAAGTCAACATGACAAGAATAAGGTAAACTCCTTTAGTCCATCAGATCATGTTGGAGCGACTGTCTGCTATGCCAGCTGCCATGTGCGCAACACCATAGACATGGGTTAGGCTACATCCTTGGAGTGTAAAGGTGAGTTTTTGAAGCGATGCAACCTTATTCTTAACTGTAAGAGAAAGCTGCATGAAATAAATAATAGTGTAAAGCCTATTTATTTATGATTGACATAAATATGTCGTTACCATTGAACTATAAACTATTAGATCATGTGAACCTCTTGTGACTGTTATATCAATTTTAAAGGACCATAATTCGCTAGAACACCAGGTCCCTGTACCTGGAAGAAATGTCAGTCACCGTGACAGATTTCCTACGAGATCGAGGGGTCCCATGTTTTCCCTGAATTGACTGATACACACGTCTATGTCAGGTTGCCTTTGGCCTGGATCATGCTGAATTTAGGATGACATGGTAAAACAAAGCTTTGTAGAAACAAGGGGAGGCTCGCTATCAATATTACACCGACTGAAGGCGTCATAAAAAGACAATTGAGGCTTAAACTGTTCACCGATGACCATGTAAAGATAGTTGTTCCACTTATGGTGATTACTTACATTCTTTGTGTTTGTATGTTCTATTTTAGGAGATAATTTAATCTGACAGTGATGATAAATAAAATGCAAATTAATCATTTATGTCAAATTTGATCTAAAATCATCAATCAATAGATGTTACAAGCTATAACCTAGAGTAGCTCAAATATTAGTAAATGTAGTCAATTTACTTGATCAGTCTGGGACTTTTGTGTTGAGTTTTTCATGCTTGTCTGTGGTTACTTCCTGCCTTTGGGTGGCTACGATCACAGAAAAGTAGATCAGTGCTGAATTAGTGTGGTCTGTTCTTCTTCTGTACTGATTGGGTGATAACGTTCAAATTTAGTGGCTGTAAAATCCACAGGGCGGAGCTCAGTATCATTTTAGAAAAAACACGCCGTAAAAAGCAACAAAACGCCGTTATAAACGCCGTTATTATTACATTAAAAAAGGTCAGTTTCAAGTTTTTATACAGTCTATGGTTCCAAAGTAGACCTAAAGTGACCTAAGATCATTTAAATTATCTCGGTCCGTGTACGTTCTGATAGGTAGTTTTTTCGTTTGAACCAATAAACGAATAAACGAGAAAACCACCTTTTTTTCGTTTGTCGTTTCAAACCAAAAACGAAGAAACGAAAAAAAAGAGCCGTTCTCCTCTGTTTGGTTTCTGAATCCAAAAATGAAAAACGACTAAACCAAATTCAAATTATGGTCCGATTTTGGTTTTATGAAATTCCAATTTTCATTTTTCATCAAAGAAAGACAGGTTGTCAGTGTTGTCACCTGTGAAGGAAAGTGTGGTGACCACTTGTTGGTTGAATCTAGTTAATCAAAAATTAGTAGGCTATATTTAACAAAGTATTATGATCTAGATATATTTGTTACTGTAGATAGGCTATAACCACACAAACCACAATATATAGTGCAACAATAAGAATAGGCATAGTCGATAACATAGTATGTTTAAGAATTATGATAAAGATGTATTACAGTAGATATAACCAACTGCAACCAGTGGTCAGTGTGGCAGCGACCACTATATTCAGCGCCCGTAGTGGCTGCGACCACACCGACCAGTGTGGCAGCGACCACTTGTCTTTAGCGCCCCTAGTGGCAGCAACCGCGAGGAGTGGTCTATGTGGCAGCAACCCAAGACTCTGGAGCTTTGTCTCATGCCCTCTCTCGCCAAATTAAAAGATTAAGTCTGGTTTGCGACGTCTTCTTCATACTTTGGTATTTTTGAATTGAATAACGGCAACCATGTGAATAAAATACTATCTATTCATTTCCAGGCCATTAGAGCTTGTTTATAAAAGTTTGATAACTTCCAGTAATTTATCGATTTTATAGTCTTTTTTTTTTTTTTTTTTTTAAATCAACTTAGTTGCCTCATCCACCACATGTTGAAGGGCTGAAGTTTAGGTTATTGTTAGTTTTTCATTCTTATCACACCCAGGTATGTAACTGGGTTCTTCACAGGGATATCATTAACTTCTGATAGTTCACATTCCTTAAGCCTAATAAACAGATTTGTTCAAGTTCATTCTTAAGCCTGATACAGTAGAAAATTCCTCAACACATCTAATTGCTTTGATCCATTCTGTTATGGGGTTGTGTGGTGTGGGGACAGAGAGGACCCAAAAGCAGCACTCTGAGGGAAGGAGGTTTATTGAGGGATAAAGGGGTAGAGGGACTGAAGTGGAGGGAGAGGTGGATGTCGGGGAAACACAGGCACGGGGAACCAGGAAGACTGGGGGCCAGGGAGCCGGGGAACACTTGGGCCGAGGAAGCGAGGAGCGGTGGGAGAACAGGGAGGACACCGTGAGGGTAGTCTGAGGAGGAGAGGATGAGCCCAGCCGACTGAACGGAGGACGAGGGTGAGTGTACCTGGGAGGGAAACAGACAGAGAGACAGGGTTAAAGGTGACGGCGACAAAGCACAGGGAAAATGTGAAAAAACAAGAAACATGAGAGCCTGAACACGGAAGTGGCACCGGGTACGGCGCAACGACGATCAAACGAGGATGGTGTGGAGAACCGGGGTTGAAATACAGGCAGTCATGAGGTGATTACTGGCAGGTGTGGCAGGCTGACGAGGTGGCTGATGAGGTGCAGGTGCAGGTAGTTGGCTGGGCTCAGGAGCAGAGGGAGAGAGAGCACACAGGGGAGAAAACACAGGGAGGCAGGCAGGGAACAGAAAACCAAGGAAAAAGCAGAATAACTGATAAAAAGGTGAAAAAACCAGGACACTCACCGTCAGCCGGGCTGCCACCACAACACATTCCTCTCTATTAGACAAAATGAACTGTATAAAAACTTGAAACTGATCTTTTTTAATGTGTACAGCCACAGTTTGTGTGACAAGGAACAGAAAGGAGCCTTCCCTTAGAGACTGTGGTAGTGACCAATGGTCGGTGTGGCAGCAAGGCAGCGACCAGACCACAGAATTGGCTACAACCCCTGCTGCTTTGCCAGCATCCAATCACAAGTGACGAGTACTAGCCAATCACAGTACAGTAGGGTGGGACTTGTTGAAACTGGCAGGGAAAAAAAACAAAAAACAAGGCGATTCAACCGGAGTGAACGAGACGAGGGCTGTGTTCGAAAAGTCTTTTTTTGATTAGGAAGGTTCCTAACTGAGTAAAATGACCTGGAAGTTTTTCAGTGACAGCCATGATAAGAGCTGTTCGAATTCTCTAAAAGCTAAGGAAAGGTGCCTCAATGCTTCCTTTCATATCTCCTTTAGCATAGGGTGCACCAGACCATCCTTTCTGAAAGGAAAGGAGAGATTGCCGTGCCACGTGCGACGCACGTTGTCAAACTCAAACTATAAATCCATTGACCACATTTATCAAAATCCTTCCAATACAGACGCACATTATGAAAACCAAAGAAGAAGACTCACTATTACCTTCTTTCTTTTGGTTTGTTTTCTTTTGGCTTTGCTGTTTCAACACCGGTTTATGTTTTGGATTGTTGAAATAAGCTATAAAGTGTTTTCTACAATAAATTTAAAAAAAGAAATCACAGACCATGACTGATAAAGGATGTTGATCACCATGTAAGTTACCATTGGCCATTAGCCTTTCCAAGTCTTTTCTCTTTTATGCCATAACTTGCTAATATGGATATCTTAAACACATATCACAGAATTTCCCCTCAGAATTAATAAAGTATTTCTGATTCTGATTCTGAAGCTGTCAACAATAACTGAGACCCATGTGAGCTGTTACTAGTCTTGTATCGTGATCAAAGTTCAACACCATCATCCGTGTTCAACACCATTATCCCGGACATCCTCAGCACCAAACTCACCCAGCTCACTGTGCCAGCCTCCACCTGTCAGTGGATCACAGACTTCCTGACTGACAGGAGTCAGCAGGTGAGGCTGGGGAACATCACATCATATATATCAGCACGTGCGCCCCCCAGGGGTGTGTGATCTCCCCCCTGCTCTTCTCCCTCTACACCAACGACTGCACCTCAGGGGACCCATCTGTCAAACTCCTGAAGTTTGCTGACGACACAATGGTCATCGGCTCATCAGGGACGGTGACGAGTCTGCCTACAGATGGGAGGTTGATCAGCTCTGGTGCGGTCAGAACAACCTGGAGCTTAACACGCTCAAAACTGTGGAGATGACCGTGGACTTCAGGAGGAGCCCCCCCAGTCTGCCCCCCCCCCCCCATCACCATACTCAAAAGCCCTGTGTCTGCTGTGGAATCCTTCCAGGTTTCTGGGATCCACTATTTCCCAGGACCTGAAGTGGGAGCCCAACACAGACTCCATCATCAAGAAGGCCCAGCAGAGGATGTACTTCCTGCGTCAGCTCAGGAAGCTCAACCTGCCTAAGGAGCTGCTGATCCACTTCTACACAGCCATCATCCAGTCTGTCCTCTGCACCTCCATCACTGTCTGGTTTGGATCTGCCACCAAAAAGGACAGGAGCAGACTACAACGGACAGTCAGGACTGGAATAATCTGTGCCAACCTGCCCTCCATTCAGGACTTTTCCAGAGTCAGGAAACAGGCAGGAAACATCACTGCAGATCCATCTCACCCCGGACACAACCTGTTCCAGCTCCTCCCCTCTGGTAGGCGCTACAGAGCACTGTACGCCAAAACCAACAGACACAGGAACAGTTTCTTCCCACAAGCCATCACTCTGATGAACAGCTGATTTCTGACTCACAGTGTCAGGAACAATTCCTATGCAATAACCCAGTAACTCTGTCTCTCATCAGCCTCCTGTTTACTGGTTACCACTTATTATTTATTTATTCACCATTCTCTATTTCAGTGCTGTTCCTACTATGTCATATTGTATATACTGTATATCAATACACCTACCTCAGGTCATAAGTTCATAGGTCTTATTAATTTTTTCCAGGATCCTTTGTACTATGCTCCATCACACTGTGTACATGTGTACATGTATGCATATATGTGTATGTGTACCTGTATATCATATCCACCTTCAACATGTAGATAATGAGAATAATAGTTTACTCTTGCATCCTTTGCACTCTGATCACTGCACTATTTGTCAATATGTCTACATAGTTTTGTTCATAGTGTGTATATTAGTGTTGTCTATTCTGTAGTTTGTGTCTGATTTTATTTTATTATTATTATTTTATTATTGTATAAGTAAGCACATCGTGAGCAATGTACAATCCTGAGTCAAATTCCTCGTATGTACATACATACCTGGCAATAAAACTGATTCTGATTCTGATTCTGATAATGTTGCAGTGTGTAGACTCACTTTATGTACAGCAGCCTTCAGCAAGATCATTAATTAATTTTACTTAAGTCACAGATGCTGATCACCCTCGCCTTAATAAAGGCAATGATCAAGCTGGATGACCTCTACAGTAGGCGTTTCCCACACATTGATTTATTTGTGGCGACCTGACACATTATAAACGCTCTTTTTTGTTAGGCTACCATTTAAAATGGGTAAAAATCGCATTTGATCACAGAGCTCCATGCAGCGCACAAACTGAGCATTTAACGTTAGCCTACACATTTCAACATTATCCTCACTTCACATTTTACATGACCAGAAACATAGGGTATGGGTCTCAGTAATTGTTGACAGTTCAAGACATATGCATATTAGCAAGTTATGGCATAAGACAGAAAAGGCTTAATAGCCAATTGTAACTTGATCAATATCCTTTATCCGTCATGGTCAGTGATTTTGTATAAAATTCAAATACAACACTTATTTCAACAATGCAAAACATAACATGCTGTTGAAACAGTATTAGATTATAGCAAAGCCAAAAGAAAACAAACCAAAAGAAAGAAGGAAATTGTATATTGAGTATCTTATTCAAGTAGCCTATCATAAATAAAAAAAATAGTAATGTCTGTCAGTCATGTAGGCCTATTGCAAGGATTTTGCTAAATGTGGTCAATCGATTTTATCATTTGAGTTTGAAAATGACAATGAAATGAAATGTTGCTGTCGCAAGGAATTGTGGGACGGTATTATCTCCTTTCCTTTCATAAAGGATGGTCCAGTGTAACCTATGTTAAAGAAAATAGGAAAGGAAGCATTGAAGCACCTTTCCTTAGCATTTAGAGAATTCGACCAGCTCTAATCATGGCTGCCACTTCAATACTTCCAGGTCACTTCACTCAGTTAGGAACCTACTGCAGCCGAGAAGAAAGCGCTGTGAGTGACAGGAGGCTGAGCTGTGTGGGCACTGCAGCGGTGTGTATATCAAATCGCTGTCAGTGAAGTGAAGTGCGTTTTCAGTATTGATATTGTGGAACATGAGTATTAGAATTGTTTAATATATTCAGTATTGTGATGTATAAAAAAATAAAAAAATAAAAAAACACTACACTGAACCTTTAAGCTAAAATAAAGCTATCTAATACACCATACATATTATTCACAAATAAACAGAAAAACACAATTAAAAGGCAACAAAATCATCATACCACATTTTCTCAAGCAACTGAAATCTGAAGTTAACATAGTACATAAAACGCACTTTTACCCGCAATATTTAACAGAGCTGTTGTAAGGCAACTTACCACAGAGATAGCACATGCAGACTGTTAATAAGTTGTGGGGTAGGCTGCTCAAATCTGCAGGGGTGTAGCACAGGGCGCCCACGCTACACACACACGTCTCCATGGCAACAATGTCCATTACACTCTGGAAGATAAACTAAATAAATAATAAAATAAAACAATATAAAATATAAAAAATAAAGTCACAAAATGAAAGATGACATAAGTGACTTGCTTACAAAAAAGTAACGAGCACAGATAGTAAAACAAGACTAGAAACAAAGACTAGAACTCAGAACAACCTGACAAATTAACAAATGACCAAAGTAACATTCAAATACTACAGCGAAGAGCAAACATAAGGGCAGGAAATGAACACAGAAAATAAATGCAAAACACACCCAACCAACCCAAACCCATGACAGGCAGTGTTTTCTTTGATAAAACATTCCTGCAGGCATAGCTTTGAGCAATGGTTACCTGTGGAAGAAGCAGAGGAAGTTTGCCAACACTCACCTGCGTTACTTTGGAGAGGGCCAGAAGTCACTGGAAAAATACATTGAAGTGGAAAGCAACTTCCTCTGTGAAGCTTTCAATGAGGAACAAGGCAAGTACATTATACAGACTCAGCTGTTAGTTCATGCTACTTGACTACTACACTTGCTAATAATGGACTGCCATCACATCATAATTGTACAGAATGTCTGTGACAAATAAGTGATTATACATCCTGATGCAATTTATCATCA
This sequence comes from Micropterus salmoides, assembly GCF_014851395.1. Taxonomy (NCBI): domain Eukaryota; kingdom Metazoa; phylum Chordata; class Actinopteri; order Centrarchiformes; family Centrarchidae; genus Micropterus; species Micropterus salmoides. The sequence continues at coordinate 23,602,614 of NW_024040374.1, read as the reverse complement.
CTTGAGTTGAATTCAACATATTCCCAGGAAGGCCATTCAACCCCCCACTACATCATAACGAATGGAGTGAGTAACATCATCTCCTCTGTGGTCTTCGGACACCGTTTTGAAAAACAGCGACCAAAGACTTCGCAAGTTTCTGGAATTGGACAATGAGGCCATTGTGCTCGTAGGCTCTGCTCAGACTCAGGTAAGTCCTGATCTGCCTCAACTATTATGTTGTGATCACAAAACAAACTGGTTTATTACTGATGTGAGTTTGTCCCATGAATAGCTGTATGACGCCTTCCCTGGCTTGCTGAAGTACCTGCCAGGACCTCACCAGACTGTTCACGCCAACTACAAGGAGATAATGATTTTCCTGAAAAAGGAAGTAGAGAAGCACCAAGAAGAGTGGAACCCAGATGACCCTCGAGATTATATTGATGTTTACCTGGCAGAGATGGAGAAGGTAAGATAATTCCATGAAAGCATGGCTCTGTGTATAATGTCATAAAAAAACAGTGTTTTCTGCTTATTTGCCAGAAAAAGGAGGATCCCCAGGCTGGCTTCAACATAGAAACCCTGCTGGTTTGCTTGCTTGATCTAATTGAGGCTGGGACAGAAACAAGTTCCACCACTTTACGCTGGGGCCTCGTATACATGATGCACTACCCAGAGATACAGGGTTAGTATCTTATTAATAAGAACATTTTTCTCACAATTTTCTTGTGAAATTACAGATGGTTTGGTGATTTTTCAAGTGTATAATGTTCAACAAGCTGCCCATTGTAATCTGCTTCCTCATTCAGAGAAGGTCCAGGCAGAAATAGACAGAGTGATCGGACAGTCTCGTCAGCCAAACATGGCCGACAGACCCAACATGCCTTACACTGATGCTGTCATCCACGAGATTCAAAGGATGGGGAATACTGTTCCCCTTGGATTCCCCAAAATGGCCAGTAAAGACACAACACTGGGAGGATACTTTATACCCAAAGTAAAGGACTATTTACCAAACTCACCTAGGGATGAATGTAATAAGTTGTAAGATTTGTAAATTATTCATACACAGCTGATTTCAACAGCTCATGAATCTTTTTTTTTTCAGGGCACATTTATTAGTATAATCCTTGCATCTGTGCTGTTTGATAAGAATGAGTGGGCGACTCCACATGTCTTCAGTCCTGAGCATTTCTTGGATTCAGAGGGCCAGTTCCGCAGAAGAGATGCATTCTTACCGTTCTCAGCAGGTTTGCTCAATACTGTTTAGCTTACAAGAATTTCTAACATACAGTAGTTCATGTCAGAAACATGTGGGTTAAGAATATGCTAACCTACAGCTGCTGTCGACTGTTTCCCTGCAGGTAAACGTGTGTGTTTGGGAGAGCACCTGGCCAGAATGGAGCTGTTCCTGTTTTTTTCATCTCTCCTCCAACGCTTCACCTTCTCTCCAGTTCCGGGCGAAATGCCCAGCTTAGAGGGCGTGCTGGGCTTCACCTATTCCCCTGAGGAGTTCAGGATGCACGCCTTGCCTCGCTGATCAATGATCTCAATGATCTCTCTGAGACAACAGTCAAAGATCCTAGATTCAAATCTTTTTGTATGTCATCTTCAATGACATGATGATCAAATATCTGACTTTCTTCTGAAAACTAGCCTGTGTGATATGACCACCCATATGACCAAAATAAAGTCATGTAAAAATAAGAAAATCACCATGTCTGTGAAGGAGATGGACATTTTCATTATAATCTTAGAACTATTGTGACTGTTGACATTATTGTAACTATATATGTTTTCCCCGTGTAAACTCAATAAGATTGGTACAAAATTATTTATTTATCATTCACAAAACAAATGGGCCGACAAACGATAAAGCTGGGTCAGGCCGCTGCCCATTGATTCATTTTCTATACTGACTCTGGGCTGGCCCAATCACATCTCTTACTTCTGCCCTCTGTTTCACGTGTCAGAAGCAGAAGCGTGGTTCAGAGCCAAAAATCTCAATAAAATCTGGGTATGCTGCCCATTATGTCAAAATAAAAAGACATGTAGTAAGGTTAGAGGTAGACATGAGCCAGTATGATATCGGTTTCACGGTTTTATGGTTTCAGGTCTAAAATGTGTTAATTTTAAATGTCTGGGTAAAAACTATTAACTTTATTCCATTGAACACAATGCATTTTATTTTTAAGCAACAACATTCAGTTTACTACTGCTGCTACTTATAATATCAAATAATGCCATAAAATCAAATATTGTTATTTCAGTGTTGATGCACGACAGAGAGAGCACAAGTGTGTGTCTCACACACACACACACACACACACCTGTCTACTGTACGGTCTCTCTCTGTACGACAGACAAATAGTGGAAAAGACACCAGAAAGCCAGTTTGTTTTTATTTTTAATTTTGTGATTTTTTACAGATGTACACAATGGTGTATCCACGTGATACCAGCTAAATTTAAGTTGGGGGTGAAACTACCAGATGTTAGCTAGTTAATAAGCCATGTCACGCCTCACTAGCAAGCCAACAGTATTTATTTCATCAGTGCAAAACGTGCAAAACTTACTGAGCTTGTTGCAAATGTTCATTTCAAGATAGTGTTACCTAGAATTTTTTTGAAGGGGGAAATTTTAAGGGGTTCGCCGCCTTTAGTCATCCTACACACTTGTGACTGACCAACAAGGAGGTGTCGGGGTCGTGTTACTCTATGCAGCACACAAACTGCGGGATTCCTGCACTTTCCGTCTTTAACAAGACATAAGAAAACAGCAACGGTGCCACAGAAAATTTGTGTTTTTGACCTTGACTTTTTCATATGGGATACCTTGAAACCGGTAACTGGCCCATGCTGTGATTGGCGCATGTGTCTGTGTCACACACAACAACAACCACTCAGCAAAGGGAATATCTATGGTGGCGTGCAGGGATGTCCTGGAACTGAAATTCAGCCCAGGACTTTGAGACGGAGAGGCCTTTTTTTTTGCAGTTATTTTAATATATAGTGTTGTACTTGTGTACAGTCAATTTTAATATGATGAAGACCTTCAAGAAACTTTTGATCACATCTGCCTCTTAGGTTTGTATGAGCAATGCACCACTGCACTGAACAAAACCAGGTCAGGCAAGCCTGAGTCAGTCGGAATGCTAAAATAGTTAAATATAATCAAAAACCACAATGCAGTCCAATAAAATAGAGCAGCGTACAGTAGACTGGTGTGTGTGTGTGTGTGTGTGTGTGTGTGTGACACACACTTGTGCTCTCTCTGTCGTGCATCAACACTGAAATAACAATATTTGATTTTATGGCATTATTTGATATTATAAGTAGCAGCAGTAGTAAACTGAATGTTGTTGCTTAAAAATAAAATGCATTGTTTTCAATGGAATAAAGTTAATAGTTTTTACCCAGACATTTAAAATTAACACATTTTAGACCTGAAACCATAAAACCGTGAAACCGATATCATACTGGCTCATGTCTACCTCTAACCTTACTACATGTCTTTTTATTTTGACATAATGGGCAGCATACCCAGATTTTATTGAGATTTTTGGCTCTGAACCATGCTTCTGCTTCTGACACGTGAAACAGAGGGCAGAAGTAAGAGATGTGATTGGGCCAGCCCAGAGTCAGTATAGAAAATGAATCAATGGGCAGCGGCCTGACCCAGCTTTATCGTTCGTCGGCCCATTTGTTTTTGTGAATGATAAATAAATAATTTTGTACCAATCTTATTGAGTTTACATGGGGAAAACATATATAGTTACAATAATGTCAACAGTCACAATAGTTCTAAGATTATATGTGACAAACCGTTCTTTTCCCCTAAATGCCAGACCCTCCTAATGAGGGATGAATCCTACCCCAATATGCTCACTCACACATTCAGACCTATGACAGATGCTGTATCAATATAAGTATATTTCATTTTCCATGTCAAATGAAATTGTAGGACAGTCAATATTTTTTATTTAGTTTCTTTAAACATCTTCATTCAAAGTGAGAATGTATTAGCTACCACTACAACAAACGTTACACGTGCAAAGTTAACTGTAACATTAGTAGCAAGCTGTTATTTATGATCTCAAAGTCCCCGGTACTCTCACGCAGGTGTTTTCAGTTCTTTTTTTCATTGAAGTCACCAAATGCCATGTGCTAATGACACATGTGTAAGGTAGGCTTTCCCATCAGTTGCAATAAAACTAACAGGAAAGTCAGGGAAAAATTAAACAATTGTGACGGTAGGCACCCACGCAGACAAAAGAAGAGGTCTACACAGGCAAAATAATGGAAGTACAGGTGGTCTAATTACCTGTAAGAACCAAATCAAAGGTGACAAAGCTGGTCTTCAAACAATAAGCAAATCAAGGTGTCTTTGACTTACAACATGAAAATGTCCATCTCCTTCACAGACATGGTGATTTTCTTTATTTTTACATGACTTTATTTTGGTCATATGGGTGGTCATATCACACATGCTAGTTTTCAGAAGAAAGTCAGATATTTGATCATCATGTCATTGAAGATGACATACAAAAAAGATTTGAATCTAGGATCTTTGACTGTTGTCTCAGAGAGATCATTGAGATCATTGATCAGCGAGGCAAGGCGTGCATCCTGAACTCCTCAGGGGAATAGGTGAAGCCCAGCACGCCCTCTAAGCTGGGCATTTCGCCCGTTACTGGAGAGAAGGTGAAGCGTTGGAGGAGAGATGAAAAAAACAGGAACAGCTCCATTCTGGCCAGGTGCTCTCCCAAACACACACGTTTACCTGCAGGGAAACAGTCGACAGCAGCTGTAGGTTAGCATATTCTTAACCCACATGTTTCTGACATGAACTACTGTATGTTAGAAATTCTTGTAAGCTAAACAGTATTGAGCAAACCTGCTGAGAACGGTAAGAATGCATCTCTTCTGCGGAACTGGCCCTCTGAATCCAAGAAATGCTCAGGACTGAAGACATGTGGAGTCGCCCACTCATTCTTATCAAACAGCACAGATGCAAGGATTGTACTAATAAATGTGCCCTGAAAAAAAAAGATTCATGAGCTGTTGAAATCAGCTGTGTATGAATAATTTACAAATCTTACAACTTATTACATTCATCCCATGGTGAGTTTGGTAAATAGTCCTTTACTTTGGGTATAAAGTATCCTCCCAGTGTTGTGTCTTTACTGGCCATTTTAGGGAATCCAAGGGGAACAATATTCCCCATCCTTTGAATCTCGTGGATGACAGCATCAGTGTAAGGCATGTTGGGTCTGTCGGCCATGTTGGGCTGACGAGACTGTCCGATCACTCTGTCTATTTCTGCCTGGACCTTCTCTGAATGAGGAAGCAGATTACAATGGGCAGCTTGTTGAACATTATACACTTGAAAAAGCACCAAACCATCTGTAATTTCACAAGAAAATTGTGAGAAAAATGTTCTTATTAATAAGATACTAACCCTGTATCTCTGGGTAGTGCATCATGTATACGAGGCCCCAGCGTAAAGTGGTGGAACTTGTTTCTGTCCCAGCCTCAATTAGATCAAGCAAGCAAATCAGCAGGGTTTCTATGTTGAAGCCAGCCTGGGGATCCTCCTTTTTCTGGCAAATAAGCAGAAAACACACTATTTTATGACATTATACACAGAGCCATGCTTTCATGGAATTATCTTACCTTCTCCATCTCTGCCAGGTAAACATCAATATAATCTCGAGGGTCATCTGGGTTCCACTCTTCTTGGTGCTTCTCTACTTCCTTTTTGAGGAAAATCGTTATCTCCTTGTAGTTGGCGTGAACAGTCTGGTGAGGTCCTGGCAGGTACTTCAGCAAGCCAGGGAAGGCGTCATACAGCTATTCATGGGACAAACTCACATCAGTAATAAACCAGTTTGTTTTGTGATCACAACATAATAGTTGAGGCAGATCAGGACTTACCTGAGTCTGAGCAGAGCCTGCGAGCACAATGGCCTCATTGTCCAATTCCAGGAACTTGCGAAATCTTTGGTCGCTGTATTCAAAACGGTGTCCGAAGACCACAGAGGAGATGATGTTACTCACTCCATTCGTTATGATGTAGTGGGGGTTGAATGGCCTTCCTGGGAATATGTTGAATTCAACTCAAGTGATGATAAATTGCATCAGGATGTATAATCACTTATTTGTCACAGACATTCTGTACAATTATGATGTGATGGCAGTCCATTATTAGCAAGTGTAGTAGTCAAGTAGCATGAACTAACAGCTGAGTCTGTATAATGTACTTGCCTTGTTCCTCATTGAAAGCTTCACAGAGGAAGTTGCTTTCCACTTCAATGTATTTTTCCAGTGACTTCTGGCCCTCTCCAAAGTAACGCAGGTGAGTGTTGGCAAACTTCCTCTGCTTCTTCCACAGGTAACCATTGCTCAAAGCTATGCCTGCAGGAATGTTTTATCAAAGAAAACAGTCCCTTTGTAGCAAAGTTCATGATTCCACTTGCCATCACTGTCTCTGTGTATTACATTGTAAAATTACATTTTAAATGATTTATTATCAGTCATCTGTTTAATTTTTTATTCTGTTATTTATTTTATTATGTTGGCTAATTAGTCTATTTTCCAGAGTGTAATGGACATTGTTGCCATGGAGACCTGTGTGTAGCATGGGCGCCCTGTGCTACGTCGCTGCGATTTGAGCAATGTACAAAACATTTAGTATAGTCTATGTTGGTTATATGCAAAAAACAAAAACGTATTAACAATCTGCATGTGCTACCTCCGTGAAGCTTGAGGCTTTGAGACTGGCTGTGATGAAGAACTGACCTTTAACCTCTGTTACCAGATAAACAGTGAGTTAAAGCTAATGACTAAATGTGTGTGTGCTTTACTGCCCTACATAACCCAACCACTACACCAGCACAACAACTGCTGAATGTAGTTTGAGAAAAATGTATTGTGCTGTGTTTATGAACTGTATCACTTAGGAGGACATATGTTGTCATTCCCTAATCTCTGCTGTGCTGAATTTGGTCTATCTTGGAAAGACGAGGTCACAATATAGAGGACAAAATATCGCACTATATGTATTCTGCATTAACAATATAGTAGTTTGTCCTATGTGAACTGAGTTTTATATATATATATATAAGATATAGTGCCATACATTCATGGTCTCCAGTACTCACCAAGGCCCTTGAAGATAACATGGAAGAGAGGGATAACAGGTCGATCAACAAAGCTGTCCAGCTGGTTAACAAGAGCCTCTTTGACCATCTTGTATCCTGAAATAAACACCATCCTCTCACTGCCTCTCCTCAAGCTGAACACTGGGCCGTACACCTGAGCAAGCTGCATTTAAAAACAAAGTACTTTTAGAGTGAGGAAGTGTTCTAAAAATACTTTGATATTCTTTCAAGCCGTGTTTGTCCAATGCAACAATGGGATAAAGGGTAGACAAATACATTATACAAAAGGTTTGTGTTACTTGATGCTCATAATACTGTCAATCTGTTCCTCTGTGTTGATGCAGTTTGTCTTTGATATATTTTCATGATTTCAGTGTTGTTCTTAACATACTAAATATAAATATATATGTTCTCCTAAACATACTAAATGTATTAGTACTTATTTTCCACATATTTACCTACAGTTTGTCACAAATTATTTTGCATGTTTTGAGCTTTGTAAATTGTTTTATGTTGCTTTGAAAACTCACAGTTAAATAAATCTGATTGTCAAAAACGCTTTTATGGCCTCTAAATTACATTCCGTCAGTAACGACTGACATTGAATCTGGTGTTTGTAACTATCACTGTTAGTTGAGATTTAAAATCAGGTTCGAGGAGGTGCTGCATTATTTAGTTAACCTCTTTAACATATAAAGCAGCAGAAAATAAAACTTTAAATTAATAATCACTGATATCAAATTGGCAGATGGTGAGAAAACACGTTTGAGTTACAGTCTTATTATTCTGCCCCACAGCCCCATGAGGCATGGTTGTTGGAGCGCTGGAATCTCAACCTCCTTGACAATTTATTATTCCTTTTCCTCTACATATTGGCAGGACTACTTTTTGTATGCCAAATTTCCCTTTGGATATTTAACCTCTACCCTAGGAAGATGCGGTGATGTGCATCTAAAATTGTTCACCTCACCTTCTCCATTGTTTTGAAGTCAACTCCAGTGAATACATTTCCTAGAAAAGGCACAGCCCAGGGACCAGGTGGAAAGCTGTGTGGCCTCCAGTTTCTGAACACATCAGTCAAAACTAACACTACAAAACTGAAGAACAGCCATCCAGTAAAGTCCATGCACTCAAAAAGTGCTTGAAAGATCATGATAAAGATATTTTAAAAAGCTCCCTGCAAATCACAGATTTCCTCCTGCAGATAGGGTGGTGGTGTGTCTTTCGGTATCTGGGTGAGGAGTGGAGGAGGCTGAGTGCAAAGGCCCCAATAACGTTACAAAATGTTACATAATAATATTACATAACACTGGTGGACTCTTGGGGGCCTCTGAAGAGAAAAACAAGTCTGGAGCCTGAACATTTCAAGCTGTTGCTGCTGTTTCCATGTGCACTGCAGTACACATAGCTCTTTTCAATCATTTTAATACAAGTAATTTGACAGTAATCAGTACGAGCATCACAATGTAGTTGGCAAAGAAAGGTAAATAAAAATTTTAAAGCATAAAACACATTTTCCACAAATACATTTTAACTTTGACTTGTATTGTAGATAGAAGTTTATGCAGCTGTATATAATGGAAGTGTTTAGTAGATAACTGTTTCATGAGCTCAAAATAGCTACCTTTCTAACGGCCATGCACTGAACATGGGGCTTTAAGTGTTCATCTGGGTCAGGCATCAGGTAAAAAACAAAACTTTGAGCATTTAAGATTTCCTGCATTCTGGTGAAGTTTTTGGCACCAATTTCTGCCCTTTCTGCATCAATTTATAGTTGAAATGTCTTGTTTACATTAAGGGATAGACAAAATTCAGACAAAAACACAAATCTAAATCTGTCCAGTGCAGATGCGCTTTCCAAAACCTGCAGGAAGAACTTGTTTAAATTAGTTTATTAGTATTAATATTATAACAATAAATAAAAACTTTAATGGTAGGATAATATTGATATATCACTCCTAATCAATGGTCTACTTTATAAGCTCCACCCATTCCCTTTATTCTGGTTGGCAGCAACACAAACAACACATGAGTGTCTCTGAGATAGATTCAGATATATACCTATGGTTGTGTGTGTGAGTTTATTGCCCTTTTCACATTTGCTGTCTCTTAATGATTATTTGTAAACTGGATGTGATTGAATGCTTCACTGATATATATTAGTAGATGCCATAATCTTCATCTTAATTGTTTGCCTTGAGACACATTGTGTGTAAGTGCGCAGTGCACATGGTTTGTTAATTGTAGTTCTTAAGGAAAGGCAGGAAACAGTATAACCTAACTTAGTCCATGATGAATTTCTTAGATTATGTAATTGTTAAATGAATGTCTTGTTAGGTAGTACTTTATAATTTCAGTAGTGGTAGGCCTACCTTCACCCTTTGGTTAGAGTACAAATGTTTATTTTTAGGCACCTAGTTGTTAAGTGTTATGTTAGACATTGGTTAACTGTATTGTAATCCTTCGTTATTTGTAGAAAACTATAACCGTCAAGCCTCTTCATCTCCTATTGCTCTTCAGGTGTGCGTAGTGGAAATAAATGGCTTAAACTGAAACACTTGTCCCTCCTACATTCTTATCGATGTACCATGGTGATGTTCAAACTCCTGTGAACAAATCCTATAGAAGGATTTTACAAGTATACGTCATAGCTTACAACTAGTAGGCTATAAAAATTCCAGTTACAGCAATTTAATTTTTGTGGGCTGTTTTCCTACATTAAAACCTTGTGTAAGAAAAATATTTTTCCTTTTCCAGCATGATGGAGCACCTTGCCATAAGGCCAAAGTGACCACTAAGTGACTCAATCTGCTCTGAGACCTCAGAGTTGTGCATCGTCACAATTAACAATACCACCTAGTTGGATTCATTGTTACTCTGAGCAGGTCATTCTTTGTTTCATCACTTACCCACAGGTCGGTTTGAATGTGTGTACATTCTTCTGTGTTTAAACAAGACTCGCATCACAGCAACAAAGAAGGCACTCTTCAAAATCTGGTACTGTATGGAGGGATAATCGGGTCAGAATTAAAACTAAAAGTCTAAATCAAAAACTAAATGTCTAAATCAAAAATATACACTATGTGCATAAAAACTAGTGCTGGGCAACGATCAAAATTTTTAATCGCAATAAATCGCATGATTTTCTTGTGATTAATTGAATTCTAAAATAGAGTATTGCACACTTTTATGTTTGTAAACACTTCAAAAAAATAAGGTGCTTTTGACCAGCAGTATTCCATTTACACAGTAGCAATAAAATATTTCTTGTAGACATTAATGTAATCAAATCAAATATAAAACCAAAGCTATTTGCCACTGCCAGGGCATTACCTTTTACCTAGCTTGTTAAAACAAGTTACTATCAGAGTCCAGTTTTCTTGGGTTTTTTTCTGAACAGTCAGCAGAAACATTGGTCGAGCATAAGGTGTGGCGATAAGCGGGTGTGTTCCCGTGAAACTATCGTGGTTGTGCTCGTCTTACGCACACGCCCGGCCATGTTGGGCTGACGAGACTGTCCAATCACTCTGTATCTCTGCCTGGACCTTCTCTGAATGAGGAAGCAGATGTGGTGGACCAGCCAGTGTGTTTTAATTATTTTATGCTAAAAAGGAAGATCAATAATATCTCATTTTGTGTCCCCTGAGAGAAAGGTGAGATTGTTTATTTTACCCAAGGGGGCCTCCTCCCAAGATTTGGCCTTTGTGACCTGCACAGGAAAAGACAGCTTTGGGGTATAGACATACACCTGCACAAGCTCAAACAGACAAAGACTACAAACTGTATTCTGAGAGACATCCTAGACACCTTGACCATAAAAGTGTCCGACACTCCCCAGGACGAGCCAAATGGCAGGGAAACCATGGCAACAGTGCCCCCCTTTCTAATTACTCCAAACATCAAAAGAACCCCTTTCTTTCAGTCCTGGTTCTATACCCCACCAAAGAGCCATTAACATGGACTCTTAACCTGCCCCTTCCTTCTCACGCAGATATGTGAAACTGATAAGACAGACACCAGAGAAGGACGCTGCGAATTCCTTTGTGCGGACAAATGAATATTGTCTCCTTATAACTTGCCTATTACCTTGTTTAATTAAATAATCTTTGTTAAGTTACTTAGCAGGTCTTTCCACGTAAATTTGAGTAGTTATATTATCATGTTGTTGCTGTTGAAAAGAAGAAACCACAAATAAGTAAATTTTGCAGTGCTCTTTAATTTTCAGCAATGATCACTGACACTCCTTCAATATGTTTTAACTAATGCTGTATTCCCAACACTTTGACACTTCTTTTAGAAGTGATGATACGGAAGTATTATCCTGTGCTACTTAATTTTCCAGCTCGAATTTAATGTTGAATAAGTATTTCCTCCCTAGTGAGAGGATCAATGGTTCTCTCGTGGAATCAGTGTTACCCCATAGGACAAATTAAGTATTACAGGTTCCTGTTTTGTAATGTCTCTCCTGCTGTTTAATGTAATCACTCTGTATTTTATTGTTCGTATAATTTTATACACACACACACACACACATATATACACACACTCTAAGTAAGAATGTAACAATACTGTATGTAGTGTACTATATGTAGCCAATATTATCCAGGAAATGTTAGTTAACTTCCTTCCATCCTGAAAATGTGTTTAAATGGGAACCATTCTAATCATGACAAAGATTAAGTAATTGTTTCCTTTTCTTTTTATCAAGTGCTTAAAACTAAGAATGGCATAACTGTTTATGACATTTAAGGTTTGATTGTGGGAAGGTATTTGATTGAAGTACATGCAAATAGACTTTAAAATAGACATTGCAGTTAAGGGACAGCCTCTCAGCAGACTCTGCTTTATTTTAATCCTTTATCAAATCCGTCTCCACAATAACTAAGACCAACTAGATTCACATTGAACTACACCATTCCCATTGTCTGCACTTTGTTTTGTTTAGCCATTGTTTAATTCTTTGAAGTATATTTAACCTCATTTATTCACACAGTTAGTTCTAATAAATTTCACCCAAATCACAGGAACTGTGTGTGTGTATTGTTTAACTCCAGGTCACTGTAACGGAGGATGTACGCCTTCGATATGAGATTGACTTATAGAAATGATTAAGCAATTACTACGAACTGATCATTAGGAAATAATTGGATAATTACTAAGCTATACTCAAGGTTCCTAAAGCCTTGGGCGGACAGCAAATCTTCAGGTGGTGCCCCGAAACGAGAGTTATGAATTAATATTTCTGAATAATTAATATTCATTTTTATTTAACAGTAAAGTAGGTATGCTACACAGATTACAATGGGCAGCTTGCTGAACTTTATACACTTGAAATAGCGCCAAACCATCTATAATTTCATAATACTTCTGTGCTTATAAATAAGATACTAACCCTGTGTCTCTGGGTAGTGCATCATGTATACGAGGCCCCAGCATAAAGTGGTGGAACTCGTTTCTGTCCCAGCCTCAATTAGGTCGAGGATGCAAATCAGCAGGGTTTCTATGTTGAAGCCAGCCTGGGGATCCTCCTTTTTCTGGCCAATCAGCAGAAAACACTGTTATTTTATGACATTTCTCTAGAGCCATGCTTTCATGGAAATATCTTACCTTCTCCATCTCTGCCAGGTAAACATCAATATAATCTCGAGGGTCATCTGGGTACCACTCTTCTTGGTGCTTCTCTACTTCCTTTTTGAGGAAAATCATTATCTCCTTGTAGTTGGCGTGAACAGTCTGGTGAGGTCCTGGCAGGTACTTCAGCAAGCCAGGGAAGGCGTCATACAGCTATTCATGGGACAAACTCACATCAGTAATAAACCAGTTTGTTTTGTGATCACAACATAATAGTTGAGGCAGATCAGGACTTACCTGAGTCTGAGCAGAGCCTGCGAGCACAATGGCCTCATTGTCCAATTCCAGGAACTTGAAAAAGCTTTGGTCGCTGTATTCAAAAATTATTTTATTTGCCACAGACATTCTGCACAATTGTGATGTGAAGATGTCTTTACAATCTACTTGCCTTGTTCCTCATTGAAAGCTTCACAGAGGAAGTTGCTTTTCCAGTGACTTCTGGCCCTCTCCAACGTAATACGTTGCTGGAAGGTATTCCAGGATCCATTTCAGCATTTTACAGAGAAACACAGAGTTGTTATCTATTCTGTTACAAGTTGCGGAAGCTGTAGACATTTTACAAGCACTGACTAGATAAAGCGACAGTGAACTCATCAGTGCAGACGTTGGTTTCATTTTCATAGGCTACATCATTATAAAAGTTGTCTGTCAGTCTGTGGGAAAGACTGAACTCTATCACTTAATGACCGCCTACACTGAAAAGAATAAGCTATTGTCTTTCCCTAATCCCTGCTGTGCTGAGTTTGGTCAATCCTAGAAGGACGAGGTCAGAGTGTAGTAAGAAAACTATTGCAGAGGTTTGTCCCTTGTGACTTTGGGTAAATACTCTATATACTCTAATATAGTTTTACTCTTAAGGAGCTTGATACCATAAAACTCATTTGTGGTGCCATACACTCATGCTCTCACATACTCACCAAGTGCCTTGGTTAAAACTTGAAGAGAGGGACAACAGGTCGATCAACAAAGCTGTCCAGCTGGTTAACAAGAGCCTCTTTGACCATCTTGTATCCTGAAATAAGCACCATCCTCTCACTGCCTCTCCTCAAGCTGAACACTGGGCCGTACACCCGAGCAAGCTGCATTTAAAAACAAATTACTTTTCCAGAGAAGAAATGTTTCACAAAGACTTTTACAGTCTTTTAATATATGAATGATATGCTGGATAGAAGGCAGTGTTTGTCAGATGCAATGCTTATAAAGGGTAGACAATTACTACTATTGGTCTCACTTGATGCTCACTATCAATCTGTGTTGACAGAGTTTGTCTTTGATATATTTTCATGATTTTAACAAACTGTTCTCCTTAACATGCTAAAAATATTAGTACTGATTTTTCATGTATTTACCTACAATTTGTCACTGATTATTTGAATATATTTTGAGCTTTGTAAATTATTTCATGTTGATATGAAAACACAGATACTCTATTATCAAAAACACTTTCAAAGCCTCTAAATGACATTCCTTCAGTAATGAATGACATTAAACCTGGTGTTTGTAACTATCGTTATTTGAGATTTAAAATCAGGTTCGAGGAGGTGCTGCATTATTTTCTAACCTATTTAACCTACATAGCAGAAATTAAAACTTTAAATGAATAATCACTGATATCAAATTAGCAGATGGTGACAACACACGTTTGAGGTGCAAGCTTATGTTATTCTTTATTATTCCTTTCATGTTGACAAGGCTACTTTCTGAAAGCTAAATTTCCCCTTGGTTATTATCGCTTTACTCTGAAGAGGCATTCATGCATGTCTAAAAAAACAACAAACAAAAAGTTCATCTCACCTTTTCCATTGTTTGGTATTCAACTCCAGTGAAGACGTTTCCTAGAAAAGGCACAGCCCAGGTGGAAAGCTGTGGCCTCTTGTTTCTGAACACGTCAGTCAAAAGTACTACACTGAACTACAAAACTGAACAACAGCCAGCCAGTAAAGTCCATGCAAAGATATTTCAAAAACAGTTTTCCTACAGACAGGATGGTGGTGTGTCTTTCATTATCTGGGTGAGGAGTGGAGGAGGCTGGGAACAAAGTCCCCCAGTAAGGAAATGTTACATAACCCTGGTGGACTCTCGGGCCTTTGAAATGAAAAACAACTCTGGAGCTGGAACTCTTCCAGCTGGTTGCTGCTGTTTCCTGGTGCACTTCATGTTATGGCATAGGCCTACCCGTCAGCCCTTCCATTTTCCCGGGACTCTCCCGTATTTTACCATTCTCTCCCGCTGTTCTCCCGTTTAAATATTTTCCCATAAAGCTCCCATATTTTTAAACTTTAAAAAAAAAACATTGGGCTTATTTAATATGTTTGCCACATTCACCTCCCCACTCAGCAGGTGGTAGTATGTTGAACATTAGCTGTAATATCTAGTAACGTGCAACCACCAACAAAACAACAAGAAGAAGAAGCAGAAGACGAAAAACAGCAGCGCAAGGACAGATGAACGTGAGTGTGATGGCGTACCTGCCAAAAAGATTAAACTTTTGTGTAAGTATCTCTCCAAAGGGGAGGAGGCATAACTGTAGGCTCCTAAAAGAAGAGCAACAACTTTATGAGAAACCACCTTGGTCAAAATTGAATACTTCACTTAAATACACATACAGTCGCACAATACATAGTGTCATTCGTATGCATGTGCGAGGCAAATATTTATGTATACGCAACGTGAGTATGTATGTATTTGTGAGGTTAAGTATATCAATGTGCGAGGTTTCCTTTGGTCACTGCACGTTTCATTGCTCTTCATGCAGCTAGTCTGGGGATTAAGGGGACATGACTTTCTTTTCATTTTTGGTGGGGATAACTAACTGCCAGATTACTAAATGTACATGGAAGAGGAATGTCACGGTGAGTGGTGGTAGAGCAGGTTGGAGGACCCAAACGCAGGACGCAAAGCAGAGGTGGTACAGTTCAAAGGAGATTTATTCCAGGTGACTGGGATCAGGTTAACGAGGCAGAGAGACAGAAGGGGAAAACAGAGATACTGAAAGGCAGGCAGATACTGGAGGTGAGCAGACATAACACAAGTACTGAACATCAGAGTAATATAAATAAACTAATATGAGCGGACAGATGTAACCTAAGCTGGACCCTTGCATGGAGACCCAAATATATTAACATGTTGTGCTGTCTGTCACAGGCTGTGTAGGAAGATGCTCCATGCTGGTGCAGTCCACAAAGCGGGTTTACTGACAGCTCTGAGTTTATTAACCCTGAGAAGAGGGAAATACTTCATTTTCAGTTCCAGAAAGACCAACTGTAACTCCTGTGACAGCCCACTGTAGTGTGGAGAATTTGGCACTCAACCCCTGGGAGCTATCAAATAAAAGCATCAGCTAAATGAGTAAGTTCCAATGTAATGTGTTGACAGCAGAACGGGTGAAGGTTAACAAGGGTGGATTAACTCCACTCACTTGTGTGGATGAGTAGTGCCATGGCAGTGAAACTGTCAGTCATTGTTGCACTGATATTTTAAATCAAGTGTTTGCCAAGTGGTGATTTTAGGATTCATTGTTTGTACCCTTGTCTGCAGGCATGTAGCACAAACTTCTGGGCCTTATATAGGGTACAAGCAGTCTCTGAGGGCCCCCTTCAACTCCTGGTACCTGTCTCTCACGCATCTTTGAAAAATGTTGACAAATAATTGAGCTAACAACTGTACACATTAAACTGTGGTGGTGATTATGGTAGTCACTAATAAACTGTTCTTTACAAATATTAAACAAGTAACAATAATCTATGATTTGTACTCAAGTCTGCACAGTTTGAAATCTCAACACATTTCAGCCCTCTTTTCTCATCACACTGTCTCCTGCAATTACTTTACTATAGTTAAATAAGGTTTGCTATGAATATCACGCTTAAAATAAAATAGAAAATAATTTTATTTTAAGCATTGATATTGATCATGTTTATTCAAGTATTCATCATTCCCACATCATAAGACAACGCTGAAAAAATACCATCTTTGTTGTTGTAGCCTTACATTGAGAAAATGCATACTATACTGCTTATTAAAAAAACAACTGAACAAGACTTCACTAAAGTCAAGTTTCATTTGCAGAAGCAAATAAATGCTTTACATTGCCATTTGTATAGTTTCAGTAGCTTTAATCTATCTTTGTGTCGAAGCCCATGGTATTAGTTAGTGGTCCAAAGGCATGTAGGCCTAAAAGCAAAATAATTATAACTTAAGAAATTATGCTGCTGATAATAATTTGTGTTCTAGCCTACTATGCAAATATGCATCAAGTTAGATTCCTACCTTAAATCTAAACTGCTGATATTAGCTTAAATTCTTTAACTGCTAGTTGTGAGTGTGATCACCTTTCTATTAAAAGAAATTATTTAGCGGTTGTTTTCCTTCACTTTCTTTCTTTTTTTTTCTTTCTTTTTTGGTACCTTGATTTCAAATTCTTGGGGACAGACATGACTGTCAAGGCACGTTGATGCTCCCGTACTCTGCTCGATTAGACTGTTTAGAGAGGAATCCTAGTGCAGGGCGTACAAAAATTTTTTGCATCTTTTGAAAGCACAATGTCATGCCCTGAATATGGGGCTTTAAGGGATCATCTGGGTCAAGGGGCTTCAGTAGTGGAAATACTCCATTACCATAAAAACTCATTCAAAAAGTAAAAGTACAGAACTTTGTTAGCCAAACTTATGTCAGCTTTATGGTGCATAATCCTGCTGGAAGTAGCCATCAGAAGATGGGTACAATGTGGTCATAAAGGGATGGACATGCTTTGCAAGGCAGTTTCGTCCACACAACTGCTGCTCACTGGATATTTTCTCTTTCTTTTTCGGACCATTCTCTGTAAACCCTAGAGATGGTTGTGCGTGAAAATCCCAGTAGATCAGCAGTTTGTGAAATACTCAGACCAGCCCATCTGGCACTAACAACCATGTTACGTTCAAAGTAGGCTAACTTAACCCCCCTTTCTCTCCCATTGTGATGCTGGGTTTGAACTTCAGCAAGTTGTCTTGACCAGTCTACATTCCTAACTGCATTGAGTTGCTGCCATGTGACTGACTGATCAGCTGTTAACAAGCAATTGAACGGGTGTACCTAATCAAGTGGCCGGTGAGTGTATACAATGTTCCGTTCTTCTTCTACATAACTAAAAGATGTGAGTAGGCTACTTCTTCTTGCGTGTATGTTTTGCGCCTTTATTTTGAAGGTCAGGCACGCAAACCGGATGTCTTCTCGATACCAACGTGGTCAACGACAACATTCCGTTCATTATTTATTTACCTGACTGAGCTCTGTTCGGTCGCGATATCGCAGTTAACACTGAACATAAATAAGACAACGAATGGAGACAATACACAAAGTACTCGGCTTGGAGTGGATGGACGGCACGAGTCTTTTAATATTTCTGTGTGTTTTTCTGTTGTTGACTGATGTTTTGAAGAACAGAGTGCCGACCAACTTTCCTCCTGGACCCTGGGCTCTTCCTTTGATTGGTGACCTTCATCGCATCCAACCCTCCAGACTTCACCTGCAGTTCACAGAGGTAAGGACAGACATGCAGTTTAAGAATTATTATTGGGAGAGTTAAATACAATGCCTATTTGAAGAAAAAACCTTAGGACTTCCTCTGTAACGTTACCAGACTCACTTCCAGACACTAAAAATGTTCCCACAAATTCTATATAATACTTACAGGTTGTGGGCAATAGGCCTATATATGTAATATCTGTGTCATTGTCATTGTTTTCACCCAGTTTCTCTCAGACCAATCTCTAGGTTTCCAAAGCCAGTCGCACGTGTTTCCAGTGCATATAAAAGTTCAGGAAGGATTTTAAAACACAATCACCCACCAGCAGCATGACAGAAAAGTTCTTAAAGTCTCATACAATATTTAGAAATTACTTTTAGCAAACATTTTGTCCAGAACACCATTAATTCTACATTTTTAGTCAAAGCATAGCACTTTCGGCATTTTTAATTAAATCTGGATATAAAAGAAAAATCCAGCTATACAACAGGTTCAGGCACCTTCCCTTGAGAATGTAGGAAATCATTAACTCAAGTTGAAGGACTTTTGTAAAAAGCAAATTCATGGCCTAATTCACCCAGGATTAAATATGACTTGTGTTATTTACCCAATTTGAGTTCCCCATTTAAACTTGGATGTTGAGCCAAGCAGGTTAGGTAACACCAACATTTCAAGTCATTGTTTTGAACTTTCAGAAGAGAAGGGAATGTTAAACTGTAGTGTATTGGGACCACATACTCTTACTGCCAGTACTAATCAGTAAAACAAATAATGTATACCTCACTTCTGACATTTTACTCTCATTTAGGCTGTAACCCACAACAGAAACCAATCTCAACATTCATGTTCAATAACAAAACAATAATGGTACAGTTAACTCACCTACCTCAGCAGTTCAGAATCCAAAATATGACACAATGCTAATAAATCTAGGCATTTGTCACTGTTTTGTGACATTTTATAGAACAAACAATTACTTGAGAAAATTCAATAATTGTTGGTTGCAGCTCTAACTGTTTATTCAGACATTATGTAGAAGGTCCAAGCTAACTGACTGGTTGAGTTATGTGTCAGGGATTGTTTAATCTTGATTCTTATTTTGGAGACGATTTATGTACTAAAATATTTAGGTAGTGGACCTGAAATTACAGGTGAAATGGTGTCTGATACTTTGACAGTTAAAAAAAGACAAAGTTATTATTTGTATTTATTAGACTGAAGGTGTTCTGGGTAGCAGTGGATAAGATTTGGTAGGTCGGGGAGACTTGGGTTCAATTCCCACTGTGACGCATCCACCATTGTGTCTCTGAGCAACCTAGCGGCTCCTGAGGAGTATAACCTCTGATATATATAGCAATTGGTAGTCGCTTTGGATAAAAGTGTCAGCAAATTAGTAATTATTATAACAAAATTATAATAAAATTGGTCTGCTGCACTTCAGGAACTAACAGAAACATATTGTTGCAATCTGCTTCTGTTGCTGTAAAGTAAATTCTGTGGATGAGACAGATTTACTTTACTTTATAGGAGACATTTTAACAAATACTGTATGTAGGAGCACCAGGCAAAGAAGAAAACCTTACCTAGGTTGTTTCCCAGCTTGGAGTGCCAGTTGGCGGGGTAAGGGATGCCATACAGTATACTGTATGCTTTGGCATCAAACGTAGCCATCTATAATCCTTAATAAATGCATATTGAGTAACTCCTGCATTGGATTCAACATTCAGGCATGTGGTTGCAGTTTGATTTCCGTCCACAGGATTAATACTGTATTTTCCAAAAGGCTGCTCTACTCTGCATCTGGTCAGAGGTATCAGAGGGGCCATTGTTATGTGTGAGGCGGCAGACACTTTTTTCCCCATGTAGTGGTGAAACGGGACATCACACCTCAAAATAATCTGTCACCACAAGGGAGTTTATGAAACAAGAAGAAACAAATTTACACTAGTATCTACAGAGCCAATTTATGTCAATAATAACCAACACCACCCACATCAGCCAGGTGCATGTTTGTGCTGTCACCCTCTGAAGCTAGACTGATTTTGTTTTGACATCCTCAGAAACTAGGTCAACTCTGAACACCTGTCTGATCTCTGTGTTCAGTTTGCAGAGAAATATGGAAACGTTTTCAGCCTTCGGCTGTTCGGTGGAAGGATTGTGGTGATTAATGGCTACAAGCTTGTAAGAGAGGCCCTGGTCCACAAAGGAGAGGACTACATAGATCGCCCCATCATACCATTAATTGAAGCATTAAATGGGAAGAGAGGTCTGTGTAGTATTTTAAAAGTTGTTAGTTAGGATCATACTGACACCTTATTAGGGACATTAGCATTTAGCTAGTTGTTAGTTTTACTCATTTCCAGTTACCTTCGATGTAATGCTATTTGTGTTTCCAAAAGGTCTGGTGATATCAAGTGGCAATCCATGGAAGCAGCAGAGGAGATTCGCTCTTCAGACACTCAGAAACTTTGGTGTCGGCAAGAAGAGCCTGGAGCCATCCATCCAGCAGGAGTGCCAATATCTCACTGAAGCTTTTGCCCTTCAGCAAGGCAACAAACAAATCTTATTTTTCAACAAACAACCACTAATCAACTAATGCTTCATAGCTAGTTACAGGGCACATTCTTTTTTATTATGTTTATTACATATTCCCTTCAACTTTGCTCCACACAGAGGCATGCAGCAACACCGTGGAGCACTGAACCATGCACTTTAGACGTTAGTTTGTTTTAGTTTGGCAGTGGCTGACACTGTAAATGTATCTGATAGACCAGCCTGTTAATCATCCATAATTATAATCAATATGTCACAGTACTCTTCTTCTGCCTGTGGCTCATCACACAGTTTATGTTTTGACTTTGTGTTCTGTGTGTTTTCTCTACATTTCCTCTTTCTTTTACAGGCAAGCCTTTTGATGCCCAATCACTGATTACCAGTGCTGTGTCCAACATCATCTGCTGCCTGGTGTTTGGTGATCGCTTTGAATACACTGACAAGCAGTACCAGGGTATTCTTCAGAAGTTCAATGAAGTAGTGCGCTTACAGGGAAGTTTGTGGACACAGGTGAGCCTCCTTTGTAAACAAGATGCAGTGCGTAGTAATGCTTTTTTAAATTAATATCCAGCCAGACCACATAAGTCGATGGTGTGTTTTAGTAACTTTTGTGACAGTTCAAAAACAACATAATCAACATATAATTAAATAAAACTACCATAAAATGCATTAAGTTAGATTGAAACTGTACTTGAGGTAGTTTATTTATCATTACCACATAGTGGTACAACAAAATGAAAGTTTGTGGTCCCTTCAAGCTACACATGAATATAGTAACATAAAATGAATAAAAACAAACAATATATACCGTTATTTATATACGTATAAATATACAAGTCCAGTACATACCCAGGAAACAATTCTGAAGTTAATTTTTTAAATTTGCGTCTGCAAGATACTAAAGTGAAAGTATCGGTACAATAATGTTAAAATACTCCTTTACAAGTAAAAGTCCTGAATTAAAACTTCTACTTAAAGCTGAAGTGCAGGACTTTTACTTAAAAATGAATGTCTGTTACATTCATGCCCAAGTGAAACCAGTTCACGCATTGCTGATTAAGACTCTTACTGCCTTTCTGTATTTGTAGTACGCTGACGTAAAAAAGTATTAGAAGCACAATTTAAGTATCAATTTAAGTAAAAAGTAGTCGTGCAGTAAAATATGGAAAATGGATGCCATTTCGGTCAATATTAAATAAATAATTAAATACATTAATATGCTTATGAAATAAATCCTGAAATAAATGAGGATATAAATAAATGTAAATATAAATATATGTAAATAAGCCAATAAAGTTCAACACAATAGGTTTTCATTTAAGGACATCTTTTATTTATTTCTGTGGACTCTTATTTCATTATTCCACATGTTTAAATAAAAACCCAGCAGGTCATAGATATTAAAGTAATGGGCTTTTAGTGACATGAAGTTATGAACTGCTCTTTGAATGCCTAATGTTGACCACAAACCTTTGACTAGACAGATATATGTTGACATTTCAAAGGCCTTTTTTACAGCAGACATTTTGACTTGTCACAGTAGGAAAAGCACACGTGTTGCTAATAACATTGATAATGGCTCTGTTCTATCGAATTGTCCCACTAAGCCATGACAGTGAGCCAGTATGCACAATACCAGGATCATTCATTTTGTGTCAAAATGTCTTCGTTCAAAAGAGGTACATTGCAGGAAAAGTGCAGTTGCAATAACAAACATTCTAGCTCTATTTAGAGTTGAGCAATATGCATAAAATCCTCTGTTGAGTCAGACCTATAAACTGGCCGATATTACCTAATTGTAGATAAATAGGTATCTGTGTTTTTAACACCCGATTATAACTATCTTTGTTATTTTGTGAGTGTCTTGCATAGTTTGTCCACCAGAGGGCACTCTGCAACTCCCCTGACAAAACACTGAAATCAGCAAGTACTATTTAAAGATTTTAAACTCCATGATGTCATGTTATCTTGGTGAGGTTTCATAACTACACATAACAAATGTTAGGGGTTATGTTGTTTTTTATGTTTTTCAGAAATTAAGAAACAAAAGAAAATTCTCTGACATATCGAATTTCAACATCTTGGGTTGGGTCTGGTTGGGTTCTAATCCTCTGTCACAGTATACAAAATTTCATATTGCAATATTGGTTTATTGTGATTAACGTCTGTGTTTTTTGACAAATTCAGCAAACAAATTAATTAGTTTTGCCAAGTTTGCCGCGGCCTCCACCTGAGGTTATGAACTACTGCCTGATTCTCTAATGGTCTGTTAACTGTCTTCATGCTCTGTAGGTTTATAACACATATCCCTGGCTGATGAAGTGGGTGCCCGGACCTCACCAGAGGATATTCACTCTGACACAAAACTTAAATGACTTTGTAGAGATCAGGATTAAAGAACACAGAGAAAGCCTTGACCCGTCCTCACCGAGAGACTACATCGACTGCTTCCTCACAGAGATGGGAGAGGCGAGTGTTTGCATTGTGTTTGCTTTCTTTGTTGTTGTTTGTTTGCTCTTGAAATATGTCAGCTGATACTAGAAACTGCATTTTGTGTTTGATTGATAGAAGGAGGACACAGATTCTGGTTTTGATTTAAAAAATTTGACTGCATGTACTCTGGACCTGTTTGGTGCTGGAACTGAAACTACTACCACAACTTTACACTGGGGACTGCTATTCATGATGTACTACCCTGACATACAAGGTGTGTGTGTGTGAGAGAGAGAGAGAGAGAGAGAAAGTGAGTGCTGCCTCATGTGGCTTGTTTTGTAAGCATCTTGAAATGACCTTATAGCAGAGGTGTGGACTCGAGTCACATGACTTGGACTCGAGTCAGACTCCGGTTACAAAAATGACGACTTTAGCCTCGACTTGACAAAATCAAAGAAGATTTGCGACTCGACTTTGACACCAATGACTCGTGACTTCACTTGGACTTGAGCCTTTTGACTCGAGCTGACTTGACATTCCCCATGCCCAAATAAAGCCTAAATTATGATATTAAAA